>NC_039358.1:244195457-245627123 GCF_003573695.1 Papaver somniferum | reverse complement strand
TTTACCCTTCTGATCTCGTTCTTTCTTCTAATTCGAACGCAAGAGTTTGCTTCGACTGAGGCTCTGAAGCTACCTCTCGAAGACAATGTTCGTGCACCAGCATTATATGTATTTGGTGATTCATTGGTTGACAGTGGAAACAACAATTACCTTCAAACACTAGCAAAAGTGAATTACACACCATATGGAGTTGATTTTCGAAATGGACCTACCGGAAGATTCAACAACGGCAAAACTGTGGTGGATTTTATAGGTAAATATATATGTACAAGAGGGGTTCTATACGATACCTCCTACGTTTCCACCGTCTTTCTAATTAACATTTGCATTTGTTCAATTATTTCAACAGCCAGTTGGCTGGGATTGCCGTATGTACCAGCATACTTGGGTTTATCGGAAAAGCAGAAGAGAAACACGAAAACGGGTATAAATTATGCATCAGGAGCAGCGGGTATTCTTAAGGAGTCAGGGACTGTAACAATAGTAAGAAGACACTAAATTATTTCTACATGAAATTCAGATTTTTTTAAAAAAATGATAGGAAAATGTAGACAATTAGTAGTACATTATTATTTGTTTTTCAAAAGATAATTATATCAATGTGTTTTATTTTGTGTATGTAGGGTGACAACTTAAGCTTGGAAGAACAAGTCAATTACTTCACCAAAACAGTCAAAATAGACTTGCCCAAGATATTCAAAACCCGTCAAAAGATATCCCAATACTTGTCAAAGTCCATTTTTGTGATATCAATTGGCAGCAATGACTACATCAACAATTACCTTCAACCAGCATTGTACAATAGCAGCAAAATATATAATCCTCAACAATATGCTGACCACTTAGTGTCAAATCTCAAAAAACATCTAATGGTATGTATAACCATTTTTATTTTTTTACAATTATTTTTGCCAACAGGTCCAATGAAAAATCTAACATATTTTGACAACATGGCTCAATGTGTCTCTACCTCTCTGACCCTATCTGTAGATGGAGGAAGTTGTGAGAATCTCACTACTACCTGCACTGGAGATCCAACGCTCACCTTCATTTTATTTATTTACTATCCAATTTAAGTATTCAAAAATGAAGGATATTTTTATCTAATGTTTTTATAATTTTGTGTTTATGTGTTGAACAGAGTATATATAAATCAGGAGCAAGGAAATTTGTGGTATTTGAATTGGGTCCTGTTGGATGTACACCAGCATTTGTCTTTAGTGCTACTCCAAAACCAACTACACCATGTGTAGAAAGTATGAACAGTGTGGTTAAAATTTTCAACTCTGGAGTTACCAAAATGACTAAAGAACTCACAGCTACCTTGAAAGGCTCCACTTTCATTTATGCAGATGTCTTCAAGAAAAGCCATCAAGAGAACTTGCATCCCAATAGATATGGTGAATTTTTCGTTTTCTTTTCATTTTATTTATTTATCCAATTTAAGTATTCAGTGATGAAAAATAAAATAACAAATTTGACTTTATTTCAGGGTTTTCTGGAGGAAATATACCATGTTGTGCAGTAGGAGTATCTACGCTTTGTCTTCCGAATCAGACACCATGTGCAAACCGGAATGCTCATCTCTACTGGGACGCATTTCATCCGGTTCAGAGAGTTAACTATGAAATTGCTAATGGATGTTTTAAAGGATCGACGACTTGCTTTCCTATTAACATTCGCCAATTAGCTTACCTTTAACTGAATGCACTCCATTACCTATCATATATCGTCCGCAAATGATTTTTGTTTCCAAGTAAATCGCAATCCTTTGTAGTTTAGTGTTTTTTTTTATCATTTCAAGCAGCCATTGTTATGTTATATGATCGGGAATCCATTTTTATTGATATCCATTCAAAAAATATTTATGGCTTTTGCATTCAATGGTTAAATTGATTATGTTTTTTACTGCTTAGAGATGAATGTGTGTGTGTCAGCTACATGAGCAGTCACTCTACACCTACCATGGAAAACCCTAAAAGATGTACAGTACGGTGAAAATCATGAAATTTTGGGCCAGGTCCCAGGGCCAGTTTCTACTTCAACCCTTAGATATTGTCAGGCGGGCCTCATGATTTCCTACGGCATCTTACTTGAGATGCTTGTACAAGTTACAATAAAAGATTTTTAGTGTCGATATAATTTTCTTTCCATCCAAAAACTTATTCTTCCCATTCATTTTTTATTCGCTTCTAAAAGCTCATGTTCTAATCAGAGGAAAAAAAAAAAACTAATAATTTACCAATTCAACTTTTGAATACACGCAAAATAGGAATGTTTAATTAGGACCTTAATTTCCAATGTTCTTCAGCCATCCATTCTTGATTTATTTCACTATAAATAAATATATGTAACACCACATGGTAGGCTAATTACATTCATTCAAAAACCCTAACAAGAAACACCAACTCTAACTAGGTTATCATGAAGACCTCTGTTGCATTCTTTCTTTTTCTTCTTGCTCAAACTTATCAGTTTTCTTCTGCCGCCACTCAAGGTCTAAGCCTTGCATCAAATAAGAAACCTGTACCAGCCGTGTATGTGTTTGGTGATTCTTTGGTTGACAGTGGCAACAACAATTATCTTCAAACAGTAGCCAAAGTCAATTACACACCATATGGAGTAGATTTTCCGAATGGAGCAGCCACCGGAAGATTCACCAATGGCTACACCGTCGTTGACTTTTTAGGTAACCAATATACATGCTAGAAATCGTATATTTGTTGAGGATTGAGACTCCAACTAAACATGCAAACCTCTTTGGATTTTATTAGATTTTAGGAGACAGAGTTTAATGAATTCACAACTGTGAATATTTTGTTTATTCTTATTGATATATATAGTGAATTAGATTACATAGGAATTAACTAAGAAGTTACAACAAATAGAGATATTCTAGGAATATGACTATATTTACGTAAGACTAAAAACTAGGAAAGAACTAGTAAACTGGGAAACCTAGTAAACCTAGTAGACTACAGATATATCGCTAACACCCCCCCTCAATTTGGAGGAGTCGATCCACATCGAATACCCAACTTGCTAACCAAATGCTGAAATTGCTTGACACCTAAAGGTTTGGTGAATAAATCTGCAAGCTGTTCAGAAGACTGTAGATGTTGTGGTTTGATTAAGCCGTTGAGCAGTTTTTCTCGGACAAAATAACAATCAATTTCGATGTGCTTCGTCCGCTCGTGGAACACTGGATTTTGAGCAATGTGAATAGCTGCTTGACTGTCACAGGAAACAATTATTGGAAGAATACAAGGAATTCTTAAATCCTGAAACAAATAACGAAGCCATTGTAGTTCTGTAGTTAAATGTGCAAGGGCCCGATATTCAGCCTCAGCAGAGGAACGAGCAACAGTTGGTTGCTTTTTAGATTTCCAGGAAACTGGGCTGTTACCTATAGTAACAAGATAGCCAGTAGTGGATCGTCGGGTCATTGGACATCCTGCCCAATCAGAGTCGGTATATCCTTTGAGTATCAAAGGAGTGGAAGAGGCCAAAAAAATTCCATGACCAATAGTACCTTTAAGGTATCGTAAAACATGATTAGCAGCATCCAGATGAGAAGAATGGGGACGTTGCATAAATTGACTTAAATAATTCACTGCATAAGTGATATCCGGTCGTGTGACTGTAAGATATAATAGACGACCAATTAAGCGCCGATAAATACTAGGATCTGGCAAAGGTGTACCAGCCTCAGATGTCAATTTCAGGTGCGCATCCATAGGGAACGAAGAGGTGCGCGATCCAGTGAGTCCCGAATCTTTTAGGATATCCAGAATGTACTTCCTTTGACAGAGGAAAATACCTTTGGAAGAACGAGAAACATCTATGCCCAAGAAGTATTGTAATTTTCCTAAATCTTTGATTGAGAAATAGGATGCAAGTCTTGATTTGAGAGAGGTGATGAAAATATTATCAGTACCAGTGATAATTATATCATCTACATAAATAAGGACAAAAATGGATGTGTTGCCTTTATGATATGTGAAGAGAGAATTATCACATAATGATTTTTGAAAACCTTCAGCAAGTAACACCTAAGAAAATTTGGCAAACCATTGCCTAGAAGCTTGCTTCAGCCCATATAAAGATTTTTTTAATCGAAGAACTTTGGAGTGGCCCTCAGAACCTAAACCAGGTGGTAATTTCATGTAAATTTCTTCATCAAGATCTCCTTGAAGAAATGCATTATTGACATCAAGTTGATGGAGAGACCAGCCTCGAATGGCAGCAATGGATAATAGCACACGCATTGTGACGAGTTTAGCAACAGGAGCAAAAGTATCATAAAAATCAATCCCTTCTTGTTGGGTATATCCGAGCTTTATATCGTTCTATTGAACCATCTGCATTAAATTTAATTTTAAACACCCATTTACAGCATATTGCCACTTTACCCGGTGGAAGATCAACCTGAATCCAAGTGTCATTGTCTTGTAAAGCAAGAATTTCTTTAGCCATAGCTGCTCTCCATTTAGGGCATAGCTTGGCCTGTGAGTATGTTTTGGGTTCCTCCGTAAGAATTACATTAGCTAGGAAAGCTTTATGAGCAGGAGAAAATTTATCAAATGACAAATATTCAGTCATTGGATAAATTGAAGTGGAATTGCATTTTGGAATAGTGCAGTGATAATCCTTCAAGTACGAAGGAGCGGAATTTGTGCGAATTGGCCGTGATGATGATATATCCGTAGCAGGGGAAATTGGTGAAGATGAGGTGCAATGGGAAAGGTCAGAAGAATTATTTCCAGTTTGCAAACGAGAGGATGTCATCTCGGCATTAGTGAAGATAGGCCGAGGATTTATAGAAGAATCCTGTGCCATTGGGACAGGTGACGACGTTGAAATAACAGATTGTTGTGCAGAGTTATCTCCATGTGGAAGTAAAATGGAGTCATAGAAAGCAATATCAGAGTCGCGATCATGGTGAGTGATAGTTGATTGCGGAAGAGAACTGATATCATGAAATGGAAAAATAGTTACATGAAATACAACATCTCTGGATGTGTAAATTGTCTTGGATTCTAGGTCATATATTTTATAGCCTTTCTGATTATAAGGATAGCCAACAAAAATGCCCGATCTAGCACGAGCGTCAAATTTGTGAGATGGACGTGGGTTGCGTCCAAAACAAAGACAACCAAAAATCCGTAAATGAGAATAAGATGGTAATGTGGATAATAACATTTCATGAGGAGATTTATGTGATAAAACTGGGGTTGGCATTTTGTTGATTAAATACGCCGCAGTTAATATGCATTCACCCCAAAAATTCAAAGGAACATTAGACTGAAAACGTAAGGCACGAGCTACATTGAGAAGATGTCTATGTTTACGTTCGACAATGCCATTTTGTTGGGGCGTGTAGACACAACTTGTTTGATGCAAAATACCATTCTGATGAAACCAAGATTGTAGTGTTTTAGATTTAAATTCAGAACCATTATCCGAACGAAAAGTTTGAAGTTGAGGAATGAATTTAGTATGATTCCCAGAAGTTATGGTAGCAATCTTGTGTCCATATTGTCGGATTCCAAATTGGAAAAATTTTTGTAGACATGTGAGAGTCTCGGATTTTTCAACCATGAGATAAACCCAAATGCATCGAGTGTAATCATCAACTAAAGTGAGAAAATATCTGGCACCCGTAGAAGATGCTACGGAAAATGGCCCCCAAATATCAGCATGAATTAGCTGGAACGCATAAGAAGATGTAGAACTACTTTTATTAAATGGTAACCTTGTTTGTTTAGACAAGGGACACACAATACAAGAGTGAGTATTTTTGGAGTCAATGCAATCAAAATTACGAGATAAGAAACGAAAACAATCCTCGCTGGGATGGCCTAATCGGCAATGCCATATATCCATTGGCTTCTTATTTGCAATAAAAGAGAAAACAGAAGGACGAAAGCTAAAATGATATAGGTCCGCAATGCGCCTACTCCATCCAATCTCCTTGTTCGTTTGAAGGTCCTGGAAGACACAGGAGTCATGAGAAAATTTAATACAACACTTAGTTGTTTTGGTTAGTTGACTAACCAATATGAGATTGAATTTAAAACTGGGAACATGAAGAACATCAATTAATTTGATTGCTGGGGATAAATCAATATTGCCAATATGGCTCACAGAAGTAAACGATCCATCTGGCAATTGTACTTCAATTGGTTTATCAACCACCTCATAAGTGGTGAAAGATGATATATAAGAGCATATATGGTGTGTAGCACCACTGTCGACAATCCAGGTAGACAAAGAACAAGTAAACACATATGGGAAGGAAGACAACAGGGCAGTAAAGACCGTACCTGCACAGTTTGCTGCTGGAGAAGACACAGCACTGTTGTTGTTCGGGTTCAGTAGGTGAAGCAGCTGAGCGTACTGCTCAGGAGTGATCGATGGGGCCATGGAAAGCTGAGCAGGTACAGCAACGGAGGCTAGAGCATTGGGAGCAGCAGTGTGGACAGCAGCAGCAACGTGAGAGTTATGGGCAGCAGCGTTGGAAGAGCCATTGGGATAGCCGTGAAGCTTCCAACAGACCTGGCATGTGTGACCATGTCGATTGCAGTGATCACAAAAGGGTCGAGGTCGTTTGTTGCCATAGGATGGATTACCAGGGACTGAACGGAAGTGCGAGGAATGACGATGTGGTCTTGCGTCTGTGTGAGAAGCATTCAAAGCAGCCGATTCAATTAGTGGAACAGCAGCGGAATTTATTCCTTGTTGCTCTTCTTCTTGGAGTACGAGGTTGTACAACTTAGCAGCCGATGGCAATGGTTCAGTGACTAGGAGTTGGCTTCGCAAGGCAGAGAATCGATCTTGAAGCCCCTGTAAAAACTCCATAGCACGATCTTGATTATGGTGTTCAATAATAGACTTACCAGCATGGCAAATACATGGTGTTGGAGGACGAAAAGAATCCAATTGATCCCAAAGAGTTTTGAGCTGGGTGTAGTATTGAGCAACCGAATGATGCTCCTATTTCAAGGTGGAAATCGAATGCTTGATTGTATATAATTTTGTGGCATTGGACTGAGCAAAACGACCCTTCAAATCCATCCACATCTCATGAGCAGTGTCGAAAGACATTACACTACGACCAATTTCTGGTTCACAGGAATTACAAACCCAACTGCCAACAAGATCATCACAGCGTTGCCAGTACGGTATATCAGCTGGAATGTCTGGCTTAACAATTGTGCCATCGATGTAGCCTAGTTTGGCCTTGGCACTCAAAGCCTTACGGAAACCACGAACCCAAGTGGCATAGTTTTCACTTGTGAGAACTGGTTGATAGAGAATAGTAGTAGGATTGTCTGCTGGATGAACATAGTAAGGACAGAAGATGAAGGTGAGGGTTAGAATCAACAATACCAGTGTTTGTGTTGTTGGTGGTTACTGTTGGATCAGAGATATCACCCATTGGAAGCGATGAAGAGAGAAAATCAATTGTTGTTGTTGAAGCAATATCGGCCTGGACGACAGCTGATGCCGGGAGAGTGTTAGCCCTGGAAAAGAAATTTCACGGCAGTTGTGAAGAGAACTTGGTTCTGGAAAGAAAAACTCGGTTTTTTTTTTTTGTTTGTTTGTAGAGAAATACCTAGCACGAAGATACCATATTAGATTTTAGGAGACAGAGTTTAATGAATTCACAACTGTGAATATTTTGTTTATTCTTATTGATATATATAGTGAATTAGATTACATAGGAATTAACTAAGAAGTTACAATAAATAGAGATATTCTAGGAATATGACTATATTTACGTAGGACTAAAAACTAGGAAAGAACTAGTAAACTGGGAAACCTAGTAAACCTAGTAGACTACAGATATATCGCTAACAGATTTTCTCCATATCTTTGTTCGCAAGATTTCTTTTTTTCTTTATGTTGGATTTTTATTTTAAAATGAAAGATTTACGATAAGGCATTTGTCATTTATCTAGTTGGTTTCTTTTGTCAGCTAAATGGCTTGGACTACCACTCGTACCACCCTATATGGGTTTATCTGAACAGGAGAAGAGCGAAACAACCGCTGGTATAAATTATGCATCAGGAGCAGCTGGCATTCTTCCAGAATCAGGAACTACAACAGTAAGACACTTTTTCAATTCAGAATTTAATGAGTCCTCGCTCGGACAGTTTTGAAAGGAGACTGCATGCAACATCCTTACCATGCATGGAAATTTTAATAATATGTCATTTTGTAATTGTAGGGAGACATCCTGAGCTTGGAAGAACAAATCAATTATTTTCTTCAAACAGTCAAAAACGATTTACCAAAGTCATTCTCAACCCAAGAAGAGATTTCCAGCTACTTGTCCAAGTCAATATTTGTAGTCTCAATTGGTAGCAATGACTACATCAACAATTACCTTCAACCAGCAAATTACAATAGCAGTAAAACATATGCTCCTCAGCAATATGGTGCCCTCTTGATATCATCTCTCAAACAACATCTAACGAGTTTGTATAACTTGGGAGCAAGGAAATTTTTGGTATTTGAATTGGGGCCAATCGGGTGTTTACCGGCAATTATAAACGCAGCTAACCCAAAACCAACCACCCCGTGTCTAGAAAGTGTTAATCTTTTGATTAAGATTTTCAATTCCGGAATTCCAAGTATGATTCAAGAACTTAGTTCCACCCTGGAAGGCTCCACATTTGTTTATGGTGATATTTTTGACAAGAGCTATCAGCTAAACATGTCTCCTCTTACATATGGTACGTTTAGAGTTTCTCTTGGTATTTTTCTTGCATATCATTCGTATTTTGACACGCTTTCATTTCATTGGAGTCATTTCATTGGAGACGTTCTAAATGCTAAAGAAATTTGTTTTTTTGAACAATTTTTAGGGTTTTCTGGAGGAAATACACCATGCTGTGTAGTTGGTGGGAATGGGACAACAATTTGTCTTCCAGATCAGATACCATGTGAGAACAGGAACACTCATCTGTATTGGGACGCATTCCATCCGGTTCAGAGAGTAAATTATGAAGTCGCTAGTGGATGTTTTAGAGGATCGTCGACTTGTTTCCCTGTTAATGTTGGCCAATTAGCAGGCATCTAGTTGTTTCTATTCTTTTAATTTTCTTGTAATATTTACACGCAAACGCTTTCAATTTCCGAAAGTAATTCTCATCCAAGTTGGTACTTTTATCATTATAAGCAGCAATATTTATTCATGCAATTTGATGAATGATAATAAAAATAAAAAATAAAAACTCTATTTTTGGGTATGAAAGGTGTATATTCATTTTATTCCTATCCAAATTAGTGTGCTAAAGGGTGTCTAAAAGGTGTTAAAAGATCAAATTGCCCGTAATAAAAAACCATGCCGACCAAAACATATATAAAAAAAAATCAAAATCTTTTTTCTATACTCTAACTATACATGTGAAATCAAAGAAAAAAAAAACGAAGAATCATAACGAACCAAAAGTCGGCAGAGTATTTTTTGTCGACCTTGCCGACTAAAATATAGTCGGAAGGGTATAAGGTTGAATACCATGCCGAATTTTCATCTCTGAAATTAGCAGTTACAGGGTCGGCAGGATATTCATCTCTATACCTTGCCGACTATATTTTAGTCGGCAGGTTATGAAATTAATACCTTGCTGAATAATCATACATTTGTAACACTTTCTTTGTATGTCAAAAATTCTAGTCGACAAGGTATTTTTTGTCGACTTTGCCGGCCATAAGTGGACGACATGTTCTTCATCCGCAGACCTTGCCGGCCAGATATAGTCGGCATGTTCTTCATGCGTAGACCTTGCTGACTTTTCATATTTTCAGAACTGAAAATGTTGATTCCTTCTATAATTTTGAGTATAAAATCGTCGAACAGCTCTATAATCCCATATTTATAAGTGTATGGGTAGTACGATTTCGTTTCCGTTACAAGTAGATTTTTTTTTTTAAATCTCAAAAATCTACCCACATCCATGAGTCAATCTAAAATAAAACCTAATTTCAAAATTTTAATCAACTAATTAACTGATTAAATTAATTATCCTAATCACATTTATTAGTGTTAATGAATCAAGGGTATCTTAGCCATTTTTGTAAATATGTGAATAGGGAGCTTTGTGTTTTACTTCAAAATAACCTTATTTTATCTCATTTGGTATATCCAATTAATTTTCCAATCAAGCCAGGTTTTAGAACTGTTAAATGCTGATGGATTGGATGAATAATTAGTCACTTACTGAGAACGGAAAACAAACAATAACAAACAAATGAGGTTGAAATGAATGTTTGCCATGATTAATTGATTGATAGATTAAGACACCTAATATTTGGAAGAACTTAAGATTTGTAAGGTGGTTTATCCTGAAATATTTTGACTCTTCTTAGAATAACTGCAATGGTGCGATCAATATCAAAGACTGAAAAAAACGATCAAATTTGAATTTAGTCCGTGGTACTATGCTACTGTAGCAGAGTATATATGGTCGAGCGTGGATATAGCATTCGCTTGCTAGTGAAGCGTGGATATAACGCTGGTCTGAAGTGAGCGTACATATAACCAACGCCTGTCGTGGGGCGTGGATTAAATGAACGTCTATTACGGGGCAAACAGATAACTCACGCCCCAATATCAGATGGATATATAGTTAACGCCTTGGGGCGAACCTATTACCACAGCCTGAATGGGGCGAACCTATTACCACAGCGTCTCTCATCCATTTCTGAAAGATATAGTGGAGTGTTTAATACTGAGAATCAGTGTCACAGGGAAATGACAAGCAATGTTTATCACTTCCGCGGCACGTAATAACTAGGATTTGGTTGCAGACGTATTGGTTAGGTGATTGCATAAGAAATAAGTCGTTACATGCACTATCCATTAGTATGCGGGACCCACCTGGCCTAAGGAAAGGAGCTTATTTTGGATGCACACGGACGATCAGCAGCAGGGTCACGGGTTGGTTACATGCACCATCCATGGCTAAAGGACAGGGAGTTTATTTTGTTTGAAAATGGTTTGTAGAATTGGACCGAGGTATAAAGTTCTTAGAGCAACCACAGTGGGTTAGTATAACCAAATTTTTGATCAAAAAACTAGATACAGTGGGACGGACTATCGACTAAATCCCAGACTATATCCAAAATCCAGACTATATTTGGTGTGAGACCAAGACTAAACCCAAATATAATCGAGCGATGGTATAGTGTTCGCCCCACCACCAGGCGGGTATATAATCTACGCCCCACACCAGGCATGCGTAATACCTCCGCCTCATTTTATTTTTTTTCTTTAGTGTGAGGCTGGTTTATACCTCCGCCCCACCCCTTTTTTTTATTCTCTTTTTATGGGGCGGGCTCTATACTTCCGCCCTATTTTATTTTATTTTTTTTCACATCGGGCGAACGTATAGTTCACGCCCCACACCAGGCGAACGAATAGTCCACGCTCCACCAAATTAAGTCTTCTACCCGTAGCGTCACGCTACGGACTAAACTCAAATTTTGGTCTTCTTTTTCCTCTTTGGTCTTAGGCGTGAACTTTACTAAAGCCTGAATGGGGCGAACCTATTACCACAGCCTGCAATGAGGCGTGAACTATACTAACGCCTGAATAGGGCGAATGTATATTGTTCGTCTCACTGGGGCGAACCTGATACCTACGCCTGTCATGAGGCGTATAGTTTACTTACGTCTAAAACGGGCGTACATTTTAACAATGTTCCATCAAAGCGTACTTTATAACTTCGCTTCACCATGGATCGAGGAATATACAACCGCTTCATATGAAGCGTACGTTATAACTTCGCCGCTTAACAAATGTACATTATATGTTCGACTCGACTATATTTGGTCTGGGAGATTTGGTTTTGGTCCAGATTTTACTCTTTAGTCCGTCTCATTGTGTCTCGTTTCTCGACCATATTAATGGGTTTGATCGTCCACTGTGGTTGCTATTATAGACATACATACATAACAAGTAGACCCATTTCTTAGAAATCCCAGATAAGCGCATCTGAATTAATTAAACAAATTGATACCTAAAAATTTCACTACGATTAATCTCTGAAAAAAGCCGTTAGTCATGTACTGATTTACGCTTCCCTATTATTTTAATCTGATGTTAGTCGGTGGTTAAAGTTTGACTTTTGGTCAAACTTTGTTTTGTGCAAAACTTGTTCCTAAATCTTAGGAATTAACTTCAGAGCCAAGTTAGGAAACCTAGCTTGTTCCTAAAGTTAAATTTCATGAGTACTAAGTTTGTGTTCTCTATTTACAGGATTAGAATTGTAGGTTTGTAATAAAATTCAACCTAAAAAGAGTGGTAAATTCTTGTGTTTAGGGTTTTGGTATCTTTGTTAGGGAGGGTCATGTGCCACCGTGAAGGTCGATATCGGTGTTAGAGAAAAACTAGTAAACAGAGGATTTTGGTGTTATAGAGTTTAGGGTTTGGTTCTTTTCCCTAAACCTAGTTTCCAGTGTTTCCATGTTTCTCCTCTATTACTAGCGACTATGAAGACGGTGTAGAAGAGAAGACATGAGGCTGGTTCAGAGAACGGTTTAGAGAATTGGTTTCTATGGTTTCTTCAATGGTGTTCTTGGGTATGTCTTGTTAACTCTTTGGGTTCTTGTCTTGAGTTGCGGAGAGAGCATGTAATGGTCTTTGATTTAATGGAAGTTTTTCTGGTGGTGTTGGCCGTGGATGTATCCTGTAAAGGTGAACCACATATATCTTGTGTTGTGGTTGTGTGTGCTTTTTTATCTTCTGTCTCTCTTATTATTCTCCTATGTTTGGTTCAAATCACCAATTTCCCTTTGTGATCTTGTGATTCCGCTGCGCTCGGGGTGCCAATTTTCCCAACAATTAGTATCAGAGCCATGGATGGGATGGTGTGATTGAACCTGGAATTGAACGATGGTTTATTGTTCGGATGGAAAAATTGTTTTGAAGATAATGTTTCAACTAGTGTTTACACAAAGATGGGTTTGTGATGTGATTTACAAATCGGAGGTTCAACTTGGTAGAAGTTTATGTTCCTCGTTTTTTTTTTATGATGTAGTTTGGGATGCAGATTAAGGCTAAATGAGGTGGAATACATATATAATTCTTGAAGGGTGTTAGTAATCATACACTATAAACAATGGATTACAAAGTTTGAAGAATGAATGGGGCTACGAGGTCTCTTGTAGAAGCAAGTCCATCAATGCTTCGAAGTTATGTACGAGATGTTATAGATTTATGTTCTTAAGTCTATGTTACAGTATTCTTGATGGCTTGCACGTAATATCAAGAATGTTCCCGATCTCGGAAGCATGTACCACGGTAATATGGGCATTCACACGGTATATACTGTGAGCGAGTATGTTGGGTGTGATGGTGGTAAAAAGTATGTCAGATTGGTGATGGCTTTGAGAATCGCTTAAAGAATTAAGCCTGTTAATCATAGTGGAAATGTTTGATGGTTTATTTCAGATACACGGTAATCATGACATGTGTTGGGGTTTTATATTGAAGCTAATTCTTCCTTTCTGGGTTAAAGTTCAATAGGTTGTTAGCCTACTGGTTAGGTGGAGATAATGGTGATTCTTTTGGATGGTTCTCTTGATGATCAATGACGGAGTTTGTGCAAGGATTCGTTGATATTGGTAGAAGATTTTCATGGTGTTTGTGAAACGTGGCCAGTTTCACAAGTATTTTTCTTGAAGAATATGGTTTGAATACTTTTATCAATGTCATGGTGTTTTGGTCGAAGAGATGGTCCTATGAAGATGGAAGTTCGGGTTTGAGCTTCAGATTAATTCTGCTGGTATATAGAGATGGTGCGCAACATTATAAAGATAATTCTTTGGTTGATCGTCTTATGCTTGAAAGCATGATCCGAGGTGGAGAATAGTTAGTAGGTGGTTAAAGTTAGACTTTTGGTCAAACTTTGTTTTGTACAAAACTTGTTCCTAAGGCTTAGGAATTAACTTCAGAGCCAAGTTAGGAAACCTAGCTTGTTCCTAAATCTAAGTTTCTTGAGGGCTAAGTTTGTGTTCTCTATATACAGGACTAGAATTGTTGGTTTGTAATACAATCCAACCTAAAAAGAGTGGTGAATTCTCGTGCTTAAGATTTTGGTCTCTTTTTTAGGGAGGGTCGTGTGCCACCGTGAAGGTCGATATCGGTGTGAGAGAAAAACTTGTAGAGAGAGGATTTTTGTGTTCTAGAGTTTAGGGCTTGGGACTTTACCCTAAATCTAGTTTCTAGTGTTTCCATGTTTCTCCTATGTTACTAGCGACTATGAAGACGGTATAGAAGAGAAGACATGAGGCTAATTTGGAGAATGGTTTAGAGAATTGGTTTCCATGGTTTCTTCGATGGTGTACTCGGGTATGTCTTGTTAACTCTTTGGGTTCTTTTGTTGAGTTGCGGAAAGAGCATGTAATGGTCTATGATTTCATGGAAGTTTTTCTGGTGGCGTTGGCCGTGGATATAGCCTGTAAAGGTGAACCACGTATATCTTGTGTTGTGGTTGTGTGTACTTGTTTATCTTCTATCTCTCTTATTATTTCTCCCATGTTTGGTTCAAATCACCAATTGCCCTTTGTGATCCTGTGACTCCGCTGCGCTCGGGGTGCTAATTTTCCCAACAATTATAGATATGCTAAGATTTGGGATAGTCTAAACAAATCTTAATTGGATTAATCTTACTAGCTGGGACAAAATGAAATGAACTACACAACCTAAGATTCCCGTAGTTACATGGTAAACGTCCGACATACATTCAATATAAGATCTTTGATCGGATCTTAGGTTCGGTGTAACGATCTGAACTAAATGATAGTTCTATGTCGATTATGTATTCAAATAATTGATTACATGTCGATTTTGACGTAAGGTTTTGAATCTTGTGATGTTGATCATTCGTTGTGTGTTTGGGGTTGGCTTATGAGAAATTCGATTACTATCTATCCTACTAACTAATCTAGGGTGAGAAATGCCTCGACTATGAACTAGACAATTGATCAAGTGAACAGGATCAAACTAACTCATTTATATTTATATCATTCGATAGTTCTACAAACTAAAACAGACAACCCCCAATTAAACGGAGCCCTGCCATAAGCTCAAAGCGAACTATCGATTTATCAAGTTCCATGAGACATTATTTTTCTCGATAGCTTAGCAGATACATAATAACTACCTGTAGCTCCGTCCAAAAAAAAAAAGTCAATTATTGATATTTACCAGACAATCCCTATGCAATATAGTGTTTCTGTTCAGCAATTATTTTCAAGAACAAGAATAATTTATGGAAGATTTGATTAAACTAAACCAGCTAATTCTGGTATATTATTATAATCCACGTTAATAACAATAATTAATAATGGGTTGCCTGCCATAGTCGACTTTTCCTTAAGGTGTGTTGTCGTAAATTTCCACGTTATCGTGTGATCATGCATGCATCATGAGTTTGGACTTGCCTTCTCATATTTTATATAGTTTTGTGAAACCGTTGGTTGCCATTCACACCTAATCGAGACGAATAATTTATGCTCGAGATGCCAACCCCTCACCATGTTGTCATCATTAATTTTATGCTATAAATATGACACCTTGGTTATGGAATTGTGAAACCACAAACTCAAGATATAGTCTAGTCTTGATCAATATTAACATTTTTGCAATTCAAACGATGGCAAAAACTAATTCTCTGCAGTTCTCTCCACTTTTTCTTGGTCTCTTTCTGGTTTTGATTATCTCGTTGGGTTCCGAGTAAGCTTGCTTGCTTTCTTTCTTTCCGGAATCTTTTTTATTTTTCTCTCTTTAATTTGTTTTCTGTAATGTTGTCTAATAACTAGCTTTGTTGTTGTTGTTCCTGTGTATATATATAGATGTGTGAATGCGGGCTGTACGGACTTCTATCATAGCGCAACTCACATTTCTATACATACCGTCTGTCAAGATGAATGTACGTCTTTCTTTGGGGATAAGCTTTTGACTCACGAAGTTCATGATCTGACTTGGTTGGGTAGATATCAATGCAAATGTTGCTATGAAGATTAAACCTCTTACATCAATCCGTTCACAAATACATCGTCACTCCTAAGTAACGTTTCTTGTCTGATCAATATACCTGTTTGAGCATTAACTGTATGTGTTGATTCTGTTTTATTAATATTTAAGTTGTTTTCTTAATAATTAGCATCATTATTGGATGCCATCTTTTTCGTTTTTAGAGTCATCGGCTCTCGCTTTGGATTGCAGTAATAAATAATATTATCTTGTGTTTGAGTTTGATACACCATGGCAGAACTGTATTAGAGCAATACAAATTTTGTTTTTGAGAACCCCAATATTGTCTGTAAACGCAAGAAAAATTGGTAACTAGTGATGTATATATGACATAAGGTACTAGTAATCGACAAAAGAAGAAAAACAAAAGAGAAAAATGGGTCACTTACGAGAATGGAAAACAACAAAAACAAACAATAACAAACCAGTGAGATAGAGAGGATTGTTTGCCATGATTGATTGATTGATTATTGATAGATTCAAAACACTTGATATTTTGGAGAACTTTTGTGAGGTGGTTTCTCTTGAAATATAAACTCTTTTTATAGACACATACATACAAGTAGACCCATTTCTTAGAAATTCCAGATAAGCGCATCTGAATTAAACAAATTGATGACATTTACCAAATAATTCCTATATAATATCAGCGGTGCTATTTGGCTCCCTAATCCCCACCTTTCTATTATCCTCCCTACAATTTAAACTCCACATTAGGGGAATGGTGGACCCCATCTGAACCTGAATGCGTATCTCGATATGGATGTGAGTTTTATATTATATGGAGGTGAATAGGGAGGTGGTGGATAGGGAGCCAAATAGCATTTCCGGAAGGCATAATTGGTGAATACTCGTATAAATGGGGGATATTCAAAAGAAAAAACATTAAATAATTTTGTAATGGTTCAATAACCGTAAATAACCCCAAGTATATTAACAGTCGGCAGTGGGAGGTGTGACCCGACAATGCCGACTAACACTGCTGGTATTGGGTTCATCAACAGAACAACATTGTTAGAGCACTGCTCGGTCGAACTCGCATGTGTTGCTATATCAAGCATGTTTGTCAATGTTAGTGATCAAAACTATAAGTCTTGATTTCTAGTCTATTATAGCTGAGTCTCGGAGTAGGATAGTAAGTGTATTTGAGCTCAAGGACTTCATGCCGATTCATCATCCAAGTGGAAGAACTACTCAAGGAACCGGTGGAACTTCTCGACAAAAAGGTATTGAAGACTTGAACTTATCTGTTACTCAAAAGTCTATCTATTCTATCTCCTACTTCTTGAGACAAAAGTCGTATGCTATATATATAGACTTAGATTATACACATTTGGTATTTTGAGCCGAATATACATCGCCTATCTATATCTCGAAATATGTGTTGGTAAGCGTTTTCCTTTGACCATGTTTTCTTTACCTAGTGAAACAAGTCATGATATGTTTCAGTCATCTTGAAAATTGCTTTGACGAGAAATGGTGTAACAACTATATAACGTCCTCTAAGAATGTTTCAATGATTGGAGTGAGAGTTTAGATTACATAACCAATAATGGACATAAGTATGTTGTGGAAACACATATTTGCATAAGTCCTATACTGGAAGAATGGCTAGTAGCCAAGTCCGCGAACTGCCGAAGTTCTCAAACCCGAGAATTTCTGCTGGAGTTAACAGACTGCTTGGATGAGCCAAGTCCGCGAACCCAGTCCGTGAACCGGCGAAGTTCTCAAATGCGAGAATTTCTGCTGGAGTTTGCAAACTTTATCCAGTACCTTAAATCCTCGAACCTAGTCTGCGAACTTGAGAAAAGTTATATATCTGAAGATGATTTCTGAACTTAAACTTATAAAGACTAAGGAATGCTTTTGCAAACCGTGGATATAAAGTTCATGAACTGATTCATACGAATCAAATCATCTTTGCTTCAATTGTGTCTTGTGTAGTACATGAGATTTCCTTGCAATTGAACAACTCTCTAACTAGTTCATATGAGTCATTTGAACCAGTTATGGTGAAGAATAAAATGCTTGGTATGAAATGCTCAAATGGATAACCTTTTGGTTGACTATTTTTGAACCAACAATGCACACGTTTGGGTACGGTTAACAAACCTAGAGCGTGCACTTCATTTGTGTATAACAAGCTAATATTTCGATCTAACGGTTGAGATATATTAGCCTGAATCTAAATCAGGTTTTCATCTAACGGTGGATAATGTTTTCTTTGTGAGAAAGGCGAAACCATGATTTGAAAGACTACATAAGGGGTCATCTAGCAACCCTACAAACTAATCCCCACAACTTAAGTGTGATACTAGTTTGTGTGCTAGAGTCGTTTCTCCTTTAACCTTTGGTTTTCTTCTTCTAAAACCAGGTTAACGACTTAAAAGACTTCATTGGGATTGTGAAGCCAGACTGATACTACTTTTATCGTAGTTGTGAGATCTGATCTTGCATCTTCTATTATACGAGTACAATCAGATTGATTGGCTTGAGATTAACTTCTCTGATAGGCAAGATATAAAAAGTAATCACAAACATCTTCTTCTCATCGTTTGTGATTCCACGAAATCTTGTTTCGCAACCATATGATTAAGATTGTTGTGACGCGATTGATTAATCTAGGATGTTCTTCGGGAATATAAGACCAGATTAGTTACACCAATAGCAAGCATATTAGTTACACCTTGGCGATTGATTAATCTAGTAATTACAAACTCAAGCCTTTGCTTCTAGTACTGATCTTAGTTACACCAATAGCAAGAATCAACTCCTTCTTCTCGTCTTTAGAACCTGAACATACTAATCTATGGTCATCATCTTCTGTTTTGAAACCAGTGAACATCATATTTCTTTTCTCTTTCCTCGATAAACAACAACACTGTTAGCCTTAGAGATCGTAAGACGTAATCTAGGAATAGTATCCAACATATCATGAGATATCTTTGCTTCTTTCCCACGATCGAACATAAAACCTAAAGTTTATTTGCTGACTTCATACGATGGAAAGACAACATCCACTGCCACCGTTTTCTTCTGAACATCCTTGCACACTTCTCTGCTCGGCTGTTTCGTCAAGGTTTTAAATTGTCCAGTGTCGACATGAAATCCAACTTTTGTAGCACTATTACAGTCAAGTGTTAACTGAATATGATTAACTTGGTATGCGGTTGTCCTTCCTATACCACCTGTTGGAGTCACAAAAACTACTTCAACTTGAATAACACTACCAGTATAGGATGTACTAGAATACAAGACACTTCCAAAGTTTACTGATAGCTTTTCAGCTATAGCTTATCTCTCCTTATTTGAGAAGATTCTCCCACGAATTCTACTGAGATAATGTTCTCCGCAAATTTCTTTTCGAAAAAACTCTTCCCCGAGAGTATAAAAACGTGATCTCATATTAAGATCGTCTAGAGTTCAAAGAGGTTGTTGTTGTTGTTGTATAACAACTAACTGTTGTCGTCTCTTCTGCCTCCGCTGTCTACTTATTTTACTTTGTGCTTTCCGAACACGTTTTAGTCTTTGTTGATCTTTTATTTATTTTTCTAGCTACTGATCCTGTAATACATGTTGCGCTTCTGGACCATCTACTACAACCCATTGTTGATTGTACGGATGTTGCTGGGGATTCTGTACGAGAATAAGTTCAGAATTAGGATTGGCATATTTTATCCTGATAACGCCAATCTCTATAGACTCCAAATTTTCCGTCTTTGCTGCATAACATGGGTATCTTGAAAAACTTTTCTTCTCTATGTTATTCTCTCTGCTGATAAGAGCATCAACATGACCTACTGTAAGCAAAACTTCCTCTTCAACTTCTGAAAAACTATCGCAGAGTTCTCTAATACTTCTTCAAGACCAAACTCTTCTTTATAAGAATTTAAGACTTCCTTTTCTTCCCTGATAAAGGTATCAATGGCATTAGATGTAAGCACAACTCCGTCTTCTGGATAACTGTCTTCAACTACAACTTCTGGACTGCAGTCATAGACTGGTGGTAAGTCCCGTTCAACAATGACTTCGTCTTTATTAACAAAGTCATCATGTTTCTGCTCTTCATAAACGGAATGTTGTTAACTAACAGGTTATGCAGATACTCTAAACAATGCATAACTTGTCATGCAATCAATGTTGGATCTGCATAAGATGTTATGCAGTTAAACAATGTGTGATGCAGGGTATGTGTTGTTAACTAAACAGGTTAAAGAAGAAACACAGTTTAACGTGGTTCGACTATAGCCTACGTCCACGGGAGAAGAATGATTAGGGTTTCTTATTATCAATGGAGGTTTTACAAGACGTGTATATATATATCCTATACATGCCACATATTTGTATAGATAGCAACATATCTAGAGAATATTTTCTTGCAGTGTAAGCCAATCATAAATAGAGAAACCAAATATTCTCCTTTTTTCCAACACTCCCCCTCAAGTTGGTGTGAAGATATCAATGGAGCCCAACTTGGATAAAATCCATTGAATTGCTTCACAGGTAAACCCTTAGTAAAAACATCTGCCAGTTGTTGATGACTACGAACGAAGGGAGTGCATATTACTTTGGCCAATACCTTCTCTCTAACAAAATGACAATCCACTTATATGTGCTTTGTACGCTCATGAAAGGTGGGATTTGATGCGATTTGTATCGCTGCTTGATTGTCACAGAACATCTTAGCTGGCTGAGGTGACAGAAAACCCAAATCTTTAAGTAATGCTCGCAGCCAAACAATCTCACATGTTGTTGAAGCCATGGCTCTGTATTCTGCTTCAGCACTTGATCGATAAACAACATTTTGTTTCTTGCTTCTCCATGTCACCAGATTACCACCAAAGAATATGCAATACCCTGTTTTTGATTTACGATCAACTGGACATCCAGCATAATAAGCATCTGAATATGTTGTTATACAGTAGCTAGAAATTGAATAGGCTTCATTCTTTGTCATCAAAACTCCTCTTCCTGGTGATCCTTTTAAATATTGTAGAATCCTAGTTACTGCATTCAAATGTTTAACACGAGGTATATGCATATAACGACTGACTAAGCTTACTGCATGTGCTATGTCAGGTCTGGTAACAGTGAGATAAATTAACTTGCTTACTAACCTTTGATATGACCCAATGTCACTTAACACATCACCATCATTATCAAGTTTGTTGCCATTTTCTGTAGGAGAATCACAAGGCTTTACTCCCATTTTTCCTGTAGCCTTCAGCAGGTCCAACACATATTTTCTTTGATTCAGAAAAATACCCTTCTTTGAGTAAGCAACTTCTAATCCCAGGAAATACTTCAGTATTTCTAAATCCTTGATGTCAAATCTGGAATGAAGCATTGCTTTAAGATTTCTAATTTTTTGTTGATTGTCTCCTGTAATCACAAGGTCATCAACATACACTAGAACTATAGTTGTACCAAGATTACTTCTTTTAATAAACAAGGAAGAATCGGAAGAGCTCCTTTTGAACTTATTCTGGATGAGTACTGAACTTATCTTTGCATACCATGCACGTGGTGATTGCTTTAAACCATATATTGCCTTCTTAAGCTTGCAAACCATATTGCTCTCTCCTTCTCGAGGGTGTCCAGGTGGTATACTCATATACACCTCTTCTTCTAGATCACCTTGTAAGAATGCATTCTTCACATCCATTTGAAACAATTTCCAATCTTTATTAACTGCAAGAGACATAAGAACACAAAACGTATTCATCTTTGCAACTGGTGCAAAGGTTTCTGTGTAGTCTTCTCCATATCTCTGAGTAAAACCTCTTGCCACTAATCTTGCCTTATAACGCTCAACAGTTCCATCATTTCTGTATTTAATTTTGTACACTCATCTACATCCAACAGTCTTCTTCCCGGGAGGCAACTTGACAATACTGTATGTATTATTTACATCTAAGGCACGTAACTCATTCTCCATTGGTGCCCTCCATTTTGGATTAGACTTTGCTTCATTGTAGTTTTTAGGTTCTTGATGACTGGATATAGCACTTAGAAATGCAGAGTGTGAAGAACCTACATGATCATAAGTTAAATGTGCTTGTATAGGATACGCAGCGGACTGATATGTAAAGAAATCTTTGTATTTCTCTGGAGCCTTCTTCCCACGACTTGAGGTTCTGACAATTGGTACCACTGGTTGATGATCTTGTGGAACCATAACCTCAGTTTCTGGAACTTGATGCGTCACATCTTGAGTCCTGTATTATCATCAGTAACACTAACATTATTGTCTGAAGCTTCTTCATGAACTGCTTCATTATGCACATCCAACACTGCATTAGGTACGTCCACCAACTCTACCTGATGAGTGCCAAATATTGTATATTTTTATCCCTTTTTGTTGGCATTTTAACTCATCTTTTATGCATTAATTCTACATTTTATCCCATATTCTGTATTTTCATTGTTTTCAAGAATAAATATTTTTATTAATTAATTTTGCATTTTTAGGTAATAAATAAAGTTCGGATGAGTCGCGGAGCGAAAAGAGCAGAAAAGTAGTGAAAAGCCGGGAGAAATTACGCAAGGAAGCCGCGAAGAATGGTGCGCACAACCTCATTTTCTACACACAAAAGCGCCTCCGTTCTCAGCCATCAGATCAGTTCTCAGAAGCATCCGATGGTCGCTCCTTCATAGAGCATCAAAATCTGAAGTCTCTGCCGAGCACCACAGCGCTGAAATTCCAAGCCTTCAGATTAGATGGTAGTTGAATCCAACGGTCGCTCCCTTGCTGTTCATCAACGTTTGATATCTCCGCCTTACACTACAACACCTAACCCCATCTAGAGCCGTTAACTTCGTTGTATAAAAAATCCAGCGGTCGCTACAAGCTTCACTTCATCTCACCGTCAGATTAATCTTTCATCTCCCTATCCCACGGCTCAGCGTCGCAGATCATCAAACTCGATACACTCGCCTCACACCCTAGCGACCGAGCACCTACACCTCAAACAAACGCACCCTTCCCTTTCTCCATCGAACCATCTCCTCCATCAACCCCCTCTGCAGAACCACCATACTCTGTACCACCACCATGTCCGTCTCCATCACCACCACCTCACCCCAAATCACTCCACTATTTTCTCCCCAAATCACTCTACCTATACCCATCATCACTATCACGTTTTACATCAACTAATCTCCTCAATTTCTCATCTCTGCCGACTGAAACCCTAGGTGAGAAATTGAAGATATAAGTTGATGTTAGAGCAGCAATTGGAGCGGGAGATGACTCAGGAAGAGAAATAGAAGGATGGGTCGACGAGATGGAGCGAGAATTTCATCAACAGTAGGTAATTGGCAAAACCTAATTTTACTGACTTTGGGGAAAATTGGGGGAAAACCTAATTTTGTGTAATGGGTATAAATTGGTGTTGGGGGAAGCATTAGAAAGACACTATTTACCTCTCTGGACTAGCCAGTAGAGAATTGAACAAAATTTTATGAACTGAAAATTTCAGTGCTTGTATGTTTGTATGTTGCAATTTGCTTATGTGTTGTAGTCATTTGTTTTGCTGCAATTTATGTTTAACTTATCTCATATGATGTATGTTTGTTGTCACTTCATGGTTAGCATGAGCTAATCATTTTCAGGCCAAGGCTCAGTGAAGCCTTGTGCACTGTCAAGTGTGAATGAACTAGAGAGTTGCTTCCTGTGGCTATGTTTTGAATGTGCAAATGAGAGAGGCCAATGCTCATAGAGCCTGTGATTGGCTGTACTGTCAAAAGACAGCCAATGCTAGGGGTGGACTAGTGAGCAAGTTGGTGTTCTTTCATTTCTAGTTGTATGCTTAGGAATGAACTTAACCTAGACCATGTCACTTGATTAGGATACAAGGTGGATCATATGCCTTGGCTTACCACCACTACTCTTTCAGTCACTTTTAATTTCAGTCCTGTATGCTTGTATCACCTGTTACTTTTCTTGCTTTTTATTTCCCTGCATCTTGTAGCTACTGTGCACTGAAGTCAGTGCACAATCCTGCCTCTTGCCCTTGGCTGCCAAGCCTTGGTTGTTTGTTGCCTTTCTTAACTGCTTCTGTATTGCTTTACCCTGATTTGGTTCTTAGCCTGCTTCTCTATTGCTTTACCTTGTGTTCTTATTTCTCTGCCTGAAACCTTGCCTGCCCTTAGCTCATTACACACCTTAGCTAGGAAAACTTCTTATATGCTCCTCTCCCTGTGGACAAACCCCTACTCATCATTATATTATAAATCTTGACCTTGTATACTTGCAAGTGTATTGTGTGCATCTTTATCATCACACCACTACCCCATCACCATTATCTCTGTGGGAATCTGTTGCAGTAGTTATCTCATTAATAACTGGAAGTGGTGCCAAATCTATAACATTCCCCGTGAGACCGACTGCCAGAATCACACTGAAAATAAGCCACTGTTTCATCAAACACAACATCACGAGAAATCTGTAGCTTTCTAGTGGGTGGATGTTAACAAATATATCCTTTCTTTGTAGATGAGTAACCAAAGAACACACACTTAGTTGCCCGTGAATCCAGTTTATCACGATGCTTAGCCTGTAAATGTACATAACAAACACAACCGAAAACTCTGAGATGAGAAATGCCAGGCTGATGATGTTTTAAAACCTCTAATGGAGATCTGAACTCAAGCACACGACTAAGCAGACGATTGATCAAGTAAGTGGCCGTCAGAGAACCATGAGACCAGAATTTCTTTGGAACATGCATCTGAATCATAAGAGCACGGGTTGTTTCCAAAATATGACGAAGTTTCCTTTCAGCAACACCATTTTGCTGTGAAGTACCAACACAACTAGTTTGATGGATAATACCATGACTACGCAAATAACCTGGAAGAGGGCCTTTGACAAACTCAGTGCCATTATCTGATCTAAAAATTTTAACCTGTGCATCAAATTGGTTGCGTATCATACAATGAAAATCCGCAAATACAGATGAAACTTCAGTTTTAGATTTGAGTAAATAGATCCATGTATCACGTGACCAATCATCTATAAAGATAACAAAATATTTATACCCATCATAAGCATCAATTGGAGCAGGACCCCATAAATCAGAATGAATTAATTCAAAGGGCATTGTAGCTCGAGTCACAGAGTTAGGAAATGGAAAACGAGATTGTTTAGAAAATTGGCAAACATCACAGACTTGAGACTGAACAGAAAATGTGGGAAAAATCCTAGACAAAACACGACTGGAAGGATGTCCAAGTCTTTGATGATAAAGAAACTGCGGAGTTGATCTTTGAGTGAGACATGCCATGTCACTAGAGCGTAACAGGTACAATCCATGAGAAAAAATGCCTCTACCAATCGTCTTCTTCGTCTTTCGATCCTGAAAGATGACCGGGGTAGGGGTAAATGTAACATCACAATTCAGAGAATTAGTGATTTGACCAACAGATAACAACTGAGTAGGAAACGAGGGAACAACAAGTGCATTAGATGGCAGACAATCTGGAAAAAAATGCACTTTCCCACTGCCCATCACAAGAGCAGTAGAGCCATTAGAAACAAACACATTTTTATGAGAGCTGCGAATAAATGCATGAACTGACGAAGGATCATTTGCCATATGATCTGTAGCTCCTCAATCAATAATCCAAATATGGAGGTTGGAAACAGGCGTAGTAAGAAAGGCTAGCAGGTTACCTGAAGTATGGTTGTCCTTGCGCTCATTCTTATTACCCAACTGGTGAAAGAAATCCTTCAACTGGTATATAGTAAAGGATGAATTATCAGCTACAACAGCTCGAGCAAGCTTATTTTTGTCAAAATTAGCTTTAAGATGAGGATAAATATCCCAACAACGATCCTTGGTGTGACCAGTTTTATTACAATGATCACAATGAAAAACTTCTCTCTTACCCTTAGCACGAGAATTCTTGTCCTTATCAAATGGCATGGCTCTGCGTTTATCATCTCTAGAGCTCAGAAGAGCACTGGATTCAGCAGCATCCAGGTCTACAATGATTTTAGAAACAAGATTCATAACTTTCTTACGTGTCTCTTCACGCTGCACAGTCGCACAAACACTAGACAAACTTGGCAATTCAGCACTCATGAGAATAGTGCTTCTAAGAGATTCATACTCTGATGTGAGGCTACTGAGCACATCAAAAATCTTATCCTCCTCAACCCTCTTCAAGAGAATTTTGGCATCAGTTGTATGAGGACGATATGTATTCAGTTCATCCCACTTTTTTTTTAAATAACCAAAATGCTCAGTAAAACTTTTCGTACCTTGTGCAGCCTCAGCAATCTCACGTTTCAACTCAAACACCCGAGCAACATTATTCCGTAATCCATACAGACTAGCAACAGACTTCCACAAATCCTTTACAGACTCTGAAAACGAGAAAATTTCAGAAATATGTGGTTCCATCGACTGGAGCAGCCACGTGCGAACCAGTTGATCATCAGCAATCCAATCTTCATACTTTGAATCTTTAGCATCTGGACAAGTACTATTCTCACCAATATACACAGATTTTCCTTTACCCCCAAGAGCAAGAGCAGCAGCCCTAGACCAGCTGACATAATTGACATCATTCAGCAAGACAGAGGTTAAACGCAAACTAGTATTATGATCTGATTGTGCCATAGTAAACACACAGAGAAACGAAACTTGATTACAGAGAAATGGCCAGGATCGTTAACGATCCCCTGATACCATGTTGTTAACTAACAGGTTATGCAGATACTCTAAACAATGCATAACTTGTCATGCAGTCAATGTTGGATCTGCATAAGATGTTATGCAGTTAAACAATGTGTGATGCAGGGTATGTGTTGTTAACTAAACAGGTTAAAGAAGAAACACAGTTTAACGTGGTTCGGCTATAGCCTACGTCCACGGGAGAAGAATGATTAGGGTTTCTTATTATCAATGGAGGTTTTACAAGACGTGTATATATATATCCTATACATGCCACATATTCGTATAGATAGCAACATATCTAGAGAATATTTTCTTGCAGTGTGAGCCAATCATAAATAGAGAAACCAAATATTCTCCTTTGTTCCAACACGGAATCATCATCTTCTTTTAATTTTTATTTTCCTTTTTTTGCACTTTCTTTTCTAATCTTAGGTTTTCGTTTTTCAGCACTTGCTTTCATGAACGCAACTAATGTATATGTTAAGTCTTGTATCTTAAGTTCAAGTTTAGCAAGCTTTTCCTCATCTGTTAGTTTCCTCTTGTCTTCTTTACTTCCCATCTTGATTTTAATACTTTCTTTAGGTTGCTTTGTCTTCCCCTGATCGTGTACACTGAATTCTTGTTGTGTCCATGCACCACAACTAACCCTAGAAGTCAGAACGTGGCTCTGATACCACTTGATACGTAATCGATCAAGGGTACCTAGAATCAGTGTTGTTTAATAGGAAGTTAGGTAGAACACAAAGAAAATATAATAGAACACAAAGAAAATAAAATGATTGTTTCTTCTAACTTCTTCTTCTTTAGACTGTGAAAGAAAAACTCTATTACAAACCAAAAATATGGCTGCACTCTCTCTCGAGTTTCTCTCCACCAACTAACTTCTTCTTCTTGAAAGAAAATTATTTTACAAACCTACACTGGGTTCTTCCCTTGGAGATTTTCTCTACCTTTTTATCTTACAAGTCTCCTCCTTTTATATGAGTGAAAACTTGTTGTAAAAGAAATAAAGCTATGAGTTTTAGAACTCATCTAAACTAGGAATTCAATCTAATTAGGAAACCTCCAGTCTTTTTGATCAAACAAACTAGTTGACCAACATCTAGTATCTTCTAGATACTCTCTTAGCCAAGACACAACTCAACTAAACCTAGGCTAAATGGTTAGCCTCATATGGCAGCTTTTAGCTGTCTCTCTGCTTCTAAAATGCTTGTGTCAATATCATCTTCACACCATAAATTGTGTGCATATGATCTTCACACCATAATTTATGATCTGTCCATAAATTGAATTCTCGACTACCAGGGCCATTGCGAAATTAGATGTCCAGAAGAAAAAAAAACATTTCAGGGAGGCTCTCGTGGTGGTGAATTCGCTGAATTCTCGACTACCAAATCCATAGGGAATTTAAATGTCAGAAAAAATAATTTAATGGAAGCTATTGCATACACGCGTCATCTTATATATGCTTACATGAGGCGGATTACCTCAATCTTTCATGGCCTCATTTTAGCCTACTGGGGAAACACTCAGCAAATATATCATTTCGTCCAAAGTTTAAAGCAACAAGAGCCTGAAGTGATGCACGTTTTTAGGTACTATCATCAAGAAGCAAATCCAGAATGCAAAATGAACATGAAAATCAGAACAAGCAAGAATCATATCCATAATTCTACATTCACTAATCGAGTAAATTTCGTCTAACACATAACTAAAACTTAATTATAAACACTGAAGTAAATTTCATTCTTTCAAAGAACAAAAAGAATGAAAAAATGAAAACTTCCCAAAGGTTTAACAATCATGGAACTGTCGAAGAGGCATATGAACACTCCATATCTTTTTTCCAACAATTTTGTACAAAACCAAAGCCTTCCCAGTTACTTGAGCCCACCCTCTTTTTCAATGCAATCTCAAAATGCGCTCACATAAGTTGTCCAGCACTCTACGAAGACAAAAAAAATACACGAAGTAAAAAGTCAAAACAGGATGTTAATACCTTAAATGATCAAAAAAAAAAAATGTCGGAAAAAGAAATTCACGGAGGTTCCGATGTTGTTAGTACCAATATGATCTTCCTGTGAGTTTCCAAATGATTAATCTAAGGGTTCTGATGATGTAACTGGAAAACTTGATGAATTAAATAACTAGGATTCCAGGATTAAAATATATTTTTCACTCATATACTCGATCAAGAGAAATTTAAGAGAAAACAAATCCTAAAACGCTATTTTACAATCATTGAGTCACCGATTTCTCTACTCATGCTTTCACATGTTCATTAATATACCAGCGTAGTTTGTGGGCTATGAATAATAATACAGAAAAGTCAAACTTTAAATTTTTAAAGTCCTCCGGATTTGCCGTATATGACTTGTAAATGGATTCATCAGGTACGAACAAACCCACGACCGTATAATTATCTTTTCCTGTTCGGGTTGTCATTTCATCGTTAATTAATGTAGGAATTACTATTTAGTCTAATTTTTCATGACCCAGTTAATGGCTAGTCCACCCACGAAAAACATTTACTCGTTGGTCCAAAAACATGTTTTTGGACTAGATTATTTACTCGCTAGTCCAAAAACTTTGTGGAGATTATAAAGTGTATTTTCTAAATGCCTAAAACACCCTTACAGATCTAATTAGTATCAAAACATTTAATATTACTAGTAATATGTTACTACATACTAATAGTATCAATATGGTCATACTACATATCAATATGTACTATATTAATAGTAAAACGAATATGTTACTCGTAAATTAAGTAACTACTCTACTATACTAGTAGTAACATGTGTACTAGTAGACTAGTTTACTAGTAGTAACATATTAATATGTAATATCAATATATAACATACTACATACTAATATGACACTACATATTACATATGTTACTAGTTACTACATATTACTAGTTACATATGTTACTACATATTACATACGTATACTAGTTACATATGTTACTACATATTACATATGAATACTAGTAAACTAGTATTAAGTAACTACTCTATTATACTAGTAGTAACATGTGTATTAATAGACTAGTTTACTAGTAGTAACTAGTACTATACTAGTATACTAGTAGTACTAATAGTAACTAGTATACTAGTAACATATTAATATGTAATATCAATATATAACATACTACATACTAATATGACACTACATATTAATATGTAGTGTCAATATATAACATACTACATATTAATATGTAGTATCAATATTAATATGTAATATCAATATATAACATACCACATATTAGTAATGTTACTACATATTAATATGTAGTGCCAATGTATAACATACTACATATTAATATGTAGTATCAGTATATAACATATTGATACTAGTAACATATGTTACTACATACTACATTTGTTCTATATATGTTACTACATATTTTACTACATACTACATATTAATACTAGTATACTAGTAGTTACTAGTATACTAGTATACTACTAGTTATTAGTTACTACATATTACATATGTTACTCGTTACTACATATTACTAGTTACATATGTTACTACATATTACTAGTTATGTATACTAGTTACATATGTTACTACATATTACATATGTATACTAGTATACTAGTCAACTAGTATTAATACTAGTATATATGTTACTACATATTACATATGTTACTAACATACATAGTATATTATATGTTAGGGTTAGTAGAGTAATTTTACTCTTTTCAAATCTTTTTTGGACTAGGGAGTAAATGTTGTTTCCCGCTGGACTAGCCACTAATCCGGATCGGGTTTAGTGGACTAAACAGGAAATCTCTCTTAATTAATTGTAAGAGTTGATCACTTTAATCCACAAAGAAATTGTGGTGGAAGAATCCATGACCCTTTCCTCAAATGAATTAAAAAAAATTAACATAAGACAAAACTGGTTTTCTCATTCAATTAATTATAGGGATATTTTGATTTTGGGTCAAGTAAAACTGAGCAGAATTGCTTTTGGATCACGGTGAAATTTTAATTAGAGTTTGGGTCACGAGACCTTCATTGACCGTCTTGACAGTTAGGGATGTTTGTTAAACTGTGAAATGACCAAATATCTATCAGACTTCCAATTATTTACTAACCCAGCCATAGTAAACCCGTGTATGGTTCGGATTTCTTAAAAATTTGGTATAATGCGTCTAAGAAAGTGAACGGCTCTAGTTTTGCGAACACCATTCTAAATCGCCTCAGAAAAGAATGGAACCCAACTGAAATAGCGAAGTTGCAGACGCGAGAAAGAAATGGTGAGAGAGATGATCCACAACTGAAGTGCTCTTTAGTTTATTTGGATTTGTAGTTGTTTTGTTTAGTCATAGGTGAAGAAGAACAAGAAGAAGAGAAATTGAAGCAACTAGAAGATGGTTTTCTTCTCCATCACTGCTGAAGTTGAAGGTTCAATCGATAAATTATGGTTCGTCAAAAACGGTTGGTACATGAAACCCACTTCAAATTATCTCCGTTTTGCAACATGCATTTTAGGATTTATAGAAATTAGAGTTTATTAATATAATTTGGATTTTAGGGTTCATATTTTTAGGTTTTCACTGTAGAAACTTATAATTAGTGTTTTGGATGGTTTGTGGTGGATGTGTTAGCATGCAATTGAGATTTAGAAGGTTTAGCTGTCGGAATGTAGCTTTGTTTCATGTAATTTTAATGTTTGTTCTAGGGTTGATCAAAATTTGGGGTAGTTTTTGTTGTTGAGCTCCTCTTTTCAATTAGCTGAACTTGATTCAAACTAGACAGCAACGATTGTTAGAGATCGTTTTCTGAAAACTTCCCCCCACCTCTTTTTGTTTTCTTCAAAACTTGTAATTTAAGGGTTTTGGTGGAGGTGGTAGAAAATGGCGAAATTTCTCAGAAATATGTCGATGTTGTTTAGTAGCAGAGGTACTTCATTTGATCCTTTTGGGAAACCTAGTTGTTTTTCTTCTTGGATACAGATTTTTTTTTTTGTGTCTGATGATTTGCCTGAATGAATATCATATGGGTTTTATGCTCATTTGTATACCTTTGGAACGAACCCAGTTATAATTCTTGAGATTTCCGATGGTTTTTTGGGATTTTTGGCTTACAGGAATTCAAACATGGAGTTGTTACTTGTTAGGTCATCATTTCAAGTGTGCAACTTCTCTTCTAACGCAACTGGTAGTTTCTTTAGTCAGTGTTGTTCTTAGCCCTTTTCTACAATGCATGTGTGTAAAAACAATAAGTTGATAAGGATTTCATTTTGTCTTTGTCTTCAGTGAAAAGAAGTCTCCAAAATCAAATGGAAGTGAATCAGGTGAAGATAGTTGACCTCAGAAAATTGCGTTGCAACAAGCAGTTATGTCTCGGTGTTTACTGGGATTTGAGGTTTGGTTCCTGGCAAATAATCCAGACTGCTGGATTCCATTTATTCTTGACCGTTAGATTGTTTCATTAGATATTTAGTTACGCGTGTGACTCATGTGCTCAATGCTAACTAAGAGCGTTTCATAAATAAAAATTAACTAAAAAAAATTAATTCACTAACTGTCAGCACGGTCAACTACGGTTTCGTGCCTCAAACTCTAATTAAAATTGTAAAACTTACCTATAGGTATTATTATTATGGGCCTACATAGTGGTAGGTCCGTCCATTAAAAACTTATCAACCGCAGGACCTTTCTTAAAATTTTGGACCCAAAATTTAACTCCGAGGTCCATCACATGCGAGATCTGGAATGCACATTTTTTATAGATGTCAAAAATACCCCTCCTTTATAATCATATTAGAATGAGATAGTATTTCAATTTTTTCATTTCGTTTTCATTTTTCTCTCTCAAACTTCTACGAGAGTTCCGACTATGAAGATTCTTAAGGTTGGTGAACAATCTCTTTGTGTTTCTAATCTTAAAAATTAAAGTGAAGCATCATACTGACTGTGTACACAATCTTAGCAAAAATAGATTGTTTTCGAAAAATGATTAGATCTAATCGTCTATATTGATGTTTGATTATGTTTTTAATCTCCATACTTGATTTGTTAACTACTCACTTCATTTTCATAAATATAGTTCAGGTCCAGAAGGTTAGTCAAGTTTTTTGTTTATTTTCTTATTGTTTTCACTTTGTTCCTCAATTGAATCATGAAGATCTGATCGATTTTATTACGTTTTCACTTTTTTATCTATTTTGATAGCTCGATTTCATGATGTTCTCTTTGTTTTTGACATACAACTGATTTTTAGATTATGAATCAGCAGTACATATATGATATACTGAGAAATACTGCTTTGCTTTTGCTATTTTTTGTTTAATCCAGAGAGTACATATAGGAAATACTGAAATTAAAGCGCCTCGATTCTGTTTTTCATAGATTCATTACTTGTTTTTGACATGTAGCTGATTTTTTGGATTATGAATCAGCAATACATATATGGCATACTGAAAAATGGTTCTTTGATTTTGTTATTTCTTGTAGTTTTATCACCTTTTTTTTTGTTTGATCCAGAAGTACATATACGAAATACTGTAATATTTCTTGTAGTTTTGTCACCTTTTTTAGTCTTATCCGTCAGTACATATACGAAATACTGTAATATTTGTTTCGATCCTCTTATTTTTCATAGATCTATTACCTATTCTTGTCATGCAGTTGATTTGTTGTTCATGAATCTTCAGTACATATGTCGCATACTGATAGGAAATGCTATTTGGATGTGCTTTGTCTCATTTTTTAGTCTTATCCGTCAGTACATATACAAAATACTATAACATATGTTTCGATCCTCTTATTTTTCATAGTTCTGTCACCTATTCTTGTCATGCAATTGATAGGAAGTGCTATTTGCTGTGTTTTTGCTCATTTTTTAGTCTTACCCTTCAGTACTTATGTGAAATACTGTAATATGTCTTTCGATTCTCTTATTTTTCATAGATCTGTCACCTGTTGTTGTCATTTACTGTTGATTTGTAGTTCATGAATCTTCAGTACATATATCGCATACTGATAGGAAGTGCTCCTTGTTATGTTTGATTCAGTACGTATATGAAATACTGAAATAGATGCTCTTTGTTACGTTTGATTCAGTACTGGAATTGGATATGGAGATGATCTGGAGTTGCAGTTTAGAACTTATTGCAAGAAATGACAGATTTTGAATGATAGGAACAGGAGTTGTTGTTGGTTCAGATTTGCAAGCTTGTGAAATTGGTGGTGGTCTTGATGAAGTTACAAATTGGTTGTGATGTGTGTTTGAAAGAAGGTGTGCTGCAAATGGATTTGGAGGAACATAGAAGGTTGGGTTGCTGATGTAAACTGAAGATACAGATGAGATAGAGGAGGAATTGTAGGTGGTGATTACTGTGAACAAAATCAGTGGATGAGATGTTCGTCTCAATGGGTTTATGAAGATGGTAGTGCTGTTTAAACAGGGAAGAAGAACAAGTCTCTGTTGCAGCTAAATTGAAATGACAATGGTGTTGATATAGCTGTTGCAGTTGTGGTTTAAGCTAAGAAGATTGTGATGCAGCAAGATAGAAGATTACTGAGAAGATGGAGCTGAAGGCAGTGGTGAATGGTTGACTGCAGAGGTGCTGGTGCTGCAATAAAGTAAAGTGAATTGAGGAGTACTCAGATTCCTAAGTAGTGTAGCAGATATGTACTCATATTTGTAAGCAGTGTGGCAGATATGTACTCAAATTTGTAAACAAATCTATGGTCCTTTATTTGTTTTAATTAAATTTGGACCTCCAGATAAATAAAATCCCGATTTGGTAGAACTATGTTATTTCACACGTACTTAAACAGTGGGGTATATTAGTCATTTTCATGTTTTCAAATAACTTTGGACCTTAGAATAAGAGTAAAATCTAGTTGGACCCTGCTATAAATAACCTTATGGGCTTAGGACCAAACAAGAAATTTTCCATTAAAATTTCACCGTGATCCAAACACAAGTCTGGTCACTTTTATGTGATCCAAAGTCAAAATATCCCTTAATTATAAATCCCACTTGAATGCATAATAATGATCAATTTAATCGAGATTCTCGTATGCTGGTAAATAAAAACAACACAGGCTGCTGGCATTAATCATTCCGTCCCTTTCCTACTGGCTACAACTCAGCAAGCGGCCACATCAATTTTATTCTTATAAATATGATCATGTTACTCAACTGAGGTCTCAAACACACCAAGCTAGCTATAGTACTTAGCCAATTCTGTTGCAATGGGAACCATGACGAAAACTAGTTCTTTGAGTTTCTCTCATGTTTTTCTTGGTTTCTTTTTCGTTTTGATTATTCTGATGATGAACTCTGAGTAAGCTGTTAATTCACCATTGATCTCATTTCCATTTCTTCTTTTCATTTTTCTGTATGGCGTTTTCTGATAACCATCTCTTTTTTTTTTCTTTTTTTTTCTTTTGATGCAATGGCAATGACACAGAGGCGTGAATGGCGAGTGTGTTGACATTTGGTCGACCGGACATGAAGATGATTGTCCAGAGCGTTGTGCACAGGGTTGTGTAGATACATTTGGGCCTCCTCGCGAAGGTTCGAGTTCCAAATGCTACGCCCATTGCAGGTGGATGCCGTTCTGGTGTGGTTACACATGCCACTGTTGCTTTTGGAGACCAAGTCATACTGTATGATCATCAATAAATTAATCATCACACCACCGTCGGAATATAACCCAACAACTTCTTCTCTGATCATGCGCCTATTAATCAGCGGCCTAGCTAGAGTCCGTCTTAGATCTTATTTGACCATGATGTACTAGCTAGGCAACTGTATTAGCATGTACCTCTCCGAATAAGACCAAAATAAAACAGTAAATAATGTTGATTTTGCTTTATTAATGCTGTTCTTTTCTTGGTTTGGTTTGGCATCACGTAAAATGCCATGTTTGCGCTACCTCAATTTCTGCAAAAGAATTATTATGACTTTCGAAAATGATTTGTGGCGCCCGTATTTCGTGCACCCGATGCACCCACGTGGCATCCACATAAGCAGCCAAATCGATTTATCTCTTTTCTCCTACGTTTTAGTTTTATTTCTCTGCGAAATAGATCTACTTCATCTGATTTGTTTTCAAATATAAGATCAGTTAAACCGAAATTGCGAAAAAACCATATCAAAAGTCTTTTTTAACACATGAGATGAAAATTGAAGGAAAGAAATTTAACACAACAAAAATCTATACCTCCTCCTGTTTGAACCTAGTTTATTACTATCTCAAATAATCATTAGTAAATAAAGTTTTGATTATATTATACTCCATTTTCTCACTCAGGTTGCAAAGAACACCGATAGACTCAAAACTCACTCTTTGATCATAGTTATTATTTTTAGTTTGAGCTTGATCCACAAATCAAAGGACTAAACTTGATCATATTTTTCTTATCTTAATTTTGATTAATTTATGCTTACCCTCGTATAACTTAATCTTGTTTCTTAAATCTTAAGTTTGTTTTCATGGAAGAGAAATGATACATTTCAAGACCGGATCTAAATGATTTTTTCCTGTATCAATACTCCCTCCGAATCTGGAGTAAATAACAGTAATCAGTAGGAAAAAACCACCACTGTTTATTTCCTTTAAACCAGATTAGGAGAAAGGGCCAAAAGAGCTTCATCTTGGATTAGTTTAATCCAGTTCCATTGATCATGAACCAACCATTCATGACCATCAATAATACTAATGATTTCCAAACAGCCGTTATATATGTAATGCAACTTGAGACATAATGTTAAGTAAATAGTAATCATTCACAATAATATGACTAGTTTACAAAGAATTTCATTAATTAAACCAATAATACTAATTGATCATGCATCATGTGCTTGTGGTTGGCTCCTAACCTTATCGTACCGTTTCCAACCTTGGATATTTTTTAACTTGCCGCCATTAACTATTAATTAATCATTAGAGTACAAGGAAACTACAACGATCATTGATTAACACCGGAGCAGGAACTAAATCATCTAATTCAAAACATTTCATCTGGATCATCAATCAAAGAAAAAATGAAAAAAAAATGATTTAGCTCAAAACCTTTACTTCAAAACGATAAACAAAATGTGAAAAAAAGTAACAGGTAGAATGATTTCTGGATCACCCATCATTGAGAACTTGAGACCACTGGAGAGGTTGAAAAAAGATTATACATAGAAACAGATTACAGATCGAGCATTTGGTTTGTGAAGAAATGTTAACACAAGGTTGCCCTATTTATCATCAAATTCTAATTTATAACAACGTTTGAAGTTAATCTGTTTGTTGAAGTGTATGAATTCGCATGACATAACCACTACACAGTAAGTAAGTGGCTCACAAGTTTCTTGATCGTTTGTTCTCTCGTTACTCTGAAACAGTTTTTGTGAGAGACTATAGAATCTATTGAGCATAATGTCCAACAATGATGGACAGATTTTCAAAATTCCTTCTATTCTAAATTGTACTTAGACCAGTGGTATTGAATTTCGGTATATATTACAAAGCCACAAGATATATATCATATATGAAACCGTAATATACATGAATTCAAAAAGTGAACAAATGGAATGAATCCTCACGTACAAACAAACCCACGACCCATGCTGCCATCATAAGATTATTCATTCTACAGACCTTGCGGAAGGAAACTCATCAATTTTATATTCAAGTTTACCGGATCACCAATAATCTCCACAATTGCAGTTTCCATGAACAAATCTGTGGTATCTGTTAACATCGCGAACAACAATTTCTCTCTTTATCACTATACTGATACACTTGAAAGCCTCATGGCAGTCCTTACAAATCCTCAAATTCTTAAGAATCCTAAGAGCCTTACCCGGTGGTGCTGCTCCACTGACTACCCCAAACGCCAGCGCCAACTTTTCACTATGAGACCAAAGCAACTCTCTCTTATCCGCTGCTTCCATTTCATGCAGTTTTTCATCAACTACCTCTTTGTATCCCAATTTTTTTATCTCTTCCCTCAACTCTGCTAACTTAGCGTATATCTCATTCATCCTTTCATGGTTTCTATCCCCAGCTAAAAACACATGAACTTCGCCTCGAAATTCGATCCAACTCATCCCACCTTCCTTTCTCACTCCTCGCCGTCTCATTAGCTTCCTCACTTGTGCCACTTCAGCCCATTTTCCTGCAGTTGCATTTACATTAGCAAGCAACACAAATGCTGAATCGTCACGTGGGTTATGTTCTAGTAGTCTTTGAGTTACTTCTTGAGCTACCTCTGATGCACCATGAACAGCACAAGCAGTCAATAGTGATCTCCACACAGCAGCATCGGCTTCATATGGCATCTTCACAGCCAGTGCCTTAGCTTCCGCAATCCGTCCATCTCTTGCCATTGCATTTATAAAACATGTATAATGTTGAAGCTGTGGTTCAACCCCATAATAATCTTTCATACAATTCAACCATTTTTCAGCTTCATGAACTGAACCAGAATTACTACAAGCAGTAAGTAACGCAAGAAAACTGTACTCATCAGGAGAAAAACCTCTAGATTTCATGTCATAAAACAGCTTAATCACAGATTTTTCATCTCCTTGTTGAGCATAAGCTCCCATCATCGAATTCCACAGAAAAATATTCGCATTCGGTAATAACTGATTAAAGATACTACGAGAATCAGCAACGAGACCACATTTTCCATAAGCATCAACCAAAGCATTACCCACAACAAGATACGTATGAAACCCAGTAAGTATCGTATGTGCATGAATAATTCTACATTGTTCAAGTGCTGCTAATTCCGCCGTTGCTCGAAGCGCACCAGAAACAGCATACATATTTGAAGTAACAGTAGAAGAACTATTCATTTCAGAAAACAACTTGAGCTTTTGAAGGTTGAGAGTTTTGAGCAAGACCCACAATCATTGAAGAATAACAAACTCCATCTCTTTCAAGAATTTTGTCAAACACTTTCAACGCTTCGTTTGGCAATGAGCATTTTGTATAGAAACTAATGAGTGACGAACCAGTATAAGACAAGTTAGAGAGGGAGAGTTTTAGAGAGACGGAATGAAGTTGAATGCCAATCTGTAGTGTAGAGAGTGAAGCACATGTTTTGAATAGAGGAGCTAAAGTTCTCTGGTTTGGTAATGTGGGATGGCGAAGCATGGCGATAAAGTGATGAATGGCATTTGTAGTGTTTATGTATGATGAGATGAGAGCTGTCCATGATACAACGGTGGGTTCAGGGATTTGATTAAACACACGTTGAGCATAGAGTAATTTGTTGGATTTGGAATAATGTGTGATTAATTCATTGAATAAGCAACTATGCTTTGATGCAATTTTAGATTTAATAGCCTGGGCATGAATACACCGGGGATCTCCTCGTCTTGATCCAAGAACTTGTATTTCTCCATCTACCATTTCTTTTAATCCAAGTTGCGGAGTTACCCATTCTAAATAGAGCAACTCCCACAGAACAGCTCCATCTCCACAGAGAGGGTGGGTGTGAGCTGAGCAGAACAGAGGCGGAAAATAGAAAAAAGCAAAAACTTGTTATTTGTCTTTTTACGTTAAGGGATGCTTTGATGTTAACGGGAGATTACGTCATCTAACAGACAGGTAATGGACAGCTGTCCTAACTATAAAACTAATGAAAGGAGACACTGACACCCCATTTACACCAAATTAGCACTGCAGTTACAAACAATTCAGCCCGGAGGGCCAATTCTTTGGCCCATAACCTTGGGAAAATTATGGCATTATGTCCAACAATCATCGACAGGTTACCAAATTTCTTCTGTAGTATTGTGATTCTATAGTATTATACAGTAATTTGAAAAGGGAACAAATGGAGTCATCACGTACAAAATAAACCCAAGACCCGTGCTGCGGTGAGAAGATTATTTCACTTCAAGTCCCATCGACGTTTAAGTAGTTTGGAGACTGTCAGATCTGCGCCGCCAAATCCATCCATTATGGCCCTTGCAGAAGGGAATTCCGCTCTTGATGTCGAGCTAAGAAAAAACAAATATGATCAAATCATGAACTGTACAATAAATGTATAATGTATGTTTATGTTGGCAATGCCTGAGGTTTGATGTTTGAAGAGCCTACTTTAAGAAAATGTCAAACCAATAAGCTATGATACATCACAGACCTGCTCCGCAGAACGATACATGGCATGGCTATGCATTGAGATCCAGATACACCAGATTGGCCTCCAGCAATAAGCACGCAGTTCTGTACAGGAACTCCAGCATACTCTGCCCCAGCACGCAGTGTAGCCACCATCTTTTCAGAGCTGAACGGAAAAGCTCAAAAGCATTATATTCAAAACTCCATCATATTTCTTTTGTTACGATTTGAAACAAAATGAACAAACCTTTCAGTCGGCATTGTATTAAGATCAACACTAACTTTCAGCGCAAAAGCAACCTCTTCTGCTATCTTTTGCTTCTGTGCCAAAGCTACTCACAAAGAACAAGTTCAATAAGAATTTGAGTGCATTGAATAATTTTTCTTTTTCATGGAAGAGTCGAGGGAGGGAGTTTCAGGATAAGGAATTCACCTGCTTTACTCGCTTCTTTAGCTAGCTCATCATCCAAACCAAATGATGGTCCTTTACCCGGAACAAGCTGGCCATAAAGGCTTCCTTCCATTTCTTCCTTTCCTACAATCTTTAACTTAGAAATCCTATCAGGGCCAAGCTTCTCAACTATAGACCTAACAAAAGGACATAAAATCTTAGTTGAAAGCATTATCGCAGCTCAAGTACATGAGCAAATATGTAAAACAATAACAAACCTGGCAAGTTTCTCTCCGTTCTTACTGTAGGCTGTCAAGATAACTACAGGTATACTTCTACTGAGGGCATCGTCGATAAAACTGGGAAAACGAGGCAAACATGGGGTTAATAAACATAACAAGCATACACATAAGAAATGGGATGTCCATAACTCAACTCACGTTTCAACCCCATGGCGTAAAGGTGAATCTTGTGTCATCACAAACTCATCCAATGCTTTCCGCTGCAAACAGACTAATCATTAATCGAATCATTTTGCAAGAATTGTCTTGAACACAAAAAAAAAAAAAACATTCATCGAGAAAAACTTGCCTTTTCTTTCAGAACACTTTTGACAAACGCCTCTTTCTCATTAGTGGGCAATGATGTAGGCCAACCAATCTACATGAGCGGCAGAGAGAATAGCGCGTTACATATCATTCCAATAGCTTGTGGATAGAAATTTCTTAACCCATGTTATAGATTTTGGGAGAGCAGCAAAGGAAAACACAAAAAAGAAAAACTAACTCTTTCGAAGAACAAGACCACCATCCGTTCCTCATCTCCACCAGTCTTCCTACAACAAAACAGTAAAGGTCAATCACAGCTTCTTCATCCATACTGAAATAAGCACAATATTCAGAGCAATAGTTGGCAGGAAGAATCAACTATAAGTTGGAATTAAGTTGAAATTACGCATAATGCAAATAACCAGAGCAATTTAACAAATAAATTACATACACAAAAGAAAGTTTTTTTTTTTCCAATGCTTTGAGTTGAGTACAAACCTCACAAGATCTAAATAAATTGGTTCAGTCCAATTTGCACAATCCAATCCTCTCTTTGAAAATGCTGCCAATTGAACAATTGAGGATGAATTTGAGTCACCAAAAATGAATTTGTAACTGGATATGTGATGAAATTAGTATTAGATACCTAAATTGAAAGCTTCGCGATTGCCAACACGATATACATCCATAAGAACCCTGAAATGGTAATACACAAAAGGAAGGAACTTTATCAAAACATCCATATAAACATTCAATCCCAGAGCTTAAAAAATGGAAGAATTTCATACTTACCCTTCAACTTCAAGGAGAATAGCAAATTCAGGAGATGGGTTTTCACTATCAACATCATCATTGTTAGAATCTGAGCTGAGAGCTGAAATTCTTGATTGAAATTTGATGGGACAGTGATTTAATTTTGTAAAAGTAGTTGAGATTGAACTCAAAGAAGAAGAAGGAGAAGAAAAGGGTTGGGATGTAATTTTAGTATTGATTGAATGGATGAAAGGGTAGACATTTGGGGGAGATTTATTGGTAGTGGTTAAGCTAGTAGTGTTGTTGAGGAGGGTTGAACATGAAGCAGCAGCTGTTTCCATGGTTACTAACACTGTGTGATTGAGTGTTTTCTATTGAGATTTTGGTGGCGTCAATCCAAAGCCTTGTCATTATTAGTAATATTAATAAGGGGAAAAAAGAAAAAGATTAGGATTAGGATTAGGGATTACTTATTTTATTATTATGAAGTGGAGAAGCTAATTATAATTTTGTACCAGAAAGGAATTATTGTCTAGGTTCACAAATTGCAGAAAGGTTTACTCTGGTGATGAGATGACCATCACTCAAAGTAGTAGAGGTTGGGGGTGGATAGGCGAATGACATTTGAAACAAGCACAAAATATTCAACGTAAAAATAGTTGTTTAGTGTAACTATTTTTACTGCCTCGTACGAGATATAGCGAGGATGAAAATGGATGCATCCTGTGTAAATTAAAAAATAAGAAAATGTATTTAAAAATTGGCAGGATGAAACTGTTTACATCCTGACTATTTTTATATTTTTGTCCATTTAAACAGTATCAAAATCTAAGTGTCATTTTTGCCCAGAAATAATTGATTTTGGTCTTTTTAACCAATTTTGTGTTCTCCAATAAAAATTATAGACAAAACTTTCCGGGGATCTATAGCAGGTTCAAAGTTTCATCTACACGAAAGAATACTGTACTATCCTCACGGTCACACGCATAGCCTGATTTGCATGAGTAGACAGCTTCAATTAAGCTAAAGCACTACCATATCATACGGGATTTTATAAAGTACCTCGATTTTGAGAAGTAAACTAATATATTTCCTGAAGTACTTTGACTGTTTTATTCAAAAAGCTAATCTCGGTCCAGTTAAACGGTTATCTAACCTGTTAAAATGTCTTATTTACTCATACACTATATTTTCTTTATGAGGAGAATAAGGGTTTTCAAGATGTATTATCGTCGTCAATTCGATAGGAACAAAAGAGGAAATAGTACTACATGTATTTCCTCGAGGTGATAATGAAATGGGTTGGTGGAATTTTGTATTTCATCCAGATTCAATCATCACCAAACAATATTGAATTCCCATCATATCAAGGTGATAAAAACTCAATCAAAGCCAGGATGTCAAGATTAGCAGTGGTAACCATTAATGGAATTTTTCCCTGGAACCGAGTTACCAAATCGGTTTCACAAAAATTAAGATGGAGCAGATATCTAAAACTAATGGAATATCAAGCCACATTCACACCAAATAATGATGAGTAAGTAATAGATGAAGACTTGGGAACCTAAAGAAAATTTCAGCTAGAAGATGGTGTTATGATTGTGTGTACATATTTCACCATCAAACACGTGTATATAGGAAGATACGTGGAAAGCATGCAGGCCAATACATCAAAACACGATGTACTGCGGAACACCAAATAACTCCCGAAAAGTTACTTTATCTCATCCCCAAAAGAAGCTAAGATCAACGGTGAAGAGAAAGTTAGCTGACACGGATGTGACATGGGCAGAAGACACTTGTCTGACACGAGCAGGCGCCTCAACTACCCGCATTAAACACTCTGAGCAGTATACGTGTCGATCAACCCGTGGAACGAACGAGGATGGCTCTGCGTGATCAAGTGATGAACGAAGACCTCCGCGTGACGGACACGAAACACAAGAAGATAAGGTTTCAACGGCCCTCAGAGATGGGTCCCACACTCTAACCCTATAAATACCCCCTCTCCACCAAGAGTGAGGGGGATGGGAAAAATCAGGGAGAGAAGGAGAGAGAATAATTGGGGTAATGATACCCATTTAAAGTTTTTATACAATTCCTGCAAAAATACGCTGAACTTATCTAGTTTTACCATTTAAATTGGTATCCAAATTACAACTCAACTCCATTAATAGCTCCACCATACGTGTTTGAAATTGCGTCGATGTTATTGGACGCATCCGGATTGAGTTTCTAAATGTCTATAATCACTTTGCCATCTCTAATTTGCAGGTGTGAATTCTCATAAATTTAGAGCGCATTATATTTTTTTCGCGAGCCCGATGCAGAGTATGTTGCAGTTGTTGGTGTTAGAGCATCTAGCAATGTTCACAGAGTGTCTGCAATAATCTCCTCTACCCTCCTGATTATCTCTCCTTCCTCCAAAGTGTCCAACCCTACATTTGCATAGTTTTTTTCTTGTTTAAGTTACTGAACATGGATGTTATGGTATGATTACCTGATTTTGTTATTTGGTGGCCCTGAGTAGATTTATTGAGTTGAAAAAATCCAGTTGTTTTTTACCCCCCAAACTCACGGGAGAAGCATTGCCGTTGTAACTGGCTCCACGTGTAGTTTGTCGATTCAAATTTTCAATTTCAATTTCACCAGTCTGGAATATTCTTCCCTAGAGATATACTTTGGTCGATAAAAAGCATCCCACTCAAGATAAAGATTTATCAACTTTCCTGCAATCTCAATATCCAATCCAACATGAATTTTGAAAATGTCCCCGTTAACTGCAATTTTGCATATTTTCGCATTAATTTCAGCCGTTTCTTTTGATATTTCAGCCAACCCTCCAAGCTTTTCTCCTATATCTTGAAAAGCCTTTCTAGTCCATTAAATTAGCAAAAAACCCTTGATGTTGATCCAGTGTTTGATTTCCTTGATGTGATTTATATGGATACATTCATTATCACTGTAAACACATAAATCACGAAGGCATCGACGTATTCACAACCAAAGTTCGTAATCTAGACTCAGACTCATACTGATGATACATTTGTGCTGATTCCTTGGCTCAAAACCCTCGGATTTATCACAGCCTCATCTAATAACACCGTGCGAGACGTTTGCGCACGGGATCTGAGTAAAAATAAAGAAAACAAAACATAGAAGTAAAGATTCATGGGGTTTTAGGCGAATGTAAAGTGCTGAAATATAAATGAGACTGGGGTTTACGTGGTTCAGCACTAAGGCCTACGTCCACGGGGTTTGTTGTTTCACTATATACTTGAGGGTTACAAGGATAGTCGAATGACTCTGGAGTTTACATATGTCTATCTATTGTAAAAGACTTACACTCACAATTATTCTCTCTCTTTCTCTCCCTGATTTTTCCAATCCCCCTCACTCTTGGTGGATAGGGGGTATTTATAGGGTTAGAGTGTGGGACCCATCTCTGAGGGCCGTTGAAACCTTATCTTCTTGTGTTTCGTGTCCGTCACGCGGAGGTTTTCGTTCATCACTTGATCACGCAGAGGCATCCTCGTTCGTTCCACGGGTTGATCGACACGTGTACTGCTCAGAGTGTTTAATGCGGATAGTTGAGGCGCCTGATCGTGTCAGACAAGTGTCTTCTGCCCCTGTCACATCCGTGTCAGCTAACTTTCTCTTTACCGTTGATCTTAGCTTCTTTTGGGGATGAGATAAAGTAACTCTTCAGGAGTTATTTGGTGTTCCGCAGTACATCGTGTTTTGATGTATTGGCCTGCATGCTTTCCACGTATCTTCCTATATGCACGTGTTTGATGGTGAAATATGTACACACAATTTTCCCTTTTTCTTCGGGCTTGAATGTTTAGTGGGTGCATTGAAGAAAACCGTCGTTGCATATTCTTCCATCTCTCATAATAATGTCTCCTAGATACTTGGGCACGTCTCTTATTCGTGCATTAACTGCTCATTTAATGGGCACGTTTCCCATTCCTCCATTAATTTCCTTCTCTTTCTTTCGGGTATATTAAGGAGAGAAAGAGAATTAATTTCATTCTCCCTACAAATTTATTTCATTCTCTGTCAGTCTCCATTCCTTGTTCTTCAGCCCTTAAATTCTCTCTGCCTTAGCATTAATTACGCTTGCTTCTTCTTTATTTCTGATTTGTTCTTTCTGCTTCTGTTTCTGCTGGTAAGTTTTCTTTTCTTTGTTTCCACTGTTTTACGCTATGTTGATTTGTAAATTCTTTGCTGTTGATCATATCGTAGCTTCCTATTTCTGCTGCTGTCGTCCCTTGTTTGTGATGAAGAACCTCTTTTAATGCTTGCATGCTAGTTTTCCCCTGTTCTTCATCTCAAATCAAGGAGGCCATTGTTTTACTTGTATTGATTAGGCTTTTGAGTTTAGGGTTTTAGGGAATTTCGAGCATGTATGCTAGTTTTAGGGTTTCTGTGATATCTGAGGTGGATTGTTATTTATGTGGTTTTTTGATCTTTGGTGATGTCCTTGTGTTTGTTTCTAACTTGTTTATGGTTTATCTTTTCGCATCCATGTTTGACCGTCCGCGGCTTCCTTATCAAACTCCGGGTTCTGGTCTATCGAGATCCCCTCCGCGCAGAGAGTCTCAAAATGATCTTCGTGATATTAGAGTTTCTTCTTCTGGGGCGAAGGCCTCTTCTCCTAGGGAAGAGGGTCACTCGAAAAATCCTTTTCGGTCTCGAAATGCTGCCGATCGTGCGGTGTCTCGTCCTCGTGACGATGTTAGGAGTACGCAGGCACCTCCTCGTGCTGTCGCTTTTGATGTTCCTCCTCTGCGTTCTGTAGTGCCCGAGCAACATCCTCTGCCGCCCCCTCCTATAATTTCTTTCAAAGGGAAGAATACCAAAGGTGGTGTCCCGAGGGCTGAATCTTCTAAAAATCCTTCTTTGAAGAGAAAAGCTTCCGAGGCTTTTCATTGGTTCATCCGATCCCGCGGAGGAGGATGAGGCTGCCCCGTTGATACGCAGCGTTTCGGTCAGTAAGAAAAAAGTAACGTTCAAGCATATTGATCTCGAAGTTTTCAAGGAAAAGCATGAGCTTCAAGCCTTCGAGGTTCGTTTCTATGCCCCTGAGGATGATATTACTTATGAGCTCATCTCAAAGTATCAGTTTGATGAGTTTCACTTGTTGACTACGGTTGGAGCCTTCGAGGCTGGTCTTATGCTTCCGTTGTACAAGTATGGTGACTCCTTTTATTACGATGTGCTTTCTGGTCGTGAAGGATCTTCCACCAATACTTACAGTCGTTCTGTGTCGCAATTATCGGGGAATTATCTTCGTGCACTAAGGGAGTGTTATCTGCGGAGTAAAGGGGAGACGACGATGACGTGTTACGTTCCAAATCCCGCGGAGAGGGAATGGTATACTCCTGAAAACTTCAACAATTCCTTCGGTGATTACGTCAATAGTAGGAATCGTAAACCGTGGAGTGTTAGCCTTCGGAATCTCGCTGCTCCTCGGGGCGAAGTTCGTCTGTTAAGTGAGGTTAGCGATGCAAAACTGAAGTATGTTCCAGGCACCGAGGGGTCTAGTCAGCGGAAACTTTTTCCAGCACGTGAGAGGATCAAGCGTGACCATGATTATGAGTGGCACGCTACTGTTATTGAAATTGTTGGTCCTTGGGCGTACGGTTGGATTCCTGGTCCGCGCGGTTGGCGTCCTTCTGAGAGTAGCATGCCACGTGAATCTCCTCCTGCTCGTTATGGAGATTTCTGTCCCTGGCGTTTAAACTTCGAAGGCATGAACTTTCCTTATGCCCTCGACGTTTTTGAAGGAGACGAGGAGGAAGGTTATGGTGATATACTTCCACCGAAGGGTGTCCCTACTGTCAAGGTACGAGGATTCTATCCACGCTTCTCCTCCTTTAAAAGTCCAACTGTTCGGGGAAAAATAACTCTTTTTGTGGAATGTGTTGGTTTTCAGGTGTCGAAGAAGAAAAAGATCAGGACGAAGCAGTCTTCTACCATTGTGATGGGTGAGGCTGAGGTTCATGAAGAAGTTACCAGTCCGGTAAACGAAGAGTTTGCCGAGTATGAGGAGATTACGGATGGGGAAGAACGTACTGATACTTCCCCTCTCAATGTCGAGGAGGAGGTTTGTGCGGGTTGTGATGGTGATGAGGGGATAAATAATGCCGCGGTAGATGACAGCGGTGTTATTGGTGATATTTCTGTCCCTGCTGGTGGTGCTGCGGAGACTCTCCCCACCCTTTGTCAAGAGTTTTCTTTTTACCGGATTTATTCCGCAGGGGAATTCTTCGACGATGCTCTCGATTTTCCTGAAGACTTCTCTCTGCTTTCCCCCAATGATGATTGGGATGTGCTCGGGGGTGCTGGTAAGGAAGACGTTGTTGTTCGAGACGGGGGCGCGGATGATCATGGTGCGCATGTTGATGCCGAAACTTGTGCTGAAGGGGCCATATCAGAAAAGGGGAAGTCGGTGATTGACTCTCCTTCCGCGGATTTCCCTCATTCGCCGACATCTGAGGGTGAGGACGCCATAATGGATTGTCTCAAGAAAAAGGGTCTGATGTTTGTCCCTCATCCTGCTCCGGTGGTTACTGGTGAAAAGGATTCCGATGCGTATACCCGTCGTATGATGGAACTATCTTCCAAGGCGCGGGTATCTGAGGCCTGGGGGAAAAGCTTGAGTGTTCCCGAAACTACCCTTGTATCGGATCCTCCTACTTATGTTTCGGATATGATGGCCATAGCCGATAGGTACCAATATTTTTTTCCTCAGCAGCGTGTCTTGGAGGTAAGTCTTCGTACATATCTCTTCTTAATGATTGAATCCGTCGGTGAAATAATGTTTGTCGTCTTGATGTGTAGATGATGAGGAGTGAGCATTGTAACCACGTGCTGTATCAGTTCTTTAAAGCGAAATCTTTGAAGCTGGAGGCTAAGCTTCGTCACAGAGAAAAGGAAGTATCTGCGTCTGAGGTGGAAATAGAAGAGCTGAAGAAAAGCCTTAAAGATAAAGAAACGCGGGGTGAAGCGGAGGCTGGTCTTCGTTCAGAGCTTGCTGCCGTTCGCGCCGAGTTAGAGCACACTCGCGGCCAAGTTTCAGCTTTCACAGGTTTGGTTCTTTTTCCTTTTTTTCCCTCGCAGTGTGTCGTAATTCCTCTATTACTTAGTTGTTCTGTCTGAGTCTCCCCACCCTATCTCCAGTAGGTGGCGTCCCCGAGCTGTTATGGCTTCGAAACGAAGGGCACGACAAAAATCTCGTATCAAAGAGCTGGTCGAGAAAATTAAGAGCGAAGCCAAAAAGTGGGACGCTCGGGCTGAGGTATGGCGCACAAGGCATATTCAGATAGTTGATATGCAGAATCTGTATAATCATGACCGCGCTTTATTCAATGGTACACTGCTATGGACACGTGAGAGTCTGCGGGAATCCCGTGAGCGTGCTTCGTTGTTGGAGTCTAGGATACAACTTCTGGAAGAGGAATTACGAAAGGATCGATCCCTCCCTTTTCCAGGAGTTAAGGATAACATGCTGTGTCTAGCCAGGGAAAGGGACGATGCCCGTACCGAAGTTGGGGCTCTAAGCAAGTCCCTTGCCGCGTCCCGCGCTGAAGTAGCTCGCCATGCTGAGTCTGAGAGAAATCTTGAAGTGTATATGTACAGACTTAGCAAAGGGGTATCAGAGATAAACAACGAAGTCAACCATCTTCGTCACATGGATTCGATGAAGCAGGTAGAGTTAGATGCCAATCAATTTACTCTCACCAACCTTCAACTAGATTATAAGAAACTATTCGCGGAATATGACCATCTTGATGAAGCGCGAGATGCGGTTGTTAATGAGTATGAAGAGGCTTCGGCTTGTGTCGAAGGTATAACCCTATTTCATCGAGTGTGATTGTGTATTTTCTGTGCTAACTCCCTGGTGTTGTCTTTTCAGAGCTCGAGGGACAACTCTGTGTTGCAAATGAAAAGTTTGAAAAGGCACAATCTTCCTTAGCGCGGCAGGAAGAACAGACTAATCACTTTAAGAGTTTGGCGGCATCCCGCGAGGACGACAGTTATTATGCACAAGGCTCGGTGTCAATTAGCTGAGGATACGAACAAGATGCTGGAGAAGATAGATCTTGGCCTAAAGACCGAGCATGGCCTCGTGAAGAACTATCCGCGTCGTCCAGTACCTGCTGCCTTGCCTGGCTCCTCGGGACCCTCATCTGGTGGGAGCGTCCCTTCAAGTCTTCGGAACAATCCTGCTGATGGGGCGGCATCATCTAGGTAGAGACTGCAGCATTTTGTAGAGACCGCGACATCATTATCCTTCCATTAGATTTTGCTAGTATCATGTAAAAAGAATATTTTTTGATGTGTATTCTTCCTTGAATTGGCCTTCCGCCTTTTGTAATCATCCTTTATGAAATGGATCCTTTTCTTGATATACCTGCAATGTTGGTTTGTTTTTATTTTAAGCATTGTGAGGAAAGACATTAAAAATCAAAGTGTTTTAAGTGTTTGGGTGCGATACTGAAGGGAGGTACCTTCGTGATCGTCTTGAGACCTTTCACCCCGCTGGCGAATCCTGGGCCAGAGGATTCCCAGACGGTGGGGGCTGAGGCAACGTTCTATGATATGGGGTTAAAATATTTACATACACCCATTCCGTCGACCCGTTGCCTTAAGATTGGTTGGGTATCTCTTTCTGCTGGGTGTCTTCCCCCTGGTCTTACACTTATGGACACTGATGGGGGAGCCCTGAGAGATTGTATATTAACTACTTTCCCCAATATTGTTGACAGGTTTTGTTTACTTGAATTTATAGAAAGCTTGTTCGATTGATAGGTTGAGGCCTGCAATTCCTCGTCCAGAGATAGAAACATGTAGAGCGGTCACGCTGCCTTTTTCTTCTGGTACTCTTCACGCAGATGCAAGGCTGCGTTGCTCCTATGGGTAGTATGGTTTCAGCCACTTAGCATTCCAAGGATGCCGGAGGACCTCGCCTTTCAGATTGCGAAGGTAGTAGGAACCGCTTCCCGCAATGTCGTGTATTATAAAAGGTCCTCCCCACGTAGGTTTTAACTTTCCCCATCTCTTTTCTCGTTGATACTGTGGGATTGTTATCAACACATACTGCCCCTCTACAAAATTCCGAAGCTTTACCTTTTTGTTGTACTCCCTTGCAAGTCTTCGTTGATAATTTTACATCTTCTGCAATGTTGCTTCCCTTTTTTCTTCTAGGTCATCCAATCTCTCTAACATCATGTATGTTGTGAGATTTTTCTCCCACGCTTCGATATTTGTGGTTGGCATGAGGATTTCTGTTGGAATGACTGCCTCAGCTCCATAAGTTAGGAGAAACGGGGATTCCCCGGTGGCGGATCTTCGTGTTGTCCTGTATGCCCATAACACATTGTGCAACTGCTCACACCATCTCCCCTTATGCTCGTCTAATTATTTTTTTAGTATAAGGGCGAGGGTCTTGTTGGTAGCTTCCGCTTGTCCGATGCTTTGAGGGTATATGGGGGTGGACTTGTTCTTCCTTATTTTGAATGTATCGAAGAACATGTCTATATTTTTCCCCTGTAATTGCTTACCATTATCAGACAAAATTTCCGCGGGTATGCCGAATCTGCAAATGATGTTCTGGAATATGAAAGTAAACACATCCACGTCTCTGATCCTGGCCAAGGCCTTAGCCTCCACCCATTTACTGAAGTAGTCCGTGGCTACTATCAAAAATCGTCTTTTCCCTGATCCTTCGATGAAAGGCCCGACGATATCTATGCCCCATTTTGAGAATGGACACGGACTATCTACAGAGTTTACGTTGTTTCCGGCGCGTGTATCTTTTTGGCGAAGCGCTGACATTCTTCACACCGTCGGGACATTCTTGCGGCATCCTGTGTCATTGTGGGACAGTAGTATCCTTGTGTTTTTTCTTTGTCGGCTAGTGATCTCATGCCGCTATGATTCCCTGCGTCGCCATAATGGATGTCGTTTAGAATTCGATGCCCCTCTTTCCGGGATAAGCAACGTAGTAATGGTCCGAGGAAGGATTTCTTGTACAGGACCCCATTCCGAAGATCATATCTTCCTACTTTGGAGAGTATTTTCCTAGCTTGTTTATGGTCCGCGGGTAAATTTCCTTTTTCGAGAAACGCATGGATTACTACTCTCCAATCATCTTCGTTGCTGAAGTCTTCATCCTGATTCGCTCTTGATAGGATATCTTCATCAAAATCGTTATGGATATCTTCTTCTACCTGGTCTTCGATATTTTCTTCCACTGTGTCTTGATTGGTAGCAAAGGAGAATTGGGATGCAATCAAAGGCTCGTATACCCTTTTTATTTTAATAGCTTCGACGCTTTTGTCCGTCAGCATGGATGATATATAGGCTAGGGCATCCGCATGCCTGAGATCTCTTCTGCATAAGTGTCGGAACTTGATGTTCGGAATTTGTGATGCCAATGTTTGGACCAAGGCCATGTAAGCTGAGAGGGTGTCATCGTACACTTTGTACTCGAGCCCTATTTGCCGTATGACAAGCTGTGAATCACTCGTTAGTCTTACATCGGTTACCCCCATCTCTATTATTATACGGAGAGCGTGTACGACTGCCTCGTATTCGACGATGTTGTTGGTATGCTCTTTGAATTCTAAACTGAGTGCCTGTACCATCCTTTCACCGGTTGGTGTGGTGATGACGATGCCTATTCCTGCTCCTTCCCTATTTTTGGAGCCATCGACGAAAACTTCCCATTGTCTTTGACTCGCGGGTTCGAGGATATTATTGGTTCCTTGCTTTCTTCTTCGGCTTCTGGTATTCCCTTAATTTCTTCATCGTTGTCCAGGGGGAGGTCTGCTAAGAAATCTGCCAAAACTTGGGACTTTCGGGAATGTTAAATTTCATGAATGATGTTTAATTGGTCCAGATGGGTGTTCCACTTGGCTATTCTGCCCACTTTTCCTGCGCTTTTGAGGACCGCCTCCAGTGGTGCTTTGCATGGGACCCGGACGAAGTGAGTTAGGAAGTAGGTTCTCAGCTTTTGAGTAGACAATAACAATACCAGGATAAGTTGTTCGATCTTTGTGTAGTTCTTTTCCGCAGAATTGAGGGTCTTACTGACGTAATAGATAGGTTGTTCTATCTTCGTATTGGTTTTGACCAACACTGCGCTGACTGCGTCTTCTGTTGCTGCTATGTATAATGCCAAAACCTCATCGGGATCCGGCTTCTGCAGGATCGGAATTGAAGCTAGGTGTTCTTTGATATTTTGGAAGGCTTCTTCACAGTCTGCGGTCCATTCAAACTTGCTCCCTTTTTTGAGGATATTGAAGAAATGCTTGCATTTATCCGAGGATCGGGCAATAAATCTGCCCAAGGATGCTATGGACCCGTTGAGCTTCTGAACTTCTTTTAAATTCTTCGGGGATGGCATTTCTATTATGGCTTGAATCTTCACTGGGTCTACCTCGATGCCTCTTTTTGTTACCAAATACCCGAGGAATTTCCCCGAGGTGACACCGAAAGTACATTTCTATGGATTTACTTTCATGCGGTGTTTCCTCATTGATTCGAAGATGTCTCTCAGGTCCTTGTGGTGATCTTTGCGCAGCTTGCTTTTGACAAGCATATCGTCAACGTAGACTTCTAAGGTATTACCAATCCATGGCCTGAAGATAGCAACGACCATTCTTTGGTATGTTGCTCCTGCGTTTCGAAGTCCAAAAGGCATTCGAGTGTAGCAATAAAGGCCATGGGGAGTGTAGAACGCTGTGTGTGGATGATATTCTTCTGCCAGGGATACTTGGTTGTAGCCATAATGTCCGTCCATGAATGATAGTTCTTCATATCCTTCTACTGCTTCTACCAGCTGATCTATGCATGGCAGGGGATAGCTGTCCTTTGGGCATGCCTTGTTGAGGTTGGTAAAATCGATGCATATTCCAAACCCTCCATTTTTCTTAGGAACGACAACCATGTTGGAGATCCATGTAGGGTACTTAACTTCCTTGATGAAGCCTGCGTCTAATAGTTTCCTTAGTTCTTTTTCCACTGCCTGATGATACTCCGGTGCAACTTTTCTGATTTTCTTCCTGATCGGGGGCGTGCCTGGTTTGATGCGTAGCTCGTGTTGGATTATTTTCGGGTCAATCCCCGGCATGTCTCCTAGATTCCAAGCGAATATATCTGCGTATTCTTTAAGTAATTTGATCAGGGAATCTTCTCTTCTTTCGTCCATTAGGGTCCCTACTTTGATCATCTTCGGGTTTTCTTCCGTTCCTATGTTGATTTCTTTTACGGGCTCGACTAGCGTGAATACCGGCTTTGGGTTCCCGAGTACTGGGACGTTCTTTGACTGCTATTTGGTATGTTTCTGTCCCTCGTTGACGGCTGAAGTACTTACCTCCGTGCTTAGGATACCATCATCTTTTGTTAAATTCCTTCCTGTAGTTTTATTGAGAAACAGGTCTATGGCCTTTTCTTTCGCGGATTCTTTGTTTTTAACTCTTCGGGTCTTTTGCTGCTCTTCTTGTTCGTTGTTAATACGATCATGAGTGGCTTGGCACTCTCTTGCAGAGACCCGATCCCCCTTGATTTAATTACTCCCTCAGGTGTAGGGAATCTGAGATATTGGTAGTATGTTGCCGCCACTCCCTTAAGTTTATGTAACCATTTTCGTCCAATAATGGCGTTGTAGGGGGATGGGGCGTCCACCACGCTGAACCGTGTTTCTAACTTCATGGGTCCGGCGTCAACTTGTAACACGATGTCTCCCAACGGCTTCGTGGGTACTCCGTTGAATCCGTAGATGGTGTAATAAGAAGTCATTAGTTGTTCCTCACGGAGCTTCATTCGTTTGAATGCGTCGTAGAATAGAACGTTCACTGAGCTTCCCCCATCTATGAGGATCTTTTTAAGGTTACATCCGGCCACTGGTAGTGTGAGGAACAGGGGGTCGTTGTGGTCTTCCATGTCTTCTTCGATATCTTCAGCATCGAAGATAATAGGTGAGTCCATCCACTCTTCGTGCTCTTCCACCTCTATCCCATTGATCTTATATAGTTCGCAGCGGTCCTCGAACAGCTTCCGTAACCTCTTTCCTATTTGTGCTGTAAGTGAGGGCCCCGTGGTTTCAGAACATGAGATAGCGTTAATGGTGCGGTTCCCTTATGGAAGTTGGACTAAATTGGTTCGTTTGGATCTATCCTCGGTGATATCCTTTCGTATGAAATGTTTGAGCTCGCCGGCATCAATCAATTTTTGGATCATTATTTTGAGGTTTTTACATTTTTCGGTATGGTGCCTGTTGAAGCAGTGATATTCACAGTAATCTTTAGATTTCTCGGTTCTAGGGGGATGTTTTCCCTTAGACCATGACCACTCCAGATTGTCCCTTCCTTTGATCTCTCGCAGGATACGAGCATAGATAGTATTGATCTTTGTGTAGACTTGATCTTCGAATTTCCGATCATCTTTTCTTCTTTCGTCTCTTCGTTCTTTCCTGTCTTCGTGAGGCCGTTCCATTGATCAATTCCTCTTGACCCCGTTGGTTTGCTCTATAGAATTGGTGCGGTGGGACCTCTGCGGGTACGCCCTCGGGTTTTCACGCTGGATTTCTTCAAGACGAGCGTGCTTTTCAATAATTATTCGAAGATCTCCTTCCGTCTTAGGAAAGCTTCCATGAATTTCGACAAATAGTGGGCTCATTCGGTCCAATCCCCACTTATAGCAGTTGATACTTACCACTGGGTCTACACTTCCTATTGCTTGGCAGATCTTGTGCCATATGTTTGTGTATTCCCGTGTGGTTTCCTTGTAGCCAATTGATAGTGAAAATAGCTTATCCATCCCGGTGTTAACAGTCTTGTTGTACATGTAAGTTCTTAAAAACTTTTCTGCGAGTTGGTCGTAGGAGTGGATGGAGTCTGGCGGCAGATTATCGAACCAAGACAATGTCGATCCCTTCAGGCTTGACGGGAAGTATCTACAGAGTATGGCGTCGTTCTGACTCCATCTAGCTAAGACACGGTTGTAATACCGGATATGTGCGGCGAGATCACTGGATCCTTCATAGCATTCGAACGTCGGGACAGGGCACTTCAGCGGTATATGGGTGTTGCCAGTTGATGAGTTAGGGGCGTGGAGTTAGCCTCTCTCATGACCTCCTCCAACCACCCCCCTCCTTGTCTACTTTTTAGTTGCCTGATCTCGGCCATCATTTCATCACGCAGCTCCTTCATCGCGCGGTGATGCCCTACGCTCTTCTGCTCGTGATAATCCGATTCTCTGTCAGTATAATCTGGGTCGGATGCGCTACTTCCCCTAGCCGCGTCTTCATTGGCTGCTACGACGACTCTTCGGTCTAGATTTGGTTCTGGTGCCTTCGAGTTTGCCTCCTCAAGTTGCTGGCTAGTCTTCGTGCTTAGGGAAATTCGATCTTTTAAATCTTGGTTCTCTCTGGCCAGCAGAGCTACAACATCTGCGTAAATCTGTTGGCTCTTCTTCAATTCTTCAAGCTCTGCCATCATTCGATGTGATTGGTTGGACCCCTGATTGGGAGTCCCAGCTCGTGCCACTATGGATATGGTGCCACCTTCCTCCATGGTTTGTACCAAAGGTGGTGGAGGTTCAGCTTCGATTGCGGGCATCTCCAGATTGGTCGGAGTGCCTATCGGCACAGTTTGATTCTGTTCGTTTGTTGATGGCATTCCGAGGGTCGGCGGGTGCACGGATTGATGTGTTCTGGATTCATCCACCATTTCTTTTGGTTGAGGAAATTGATTTGTAGCCAAAGTTTGGCTAGCTTCCGCAGGCTTTGGGGCTGCTGCTTGGTAGGTTTCTAAAAGACCTACAAACTAATACCGCAAGTGCACGGTGTCGATTGAAGCTAATGTGCAAATACGGGTCATTCCACAGGGACTAGGGTGTGTGTTGAAATCTTCCTAAGCTAAAGTTATCTAAACAAGTAACTAAGTGGAAGTGACAAGTGAAGCAAATGGTGAAGAATAAAATAGAACAATGAAATGAAAAAGGTGACAGTAAAACAAACCAAGCAAAGAACAACTAAAGTAAACAAATTGACAGTGAAATAAACCAAGGCCTAAGCCAAGGGCAGAGATGTGAAGAAAACAGTAAATGAAAGAAAGAAAATAAGTGAAGTGAATAAGAAAACAGTGAGAACAAGAGGATGATCACTAGGATTTTGAATCCACTATTAGCCTAAGGATCATTCTAATCACATCTAAGGTAATTACCTAAGTACTAATTGTCTGTTTTTAGAGTACAACTAGTCAGAGGGTTTATAATAGCATTTTAAGCATGAGATGTACATGATAACATAAGGGAATTCTAACTACAATGCATACATGATATGCACTGTGAGAGCAGGATGTTTGACATGTTTTGATTAGGAAACTTCCTTATGGTTTATATGATTTCATCTAATCTTAGCAATTGACTTAGAGCATGATAGGCAGGGACATGATAGAACAGATGGATACAAAACATCACAGGAACAAACATCACACACAGAACACAACAGGATATTACACTAAACATGAACACAACATGAACAGCACAAAAATGATCATTAACAGAACTTGGTTCTGGACACACTGGCTAATCCAGGCATACCCTCTTCAACACAACATACATCCTATTTATACCCAAATTTTAGGGTTTACAATTTTCCCCCAAATTGGCAGTTGAAATTAGGGTTCGGCTTTACCTAATTTGATGGCACAATCTCTCCCCCATGCGTCGACCCATTCTTCCTCTGACTCTCTTGCTCCATTCCCATGTGTCAATTGCTACTCTAGACTCGCCTAATCGATTGATTTTTCTTCTAGGGTTTCAGAGAGCCGTGAGAAGAAATATCAATCAAATAGGGGGCTAGAAAGAGGGGGTGATGATGGGTTTTGATTTTATGGAAAAGGTATAGTGGTTTGGTGGTGTTTGGTGGTGTCAGGGAGTGGTGGCGATGATGGAGAAGGCGGTGACAGTGGAGTAGTGGTTCTGCAGAGGTGAGGTGGGGGAAGATGGGTTCGATGGGAAAGAAGGAAGGGTGCGTTTGGTTTGGTAGGGGAAGGTGTTAGGTGCTCGTGTGTTGGGCGAGTTTAGCAATTGTTGATGAACAGTGAGGATGCGACGTTGGATGCGAAGATGATGGATCGATCTAACGGCGAAACAGAAGGAAGCGAGGAGCGACCGTTGGATGCGTAAGTACAACGAAACTGACGGCTCAAGATGGAGTTAGGTGCTGTAGTGTTTGACAGGAGCTTCAGACTTCGATGCACGACGATGAAGCGACCGTAGGATGCATCTGTGGATCCAATCTGACGGCTACGAGCTTAGGCAGGCTTTGGGCTTGGTCTTGGTCTTAGGTTAGAGTTTGGGCTTAGACAATTCTGAGCCCACTTCTTCTTTAAGAACAAATTCTTCCTTCCCAGCCCACTTCTAGTTGGTCCGGCTCTTGCAAACATCATTCTTCGCTCCCTTTCTGCGGGAGTCTTTGTCGTTTCTTTGCTCTTTTCACTCCGTGAGTTAACCAGGCTTTATTTAGTACCTAAAAATGCAAAATTAATTAATAAAAATATTTATTCTTGAAAACAAAGAAAATACAGAATATGGGATAAAATGTAGAATTAATGCACAAAAGATGAGTTAAATGCCAAGAAAAATATATAGAAATATGCACTTTTTAGGACTCATCAAATACCCCCAAACCTGAATTTTACTTGTCCTCAAGTAAAACAAAACTAAGGAAATCCTACCTATACCACTGTCGCTGGTCTCTCGAATGCATTTAGCGTATGCACTAAGCCTTTTAAACCACTAAGTGTCCCTAGTGGACGAGTTGAAGTCTCGTGAAGGTTTGCTTAGAACGTACCTACAAAGTTCTAGGTCAAAATATAAGCTCAGATTCCATCAAATGTGACATGTGCAAAACAGTTCAAGCTCACAGCAAAATGGAGATGTCAATCTAGCTATCAAAGGCACAATCCTAGCACTGATAACAAAAAAAAAAGACATGTGATAAGAGTGTAAAGTGTATCTACACATGTGTAAAGAACGATCTGAAGTTATGACTACTAATCACCAAGAGATAGTTTCTCAGGCTAAGAACCAAGGTCGAAATCTAGCTAGCTGTCCGGACTTTACGAGAATTGTGAATGAGTTGGAGGTATTTCACAATTACTCGCGTTGTACATCAATGGCATACACCCTCCTTGCTTATTATAATGAAACAACAAAATGACTATTTACATGACTCTTATTTACATTGACTATTCTCTTTTTATTTTTGGAACAAGAGATGATGGAATTGATAAGTACTTGATTTTTTTTTTTTTTTTTTTTTTTTTTTTTTTTTTTTTTTTTTTTTTTTTGCAAAAGAAAACACTTTTGATACAAATACAAAAGGAAACAAAAATTACATGACACTTTGCAAGAGGTAACCCTTTTTGATGCACCCAGTTAAATTCGATGGTTGTCTTTCTTAATGTAACCTCCACCTTCTATCCCAACCAACCAAAGAACAAGCTAGTCAAGTTTCGTTCAGTATTCTAAAGTGATTGGCAATCGTAACTTCCTATCAAACACCTTGAAGATAGAGGCCATACATGTATTGGTAGATCGTGCGCGTGCAAATTTCTTATCATTATGTGAATTGTGCTAGAATCAGGGTGCCTAAATATCTAGACTAAGACTCCTAATAATTACGTATTTGCACAAGAGTCAACATTTCAAGGTAAATGAGCTCCATTTTTATGATTTTTTTAATTTTTTAATTTTTTTATTTTGATTTTTCAATTTTTTTGGAATTTTTCAATTTTTTCAAAAAGAAGAAGGAGTTCGTTTTCAATTATGGCAAATTATCATGGTATCTACTCTATACCCCCAAACCTAAACTAAACATTGTCCTCAATGTTTCAAAATATGGAAAGAATTAAAATGCAACATATGGAAAGGGACATGCTGAGTAGAGTAAAAGGAGAGAGAATACCCGATTTCGGCGAAAGCAGAATTAAAACTCCGTTATTCAAGGCAAAAATCCAACATATTTCAGCCGGGATCATATTGGATTAGCAAAATATATACAAAAGGAACAAAAGGGTTTTTAAGAAATTTTATCTACTGGATTATATACAAAAATTCACCATACACTAACAATCTAAAGAGTTGAGGATCAACCCAAAAGACAAAGTGTAAAGGTTTCAACAGCTTCACACAATAATAATATGGTAGGCATGCAAGTGAAGATGTGAAACAAAATGAGCTACCCCCAAACCTGGATTTTACAGAAGATATAATTTTGAAAACAAAATCGCGCAATTTCGGGGGTTCATCATGCAAAAGGTCTAGCTCAAAGTGAACTGTGCTAGGGACGGGCAAACATGCAATTTCCAACTGTGGTTCCTCAAATGTATTATACTTAGAAGCAAAATAGTCCAAGAGGACTTGGGAAGCACACAGTTCCAAACCTAGGTTGGGCATTCTCAGAAAAATTGGTTTTACAATATTGGTACAAACCAAATCTAGGTTGGGTGGAAGGCCATCAGATTGTGACTTAGGTAGAAGAATAGGCATATCATTATCAATCAAATCAAAATCTTCTAACTCATCTACACATGTCACATCATGCTCACAATCATCAATCAAATTGGCAGGATCACAATCAGAATTATCAACATCATCAACAGATTTATTCTCATGCATCGACAAATCAGGAGAAATATCACAATGTGACCTAGGTAGAGAATCAGACACATCAAATATATTTTCATGCATATTAGTGTCTACAGAAGATTCAACTATTCCTATGTCATGCTCATCTTCACAGAATAATTGTACGAATCCCATGTCAATATCAAAATCATATGAATTACAATGAGTATTAGAAAGAACAACATTCATGAAGGTTGAGGGCGAGAAGCCATATGTTATTGAACCAACAGGTTCCATAATATTTTCATGTTCTTCTAACATATCATCATAATCATCATCATGGTAGCATGCATATTGGTCCTCATTAAAAGTGGTGGTGTCGTAAGTCGATTCATGTTCCTCTAAATTAGGTTCATATTCAACATAATTTACATGAATGGGACTAGACACTTCATTAGGGACAACATACATTTCCTCATGAATTTCCTCCTTTTGTAGGTGAAGCAAAATCTGATCTAAATATGCCTGAATTCGTGATGTAGATCTATCGAAGTTTTGCTCACTGAGTCTGAAAGCTTCTGTGGTGGAGTCTAAATTCATGGGAGTACAAAATTCTTCATGTTCAAATTGTGGTGATTGGTACATGTGTGCATGGTCATTAGGGTTTATAAAAGATTGATCGCAACCCTCAAAGGATTGATTACGGTCCCAATGACTACCATTCTCACAATTTATGGGCATTTCATACCTTGGATTTTCTCTAGATTGCCTAAAATTATGCAAAATATGACAATTCTCAACAGGGTGGTCTAAACTACCACATGCGGGACATGCATAGATTTCAGGTTGCCTAAGAAAATTAGATGTGACAGATTCCTCATGTGATTGCATTTCTAAAGCTGCGATTCGAGCTTCTAATTGATCCACAAGAGATGATTGTGTGAGTGAGGTATTAGCAAAATGTTCATTTTCACGTTGTGGCGAATGATGCATGTGTGAATAGTCATTAGGGTTCATGTATTGAGGTTCGGGACTTTGAAAATGTCCATAATAATTCCTATAACTATTGACATCATGGTCTATGGGAGGTTCATAACGTGAAGTTTGTCCACACGCAAGTTCTCTAAGGGATTCGTTGTATTCCCCAACTGTAGAAAAAGATCTAGACATGACTGGGCTCAAAGGCTAAGTAAAGAATTTACAAAGCTCAAAATTTGGTTTTTAAGGGATTGGACTTTTTGGAAAAATTTGGTTTTGTTGGGAAAAAGAAAAATTTTGGTTTTTTAGGGAAAGATTTGGAAAACTTTTTGGTTTTTATGGGAGAATTTTGGTTTTGCCGGGATAAGGAGGAAGAAGAAAAATTTGGTTGTTAGTGTGGGAGCAAAATAAAATTTGGTTTTAGAATTTGGGAGCAAGTAAATTTTTTTTTTTTTTTTTTTTTAAAATTTTTTTAAAATTATCCTATCATAAATTAGCACAACCCATAAAAGAAAATAAAAACAACAATAATAATTACAAACCCATAAAAGAAAGAAAAAGAAGAAAAAGAAAAATTATTACAAGCCCAAATAAAAAAATAAGGAAAAACAAAATTTATTACAAGCCCACAAATTAAAAATGGAAGCCCACAGGTTGGGTTCTCTTAATGGGTTTAGGCTTACCTTTGAAGCACAGCCCAGCTGTTCAGTTTGGTTGCAAAAGCCCAGTTGGGCTTTGGACATCCTAAGCTTTGGCTTCAACACTCAAAGCCCAGTTGGGCTTGGTTCAATTTCTTCTCCTTCTGCAGCTTACAGCCCAGTTGGGCTTGGTTCAATTTCTTCTCCTTCTGCAGCTTACAGCCCAGTTGGGCTTTATCTTACACCAGCTTCAGCAGGCAGCAGCAGCTTAGGGGATGATGGCAGGTTGCAGGGAAAGCACAAGAGAGGAGCTGCAGGCAAGCAGCACAAGGCAACTGGCAGGAAAGGTAGTGGAAGGCGCAGGCAAGGCCAGCTGCACCAGGCCAGGCAGCAAAGCAACAGCAGCAGGAGAAGCAGGGCAGTTGAGGTAGCTGGAAAGAAAGCTGCAGCAGCACAGCAGCTTGGCAGCCAAGGCAGCAGTCAGCAGCAGCATCAGCTCCACAGGAGCACTTCACAGCAGGTACCTGGACTCAGCAAAGATCAGTTTCTTTCAGCTGCACTACACAGCAGCTACTAAAACAACAAGTTAATCTAAGATGCAAGAATGCAATGCATGATGCAAGATATGCAGTGCAGAGAATATGCAAGATGAATATGCAAGTGAGGCTAGATGAACTAAATGCAAGGAGAACAGCAAATAAGAATGCTTCGAAAACACAACGCCAAGTCCCCGGCAGCGGCGCCAAAAACTTGGTAGGTTTCTAAAAGACCTACAAACTAATACCGCAAGTGCACGGTGTCGATTGAAGCTAATGTGCAAATACGGGTCATTCCACAGGGACTAGGGTGTGTGTTGAAATCTTCCTAAGCTAAAGTTATCTAAACAAGTAACTAAGTGGAAGTGACAAGTGAAGCAAATGGTGAAGAATAAAATAGAACAATGAAATGAAAAAGGTGACAGTAAAACAAACCAAGCAAAGAACAACTAAAGTAAACAAATTGACAGTGAAATAAACCAAGGCCTAAGCCAAGGGCAGAGATGTGAAGAAAACAGTAAATGAAAGAAAGAAAATAAGTGAAGTGAATAAGAAAACAGTGAGAACAAGAGGATGATCACTAGGATTTTGAATCCACTATTAGCCTAAGGATCATTCTAATCACAGCTAAGGTAATTACCTAAGTACTAATTGTCTGTTTTTAGAGTACAACTAGTCAGAGGGTTTATAATAGCATTTTAAGCATGAGCTGTACATGATAACATAAGGGAATTCTAACTACAATGCATTCATGATATGCACTGTGAGAGCAGGATGTTTGACATGTTTTGATTAGGAAACTTCCTTATGGTTTATATGATTTCATCTAATCTTAGCAATTGACTTAGAGCATGATAGGCAGGGACATGATAGAACAGATGGATACAAAACATCACAGGAACAAACATCACACACAGAACACAACAGGATATTACACTAAACATGAACACAACATGAACAGCACAAAAATGATCATTAACAGAACTTGGTTCTGGACACACTAGCTAATCCAGGCATACCCTCTTCAACACAACATACATCCTATTTATACCCAAATTTTAGGGTTTACAATTTTCCCCCAAATTGGCAGTTGAAATTAGGGTTCGGCTTTACCTAATTTGATGGCACAATCTCTCCCCCATGCGTCGACCCATTCTTCCTCTGACTCTCCTGCTCCATTCCCATGTGTCAATTGCTACTCTAGACTCGCCTAATCGATTGATTTTTCTTCTAGGGTTTCAGAGAGCCGTGAGAAGAAATATCAATCAAATAGGGGGCTAGAAAGAGGGGGTGATGATGGGTTTTGATTTTATGGAAAAGGTAGAGTGGTTTGGTGGTGTTTGGTGGTGTCAGGGAGTGGTGGCGATGATGGAGAAGGCGGTGACAGTGGAGTAGTGGTTCTGCAGAGGTGAGGTGGGGGAAGATGGGTTCGATGGGAAAGAAGGAAGGGTGCGTTTGGTTTGGTAGGGGAAGGTGTTAGGTGCTCGTGTGTTGGGCGAGTTTAGCAATTGTTGATGAACAGTGAGGATGCGACGTTGGATGCGAAGATGATGGATCGATCTAACGGCGAAACAGAAGGAAGCGAGGAGCGACCGTTGGATGCGGAAGTACAACGAAACTGACGGCTCAAGATGGAGTTAGGTGCTGTAGTGTTTGACAGGAGCTTCAGACTTCGATGCACGACGATGAAGCGACCGTAGGATGCATCTGTGGATCCAATCTGACGGCTACGAGCTTAGGCAGGCTTTGGGCTTGGTCTTGGTCTTAGGTTAGAGTTTGGGCTTAGACAATTCTGAGCCCACTTCTTCTTTAAGAACAAATTCTTCCTTCCCAGCCCACTTCTAGTTGGTCCGGCTCTTGCAAACATCATTCTTCGCTCCCTTTCTGCGGGAGTCTTTGTCGTTTCTTTGCTCTTTTCACTCCGTGAGTTAACCAGGCTTTATTTAGTACCTAAAAATGCAAAATTAATTAATAAAAATATTTATTCTTGAAAACAAAGAAAATACAGAATATGGGATAAAATGTAGAATTAATGCACAAAAGATGAGTTAAATGCCAAGAAAAATATATAGAAATATGCACTTTTTAGGACTCATCACTGCTGCCGTATTGTACTTTGTTGCCGCTGCTCTGAGGGCCGCAGCTGCTACAGAGTTAGCGTTCACAGGTGAAGTGATTTCCGCAGTATCTAGCCTTTGACTAGTTATTTTGGCGTTGTCTCCCTTCTGCTTGCTCCGGGTGATGACATGGGTTGTTCTTGGTGCTTCCTTTGACGAGGCTTTGGATTTTCCTGCTTCCTGTATCTTTTCCATCGTGCAGTTCTTTCGTCGTTCTCTTTTCAAATCCTTTTGACGAGACTGTGGATTTTTCTAGCTTCTTTCGACAGGTCCTTAGCTTCTTAGCTTCTTTCGACAAGTCCTTCGTCGTTCTTTTTCTGCACAAGGAAATTTCAAAAAGCGAGCAACAATAACGTCCGCGTGGATCGGGTTAGTTCATTACATTCTTTAGTCCAAGACAATTAAAAAAAGAATGCTCGAGGGCCCCAAGGAACTAAGTGCGAGTTTACGTGAAAAAAGAAATGCTCGTAGATTTTGAAAATTTTCGAAAAGCAAAATAAATATTTTAATCCGTTTTAAATTGCTTTGGCAGATCTTTCCAGAGCCAATGAAGTAAAGTAATCATATGGCAATTTAATATGAAATCACAGGATAAGATAAATCTTTTACCGGGACGAAGTCCCTGTTTCTAGCGCCAAATTGTAAACACATAAATCACGAAGGCATCGACGTGTTCACAACCAAAGTTCGTATCTAGACTCAAACTCATACTGATGATACATTTGTGCTGATTCCTTGGCTCAAAACCCTCGGGTTTATCACAGCCTCATCTAATAACACCGTGCGAGGCGTTTGCGCACGGGATCTGAGTAAAAATAAAGAAAACAAAACATAGAAGTAAAGATTCATGGGGTTTTAGGAGAATGTAAAGTGCTGAAATATAAATGAGACTGGGGTTTACGTGGTTCAGCACTAAGGCCTACGTCCACGGGGTTTGTTGTTTCACTATATACTTGAGGGTTACAGGGATAGTCGAATGACTTTGGAGTTTACATATGTCTATCTATTGTAAAAAACTTACACTCACAATTATCCTGAAATATTATCATGGAATTTTAGGGGCCTTAATGGCAGTGACAAGATAGATTGTATCAAAGAATTAATTAGAGTAAACAAGCCAAATGTTTTTGTCATCCAAGAAACTAAATGTGGAAGATTACAAGATGGCTAGTAAACCACTTATTGAGAACAACAAATGGTGCATGCTACCATCTGAAGGTCTCAGCAAACGGATGCTTAGAATATGGAACAATGATAATCTAATTTGTGTGGATGAGGTGATATCTCCTAACACCATCAGCCAAAAATTTAGAAATATTGCAGATGGTCATGACTGGACATTACCTAATGTGTACAGCCCATGAGATGATGATGAAAGATTAGATTTTAGGCATGAACTTGGTGATTTGTCATCAGGATGGGACACTCCTGCATGGTGCATTGTTGGGGACTTTAATACTACAAGGAGAAATTGGGAGAGGAATAAAGCTGGAGGATGTAAACTAGGCAGACAATTGTTCAATAACTTTATGTCTAATCAAGATATGATAGACTTACCAGCTACTGGGTGGCTCTTTACTTGGTCAAATATGCAAGATGTTCCAGTTCTCTGCAGATTAAATAGGGAGTTGATCTCCTCTGCATATGCAGATAAATACCCCAACGCAGCTCAAACCATATTATCCATGAATGCTTCAGACCACTCTCTCATATTGTTCATAACAAGCAACAATATTAAACAAAAAACCCCTTTCTGAATCAAAAGCTACTGGTTGACAAAAAAGACCTTCTTGAGTAATCTGCAGATTTGGTTGAACTTTGTGTAGTATTCTGGTTCACCAAGTTTCATTTGGTACAAGAAACTTCAAAACTTGAAGTTTTTTCTAAAAAGGTGGAATAAAGAGCAATATGTGCAAACTGCAACTCGTAAAGAAGAGTTAGTTAGAAAGATAGATAGATGAACTTAATGGGAAAGAAGAGCAACGAAGGTTAAGGGATGCTGATTTTATTAATAGAGTGCAATGGAATGTTGGATTAACTTCAACATAGAAGTTACAAACAAGCTGGTTAGGACAAGATTAGGAAATTGATGTAATCCTAAGGGAATTAGAAGTCATCTAGTTCTAAGAAAAGGAAAGACATGTAATAAGGTAATAGGACTAGGAAAAAGAATTCATAGTTATATATATATATATGATCACCAAAGTTGTGGTTGATCATATGAGCAAGATTAGATCTTGTGTTTAGTTTTGAGAGATTTTCTAAACATCAATAAAGAGAGTTGTCTTTATATAAGCTAAGTTTCATCTTGCAGTTGCCATTAATTGGTATCAGAGCTTGTTTATGAGCCATGGAAAACGAAACCACCATTGTGGGTGCAAAACAGTTCACGCCACCATCAATACAAGTTCCAATCCTCAACGCCACAAACTACACAGTATGGGCCATGAGAATGAAGGTACTGATGAAAATCTACAAGGTGTGGGATACAATTGAACCATGACAGATGATGCAGATAAGAACAACATCGGTATAGGATTACTCTTTCAAGCAATACCAGAATGTCTTGTTCTACAAGTTGGTGAACATGAAACTTCAAAGAAAATTTAGGATGCAATAAAGGCACGTCATCTCGGAGATGATCGAGTTAAAGAAGCCCGTCTGCAAACCTTAATGTCTGAATTTGAAAGAGTGAAGATGAAAGACACTGATACTATTGATAGCTTTGCAGGAAAGCTATCAGAGATAGCCTCAAAACCTGCGTCACTTGGACAATCCATTGATGAAATAAACTGGTAAAGAAGTTTCTCAATAGTTTACCAAGATCCAAGTATATTTATATCATAGCTTCTCTCGAACAAGTCTTATATTTAAAGAAGACTAGCTATGAAGATATAATTGTAAGATTGAAAGCATATGAAGAGAGAATCCTTGATGAAGAAAACAATGGAGAAACTCAAGGAAAACTATTGTACACAAACTCTTACCAACAAAACTCTGCGACAAGAGGAAGAGGTCGTGGAAGAGGTGGTAGAGTAAACAGAGGCCGAGGAAGGGGAGGAAGGTTTAACTCATAAGATAGAACAACAAGTCAGAATGATCAAAACCAAGGGAAAGAAAAGAAGGATAGATCAAACATTATTTGTTACAGATGTGATAAACCAGGACACTTCTCCTCTGTATGCCCTGAAAGAATACAAAAGATGGAAGAAGCAAACAAGAATGAAACAAGAGAAGCAGATACAGCTCTTTTCATGCACGAAGTTGTATTCTTAAACGAAGGGAAACTAATACCAAAGAACTACGAATCAAAGGATGGTGAAGTAGGAATATGGTATTTAGATAATGGAGCCAGTAATCCCATGACTGGTAAGAGACACTACTTTTCTGAACTCAATGAGAAAATCAAAGGACAAGTGAAGTTTGGGGATGGATCTTCTGTAGAAATTGAAGGGAAAGGATCAATTATATTTCAGAGCAAGACCGGAGAACAGAAGCTTGTCACAAACATCTACTTCATCCCAAACTTACAAAGCAACATTCTAAGTTTAGGACAAGCTACAGAAGTTGGATGTGATGTTAGAATGCGACAAGATTATCTAACAGTTCATGACCCAAGTGGAAGACTTTTAGTTAGAGTCTCACGCTCACAGAAATGAGACTGGAATATCAGACATGGAAGTGGCACGCAAGGTTAGGACACATAAGTTTCAAAACCTTAAAAACTATGTCTCAGAACAAGATGGTTCGAGGGCTACCACAACAAAACGGAGTGGTGGAGAGGAGAAACAGGACTCTAGTAGAGATGACAAGAAGTTCTTTAAAGGCTATGCAGGTACCTAATTATCTATGGGGAGAAGCTGTACGACACTCAACATACCTAATAAACAGGATACCTACGAAAGCTCTGAAAGACATGAGTCCATATGAAAGTTTGCGAAAGAGGAAACCAAATCTAGATCATCTAAGAGTGTTTGGTTGCAAAGCATACGCAAAAGTTGATTCTGCAACTCTTAAGAAACTGGAAGATCGATCTCAGACTCTTGTGCATCTAGGAATTGAGCCTGGATCCAAAGCTTACAGTTTATTCAATCCAACAACGAAAATAGTAATAGTGAGTCGAGATGTGGTATTCGATGAAAAAGCAAACTGGAACTGGAAAGAAACTAATGATGGACCAAGTAGGGATCCAGGAATGTTTCACATGATATGGGGTCAAGTAATTGATGAAGGCGAAGGACCCATAATCATCAATCCAAATGGAAACAATGATGTTAATCAAGAAGAAGAAGCGAATAATGAAAACACTGAGAATAACGAAGAAGTAGAAGAATAAGAAGAAGAAGAAGAAGTGGAGATCAATGAAATAACTCAACCCATTCCACTGCGAAAATCAACAAGACAGATACAAAAGCCACAGTATCTGGAGGATTATGTTCTTCAAGCTGCAGAAGAATGTGAGATTATGCTACTTACTGTTAATGATGAACCAAGGAATTTTCAGGAAGCAAAGGTCTCGACTAAATGGACACAAGTATGTAGAGAAGAAATTATTTCAATCAACATAAACAAGACTTGGTTTCTAGTTGATAAGCCAGGTGGGGTAAAAGTGATTGGCCTCAAGTGGATCTTCAAGGTTAAAAGAAATGCTGATGGAACTATTAACAAATATAAGGCGAGACTTGTAGCTAAGGGATACGTTCAAGAATCAGGCATAGACTTTGATGAAGTTTTCGCACCAGTTGCTAGACTAGAGACAATTCGTCTCTTAATAGCAGAAGTTGCATCAAACTCTTGGAAAATACATCATTTAGACGTAAAGACGACATTCTTGAATGGCGAACTAAGTGAAGATGTGTATGTTGAACAACCAAAAGGTTTCGAAGTAAAGGTACAAGAACATAAAGTTTACAAGTTATAAAAAGCTTTATATGGTCTAAGACAAGCTCCTCGAGCCTGGAATACAAAGTTAGATGAAATCTTAAAGGGAATGAGATTCACAAAGTGTTCTAAAGAAACTTCTGTATACAGAAGAGAAGAAAAGGGAATGCTTCTTGTGATTGCAGTTTATATAGATGATATATTTTTGATTGGAAACTCCCTTAAGGTGAGCAATGAGTTCAAGAGAGAAATGTCATCAAAGTTTGAGATGTCAGACCTCGGAAAACTCACTTATTACCTTGGCATAGAAGTCTATCAAGGAGTAGATGGGATTCAGATTAAACAAGAAGCTTATGCAAGGAAAATTCTGAAAGAAGCAGGACTTGAAACTTGTAATCCAACTAAGATACCAATGGAGTTTGGACTTAAAGTTTCAAAGGCACAAGAGGAGCCTGAGATTGATCCAACGAGTTATAGAAGAAATGTTGGATGCCTAAGATACTTATTACACACAAGACCAGATTTGGCTTTCTCTGTGGGAGTAGCAAGCCGTTATATGCAGAGTCCACGCAAGTCTCATGGTGATGTAATAAAGTAGATATTGAGATATCTAAGAGGAACAATCAGCTGTGGATTTAAGTATGGTCGAGGAGGATCAAAGAAGATTGTTTGGTATAGTGACAACAGTCATAATGTTGACCAAGATGATGGAAAAGGTACGACAGGTCATATCTTCTATCTAGGAGATGCACCTATCACATGGTTCTCACAGAAGCAAGACACAGTAACTATGTCACCATGCGAAGCTGAGTTCATGGCCGCAACAGAAGCAGCTAAACAATCAATATGGCTTCAAGAACTATTGGGTGAAATCAAAGGAAGAGAACTGAAAAGTTCTCATCAAGATTGATAATAATTCTGCAATTGTACTCACTAAAAATCCAGTGTTTCATGGGAAGACGAAACACATTCACAAAAGGTATCATTTCATACGAGAATGTATCGAGAAGGAGATCATCAACGTTGAACACATACCAGGAACTGAGCAGAAAGCAGATATATAGACAAAGGCATTAGCTTGGATCAAGTTTGAAGAGATGAGGAAATTAATAGGAGTACAAGATTTTTCACAAGCACAATTGAAGCCTAAGAGGGATATTGTTAGATTAACTTCAACATAGAAGTCACTAACAAGCTGGTTAGGACAAGATTAAGAAATTGATGTAATCCTAAGGGAATTAGAAGTCATCTAGTTCTAAGAAAAGGAAAGACATGTAATAAGGTAATAGGACTAGGAAAAGGAATTCATAGTTATATATATATATGATCACCAAAGTTGTGGTTGATCATATGAGCAAGATTAGAGCTTGTGTTTAGTTTTGAGAGATTTTCTAAACATCAACAAATAGAGTTGTCTTTATATAATCTAAGTTTCATCTTGCAGTTGTCATTATGGAAAGCTGAACTGAAACAAATCAGGACAAATGAACACAAAAGAGGAACTTCTAGAGCTAAACTCAAAATAAACACAAAAGAGGAATTTCTAGAGCTAAACTCAAATTTCTGAAGGAGGGATATAGTAATACAAGGCATATGCACCAAATTTATAATGGAATGAGGAAGAGAAATAACATCCACAAGCTGTATAAGGAGCATAGAAATTCAACCAGGAAAGGATTAATCTTGAGTTCTGGGATCACTTCTCCTCATTGTTCAAAGAACATCATGAATGGAGGCCTCAACTTCAAAGCAACAGTTGGACTAGAATAAATGATATAGAGAGGGAGTGGATGGTGAGACCCTTCTCAGAAGATAAAATTTGGAACATCATAAAGTCCTGCGGCAACAACAAGTCACCTGGACCAGATGGATACTCCATTGAGTTTTCCAAGTGTGCTTGGAAGGTCATAAAGCATGACCTCATGGATGTGTCTAATGAACTATTTTTGGAGGAAAAACTTAATTGGATATTAAATGACTCATTCATCTGCTTGTTACCCAAAAAAGAGGAATGCAATAAGCCTTGTCCACAACACCTATAAGATTATATCCAAGGCATTACCAACAAGGTTCAAATCAATGCTCCCCAAACTCATTTCAGATCATCAGGGATCATTTATCAAGGGAAAACACATTCATGATGGAGTGTTAGCAGCTGGTGAATTAATCGATGCATGACTCAAAAGAAAAAATCCATGAATCTTATGCAAGGTAGACATTCAGAAGTTCTTTGACAATGTCAGCTGGAGAAAATGGATACAACCCTCTCATCTTCTCAATCTTCAATACTTGTGAATGGAACTTCAACAACAAAGTTCAAGCACTTCAAAGGACAGAGGCAAGGGTATTATATCTCTATTTATTTTCCTTCTAGTTGTAGAGATATTTACGAAGTCGTTGAAGACGGAGGAGCAGATGAATAAGATATCAGGATTTCAAATAAGATATAACTAAAAAAAATATCTCACCTGCACTTTGCGGATGATACCTTAGTCTTCTGGGATGAAAAAGAAGAAGAAGTGGAGAACCTTCTAATGATATTACAGGTGTGTGAAGCAATTACAGGTCTCAAAGTAAACCTTGAGAAAAATACAATGATCAGTATTGGAGTAGACCATAAAGTTCAGGATCTGGATAGCATACTCCACTGCAAGGTAGAGAAACTTCCAATCAAATATCTTGGATTACGATTGGGCTCATCCTCAAGTGTATGGGATTGCATCATTGAGAAATTCAGGAAGAAACTTGCACCCTGGAAAAGAAATTCTTCTCAAAAGAAGGTAAAGTCATTTTCATCAAATCATCTCTGGCTAGCCTACCGTTGTACTTTATGTCACTCATGCAAATGTCAGCATCAGTAGAAAACAGAATGGTAAATATTATGATAGATTTCTTGTGGGGTTCTTTTGCTGAGAAAAGGAAGATTTGTTGGGTCTCTTGGGATAAGATGTTCAAGAAAAAAAGAGAAAGGAGGTCTTTCCATAAAAAATTTGAGATTCATGAATAAAGCTTTATTAGATAAATGGAGTTGGAGATACTCTCATGAGAGGAAAGAATTATGGAGAAGATGTTGCGGAAAAGCCTGCGGAAGCGTTAGGTTTGCACTATTACGAGGTATCTCAATATCACCAAGAACATAATCACATACACAAGAAGAACAAGTATTTAACGAGGTTTAATCCTCGGGAAGGAATAAGCAATTTTATATATCACCGTATAGGTTGGAATATACAAAGTCTTTAGACGAGAAGAAGAAAACTCTTACTTAGTTATGGTGTGTTTTCTCTAGTTCTCTCTATGGCTATTTATACACATCAATAGGAGTGGACACATTCCTTAACAAGGAATACTTTCCTACAAGTATAGGGTTTCCTAATCTTAGCTCTAAGAACAAACCTCTTAAGCTTCTATACTTAGGACACAAGTACTTGGTTTCCTTAACCAACTAGATTTCCTAATCTAGTCCTTGACCATCCTACCAACAATTCTCCACCTCGGATCATGCATTCATGCATGAGAAGATCAATAGACAAAATCACCTCCATCTTCCAACATCGATTGAACCATCATTGGCTGCCTACGTATCCTCAATAGGAATCAAACCTAACTGTAGTTCTCTTACCTCAAAAAGGGCCTTTCACCAAACTGGAAGGATGTGGATCAATTTCAAACAATGTCGAAACTTGATCCCGGATACTACTTTAGTCAACATATCAGCTGGATTGTCTTTGATATTGATCTTCACAAGTAGAATGTTTTCTTCTTCTTCAAGAATTTCTCTCACAAAGTGAAATCGTACATATATATGTTTGGTTCTAGCATGATGCACTTGATTCTTAGCCAAATAAATTGCACTTAGACTATCACAATGCACATGCAGTTGGTCTTGCACAAATCCTTAGTCATCTAGCAAACCTTGTAACCATATAGCCTCCTTAAATGCCTCAGTCACTGCAAAATACTCCGCCTCCGTAGTTGAAAGCGCCACAGTAGACTGCAAGATTGATCTCCAACTTACTAGTGCCCCTGCTATGGTAAATACATACCCTGTAGTTGACGTCATTTGTCCAAATCACCAGCATAGTCAGAATCCATACCCAACACACAACTGATTGTTACTTCTATCCTTCACAAACTCCAAGCCAACATTAACCGTACCATAAAGATACCTCAAAATCCATTTCATAGCATGCCAATGTCCCTTACCAGGACAATGCATATAACGGTTGACCATACTAACTGCATGTGAAATATCCGGCCTTCTACATACCATCGTATACATCAAGCTACCAATAGCTTCAGCATATGGAACTTGGGCCATATACTTTTTCTCTTGTTCAATAGTGGGAGACATACGAGCATTCAACTTAAAGTGAGCAGCAAGGGGAGTACTTATAGATTTAGTTCCTTCGTAGACACCAAACTTCTGTAACACTTTCTTCAAATATTCCTTTTGAGACAAACAAACTTTACCCTTCTCTTTGTCACGTTGAATCTCCATGCCAAGAATCTTCTTAGCTTCTCCAAGATCTTTCATCTCAAACTCAGATGACAACTTGTTCTTCAAATTATCAATCTCTTTCTTTTTATTCGATGCAATCAGTATATCATCGACATACAAGAGCAAATATATGAAAGACCCATCATGTATCTTCTTAAAGTATACATAATGGTCATAGTGACTTCTTGTGTGTGTTTGGCCTATCATAAACTGGTCAAATCGCTTGTACCATTGTCTTGGAGACTGTTTTAGCCCGTACAACGATCTCTTCAGTTTACATACACAATGTTCTTTTCCAGCAACCTTGAACCCACTCGGCTGAGTCATCTCCTCTTCTAGATCCCCATGTAAGAACGCCGTCTTAACATCGATGAACTAGGTCTAAATCATATTCTGCTACAAAGGCCAACAAAATACGGATTGATGAGTGTTTTACCACCGGAGAGAACACCTCATTGTAGTCAATCCCTTCTCTTTGGGCATAACCTTTTGTAACTAACCTTGCCTTGTAGCGAACTTGATTCACCGTAGATCCTTATTTCTTAGCATATACACACTTGCACCCTATGGCCTTCTTACGATTCAGAAGCTTCATAAAATCCATGTGCCATTCTTGTAAAGAGACTCCATCTCGTCCTGCAATGCACCTTCCCATTCTTTACACTTTGCACTACATACAGCTTCTAAATAGGAAGTAGGAGAACCATCTTCAACAACTTCTAATGCATAAATAATGTAATCATTCATCCAACCAGGCTTCCTGGTTGATCTTTTTGGTTTGCTGGTTGCTATGGTTTCCGTGACCGTAGCTTCTGTATCTGACTCTTGTTCCTCTTCCTCAACAGCGTCACTATCATTTGGAACTTCAGTAGATACTTCTCTTGGACCCAATGTCTTCAGAAGTATTCTCAACAGATACAGACTTAACTGGAATTGGTGGAGTTTCATCAATCTCCACCTGCTGCAAAGGATCACTAGTACTGGTTCTTCTGTTCTCCACCTGCCGAGAACCCCAAGACTTTACCATAGACATCTCATCAAATGTGACATCTCTACTCATGACTATATTCTTCTCAACTGGATTCCAAATCTTGAACCCTTTTACTTCATTCTTCATACCCACAAAGATTCCTTTCACGGCACGACTATCAGGCTTGTTTTCACTAACATGATACCACGCAGGACAACCAAAGATATGAATTGAGTCATAATCATAAGTTGGTTTACCAAACCATTTCTTCATAGGAGTTTTACCTTCTAATGCAGCTGATGGAAACCTATTAATGAGGAAGCACGCATACGTAACTGCCTCAGCCCAAAACGCCTTACCTAATCCAGCATTAGATAACATACATCGTACCTTCTCCAGCAAAGTACGATTCATGCGTTCAGCTACCCCATTCTGTTGCGGTGTCTTCTTAATTGTGAAATGCCTCTTTATCCCCTTATTCTGACATACTTACAAGAATGGATCACTCTTGTACTCTCCATCATTGTCCGAACGTAGTACTTTGATTTTTCTGTCAGTTTGAGTCTCAGTTTCCTTTTTCCACCTCACAAAGATTTCTAGGACTTCATCCTTATTCCTCATGGTGTAAACCCATACGCGCCTATAATAATCATCAATGAACGACACAAACCAATGTTTCCCTCTCAATGATGCATTCTTGGAAGGACCCCAAACATCTGAGTGAACATAGTCAAGAACTCCACTAGTATTTTGGATAGTTGTGACAAAGATTGTTCTTGTTTTCTTGCCCTTAACACAATGTTCACAGAATGCTAACTTGCAAACAATAGCACCTTTCAATAAGTCTTGTTGAATCAACCTATGCAATGACTTCTCACCTGGATTTGCAAGTTTCATGTGTCGTAGCTTTGTCTTCTCGGTAGCAGCACTCTCGATGTGTTCAGAAATAGACACATCCCCTGTTGTTGTACTCCCAATCAAGTAGTACCGACAAGGCAGCGAGGATATCGGTGAATATGAAGAAAATACTTTTTCGAATATTAGATCTACGAAGTAAAACAGAGATCACATGAATTGTGTGACTTTCCACGAAGTGAAAATGAGTTGTACTCCACTTACTTATTTTCCTATAAAAGGAAACTTTAGAAAGCGTATAGACTTCACAAATATCCTTATCACACAATAAATATATCCCTATTTTCTTTTAATAAATCAGTTAAATCATTAATACCAACTTTACCCTTCAAATTCTCACCTAACAATCGTTTCATTTTTATTTTCAAATTCAGATCTAAATTTTCTCAGTTTCTTCCCATTCCACCAACAACCACCACATTTGTCGTCGCCACCACCGCCATGCCAGCAGCACCTCTACTTCCGTCGTCACCTCTTACCACCATAAGTATCACCACCTCCTCCCAAAGAATCGATTTTAGATCGATTTCATCTTGATTCAGCTACAATCTTAAATCTGGTGATTTCTCAACGAGAAATTATTTTCCAAAACCGAATCTCGAGGATGAGAAATATTAGATTCAGTTCTGTTTCGACTTGATTTGGCTTGAAATACCTAAAATAAATGATATCAGTTTTAGTTCTTGAAGAGATCAATAGATTTGATTTTTAGGTTTCGATCTCTGGTAATTTTGAGTTCAAATAGAGAATCAAAACCAAAAGAATTCAAGGGAGTGAGTGACAGATTAGGTTATGTTTTTAGTTCAGATGGGATTTGTGTGATGAATTTCTAAAGTTGAGAATACACAGAGAATGGAGGAATTGATGTTGCTGACTCGAGTTCATGGTTGTTTCAGCCAAAGAAGAAAAGGGTTTTGCTCGAAATTGATTTGTACAACATGTAATGGAGAAGAGGATTTGATTTGGGTAGAAAAGAAATCAGAAGTTAGGGTTTCTGCTGATGGTAGATCTGAGATTGAGGGTTAAGAGATAAAATCTTGGAGTTGTGGTTCAGTGGTGGCAGAAATGATGATATGAGGGTTTGCTTGAGAATCGAATTTACATCAGAAGAAGGAAGAATGGCAGTTCATTCTGGTTCTGTGTCTAAAATGATGATGAACTGAGCTGCAGTTAGGGTTTCAAGTCGGTTTTGAGAAATTGAGATGAACTAGAAGATATTTCTGTTATTGTTGTTCAAGGAAATTGCAGAGAATATGAATTGAAGCATTAGATGTATGCTTAGGAACTTTACAGGGAAGTTCAAATGCCGCAGGTGTGTTGGCTCAAGAATGATTAGATGAATGCATAGGTTTCAAATACATATTGCAGGCATGTGGATGTGGCGGAGTGCAGTTGGAAATAGCTATGATAGAATTGCAGTTAAGAGAAGGACAAGGAGTTGTTGCTGCTAAAGTTGGTAGCTTTGTGCGATTAACTGGTGGTACTGAGAGGGCTCTCAACTGTAGAATAAGATGGAAGAGAAGGATCAGTTGGGTCTGGTAGGATTTAAGTTGAAGGCTGAAGTGGTGGTGCTTTACAAGATATGTTGCAGCTGGACTAAACCTGAAATGGAGTTGCAGAAATTGTTACAGGGAGATTAGTGGTTGTGCTGGTCAGCATGAGATTACAGATGAGTTAATGAATGCGGCTGACTAGTGGTGGTGGCGACAACGGACTAGTGGTGGTGGATGATTGTTGGTGAATTAGTATCATGGATTGTTGGTGAATTAGTATCATGATACTTTCTCCATCTTTTTTTTTTTGGATCAACTACTGTTGTTGATCCTTTTTTTTTTGGATCAACTACTATTGTTGATCCATAAATTAAGTCAATATATGCTGTTGATCCTTTTTTTTTCTGGATCAACTACTGTTGTTGATACAAAATACCTAAACCAGTGGCGGCGGTGGGTGTGTGGCGGCGGCGGAGGTGGTGGTGGTGGCGGCGGACTGGCGGTGATTGCATCGGTGGTGGTGGCCGTGATTGCATCAGTGGTGGTGGTGGTTGCTTCTATGGATTATAAATGGTGGTTGATGGTTTTGTTGGTGGATCTGAAACTGCAGCTGGTGAAATGGTAGCATTTTTCCATCAGCATGGATGAACATCCATTGTTGATCCAACTACAATGGATAAACTTTTACTGTTGATCCAACTGCAATGGATAAACATCCACTGTTGATCCATCTGAAATGGATAAACACCTATTGTTGATCTAATTTAAATGGATAAACTACCGTTGTTGATACAAAATTATCTGAACGATGGTAAAAGTGGTGATGGTGGTGGTGGTTGCTGTTATGGATTATTAATGGTGGTTGATGGGTTTTTTTGGATCAACTACTGTTGTTGATCCCTAAATTGGATCAACATATGTTGTTGATCCTTTTTTTTTGGATCAACTACTGTTGTTGATCCCTAAATTAAGTCAATATATGTTGTTGATCCTTTTTTTTCTGGATCAACTACTGTTATTGATATAAAATATTTAAACAAGTGGTGGCAGCGGCGGAGGTGGTGGTGGTGGCGGCGGCGGTGGTGGTGGTGGCTGGGGCGGAGGTGGCAGTGATTGCATCAGTGGTGGTGGTGGCGGTGGACTGACAGTGATTGCATCAGTGGTGGTGGTGGCGCCGGTGGTGGTGGCGCCAATGGTGGTGGTGGTGACGCCAGTGGTGGTGACGGACTGGTGGTGGTGGTGCAATGGTGGTGGAGTGGTAGTGGAACATTAGTGGTGGTGGTGGTTGGTAGGTGGTGGTCGTTGAACGGTGGTGATGGAATGGTAGTTAAATGTTGGTGGTGGTGGACGTGAGGTGGTCCTGGTGGTGGTGGTGGTGGTACGGGTGAAGTAGTAGAGGAACAAATTTGTTTCATTTTGAAATACAAGAATATATTATATTGTTGAGGGTATTTAGATAATCTTTTTTTTAAATGGATAATGTTATTAAAAAATAGTAATATATTAATTGTTGTATAAGGATATCTTTATCGGATGTTATAACTAGGGACATATAATTAATATACCCATGTCCGAATGATATAGAGTTCACATTAGGGTCTGGGCTATTTACTTTGCATCGATTCCATAATCATAAAGTTCTTGTTCATCAAAACGTCTTAATTTCTCATATTATATATCATTTGGGTGTATCGTTGGATTTCTTGTTACATATCCTCTACTACCAACTCATAAGAGCACTTGCGATTACTAAAACTTTGTCATCTTAATTCAGTATGATGAGTTTTCTGTTGATCATCTGCATCACCGTTGTTTCGTTATCAATGAATTTCTCACCCGCATTTCAATCTGACTTCACTCCGCGTCTTCCTTCCTGGAGTCATTGTCAAGACATATAGGATTTGTTGCTCATTTGGATGATTAAGGAAAGCATCCATATCAATTATCATTTACATATTTAATTAGAAAAAAAATCATTTATTTTGGAATACCTCCGTATATTAATAAATTTGGTATATTAATAATTTTATAAAGTCCTAAGACTATTAATATACGGAGTTTTTACTTTATTAATAACCCCAACGAATTTGGTAACGGTCCCTTGCAATCTTGCATTTTTTTAAAGGTAAAAAGTGGAAGACTTAACGGGGTGATCTTTCCATGAGAAGCGAAGTCTTGTTTAATGTTAAGGGATGCATTTAGGCAGAAATGGCTTTTGAACTTTCAAAGCCTTTTAAAATTTAACGAAGTTCTACCGTATTTGTATTTCCGTGTTGGAAAATTGTGGATGTGAATGAATATCTCAAACTATCCTCTCTACTGCCAATGTGTTATCAAACCTTCTCAACACAAATCTAATAGCATAAGTTTCCTACTGATCATCTGTACCCCAGATGTTTCCACAAACTATCTCATAAAACTCAGAAAAATAAAAACACTGTTTACTGTTTATTACTCAGATCTAACTTGATGTGCAATGTAAATAAAGAGTTGATAACAGAGAAGATTCAATGGGATACACGCTACTGGTATGCCTAAACTATTCAACGATGGGCGACTGTTCTCAGTGCTAACCAAAGGAAGAAGCGGACTTGATTCCACCAACCATGCCGTGCTCAAAGGTTAAGACGATGGATTCTTGTTGAGGATCGTTGAGAATCTTGTGATGTTGATAGAGATAATTTCTACGTAGAAAATATATATAATTTGTTTGTTTTTATTGTATTTTTTCCAAGTCTAGCTTGACTCTGATCTAGTCGAGTCTCTGTTTTCGTGTAGGCAAATTGTGAATGTGAATATCTCTAATGCCAATTCATAAGAGACTCGTGATTACTGAAACCTTTTCATCATAAATTCAGTAAGATGAGTTTCCTATTGATCATCTGTGCCATCCTTGTTTCGTGGTCTTTGAATTTCTCACCTGCTGCATTTCAGTCTCACTTCACTTATGGAAACGAAACTGATCGTTTAGCTTTATTTTGGTTCAAAAGTGAGATTACATATTACCAAGAGGGAGCACTAGTCTCGTGGAAGAATCATTCTGATCATTGTACTTGGTCAGGAATTAAATGTAATCGTGAGCATCCAAGAAGGGTTACCGTCTTGGAGCTAAGTCATCTACATCTGGGTGACTATATACCTACGGTTATAGGAAATCTTACATTCTTAATGACTCTTCGCCTGAGTTACAACAACTTCTGTGGTGAAATTCCGCAAGAAATTGGCCGTTTATTCCGGCTTCAGTTTCTAGATTTATCATACAATCAGTTATCTGGTGAAATTCCGCAAGAAATTGGTCATTTATTCAGGCTTCAGTCTTTACATTTGTCATACAATTATTTATCTGGTGAAATACCAAGTTCTTTGAAGAACTGTGTTGATTTAAAACGCCTTTATTTAACTAACAACGATCTTAATGGGAAAATTCCTCCATCCTTACAGAGTTTGAAGGGAATTCAAGAGTTAATACTTGAAAGAAATGGGTTATCTGGTCCAGTACCAGAGTACCTCGAGTCATTTCATTTCCTAAAGAAATTGGATTTGTCATACAATCAGTTATCTGGTGAAATTCCCGAAGAAATTGGCCGTTTATTCGAGCTTCAGTTTTTAGATTTATCAGACAATCAGTTATCTGGTGAAATTCCAAGCTCTTTGAAGAACTGTCTTGATTTAAAAGGACTTTACTTAAGTAGCAACTATTTTGAAGGGATAATTCCTCCATCCTTCCAGAGTTTGAAGGCAATTCAAGAGTTAATACTCGACAGAAATAACTTATCTGGTCCAATTCCAGATTATCTCGAGTCGTTTAGTTCGCTAAAGACACTGGATTTGTCTTGGAATAACTTTCAAGGAGAAGTACCAAATAAAGGGATTTTCAACAAAACAAGTCCACTTTTTAATTTTTATAATGTTGGAAACAAAGATCTTTGCGGAGGAAATCCTTTACTACAACTACCTAGCTGCGCAGAAGTTAACAAACATTTTCCTCTCAAGAGGCTGCTTCTATTATTATCTGGAGTTGTTATTTCTGTTATTGTCTTGGGTTCCGTGAGAAAATTCTTTTCATGGAAAAAAGCAAGAAAGAAACCTTCTTCTTCTGATTCAGATTCACTAAACGGAGATTCTTCTGAATCTCCATTTACTGATATGTTTCACAAAGTATCATACAAAGAGCTTTTTGTAGCAACGAACGGATTCTCCGCAAAAAATATAGTTGGAGTCGGAGGTTATGGTTCTGTCTACATAGGAATTTTAATGCTCAGTCAGGAGATAACATCAGTTGTTGCAGTGAAAGTACTGGATCTTCAAAGACGCGGAGCTTTAAAAAGTTTCAAGGCAGAATGTGAAGCATTGAGATGCATTCGACATCGCAATGTTCTGAAGATATTGACTTCTTGTTCTAGTATCGGTTACAAGGGAAATGAATTTAAAGCTCTGGTTTAAGAGTACATGCCTAATGGGAGTCTTGAGAATTGGCTGCACCCAACGGCAAATAATGGACAACATCAGAGGTCAACAAACAGGCCATTGAAATTTATTGAAAGACTAAGTATTGCGATTGATGTTGCTTCTGCATTAGATTATCTTCATCGCCAGTGCCAAACACCAATAGCTCATTGTGATCTAAAGCCAAGCAACGTTTTACTCGACGAGGACATGAACGGCCATCTTGGGGATTTTGGATCAGCTAAGTTTCTTCATGGAGTTATTGTCAATGTTGAATCTGGAAATCATTGCAGTACTTCATTAATTAGGGGCTCGATTGGGTATGTTGCACCAGGTATATATTTTTCTACTGATTTTTATAACGAAAATTTATACTAGTATAATATATAGTACATCATAATATTATCTTTTTTTCAAATCCAGAGTATGGAATGGGTAGAGCGGTCTCTACAAATGGCGACTTATATAGCTTTGGGATCTTGTTGCTAGAGTTGTTTACGGGAAGGAGACCTACAGCCAACATGTTTAAAGATGGCCTTACCCTTCATAGTTTTGCTAAGACGGCTCTTACTAGTGATAGATTTATGCAAATCGTTGATCATACGCTTGTTATTCTTCAAAATAACGATGATGACTATGAAAACGTTATAATCAATGGTGAGAAAAATGCTAAGCTATGTGAGGCTTTGACAGACATTATCGAACTTGGTGTTTCGTGTTCTGCTGAGACGCCCAAAGAACGGATGGAAATGAAACTGGTCGTACAGGGGTTGCAATCAATAAAGAATGTGTTTCTCTCTTGAGAATGGGGAAAAGTACATTTTGGTTCTATCTTTAGTCTCTGTTATTTTCTATTGTTATGCTGCCTGGAACGGCAGCCGTCCTAAAAAGGAAAAAATGCCGATGTAACAGTAGTTTCATAGTTTAAAAAGCTTTCCTTCAAGTTTCAAATGATTACAATTTTTCTCAACTACTTCAACCATATTTAGCCAACCCACAGTGCAAGTGATGGACATAACTCCAACTACCCTGCTTCTGCAGAGCTCAACTGGGAAGACAATAGCTAATGAAATTTAAGTTGTTATTTGACGAATAGATTGGTTTATCAAATTGGAAAAATTGTATGAAACCCTAACCCCTAATTTCACATTGATGTAAAAAATTGGGGGATTCATAATTAAAATCATACCTTCATAAAATCAGAAGCAGTCTCGATCTTTAAATCAATCTTCGTGCGTATCTACTTGGCAACCACCCTGATTCTGCGAATAACAATAGAAAATAACACGTCGATCAATATGAAAAATTGATTTGTATTCCCGTGTAAGAAAAATTGTGGATGTGAATTATCTCTATGCTCTGCTAGAGATATATCGAGGAAAATATAATTGATATTCGTTATTCTAATAAAAAGGATTATATCCAGAAGTAGGTCTGGTCTGGACCCTCACTTTCATTTCTAGGCCACTTTTTTTATTTCTTGCAAAACTAGGCAAGTTAAACGGATTCCATTAGGGCTGTTCATGGTCGGTTTTGGTTCGGTTTCTAGCCAAACCAAAACCGAAACCAATACTATTGGTTTCTAAAAATCTAAACCAAACCAATCCATTAACCATTGGTTTGGTTTCCAAATGGTTCCAGTTGGTTTCGGTTTGTCCCAGTGGTTTTTGGTTAACCAATAATTATGTCAAACCAAAAAAAAAATACACAAATTTACAGATAAAAAAATCGTAGTTGCCGATAGTATTGGTTTACACAAATATACAGACAAAAAAAGAAAAATCAAGAATAGTTAAAGCTTACTCTAATTCTAGAGATCAAAAGAAGATATATAATATATCTTAATTTAGTTATTGACAAATAAAAAAGAAGGAAGACGGGAAGAAAAAAGTCGAGTAGCAGTAGCTGTAGTTGGGGGTGGAAAAGGGAGGCGGCTGAGAGAAAGAGACAGAGGGAGAGTATCATAATGAAATATTAGATTTAGGGTTTCTATTTATCCTCTAAATCAATGGGTAGAATCTAATACTTTTAAATCGACGGTAAAAACTAAGTTTAAAAATTAATCGGTTCCCCAATGGTTTTTGGTTCGGTTTTCAGGTCAAACCAAAACCAAACCAGTAATGTCGGTTTTTCAACTTTTTTTACCAAACCAATCCAAATCTAAATGGTTTGGTTCGGTTTCTTTCTTATTGGTCTGGTTCGGTCGGTTTCCAACGGTTAACCGACACCATGTTCAGCCCTAGATTCCATCCACTTTAACCATCTCGGTCAATTTATCGCGTTGACTTGTCAATATCTCGTCAAAATATCATATAGGGATATCTCATGGATGTGGTAAGATTACTGAAATAACCTTTTTGTACGTGCGTCACTGCTTTAGTGATTTTCGTCCATTTCTTCCTTCTTCTCTCTAGTTCTCTCTGGTTCTTCTAAATCAATTTTTTCTTCTGCTAAAATCAAGAGATAACTTAGGGGTTTTTCTCTAATCAAACCTAATTAACATTAATGGTGGATGTTTAGAAGAGATTTAATCGTGGATTTTAGCACCACCAGGAACATTGGTATGTGAAGATTCGCAGGCAGTAATAGTCATTCTACAACAGCAGCATCAACTGAATTTGGGGGTTCTTAAATGGATCTATTTTGGGAGTTCTTTGATGCAAATCTGTATTTTTCTTGACAATTTGATTCTCATATTAAGAACTGACAGCAGCAAGGTTCCAAAACGAGATGAAATTCGGTGAGTCGATGGTGTTTACACAACAACATCGATGGGTTTCTGGTTTTGGAGAGCAATTAACAGCAACAAGTTTCTCGTACCATAGAAATTTCACAAGTTTCTCGTTGTAATTTCTTGAAATGTAGACTACAAGTTTCTCTTACCAGAGAAATTTCACATCAAAAGCAAATTTGGAACCAAAAAGATGTTGGCTGCCGTACAGGAAAGAACTTGAGCTACCACCATTGATTTGAGGGATGAATAGCGACTGATTAGTGAATGTATGTGTATTTGAGAAGGTACACGAGAACGGGTTTATCTCCAACTCGATTGCAGGTTAAAGGGGAGCTCATACAACAACAAAATAGCCATCTCTGAGTTTCTAGTTTCACACACACAAAGGTGTTCGACAGAAAACCTGAACGACAGTTCAGGTCTTGAAGTAGTCAGTTCACGTCTCTTCTCTTTGCCACTGCTCTAGCCATGGGTTAGCTGGCTAGCCATGTGTTGTCGAGGTAATGATGGCATGAGTTATTACAATCCAGTGGATTAGGTCTTTGAGTATTTTGAAATCTTAGTTTAGAAACTGTTTGGGTTCAATGACACATTAGTTACTTTAAGTTCTTATACCAGCCTCTCGTGCCTGTAATCCTATTGGTATTGATTATTCATTTACTACACATGTGCCCAGGTTCCTGAAGGAAATAGTTCAGGAGTAATTTGGGATGAACAAGGACATATAGTTACAAACTATCATGGTAATAACTAGTTCGTCGTTGTCTTTGTGGTCGCTGGTGTGGCAAAACCATTTCATTCCTTTTAATAGATTCGTCTGTTTCTTCGCATTTTTTAACTGATGGTAGAACCAGAATACTTTAGATGGTAACTCAATGATGTAGTTATGTTATTCTTCCTGTCCAGTTGTTGGCAACTCTCTTTCAAGAAATCCTGCCCCTGGTCAAGTTGTTGCCCGAGTCAATATTCTTGCGTCTGATGGGTGAGGTTTCGATGCTCTACGCTGATTGCTGAAACGCAACCGTGGTATTTAGATATTCCTTTGATATATGAGTTAGATCGTTTATATTCTTCATTGTGTTTGTTTCTCGGAAGGGTGCAAAAGAACTTTGAGGGCAAGCTAATTGGTGCAGACCGTGACAAAGATCTCGCCGTTTTACAGGTATTTACTTGTTGTGCTTGTAAATGATCTTGTCAACCAAGCACACTGTGCTTGTTATTAGTATTAATAACATTATTCTCTTGTTGAATATGGAGATTGTGTAAATGGAGTACATGTACAAGACTTCTGAGGCCAATTAAGGTGGGACAGTCTTCTGATCTAAAAGTTGGCCAGCAGTGTTTAGCGATCGGAAACCCATTTGGATTTGATCACACTCTGAAAGTTGGAGTTATTAGTGGACTAAATAGAGAAATTAACAGTCAAGCTGGAGTTACAATCAGTGGTGGAATTCAGACAGATGCAGCCATCAATCCTGGTAACAGGTTTGTCTAGGATCTTGGTTTTTATTGTTGGAGTGTGATAAGCAGTCTGATAACCATAATCGGGTAAACCAAATCTATAAAATTATCCGACGAATTCCCGTGTTATTATCCGACGAACTCCTGTGATATTCTACAAGATTCCTTATTTTCTGGGATAAATTGTTGCTTTACCTATTGATCAGATTTAGAATGATGAACTTCTGACCGAGCTTCTTTTATAATCGTTTGGTTCAGTGCTAAATTGAAGTACTTTTGTCCCACATTCTTTCTTAAGTTTAGCTAAACTCGGTCTGAGCTTGTTTGCATTAACGAACTGACTCATGCTATCTTACTTCTGTTGTAATCTTGGCAGCGGAGGCCCCCTACTCGACTCTAAAGGAAATTTAATTGGGATTAACACTGCAATATATACTCAAACAGGTAACTACATGGATGTGCTCTTAATGTCCCATTTTTGTTCTTTTCATAAGTAGAACAGGAAGTGACTTAATTCCTTGTGAGTATCCAATTAGATGGAAAAGTTCAAGTAGAAGTAGTAAACCCTGCAAAGTAATTTCTTGTGTACTCAGTTTCGTTGCTGGAACTAGAGATTAGATGAAATAATGTTGCACTGTATTTTTATTCAGCATGTCTTTCTTTTTTAAGTATGCTGAATTCATTTAGTTTACTTAAAGAAACGTAAAATACGACCAATCCTGGCATTTGATTTTATGTGTCTAGATCTCCTACACGTGTACTCTATACGGGACATCTTAGCCGTTTTTTTTATTATGCAATTTGTGTCGTTGATGAAGATTTGAAGGACTAAAACGTCTTTTTAGCTAAGAAGATATCGACAGTTGAAAGATAACTGCAGCTAACTTTCCATCCATCACTTTTGGTCGAAACTTGCCTAGTTTAGCAATAAATAAAAAAAATGGCCTACATTTGAAAAGCACCAAAAAAAACAGGCCTATTTTTGTAAAAAGCCCTAATAAAAAAGACTTTTCCTTGAGCTGTGTCGTGTCGTTTGTATGTGCAGTCCTTGTCATGGGGTGATAATGCAAGACTTGGCTTCTTAGATATTTAGCTAATTTTGTGATGCCTTGGGCAGACGTCCTAAAAAGGAAAAAAAGTTAAATGTCGATGTAACAGTAGTTTCAACCTTCAAGCTATTTAAATAACTCAACTAGTTCAAGTTTCAACACGGCTTAGCCAACCCACGGCGAAAGTGATGGACATAACTCCAACTACCCTGGTTCTGCAGAGCCCAACTGGGAAGACGAAGATCCCACTGATGTGATGATCAATACGTCGATCAACTGTATTTAGCTCACAATGACAGGAACGTACATAGACTTTGTGCTCAACCGGGCAAAAGATGGTCCCATTGAGGTGATGATCAACTTCCCTTGATGAAAATGTTGACTTGACTCAGATTTAGAGTCTTTGTCTGGCTACAATGATTTGTTTTTCCGTGCAAGAAATTTTTTGGATGTGAATATCTGAATGCTCTGCTACCAAATGTAAAACCCTGTCATCATAAATTCAGTAGGAGGAATTTCCTAGAACAAAAACAGTAAAGGGAAAACACAGCTTCATCAGTCATACTATTAGGAGATACGTAGTGTTTGGACTCAAGACTGTGTCTTGAGTCCTACGTATTCGGTCTGGATTCTGAGACCAACTTGGATAGTCCATGTAGATGGTCTGTTTACATAAGTAGCAAACTTGAGACCCAAGTAATCGATCTCAAGTCGGTAGGTCTAGGGTTTGTGTCTTGTAACCCAAGTTTGGTCTTGTATAAGTCAAGACGTGATGAATGAATGGAAGGACATAGAATTACCAAAACTTAACATGGCATCAAGAGCCGGTTAAGAACCCTAAAAGAAAACGATGGATGGTGAAACAGATTCATCCAAAGGGAAAAATATAGAGTGTGATATGCAGAAGAAGAATCCAGTCTACCATCTAGGATCGAGTGATGGTCCAGGTATCATCATCACGCCGATTGTTCTAAAGGGGACTAACTATGATGAATGGGCTAGAGGCATAAGAATATCATTGATAGCTAAAAGGAAGTTTGGTTTTGTTGATGGAATAATCACAAAACCTGAAGATAGTGACCAGTTGGAAGAGTGGATTGCTGTCCAGTCAATGCTTGTTTCATGGATTAGCAACACGTTAGATTCACCAATTAGATCGAGCTTGGGAGACTATGATAATGCAAACTTGCTGTGGACACAGTTAAAGAGAAGATATTGTGTTGTAAGCGGAACAAGAATCTGTCAGCTGAAAGCTTCGTTAAGTGAGTGCAAACAAAAGAAAGCAGAAGGTGTAGCTGAGTACTTTGGGAGATTGAACAAGATATGAGATGAGATGGTAACATACATGAAGGTACCTCAGTGAAAGTGTGGTAAGTGCACTTTTAATATCGCATCACAAGTAAGTATGTTGAGATAAGAAGACTTTCTGCATTATTTTTTGATTGGATTAGACTCTGTGTATAGTTCCATGCGTGAACAACTGTTGTCTAGAGACCCGTTGCCATCAACAGATGTAGCATACCAGACAATGGTGAATTCGGAGCGTCTGCGTATAGGAGAAGTAGATATGTCTACGGAGGTACATGACAATGTGATGGCATTCAAAGTACAATCTGATCAACGTCAACTCAACAATACGTATGATCCTAACAAGCATTGCAAGTACTGTATCAGAGATGGACACTCAGAGGATGGGTGTTTTCAACGTATTGGATACCCAGAATGGTGGGGAGACAGACCTAGAGGCGGAAGAGGATCTGGTCGAGGAGGCAGAACCAATGGTAGAGGGCGTGGTGGCACTAACTTTACCGGTGGTAGAGGTGGTCGAGGACAAGGTGCAGGCAACCAGGTTCGAGCACACAACCTTAATATATCAGACGCAAGGCAGTCAGGTGGAGCGTCCTCATCAGAAGCGTCAGGTTTGACCGGAGTCACAGCAACACAGCTTCAACAGGTGCTTGAGTAAACTCAAGAAAATCCACGCCTTAGCTCCAAGGTAAGAAGAATAAAACTGTTTGGATTGTAGACACGGGAGCTACAAATCATGTCACATATAAAAGGGATGACATGATAGAGATAAAAGATATTAAGGCATGCACTATTGGACTTCCAGATGGGAAGTATGCACTTTCTGAGAAGATAGGAACTGTTATCCTTCCTGGGGGTTTGAGACTAGAGAATGTGCTTTATGTGCCTCAGATAACTTGTAACTTAATTTCGGTTACACAACTTATTGATGAGAAAAGATGTATTATCCAATGTACTCATACATTACATGCCGTGCTCATCGAGGCGGACGATGGTCCCAGTGAAGTCATGATCAACTCACATGATATGTCCTTGATCAATATATATACCCTTGTTTTTATTGTATTTTTTTCCAAGTCTTTGCTTGACTCTGATATAGTCGAGTCTGCCTGGCTACAATCTATTTGTATTTCCGTGTAGGAAAATTGTGGATGTGAATATCTCTTGCTATCCTCTACTACCAACTCATAAGAGCACTTGTGATTACTAAAACTTTGTCATCTTAATTCAGTATGATGAGTTTTCTGTTGATCATCTGCGTCACCGTTGTTTCGTTATCAATGAATTTCTCACCCGCATTTCAGTCTCACTTCACTCCGCGTCTTCCTTCCTGGAGTTATTGTCAAAGTCATATATGATTTGTTGTTCATTTGAATGATTAAGGAAGGCATCCATACCAATTATCATTTACGTACTTTAATTAGAAAAAAAAATCATTTATTTTGGAATACCTCCGTATATTAATAAACTTCATATATTAATAATTTTTTAAAATCCTAAGACTATTAATATATGAAGTTTTTACTTCATTAGTAATTCCCAACGAATTTGGTAACTGTCCCTTGCAATCTTGAAGTTGGTAACTCAGAAAAATAAAAACAATGTTACTGTTTATTACTTGTTGGAAAACGATTAACAAAAAAATAATTTTTTAAAGTTTTAATAAAAAAATTATAATTTATTGTTTTATTTTGTGAATGAAACTTTTTAGTCCCACATCGTGGAGTTTCCAATTTTTAGTAGTTTTAAGAAAATATATAAACCTTTTAGTCCCACATCGGGGAGTTTTACTTCTTAAATTGTTTTATTCCATTATATAAAGAAATTCACTACTTTTGTAAAATCTATGAGAAAGGGGTTGCTCTATATTTTAGAGGGACCCGTAAGGGAAAATATTTTATAGCGTTTATTAAGAGTTCGCGATTTTCCTTAACGGTTTTTTCGGAGTTGCCAAGCTCAAGTTGAGCACTTGAGTTCCCTCCCCCATAGATACAGGAAACAGTGTAATAAGGAAAGCACCAAAGAGTTAAAAACAAAAAACAATTGGGTTAGGATTATATTTTTACCATTTTATATATCGAGGAAAAGTCACTAGGATTTAGAACCAATAATCCAAATTGCCAGACTTTTCCTTGAGCTGCTTTGTGTCGTTTGTATGTTCAGTCCTTGTCATGGAGTGATCATGCAAGACTTGGCTTCTTAGATATTTTGCTAGTTTTGTGAAGCCATTTAAAAAAAAAATACGACACCTTAGATGAGGAAACAGAAACTCAAGCTAGTCTTCTTAACCATGGCAAAAACAACTTTCTCTCCACTTTTTCTTGGTCTGTTTCTGGTTTTGATTATGTTGTTGAATTCCGAGCAGTAAGTTAAGTTTCCCTCTTTGTTTCGTATCTTCTTCCACTCTTTTAAGTTAAGTCTAGTAACTGATTTTCTTGTTGTTGTTGTTGTAGATGTGTGAATGCTGAGTCCTGTTTGGACTTCGAACGTGATGGGAACGTAAAAAGTATAAAAGAAGACTGTGAAGAAGAATGTAAATCTCGCTTTGGAGATAAGCTTTTGAGATCCGGCTACCATGACATAACTTTTTTTCCTCGTACATACCATTGCACATGTTGCATCTCTGATTAAACACCAACAATTTCTTCTCAGATGGACGTACCTGCTCAATCATCACCGGCTTAGTATCCATATACAATAAGATTGTGATGTACCAGCTAGGCTATTGTATGCCTATCTATATCTGTTGATTATATTTTCTTAGTATTGATCTTTTCTTAATCAGCATCGTTGTTCGATGCTATGTTCTTCGTTGTGATTGTCATTGACTATCGTTTTGGATTGCAGTAAGGAATATTGTTTTATGTGTGATTTGGTTAAGCTAAATTAGGTAGCCATACAGAAAATTTAAAGAATTCTCTGTTCAATATTACGACGGTATGCAAAAAAAGAAGAACCGTGATTTATGGCACCCACATTTCATGCACCCAGTGCACCCAACATTAGGTGTCATTTTTATCATGGGTGGAATTTAGGAGAAGCATGGGTCTCTATCAATGCCACCTAATGTTGGGTGCATTGGGTGCATGATATCTAGGTGCCATCGAAAAAAATAGTGTCATTCACAAAATATGCGAAATCGTAATATAAAGTAATTTCCAATCAATCTAGCTCAAATCAAATCATGTAGTGTGCATTATTGAATAAGAAAATGTCATTTACTTTTAACACACATCCGTCATGCATCCTTGTATTCACCGTTCTAGGCTAGCATATTTATGAACACCGTTATGAGTTCATTCTACGATATGAAATACTATTAGATTCTACAATGCCGATACCTATGAAGAATTTATTCTACAATATGAATTTCCATAATAAACACGTATTACTAGTCCATTCTATAATATGAATCAATAATTAACAATCATCACTAGTTCTTTTTATAAAATAAATTACCATTCCTACAATATAAATTAGTGGAATATTACGAGAATTCTAGTAAAACTTCGTGTCAATTCTGTCTTTTCATCTTCTCTATCTTACACGACACACTTTCGTATTTTCCGCGTAACTGTTACACGTGTTCGACGATTTTTCCATTCTCAAGCTGCATGTCTTTACTTGTTTTCTTCGGATAAATATCCAGAAAAAAGATTAAAAAAATTTGTTTCTTTATTTTTCTTCTTCTGTTCATCTTCTTCTTCTTCCGAGTTCTACAATTCTACTTCTATTCCCATAGCAGATCAAGACTTGTCCGTTTCGACTATTGTTGCTACATCATCTTCACGGTGAGTCAATTTTTCCTCAGTTCTCTATATGACTCCCTCTGATTTTATTTCCGCAATTATTACTGTTTTCCAAGCTTCTATTTCGTTTTTATTTTAGTACAAGCCACTAACCCGATGCCTACGCACCGGATTAAATTCTAACATTCTAAGACAGCAGATCTAAAATATTTCTGGTTGTCTTTCTAATTCGCTTAGGGTCCAAATACGGTTCCCTTTGCATGCAGAGTGGTTAATTCTGTTACCGGTGATGATTGAAAAGCTAACCAAACATATTTAACTGTGTGTCTTGAGGTGATGACACTGATACATTATTCAATGACATTTTCCGCGTGGCAAATGTTTTTACTAAGGATCTTGCTGGTCTAGGTTTGCTTTCCTCAGGGACAAGTTGAAGGTTAAATATTGCAGGAACCTTCACCTTTAGGGGGCTAATAGTAGTGTCATTTGATCCTCTATTTTTGTCTTGTATCTTACCCTTTCTGTCATTGGTCCATGTGTCTTATCTGTGTTGGTTACAGCCTGGCCAATCTGATTAGTTTATGTCTGTCTTTATATATAGAGTTGTCTCTCTATTATCTTCTGTAAGTTGAGTTCATTTAATACAAACTGATATTCATTACTACTATCCACTACCTTGAACTATTATTTTCTGGTCGCGCCTAGGCACTAGGCAAGGCGAGGCAAAGGTCTTGGCGTCTTGCCTCTCCTGGAACCTCATTTTTCATAGAGTCAATTGTGACAACAAGGGCAAGTTATGTGTTAACCGAGATTTTGAAACTCAGTGTTACGGATTTCATTGAATCTCGAAACCAACAAATGGAAATGGTTAATGGTTAGAGTCAATAAACAATATGTATGTCTCTTGAGAATATGAATGGGGCAATCATATCATATAGTACTAATTCTGAATCATTGTTCACTGTTTTAGCATCCCCTCGGGATATGGAAAGGCTAATACAAATCTCTCTTGATGCGGTTGCTCGGGATAAATACCGCAAATGTCATGATCTCTGTTAAGGTTACTTATTATAAACCTCAAATAAACTAGAAGAAGTTAGGAAAAAAACTCAGTTTTGGTCAATGGGTGATGTATGTTGGAAATCTAAAAGATGCTCACTTGGAATGCTTAGGAATTCAATGTGTGACCATGTGAGAATAACTTTGATTTACATGTTGTAGTTCTGAGAAATGCCACAACCTACGCCCAAGTATAAAATCTCTCTAAGTGCTAAGAAATCATCATGAACAACTCAAATCTTATTATTATTACTTAGAAATTAATACAAAGTGTGGTATAAGAATCCTAACTTGAAGAATAAATAATTTTCTCTCTCTTAAGTTTCTTAGATAAGCTCTCCAAAAAGATCTCCCTCAGCATATAAAGGCATTAAGTCCCTTTTATAGGGTTTACATTAGTGGGTGACAGCTAGTAAAGCCCTTATTTTCGGGTTTGGTGTGCATTCCTCTTGCTCGTTCCTTGTTAGGTTGTCGTGCCATTCTTCTATTACCTCATAGATCTTCATGCTTTTCATGTCACTAAGTGACGTCATCCAGTGCGTCATTCATATTATAAATGGTGCGTGATACTCGCCTGTTGCCAAACGCATATCTTTGCGCCCTTATTGATATGCGGTATTTTACCCCTATATTTTCCCACTTCTAGCATTGTTCTTTTAAAAAGAATGAGTATTTTATAAACTGCACCCGCCTACTTTTCTGTACTTTGTTAACTGTTTTTTTCCGGGTTCTCGGCATGAGAACTGACACGTCTCCATCTCATCGTTTGTCTTGCTGACACATATTCTGAAATATTCACACATTTATGATAAGTATCACTTTTAATTAATGAAGGGGTGAGAGAAACTGCCTCGGGGAGAGGGTCCAGCCATCCTATGTATACTCGTTCTCTTCTTCTTCTTTTTTTCATTTTCTCTCTGCATTTCTTTTTCTGTTGTTGTTCTTCTGTTTTCATCAGGATCTTGATCAAGATCTTGATCAAGACTTTGATCATCATATATTCTTCTTCTCTATTTTCATATATGTTTTTTCTCCTTCTCGTCGGTGCTCCCCGTCATCTTCCTTTCGTTTTGTTTTTGTTTTGATACACCAATCGTTCTTTTATTATCCTCTTGTATTCTCCTTCTCCTCTTTCAGAAATAATGGGTCTCCCCGTCGGTTGGAAGAATGTTAGGGAATTTAAGAGGTTGCAGGCTGAATTTGAACCTCGCCGTATTATATTATCAACACCGCATAGATGTGCTCCTGATTCTAAGAATGGTCCTGAGTGGTTTTCGCGCGAAGAAATGGGTCCACGAACAGTGATTATTTCGCTTGGTCGGGTCTCCCTATTCCTCTTATTAGTTCTCAAATTCCTCTCTTTTATGAGATTCTCGCACATCCCGAATTCCAACGCGGTGTCTTTCAGTTGAGTGGTGACTAATCAGAATCATGGTAGAGTATACTCGCCGCGCAGCAGGACTTCCATCTTTATCCACGTCGAGTTGTACTTCCCATTAACCCTGCGGGTTATATATTAGATAACTTCTTCGCCCACTATGATACTCACATGGTAAAGAATGATAAATTTCGCTGGGTTATTCGTCTACAACGGAAGGACGGCATTGAGGATAGGAATATGATCATGCGAGATGTTGATTTCCACTATTCTACAAACAACACCGCAGACACACAAAGGACGATAAATGGATGAACTATCCAATTATTCTGGAGGGTTCTTATATCACTGGGAGGAATGAGGATGCGTCCGCTATTTCTCTTCCTGTAACATTCTCTGACTATCACCCTTGGGATCTCAAATGGCCTGAGGAAAAGGACGTGGTATGCTCACTTTCACGCTTGACACCTTTATTTATTCAGTGCATTTTTCCTGTTCTTACCATTTTATCATTATTCCCAGGTCGCGAAGTTAACCAAGAAGGCCAAGAAAAAGGACTTAGTTGATGCGTCAGCTTCGCACGAGGGAGAAGTAAGGAACATCTTTTTTCAGACTAACGATATTAATGCCTTTATTTCTTATCTTTTCTCGTGTCCGTAGATGAACGCAGAGGACCCTGATGACGCCTCCTCCTCTGAAGAAGATATCCCCTTACAGACTCGGGGGAAGGGTAAAGAAATTGCTCCAAAAACTGGTGGTGGAGAGAAAAGAAAACGATCTCCCCGCAAGCCCATAAACACTATAAGTCGTGATGACGCCTCCTTTCCTTCATCCTCATCATCTATGGATTTTTTGTCCAACCTCTTTTCCGAACCGATGTCTACTATCGGGGATGACGCACAGCAACAGATATGTCGTGCGGTTGTCAGCATCTGCAATTCCCCTTCTCTGATTCACGACTCACTTAGGGGGGTTGCCCCTTTTATCTCTTCAGATTTTCAATATGCTTACGAGATGTTGGTAAGTTTTTCTTCGACACATAGGTTATGATTTGGGTTATATTTCATTTGCGTACTCTTCCTTTTATTTAATTATCAATTCATGGTGTTCGCATTGCTCATGCTGCTATTTCTGGTAATAAGAGGAGGATTTAATCCCTTGAGAGGAACAATGACTTGATGGGTATGTGTTTATCTTTTCTCATACTTCTGGTCTGTTCACGTGGGTTAATCGCGTCCTTAACTTTTGTTGTTCGCAGAGATTTACAGCTTAATTGATGAAGCCCTTAACTTTCTTGTTGAAGATAACGCCCTTTTAGAGCATCTTAATGCTTCCTTTAATAACCTTCCAGGTGATAGATTAAGGAATTTCAGCCTGGAAGAACTCAGGTCAAAATATGAATTTCTCATGTGTGATCATAGGTCCACATTAACCTTAAATAGGCCTCTCATAGATCGCCTTCAAAGGGAGAAGGAGAAAGTTAGGGATCTAGATGCGAAGAAGAACACACTTATTACCGAGAGGTATAAGGCGATTCTTAAAGGTGTTGAAGGTTTAAAGGAGCTTCATAATGTCATTCTTCAAGTGCAAACAGATAGGGATAAAACCATGAGCGAAAGAGATGAACTTGCCGCCTTTGAAGAGGATATTCGCACCTGCTTGCTCATTGGAAATGATACTGAGTTCGAGTGGGCTGCTAGGGTTATTGATAGAACTAGGGTAGGTTTAGCCATAAATGCTAGTTTAGAGTTAGATCACGCCGAAGTGGTTAAAGCAGTTATTCTTGAGAAAGAAGGTCGTCCATATTCCTTTTGTGATTCGTGCGTCATTTTCGCTTTTGATTTATGCGTCTCTAATTTTAATTGTTCTTTTTTGCAGAGAGCGATAAGAAGCATTTTGAGGAGATCGAATCCTTGAAGTCTCAACTGTCAGCTAGGAATACCAAATATCTCATGTTGAAGAAGAAACTTAGGGTTTTGCTGAGTAACCTGCAAAATGAAGCAGTTCGCGCGGGAGATGATGATGTTAAAAGTACCATGGAGATGATCTGCGACATACATGGTATTGAGCCTTTACATATTGAGCCTTCCTTCGTTCCTCCCGATGAAGAGTGTACCGATGTGTCTGACACTGATGCTGAGGATGGTGAAGGGACCGAGTCTGAAGAGGAGGATGAGGATGAGGTTGATATTGTAAGAGACACTTTTGAAGATAATCTAGGCAAGAAGTGAGCATACCACGCAGGGGAAACTTAATACACTGATGGAATGTTGAAGCTACCGCGAGGATATTGTGCAACTATGGCATGCCTATGAGGGCATTATAAGATGACTCCGCGTCAACTACACAAAACAATATCTCCGTCATTATGTTTTTTAATAGGATTTTTATTGTTATTTCTCCTTTAGGTTTATTTGTTGTTCCATTGGAGCCATAAATTTTATATGTCGACGGGATCAAGTCTGCGTCCTTTCCTCCTATGGTCTGTAGGCATGACAAAACAATATATCAACTGAGCTCCCTGAGTCTATTAAGACTGTTTATAGCCAATGCCTTGACATGATCATCTTTTTGTGTGCTTGATTTTGGAATGATTTCTAATTTTACAACCAGTGGGTTTTCATGCGTTTCTTCTCCTCCTGGGATTTCCTCTGCACTGAATGAAATTGTCTGTTTTTGCCAGTCTCGTAGGTGCGAAACTTTCGCCAGATTGAATATTTCCCTTCCTTCAGTATCTCTCGCATGGACCCTGCTTAGAACATTGTCATGAAAGTATTATATGTTCTTAGATGAGTGAATGATTGAGTTCTAATATATGTCTTTCGCATGCACTCCTACTTCAATCAGGAAGGTGTTCTTTGCTAGTTCCATGTCAGGTGCGGGTCTTTCAGGTGGTGGTGGTAAATTTTGTTGTTGTGCAGCTAAGAAGTGATTTAGCTTCCCTTGCTCAATCATCCTTAAGATTATTCCCTCGGGGTATGAAAAGGCTATTAGAATTCTCTCTTGATGCGGTTGCTCGGATTAATACCGCAAATGTCATGGTCTCTGTTAAGGTTACTTATTATAAACCTCAAAAATAAGGAAAAAAACTCAGTTTTGGTCAATGGGTGATGTACGTTGGAAATCTAAAAGATGCTCACTTGAAATGCTTAGGAATTCAAGGTGTGACCATATGAGAATAGCTTTGATTTACATGTTGTAGTTTTGAGAAATCCCACAACCTACACCCAAGTATGAAATCTCTCTAAGTGCTTAGAAATCATCATGAACAACTCAAATCTTATTATTATTACTTAGATGTTAATACAAAGTATGGTATAAGAACCCTAACTTGAAGAACAAACAATTTTCTCTCTCTTAAGTTTCTTAGCGAAGCTCTCCAAAAAGATCTCCCTCCGCATACAAAGGCATTAAGTCCCTTTTATAGGGTTTGCATTAGTGGATGACAGCTAATAAAGCCCTTATTTTTGGGTTTGGTGTGTGTTCCTCTCGCTCGTTCCTTGTTAGGTTTCCGCATCATTCTTCTAATTACCGCATATATAGATTCATGATTTTCATGTGACTAAGTGACGTCATCCAGTGCGTCATTCATTTTATACCGCCCTTATTGATTGTGCGGTATTTTACCCCTACACATGTCGTGCTCAACTAGTCAGACGATGTTCAATCGACGTCTTATGTCGACGTTGATGAAGATATATCCTTGTTTTTAATTTGTTTTTTTTCCAAGTCCTTTATTTGACTTGGACTCTGATTTAGTCGAGTCTCTGTCTGGCATTTCCGTTTTGAAAATAGTCTATCTTCTACCTGCGATGTGTTATCAAACCTTCTCATCAAGAATTTAGTAAAATGAGTTTCCTATTAATCATCTATATCACCCTTGTTTCGTTGTTGTCCTTGAATTATTCACCTGAAGCATTTCAGTCAGACTTAACATATGGAAACGAAACTGATCGCTTGGCTTTACTTAAGCTAAAAAGTGAGCTTACATATTATTACTACCAACAAGGATATCTAAACTCGTGGAACGATTCCGATCATTGTAGTTGGACAGGACTTAAATGTAATCGGGAACATCCAAGAAGGGTTACGGTCTTGGAACTAAGGCATACGCAATTGGGTTCAAGTTTTCTAGCTATACCTCCAGATATAGGAAATCTTACATTCTTAATAACTCTTCGCCTGATGTACAACGGTTTCCAGGGTGAAATTCCGCGAGAAATTGGCCGTTTATTCCAGCTTCAGTATTTAGATTTGTCATACAATCAGTTATCTGGTGAAATTCCAAGCTCTCTAGCGAACTGTCTTGATTTAAAAGGCCTTTATTTGAATGACAACAATCTTAAAGGGGTAATTCCTCTATCATTACAGAGTTTAAAGGGAATTCAAGAGTTAATCCTTTACAGAAATCACTTGTCAGGTCCAATTCCAGAATACCTCAAGTCGTTTCATTCCCTAGAGACACTGGATTTGTCTTCGAACTACTTTTCAGGTGAAGTACCAAAAAAAGGGATTTTCAAGAACACAAGTGCGTTTTCATATCATGGAAACTCTGAGCTTTGCGGAGGAATCCCTTTACTAAACTACCTAGTTGCCCAGAGATAAGTATCTCTGAGAAACTGGACAAAGATTTTCCTCTCAAGAGGCTACTTCTAATATCATCTGGAGTTGTTGTTTGTGTTATTATCTTGTGTTCCTTTGTCAAATTCATTTCAAGGAGACAAGCGAAAATTGAACCTTCTTCTTCTGAATCTCCAGTAAGTATTATGCTTGGAGAAGTCCCATACAAACCTTCCCCTTCTGAATATCCATTTAGTAATATGTTTCCTGAAGTTCTCATACAAAGAGCTTCTTAGAGCAACGAATGAATTCTCCGCAAAAAATTTAGTCGGAGTCGGTGGTTATGGTTCTGTTTACGTTGGAATTTTAACGCTCAGCCAGGACATAACAGCAGTGGTTGCAGTGAAAGTACTAGATCTTCAACGACGAGGAGCTCTAAAAAGCTTCAAGGACGAATGTGAAGCGTTGAAATGCATCCGACATCGCAATGTTCTTGTTCTAGCGTCAATTGTAAGGGAAACGAGTTCAAAGCTCTGGTTTACGAATTCATGCCTAATGGGAGTCTTGAGAACTGGTTGCACCCAATGGTTAATCATGTACAACATCAAAGGTCAACAAAAGGGCCATTGAAATTTATAGAGAGATTAAATATAGCCATTGATGTTGCGTCTGCATTAGATTATCTTCATCGCCAGTGCCAAACACCAATAGCTCACTGTGATCTAAAGCCAAGCAACGTTTTACTTGACGAGGATATGAATGGGCATCTAAGCGATTTTGTATCAGCTAAGTTTCTATGTGGAGTTATTGTCAATGTTGAGTCTGGAAATCACTGCAATTCTTCATTTGGGATGAAGGGCTGGATTGGGTATGTTGCTCCAGGTATAAACTTTACTTTCACCATTGTAGGCTTATCGAACTCGTGACATCGAACTCGTTTTAAATACATCTTGATTTCATATCCAGAGTACGAAATGGGTAGAGCGGTGTCTACAAATGGTGACTTCTATAGCTTCGGTATCATGGTGTTGGAGTTGTTTACTGGAAGGAGACCTACAGCCTAATGTTCAAACATGGCCTTACCCTTCATAGTTTTGCAAAGATGGCTCTTAATACTGGAGTTATGCAGATCGTCGATCCTACACTGGTGAACTACCAAAAGATTACCATCAATCCAGAAAAGAGGGCCAAATTATGCGAGACTCTAACAAAAAATTTCAAACTTGGCGTAATGTGTTCTATTGAAACTCCTACAGGCCGTAAAAGAATTGCAATCAATAAAGAATGTGCATCTCTATTGACAATGGGAAAATAATAGAAAACCAAAATACTACCGCTCGAATTAAATGTAATTTCATAATTTAGTGCAGATAATAGAAAACCATAAATCAACAGGAACCGTATTTTATCTTTCAAAGAATCCTAAAAAGACATATATTAAACTTACAAGTTCACCTGCAACTCTTGGTTTTTTATGCTTTAGGTGAAACTCAAAAACAAGTAAACAAAAACTAAATACTGAGACCAAATTTCCTTCCTACCACACAAGTAAACTTCAAGAGCTCCAACACAAACACAAATTTTGTCGCTATACTACCGGTGGTGCTGCTGATTCTAAAACAAGATTGACGTATTTGTAGGTACGCAAAGAGAGTGATTTGGTATTCTCAATGATCTGCTCATACCTGGATATGAGAAACAGAAAACGAAATTAGATACACAGGTTTTCTACCACCAGTAATGATAAATTATTTCCATGGAGAAGAAGAAACTTACACATTGAGAGAAGTGGGTTCCATTACAACAGTTCCTAGCTTAGAGTCAATCTTAGCATCAAGCTTTGCATTCTGAACAAGATTCACTATCCATCTCTCTGCCTCATCGAAATTCATATTCAACTTCTGGGCAAGAGTTCTGTAAATTCATAGAGCATAATTATGTCAACTCATTCACAAGAAAACACCACTAAACAACATTTGAAAACAAGATTACATCACCTAGCCAATGCCTTGTATAACATATTAAAAGTACGGAAACAACATTAAATTTATTCAAATAAAGCAGATTTGAACATGACTTGAGAAAGAATGATACACACCCAATGTCAATGCGCTGGTGAATTCTGCAGTAAGCTTCAAAGATAAAGAGACGGGCATTTTCAAGAAAGTCATCCCTCAAAGGAACAGTACTGAAGTTTCCTTCTTCAGCTCGTTTACCAAGGAATGGATCATTCAAAATCACCTATTCAGCAAAAACAATCTAACAATTCAGAACATGAACTAGCATAGAGAAAGAACTAATGACACTCCAAGTGTAAACCATGGGACCAGAAGTAAATAACTAAAAAAGCTGTCTCTCGGGTACTAGTAACATTTGGCCACCATGATGTCCAGAGAATTATTTACGGCAAAAATACAAAGAAGATAAAGTGTGGTTGACTATCTGACAGAGACCAAGAACGCAAGCCACTGATGATAAGCTAGGGAAATTTATATACACTACCGCCCTGCTGAATACTGCTTACTAGTAATTTAGGAAAAGCAAAATAAATTAGTTCCACCTCAATACAAGTACTAACGCCGAGGGACAGTAACACAAGGGATTACATTACTACTCAAAACTCCAAATATGACAAACTTTAGGAGTTGCAAACCAACGAATCCAAGGGACAGTAACACAATGGATGACATTACTACTCAAAACTCCAAATATGACAAACTTTAGGAGTTGCAAACCAACGAATAATTCAAAAGCAGAAATGGCTAGGACTAGATTACAGAAGTTGTGGAATTGATTGTTGTCAACCATCCAACTGATCAACTATCTGACAGAGACCCAGAATGCAAGCCACTGATGATAAGCTAGGGAAACATATATACACTACCGCCCCGCTGAATACTGATGATAAGCTAGGGAAACATATATACGCTACCGCCCCGCTGAATAAGGCTTAGTAGAGGGACAGTAACACAAACGACTACATTAATATTGAAAACTCCATATACGACGAACTTTAGGAGTTGCAAACCAACGAATAACTCTACAATGTATAAGCCAAAACGGCTAAGACGATACTAGATGACAAAGGATGTAGAATTTGATTGTTGTCAACCTTTCAGGTCTATTAGTTGCGAAATAGGATAAACCAGATGGATGTAACGTCAAAAAAAAAATGGATGTAATGCAAAGACCTTGAGAACAGAACCCTTACATCCTCACATTCACGGAGCTTCTGTTGTGCACCATCGAAGTCATAGTTGACATACAAACAGTATAAGAACTCAGTGATGGGATCCTTGTATGCAGATTGCTCTTGCTGGATAACTTTGATCAACTCTTTGAGTTGAGGCCTTCTCTTTTTGTTAACAATCAATGCAGTTGCCAAATAACGTAAAAGATGGGGTGCATTTGTTTGGAGAGCATTCATGTACCTGCAGCAAAACATGGACTTTATATACAGAGACCATAGGCTAAGGAATTAAGAGATACATAGACAGTAGGCTAACGAATTAAGAGAAATCGACTGCCCGTGCAACGGTAATTAAAAGGTTGAAAAATCAGCAGAGATTTGAACATTTTCAAGTGTTCAGCCATGAACCCTACTATGAATGCCGATGTATCCATAGAGAAATACTGGTCAGTTAAGTGATAATCAGGATACAGGATTCCGTGAAAAACCAACACAATGCATAATATGTGAATACGAGAAAACTACGGAGGGATGAAGAAATGTTAATAAGCATGAAGAGAGTGTATTTAAGGCCTATACCTGTCATTGAGAAATAGATCAATGACGCCATTTCTTCCATTCTCATGGTTGAAAAAGATGAAGAGGCTCCAATGCATCAACCAGATTCTATTCTGGAGTAAAGTCAATGGGTTCTTGAAATTCTACACCAAAAACACCAATTAGTATACAAAACAACATAGAAGATGAAACCAAAATACTCCAAACAAATAACAAAAGAAAACTAAAAAATTCAGCGCGAACCTTTGATTCAATAATCTCTCTCAACCGATTAAGCTCATCAAGAGCCTCATCCCAGTTCTGCATCAATATCTCAGATGCAAGCTTTCCCCAACATGCATTCAAAATTCTATCAGGATTGGTACAAATTGCTCTGTACTGATGCAAATAATCAGCTGCACCTGAGTAATTTCCACATTCAAATTGAAATTTCGCATACTGATACAATGCCTCAATTTGCTCAGCACCAATCTACTCATTCAAAAAAAAAAACCAAAAATTAGACTCTCACACACAAACCCTAAAAAATTATTCAAGCATTCCATACAAAATCGACGAATCTAGGGTGTTTACCTGGTATCCCTGTAACAACTGAAGAACATACTGCTTATCAGGACGTGGTTCGTTAATCATATTTGGGCTTTGAAGGAAAGTAATAATCGATTCAGCTGCATCTTCAAGCAATTTCATTCTCCTAACCACTTCAGCACGCCTATTAATCATTTCTACAACACACAATCAACAAAAAAAATCCCCAATTACATCAAAAAACCCTAATTTTAACATCTGAATATAGATAATAAAAAAAAATTGTTAATTATATTATACCTTGAGGAACATCATCAGTTTGATGAAGAGACTTGTAAATATCCATAGCATAATCAACCATATTGGTCTGGCTGAGAAGAGCGTCTTTAGCTTTGAGGATTTGAACATCGGGATGGATTTTTTTCTCCTGAAGAAACTCAAGGAGTGGTAGAACGAGATGTCGATCTAAGTTTAGTGCTATTTTTGATGTCAGATCATGATTCGCCATGATTGGTTGTTGTTGTTGTAGAGGCTGAAGAACAACCTCTAGCGGCGCAGTGGTGGTGGGAGGAAGAAAGAGAAAAACCCTAAAACTGATGGAAACTGAGAAAGGCGAGTAAAAGAGATAAGTTTAACACACGATTCGATTTATTTAGAGAAGGTCAAAGTCAATACAGTCGGTCAAGGTCGAGTTTGGATCGGATCTTTTTTACTTATAAGGCTACAAGTTGGTGACAATTTTTGGAAGTTTGTCCGGAATTATATTCTATTCTACAAGTTGTTCAGTGTCTAATTTTCCATAAACAAAATCATGAATGAAGAGAAGGATCACAAAGGTGTTCATACGAAGAAACTTAAGAGATGAAAATAAGAGAAGAAAGATGTTAAAGAGACAAACCATGAAAAGAAAGTTACATGTAAGCCTCTTGATTTGATTTTGTTTATTTCCAACGATAATGATGCTCACATAAAAGAAGGTTATTTGAATTTCAGGCGATGGAGATGCAGATACAAAAGGATATGATGTTGGAATACATAACATGATGGACAGGGCCATGCATTTGGGGAACCAATGACTGATGCACAGCCGAAGCAAAGCAATAAAGTCTCAAAGGATTTTCTAAAATAAAACGAAATTTCCAACCAAACAACAATTGATGCAGGATTTCTTAATCTACAATAAGATGGCGGCAGGGATAAATACAAGGGTATTGAAATGGATGATATATATGAATCTGCAATTGAACCAGGGTTCTTAATTATTCTTTCAAACAAATGCACAGGAGAAGATAAATTCAACGATGTAACTTAACAAACTCCAAGTTATACAACAATGAACTTAAATAAAGAATATACGAATGCGAGGGAGGAGTTGAAACTGGGAACCAAAGTAGTTCAAGAAACTTTGGTCATAGTGATTAAAACCATCGAAATCCCTTCTCAACTGACATGAAGGAAATCTGTTTCTCCACTTAAAGCACATGACCGATGGTTTCTCAATCAAATAGCAATCATTTTGGGTATGTATACAACCACTCAATGTATAGTAAGATGCTTATTGGTTACTTTATCATGTATCCACTAGCTTAGTTCATTTTGCTGTATCTACCTCTTTGACACATTTATGTGTGCTTTATTAACCAGTTTTCTATAAGATCATGCATTTGTCATGATTGATAGATAATGTTTCCTTCTTTAGGGTACATAGATAGTACAGTCTATGAAAGTACTTGATTAAGCGCATTAAGAATTTATATTCTAAAGAAGAAGGGAAAACTTGAACACAGAAATAGAAAGAGAATATATGTGGAAACAAGGGAAATGCATGATATATGGGTGAAATTGAATGGTTGTATATATAGTTAAAATGGCTGCATGCATTGTGGTTAAATCTGGAGAAGTAAACTTGGATACAGGGGGAGATGTTGAGAAACATGTTATTCAGTACCCTGCAAGTTTCATTTTGGATAAGGAAAAATCCAGATAAGCAATTTTATAACACTTTGATTATGTTAAGGTGGAACTATTTGACCTTATTATACGAGACAAAGATACAAGCATTTCAAATTTTTAATTGTAAAGATCCAAAGGTTCCAACTTCCAAATTGAAACAATCTGCAATTTAGTGAACGATAAATTAAAGTTTTAACTAAATTGTATAGCAAAATCTGAAATTTCAGGGTTGGTATTCCCTCCGGTGGGGAAAGCATTTTACACGTTGTAAATCACTTAATGGAGATAAATGGTCACTTAGACAATATGTCAATGTTGTTCATTGACTTTTCAAATGCTTTCAATATGGTTAGTAGATCCCAACTCATCAAGGAGGTCCTTCATTGTCCGGGTATTTCTCGTTGGGTGGAATTTTGTTATTTGAGGACTGCAAAACTCTATTATGATCATTACATTTTGTCCTCTGCACTTGGTGTTCAGCAAGGTGACCCTCTCGGTCCCTTGATTTTTGCCCTGACTCTTCACCCTCTGGTGAAGACTATTGCTTCTCGGTGCAAACTGAACTTGCATGCTTGGTACCTTGATGATGGTACAATTATCGGTGACACGTTAGAGGTAGCTAAAGCTCTGAGCATCATAGAAACTAAAGGACCAAGCAGGGGCTTACATCTTAATGTTAAAAAAACTACAGTCTTTTGGCCTTTTCCTGATCCCAGAAGCACGGATGATGGTGTTTTCCCTGCGGATGTTGGTAGACCTTCTAACGGTGTTAAACTTTCGGGTGGACCGGTGAGTTTAGATTTGAACTTTATCAGTGATATGATGTTGAACAGGGTGAATAAAACTGTTCATTTGATGTCTGCAATCAAGAAACTCAAAGATCCCCAAAGTGAGATGCTTTTGCTTCGCAATTGCACTGGAGTTTCCAGATTAAATTTTGCAATGCGTACTACCAATCTGGCAGCCCTGCAGTCAGCCACAGCCTGTTTCGATGATCACTTACTTAAGTATTTAAGACTTCTTATCATTGGTGATGGCGCAGGGTTTGGTCTTTTACAACAGCGATTAGCTACCTTGCCTATCAAAGATGGTGGACTTGGCATTTACACCATGGCTGATACTAGCGCCTACTACTACCTTTCTTCTCATAGTCCGACTATTTCGGTTCAAAAGGTAATTCTTGGTAATTTATTCTCAACTAACAAGGGCTCTGCTTATCAGTTTGCACTCCAGAATTTATAATTTTAAGTTTGATGGAAATGAAATGTTAATGAAGTAGAGTTGAATTGAGAACTATGACAGGGAGGAATGATTGCTCAGTTTGAGCTTAGTTGTGATTTGACTTAGGTCCTTTATCTTTCAGCTAGTTAGTTGGATGACTAGTCTATCTTACCCTGACTCAGTTAATTTGACTGAGTCGAGTTACCTTGTCAGTCTGAGTTGAATAGATTTGACTCAGTGACCAGACCAGTTAATCGATTTAGACTTTAGACTTTGACCTTGAGATGTTTCGCTTGCAAATTGTAGATTACAAGAGTCTTCCCATCAAACCAATACAATAAGACCTGATCCGAGAAACTCAGTATATGTAGGAGGGCTACTAACCCATTAGTGTCTATATATATTGTTGACATTGTCTAAAATTCGGCATATCTGACTTGCGAGCATCAAACGAGAGTCTGTGTCCGTTATTTAGAAGTCTCCCCTGGCGGTGCAAGGGCTATAAGTTTTAAGACATCTTACAAAATTCTAGAGGCTGCCCCAAAAGCAAATTTGAGTATTATAATTGGGGTTATGCTGCTGATCCTTGGGTTCGTATTATAATTGTGGTTATGCTGCTGATCCTTGGGGTTCGTCTGGAACCAATTATGTCGGTGATTTAGATGCGTTACAGCAGAACGATGGAATTTCTGTATATAATGTGCCTCAATCTGAACAGAGAAAGCGAAATCGGTTCAACTAGAATAGGCATTGATTCCATATTGTTTGTTGCAGTTGATAGTACTCAGATATTCTCATTTTATTGAAAAGGGAATAATGGAGAAGATGAATCTGTTGTTTGATTAGATCAGATGAGTTTTTCTTTTTTAATTTGCTGCACAATTGGGGGATACCAAGCTAGAACTCCCCTTAACCAAAATTTAGCCTCATATAATGGTGAGTATCCCCAATTTATGAGAGTATCCCTCGATTGTTCCTTCTTTTATAATCCACTTTAACTTTAATTTATATTTCCCCAAATGTTTACCTGTTTTTTTACCCCGCACAACTAGGGATGTCCATGGGGCGGGTATGCCATCCCAATCACTGTCATGTTCGTCAAAAAAAATCCACACCCACTCCGTTACGCATTTGAATTGGGGCGGGGCGGGTGTGAGAAATACCCATATGGGCCGGCTTTCTCATGGATTATCTGTAACACTGAGATAATAGATAATTTTTTTTATAATCAAAACTTAAATATGATTCGAACAAAAATAATAACATAAGAACAACACATTCTAAAATTTTAAATTCAGAAATTCATCTTATAGTGAACAAATTTTTTTTATAAATGACTTATTAGTTTTTCTACTTTTCCTTTCATTCTATCTTCGTCTATGTTAACCATTTCATTATCTGCTCCCCTCTTGTGTGATCACAATAAAAGAGCGATATGATGAATATACAAGAACAATCAAGAATATAATAAATGAAAGGAATCTCAACTAAGCGTTGGAATTATAAAAATTCGATAAAAATTCTTACATAAAAGTCTAAACCCTTATAACATGAAAGGTAGGGGGCGGGGACCTAGAATCCCATCCCCGTAACTTAGATTTTGGGTATTAGCCATACCCGACTCCATTCTCATTTATCCGGGTAAAATCCTATCCAAATAGGACGGATACCCACATGGATGGGTTCGGGCATGGCGAAAATGGTCATCCCTTCACACAACACGACAGCGCACAACAGAAAAAAGAAATGTTTTTTCAAAACTCAAATACAGCAATACCAAACAAGTCTGAATTGTGAGGTTAGATTCGTCGTGGACACTGATTTCTTTTAACTCAAGTGTTACTCGAGCATTTTTATATCTAGCATCAAAATGACGAACGTTTTTGATCCAGCACCGTCTTGATCTGCCATTGAATTTGTGAACGGTTTAATTAATCTGTTAATTTAATTTATCAAAGTGTTTTTACTGCTGGATCTCGAGCAAAGCATGAGTAAACTTTTTCTGTTCAATTGTTTGATAACTGATTTTCCCAATCAAGAATAACGAAAAGGATTACAAAGCAAAGGTGTTTGTGATCCAAACCAAAGCATGTCCAATTCTGAAGAATACAAAAGCCAAGTTGAACAACTAAACAAAAGGCAAACAAGACTATATGGTATGCCCATAACGGCGGTGGTCGTCATCCCAATTGGGTTGGCATCGCAACCAACGACAATCATTTGCAAACGCAAAAACGGTAGAAACAAACATGAGATGTCTTTCAAGGATTTTCAATAATTCTGTGGCTATTTTTCCACGAAGAAAATCATTAATAACGAAGAAAATTACAAAGGCGTTCGCGCCACAAATCAGAACATGGTGAACCCCCAAAGATTGCAAAGGCCAACTGGCACAATAAAACAAAAGAAAAAAAATAACTTCATAGCCCTATGGGCATCAGTGGGCTACTTCTGTCCCAACTAGGTTGGCACCACAACCACCACCAATCATTTGCAAAGGCAAAACAAACATCCATCGGTAGTTGCAATAGCTGAGCACTTGACCCCTCAGTATCATATCTCTCAGCTGCACGAAAATAAATAAATTAATTAGTAGAATTACAAAAATTTAAAAAAAGTTGCAAAACAGATAGAGAGAGTACGGACCTCATCTGCAACAACACTCTTCAGTTCTTACCCCATATTAAACATCTGATCTGAAAGCATACGCGAAACATCTGATATGAATGGTTTTTTAAGATAGGTGAGGCTATGCAGACTGTACGGTATTGAACTAGCCAATGTGTTGCATTTGCTGATCGTTAATTTCCTAAGAGAAGTGTGTAATCGTAAATCTGGTATAGATTTCAGTTTTCTGCACCTCTGAATAGACAGATCCTCAAGTACAGGGAAGCAATTGTAAGGTGGTGGTGGAGGAGCAACCCATTCTTCTAGATCATTCATCTCATCAATATCTAAATGAATTAGTGAAGGGAATAATGTCGTTGTAATGCTGCAGCTTTCTACTTCTCCTTGTTGTTGTTGATTATAAAATTCTTCACCCAGACTTTTTACGGAGCTCACTCGCACTAAGCGAAGTACCTTAAGACACGGGAGCATACCCAGTGATGGAAGCTTCTCACAACTGTTGCAATACTCGAAATATAAATACACCAAATTCGGAAGGCAATAAGAAGAACCCATCCACTTTGGAAGTTTTACACCCTGGAAATGTTGTATCGACAACAACTCTAAATTAGGATGTGGCTTTAGACCTTCTAACACCATATAAGAATTGTTAGCAACTTCTTCTTCTTCTGCAAATGTTTCTTTGTGTACCCATTTTAGATACAAATGTTGAATGTTCTCCTTGTCTTTTAACTTGGCCCGCTCAGCGTCCACTTTACCTCTCACATTGTCTAGATGTATTATATATAAAGTCCGAAGGGAGTTTAGGCTTGCTAATTCTTCAATCCCACTTGAATCATTGGACGTTCCTCCGATGTAGTCCTTTTTATTCCTAACCACGTAAGAATCTAATACTTCCAGACGAGTTAGCATATCTATACCTCCGGGCATTATTTGATACTCAGCGACCCCAAATAACTTATGCAAATTGTCATCAATGATGAGACATCTCAAATCCACCCAATTCTTGATGTCTTTGGGAAACTTACACTCATCAAAGTTCACAAACTCTAATTTACAGATGTTGTTAGTCAGAGATTCAGGCAATTCTTTTATTTCAGTATATCCCAAATCTAGTGACCTTAATTTTGTCAATTCTCCAAAACTATCCGGTAATTCTTTGATAGAGGTATGTTGAAAATGAAGGGACACTAGATTTTGAAGAGACCCAATATCTGTGGGTAAGACACTAATATCATTACAATTACTAATATCTAATGTCTGCAAATTGGTGAGCTTAATGATGGAATCAGGTAACACTTTAACATCTGAATAAGACAGATTAAGATGACGCAGATTTTTCAAAGTACCAATTCCTAGGAGAATGTTTCCTACATTTAGATATCGATGAAGATTGAGAGTCTGCAGATTGTAGAGTTGACTAATGGAATTGACTTGAACATCTGTAATTCTAGAATGGTTGAGCCTGCTGAGGTCAAGGTACCTCAAGTGTTTAAACTCAAAAATGGATGATGGAATTTCTTGTATATCATCATCATTCAGATGAAGCCGATAAGCACTTTTTGAAGACAAATCAGAAGGCGAATGTATGACACGCAAATGCTTGTTACTAACCAGACTCGTAAACAGATTAGCATTTTCCTTGAAAAATATTGTCCGCAGCTTTTTTGAGTTGTTCAAGACTTCAAAAACCTTTTTGTATACTCCTTCTACAGTCAAATGTAGTCGACGGAAATGATCACATATATCTTTTTCCATTTCGCTTGCGTTTAGAATCGCGACTTCATGACTGTCAACGACACTTTTTGCAAGATCATGTACTAAATCATGCATTTTGAAATAATTAATATCACCTAGCTTGTCATATTTCACGTCTTGAAAAAAAGAATTTGATAACAAACTATACAAGTAATGTTTACCAATATCTTCTGGTGAGCTTTGGTTTCTGCCTCCATTAGACGGATGAAGGAATCCTTCAGCCATCCACAATCGAATAAGTGTTTCCGTGTGATATCTCCAACCTTTCGGAAATAAACAACAGTATGAAAAACATCGTTTCAAATGAGAGGGTAAGTTGTCATAGCTCAATTTTAAAATCTGAATTACTTTGTTGGGATTTTCTGGTGTACTGAAAACATCATTGTCTCGGATCGCCAACCAATCAGACTCATTCTTTTTCAAACGCATGAGATTTCCGAGAAATAAAGCTGCAAGTGGTAAACCATCACATTTTCTCGCTATCTCCTCTCCTATATTTAACATATTTGGAGTCTTGACTGCTCCGCCAGGAGAAAAGGCTTTTCTCTCAACGATAGACCAGCATTCTTGATTCGTTAAGGTTGTAAGATTATAAGGCGGAATTGTACCCCTAACAATAGATGCAACACTTTCTTTACGCGTAGTTACTAATATTTTACTCCCTTGAGCACCCCCGCCTAAATAACCCTTAAATTTCTCCCAGTCTTCGGCATTCTCGTTCCACACATCATCTAGTACCAACAAAAATTTCTTCTCTCTGATCTTCTTATGAACTTTCTTTACTAGTACATCGACACTAGACAAGTCACAGTGTTTTTGAGTAATAGACTCTAGAATATTTCTTAAAATTACAAAGATATCAAAGTTGTCTGAAATACAAACCCACACTCTTGGCTTAAAGCTTCTCTCAATGGAGTAGTCTTTGAATACCAATTGGGCGAGGGTCGTTTTCCCAACTCCCCCCATACCCACTATTGAAATGACTGAAATCTTTTCTTGTGGACCAAAATTATCAAATGATGACGATGACGAAGAGTTGGTCTTCAATACCATCTTTACTATTAGAGATTTTTCTTTTTCTCGCCCGACAATGTTAGAATTATCTACAAAGGATGCTGTTATCCGGTCTAGTTGCTCACTGTTTTGACCATCATCACTAAGTTCTAACTCATACATATCTTTTAGCTTAGCAATTTCATCTAATTCTTGATTAATGCTTTTGATTCTATGAGCAAAATCAAATTTAACTGAAAAGCGACGTACCTTCTCTAGCTTTCCATATTTTTCAGTGAGACGCATGGCTTCATAGGAAATTTCATCCAAAACGTCATCAATATCATATGCAACGCTCTGGAGCCTTCTCAACCAGAGCAGCACTACTTTGGACTGCACTTGCTTCTTTTCAGCATCAGACGTTACAGCCGCGATCATCTCCAGAGTATCCTTAAGCTTTTGAAGATCTTTATCTGCAACCTTAGACATACCAATTGTTTTGGCAGCAACAGAAACCAATTTTTTCATGAACCCTGTGGCCCCAGTAACAAAAATCTCTTCCAACGCCATAATAAAAAGTAGATGATCTCAACAAGATTTTTTTTTTCTTTTTGAATGGATGGAAGAACAAAACAAATGGAATATATAAAGAAGAAAAGATTAACCGAATGGATAAAAGAACACAATTCAGGAAGCCAAAATGAGAAGAGAAAATATGGCAGTGGAAGATATAATCTCAAGTTTGTATTTATGATTAAAAGTAGTATTATAAGAACCTTGCATATACAGATGATATAAACTCAAAGAAGAGATGCATAAAAGTCAAATGAAGGTAGCTGTACACACATAGGTTAATGAATCAATCCCATCATATCTAATTAATGGCTCCATGTTACCAAAACTCGAAATATAATTTTTAAATGTTAGGTGGATCTTGGCGGTATGGACGCCTTATATATGTCATGTTGTTAACCACGACGTGTAGATCACATTCGAAAGAACACACCCAGTTCCCCATGGATTAAATACAAAATGAAAAGATTTTTAAAATAATTAATTAATTGAGATTTTCTTGATTTGATCTTTTTGGTATTTTTGTTCATTTTACCTCCCGATTCACCGGGTTCCGGTTTGGTTATGGCCTTCTGGGTGATTGAGTACCTTTGACAGGCCTAGCAGGAAGCGCTAAAATGCTCCATGGCTATGTTAATTGTGCATTTTTAAGCAGTTCAACAAGAAAAGTATATGGGATGAGCAACTTTCACTGTTAATTGTGTAACTGTTGTAAAAGGAGAAGATAGAGAAGGAGACACAAAGTAGAGGGAAAGAAGAAGGTAGAAATTCTATTCAATCAGTAGAATATACAAATGTCTCTATTTATAGGGTTAGACACAAGGGCATCCCAGTAATAAACGAGATTTACTCTAGATATTTTTAATATAATTACATGTTTATAACACTATCCTTGATGATATTTTGTCTAAGCCGATTGCCTCATTAAAACCTTGTCAGGAAATTCCAAAAGGACAAAACCTGATCGAAGGGAAAAGAGTACAATTGAGAAAACTTAGAAAATATTTGGACAGGAAAATGTTGCCTCATTAAAACCTTAACAAGGAAAACCCAATGGGAAAAACCTTGATGAAGGAAAAAGAGTGCACCGTGATAGTTCAATAATATACCTTCTAATTTGAAACTCCCCTAATAAGTACTTCAGTTAAATCTTGGCTTGCAAATTTTCAAGTCGAGCCAATTTCGATAAACGAATTTCTTGAATGTTGGAGCAATTATTTCATGAGAAATTTGTTACTTGATGAAGTCTTCTCTTGTGTTAGTCTTCTAATGGTAGTGTTCTCAAGTCTTCATGCTTCTCTAAATGCATCGAGAACTTGTGTCTTGGTTTGATATCTTCAAAGATGATTTGAAGATCACTACGGGAAAAATCATCATTGAAGACTATAGATTAGAGTTGTAGTACTCCTACGACAACTCCATTTTATGCATTGTGGAGGGGGGTTATTGTAGAAAGTCCAAACTTTTATACAATGCTTGACTAAGAGTTGTAAAGGGTGATGTGATTCATGGTTCGACAATATATTTCCAAAGTTGTGATTCTCTTTCGATTTTTTTTGAAAGCCTAACACAACTCTTGCTTGTGTTGTAGGACTATTTTACACGAAAAGGATGCGTATCGTAGAAATATGTAACGCAACACTTGTATAAGGTGAAGGACTATCTTAGAAAACCTAGGATGTGTATTGTAGAAATATGTGACAACTCTTATTACTATTATGAATAAGATTTTGAAGACACTTGTTAGAGTTGTAGAACTATGTTGGACATCACCTAGTTATGTCGTAATGACATTCTTTCACCACCTCTGGTTTGTGTAGTTGAAATATGGAACACAACTCTTATTAAAAGTTGCGTTCATAAAACTATTTTGAAAAAAAAAAAATTATAGCTGAAACTGAATTGCCAAAAGTATTTCACATTCACATTAACTTGCCAGTGTAACACATTTACATTCATTCAAGTTATCCTTCCACTCCAATTACATTACTTAGCTAACTTCAAATCACCTTGTATGAAAGTGCGTTGCACAACGAAAGAAAATAAAATGATAGACTCTTTAAACATGACTAAAAATATCATATAAATCGTAAAACGCAGATATTGGCCTCCTGTAAGTTTGGCCTCCCCTATAAGTTTGGCAGTAGCATACACATTCCAGTATGGTAACAACGCTTCCGTTGTACACTCTCTTCTTGGTGAACCAAACGAAGATTATGAGAAACATAGCCATAGATGATACCCAGAGGCACTGGCTTAGACGTGAAGTTTCATAGTTCTCAATGAACTTCATATTAGTTGGCATAACTTTAGCACCTGTAAATCGCTGCTACTCTTCAAGTACAGCAGGCAAACACCAATTCTGTATTTTCCTCAAACAGCCAATAACACAACCCGTCTTATGTTGTTGTTCATGCAAAGGAAAACCGGTTTCGGTACTATGGCCAAGACTTGCATCCTAACACAAAGAATAAAGATGAAAAGACTCAGTGAATCAGCAATTTATGGAACCAAAAAGAACCAATAATAATATTCCACTAGTCACTATTAGGGATGTAGTATGCAATTTATGGAACCAAAAAGAACCAGTTTTGTAAGACCATGGAATTAGATAATATGTTATAGTAGGTCAATGATATCACCAAAAATGTGGAAGAAACGAAAACCCCTCAAAATAAGATCATCTACTAAACATAAAAAACTAACCTAGATTAGTGATGCTAAACAAGATGTGAAGTCACAAAACTAAACATGGAAATATAGAACAGTTTCCCTGGAATATCATAAAAATTATAAATATCGTAAGTTACCGAAGGAAATATAACCAATACAAACCAAAGTAAGCTTTAAGAGTAAGAGTACATCTATCATCAGTCAAGAAATACTTAGAGGAAGCAGGATAGACCCTTCAACATCCCACAACCAAATGATAAGCAATTTAGCTGAGATACATTTCAGAGAAGGTACAATATATAACATGTTCCGAGTCATCATACTGCTTCAATTCTGATCATATGACAAGTTTCTTAACACTACATAACCTAAACCATAAAATTTGGTAAAGAATGAGTAAAAGTAATCATGGAAGAAAAAATCTCCAGATATCTATGCTAGAGTTGTTTATTTGATGGAACCCGGGAAATCACATGCAAGACTACAAGGAAATTATGTTTTTCTTGCAAAATCAAAGATGACAAAGAAAGTTGGGGAGCAAACCTTTTTAGCATGCTTTTTAGTTGTCTTAAATTGCTGCCAATCATTCTGAAGCGCTTATTTTGTGTGACTTCGAGGTTCTCAAACCTAACCTTTGACTTGAAAGCCTGTATCTTCTTCTGCTTTGCAGCTTTCTCCAAAAAAATAAATGATATCCACTAATTAAAACTAAGAGAAAAATCAAAACAAAGTTAGTAGAATGTAGGTTACAAATGAATAAAATGACCAGAACACAAAATTTAAAGAGTGTATGAAACTTGAAGTTCTTACCACATCTTCAAATTTATCAGAGTCTACTTTGAGTTTCGATGGTTGTATGTTTAATTGGTAGCACATAGCAGTTACTTGTGAAATCTTCCCATTGATGGCATCAACTTGGCTTTCGGCTTCAACCAAATCATTGACAACCCCTTGTTGGACTGGCATAAGGATCCACCTATTTACACCAATGAAAGTCAAGAATATATATTATCAGTGATTAACTTAGGAAGAAAAATTATAACAATGAATACGATACAATATTTTGAGGAGGAAATCACAGAACAAATGTCTATCAATATAACCAAAACCCACTACTCTAATCACAGTCTTATTCAAAGAAAAATGGACAAGGAAATATAGACTCAATTCAACATCTTATTCAAATGATTTGAAGTCACATAGCTTTAATGTTCAAGAAAATAAAATGATGTAAAAAACTGAAAAGTCAAAGAAATAAAGAGAGAAGAGTTTAGAGCTTAAACTTGGGTAAGATACTCTGACTTTGTCAATCCCATTGAGTAACAAGAAATCGAGATGCAGAGAATGATAGTAGATCTGAAATTAGCAGAAAATGTGACATACTTAAATCAAAGCAGCTAGACCACCTTTCATTCCACCAACAGCACGACCTTCTCCTTTGTCGCTACCACCACCATGGCCTCTAATTCGATTCAACATCAGCATCACCTTCTTCAATTTCTTCCTTACCAGCTTCACAACATCAATCAAATTTTCAAATCAAACATACCCATCTCTAATCCTTCCCATAAAACCTCAATTTTAATTACATTCACTTGATTCAATTACATCCAAGAACCCTAATATATATTTTGGGAAAGAACAGAAACCTCAGCTGAATCGAATTAGAGGCCATCAATTATTAATTCACAGAAACCTCAGCTTCTCTAATCTTCGTTAGAACTCACACATCAATTATTAATTCTTACTCATCATACAGTGTTCACCAAACCTATCTCAGCTGCATATTAGTACCACTGGCCTGTAACTTCAACAACTGCAATTTTTTTCATGACTTCAACTGAATCATACCCATAACCAAACAACATCAGACTCTTTTCTTATAATGATTCTTAGACCTTAGATCCATTCCCAAAATCGAATTCAGATAAAAACCTTACAAGGGGTTAGTCCTCAAGTGATTTCTGGGGAGTTGAGTGTATTTTAAATCTCAAGAATTTTGAGAGATTTTAAGAGAGTGTAGGGAGTTTGAGAGAGTTTATTAGAGGGAGTTTGGGGGAGTTTGAGAGAGTTCACTCCTAACTCATTCTCTTTTAAGAAACAATAAACCCTCATTTGCAAATAACATTGATCTTTAATCAAAAGAAAAAAAATAAATGAAAATGATCATATCTCTATATCAATAGTATGTTATTTTGTGCAACGAGATAATTTTTTTTCCTTCAATTTAACGGTCTCCATACAATTCTAACTCCCTTTGTTCACGAACATTTTTCCACATTTTCCTGTTGAAGTTTTTACTAACTGTCCACTGAGAGCGACCAAATGTGTCACATATTGTGATGGAATTAAAATTTGGTTCAAAATCTTTTCTCCGAGCTATAGCATTTATTGAATCTTATTTATTTCTAAAATTAGGGTTCTTATTTGGGGTGGTTAAGGGAGTAGTGGTTGGTTATAGGTGGTGATGGTAGTGGTGAGAAAATAGTTTTGACGGTGGTTGCAGAAGTGGTAATGTAATTCAACTCAGGGAAGCGCTAATTGTGAAGACTTCTACATTTTTTTTGCTGGTGCATCTTACGGGATATATAGATCTAAACAAATCTATATATCCACACGTTTTCATGGACTCTAGATCACTATCCTAATATTTTCCTAGAAATGTTTCACCGTATCATAATGGCCATCATCTGACAATCATTTCATCATGTTGGGAACAACATTTTTGTTGGTGAGATTTGAGAAATCCGTATGATTTGAAAAGAAAGATTTTGAACCAAATTTGGTTGTGAGACCAAAATACACTAAAATCTCTACTCTTTTGAGAGATTTGTTGTGAGATCAAAATACACTAAAATCTCTTTCGAACTCCCCAAAGCAACCAACTCCCTAGTATTGTAGGGTTTTATGACTAACAGGGAGTTCAAGAGCTTTTTTTAAACTCTCCAGCGACTAACAGGTGTTTTCTAGGGAGTTTAGGAGACTCCTCTAAACTTCCCCACGACTAACGAGGATTTGGAGAGACTCCCTCAAACTCCCTCAGGACTAACAGGAGAAAACTCAAATACATTAAAATCTCTCGAACTCTCCCATGACTAACCCCCTGTTAATCTGTAGATCTAATAACACCACATACCCATCTTCTCTCCTATTGAAATATTTGGAAAATATGTTTCAATCTCGCTGTTATAATGTCGTTACCTATATTTGACTAAAACATTTACTTTAAATGACAGTGATCCAATTTTATATTTGATGGGCTATTTCTTTTCATTGCATAAATTTGTTAATTTTACTTGAAATAATTTCAAATGATATGTTATCTATTTAGATTCTCGTGATAATGTCCGGCTTAATACCACTAAGTGATTTCAAATTGTTTTTAGCACGTGTGTCATCACGGCACAACACGACACAACACATTTATTTGTGTGACGTGCCCGTGGAATGTGATGTGCTTAACTTTTGACTAGTAAAATATAGCACTGCACATCACGTTTAAATCATTGCCACAACACAATATAGCAGATGGCACGTAAAACACGCGACTTCGTGTGTTGGGCTGTGCCGGACCGGCACGTTTTACACCTGTACCCATGCTTTTTCTATATCGAGTTTTCATAACACTCCTAGCAGTTTGGCAATGATTCTTGCATCAATGAGTTCCCCTGCAATGGAACCACCACGTTGAATTTGGTTCCCTCGAATAAATGCTCCTTGATGCCCAATAACATTTGAAGTTGTTAATGTCCGATAGAAGAGTCATTGAATCGGATAGACATAATCTTTCTATATCGACCTGGAGAAAAAACATGCGTACAAATTTAGATGACCAGATTCTCGAGTAATTCACCTTTCCAGAGAAAAAATAAAATCAGGCCAAGACATAGCATGGGTACATAATGGGATTAGGAAGGTTTGTTCAAACCAAGCTTCAAGTAGAACATTCCACATGCCAAAAAAATTTGCATTAATCCATGTACTTCTGTCTCAATCGAAGTTAATTTAATATCGATTATGATGATTGTCATGTTTAAATGCGATCCTTCAAAAATGGAATAAGGTGTGATGGTTAGATTTTTGGGAACAACTCAAATGAGCTGGTCACAATTTTTTGTAGTGCTAGAGTAATGCACTATTCCAATTTTCACTTTTGTAGGTGTAGGGAACTTCAGTATATTCTTTTTAAATACACAAAATTGGTTAAAAAGACTAAAACTAACAATTTCTGGGTGAAAAAGACATGTAAGATTTGATACTGATTAAATGGACAAAATTTTAAAAATAGATAGGATGTAAAAATGTATCATCCTGTCAAAATTTTAAAAATAGATAGGATATAAACAGTATCATCCTGCCCAAAAATATTTTGATATTTATTTCACCCATATTAATTTTTACTCGTTCATTTGCACCATGTTTTAAGAATATTTGAACATTTGACCCAATTTCCGTTTTAAATAAGTATAAATCTTCATTATTCTGTCTTCTCCATTTCACGACTTGTAAACTGCATCGTTGCTTGTATATCTACATCTGCGCCAACTTTATATTACTTTGAGAAGAGGGTTAAGACATGGGAGAAAACTCGAAGAAAAATATAACTACAGGTTTTCGATTATAAAAAGAAAGACAAACCTATGCATCAGTTTATTAGATAAGAAAAACCCTAGTACAACTTGGAGAAGAAATTAGTGAAATAGTTTTATGATCATCCATAGCTCGATTAGGGATATCCTCAAAATAGTTAGAAGGAAAAATCGTCAAGAAATGGTGAGTACATTAATAGTAATAAACATGTTGTCTGCATTATTTTAATTGATGCAACTTTAGATGCAGTATGGATTTAAACTTATGCTTGGAGTGATTTGAAACTTTCTGGTAACCGGTAAAAACTTTTTCCCCAGCGATAAGTCTCGTTTAAATTATCGAATTGTTAGGTTTTAGTTTCTATGGGTTTAAGTTTCTCCAAAGTAATGGAGAACAATTGGATTATTTGTTTGGAGTCAACCATATATGTTAATTGGATCGACCTAGTTATCGAGAGTCGACTACAATTTCCGGTCTCCTCATACTACATTTTGCTCCCTTTAACAAAAATCAGCCATTAAACAGGATGTCTAATCGATTAAAATGAGAGAGACAAACGCAAAAAGTAAAGTCAACACAGCCTAATATTGTTCTTTTCCAGTGCGTATGCATCGGGTTAGGCGGTTATTTAATCAATGAGAATATTAATTGGGTGAAAATTTCACGTTGGAGTTGTGTTTGTGTATACCCCTTAGATCAAATCATTTGTCTAGTTTATTTAATCTGCAACCCAAGCCAAGTTCAGAAACAACAGAACTGAAAGATCGCATCCAACATGATGCTAATTAATTGAAAGGAAAAAACAATACTGATAAGCAGAAGTTACTGAACGACACTAGGCCGCTGATGAGTAAATGCGTACGAGATCTTAGTAGAAACTGATGGCGATACCGATGTACTTAGCCAATTGATCAGACTTTATTCTTCCCAGCAACAGGCGCAACTGGCTGCAGTAAAAAGACCGTTTAAGTTGACTTGGCTTTCCAGCATTTGAAAACCAGCGGAGAGAGCTTTGCAAGACGTTTCACAAACATCAGCCGTTTGAGTCTCGAAATAATCCAATGGCCACTCCGCACATCTGGTTTCGCCGTTCACACCTCTGCAGCAACAACAACGACAACGACAACATTATTATTATTATTGGACTACTCCATATACATACGAACAAAGAAAGGAAAGGATGAAATAACTTACTGGGAATTCATCATCACAATCGAAATAAGGATAAGACCAATAAAAAGTGGAGCAAAACACAGAAAATTAGTTTTTTCCATGGTTCCGAATGTAATGATAGTGATCGATAAACCTGAAGCTTGATTGTGAAATTTCATGTCCATAACATGCTCATACTTATAAAATAAAAACTAGTGATGAGCTGTATTCAAGAAATTACGACCCTCATATAGCGCATGATCATAGCACGTAGGATAAGGGCTGCATATATAAATAACGTCAATATGCAATTATGTACTGCATATACGTTGGTAAACAACTAAAATTAGTAGCTAGCTCTAATTAAATGCTCACAAATTAATTGGCTGATCCAGCGAAGCAGGGAGGATCTTTATATGATCAAATTTTTTTTTTGTAAAATCCAAGTCATCAATGACACAAAAAGATTGGATTTGGTGTGTATGGTTGGTCTTTTTTATTTGAAACAATCATCCCTCCCTTTTAGTCCAATTATTATAATTCCTTATTTATTCTATTTTTTTAGGAGTAAAATTGGAAAGCAAACTTTAATGTAACATATCTGAAAATCCGTGTCTTGGAATTTTACAAATTTTATCTCGTTTGAAAGGTAATATAAAAAGCTATGCAATGAGTATGAACAATAATATCAAATTTAGAATTTTTACGAAAAATTCGTAGCTATTTATTATTTTAGGGACAATTTTAGAAATATTAAATGTATATTCATTATGCAAACCACCACAAAAGATACATAATACTTTATATAGTCATATTTTGGTTTATGCATCAATTAATTTTTCGTTGCAACTAATTAAACGATGTACTCCTCCATTTCAAGAAAAGTAATACTTTCATTTTTAGGCACAATTCTCGAAAATTGAATGAATAATCATTATGCAAATCACCACAAAGGATGCATAACACATCATACAACCCTATTTCGGTTTATGGATCGATTAATTTTCCATTTCAGAAAAAGTGATACTTTCACGTTCTGTTTCAGGAAAAATGATACTTTTACTCCGTTTTGGGAAAAGTGATACTTTCGCCCCGTTTCAGGAAAATAGTTTTTCTGGAACGGAGCGAAAGTATCACTTTTTCGGAGATGGGAAGAAGATATCACTTTTTCTGAAACGGGATGGAATTATTACTTTTTCCGAAATGGAACAAAAGTATCAATTTTCCCTAAAAAGAACGAAAATAATTGCAGACAAATTCCAACTTCGAATTCTTCTTCGGTCGGCCTTCCATCGTGGCAATGGTTGTCCTAGTTTATTACCATGAAGATAACTGCTCAACAATTGCATTATTATTATTAATGCTTAAAAAAATTGCATTATTATACTTTAATTGAGACTTAATTCATGAAGATGAACTAATTACGTTGTTACCTAAAAATGCCATGTATGCGATCTCGCAGCTGTTTTACAAATTGGTTAATTTTTGTAGTATAGAACTTTGAAATTTGAATTAGTAAGCTAGCTACGTACGAAATAAGATAAAGAGTGAGCATGAAAGTCTAGGAATCTGCTAATGGCCCCAAAGTAACTTTCAATCAGACGATGAAACTCTACGTATAATATGCAAAATAAAATATCTTTTTTCTCTTATACATTTCACCGAATTTGATTAATTACATGGCAATAGTTAATAATTGGATGAATTCGCAATGCACTTAAGTTTATGCTCAACTGAACCTTCCTAGCTCCTAATTGGATATGCAGTTGAATATCTCAATAGACAATAATTATGAGATGTTGTCAGTACATTAATTAATTAACGTGGATTATTTTGGAGAAACTAATTAGCTGGTTCTTAATCAAATTTTGGAGAAACTAATTGTTTAAAAGGAGCGAGGAACTAAAGTTACATTATACAAAGGTTGTTTGTCACTGGATTTTTTTATTGTCGCCTTCCGGTGTGTCTTCCACTCCTTCATTTCACGTTTAAAGGTAACTTATAAGTTTTAAATTTACAGATATGTAATTTAGTACCGTTGAACTTTATGTTATCACACGATAATATACAAACAGATTTTATGGAAAATACCTTATATCGCTAATTCGTCGATGATCAATTGGAGTAGAAATAATACCTTATGGAGGTCATGGTTTCTCTTTCTTCACCTCTTATATTATGAATAATCAATTCTCTGAACACAATACCGATTTCTATTGTGTTCCTCTTATAGATAGAAGGAGGACCAAGTTCCTAAAGTTTAGTTATAGCATTATATCCCCACCGTCCATCAAAGAAGAGATATTAGGAAATAATCTCAGAAAGGAAACCGGGTATAAGTATAACAATAATCTAGATTACCAAGATTATTACATGGGCCCAATGGAATATTTCTAGTCATACAAAAATATTCTTACATTCTCCCACTGGTCCATGTGATAATCGATTTAATTGTTAATCATAGAAAACGTAAGTGCGCATAATTGTTAAATAAAATTTAATGGTTAAACATAATACCTTGATCAAGCAAAATACTCATGCGGGTCATGGCGGTTGCACATTGTCCTGTTATCAACATGTTCCCTTCCATGTACCACAACATAAATAACTTACTTAACTAGGCCTTAAATTGGGATATCATAATGGTCCAATGATGTCTTTAAAAGAAAGACTATTTCTGTTAACGTTCATCAATTCACATAAGTGTATACTAAACATGGATACAGAAATAATTCAGAATGACATTAATAAGAGCTTGATAAGTGTCCAAAAATAATTAAGCACATAAATTTGATGAATTCAGTAATCAATTACTCTCATAGACCTAAGATTTTAATCTTTTCTTAAGAGATCTTAAAAGGTAATTTTTCATTAAGTGCATCTTTGTATGCAATTGTGCTTAAGTGGTAAATGAACAACTATTGTTTCTGAATTGCTTGATTCACGCATATATACTCAAGGCTCATGTGTTTTGTTCCTATTGTATCATATCGTGCTTTAATGATGCGAAGCTAAGATGATAATTTCAGCAATGTAAAGACAAACCTTAAGTCTTGAAGTCTCGCAGTCATAAATATTCAAACTTAATTATGGGACAAGTATTAATGGATTCTTTCTATATAGTATCCGTACATCCATCAAAATTGAAGTATGAAAAACCCAATCAACTCTAGTTAGGTTGGCTAACTAATTATAAGACATAAGTCAAGATTAGTGTATCAAATTCTTGACAGCTTTCCTGTAATTTGTTCTTCAATTCTTTAGGAATTTAGTTAACATATCAACAACTTGTAATAAGTTTCATAATGAAGATTAGATTAATATCTTCTATCCAACATGAAAAAAAATTTGTTAAATATGTTATTATCTCAAAATTCTTCCAATATCCGATATATGCTTTATATGAGAGCTTTAGTAATCCATATGATATGTATTATCACATGGTAAGCTTCATTGATATCCTTTACTTTAAAATATATAGAGATATGCATAAAGTCAAGATCACTACTCGTAAGTAGTATGTCGTAAGTAGTATGTCTTAACATACAAGACCGATAGTATGAATTTCTCCCACTGATCTTGAGGTATATGCATGGATCTATAGTAATTTCATCCAAAACCAAAAATATAAATGGTTTTGTTGAATTTCAGATATACCATATACCATTTTAGAGAAGATTAATCTCATGCTTTGGTTTCCTAAATTTGTTGACTGCATATTTTTGTCTTTATAAGGCAGGGCCTTCAAGTTAACACACTTAAATTTTCTTCATACTTTGTCAATAATAAAGGTTATTTTCACATTTAGTTAATGTAATTCTTAGATCATACTGAGCTACTAATAATACTATGAAAATTTTGAATAAGTATTTCTTTGACATGAGTGAAAAACTTATTTATAATGAATGCATCATTTCAGAATGAAATCTTTGGCTACAAGTCTTTCTTTATACCACTTAACATCGTTATTACAGTCGTGTTAGGTCAGAAAGACCCACTTTCATACAAGTGCCCTTCGATCAATTAAAAAATATCCGAGACTTGACTTTATGTACTGTATCTGTTAATCGAGTTCATAATTTCAATTTCATCATCAGTTAATCGAGTTTAGGGTTTCGATTTCATCATACGTATTTTATCTGTGTAAGTCTTTCGTCATTTGTTTTAGGGTTTGAGTTATTTCGATTTTGGGGTTTCAGTTTGTTAATTAGATTTAAGGGTTTCAGTTTGTTAATCAGTTTTAGGGGTTTCAGTTTGTTAATCAGTTTTCGGGAGTTTCACTTGTAAATAGGGTTTGTTTACAGGTACTAATTGATTTCAGTTTTGTTATACCAGGGTTGGAATTGATATTCCTAAAATTGAAGTGCGATTTGAGAATCTTTGGGTGAAAGGGGATGCATTTGTTGCAAATAGATCACTTCCTACTTTGTTCAACGCTTTGTTGAATGCTATGGAGGTAATTTTTATTTCAATTTATGCCCATTATCGATGCCTAATTGTTGCACTTCCAATTATTAGTATTAGCCAAATATGAGCCTGCTTTCATTTTATAGAAAAAGAAAATGAGTTTCTCTTTGTATATTTGTATGCAACTCACTTAGGAAAGAACTCGACTTAATGTGGCGGGTCATAAGGAGTGTGTGGAAGCAGAAGCATGGTTGAGAGAGTAGCAGCAGCAGGAAGACTCTCTACCTAAATATGTTAACCCAGTGTTGTTGTCTGGTGATGTAAAAAGGAATGTAGAGGCCCTTGATAGGTACATTATAATTTCTCTGCATGATTACTTTTTTCTTTGGAAAATAGATAAGTAGATCTACTACTGTAGTTTGGTAATCTGCGATTGGTACTGCACTTGACGAGTCTCTTGATTCGTTGGTAAGCAAGTTTGTTTTCGTGATTGATTTCCTCATCCACTTTATCCTGAGTGATGTATATATTTTGTTTGTTTCGTTGGAACAGGTTTTGTAATCCAGTGATGACGAAACCCAAGCAAGCAACGCCAAAGCCACCTACTCTAGCAGAATCACCATCACTTCCACCACAAAGCACAACCGAACCCCAAACCGATGGTGCTAACATCGATGAGAGCGCAGGGGAGGGTGAATTCTCTGCAGGCGAGCCGATGAACACAGACAAATCTGGAACTGATCCTAGTCCTGCATAAGTTATACATATAGTCCTGGGTTTTACAAACTGGACAAGGTCTTGATTCCATCTCCACTACATTTGGAAAGGTTTGCAAACTCGTAGTTGTTTTAATTTTTGATGTGGCAATCATGAACTGATTTCAAAATATTATAATGAGTTTCATTTCTGTATTGCCAGCCTGATGTGATTGTGAACTGTGTTGCGTTGTCTCTACCTCGTGTATGCGAAACGGATCCAACAGCAGCCATGGCTATAAATGTACCATCTCCTGTGGTGAAATGGTTATCAAACTTTGGTGACAGTGTTCTTTTGATTCACTACTTACTGCAAAAGACCATGCTTCAGTTCAGCTTACAATTGGTCATATTGATGACAGCGGTATCTATATTGGACATTTCTCCATTTTTACCCTTAGTGGTTTCGTTCGTGCCCAGGTAATGGTTGTCATTGTGCTGTTAATTTTAATTGAGTTACCTTTATTAGGCTTTGAGCTAGCTAGTTATGGTGAATTTATGAATATGCGTTGTGAGGTTTGGTGGCTTTATAGATGAGAATCCACACTTGTAATAATTATTTATAGTTGCAAGTGATCGGGCTTTTTTTTCGCTTGTTATAATCTAGGGAAACAGAGAACAACATAGTGGACTGTTGCATTACATACAGGTATGCATTTTATTTGTAAAACATGGAAGTTCAATATAGAATAACTGAACTGGTTTGTTGAAATTCCTTGAGAATGTGGTTCTAGTAGAGGATTGTGTAGGCAATGATGTCCTCTGCCATGCATAACCATGGGATGTTAACTTGTTGGTTTGGCTAAGAAAGTGTTTGTGAACTGTTTCTCATTGAATTTTTCTCACTGATATAATTTGAAATCCTTGGCACCAGTTGGACATAACTTTGTTCTCTTTTTTGAATTATCTTAGGTACCTGATGAGTGCCAAATAATGTATATATTTATCCCTTTTTGTTGGCATTTAACTCATCTTTTGTGCAGTAATTCTACATTTTATCCCATATTCTGTATTTTCATTGTTTTCAAGAATAAATATTTTTCTTACTTAATTTTGCATTTTTAGGTAATAAATAAAGTGTGGATGAATAGCAGAGCGGAAAAGAGCAGAAAAGTAGTGAAAAACCGGGAGGAATTACACAAGGAAGCCGCGAAGAATGTTGTGCACAAGACCAAAAGGCTCAAGAAGGAAGAATTGTTCTTAAAGAAGATATGGGCTTGGCATACCCAAGGCCCAAAACCCTTACCCAAACCCATTTTCTATATCCATACCCGCCTCCATTCTCAGCCGTTAGATCGGATCCATCTCATCATCCAATGGTCGCTTCTTCATCGTTCATCAAAATCTGAAGTCCCTGCAAAACACCATAGTACCTAAATTCCAAGCCTTCAGATTAGATCACATTTAGATCCTACGGTCGCTTCTTTGCCTGCGCATCAAACCTCGATACTTCCGCTTAACACTACAACACCTAACTCCATCTGAAGCCGTCAATTTTGTTGTATCTCATAATCCAACGGTCGATACATACCTCTCCATCGTAGCCGTTCGATTCAATCTATATGGGATCATCCAACGCTCTTTACTTGCTGTCATCAAAGTCCGCTACACCCGCTCAACACCCTAGCAACCGAACCCTTATACCCCAAAACAAACAGCCCCTAACCCATTCTTCTCTCGAGCTCTTCTTCCCCTTCTTCCCAAAAAGTTGCAGAGCTCTGCAACTCCATCACCTCCACCAGCTACACCTTCTTCTCGAACCACACCACCACCACAACCACCCGACAACACCTCAAACCCATCTCCCTAGCCTAGTTATTTTCCCCATCTCACAACCACTCCCTAGGTTTTGGGGTGAGTAAAATAACTCGAACTAGGGAACAATTAGAGCAGCAGAGGCGTCAATTGAAGCATGAGAGAGGAGCAGGAAGGTCAGAAAAAGCATGGGTCGAAGCCAATTTACACATGGGTATGAGAATTTGATTTTCCCCAAAAAAAATTAGGGTTTCGAATTAGGGTTTTGTGATTTTGTTGTAAACTATAAATAGGAAGTGATGTAGGATGTTAAAGGGTGTGCTTGGGTTAGCCGAGTCTCCCCCAATTTGGGATAATTTTTAGTTTAATTTTAGTTTTCAATTTTAATTTCAATTTATGCTTGTTACTGTTTTAATTTAATGTTAATTTCTTGTTTGCATGTTGTTTTAATCCCACTGATAATTCCATGTTAATGTCTAATTTCAATTTCTTTTGATTTTCAACTTCAATTTCTTTATCAATTTCACTGTCTTATATACACTGTCCATGTTTAGTCTAATTTCTAGTTTCATGTTTAATTTGATGTTAATGCACTGTCCATGCTAGGTTGTTTTGTATCTGTTAATCCTCATTGTTTTGTCATTGTTAGTGTTAATATAATCCCCTGTTTTGTCACTGTTTTGAATCTCTTGTTTTGTCAATTGTTAGCTTCTCAAATGTTAGGATTAGTTTACTGTTGTGTGTCAATGCTAGGTTAGAGCCTTAGAGCATTGAGTTGATTGAGCAGTGGGGAGAAACTAGTGCTCACTAGTGACTGTGAGCAAGCTGGTTCTCTTCCCACTCTAGATGAATGCCTAAAGCCATTGCCTTGGCTTTGCTTTTTTTTCCTTTTTTTTACTTCATTGTCAGCTTATCTCCACACTCCTGCCCTTGGCTTGTAGCCTTGGTTTGCAACTATCTCTGTTTTGTTATTACTTGGCTTGCACTGTCACCATTGCTGCTTTCTTTCCTTTCCCTTGCTGTGCACCTGCTCCTGCTGTGCCAGCCACCACTGCTGCTGCAACCTGGTTTCCCCTGCTGCTGCTGCAACTGAGCTTGGCTCACAGCACAAGCCCAGTTCAGTCCACAGTTAACTCCAAAGGCCTAGTTACTCTCAGGTCAAAAGCTAAGCCCAGGAACAAAGCCCAAAAGCCCAAATCCAGCCACTGTTTGGTTTACAAGCCAACTGAGTTCAAGGCTCAGTTCAGTTCACTTGAACCCAAATTCATTACATTTCCAAAGGCCCAGATCCTTGACTGAATCCAAAACCCAAGTTCACAGTTCATTCCAACATCATTCAAAGGCCCAAGGCCTAAAGCACTTCACCATTACAAACAAACCCACTAAGCCCAAAGCAAAATTAGAAGCCCAATAGCAAATTTAGAGCCCAAATAGCTAGAAACTCCAAACACCCCCAGTCCCTGTGGAATCGACCCGTACTTGCACGAGCTACAACTGACGACCGTGCACTTGCGGTATTACTGTAGGCCCGTTTTCATTTCACTTAAATTTCACGCTTTCCCGGGCACACCAAGTTTTTGGCGCCGCTGCCGGGGATTGGTGCTGTGTTTTTCTTGTAGTTTTATTAGCTATTTTTGCATTTCACTGCATAGCATTTGCATCTGCATCTGCTTCACTTCATTTGCTGTTGGACCTGCTGTTCTGAACCTGTTTTTCCTCTGCTGGGACGCCACCAAGTTTTTGGCGTGGGTTTGATGAAGTAATTCATGCTAGACACAGCAGCAGGAGCGTGAGAAGAATCAGAGCAGAGAGATAAAGCATGGGTCGACGATGTGGTGAAGACCTGTCAACCAAATTAGGTAAAAAAAATCAAACCCTAGGTCTGTAAAATTAGGGTTTTTAATTTAGGGTTCATAGGTCCCTTTTTGTATAAATTGAACACAAGGGGGGTATCAATAGATATCTCTGGACTAGCCAGTGTATCCCCATGAGGGCTGGACTAGCCAGTTCCTCTTGGGTAGATTTTTCTTCCCTGTTTTGTATTTGTAGATTTAATTTTAATTTTCAATTTTAATTCCAAATTCAGTTTTAGTTTATCTTGTTTCAATTCATGTTTTGCTATCCATGTTTTTCCATGTTCTGTGTATTGTTCAGTTTCTCCATTTGATGTAATGTTCTGTACTGTTTTGTGTGAATGTTAGGCTAAAGCCTTTGAAGCATTGGATTGATTGAGCAGTGGGGAGAAACTAGTGCTCACTAGTGACTGTGAGCAAACTGGTTCTCTTCCCACTCTAGTTGTATGCCTAGGCTCTCTTGTTTTGTCATCTGTTAGCTTCTCAAATGTTAGGATTAGTTTACTGTTGTGTGTCAATGCTAGGTTAGAGCCTTAGAGCATTGAGTTGATTGAGCAGTGGGGAGAAACTAGTGCTCACTAGTGACTGTGAGCAAGCTGGTTCTCTTCCCACTCTAGATGAATGCCTAAAGCCATTGCCTTGGCTTTGCTTTTTTTTTTCCTTTTTTTTACTTCATTGTCAGCTTATCTCCACACTCCTGCCCTTGGCTTGTAGCCTTGGTTTGCAACTATCTCTGTTTTGTTATTACTTGGCTTGCACTGTCACCATTGCTGCTTTCTTTCCTTTCCCTTGCTGTGCACCTGCTCCTGCTGTGCCAGCCACCACTGCTGCTGCAACCTGGTTTCCACTGCTGCTGCTGCAACTGAGCTTGGCTCACAGCACAAGCCCAGTTCAGTCCACAGTTAACTCCAAAGGCCTAGTTACTCTCAGGTCAAAAGCTAAGCCCAGGAACAAAGCCCAAAAGCCCAAATCCAGCCACTGTTTGGTTTACAAGCCAACTGAGTTCAAGGCTCAGTTCAGTTCACTTGAACCCAAATTCATTACATTTCCAAAGGCCCATATCCTTGACTGAATCCAAAGCCCAATTCACAGTTGAACTGTTGAGCCCAAGCTCAGTTCACAGTTCATCACCAAGGTCCAGTGCAATTCAAAAGACCAAAAGCCCATAAGTTCACAGTCAATCCAAAAGCCCACTGAGCTTAAAACCATTTTATTTGTATCAAAACCCATTAGTACCCAAAGCCCATTTGTACTCAAAGCCCAACAACATTTTAGAGCCCAAATAGCTAGAAACTCCAAAACACCCCCAGTCTCAGTGGATCGACCCGTACTTGCACGAGCTACAACTGACGACCGTGCACTTGCGGTATTACTGTAGGCCCGTTTTTATTACGCTTAATTTTCACTCTTTCCCGGGTCCACCAGTACCAACTCATTTCCTTTAGGTGTTGAGTCGTATTCTTGGAGCAGGTGAGGCGAAGTGCTGTAGGTTTGCGATAGAAACATTACTCAAGAGAAGGAAGAGACTGTTATGTGAGTTCTGCATTTGTTAGTTTTATCTTATATGCTCTTAAATTGTAAACAAATGTTGTATGAGCTTTAGGCCGCACATAACTTAGGAATTCTCCTTAGTTTCTAAGCAGATGTTGCATTCCCTCAAAACTAAGGAATTCTCTTAAGTTGTTGAAAGAATAGAACAAGTTATTATTATTATTATTATAATATGTGTAACAGAATTTGTATGGATTGAATGACAGACTTGTGCAACTAATTGAATTTAGAATTCGGGATTATTTCTGGCAGAAAATGAACTGCATGTCAGCCTTGACCTGCAGTAATTTTTTTGCTGTTACGAAAAAATTCGTAACGACTGTAAGCTGATTCAACCTGCCACGTAGTAACGGCTCTGGGCTGCTACTAACTTGCCACGTAGTAACGGCTCTCGCATGTTACGACCTCGTTGTTACAAAAAATTTCGTAACGGCCCTGAGCTGTTACCACGTGGAAATTTCGTCACGGCCCAGAGCTGTTACTAGAGACGTTACAACAAAAATTCGTAACGGCTACAAAGCCGTTACAAAACAATGTAGCACCAACTTTTGCAACAGGCAAAAGCCGTTACAAACCGTTTTAGTATCGGCTTAATTCTGTTTCTAATCCTAGAATTTGGTGTAATGAAAGATGACCTCTCTCAACCGCATCGTTTATCAGTTTAGAAAGCACCTCTGCCACCAATAAAAATAAATACGACAATAATGAGTCTCCTTGTTGTAACCGCTTATTGGATTTAACCCTCTCTGTAGAACTGTATCATTCACTAATACTGACAAGTGAGAAGAAGTAACACACCATCTAGTCCAAAATATCCATTTGTTGCTAAAATCGTGCGTAAGCAGAATTGTAAATAGACAATTCCAATTAACATTATCGAAATCTTTCGCTATATCCATCTTGCAAAGAATACCAGGTTTCTTATCCTTAAGTCTACCGTACACACATTCATTGGTGATGAGAACTCCATCAAGGATTTGTTTGTCTTGAACAAACGAGCCTTGAAAGTCTGATATAAGAACCGACATAACCTTTTTCAACTTTACAACAAGCAATTTGGACAAAATCTTGTAAACACTACCTACAAGACTTAGGGATCTAAAGTATTTAGGCGTACAAGGATCCTCCTTCTTTGGAATCAAAGTGATAAAAGAACAATTGAACCTCCAATCGAGAGATCCGTACCTGTGAAAGTGTTTAAAAAGACTCATAATTAAGATCATTCTTAATAACGCCCCAATACCTCTTGAAAAATTCAACCGTAAACCCATTTGGTCTTGGCGCCTTATTACTTCCCATCTTCTTAACAACGTTCCAAACTTCCTCTTCCGTGAAATCACGCTAAATCCGGACATTATCCTCCTCGTTGATTTTAGTAAAATAGAGATTCTCCATACACGAATTCACCTCATCTCCCTCGGTGAAGAGATTGGCGTACAAACTTCTTAGTTCTTCCTTGATAATATTTGGATCAAAACAATCGGATGCTCCTAACTATAGCTTCGTAATGGTGTTGCGCTTCTTCCTTGCAATTACAATACTGTGAAAATAAATTGTGTTTGAGTCCTCCCACCGAAAATCATTTTGCTTCGCCCTTAACTGCCATTTCTTGCCTCCATTCTCAAGTTGTTCAGGTCAGAGATACTCATTTGATCAAATAGGATATTTGCAATTCAAAATTCCCGAGTAAGGCGGTAACAAAAGTTGTTTTCCCTCTGGTCTAAAGACGAGATATTTTTGTGCCATGGAATATAGAACGAGCCGACGAGGTGATTCTAAACCGAAAATACTACCAACAAGTGATAACAACTTAAAAAGGTAAACAAGATTGACTTATCCATCGTAGATTCTCTTCCAGTTCCGACTCCCTCCAACCCCAGCATGCCGACCGCAATGATTTTACGGAACCTATTGATCGTTGTTATTGGTGATGCAACTGACGCATTGTAAGTGTATGTGATGATTTTGGGCACAACTCAAATGAGCTGGTCACAACTTTTTTAAAGCAAGAGTAATAATGTACTGTTTTCATTTTCACTTTTGCGAGTGTAGTAAACTTCCAACATATATACTCTATAAATAAATAAGATAAAATTTCGTTCTTCACCATTTCACGACGAGTTTACTGTATCATTTATGTACCTTTAATATGAAGGCCAATTACATTTAGCTTTATGCTAACTTTCTTACTTGAAGAAGAGGGTTAAGGCATGGGAGAAAACTTAAGGAAAAATAATTACGGCTTTGCGACTAGAAAGAATAATAAATACCAACTCTTGTTTATTATTGAAGAAACCCTGGTACGACTCGAAGAACAGTCTAGACAAAGAGTTTTAATCTTTGGAGAAATCATCCACTGGCTCAATCAAGAAACAGAGATCACGCAAAGTACATTGTTTCAGTCAAATGTAACTTGAAGCGCGGTATGATTTAACCTCGTATCGATTTATGCTGTTTTTTTCATTCTTTTTAACTCGATTATAACAATCTTGCCGTGCTTGTATTTAGAGAAATACTAAAATCTTACACGTATTGTATACTTTACACTGAAAGTTGAAACCTTATAGTATGTATTATACTTTTTGGTGCCGTGAAAGACTAGGCGGTGATTTGAAAACGACCACCGGTACTGGAGATATTTTTCCAGTTCCAACACTCGCAGCTAGTAGGAGTCATGGACCATGGGATCGAGGCCTGCTTCCCAATTAAGGATGGGTGGGACCCACTCCCGTAAAAATATACTCACCGTGTAACGTAAGTGTAAGAACACATGGACGCGTGCAGAAAAAGTTATTCGACCTAGAAAATATCTCCTTTTAGGATTTCCACAACTAGACATGGTTTCGGATTTATCTACAAAACTACCCTTGTGGTTCTTGTGTAACGTAGAAAACCCCAGAAGGTGCTAGAAAAATAAAAGGGATCTCTCCTCTGTTTCCTTCTCCCCCAAGTCCTCCTCCCCAGAGTCGGTTAACAAGAAATTCCACCCAGAAAAAATAAATCATCAGCAGGTATACATAATCCCTCCCTACCCATCTCCTTTGATTTTGCTGTTTTCAGTTGTATCATGCACAGATCTTTTTATCTCATACAAGTCCCAATTTCCTACGCAGAGCAAAATTATTTGGTGTGCGATTCCTGGAATCTAATTAAAATCGCGTTATCTACTAATGGTAAGAACTTGATTTTAAGCTTTATCAATTGTTGCATTTGGCGATGAATGATTTTTGCCTGTTTTTTTTTTGTTGTTGTTGTTGCAGGAGCCATTGGTAACAGGGATGACTGTGGGAGCTGTTGCTTTAGGTGGTAGATACTTAATTCAGGCATGGCATGCGTTTAAGACACGCCCAATTATTCCCCGGACACTGAGATTTTACCAAGGTGGATTTCAACCTGTCATGACCAAAAGAGAGGCTGCATTGATTCTTGGAGTCAGGTATATTCTACATTCATTCCCCTTTGCTTGTGCTTCTTAGATGTGTAGATTCATAGGCTGCAAAATTGACCTTGTATTTGAACTGCGAAGAAACATAGAATTGGGGGTGGGTTGTTGGGAATTTTACCCAGGGTTTGCTTATTTGGTCTAGCCGCTACCAATCGCCTATTTGTGCACACCAACATTTTAGCACTATCAATCCCTAATTTATTTGAGAATGAAGCTGCCCATTTGTGTTGCAATGGGTAGAGCGTCTTGCACTGATAATATACTGTCAATTTGGTAACAATTGGCCAATTTGTTGTAAGGTCTTTGTAGTGTGCCGACATTGATCAAACCTAATTGCTGAAACATCTTTGACACACTTCTGGAAGCGCCTTGGTTCATTAAGCGTTCAGATATTCCTAGTTTACCTGCAAAATTTTACATTCGTAGTAGCTATTAAGACTATGAAGTAAATGAATAAAATGTGTCTTTGTTGCGATTGGGACTATGAAGCAAGTGAACTTGTCAGTAAGTGTGTAACACTGTCAATCTCTAATTTATTAGAGAACAAAGCTGCCAATTTGACCTTGTATGAGAATTGGGGGTGTTGGGAATTTTACCCAGGATTTGCTTATTTGGTCTAGCAGCTACCAATTGCCTATTTGTGCACACGAACATATTAACACTATCAATCCCTAATTTATTTGAAAATGAAGCTGCCCATTTGCGTTGCAGTGGGTACAGATTCTTGCACTGATAATAAACTAACGAAAAACGGCACCAAAAACTATCATTTGGTAATTTCTGAAACATCTTTGACACACTTCTGGTACGTGTGCTTTGATTCATTGGGCGTGCGAATGTTCCTACTTTACCTATGAATAATTTGTGTCTGTGTTGCAACTGAGACTATGAAGCAAGTGAACTTGTCAGTAAATAGAGAAGCTAGGAAGTTCCGAGTGATCCTATCCTTTCCTTCAGTAACATTTTCTTTTGTCAAGTCTGTTAAAAGATTTTTGATAAAAATAGGAGGCAAGCCGAACGAGGCTCTAGAACGCTGCTTGATTTTCTGTTCTAGTAGTCTTTAATTTGGGTGCAACAGTTCATATCCTTGGGCTGTTGATGATATGACTGCAACTGCAGAAAAGAATTGCCACTAAAATTTATTTTTCTATTTGTTTGGTTTCGTTCAGAGAACATGCAGTCAAGGAGAAGATTAAGGAAGCACACAGGAGAGTGATGGTGGCTAACCATCCTGACCAGGGTGGGAGCATTTATCTTGCTAAGAAGATCAACGAGGCTAAGTTACTGTTGATGGGTAAAACACAAGGGAGTGCATCTGCTTTTTCATAAATCAAATTTGCTCCAATCACTAATATATGCTAATATGATGGGGCAGTTGAGACGTACTAAATAATCATCTGTTATCGGTTATAGAAAGTGTACGAACAGGTAGAATTGAACGATGCAATGAAATAATTTTAACAAGCATGGTTGTACAATTTCTCACTCCAGTCTATGTTTTGAGTTTACTTACTGTATTCACTATGTTTGTTGCACCTCTTTTATGTGATTCATTTAAGTGCATTTTGAACTAGTTTGGCCTTGAATATTCAAGGCACTCGAGCACAAGATCACCTGTGCAACTCTTTATATGCCTGCCCTTTTAGTACAACAATGTCATGGTTATTGGAGCAGAAAGGTGCACCCATATAGGAGATGGTGTAGTTTGCTCTGCTTCATACGTTACAGATATGTCTAGTTTCAGAATTGAACTATAAGCCTATAAACCTGAGCATGATCATTTGGATAACATGTAAGCGTGCGCAGCAACACTGAACCCACCTTAAGAAGAATTCCCAGAGTTGTCCGAGAAGTTTGAAACAAACCAGAGATTGACACAGTATACCATGGTAAGATTGTGTGTGTCGATCACATTGTTTCATGTAGGTCTAGTGTCATTTAACTGCTTTAAAGTTATAGCTATCTAAGGGGCCACAAATTACATTTGAACTGCAGGTATTGTGTCTTTCACTGGCCACAGTTCCATTTTGATTTAGATTTGAAGGTCCACCTGCAAATGCTTTAAATCGAACATGTGAAGAGTTTGTAAAGATACAGTCTTCCCAAATTCCTTGTCTTTAAGAGTACACAATGTGTCCAACAAGAGTACACATCCTTGCAGTGGAGCTTGAAGGTTTGTTGTTATGCTGCCCTGTGCATTAGGCAATGGAGCTTGAAGGTTTGTTGTTATAATGCCCTGTGCATTAGGCAATAAAGCTCCAAAGCTGCATCATACACCACAACAACAAGTATCTTCCTACATGCATATTGGCAGGGGAATATTCTGACTGCACTTTTTATTTTACAATTTTGCTTCGTAACTAAGGGCCTAAAACTGATAGATAATTTAATCTAAACTGTGAATGTCATAATATAATGATGGAACGGAGTAACTAAGCAAAAGTACCGCAAGTAAAACTGTAAAATTTTAAAATGTAAAAGGACTATGAGTTTGACAACTTGCTTTTTTTACCGAGTAGCTAGGCAAAAGTATTGCCAGTGAAGCAGTAAAATTTTAAAATGTAAAAGGACTTGGATCCTGACAACTTACTTTTTTTTTTTACTTTTGAGCCTTGGCCTCGTAAAACGGAGAGACCCATATTTGAGCGGGAGTTGGGGAGAGAGAAAAACACCTTTGCAAACCTAAAAAGAACAGAAAGAGAGAGACCAGAGACCAGTTTTATTTCTCTCTTTATTGCCCACCGGAAGACGGAGAGACTGAGGGGGCGGTAAAAAAAGCAAAAGTGGTATTGCGATCTCGATAAACCATGAATCAAGAGAAGGATGGTGGTGATGATGATTCTAAAAGCAAAACAGCTGTTATTGAAACAACAAAAACAGAATCAAAGATTGAATATGAGAAACAAGGAAAGAGGGGTTTTAGGGGTTTTGGTACTGATGATGATGATGATGATGATGGTGACAAGGAGAATAAGATGGAAAAGATGGAAGAAGACAATGGTGGAATTAAAGAGATTGACGAGGGCTTATTAGGAAAAGGTGAATCAGATTCAGTAGAGGAGGAGACTAAAGAGGTAAACTCTATTATTACTACTGCTACAGAAACAGTAATAAAAAGAGGAAGAGGAAGACCTAAGAAGAACAAGGCAGTGGTGCTGCTGGAAAATACTAAAAACATGTTGAATAATAAGGTCAGTCAGATTTTTGAATTAATTCTCTCTTTTTGATTTGATTGATTTTGATTACAGAAATTAATTCTCTCTTTTTGATTCATTGATTTTGATTATAGAAATTAGATTTTGGATTTTGATTTTGAATGATTATGATGGAATTGTTGTTCTAAACAGGTCAACCAAGTGGAGGAGGTGGAAAAGAGGGAACAAAATGGAGGAATTGAGGGTTTAGCAGGGAAAGGAGAATTAGATTCAGTAGTAGAGTGCATCAAGGAGGATGACTCTATTACTAAAGAAACAGTAATAAAAAGAGGAAGAGGAAGACAACCTCATTCTGATGAACAAACAAGAAGGAAAAGAGGGAGACCAAAGAAGGTTGAAGATACAAACAGGATGGATGATGTGAGCTTTTTAATTCTCTCTCTTTTTTTTTTTTTAATTGATTTGTTTGTAGAAATTTGGTTGTGAATTCTGGATTTTGTATTTCGAGTTCAATGTGGATGCTATAATTGTTGTAAACAGGTGGAGGAGGAGAAAGAGAATGAAAAGGGGATTAAGAAGATTAAAATGGGGGGAGAAAATGGAACTGAGGAGACTAAGGAGGATTTAGGAAATGGAGAATTGGATTCAGTAGAGTGCGTCAATGAGGAAATAAAAGGGAAGAGCTCTATTGCCAAAGAAATAAAAAGAGGAAGAGGAAGACCTAAGAAGGTGATGCAATTGGACCCAACTACAAACAAGATGAATCAAGTGAGCTTCTTAATTCTCTCGTTTTGATTGATTTGTTTGTAGAAATTTGGTTTTGAATTATATGTGGATATGGGTGTTGAGGGTTAGATTTTAATTTGTTAATAGGTGAATGAAGAGGAGGGGGAGAAGGTAATATGTCATCACACGGCAAGCACCGACCAAACAAGAAGAAAAAGAGGAACACCTAAGAAGGTGGAGATATTGGAAGATACAAACAAGATGAATAGAGTGAGCATTTTAATTCTTTCTTTGCTAATATAAATTGGTTGTGGATTTTGAATGATGATGCTAGAATTGTTGTAAACAGGTGAACCAAGTGGAGGAGAAGGTAAGGTGTCATCAGTGCGGTAAGAACGATGAAGAGGAATATGTTTGTTGTACAAAATGTCAAGTTAAAGTATATTGCATTGGTTGCATAGGAACTTGGTAAGATCGAATTGAAGCTTGTTTTCTGAATTCTCATTGTTCTTTTCATTCTGATATGCTAAGGAAATTACTCCTATTCTTGTTTTTCAAATTATAGATTGAGAATTAAATTTGGATTGGGGCATGATCATAATACATATTTGCGGCGGGTTGTTTTTATTGTGGAGTATAGGTATCCAAAGTTTTCGGCTGAAGCTATTGCACAGTCTTGCCCATTTTGTCGTGATAATTGCAATTGCATAAAATGTTTGCGTTCATGTATAACGCCCAAGGTTTGATATGTTTTTTTCACTTGTTTTCTTTATCTTTGTTAAAAATTGACCTTCTGGAATTTTAATATGTGTTTATCTCTTTCTACCATGTGTAGAACTTGAAGAGTCAGGAAATGATGATGAAAAACAGGGAGGAAAATGGAATTGATGAGATTAAGGAGGGGTCAGGAAAAAGAAAAAGAGGAAATCCAGAGAAGGCGGTGCTACTTGAGAACGCAAAGAATAAGGGTAGGGATTTAATTGATGAGCAAGGAAGAAGAAAAAGAGGAAGGCCAAAGAAGGTGGTGCTAGCAGAAAATACAACAAAGAAGGGCAGTGATTTAAGTGATGAGCAAACAGGAAGAAAAAGAGTAAGACCAAAGAAGGTGGTGCTACTGGAAGTTACAAAGAAGAAGGGTAGGAATTTAAGTGATGAGCAATCCATAAGAAAAAGAGGAAGACCAAAGAAGGTGGTGCTAGAGGAAAACACAATGATGAAGGGCACAAATTTAATCGATAAGCAAACAAGAAGAAAAAAAGGAAAATCAAAGAAGGTGGTTCTACTGGAAATTTCAAAGAAGAAAGGTAGCGATGAACAAACCATAAGAAAAAGAGGAAGACCAAAGAAGGTTGTGCTCCTGGAAATTACAAAGAAGAAGGGTAGGGATTTGAGTGATGAGCAAACAAGAAAAAAAAGAGGAAGGCCAAAGAAGGTGGTTCTACTGGAAAACATACAGAAGAGGAATGATGTGAGTTATTTTTTTTTTTTTTTTGTGATTGATTTATGCATAGAAATTCAGTTTTGACTTTCAATTACGCGATGTTAAATTTATTGTTGTGAATAAATAAACAGGTGAGTGAAGTGGAGGTGGAGAAGAAAAGGTGTCATCAGTGTAAGAACGGTAGAGAGGAATATGTTTGTTGCGGAAAATGCGAAGTGAAAGTATATTGCTTGCGTTGCATTCAGAGTTGGTAAGATCACCTTGGAACTTGTTTCTTAATTTTGATTTTCTTTTTGATGATTTAATGTTTGTGGTTAATTCTATTATGCCAAGGAAATGAACCGTTATCTTGTTTGTTCAAATTATAGTTCAAGAACTAATAGTTTGCAATGGGAGATCAATTAACATCTCGTGGTTGTTGTTTTCTCTTTCTGTGGAGTATAGGTATCCGAAATATTCGGCTGAAGCAATTGCAGATTCTTGCCCATTTTGTCGTGGAAACTGCAATTGCAAAGCATGCTTGCGGTCATTCAAAGTGCTTAAGGTTGATATTTTATTGCACTTCGTGTTATCTTTGTCGGTGCTACGAATTGACATTCTGGAGTTTTAATATGTTTATTTCTATCTACGATGTGTAGAATTTAAAGAGACAAGGAATGGAGATGGATGCAGACGAGAAGCTTAACTGCTGTAAATATATGTTACGAGCTCTATTACCCATCCTGAAACTAATTCATGAAGAACAAGATATGGAAAGAGTAGCGGAGGCAAATATACAAGGTGCTTTACATAACCTTGTTCATTGTTTCCCCGTTTTTGTTGTCCGATTTTAGAGTCTTCTAAATTACATATATTTCTTTTCTGAGTTATCTACAATTAGATGTTTGTAACGAGTGTCTGTTGTGAACTTGAGACACATTCTTGTCAGATCAAATGTATAAATGTGTGCATCCATGGTGGATTTGGCTGATCTGCATCGCAAAATTTATGCCACTCGTTTTCATTTTTTTTCCTTTTCTGATAGCTACTGTGTTCGTGCAGGAGTAAGAGTTCCAGATTTGGAGATAAAACAGACTTCTTGTGAACCAGATGATCGTTTCTACTGGTGAGGCTTTCCTTGCGAGGAACATATTCTATTTTTGCTCCCTTTAATACATTCTACTAACAGATTGAATTTAACCCATGACACATGAGCAGCAACAACTGCAGTACTTCAATTGTCGATTTTTATCGGAGCTGCACATACTGTTCTTACGATCTATGCCTGAATTGTTGTCGTGAAATCCGTGGTGGTTCTTTACAAGGAGATTCTCGAGAATTAATTACGAAGCATGGCGACAAACAAGAATCTGGGTGGCAAATGGGGAGGAATGGTAGCATCCCTTGCTTGGCTAAAGAAGTCGATGCTTGCGATTCTGGTCAACTAGAGCTGAAGCATATTCTTCCAAAAAACTGGGTTTCAGAGCTGAAGCAGAAAGCAGAAGAACTAGCAGAGAAATACAAACTCTTAGATGTTCCTGCAACCCCTGCACATAAGTGCTCCTGTTTCAATTCTGCCGGCTCTATTGACTTGGAAAACAGTAATTTGCGGATATCATCTTGTCGTGAAGATTATGATGACAATCATCTGTACTGTCCATCAGGTAGTGATATGCAGCATGGGGACATGGAGCACTTTCAAAAGCATTGGATGAAAGGTGAGCCGGTAATTGTCCGGAATGTTGTGGATCTTACGGATGGCCTGAGCTGGGAGCCAATGGTTATGTGGCGTGCATTGCGCCAGGTAACAAACCCCAGCAAGTCTAAGGATCCATCGTCCTTAACAGCAAAGGCCATCGAATGCCTGAATTGGTGTGAGGTTGGTTTCATTGCTCTCATCTCTGACACTCTTTTAATTTATATGCTCATGACCTTGAATTTTGTATTTTTGATGTGCAGTTTGAGATTAATCTGAAAGAATTTTTCAGAGGCTATTCAGAAGGTCGGAGACACCTCAACTCTTGGCCTGAGATGCTCAAACTGATGGATTGGCCACCATCGAATTTCTTGGAGGAACGCTTGCCACGCCATGGTGCTGAATTCATTAGTTCCTTGCCATATCAGGGGTACACAAATCCGAAGAGTGGATTTCTTAATCTTGCAACAAAATTGCCAGAGGATGCTGTGAAGCCGGACTTGGGGCCCAAGGCATACATTGCTTATGGGTATGGCGAAGAACTCGGCCGTGGTGATTCTGTAACAAAACTTCATTGCGACTTGTCTGATGCGGTATGTTTACTTGTATTGAGTTTGCACACTGACGTTCATTCTTTCTCATATATGTCAGTCTACACATACTCTGAAGAATTTTGCTAATTAGTGTTTCTTGCATCTGGCATAGGTGAATGTCTTGATGCATACTGGGGAAGTTTCTCTTGATGCTCGACAACGTTCTGCTATAAAGGCTTTGAAAAAGACATACAAGGCCCAAGATGAAAAAGAGCTTTTTGTGACTTCTCCCGAGTCAAATTTTGAAGCATCTATATCTGAGATTGGTGGGTCATGTGCTGCTCCTTCAAACCATGAACAATCTAAGTCTGACCTTAATCGTGGAGAAGAAGAGTCTTGTATTGTCGGCTGTGGCCCAGCTACCAGTGGTTTGGGTGTAACACAAAAGGATGCATGTGAGGTTCAGGCGGTGGACAGTTTGGATCTTAATATGGATGTTAATCTCCAAGTAGACGACAACCTGGCTTCATTGGAGACAAATGAAACGGAAATGTGCATGGTTCATTCTAGACATAAGGTTTCGGATACGAAAGACCATGCAGACCAACAACATGGGGAAACTGAGGTCACCAATAATGAGAACAAGTTGAGTGAAGAACAGAGTAACCTTGATGGCTTGGAGAAGAGTAATGGTGGTGCTCTTTGGGATATCTTCCGCAGGCAAGATGTTCCAAAACTTCAGGAATATCTTAGAAACCATTCCAAAGAGTTCAGGCACATAAATGGTTCTCCTGTAGCAAAGGTAATGACCGATCCATTTTATTCATGCAAACCTGTTCTTACACTCATTGTTGACATCACATTAAAATGGAAAATATTGCTGTTTGGAGGTAATAGATATGCCTGATACATCAAGCAAGTTTTCTGAGATCCATCTGTATCATATTGATATATACCTTTATGCTTTCACTGTGCACATGGTACACCAATTAGCTTGAGATCTGTGGTTTCTTTTGTTGGGGTTTGCAGTTTGAGTAGCAAGAGCTTGACTATAGTCTAATATTATAAAATGATGTGCTCTATTATTGTAGTTCGCTAGTACGGTTAGTGTTAAGCGGACGTTATCCACATTGTCTGTTGTAACTTAACAGTATTATTAAATATTACAGGTTATTCATCCAATTTATGACCAGACTTTTTATCTCAGTGCAAAGCATAAGAGGGCGCTCAAGGAGGAATTCGGTATTTTTTCTAATTATTCTAGCTAATCTTTCTAAATTTTGGTAACTTAGTACTTCTTTTTTATTCTTATCTAAGTGGCATTTGGATTCGATGTAGGAATTGAACCTTGGACTTTCATACAAGAACTTGGAGAGGCAGTATTAATCCCAGCGGGCTGCCCTCATCAAGTAAGAAACCTCAAGGTATGGAGTGATTTCTTCCTGTTTGTAGAAAGGTTTGAGCTATCCACAGTTTTATGGTGCTGTCCAACTGTGTTGTAGTTGTTTTAGAATTTTGAACAGTAGGAATGAATTTTTTAATCTTGCTTCTGTCTATGTTCATTTTGTTTTCTTTACCTTTGCAGTCATGTCTTAAGGTTGCAGTCGACTTTGTCTCACCAGAAAATGTCTTAGAATGTGTGAGGTTAACTGAGGATTTCCGTTTACTACCCAAGGGCCATAAGGCAAATGAAGACAAGCTGGAGGTATGGTTTTCTCAGCGTATAAATCCTCTAACTCTTGCTGCTCTACATACAGAGACTTGTTTAGCTCTGAATTTAATAGTATCACAACCATTAGCTTCAATTTCAGTGTCGTTTGAGCTTCATAAAAAAATTTGTGCAAGTAATAAGATTTGTCCATGATCCCGTCTCTTCTAGAATTAAACAAATTTCTTGTTGTTTCAGCTCTTTGATTGTCTTTTTAATGCACCCTCGATGAGTTATTTATCTCTACTATTTTTGAGAGGCTCTTGTTAAGCCGTGTGATTTTGTGTTCATATCAAAATTTAGTGATGCCCATCACAGAATACATGCGAACTCTAAAGAATACACTATGCACTGTGCATTAGGTCCGGGGTTGGTGCTTTAGAAACCAGTGTCGGTACTGTTGATTATGTTTTATGTCATCATTATTAGGGCCTAAAAAATCTCCCGTTGTGTTCATATTAACGAGTCAACATGACATTTTATTATTCTAATCAGGTAAAGAAGATGACCCTCTATACTATCAGCCAAGTTGTGAATGAACTGGAGCAGTTGATCAAGTAAGTCCTGTTAAATTCTTATCAGGAAAAGTCTTACGGGTAATGTGGCATGCACATAACTTTGTGAATCTTGCTGATGAGCAACTCACTCTCACTATATTTGTTTGATTTTTAATTGCATTAAGATTTATTCGAGCACGGCAAGCCCAAAACACATGAATTCGATTCGGTTTCTGGATGGATGGATATGCATTTCAGTTTTACTTGAGATATTAATAATGCCAAATATGTTTTCCAGGTCTGAGGATACTAAGAGCACTCTATCCGATTCTGATCCAAAACTAAATCCTCCGACAATTGAGATACTATAGAACAGAAAGGTACTGAAGATACACGGATACGTCATTTTTTTGTAGATTTTTTTTGTGTAGACAGTCGTCCTGTTGAAAGGTGAACGGCACCAAATGGCTGCAAACAACATACATACCACCACAACATCGGCAACAGTATGATCCATTCTTGATTTTGTGAATCTTAACCTAGGTCAGGTTACAATTTTATACTCTCATTTTTTAGTGACAATCCATTACTGCCTCATTTCCTCCCTCTCCTTGTAAGACGAGGTTGTGGCTTGCGAGTGTTCTTCTGATAACTACATTTTGTTGCCAATTCGAACACAAATACATATTGAAATAGACATCCTTCAACTGTAAATTTTGTTGGATGCTGGATTCTGAATACAAAGGCCTGTCACTTCTAACATGGATTTTGAATATGGGACCTTGATTTTGTGGATGTTGTATGTTGCATGGATGTAGGCCTGGTGTGCTCCCTTGACCAGGCTCTCCATAATAGAAACTTGCACCTACTGTGGTAGACACATTGTAGTATTCTTCAACACATTAAACAATTACTGAGGGGAATAAACAAAAGTATTGAGCATGTTCTAATAGTCATAGCACTTGTTTATATGAATAGAATAAGAAAATCATGTGCAGAATTATTATTCCCTTTGTCTCCTTCCATATTCTATGGGAGAAAAAAGAAGATCTCCTGATTTGTGCAGCTGTAGTGCTCCCATCATGCAACTTTCTATGACTATGGAGAATACCATAGAAAACAACTTTTACCAGTTCTTTTCTATGTTGAGTTAAATTGGTTTAAGACTTTAAGGTTGCTGATGTCATGCACTTCAGTCTTTGAGATCTTGATAGTTTTCAGTTACAATACTTTATGCATTTCATCGTGTACAAAACGTAATTTGCATAAGTGTAATTCTCTTCAAAGGCAGTTATACATGTTATTTTTTTCTTAAAATTACGTGCAATAATACTACGTATAATGTTGTCCTAATTCAAATAAATCTTGTGTAAGACGGTTAAATTTGATGTAATAAATGTATATTTTATCCATTTAACCTTAAAATGACAATAAAATAGAAAAACCAAAAGAAAAGAAATTCCTGTGAATTGAAAATTGTAAGAAAAATCAAGGGCCTCTCTCTATCTTCTTCTTCATCTGCATCATCAACTACTCAATCTTCAATCTCCATCTCTCATCCATCTACTCTTCTCCTTCTGTTGTCAGAGAGATAGAATCAATCTGTCTGTCTCTTTCACATACCAAAAACAAACAGACAAAGAAAAAAAGAAATGAAAGTATAAAGAGGAGAGAAAATGGAAACAATGAAATGTAATAATCTTCAACCAACATAACCAATTATTTAAGCAATCCCATTTACAGAAACAAAATTAAAAGGTAACTTCTTTTTCCTTCAGATACATCTACCCAACCCCCATTAAGCCATTACTGCACATGACTTGTTCTATTTATAATCTGAGTTTTTTTTTGTTTTTTTTTCTGGATCTGTAATCTGTTGTTTGGTTTTTGGAATATGGGTTTTGTTTGTTTCATATGTTGGTAGAGATCTCTGTTGGAAAAGGTGTTAGTCTTTCTTATTCTCATTGCTTCATTATTTGATTTTTATTCTCACATGATTTTTGATCTGACACTGGGTTTCCTGAATGTGTAAAGATGAATTTGTTTTAGTTGTTACAGGATCTAGTTTGATGTATCTCATTCCATCTCACTATTGGAAATTTTGTGTGTTTACTCATAATGCAAACTTTATCTCAGATTTCATAATTGGTTTTGAAGAAATTGGAAATGTCAAATGATATGGGAATTACTGAGTAATCTGTAAATTACCTAAGATTCATAGTTCCGCCGAATTAGAATGCTGATTGAAGGAGGGTCTGCTGTTGTGTTTTGGATACGAATTGTTAGTAGTTGATAAACAGTTTCATTGGATATGATTGCTAGTAGTCAATAAACAGTTTCATTAAGAAGGCTTGATGAACATAATTGATAATTCGAAGTGACATAGTTTGCATGCTCTAGGATCAGATTTATCATTTATGTTGTAGGCTAAAAAAATCTGTGACGAGCTATTGACATGATAATGATACTGAAATCTGCGCAATTACGTTTGAGAATATGCTGTGACGGTGTCTTTCTAACACCAATGACTATTTTTGGATTTAGATTTGTGCATTACATTTGTTGCCGGTAACCTGAATAAGGAATTTCTCTCTTGCGAATTAGGGACTGATAATTTCACTGCTGCAAAAACTGGCAAAAACCAAGTCATCATAACAGTAAGTTTTATAGATCCGGAGTCTTGACATTACACATATGAAGTGTCAGTTTATTACACCAATTTGTTTGATTATCTCTGTTGTGAAGAATGATGGATATGTTCTGCACTTAAATTTTTTTATGTTGCTATGCTGATTGAATTTTGGACCAGGATGCGCGTTATGATGCCTGTTTCCCGGAAGACGGTAATGGCTATGAAGTCTTACCAAACCCAGGCTGAGGGTTTGGTTAGAACTTACTTGCTAGCAGATCCTGTCATTCCGTACACTGCTGTCTTCAGTGGTATCCTAGCTTGCAAAATGGTATGTCTTTGCTACACCTTAGAGTTGCTTTCTTTTGATAGTTGGGGCGTATCTGTTGAACTAGTGCATGTTAGCATCTTTTTTTATTTTGCTAAGTCAATTAAATTTATTAATGAAAGAGAACCAATGTGATTAGTTCAATTACAGAACTTAAAACTGAAAAGCTGTATAAGCTATACAAAACGGAAGTATAACCAATCAGGCCATTCTAAAGAGGCCTTGATGTATACTCTTTGCAGAGATTGTCGTGCACCTTTCTTGGTGTATGCTAACCTATCATTTTAGTGGTGCATGTTAGTATCTGTTATAGTGTCATGGCTTAAAACGAAAACAAAGATGCTTAGACTTGGACGTTTACGGCCCTTGCTTTCTCTTATGGAAACTGTCTGCTAGTTTGTAGTGCTTCTTGTTCAATAATTGCGCCTTGTACTTTTATGTCCATTGCAGGGTTATGATATTACCCAGGTGATAAGTTCTGGTTATTCTAAGACGTACGCAACCCTTACGAAAATCCAAAAGATCGAGTGGAACAACAGGTAAGTTCGTCTTATCTAGTTGTCCCTGTTATCTTATTTTTTGTTTTACTCGTTCTTATATGTTGTTAAAATGTCTTTGCAGGGGTATCTCTACTATTCATGCCATATTCATCACAACAATGTCATTGTACTTCGTGTTCTTTGCCGAACTGTTCTCCGACCGTTCAATTACTGGCCTTGTTACATTCCGCAGCTCACCACTTTCTAATTTTGCACTGGGGGTAGGAATTTCTCCCCTTTAGGTTCTCAATCTCAAATGATTTAAATAACTGCGTTGAACACGCAAAGTGCACTTAGTGTGTCCTTCACAGCTTTTTATATGTACTCTAAAATGTGCATAGAAAATCCATTGTGAAAGATCAAATATGTGTGCCTTAAATATGAGATCTTGAATTTTGGTCACTTAGCCTTGTTTTCCCTCGTTTATTCTGTCTACTCAACATTATAAGTCATGCTTAGGTAGACCAGCGTTTGTGATGCCCATGTATGGCTTTGGGGTATTTAACATGTGTTGAAGAAGCATTTTCTGTATCATAAACCTGATCTAACTTGTGACAGGTTTCTGTTGGGTACTTCATTGCGGACCTTGCAATGATATTTTGGCTGTATCCCTCTTTAGGTGGGATGGAGTATGTAAGTACATTATTACTCTGTATGGTTTAGCAATCTTCTATTTTTCAAAAGGACTTGCGGATTCGGTCCTTGTCTTGTTATGTCATTGAATAATACAGTAAAACTCATGCTGCAGGTTCTGCATCATCTTCTTTCTCTAATTGCGGTAGCATACTCTATGCTATCTGGAGAGGGACAGCTTTACACATATATGGTTTTGATCTCAGAGACTACGACTCCAGGAATAAATCTGAGATGGTACAGTGACTAATGTTTTCAAACAGCCATTTGTTTGCATTGCTTTATTAATTATATTTTCTCTTCGTGCTTGGTAACAGGTACCTTGACACGGCTGGAATGAAGAGATCGACTGCTTATCTCATTAATGGAGTTGTTATATTCTTTTCTTGGCTGGTGAGTTACCAGTTTTTTAGTCTCTCATTTAAACCGTTTGGATCATATTTTAACGAAATAAATGATGCATTGCAGGTTGCCAGGGTTCTTCTCTTTGTTTACCTGTTTTACCACGTGTACCTGCATTTTCATCAGGTAACGGTTAAACCACCTATCTGACTCTGCTTGTCCCGCACTTTGATTCCTTGTCATTAGATTTGTTGGAAAAATTTCATGACCACTTACTTTTCTCTTTGCAACTTCTATGATACAGGTCGAACAGATGCACCCCGTTGGACTGTTCTTGGTCTTTGTGGTACCAGCAGTTTTGGCGACAATGAACTTGATGTGGTTCGGCAAGATACTCAAGGGATTGAAGAAGACGTTAGCGAAAAGGCAGTGATTTTTTTTTTATACATAGATATTATTATGGTTGTTGTAACATCCTGGTCATATTCTTCTCTCTGTCTTTACTGTATAAATACAAGAGAGGGAAAGAAAAAGAAGGTCATGGTTTTTTCTATTTTGATTCATTAGGAATCAGAATTGTTGTAAATGAGTCAAAGCAAAAGAAAAACGAAATTCGGATAACCAAAAAACCATCTTAAATCTGTGTATTTCACATAGTAATTCAGCATTCTTTCTGCACCTAGAACTGTCTAAAGCTCTTGGAGAATAAGATGCAAAGATGGATTCGGATAGCATTCTTTCTGCACCATATTTGAACTTGCACATTCCGTTGATTGCTATGCAACAGTAAGCCGTAAGCGATGAATTGCGGGGTAAGGTTAGTTACTACTTTCCTGGAGATGCATACCAATACAAAATCAAATCATTACCCTCAAGAAAACAGCCCTGCTCTCTTCCGTCCACATTGCTGCTGGGATTGGTCTCTGTTAGTTTTCTTTTTCTCAGTGCAGCTGCCAAATTTATAATATTTTGGTCTCTTTAAAAAAACCCGATCGAGTTTCTTTGATTAAGTATGGGAAGTTTTTTTTTTGAAGCATTAAATTAAATAAAACTAATTAAACAGTTATTACACATGGGAATGTAATTCCCATAGAGTCGCTCAATAGAATTTGATTAAGAAAAGTCGGATTTGTCTGTTCCCAAATTGATGTTGAAAGGTTTTCCGCCTGGCTACCATCGGCTGCAAAGTTTGCCAGTCCATCCGCAGCTTGGTTTCCTTCTCTATAGTTATGCTGAATAACACAACACGGGATTTGTCGCATTCGATGTATGATTTCCTGAATCATTTCAGAGATATACCATGGAGCTTCCCTTGGATTGTTGATGAAGTGCACGAGATTTTCCGAGTCCGTTTCGAACATGACTTTAGTCCAGTTTCTTTCATTTGCTGCTCTGGTCGCTATCAGTGTGGCCCATGTTTCAGCTGTTAGCGCAGTGGTTATACTCAGAGGTTGTGCAGGAGCCAATACTGTGTGCGCGCTCGAGTTCCTGCATATGAATCCTTCTCCTGCTATACGGTATTTATTTTATAACAGTCTGGTGCTGGGATACTCCAACCCACATGAATGGTTGTAGTAGATTTCGATAAGTTTGTTGTCAATCTGCAAGGACTATCCCCTGATAGAACTGGTGGGCAGGTCGTTTTTCCCATTCAAATTCATGTTAGAGTGCGAAAGATCTCGCCAGGATGTCGTCTTGGGTGGACTGCTTCTGATTGAATACGAGCTCATTTCTGGTAGTCCATATATACCAGAAGAGGAAACAACAATATGTGATAGAATATGTATTATCTCGAGTTTGCAGTAATTTGGAAATTGTTGTTTGGAGGTTTATGATAATTGGTTGGTGGTTACCTTGGGGATGGTTTGCTGATATGTGATTATAGAGGGTGTTCCAAGTGGACAAAATCATTGGAAAATGAATCAACTTGTGACTGGCTGTTTCAGGCTCAGAATTGCATCGGGGGCATATGGTGGAAGTGGAGAGATTGATGTGGTGGAGTAGAGATAAGGTTGGTAAACCTTCATTTATAGCTTTCCACAAGAAAAACCGAATTTTTGGAGGACACGGTAAGGTCCACAAGAATTTTGTGTTAGGGAGGGGTTGAGCATAGGGTCGTGGGAGAGAGTTGTTTTCCTGTTGGATTAGACAGCTGTACCCGGATGCTGTGGTATATTGACCATATTTAAAGTGAGGCCAAATAATTTTTCCTGAGGTGTTGTTGACGGGTGGTGGATGTTTATAATATGATGGGTTACATTGTTGGGAGGTTGCTCAACTGATCGTGATTCCAGTTATGGGAGATGGGGTCAATTAAGTCTGCGACATATTGGATAGGGCCGCATTGGGTTGGATCAAGGTTTTGAAAGTGGGTATCCAAAAACCATTTCCTATTTGGTGAAATATATGATTTTTGACAGTAGGTATGAGAGATGCCATTTGTTTCCATTGTGGGCTGGCAGTAGTGGGTATTGATATCGTACCTTGCAATATCGGTTGATGGTGGAGGCATTTCTCGTGGAAGAGGCTCGAGCAAATGGAAGGTGGTTGGTCTTGAATATTCCAATTTTTTTCTTCATAAAAATATCTTTATTGTGATGGCTACTCTTCCTGATACCTAGCCCTCCCTCCGCTATTGGCTTGTTTAGCTTGTTCCATCCTAATGGGTGAAGCTTTCGGACTGAAGATTGGTGACCCCAGAAAAAAATTCCTGGTGATCCGATCAATTTGTTTGTGAACATGGGGTGGGAAAAATATGTGTTTGCATGAGGTAATTTGAGGTTGGTGTTAAGGAGGTTTTGATTAACACTAGTCTTCCTGCAGGGGTTAGGTATTTTGTGATCCATCCTTGTGCTTTGCGTGCCAATCTCTTCTCTGTAGTAGCGTTTCAAAGATGTGTTGAGGTCCTCCCATGATTGAATTAAGTATGGGAAGTTGTATGTGTATTTCATAATAGGAGCAAAGTATATATTCATATAGTTGAGGGTCATTCCTAATCCTAGTCGAACCAAATTTTTGTTTCCTATTTTCAACCTATCGAATGAATAACAAAAATGGGCATCCCTCCATTGTAGTCCAGCCCGGTTAGGATACCTGGCTTTCACCCAGGCGACCCGGGTTCAAATCCCGGCAATGGAATTCTTTTCTTTTTTTGCTTTCATTTATCGACTTTTCATATTAGATTTCCAAGAACTAGTCCTCTTGCCGGTTCTTCAGTAGAAAACCTACATTAGTGCGTACTCATGAAGGGTTTTGGTGCCACTCAAAATACTTTCAAATGCTGAATAGTCTAGACAGGCAATAAAGTATCGTAAAAAGGTGCAATAGAATATGTAACCTCACCATAAGTACCAACAGGTTCCCATAAAATCACGGATTCATTTCTGTAATATTTCTTCTCATTTTGTTAAAGTCTACCGGAATCCAACTCAAAACCAATTGGCGATGAGTGGAACGGCCTTTCCATATTATATTTCAAGTTCATTATGCGGAAACTAGTGATGTGGGATTATTGTCCTTTCACACCCTCCCTCACGTGTAAGATCAGTCATTCGGCCTAACACGTGGACCTATGCAAGCACAACAACTACTAAACCAATGGGTGAGAAAAGAGAATTTGGTTGGTTGCTTAGCATGATTTAATGGCTTTCTTGGAGAGGTTATTTTCTGAAACTAAAGATGGGGATCAAATCGAGGCGTTGCTCAATATTGGCATAAATTTTGTTTTTAATCGAGGAAAGACGAAACGAAATATGGTGGTTTCGGATTTCAAAACAGAAGATGATGACCAGAGATTAGTATGTTCAGGTTTTAAAGACGGGAAGAAGGAGTCGACGCTTGCTATTGGTGTCACTAAGCTCAGTACTAGAAGCAAACGTTTGGGTTTCGTTTATAACCATGGAAAGTCAACTGGATATCGTGCAAGAGTACTAGAGAATAAGCTCGAGACAAATGAGCTAGAAGTTAAGTTTTAAACTGCGGACTATAGAGGGTAATGGGTTTTTTAACCTAGTAAAGCGAGGTGGTTCAACAAGGAACAGGGAGAGGACTGAGTTTTCCCACTTTCAGTTTAGATCTTACACAAGAATTTCATCTTCCAAAAATAGGGGAGCCAAGATACAGGAGTATGGTAGCAGAAGATGAGCCTTATTAAGGCTAGAAGAGTGGCGTGAAGATTTTCTTCACGGAGCCGTATTAAAGCTAGATAGTTGGATGTGCAGATTATATGCACAAAATTTCATTGGTGTGAAGATTATATTCACACAAGAAAATAACAGAAGCAAAGATGAGGCTAATCGTTAGCCTAGGTTTAATTGAGCCATATTAGGGCTAGAGAGTATCTAGAAGGTACTATAAGAGGTGGAAGTTTGATAACTGAGCCTAGAAGTTTGAGGTTTCCTACTTTAGATAGGATTCCTAATTTAGATGAGTTCTAAAACTCATAGCTTTATTTCTTTTCCAGCAAGTTTACATCCATATAAAAGGAGGAGACTTGTAGGTTAGAAAGGTAGAGAAAACGATAGGGATAGCAGTCATATTTTTGATTGTAATAGAGTTTTATTTCAAGTAATAAAGAAGAAGAAGTTAGTAGGTGGAGAGAAACTCGAGAGCGAGTGCAACCATATTTGTGGTTTGTAATAGAGTTTTTTTCTTTCACAATTTAAAGAAGAAGAAGTTAGATGAAACAATCGTGTTCTTTTCGTTGTATTCTATTATCTTTCTTTTGTGTTCTTCCTGACTTCCTATTAAACAACACTGACTTTAGGTACTCTTGATCGATTACGTATCAGATTTCGATTATTCTAGTTTTAGAAAACGTTTCCACTATATAAAAAAAAAACACCAGGCTCAAAATGAATTTAATTCCAGTAATCCGAAAACACACCAGGCTCAAAAGTTAATTTAATTCCGGTAATCTCTTATTGTAATAATCATAAGTTTGTTTATAATTAACTTACTACCGAATATGGGGTTGCAAAATTCGAGAACCCTTGATTATTGGAGAACTAAATATAATCCCACATAGCTAACTTCTTAGTCTTGATCCTAATATATAAGGTGTGGAGCCACTCCACTCATTGCCAATTGGTTTTGAGTTAGGAGTATTTGGGCTTTGATAAAACCTATGGATTTTGACAAAATAAAAATCTGGGGCTACTTTTAATCGGAAGATAATTAAATTTATACATTATATCCCGATTATGATAGTTTTGAAATTCAAAAGTGAAGGATTTTGGCAAAACCACATTTTAGGGCCATTATAGAATCATAAACTAGAGTTAATCTCAGTATTCTCCGATTGATTTAATCGGAAGTTTTTTAAAATTTATTTATTAATGATTATGGAGTTGCAAATTTCAAAAATTCGAGGATTACGACAGTATCTGTGCGACCAAAACCTAAGGATTTTGGAAAAACACAAATCTGGGGCTACTTTTAATCATAAGATTGTATTATCTCCCAATTACGCAAAGGATTTTGGCAAAACCTCATTTTGAGGCCACTATAGAATTGGAAGTTGAGTTAATTCCGGTGTTCTCCGATTTGTTTAATCAGAAGTTTGTTTAAAATTTATTTACTGCTGATTATGGAATTGCAAAATTCAAAGACCCAAGGATTATGACAGCATCCGTGCGGCCAAATCCTAAGGATTTTGGCAAAACACAAACATTTCGACTGTATAATTAAAGTTATATTTTTTTTTTTGATGCAAACAAACTATTTTATTAAACTTAAAACATAACTTCTACATTAACTTCTTCTCATCCCTTATCAGCATTTCAAATTTAGTTGGGATGTCATCAAAAGAAGTTTTCTTAGCTCTAGCTTCATGAGCTATTTTTGGGAACACTGTGTAGGTGTTACATTCTTTTTTGATGCAAAGGTGTTGCATTTGATCAACTGCTCAAAGTTGCCAAAATCAAAATAAGATAAAACTGAAACACTTTCACAGAGAATCTGCTGTCAAGTTATATGCTACTTATCTACTGCAAACTAAAACTACACATCTTTAATGTAAAATTGTTATAAAAAAACTCTAGGAGAATAAAGGTATCAGTGATAGTAGACATAAAGAGATTGAAGCTGCTACCATCTTCGTAACATAAAAGTGAAGATTCTCATTCTTCTTACGCTTCAATCTTTGTTACGTATACCGTAATAACCAAGTCCTAAAGAAGGGCCAAGTTCAATTGGACCACTAGAGTTTACCTGCAAATACGTCTAGGTTCGTAATTCAGTGACAACACAAGTCTAGAGCAAGTTCTACCATAAAAAGGAAATGTGAGTGAATATCAATTGGGCATAACTCATTCATTAAGGTTCATGTTTCAGAGACTACAGATTCAATGTAGTAGTATTTTTGACGTCACCTTGAGTTCCTCTTGCCGCTTCAGTAGCTAAGCTCACTGTCACATTTCGCTTATTTCGAAAGCTAGTGCTACTAAAGGGTGTCGGAGGAACTCTGGGTGTCATTCAAACATTATCAGTATCAAGTCTTATGGGTTCTGCACAAAAACACTTTTTGGTATGACAACATTGGCAAGGGAATGATATGATAAAATACTAAGAAACAACATTTAATTCTTGACATGATAAAAAGAAACCCTTGAAAAATGTTCTGAGCATTAATAGAAAATAACATTGTTGTTCTACCAATAGCTTTGCACTGAATAAATAAGGCAATGGATATTAAGCTAAACTCACTAAGAGTATTTATTAATAAAAGAAAAAGCGAAACAGGAACTGGAGGGGGCATAAAGCTAAAACTTCCTGAAGAAAGAAACATAGAAGAAAAAGAACAATAGAAACTAAGATGGAAAGAAAACATCTCTCACCTTAAGTGTTTAACTCGAGAACAACTGGGTCAAGAGGTTTCAAGTAGTCCCTTGCTTCGGCTTAAAATTAGGCGATGGATCTCAATGAGCTTGTCCTTGATGTTTTCTTCACCATGCTGAATCATCTAGACAGGTAATAAAGTCTCGAAGAAAGGTGTAATAGAGTAGGTGCCACCAGTAGTACCAGTAGGATCCAATAAAATCTCAAACGAATTTTTGTAAAATTTCTTTTCACTTCGATCATAATACTGAAGAACTTCACAACGAAACTGGTGAGCATAACGTTCTTCCTTTAAGAACTTTAAGACTACCAGGCTTGTACCAGTAATGGCTTTGAATGCTAAATTATGTATTTTATCCCAGTGACAAGGCAGTTGTAATGTTTCTTCAGTCCAATTTTTATTGGTATCACTGCCGCCGTTGTCAATGGTATGAATCCATAGGTTAAGAATATCATCTCCTTCTCGAACCAATACACATAAACGTCCGTCCACTTCAGCCAATTCATGAACTAATTGAAGCCTTTCAATTGAACCCCAGTGATCAAGGACGGGGTTTGGGATTGTTATCGATCTAAATGTCTCACTTCCAAGATCAAATGCCATTATAACGCCATTCTCACATCGTGGCTTCTTGCCAGAGATCCAATATGTCGAACCACCCACATGAACGGAATTTTTCTTAATTGTAGTCTCGGGTGGAACTTGTTCAATCTTTCTCCATGTATTCTCACCCAGTGTAAAAACCCCACAAACCAATTCACGACTAACAATTTCTTCAATTCTGCGCGTTACAGTAATCTCAATCATACAAAACACCTTGTGTTTATTAGTAACCGGATCGACTCCAAACCCAAACATGTATTCATAAGAACTTTTCAAACGATCTCTCCGGCAGCCTTTAACTAGTTTAACACCAAAGAGTTTCCTGAATGCTGCATTTGTTAAGGTATCGATCCATGGTGTCTTGTCTCGGGTGCTAGGATTGTGAATCTGAACAGAACAGTGCTCCATAACAGCACTACCACCCTTGACAAAACACACCAAACCATTAACAGGTTCAAGCATTGATACTGGTTTCTCATCAAGAGCCACGTTATTACTAGTGACAATAGCATCATTGTCCAATGATTCATGACCATGACAATCATCAAACCTCAAATCTTTTGGACAGAACAAAAACCTCTTGACTGGTATGGGCCTATTAACATGGAGTGCGGGATACATCAGAAAAGTATGTTCATCAAGGAGATGATTTTTCGACATTGTTAGATGCAAATCGATAAAGCATGTGTTATGTTTGATCAAATACCTCCAAAATCTACATACTGACTTGCACTTCATCAAGCATTTCACAGGTAATCTACTAAGAATGTTAAACAAAAGCAGATGCATACCGTCAAAGAAACATCCCGGCTCTCTTCTGTAAACATTTCTGCTGCTGCTGCTGCTACTGCCGCCGCTCAGATCGGATAATTTTCTCTTCATCAATGCTGCTTCCAAGTTAATCATCTCCCTGATTGATCTGTTGATTCGGTAGATCAGAGAGGAACTAAGATTTAAGATTACAACTGTTTCCTTAAAAGAAACAATAGTGTACTCCAAGTGTTTGATAATAGTTGTAAATGAAAAAAATAATAGTAGAAATGAGAGTGAGTCGTGTATCTGATAGGCTTACTCTCACTCTAGAGATAAGAAGACCCGGTCCACACTCGTGTGATAGCTTTAAATACTTACATGTGGCACCTTTTTAAGGAAAGCATTAAATGCAAAATTAATTAATATATCATCACCATTAATGAAAAAAATCCTGAAAATTACTTTTTGTCATTTATAGTCTGGTTACACTATGCGGAAACATATTATTTCAAAGAATTCACAAAATAATCTGGATTATTGCAAATATCAGGTACCTTAATATAGCTATCCATTTGGATATAACAATCCATTGTAGTCCAGCCCGGTTAGGATACCTGGCTTTCACCCAGGCGACCCGGGTTCAAATCCCGGCAATGGAATTTTGTTTTTTTTTTTGCCTTAAATTTCCAAGAAACATCCTCATATGCTTCCAGTAGATCCTTTCAACTTGCAAGACAAATCTTTTTCCTGCTGGTCACTGCAAACTTAAAAACCAGACTAACCGAATTTCAAAAACACAAGAAGAATAAAAGTATCAGAGATGAATGACATGGATTGAGATAGTAGTGAAAGCTTCAACTATCTATCTCTTCACAAAAAGTGAAGAAGAATCTCATTCACCTTTGCTGCGTTCCCATATTTATAACCATGTCCTAAAGATGGACCAAGTTCAGTTGGACCTACTTGACTGCAATGTGGCTCCAAATACGTCTAGGTTCGTTCATTCATCAACTTGTCCTGAGTAGTAGTATCCTTCTTTTTTTATCACAACAACACTAACTAGATGATCAGTGATAGATATCCTTGAACTATATAAAGAAATGGAAGTGAAATAGCAGTTGGACATCACTCAATGCAATCATCACTCTTTGTTCCGGTGTACTGCTCAGGATGCGGCTTAGTTTTGTAGTTTGGCGTCACCTAGAGTTCCTCTTGCCGCTTCAGTAACTATATTCTTTCTACCACATTTGCTTATTTGTGCTAGCTACTGAAGGGTTTGGAGGAACTCCGGGTGTCACTCAAACATTAGCGCACAGCTCCACAATTTATTTGCAGATACTCCGGCTTGTGTGTTGTTATAACTCTGATCTATCTGTACCTGAATTCGTGTAAGAAATGATTCCACGTAGCCCCAATTTTTTTTTCAAATGTGCGCAACTGTTTCCAAATTATATTTGCACATGTAACACCTGTTTTTCTTACGAATATTTTGAGTAACTACTTAGTATGGAATTTTGAATATCTAAAACGGTACTATATTTGATGGTACTCTATTAGAATTCCAAATTGCCTCTTTAGGGAAGCTTAACAAATTTTATTCCTCACTATACTTAAGATGAGGTGAATTTGTTTAATACACTTGAGATGAATTTATGTGCATAAACTACAATATAATTAAGAAAAGTCTTTGTTGGCAACTTGGCTACCAACTTAATATACTTGAGATAATTTATGTACACAAACTACAAATAATTAAACATGAATACCATAATCCAAGAGAGAAAAAAGACACCTTCACTGAGGCTTACAGTCCGACTCCCAGAGCTCCCTCGCCTTCTAAAAGGAACGGTTAAACAAATTTAGCGTGGAAGATGGATTTAGATGCGAAAACTGAACAGGAGAACAAAAAAAAATCTCATCCTTTCAAGGGGTTGTATATGAGTTGTAGAGTAGATGATTTCCTTAATTAAACTATGTAAAGAAATGCGAGTGAAATAGCAATTGGACAATATTACTCATGCAATCATCACTTTCAAGTAAATTTATTGTTTAGCCACGAAATAGGGAAAAAACAAACCATTTTAAATATTTTCAACGGTGTCTATTCTAAACAATTTCCTCGCAAGTATTATCCTCTGTCGCCCTAAATAAACAAATATATATAATATATTTGTTTGACTTAAAAGTCTCCATAAACAATACAGCCCACTTGGTTTTGTTTTCGAATAAGTAGCATGCTTGTATTTATTATTGGAACTCTATTTTTTTATGTTTTTATATGGAATTCATTTCTGAAATCGACTCTGTTTTTTTAGGTTTTTATATAGAGTTCATTTCCGGAATGAATTCTGGATTTTTTTTTTTTTTTATATGGAGTGGAGTTCATTTTTGGAATGAATTCTGTTTTTTTTTTTTAGGTTTTCATATGGAGTTCATTTCTGGAATGAACTCTGTTTTTTTAGGCTTTTACATGGAGTTCATTTCTGGAATGAACTCTGGCTTTTTTTAGGTTTTTATATGGATTTCATTTCTGGAATGAACTCTGGTTTATATGTTTTCTGAAAAATAAGTAGAAATTAACAGGAGTTCATTTTGACGAATGAACTGTTACAAAAAAAATAAGTAAAAATTAACACGAAAAGGTAATTTTGTCTATTATATATTTTTAAATTATTATGGACCAAACAGTAAAGGCGTTCTCCCAAAGGACTATTTATTAGTCGACCTCTGCTGATGGCTGTCTCTAAAGTCTAATTCATATCAACTCTGAAGTGTGAACTGGAGAGTAAATCAAAGTGTATTTGAACTACTTCTTATTAATCTATATTTTGTTGATTAACTGTAACTGTCAGGTGTCTTGATGAGCTGTCTCTTATAATTATATTTCACACGTGTCCTTCAGTGTGTGGTTAATGTTTGTGTGGCTCTCTGTGTCTGTAATAGAGTAGATAAATATCTCTCTCTTGTTTAGTGTCTGTAAGGTCTTTTATTGAGACACAGTATTATTCAATCATGGTATCAGACCTGAGAATTAAATTTTCTCAGAGGGATTCGATCCAAATTTCTTCTCGCCATTAATGGCTGATTTGTGAGCTCAAATCTTTTTCAAACGAGTGAATTATTTTTTCATGTTATTCGATCTTTCTATCAATCACTCATTCTGTGTGTTTCTCAATCTCTTCAAAAAAAATTTCCAGATCTATTTTCTTGATTTTGAATGGATACTGCTAAATCAATTTCAAAAGTTCCTCTTCATCAACTTGCAAATATTGTCAGTCTTCAACTCCAAGAAGACAATTTTCTCACATGGAAATATCTTTTTCTTGCTCTCCTCAACAAATATAGAGCACCTGGTTATGTAACTGGTACTGCTATCTGTCCAACTGCGCGTAATGATAATCCTGCTTACATTCTCTGGAAAGATGAAGATTCAACAATTATGATTATGTTATATTCACCAATGTCAGAATCTGTAATTCCTTACTTTGCTGGAGCTACATCTGCTATTGAGCTATGAAATAACATTCAAAGTCGTTTTTCACAAGTTTCGACTACCCATACAATTCAACTACGCACAAAATTACAATCAATCAAGCTCGGCAATGGTTCAATTACAAATTATCTAGCAGATATCAAAAAGACAATTGATGCTTTAGCCACTGCTGGTTCTATTGTTAGTGATAGTGAAATTGTTGTCACTACTCTATCAGGTTTGAGCTCCTCCTTTGACGCTTTCGCTACATCTATTAGATTTCGATATCCGCCAGTAACTAGTGTTGAACTGCACAATCTTCTCCTTAGTGAAGAAGTTGTTTTATCCTCCAGATCTAAGTCAATTCAAGAAGATTCTGAGAATAAGGCTTTTCTGGCACATAATCAATATCGAAGCTATAATAATAATTCATATCCATCTTCTTAAAATTTTCGTCCTCCACATCCTAATATGAGAGGTGGTCACAGTCCAAATTATAGGGGCAAACGACCTTTTAATCCATCTTTTAGAGGTTTTCCTTCATCACCACATTTCAGAACATCATCAACTGCTTTTGGTTCATCTCCACCAACACTTGCTTCAATACCACCTCCTTCATCAATTACTTCAGCTACCAAAATGCCTTGCCAAATATGTGGTGATCGTGATCATTTAGCTCCATAATGCTCTAATAGGTTGAATTTTTCTTATCAAGGGAAGGCACCACCTCAGAATCTTACTGCAATGTTAGAAGATGCTAACATATTTGGAGAAAATCCTTGGTATGCTGACAGTGGAGCAAACAATCATATTGTCAATTGGATGACTACACTGCTTATGATGGTTATGACTACATACAAACTGCCAACGGTGAAGGTATGTCCATTTATTCAGTAGGTTCAGTTACTTTTCCTACTCCTAGTAAACACTTCATTCTCCAAAATGTGTTACATGTCCCTACTGCATCTAGTAACCTACTCTCAGTACATAAGTTCACCACTGACAATGCTTTTTCCATCACCATCTCTCCCTTTGATTGCACTGTGAAGGATCTTCAAACTGGGAAGATTCTGTTGCAGGGTCCTCATGTCAATGGCCTTTATCCAATCAATTTCCATTTGACACCTCAAACTCTCCACATCAGTAAATCTACCACTGCTATCTGGCATCACAGATTAGCACATCCATCTTTTCAAACACTTCAAAAAGTATGTCAAACCTTTGATTGTAATGTAATAAAAACAAAACTCTTCTATGAGTGCTGTCAGCTAGGGAAATCTCATGAAATTCCATTTAGTATTTCTTATTCCAGTACTTTCAAGCCTTTGGAACTATTACATATGGATCTTTGGGGTCATTCTCCTGTAATCTCCAATAGTGGTTATCTCTATTATGTTAATGTCATAAATGATTTTTCCAAATTTTGTTAGTTGTTTCCTTTACAAGCTAAGTTAGACTTTAAAGATGTCTTTTTCAATTTCAAAACCCAAATAGAAAATCAACTATCCACTAAAATTATCACCATAAGAACTGATGGTGTCGGTGAATTCATAAATAAATAAGTCTCTACCTTCACTCAATTTTATGGCATCAAACATGAATTTACTTGTACACACACTTTTGAGCAGAATGGAGTGGCAGAAGGTAAACATAGACACCTTCTTGATGTTGGTAGAACCTATCTTATTCGAGCCAAACTTCCTGACTCTTTCTGGGTTGATTATTTTCTAACTTCTAATTACACAGTCAATAGACTCCCCACTAAGAGTATTCAGTTTATGTCTCCCTTTGAATAATTATATGACAAATATCCTGATTATTCATTATTAAGAAGTTTTGGATGTATTTGTTATCCTTGGTTGAGACCTTATGCATCACATAAATTGGCCCCCAGAAGTACACCTTGCATTTTCATTGAATACAGTTCACACCAAAAGGATAAAGATGTTTAGATCCCATTTCTGGGAAAGTATATATCTCAAGACATGTGGTTTTCAATAAGACTGTTTTTCCTTATGCTTCTATCAAGTCTACTTCTCCATCATCTTCAGACTTGTGCTATAGGAACTTTGCAAGAGATGTTCCTATAGCTGCTCCTACTTTGCCAGTGTATGCTATTTCATCTATTTCTACTTGTTCTTCATCAGCATCTCAGGATTCAGTTTCATCCTCAATTGTGCCTTCTCTTCCTCAGCTACCTTCTACTCAATTTCAAAATGCTCATTTAATGCAGACAAGAGGCAAAAATGGTATTACAAGACCAAAAATGTACTATGCTACTAAACACACTCTTCCAACTACTTTACTTAGTCCTACAGTTCCAATTACTCCTACTTTCTTTACTCAGGCTAACAAGATTCCAAAGTGGAGATTTTCTATGGTAAATGAACATACTGCTCTAAAAGATGCTGGTACATGGTCTCTTGTTCAACCTGAACCTGGTCAAAATGTTATTGGCTGCAAGTGGGTCTACAGAATAAAGTACAATGCAGATGGTTCAATCAATAAGTTCAAGTCCAGGCTTGTGGCTAAGGGGTTTCATCAACATGCTGGTCAAGATTACAATGAAACTTTTATCCCTGTTGCTAAACCTACAACAATCAGGTTGGTCCTCTCATTAGTTGTGAATTATGACTGGCCAATTCAGCAACTTGATGTAAGAAGAGGTTTTTATGGAGCAACCTCCAGGTTTTGTAGATGCTGAGAAGCCTCACTTTGTTTGTAAGTTACATAAATCCATATATGGTATTAAACAAGCCCCAAGTGCATGGTATGATAAACTCTATAATGTTCTTCTTGACATGGATTTTAAGCCTTCTGCAATTGATCCATCCATTTTTTTCAGAGAGTTGGTTCAAGAATTACCATTCTTCTTGTTTATGTGGATGATATTATCTTATAAGTAATTCTTCCTCTTTTTGCACTGAACTCATAGCTGCTTTGGGCACACATTTTCCTGTTAAACATTTGGGTACTCTTCACTATTTTCTGGGCTTAGAAGTTTAAAGGAATGAGTCTGGTCTTTTTCTTAGCCAAACCAAGTACTTGATCTTTTGGAAAAAACTCAGATGGTTGGAGCCAAACCTTGTTCAACTCCAGCATCTGCTTCAGGCAAGCTTACTGCTAATGATGGATATAAACTTGACAATCCTACTGAATTCAGATCTTTAGTGGGTGCCTTGCAGTATTTGACTTGAACAAGGCCTGAAATTAGTTTTGCAGTCAATCGGGTTTGTCAATTCATGCATCAACCAACTACAGTGTATCTCAATGCTTCCAAAAGGATATTAAGATATGTAAAAGGCACTATCAATCATGGACTTTTCTTCTCCAAAGGGCTTCAAACTTTACAAGTCTTTAGTGATGCTGATTGGGCTGGCTCACCTGATGATAGGAGATCTACTACTGGTTTTTGTATATTCTTTGGTCACAATTCAGTTTCTTGGAGTGCCAAGAAACAGTCCACTGTTGGCAGATCCAGCACAGAGGCAGAGTATAGATCCCTTGCAAACACTGCAGCTGAGGTTGTTTGGTTGTGTCAGCTGCTTCAAGATTTATACATTTTTCTTCCTGTTCCTCCTATGTTGAATTTTGAAAACAAAAGCATCCTTTGTGTATCTTCAAATCTAGTTTTTCATAGCAAGATGAAGCACATGGCTTTGGATTTTCACCTTGTCAGAGAATTGGTGCAGGAAAAGTCTTTGCAGGTCTCTTATATATCAACAATTGATCAGCTAGCTGACATCTTCACTAAGAGTCTTCTAGGTCCAAGGTTTCTTATGCTCAAACACAAACTTCATGTTCACAGTTTTTCCAAACTGCAGCAAAGTTCAGTTTGAAGGGGGTATTAGTCTATATTATGTTGATTAACTGTAACTGTCAGGTGTGTTGATGAGCTGTATTTCACACGTGTCCTTCAGTGCGTGGTTAAGTTTGTGTGGCTCTCTGTGTCTGTAATAGAGTAGATAAATATCTCTCTCTTGTTTAGTGTCTATAAGGTCTTTTATTGAGAAACAATATTATTCAATCACTTCTCCACCTGCCAATTGGAGTAGTATAATCCAATAGGAAAGGAGGGAGCTTACCACCTACCTTCTGAAATGAATGAATGCCACATGAGGGTTAAACAAATCACCGTCAAAGATGGATCTGGATGGGAACGGAAAAAAGGTATCTTATTCTCCCAAGGGCTTATAAATGAGTGAATATAGTTCAGATGAAAAATAACGGAAAACCCAAGCGAGAGAGTAAGAGAGAAAATTCAGGAGCAATCATGGAAGCAACAACAATACTTCCGAGGTTTTGCATGATCCAATCAAATTATAACAATCGATACTTGCAGATCCACACTACTTCAGATGTACCAAATATTGCTCTTCAATTTGGTGGAGGTGACACATTCGATATTTCCGCAAGATTTGAGATGGTGCCGTCCACCAAAGGAAACCGACTATACCATATCAAAAGCATCCACAACAATAAGTACTTGGCGCACCTCGGCGACGGCCACATGTGGATCACTGCTGTAGCTGATGTACCAGAGGAGGATCAAAACAGCAAGACTTACACGCTCTTCAAGCCTGTTTTGGTTAATCCTGGCGGTCATAACAACAAGACCATCAGACTATGCCATGTCAAAACCGGTAACTTCGCTTGCTTATGGAGGGTTGGACCTCCTTTCAACGAATGCTTATATACGGCCGTCCCAACAGCTGACGGATCTCGGTGTGACGTGTACACCATCATCGTGGATTCAAGACTTGCCGCTGTAGAAGCTCTGATCGCTGGACTTAGTGAGTCTGTTAGATTTTGTAAAACACATATATCAAAATAGTTCCTGTCTCTTTCATTCATTCAATATGCCTCTTATACAAGATACACAACCCTAGTTTTAGACCCTAGAGTTCGACCTTACAATGGACTGTCCATAACAGTTTAAGCATTGGACTTTGAAGATGGGTCTCAATCTGGAGACTGTGAAGATGGGTCTCAATCTCGAGACTGTGAAGATGGGTCTCAACCCAACAGTCTCGAGCCCATATATAACTCTCCTAATACCCTCCCTCAAGACAGAGCATGGAGATCACACATGCCCATCTTGGAAATAAGAAACTGAAATTGAGCTTTCCCTAAAGATTTAGTAAAAATATCCGCCAATTGCACTGTTGTAGGAGTGTAAGAAGGCGTAATAAGCTTCTGCATGATAGCATCTCTAACCAGATGACAATCAACTTCAATATGCTTTGTTCGTTCATGAAAAACTGGATTCTGAGCAATATACAAAGCCGATTGACTATCATAGAGAAGTTGCATTCCATGTGGATGATGAACTCCCAAATCACCCAGTAATTTTTTCAACCATTTTAATTCACACGTCGCCGCCGCCATAGATCTATATTCCGCTTCAGCTGACGAACGAGAAACAGTATGTTGCTTCTTAGTTTTCCAGGATATTGGAGAATACCCAATAAGAACAAACCAACCCGTCAACGAGCGTCTAGTTAAGGGACAACCAGCCCAATCTGAGTCACACCATCCTTTCAAATTAAGACCACTATCAGAGCGCAACAGAATTCCCTTCCCAGGATTCTTCTTCAAATATCGAACCACACGAAGAGCCGCTTCCCAATGTGCTAGTCTCGGCAGTTGCATGAATTGAGACAAAATATGAACAGAATATGCTAGGTCTGGCCTAGTCACGGACAGATATATTAAACTCCCAATCAGTCTTCGATATTTTTCCACATCCGTGAACAAATCTCCTTTGTCCAAAGAAAGACGATGATTAGTTTCCATTGGAAATTCTGCAGGTTTTGCACCTAATAAACCTGCTTCCATGATGATATCCAACGCATATTTGCGTTGACACATATAAAAACCTTGTGCACTTCGTGCCACCTCCAAACCCAGAAAATACTTCAACTTTCCCAAATCTTTCATCTTGAAACATTGTCCCAAGTAAAGTTTGAATTGATCAAGCGCAACTAAATCATTACCCGCAACAATCAAATCATCCACATATACCAAAACATTAAGTTGGGTTTTTCCCTTAGTCATGGTAAAAAGAGAATAATCGGAATACGATTGCCGAAACCCATAATTCTTCAAAGCTGCAGACAATTTTGCAAACCAACATCGAGGAGCCTGTTTTAAACCATATAAAGATTTTTTCATCCTACACACCATATTAGACTTACCTTGAGAAAATCCAGGTGGTATTTTCATATACACTTCTTCTTCCAAGTCTCCATGAAGAAATGCATTATGTACATCCATCTGATGCACTTCCCAATTCTTAATTGCTGCCACAGCTAGGAAAGTCGCACTGTCGTCATTTTCGCCACTGGTGCAAATGTCTCATTGTAATCCAACCCTTCTACTTGATGATTCCCAAAGATCACCAGTCTAGCTTTGAGCCGCACCAACTGTCCATTCTCATCATACTTCTCTGTGTAAATCCATTTACTACCAAGAGCTTTCTTTCCCGGCGGTAATTCTTCTAATTCCCATGTTCCTTGTTCTTCCAAAGCTCGTATTTCTTCTGCCATTGCCTTACGCCATCCTGGATGCTTCATGGCTTCTTTGAAATTTTTAGGCGCAGACCCAGCAGTAATTGCTGCAAGAAACTTTTTATGAACTGTAGAGAATTTATCACAACTAACATAATACGTCAAAGGATACGGCGTACCTGAGGATGATGATTGTGGAGAGTGAGCATGGATGGACTATTTTGTCGTACAGTGTGCGTTACAAAACCTTTGAGCCGACTAGACGGAATCTTCTGTCTCCTTCCTTTACCCTAGCTTCCGTCACTTCCTTCGAGACCACAGGGTTCTCAGTAATATATTCTGGGTTCTCAGTATCTTCCAGGTTCTCAGTAATGTCTTCCGGGTTCTCAGTAATGTTTTCTGGGTTCGCAGTAATACCTTCCTGGTTCCCAGTAAATATTCTGGGTTCGCAGTATGTCTTCCGGGTCCTCAGTAATGTAAGTTGGGTTCTCAGTAATATCTTCTGGGTTCTCTTGCTGCACTATTTCTTCATCATCACTCCAACACACGTCATTATTAGCCTGAACTATCTCAGTTGCTGATCAGGTACCCTAGATATGTAAGGAAACTGATGTTCATGAAACTCTACATCCCTTGAAACTAAAAATTGTCTTTTGTCTAAGTCATAACTTGCCATGCCTTCTTCCCAAAAGGATAACCCAGAAAGACGCACCTTCTTCCTCGACTTGCAAACTTATCCCCTTTACTACTTTGATCATGTGCATAACACAAGCAACCAAATACTTTCAACTGACTATATGGTGCCGGTTTCCCAAATATAACTTCATATGGAGTTTTGTTATTTAGAACCGGTGTAGGCGTTCGATTAATCAAATACGCTGCTGTCAAAGCACATTCTCCCCAAAATCTGATCGGTAAATTTGCTTGAAACCTCAAAGCTCTTGCCACATTCATTATGTGCTGATGTTTTCTCTCAACTCTTCCATTTTGTTGAGGTGTTCCTACACAGGATGTCTCAAAAACTATTCCATTAGTTTTAAAATAACCACGTAATGCATTAAATTCAGTTCCATTATCACTTCTAACAATTTTGATTTCTTTACCAAATTGACGTTTCACAAGCGCAATAAAGTTAAGAAATATCGTTGCAACCTCAGTTTTGCTTTGAATTAAATAAATCCACACACCTCTTGAAAAATCATCTACTATTGTCAGAAAATATTGTGCTCCAGACGACGAGCACGTCTTATAAGGACCCCACAAATCTATATGAACCAAATCAAAACTACAACTGGATTTGCTCAAACTACTAGAAAAACTACTTCTACGATGTTTTGCACGTGGACAAATATCACACGCATCATTATTTTTCTTCAATAATCTACCCAGACCTGGTAATCGTTGTAACACTTTCTCTGATGGATGTCCCAATCGCTGATGCCACAGCTCATACGTATCCTCATTCACCGTAAGCACTTTAACTGGAGGCACACCACAGAACATATATAGTCCACCTCGTCGCTCACCCACTCCAATCACCTTCCTCGTCAACCGGTCCTGTATAAGACATAAATTGTTAGTGCATTGAACATTACATACTACCTCATCAATGAGTTGTGTAACAGAAATCAAGTTACAAGTTATCTGTGGCACATAAAGCACATTGTCCAATCTCAAACCACCAGGAAGAATAATTGTTCCTATTTTCTCAGAGTGAGCATATTTTCCGTCTGGCAGTCCCGCCGAACATGCTCTAATATCTTTCACATTTATCATATCATCTCTTTTACACGTGACATGATTTGTTGCTCCTGTGTCTATAATCCAGGATGTTTGATTTGTCTTACCTTGGAGCTGGGAACTGATTTTTCTTGAATTTAAATATTCAAGAACCTGCTGAACTTGACTTGCAGTAAGTCCTGATGCATCTCCTGAAGATCCAGTGGCAGGATGAGATGATGCTGTTGCTGCCGAGATGTTCAAATTATGCGCACGTATATTGTCTTCTCCTCTACCTCCTCTGCTGTTCACAAAACCAGCACCAGCACGTCCTCTACCAGCAGCTCTACCACCAGTTCGGCCTCCTCGACCATATCCTCTTCCACCTCTTTGTCTGTCACCCCACCATTCCGGGTATCCAATCAGCTGAAAACACCCTTCCTGTGAGTGCCCTTCTCGGCTACAATGCTTGCAAAATTTGTTAGGATCATACATATTATTGTATGGATGCTGGTCTGACTGAACCTTGAACGCCATAACATTGTCCCGTGTCTGAGACGTCACAACTCCTTCCCCCAATTTTAGACGTTCTGAATTAACCACAGCTTGATAAGCCACATATATAGATGGCAGTGGTTCTCTTGCCAGTAATTGTTCACGCAAGGAGCTATACATGGTATCCAATCCAATCAAAAAATAGTGTAAGAAATCTTCTTCTCTCAACGTACTAACCTGTGTTGCAATGTTACACGTGCACAGGCCACAGCTACACTTTGGTATCTTCATGTACGTCACCATCTCATCCCATATCTTGTTCAATCTCCCATAGTACACTGCAACCTCCTCAGTCTTCTTCTGTTTGCATTCGCTTAAGGCAGCTTTCAACTGGCAGATCCGAGTTCCACTTACAACACAAAATCTCCTCTTCAAGTGCGTCCATAACATGCTCGAATCATCATAATCCCCCAACGTTGATCTAATATTTGTCTCCAATGTATTGATGATCCAAGAAACCAGCATTGAATGCACTGCAATCCACTCCTCTAACTCCTCAGGTTCTGTTGGTTCTTTGACGGTTCCATCAACAAAACCAAATTTCCGTTTGGCTATCAATGATCTTCTCACTGCTCTAGCCCATTCATCATAGTTTGCTCCCTTTAATACAATAGGTGTGATGATAATCCCTGGTCCATCACTTGATCCCAGATGATATTCTGGTTTCTTCTTTTGCATATTGTTTTCTACCTCTTTTCCTCTTTTAGATGATTCTGCATCATCCGCCATGTTTACTGTTCTAGGGTTTTCTTATTCGTGTTAATCAACTCTGGCTCGTGATGCCATGTTAGATTTTGTAAAACACATATATCAAAATAGTTCCTGTCTCTTTCATTCATTCAATCTGCCTCTTATACAAGATACACAACCCTAGTTTTAGACCCTAGAGTTCGACCTTACAATGGACTGTCCATAACAGTTTAAGCATTGGACTTTGAAGATGGGTCTCAATCTGGAGACTTTGAAGATGGGTCTCAATCTCGAGACTGTGAAGATGGGTCTCAACCCAACAGTCTCGAGCCCATATATAACTCTCCTAATAGAGTCCCTAGCCAAAGAAGGGCTGACAAGAAAGCTCTGGGGGAAAGACTTGCGGCTTCGGAAGCTGATGTTGCTAGACTTAAAAGCAAGGAAACAAAATTGACGGAAGACAAGCAAGCTCTCGAGAAAAAAGTTTCCGAGTTGACATCAAAACTTGATAAATGTTGTGGTTCTAAAGATGGATTAAACAATAAATACCCATGGATGAGCAACACTGTCTTTCCTGGTTCTTGGGTTGGTTTTGAGGATCTTGATGTTCTTCGAGAGTTTGCAAGCAAATCTACTCAGATCGCTCTCACTGAAGCATCAGGAGCGCTTGACTTGGGTGAAGATTATACAACTAACATTCGACCAAGTTATTTTAAACGAGGAATTTCAAACGGGAAGCTGGTGTTTGTGGTTGTTAATGTTGCAGGGTTACTGCCCAACAATGAATTGGCGAGATTCAATCAAAATGTTTGGGGTTTGTTTAGTAAGTCAGGAGCTTCTTATGCATCCAGAAAAGCCAACTAAGTCGGATATGTAGATCGTCGCATCCAAGCAAGACATCTTAATCTTTCTTTAAACTTGAGGAGGCCACCTTAGGGAGTCATTTCAAAATTTGTCATTTTATTTTGCTAACTAGTAAAAGCTTTTTCAAACGGAAAATGGGTCATTTGTCCAAATATTTTTAAAACATGATTCAAATGGACGAGTAAAATTTAGTAGGGATGAAATGGACACCAAAGGGCTGAAAAGAAGGCTTTGGGGGAAAGACTTGCGGTTTTGGAATTTTTGTTTTTTTTAGACAATGAAACAAAATTGAAGGAGGACAAGAAAGCGCTCGAGGAGAAAGTTTCGGATTTGGCAGCAAACCTGGAAAAATGTTGTGGTTCTAAAGATGAATCAACCACTAAATATATTCCATGGGAGTGACACTATCACTGAAACATCAGTTCTTTCTCCAAGAGTTTGGGTTCGTTTTGAGGATCTTGATGTTTATGAAAAGTTCGCAAAGAAATCTCATCTGATTACTATCACTGAAGTAAAAAGAGCGTTTCCGTTCCGTGATGATGATACAATCAACATAATACCAATCCTTCTTAAAAGTGGGATGTTAGATGGGCATTTGGTGTGCATAGTTGCTGATGTTGCAGGGTTAGTGCCCAACAGTGAATTGGCAAGATTTGATCCAAATGTTTGGGGTTTGTTTATCAAGTCAGGAACTTCTTATGCAGTCCGAAGGGAAACTGAGTTTGATATGCCGATCCTCCCACGCAATACATTTTAATGGTTCTTTAAATTTGCGGCGGTCGAGGCCACCATTTGAGAGAATCCTCAAACATTCTCATTTCTATTTTGCTAAAAAAAATAAAAGCTTTCGGTCTTTCTAATCTTTTCTGGGTGTTTAATATAATTATGTATGCTTTGCTTTCCTTCTGATATGATCAGCCCTTGTGATAATGTATGTTGCTTAAGCTTTAAATATAGACGATGAGGTCACGTGTGCCTTCGATGGTATGGTTCGAAACTGAATAAAATCAAAAACTCAAAAATCATCAAAGATGAATGCAGCGCAAGAACGCCTCCTGGGGACCTGCTTCACCTGACCCAACTTAAGATTAATTCATGCTGCGTATATGACATTTACCTACCAGACTTTTCATCTGAAAAATTACACCTGCCGGAGAAAAGTTTAAAAAGGTTAGGTAACCAAATCATCCCTATATATCGTAATGAAAACAAACTTCAACAACAATCCATTGTAGTCCAGCCCGGTTAGGATACCTGGCTTTCACCCAGGCGACCCGGGTTCAAATCCCGGCAATGGAATCTTTTTTTCGTTTGAATTTTCATTTTTTTTTTCATGAAACTGCAATGGAACCTTTTTTTCTTTAATTTTCATAAGTTTCCACGTAAATATCCCCGGCTTCTGGTAGATCCTCAACTTGCAAAGACAAATCTTTTCCCTGCTGGTCACTTAAAACTTAAAATCAGTGGAACAAAATTTCGAAAACTCTAGAAGAAGAATAAAAGTATCAGAGATGAAAGATATAAAGAGATGGATTGAGATAGTTGAAGCTCATTCAACTATCTTCACAAAAGTGATCAAGAATCTCATTCACCTTTGTTGCATTCCCATATTTATAACCAAGTCCTAGAAAAGGACTAAGTTCAATCTGACCCACTGCAATTTGGCTCGTAATACGTCTAGGTTCATTTATCAACTTGTTCGGAGTAACTTTTAACATCGGATCTTTTTTTTAGCACAATACAACATCAAGTAAGCAGTAGGTTTCCTTGACCTATATAAATAAATGTGAGTAAGATATTAGTTGGACATCACTCATGCAATTCATCACTCTTCTTTCCGGTGTACCGTTCAGAATGCAGCAGCTTAGTTGTAGTTTGGCGTCACCTAGAGTTCCTCTTGCCGCTTCAGTAACTATATATGTTTTTTTGAGCACTTTTGCTTATTTTATAAGTCTGAGCTACTGAAGGGTTTGGAGGAACTCCAGGTGTCACTCAAACATTAACGCACGTTCTTCCGATCCGATGCACTAATATTTTCTTTGATTTTAAGAGTGTTGCACGTTGGAAACTTAACATTACTCGGCTGCACAAGTTTGTTCCGGTGCAGCCCAAAACAATATAGCCCATTTGGTTTTTGTTTTGACCAAGCACTAGACTAGTAGTCACGTCTATTAGTTGGCTCCGTATCCCTGTCAACTCTGAACTGTCCAGAGAATGAATCAAAGTGTACGAGTTTATGACTACTCCTCCACCTACTAGTTTCTGAACATGTCTCGCCTTCAATCGTTAACATTCTAATTAACCTTCTAAACAGATCCCGATATCTCTTATCAGTTATCATCAATCTATAATGTTTCTGCAATTTTTTCTGTTCTTACAGTTCTCATGGCTAACCTTGGCAACATCATCATCGACTTCAATTGTGCAGGGGAAACCAGGTTGCCAAGAAAAATGCGGTGATGTTACAATTCCATATCCATTTGGTATAGGTCCATCTGAGAATGGTTGTTCTCGTGCTGGAGCTGGATATCTTGCTTACAATATTACCTGCGACACCACTTATCCAACTCCTAAACCCTTCATAAGAGCCGGTCAGAACCTAACTTCAGGTGTTTATAACATGATTGAAGTTATCAGCATATCAGAAATGGAAGTCCGCGTTAAGAGCAAGCCGGCTATAATGTGTTCCGACTCTGAAACTGGTGAATTTATTTTGAGTGAATCTCCAGATTGGATGAACTTCAATAAAACCCCATACACAGTTTCATATACAAAGAACAGTTTTTTCGGTGTCGGCTGCTATTCTTTGGGGTACCTTTTGGAGTCACCTTTGATGATCAACACAACTTGTCCTACAGTTTGTACCCCTACGGAAAATTTGAAAGATGGATCTTGTAATGGAACTGGGTGCTGTCAAACAACAGTACACAAAGTATTAAGGAGATTTTTGAACGTAATTGATTCATCGCATTCCAAGAATGTGGGTACGCTTACTTTTAATCCCTGTAGTTATTCATTTATAGGCGAATCTGATAAATACACGTTTAGTGTATCAGATTTGACCGTTGCGAATTTTAAAAAGAAGGCGAAAGATATACCTATTGTGCTTGATTGGGCAATAGGGAACAAGGCATGTGATAAAATTACACCGAGGGAGTTAGCCAGTTATGCATGCCAGGGAAATAGTACTTGTAGCAGTTCTGACAAAGTTCCTGGGTATCACTGCATTTGCAACCCAGGTTTTGAGGGGAATCCTTATTTGAGCCCGGGATGCCAAGGTATGGATTAATGATTAAATTGAAGTTAAAAAGTCAGATTGATCTTTACATTATTGGATATGTTAAGTAGTTAGAATCGCGTTTTTGATGCAGCATCCTTGGTCGTTAATGAAGGCGGGACTGGTTCTACGAAAATGTACCGCTCAAAAAGACATTTCCAACACTAAAAGCCGCTCTTGGTATGCTCCCATTCTCCTGCTTACAACTCTAAGTATGTAGATAGTAATTTATATACTAGTGAAAAAGTCCTTATGGGCATTTAAGTATTTTCCTGGAAATCGACATATCACTGAACTATTATTGACGCACTCATGTAGGTATAGGATTGGGATTGTTAATATGTTTAATCGCTGGGAGTATTTGGCTGTATTTGAGCAAAAGGAAAAGAAAAATAACTAAACTTAAACGGAAGTTCTTTCATATGAACGGCGGTCTATTGTTAAAACAGAAGATTTTATCAAATGAAGGTGGTATAGAAGGACCAAAGATATTTACTGCAGAAGAGTTAGAACTGGCAACTCAAAATTATGACGACAAACTAATTCTCGGTCGTGGAGGTTTTGGGATAGTTTACAAAGGAACCTTGTCAGACAAGCGTGTTGCCATCAAAGTGTCAAAAGTAATAGATGCTAGCCAAATTAAGCAATTCATAAATGAGATTGCTATTTTAACTCAGGTTATCCATCGAAACTTGGTGAAGGTCTTGGGTTGTTGTTTGGAAACTGAGGTCCCTTTGCTTGTTTATGAATATGTGTCAAATGGCACCCTTGCCCAACATATCCATAATAACAAGGCAGATGAGATGGCTCCAACATCCTACATTTCCTGGAAAAATCGTCTGAGGATTGCAGCTGAAGCAGCTGGCGGACTTGCGTATTTACACTCGGGAGCTCCTATACCTATCATACATAGAGATGTCAAATCCTGCAATATACTATTGAACGAAAATTACACCGCAAAAATATCCGATTTTGGAGTATCAAGATTGAATCCTTCGGATCAAACACAAATAGATACAATGGTTCAAGGAACTTTAGGGTATCTTGATCCAGAATACTTCCAGTCCAGCCAACTTACAGAAAAAAGTGATGTATACAGTTTCGGTGTAGTTCTTGTCGAGTTGTTAACTGGAGAAAGGCCCCTTTCTTATGAGAGACCAGATGTACATCGCAATCTTTCTTCATATTTTATTTACAAAATGGTAAAAAACGACGCGTTTAGAGTTATTGATCCGCACGTAGTGAATACTGGGAAATGGGAGCACGTCATGGCCGTTGCAGAATTAGCAAGGAGATGTCTTAACATGAAAGGTGTGGACAGACCTACAATGAAGGAGGTTGCAGTGGAGCTGGAAAATTTGAGTAAATTAGACATAGCTCGAAAGATGAGTGGCGTCAATGCATCACCAGAGATGACAAGCCTCTATTCTATACCAACAAGCTCTTATACCTCAGGTGACTCGGCTCTATATAGCACAGACAAAGATGTGATCACGTCGAAGGAAATGCTGCGGTAAGTGTGCATTCAATCTCCCAAGTTGGTACACTCTTTTCAACCTTCAAGGTAAGTACTCTACCCAATACATCTAGTTGCATATGTGCATGCCAGATTGTTAAATCGTGTATTTACTGTTTTGAACAGAATTGTATAATGAACAATGTATACCACTCATTTGTATTTGAAAAAATCAAGCAACAGATAATATTTCATTTCTTCTTCTTTTTCCACTTCCTATTGGACACAGATTTAGGTTTAATTCTTGAAGGCTTTGCAATCCTAGAACCACAATTCTGAGGTTATGCCCTGAAAATCATTGTTTGTATATACTTCAATCATAAACATTTGTGCTGCAAGCGCGAATATTAAAGCATCGTTTCGTACATTGCATCCCTAGAGGTAACATCACCAAACAATCCATCCTAACAAAGAGTTTAAATATGTTCTACAAAGAGTTCATTTTAGGACCAAGTATATTCTGTTTATTAAATAAAACATAGAAAATAGAAATCTGTCGACATTCTAAGTGCTTATGTGCACTCTCTCTGAATGAGGCAAATCTTAAAGTACTTGGACTGCTATCATTTCTCCCAGTAAATGCTTTCTTTTCAACCCCTAAGAAAGCTTTATCTCCGAGTTAGTGGTGTTTCCTGTAGTTCATAGAAACGCAAATAGCTTTAGAACATTGCAGTGATAAACTACAGAAAAAAACTACCCACCACAAACAAATTTCTTAAAATTTTACTAGCAGAAATATAAAGATAAAAAGGTAGTTGCAGTTGTATACTGGAGACAGTTTAGATTCTTATTATTCAAGACATTGAGAGAAACAATGAAGAGATTTTTACCTGAACGTCATAGAAAACACGCCATTTAATTCTCAATTCATAGGAAAATATTTTTTTGAAAAAGATTCTAACACTTAAGGAAATGACTATTTATCAAATGATTATGCAGTGTTTGCTTTAGTAAGAAACCATTCGTACCTAATTGATACCGCAGGGGAATGTATATATCAGAAATTTCAGTTGAGTTCTTCACCATGCTGAAGGGTCTGAACAGGCAGTAAAGTCGCGCAGAAAGGTGTACTTCGGTATCTTGCAACATAAGAATCAGTAAGACCCAACAAAGACTCGAACCGATTTGTGTAGTATTTCTTCTCTTTCTCATCATAAAATTGAAGATGTTCACGCTGTTTCTGCATAAATTTAATGACTACCACGTCCGTGCCTGCAATGGATTTAAAATCTAAATCGTGTAATTCATCCCATCCACAAGGTATTTGGATAGTTTCTTTAATCCAACTATCACCTGCATTACCACCATTATCCTTATACATCCACAAGCCAGCAAGTCATCTCCTTGTCGAACTAAAATAGTTAAATTCCCATCGATATCTACCAATGTATCGACTAGTTTTTCATGTTTATAAGAACGCCAAAAGTATGAAGGGATGCAGTCAGGGGTATTGATTACCCTGAATGACTCACTTCCAACATCAAACATAATGACTTCACTCTTACTTGGGCGTGCTTGGTAACGAGTCCAACATATAGAACCATTCACATACACAGATTTGTTGCTAAGTACAATATTGGGTGAAACTTGTTGATCATCTATTTTTCTCCATCTATTCTTACCTACTGAGAAGACCCCACAAATAATTTTTTTCCCAAGTACAAAAAGACGACATGCTCTTCCTCTGCGACCCGCCCAAGTTACACTCCTACAGAACTTAAATCCTCTTTGGAGAATAAAATACTCCTGATTTCTACCCTTCCAGGATGAGGATTTTGTGATTTTGTGTCTATAGGATGAGGCCATGTTGGACAGACAAGCAAAGAGGTAATGTCTCTACATCCATGTGCTTCATGCAAGTTGATCAAGCATTTGTCATGTTTGATTATAGATATAGATCTCCAATGTTTGCATACTGACTTGAACCTCATTAATGATTTAACAGGAAGTCTACTGAATATGTTAACCAAAACGAAATCATTACAATCATGAAAACAATATCTATTTCTAATTCTCAATGTTTTTCCTCTTTTCATTATTGTTTCCATGTTCCTCATGTTTAAACTCAACAATCAAAGAGAAATGCAGGAAAAATGTTACCTGACGAGCATCATCTTAATTTGTTCATACTTCTAATTCATCCGAACTTCGAACAAGAGGAGACTGAAGAAAACATCATCCTAATTTGTTCATACTTTTAATTAATCCGAACTCTGAACAAGAGGAGACTGAAGAAAACCCTAAAACTGAGTAAGTAGGGTTCATAAGAAATCACATTAAAATTATCGCCCAAATAGATGGCTGTGATTATATTTCCGCCAAGATGGGTTTAAAAGGTGAGTCCATTTTCTTCTTGTTGCAAAAATAGCTCCACCAGGCCACGATCTAAAATCTACCTGTGGCCCCAAACCTCCGTTATTTGTTTGGTTTGGTGATACAATGTTTGTCTTGTGACGGGTGATCCAAAGTTTAGTCGGATTCAAAAGTGAAAATGATAAACTTACCGACGGATTACCCCTAGCAAAAAAAAAGGTTTCGGTATTCGCCACCCACACTTTCCCTATTTATCACTCACATAAATTATCATCCGTGCTTATCCTATTTACCCTATAATTTTGAAAATATAATTTATCCTATTTACCCCTGCTTAGTGCTTATCTTATATAATTTTGAAAATTTCCTAGTGGCACTTTTGGACTTTTTATCTAGGAAAAGTGCCACTAGAAAAAAGTGCCACAAGGAAATTTATCACTCCCTCTGCACAACTATCGACCATACTCTCCTATTTCATCTCCAGAGACTCCACCCACTGATCATCATCTTTCGCCCATTTTTTCACATTTGATTAATTTTAACAAACCTTGAAAAAAAGAAATTGAATACCAAGAACAGGCTTTTTGTGATTTTATTACTATAATCAAATTTACATTTTCCCCCCTATCTGTATCGTTTGTGCTTAATAAACCTTTAAGCCGATGTACTTTAATATACCAGATTGTTTTCTCAATCGCCATATATCCTATGAAGATTAAACAAATTAACAATCAAACCCTACTGGTCTCTTTAACTAATTGAAGCCATACTTACAAGCATCCAAAGATAGTTTTTTTTCTTGTTTTGTTTTGATCGGATGTCAGAGATGCCCTCGCAACCATTTTCATGGTATTGCACTTGAATTGTCCAACTACTAGAATTTCTGGACCGCACAGACACTCCTTGTTTCAATTGAGATGCCACATGGACGTTATTGATTGAACTACAACATTCATTTTTTTAAGAATATGTATATTAGAACTGATCGTTGATCAATCACTATTATATTAGCAGTGATCATATCTAATTAGTTTGCTATGTATGAACGGTCAATACTGTATGTTTTAGTCGATGATTTTGTTCCAGCAAAAGAAAAGCTACCGAAATTTAATATAATTGTATACTAATTAAAAACAGATTAATGGATTGATAATCTCTTAACGATTTTCCTTTTACGAACAAAGATTAATGGAGAGGAAGATAAATAAGGATTGTGATAATTGTAGTCAAGTTTAATTTGATTTGTATAGATGGTAAATAGGAAAAGGGATATTTTATAAAGCACACTTGTTTTAAAATGTACATTTCAAAAGTACCCCCGTTTTTTATAAATTTTCTAAAGTATCCCGTTTTATTTAAAAGACAAATTTCATCCAGTTAAGTACTAGGTGGCAGTTATCTTTCCTATTAAAAGTCCTATTTACCCCTGAACTACATATCTTTGGTAGAGAGGATAATGATTCGATGATCCAGAAAGATAACGATCCTAAATGTGGCAGCTTGATTTTACTGGAAATATGGCATCTCAGATTATGCTTAATGTACTATCAGGGAAATAGTGTGACATAGTTGTTATCGTTGAACACAAGCTATTTCTCACTCCGACGGGAAAATGTGTTATTGAATGCAAGGACAAAATCTGGAAGATATTTGGGATGCTGAACGAAGAAAGGTGCAACTCCAATTATCCCATTGATTTCAGCAGTGGCTAGGTAATAAGTTTATGGGCGAAAAGATGTATCAGTCATACACGATAGATGGCATCCTGCATCTATCGTGTGTTCATAAACTTCCAATCTTTTCCGTTTTTCACTTTATCTACTAATCTGCTATAAAAATTGCTAAGGTGTATTCACAAACAATTAAAATGTTGCGTGTTTGAATTTGTTTTGTCCAGATTAATCAAGACCTTTATGTTGAACTCAGTCATGTGAAAATGCCAAGTAATTTAACATTATGAATTTGTCTGGTGGATGGAAATTAATTGTTTTCTGTAACAACTTCGGGTTCGTGTTGCTGGGTTGTGATTCTATTTTTATTTTTTTTGTTTATTTATTATCATCACTTCCCTTCTATTTTTTGATGTTTCTTAGTTTGTGTTGATGTTTAAATTTTTGCCTCTTTTTCTTTTATTGCTACCTAAATATGATTATTTATTCCCATTGTTTGTTGATTTGTGTTAATGGTTATCTTTTGCAGATTTATTATTTCGCATACCATTACTGTTTGAACTAAGTTATCATTTGTGAGGTAATAATACGTATTAGTGTTCTTTTTATCTATACACTAAACAAAATAAGAGTTCGGGGACACTATGGTTGCTAGGGAAGTGTTCTGGTACTTTAATTATCTGGTAGTCCAGCATGGTCGTCAAACAAAATATGAGTTCTGGGATACTATGTTTGCTAGGGAAGTGTTCTAGAAAATATCCATTTTGTACGCCAGGACCAACATGTATTACGCAGCACGAGCAAGTAGATGTTGATGAAATCCTCTATTCCATGGAAGAAAGGCACTTTAATTAATAAATCAAATTCAACTATAAAGATTTATTTGTGCGGTGTACAAAGATTAATTTACGAAGGTGGATCCCTTGATAGGTTCCCAAAGGGTTTTTTATAAGGTTAATCTGAAGAAAAAAAAATACAAAACAGTTAGTCCATCATGTGCACATAGAATTAGGAGTATGACAATGGTTATGACAAAGTGAAATCAATAACTCTTTATACTTTATAATTTGTACTTTGCAGCATATTATATTATCATTTATTCACGATCCCCTTGCAAGATTAGAATTATTAAACCACTGTTGCAATCAGTTCTGGCCAGGCAGTAGAGCTGAGCAATCATCCGTTGAGAATCCACCAAGCGATCAGTCTGGTTAGTGATCAATCCACTCCATGTGCAAGTGAACATTTTATACCGAGATGATCTGCAAAAGATTTGAGAAAATTAAAAAAAAAATCAACCAAAACCTAAAATAAACTCTTCATGTATTTTTGAGAATATCATAAAGTAAGAAAAATATATTAAAAAAAAAGGATATATAATAGATATTTCAGTCAAGACCATTGCCTCTTGCTAATCTCGATAGATATTATCCAAAGAAAAAAATTAAGGGCCGGAAACTATAATTGAAATAACTATATCATCAGTGTCACAATCACATAAGAAAACCCAGCCAAATAAATCATTTTCGCGTCTAACACACACACACACGAAAGAAAAAGAGAAAAAAAATGAACTAACAAGTTTATTCACTCGATTATTTCAGACTTTCAAAGGAAAATCAACCATTGGATTAAGTTGAGTGTTGTAATATTTCGATTGCGGTAAATAAGAATTCGTTGCTCGGATTTGAAAAGATTTTTAAAACAAAAATATATACAAAATTGTCACAGGATCAAGAGATACTAGGACTCAGGATTTCACCAATTCTTATACTCATGCAATTCATGTATTTATTCTAAACAGTTATAGCTTCTAAACATCGACTCTTTATTTGCCAAAATAGATTTTAAAAATATTAAGTGTAAATCATAAGCATGATGCATCAAGAGTTCCTAGACTAAGCATACATCATCAGATAAAATCACAAATAAACAAGAAAAATCATAAAACAACTCATAATAGTGCAAATAGTCATAAAAGAATTAAATAGAATTACTCATGCATAAAGAATGGTTTCCTCCATCATCCCAGTAATGGGGTTTAGCTACTCATAATAATCATGTTCTAAAAATAAATATTTGATGCTCAAAATATGATTAAAAGAGTGAAAAATATAATACAGTGAAACTACGACCCTCTTTAAGCGTCCAGAGAAGAACGATAAAACACCACTGCTGTAAATAACGATACCTCACTGCTGTTGTTTTAAGACCCACAGCAGCTAGTCGTTGTCACTGTTGATAAACGACTGTCTTATGGAGTCTGTTCTTCGTGCTCTTTAATGGCAGCAGCAGCAGCAGAACTCCTCCTTCCTGCAGCTCCCGTTCTTCGCTCCTCTAGCCTCTCTCTGGTCTCTGATCGACCCCAAACCTCTTGATAATCTTCTCTCACTTTTCTCCACCTCTTATATACTTCACAGCTCAAAGAAATCCCGATAGAATCTCTATTTTTTCTTTCTTCCAAAGTCTCGGAAAATACTGCTCAAAGCTATTCGTATGCGTCTGTTAGCTATAAACTTTCCACCAAACTCTTATCAAGACTTGAACAGGACCTAGTACGTAACTATCCAGCGTAAAACTCTCACAAAATCTTTCATACAAATCCTTGAAACTGGACAGAACAATACGTATCCTGTTTGGATTTTGATCGCTTCTCCCAGCCATTCCAGCCCAAGTTGATCGATAAAATCACTTGCATACGGTCTGTTTAGTCTTAACAGGCCTATCCCAATTGATTTCAGGGATTTAATCTCCCTCAAAACTGCCCAGAAATCCAACAGCAAGTTATCAGACATGAACTTTAGTTTTCCCGCCAAATTCCATTATTTGAACTTTGAATGTGGTGTCCCCTTAACCAGACTGGGAGTCCCTTTAGCATGTGCCTTGAAATGGGGTGCCCCTTAGTAATTAGGTTACCCCTTATCCAAAGTGAGAGTCCGTATAGTAATCTTCTCCCACGGGCGCAAAGACCACTTTTTTAGCCAATTTCACCGCAAAAGCTTATTTCTCCAAAAATACCTATAGGGACATAAAAAGCCATAATAAATATAAAATCGAGCACTAATAATATATACAATTGAGATTATAAAAGACACAAAAATGTGCCTATCATTGAGCTATGGACAGTTATCTATTATACGGTACATATATGAAAACCATGAAAACCAATAGAAACTCAATGCCGCGAAATGGGTATTTTAATGGCATTTATGAACTATCTTGATGATACTACCATTCTAAGGAAAAAAGAGGACGTTAAACGAGTGTTTAACAAAATTTATAGTACAGTAATCAAACGGGCAATTTCTGTAATGTGGGTATACGTATCGGTTGTCGGCTGGTTGAATACAAGCCTAAAGTAAGTTTTTTGATTTCTTGAAAAAAAAAGTCAGAGGTTAGTTTGCGTACACAATTTCAAGATAATTTATAGAAGCAAAAAACTCAATTGTTTGTGAAGCAAAATGCTTTTGGTTCTTCTAACTTCTGCTCCTGGTATCCAAACGCGGTATTAGTTATTTTAAAAACTTCCGCAGTACAACACATTACTTATCTAAATATGCTTACGTTGATTATGCTCCACAATCCCATGTTTTTCTCCCAAATTTTATTTACCATAACGTGTCGCAAATATTTATTTATGATATTCAGTTACAGACATAGCGACCCCCAACGAGTCAACTATTATCGAATGAAGAGTCAAGATTAAATCACATCGTGGGAAATAAGTTCGGTAATTATATGTGACACCAACCATTCTGTATATTTTCCTGAAAGGTTGTTTAGGAGTGTGCTTTTTCCAGGATAACAATGTAAGGAGATACATAAAATAATTTCATACAATATGTAACGTACTAACTCACAACCAGCAGGCAACACTAAGTCATGCATATACTATGTATTACGATTTCATGGTATATATAATTCTTGAATATACGTCCATAGGTATAATATACGGATTCATCCTATAATTTAGTTGCATTCTCTTAATATTTTTATAGTACATATTTGTTCAAGGGTTCTTTTGATCTTCATGGAATTCATAATATAGTTCAAAGTTACACAACCTATTATCCAATTTATATATAATCACTTAAATTGTATCTAACTTTTTGTTACACCAAAAAGAAACACACACTTTCTTTGGTATATAGTGCAAATAATCCTTTATGTACTAGGAGTTCTCATGTATAAGTACTATTCAACGGTTGTATAAGCAATTGACATAAACACAATGTACATGATAATATCGTTCATGGGTTTAAAAACACGGACATTACAAATACACTTGATATATTCGGGAATTACGTACAATGTATATATTTACGGTGCAAATTCAAATATAAACAGCAAAGCTAATCAAGGGAATTTGGGTAGTAGACAATCAATACATAATAGTTTACTGAATGAATATCTTAATCAAAAGTGTGCTACCAATATTCACACTTAATAATATAAAACATTATTCACCAAATAATTCACAGATGCACATAAGCTAATAAAAAAACAAAAAGCTTGAGCTAGAAAATTTGAAAAAACATCAAAATCTCAGGAAAGATTAGAGCAAGATAACTTTTTTGTTAATTTGTGGAGCTAAAATAAATGTTGGAATACATACCCATGACATTGAAATTTTTTCTTCCGTTTCATGTTATTAGTTTTCTAAAGACATTATTTATTTTCATGAAATCAATTTTAAAGATGAATTTGTTATTTCATAAGTGAAAAACAGACCCGTGCATAGCACGAGGAAAAACTAGTTTTTTTAGTTTTTAGGTAGGCATAAGAAAAACTAAATCAAGGGTTTGTGTAATTTGTTGAAACAATAAGGAAATGTTTGTTGTTGTCATCGATTTGAGCTTGAATGAGATTTTGTTTGTTAATTTAAATTCATACAGGAGAAGAACAAGGGTCTGCAATGCAGTGAAGTAGTGTTCAGTTGAGGCAGAGAAAATTTTGTTGGTTGCAGTGTGGTGGTGATGAATGAATGTGTGTTCACAGGGAATGATGGTTACACGGGGATTGTTTTAGCAGTTGATCTCAATCTGAGCTAGGAGTTACAAGTGGTGTTTGATTTTTGGAATGAGGTTGTGTGAGATACAGGGATTACGATATTGAGGAATGTGATGAACTGAGAAGGAGATTTTCGTTCTGAATTGTGTGAACTAGATACAATGCTGCTGCTATGGTTTATGGGCTGGAGTGTTGTTAGCTGCTTCAGATGGAGGCGTTGTTTCGTTGGTTGATAGAAGTATAGAAGAACGTAGAAGGCTTGCAAGTCTGGTGCAACGGTGGTTATAGTGGCCTTGTGCAACTGTGATTATATGAATATTGGTTTACATGGATGCTCATTGATGGCTATGGCAATGAGGAGATGAATGGTAATTAGGGAGTTTTGTGTTACTGTTCTGAGCTAGTGTATCTGTAGTTGCAGGCGTGGATGGATATGTTGTAGTCGAGATTAATTGGATGGAGGATACAGAGATGAGATGTGTTTAACAGTGCTAAGAGGAGGGTGCAGGAATGCAGGAGCTGAAATATTTAACATTAGAAGGTCTAATTCGTCTTTTAAACTAGGAAAATATGGATAGGTGACAGATAACTACAACTAACTTTCCATCCACCAAAACTGGCCTAGTTTTGTAAGAAAAAAAAAACAGGCTTAGTTTTGTAAACCATGAAAAAAAGGCCTAGATTTGTAAAAAGCTCTTAAAATAATTACATAAAGTTATATTTTTTTTTTGTTTCATAATTTTATAAGATTATATAAAATTTAGTAATTTTAGGTAATTATTTTCTAAAATGTGATTGCCAAATGATATTTCGTGGGCCCAGAATATTTTCTTGAAATTTTATTGGCTGAAATTTAAAATGGTTTGGCCAGAATCAACCAGAAGCTCCGATTAACCACGTCGCTCGAAAAAACTCAGTTTTTATATAAAGAATATCCCTGCCGCAAAAACTTAATGCCTAACCGGATCAGACATAAATCACTCATGGATGTCTCTGGCTTGACATAAATTTACTCGGTGACAAAAAAATCGGCATCATTTCAACCTTAGTTGCTTAAAATGTGTCCCGTAGACAGAATTTTACTCTCAACGCCCTATTTCAAACCCCATCACCCAAACGTTACCTTTTAGCTCTGCATGGTTTTTAATGTATTCATGTTTAGTTTAAATTGCATTATTCACCAAGTTCAGTTACTTTTTAATAGGGCTGGCAATGGATAACCGATATCCGATATCCATTTCCGAAATCCGACATCCTATAGGATTTTATCCGACATATCGGATATCGAAATCGAATATTTTATCGGATATTTTCTCTTAACGATAACGATATTGGAATAGGCTTTTCCGTTAGGTTAATATCCGATATCCGATAGTGTGTTTTAACGATAACCAATCTCGTTAAAATCTTAAACCTTTTCGCCTCATCTGCTCATTCGTTTATCTTCTCTCTCTATTCCCTCTGATAAGCCTCTGTTCGAATCATTCTGAGTCATAAAATATCAACCTCCATTCACTTTCTTATCAAACCCGTTTAAAATTTTCTTCTCAAATTCTCCTTCAAAACAAACAATTTTTTTTTTTATCAACAGTAAGAAGAAATTGATCATTGCTTGAAGAGATGAAGGTTTTGATTTTGAAAGAATTGGAATATCGGTCTAGTTAGTTTGAGGTTTTTTTTTTATCAACAGTAAGAAGAAATTGATCATTATGTAATCTTTGGATATATACCTCGTTCGAAAATATCATCTTCTTTGCAGGATTCTCTGCTATTTTAACTCTGCAATTTCATTCTCTGCTTCTGAAATTGATCGACTTTAATCATGTTTCAAGCTACAGAATACAGATCAATGGGTTGAAGTATAAAAGTTTCAGTTTGATCAAATTTACAAAATTGGCAGAGATTTTTTTTCATCTCTTTTTGTAGTTTGAAAACAATTGAAGAACAAATTGATCGATTATGATAAATCTCCACCACTTGGTTAAAACACACACTTGGCGTTATCGGATTTTAACGGATAAATATCCGTTATCCGATAGATTAACGTTAACGATATCGGTTTGTATTTTTGATATCCGCCGGATGTTAACGGATATCGGATATCCGATAATTCTTAACCTTAACCTTATCGGATTGTCCAATATCCGGCGGATATTTATCCGTTGACAGCCCTACTTTTTAACACCCATTTTAACTTCAAAACTGGAATGAAATCCATATGAAGAGTTTTTTTATATGAGTAAAAGACTATCATTCACACAAATGTTAAGAAAGCGACGGGAAGTTTACTTTTGGTGACAAAAATATCTTAGCTAATGTATTCATAATCGTACGATTGTATCCGTAAAAGCTATTAGCCAATGCATTTAAAAGATATTTACACAATTTTAATATTGAGTAAAGATATTTGCACAACAATCCATTGTAGTCCAGCCCGGTTAGGATACCTGGCTTTCACCCAGGCGACCCGGGTTCAAATCCCGGCAATGGAAATTTTTTAATAATTTTTTTTTTTTTTGTGTTCTCATCTGGTTTCATTTTGGTCTCTGCCGTCTCGCCGAAATTGAGAGACTGGTTAAGAGCTTATTTACCACCGACATCAAAAAATTAACTACATATTTTAGAGCCTCTTGGGACTTCATTTGCTCAGCCATTAAGATCTCCCCTTAAATAATTTCATTCGATGTACGAATAGTTTCTCGATCGCCTCGGCCTTTAATCTTGCTCTGCTGAACTAATTAACCCTGCCCAAAAATATGAAGGCCACACTGGTCACTCATGCAATTACTTAAAAAATACAATGCAATTTACAAAGAAAAATATCAGCAATATGCAATTTACATATCACTCTCAGGAGCTTCTGGCTCTTCAACCCATGCATCTTTGCCTGCATATGAGTTATCATGAACAAATGTCCCATCAGGTCCTTCAGCAGAAGTACTTCTTCATTCTAAGACGCTTTGGCTTTTGTCTTGCTCCATATTTCCTTGCTTATACCTGTATATTACATGTAAGAATAGCAAATTGATGCAAAAACCGGTTAATATGGACTGAAGAGAAATGCTACATTAATCTCTTGATATTAGTTGGAGACAGCTCATTTTCCTTTAACAACTACAGGCCCGCCAAACTGTTCTAGTACATTACCAGGGGTATTCACTATACACGGGCTATGGATTGGATACGTGTATATGTACAGTAATGCTGATCCATAATCCATGTATAGGAACACCCGTGATAGTGTTATGTATTCCTCCTCTTTGAATTCTTCTTCTTCTTCTTCTTGTGAATAGAATCAACGGATTTTGAGATCCACCATAATATCAAGAGTTTACAGGAGCACCCATTTGCCTTCAAAAACTATAAACTGTCATAGTACATTACCAAGGGTGTTCACGGATTTTGGATCACCATATTGCCTTCTTGTGAATAGAATGAATGGAATTTGAGATGCTACTACTTCAACACTAAATGGTGCAATTTCATTCTAGACATGAAGAAAAATTATACAGCTAGCTCTCCATGAATACATCACCAGGGTGTTCAATATCCATGGCCTGTGGATCGCATTTGTGTATAAATCGCAATATAATGATCCAAAATCCATGGATTTAAACTCCCGTGGTAGTGTTTTGTATTCCTCCTCTTTGAATTCTTCTTCTTCTTATGAATAGAATGAATGCAACTTGAGATGCTACTAGCTCCCAATGAACTAGTACTAGTATTTTTCAAGTTTCGCTTCTCTTCTCCTTTGCTGCACAAAAATGTATTAATTTATAGGAAGAAAATTCACTCGTTGTGCATGTTCCACCTAATAGGGTTACTCACGTAAATTTTACCAGCTGAAAGTGCATGTTCCACATAAAATTCAACTAATGCATTCACGAGTTAAGTGAAATTTTCTTGGTGATGTGGTAAGGATTGTGTAGGTATAGATTACTGTATTAAGAACAACAAAATTTAGATCAAAGTTCAAAGAAATCAACAAAATCTAGGATGTAATTAAACTCACAAAAAGTTAAATCTCTTCTCCAACATATTGAAAGATAGATGCAGATACAAATGTCCGCTTAACTAAATCTAGAGTAAAAGTCTATTATAATAAAATAACACAAAATGAGAATCTGTAGATGTTCCAACTTGCAAGTGTTGTGTGTAATTCATCTGAATGAGGTAATTTCCTAAGCACTTGTAAGACTGCTTCTTCTCCACCAGTAAGTGCTTAATTTTCTCCTGTTAAGAGAGCTTTGTCTGCAAGCTAGTGGCATTTTTTTATCCTGCTTGTAACTTGCATCCGGCGGGCATTCCTATAGTAGTACAATCCATAGAGAAACATAGATAACTGTAAGAAATTACACTGCTGAATTACTGCAAACTACTACGTACCATAAAGGCATAAACCAGTCTCAAGCAAAGTTACAGGTGATTAGCACATGCACCATAGACACTTTTAGTCTGAAATTTTATCGGCTTTTGTCAGGCCAACATTGCCAAGGAAGCTCCACAAAAGATTGAGAAAACAGGTCATTTAATTCTCAGTAGCATTGAGAAAACAAAAAAAAAAAACTCTGAAAAAGGTTCTAGCACTTGATAAATCAAAAGGTTCACATATGCGTCAGTTTTATTAGTAAAGATAAAGCATACGTACCTAACTGATGTCATCGGAGAACAATTATGTATCAGAAAATCAGTTGATTTCTTGACCATGCTGAACGTTCTGAACAGGCAACAGTGTCTCGCAAAAAGGACTAATCTGATATTCGCCAACATAAGGACCAGTAGTATCCAATGAACACTCAAACTGATGCTTGTAATATTTTTTCTCTTTCTTATTGTAATAATGCATGCATTCCCGGCGTTTCTGTCCGCATGTTATGAACTTTATCACGGTCAAATCCGTGCCAGTAATGTCTTTAAAATCTAAATTCTCCAATGCACCCCATGGGCAAGGCATTTGGATTGTTTCACTGATCCATCCACCACCATTATTATCCTTAAAATTGACAAGTTGAGCAAGTCGACTCCTTTTTGGTACAAGACAGATAAATGACCATCCGCTGCTACTAATACATTAACTAATTTTGCGGTATTACGCAATCCGGGATAACAATCACCCTAAATGTCTCTCTTCCAACATCAAACACAATGACTTCATTCTTCTTCGGAGGTCTTTGGTAATGGATCCAAGATATGTAACCATTCACATAAACGGATTTTTCATTCTGCACAGTATTGAGCGGAAAATGATGATCTTCAATCTTCCTCCATCTATTCTCACCTACTGTGAGAACCCCGCAAATAACTTTATGACTAACTACCATAGGAAACTCTCGATCCCGCATATTTATAATCCTACATAGAACAATATTACATACACAAATCACTTTGTGTTGTTTAGTAGTTTGCTCGAATCCAAATCCAAACAAATAATCATAGCAGAGTCTCATATTTCCACGACAACTAGCTATTTGTTTCATCCCAAAGCTGCTAACAAATACTTCACTTGTTCTTATCTCAATCCAAGGTGTTTTCTCTCCGTTGCAGGGATTGCAAACGAGAACGGACTTAGGCTCATCACATCTGACAAAACATACCAATCCATGCTCTGGTTCGAGCATATTGAATTTAACATCAAGAATCATATTATGACTGGAAAATAAAGTAACATCAGTTTTCGTCCTAGAGTTTGTGGATCTTCTTTTACGGTCATCATCCAGCTTCAAATCCTTTTGGGAGAACACAGTACTCCTGATTTCTACACTTCCAGGAAGAGGATGTTGTGGTTCTTCGCTCTCAGAAAGAGGCCATGCTGGATATACAAGAAGAGTAGTAATATCCTTATATCAATTTGCTTCATGCAATTTGACTAAGCATGGGTCTTGTTTGATTATAGATTTCCAATGCTTTCATACAGACTTTAATCTCATTAATGATTTGGCTGGAAGTCTACTCAGTATGTTTATGTTAATCAAAATTAAATCATCACAATCAAGAAAACGACATACATGCTCCGTTCCATTGCTGCTGCTTCTACTATTACTTAATTTATTTTGGATTCTCAATGATCTTCTTCTTTTCATTTATGTTTCCATTTTCTAAGTAAACCCTACTTTCTTAAAATGTGAAAAAAAAAAGAATCCCTATTCCTATTACATTGAAAAAGAAGAGGATGAATAGATCGTTACCTGATGATCATCATCGTTTACAGTACTTCCGAAAACTTTCAAGATATTAGCATTTCTTTTAATCCTCATATTGAAGAAAGATTTTACACATTCCCACTATTATCAATGATGAAGACAATAGATTGCTTGTTGCTATTCCAACTGATGAAGAGATCTTTAGTTCCTTAAAACGTATGGAAAATTGTTCAGCACCAGGACCAGAAGGCTTTCAAAATAAGTCTCAATGGAACATTGTAGGTGCAAATGTTTGTGAAATGGTGAAGAATTTTTTTCAGCTCCAAGCATATTCTTCAATCTCTAGATAAGACTTATATCTCCTTAATTCCTAAAACCAGAAAACCAACTACACCCTCTTAATTCAGACCCATCAGTTTGTGCAATACTTCTTATAAGATTGTTTCAAAGATTTTAGTCTCAAGAATGAAGCCTTCAATGGATTGTATCATAGCCCTCTATCAAGCGGCGTATGTGTATGGTATATTATTCAATGACAACACTATTATTACAGATGAACTGATTCACTCAATGAAAAAGAAAGAAGGAGAAGGTGGTTGGTTAGCTCTTAAGGTAGACATGTCAAAAGCTTTTGATAGACTTGAGTGGTGTTTCATCTTAAAGGTCATGAGTAGTTTTGGTTTCTATGATAAATGGATTCCACTTATTCAACAATGCATCACCACTACTTCATTATCTGTGTTACTTAATGGCTCTCCATGTGCTGAGTTTAATCCTTCAAGAGGAATTCGTCAGGGAGATCATTTATCTCATTATTTGTTTATCTTGGCAATGAAACAGTTTCCTAGAACTCTTACTTTAGATCGTCGTAGAAAAGAAATCCCAGGTATAAAAGCAGATAGGATTGCTCCTCCTATTAATCATTTGCTCTTTGAAGATGATTGTCTCATCGTTACACATGCTAATTTAACCAGTGTAACTAATCTCTTACAAACCTTTGAAGATTTTGGTTATCAATCTGGTCAGGTCATAATTTTTGACAAATCATCCATTTTATTCAGCAATAACTTGGATACTTCATATTGTGACTCTCTTAGTCACATTCTTGGTGTAAATAATATGGAAAGTAATGATAAATATCTGGGATCTCCACTTCTCATATGAAAATCTAAAGTAAGCTCATTTGAAGAAATAAACACTTCTTTTGAAAGAAGACTTGCTTCCTGGCAGGGTGAAACAATATGCCAAGATGGTAGAGGCACTATGGTGAAAGCTATTCTTAATGTTGTCGCATTGTATCAATGTGTACATTTAAGATTCCCAAAAAGTTGATTAAAAAGCTCGATACTTTACAAAGGAAGTTCTTCTGGGGTTATAAGTCTAATAGAGGTAAGAATCCAATTTCATGGAGTAACATGTTCATTCCTAAAGAATTTGGAGGTCTAGTTGTTGGAGATCTGGAGATGTTGAACCATGCCCTTCTCACCAAAATGTCTTAGAGAATTAGCACACAACCTGATCCGTTATGTGTTAAATTGCTGAAGGATAAATCTTTAAAAATGAGGAATTTCTACACATTCAAGATGAAAGAAAAATCTCTTCCTGGATATGGAAGGGTGTTGAAGTAGGCCTAAAACTTCTTCAAACCAATATGTGTATGAAGATAAAATTAATGGTAACAAGACCCTCATATGGCATGACAGTTGGATCATCAATCTGGAGGTTAAACCGATGCCTTCCTTCCCAAGTCATTGGAGTTATACCTACGTTTTCGAACTCATAATTCCAAATACTTCATCTTGGAATTTTAGTTTGCTTCACACACTTTTTTCTCCGGAAGTTATAAACAAGATTACAAGTTTGCAACTCAATATGGAGGAAGATGATATTATTATATAGAGACCTACAAAGGATGGTCTTTTCATAGTAAAAAGTGCTTATAATAAACTTGTTGAAAATACAGTTTCTCAACAAGTTGCACTTAATACTGTCCCTAAAGAGGTTTGGAAATCCCTCTGGAAAATGAAGATTCCGCATAGAATCAAATTATTCATTTGAAAGTTCCTAAGAGATATAGTGCAGACGAAAGATAAAACTGCTCGATTCAATAGCAACATTGGTACTCATTGCAACATCTGCAACTGTCTGGTTGAATCCCTTTGTCATTTTCTTATAGAATGCATATTTGCGAACTATTTGGATGCATCTCAATGCTAACATTTATAGAGTAGCAACAGATTGTGGCAGTATCAGAGTCTTTGAGGATAAAACTCTTAACCCTATCTCAACTGTCTCTACAACCAGTTATCATTTATATAACTGTCGTCACTGCTAAATTATTCACCTATGTGTCCTGAAACTATTCCTCCTGATATAATTTCCGTTAGCACATATACAATTTTTACTGATACTTCTTTTGATCATATTACTAATACTGCTTGCACATATGTATTATCTATTGTTTCTATGGTATTATCTTTCTAGAGTTTTCTTCGATGAGAATTGGTTGATTTGCATGTGTCTTATCTAGGAATTTTGTGGATATCATTTTTCAAAATTTTCTTCTATAGTCATATTAATATATATTCGTTTTTAGATTATTTTTTTGTAGGTATGGATTACGGTAACAAAAGAATGTACAATTATCGAGCTGTTGAACAAAAAAATGTGGACTATAAGGCAGAAAAAATTAGTCCAAGCAAGTACAAGTTTTCTTATAAAGTAGAGACCAAATTAGAAAACTATTGAAACTGGTTAATCAACTTGCTTATAAAGAGCTTATTGAGGTCATCAATAGTGCAATGAGGTAGAGACGGAAGAGATGAAAGAAGGTGCAATAGTTGATGGTGGTGTTCCTGCTAATGTGGATGCTCCTTCTTAACTAAGATGTAAAAATATAAGTAAAAATGATTTTTAAATAACTAATTTTATTTTTCTAATAAAATTCTTGAAAAGAAACCATAAGCCTAATATTGGGTTTATATATTAGAAGTAGTAGTGTTTCCGCTTTTGTAAGAAATCAATTCAGAAGCAGAAATTAGAATATTTTAATCACAAGAAGTTGATTTTTCAAATTCTATAAATCGTTTTGATATAAGATAACCAAACTGACTTCTAGCTTTTCAATTTCTTGAAGTAAAAAAGCATGTGTTATTAAACAAGCTACTCCCTCTGTTTCTAAAAATTGACTTGTTTCCTTATCTAGGGTATGTCAAAACATAGGCTTATTTCTGTAAATGGAAAGTCAAATTCTATGATATTAGTACTAGTCTACCCATGGAAGGAACTACTTCCCTCTGTTCTTTTTTTCTCTTAACACAAAAAGGGGACTCTCTCCCTTTTCTCTAACATCAATTTTTGTCTTAGCAGGGAGTCTTGACTTAGCCTTTTCTCAACACGGATTGTCAAAATAGATCACATATATAAAAGCCGTGTAGACACAAACATACACCAAACATGAGACCCTATGTTTGTCCCGGTGGATGGGACCCATGTTCATGTGTCTGCACGGTTTTACATTAGTTCAAAATGACAGTGTTTACATAACCTTTCTTTTTGTGATATCTCGATAGGACCAAAAAATTTAAAAAAAAAAATCTGTAATTTCCGGATGGGAATTAAAAAATAAAAAACATGCAAAAGTAGGTAGAATGATTTTTTCTTAATATTTATACAAACCAAGCAAACTCATATTTTTTCAAAAACAGAAAGAATATTTTCTTTATTTGTGAATAAAATATTTCATTAAAACTTGGGAAACTATGGTTCCACGGTAGAGCTGGCAAACAAGCCAAAACCCGCGGGTTTTCCCGGCCCGGCCCGTAAAAAACCCGTACCCGGCTCGGCTGGTGCCTAAACAAGCCGGGTTAGGGTTGGAGAAAAGCCGGGTTGTAGGGAAACGGGTTAACCCGGCCCGGCCCGTAAAACCCGCGGGTTAAACCCGTTACCCGCAATTCTATTTCCCCACATTATTACGTCGTGTTTCACCTCAGGATAACTGTCCCCTCAGTTTCTTTCTTCTTCATCTTTTCTTTCTCCTTCTTCGTTTCTTTTTCCTTCTTCGTCCGCAGAGAGATTCACAGAAAGTGAGAGAAATTGAAGCTAAAAATTATCTATAATTGAAGTGGAAGAAGATGATAAGTTCGATAGATTTTTTCATATGGATCGAAGTAGGGTTTGATTGGTGAACTGAGATCTAAAATTGATGAGGATTTAAGAATTCAGAAGAAAAAATTCAACTATCAAGATTCTTTTATTGAATCGAAGATGGGTGTTGATCTAAAATCTTTTGGGTTTTGATTTTCTAATGTTTATGTGAATACATAAACGAGTAATCATGAAACTGTCGGTGGTGATAATAAACTCAGGAGAGATCGAGAAGAAGTTGTTGTCGCTGAGAAAATCAAATTGATGAAGAGATGATCTGTTGCTGCTGAAATTGATGATTTAGGATTCTGTTTGAGATCGATTTAAAGAATAGTGAATATGAGAACGCAGTTGATGGAGGTTTTGTTAGTGCAGAAATTAGAGAAATTAGGATTCTTGGATAATGAACTGGTAGTCTGTGAATTGGAAGAAGAAACTGAAGCTCGATTTTAGAGATAAAGGAATTCATTGGAGGAGATGATTAATGGATCTGTGAGGAATCAAAATAAGATGGGTTTGGAGAGCTTCAGATCAACAATTAAGGAGATTGATGGATTGTTAGGACAGGGTTTGATGGAGTTGATTAGTTGTACAACAATGGATTTGTGTTAGTAGAAGATGGGGTTATTGTGGCGGTGAGAGATAGAGAAGAATTGAAAGAATCAATTGATAACTGTTGTTACAGGGAAGCTGAAGGTGTTGGTGGTACTGATGCAGAGTTGTAAGCAGAAGGGTTTGGACTTTGGACGAGAAGATCGTGACTTTGAATGAAATTGGTGGTTGTTGGTATTGGTGTTTACTGCCAGGGTTAGGAGATGTTGAGTAATTGTAGATGCAGAATAGTTTGTGTTAGCTGAAACAAGGTGGGATGTGAGTCTGTGACAGTGTTGCATAACAAGTCAGGGAAGGCTAAATTCAAGTTGTGACTTTGGCTTGAGAAGATAATGGTGGTGAATCTGGTGATGTTCTTCTTTTTTTTCTTCTTTTTCTTCGTCTGCAGTTGTTGTTGCTATTGTTGCAGAGATTGTAGGAGTGTGTAATGACTTGAATGTGCGATTTCGATGAATGAATTATATGAATGTTAGGGAAGGAAAATAAACCAAAAAACAGTATTAACGAAATTTGTTTACATAGTATATATTTGTTTCTCGTCGCTGATATTTAGGGGTTTCAATTTGATCTGTTTCCAAGTTAAATTCTATCGCTTTCTTCATATTTCTTGTTTCAGTTGCAATTTATGTAGCTAGATTTTCATACATTCGTAAGGGCATTGTTAATTGATTCATAAATCAGACTATCAGAGGCTCTCAAATCGGTTTCTGGTGAGTTGACTCACCATAAACGGGTTAACCCGTGAACTCGCAGGTTTAACCCGTTACGGGTGCGGGTTGATGAAATGACCACCCGTGAAGAATATCAACCCGCGGGTTTCGACCTGTGTTAACCCGAACCCGTGTAACCCGTAACAAGCCAGCCCCGACCCGCCCGTTTGCCAGCTCTATTCCACGGGTAAGCTTAAAAATATTACATGAAGAATAAATAACAGAAACAGAGGGAGTATAAGTCCGAGAGCTTTGTACTCGGAATACCACCGCCGGGTGCCCAGCCGCAGTAGGCCTATGTACAAAGTAGGTCCACTGAAAAATACATTTCACCCACAAGTCATATCACGTGACCGACAAAAACACACTACTATCGTACGCTATATCCTGCTTGCCGGCGTCGTTTAGCACGAGAGAGATCTGAGGAGAAGACTAGAGAGTAAACAAACAACATTGTTTTGATCACACCTACCGATCAAACCCTAATAATTTCCCCCAATTTATTCAAATCCACTCTCTAATCGATTACTTTCTTGTTCAATTCTTCTTCGAATGGCTTCAAATGGAACTGAAAACAGCTTGGAGAAGATTAAGAAACAGCTCGCGTCAAGTTCTGGCAAGAATCTGTTGCAAGGTCCAATCCTTAAACGTTCTGAAACGGTAAATTAAATAAAGGGTTTCTTTGTTTTTTTTTGTTTATAGTTTGCATTTTTCATTTTTAGGTTCAAGGTTTATATGAATTTCTTCATTTTTGTTGAATTAGAGGCTACTGATTAAATTATCTAATTTGGTTTAGCTCCATAACATAGATATTCAGCCTGAGAGTATACCACACTTGATGCTCTGTTGAGATATATGCTTGAAATTTCCCCGTGGTTTCCGAATTCGAGTTTCTTCATCAATTTGAGGCGGGGCATTATATCTAGTGTAGAGTGTTAAGACATTTTTGGCTTATTGTGTTTTGTTCTGACTCGTAGTTTGTTAAATGAACAGTTGAGGAAATGGAATGAGAGATGGATGATCTTAGACCCAACCACTGGAAAAATGGAATACAAGTATGATGTTTTTTCTGAGTTATATTTTATTCAGTTCAGTAGTGTGTCGCTCTGACTAAGTACGCTATTGTGTTCTCACTATCTGTTTGTGGTGCCGTAGGACTCGGAGAAATGAGACGGTTGTCAAGGGATCCATTATATTTGATGCAAATAGCACGATTATATTATCTCCTGTGAATTTCCAGTAAGATTGATACCATCTAACTTGTCGTCTACTTAGCTGAATATATTCGTAGTGAGCAATTTTTATTTGGGTGACTGCTGATATGTTGTCATTCTCTACATGTTGCAGTGGACTACCAAAGTACGATGGTTGCTGTTTCTGTATCCTCATGAACTAAGAGCTTATTTTGGCCATATGGAGATGATTAGCTTCAGTTTATTCTGTTTTTGAATATAAACCAATACGGGGTTCTGATTTTTAGGATCTTAATTGTAGAAACTACTCTGCTTGATTTTAATTCCATAAAGAATTGTTATGTTGCATCTTAACTACTGCTTGCTAGATATTGGAACGCCACAGAAAACTGAGTACTATCTTTGTGCTGAAACTCCCGGTGCTGCTCGCGCTTGGGTATCAACTTTACAGTAAGTTTGTTTGGATTTCGTCCGCGTATTGCGTTGTTGCCTAAAAAAGATTCCAATACAATGCTATTAAACTTAATTACTAGAATTGGAAGCTGAAGCTAATAGATGATGCCCAAGTGTGTCATTTTTCCTTTTGTTTAGGGGAAGTGTTTTTGAGTGAGAAGTCAATCATGAATTAGGTATATCTAATAAAACTGAACTAGGACGTGTAAAGAACAGATGTTTGGTTTTCAATGTCATACCCACCTGAGTTAAAGTTACTTGTGTAAACTCGAGGGCCTGTAGAATTGCAACTCATCTTACATGGATTTCTCTTCTTGTTCTACCCCCCAGAGCAACCCAGCTGGTACTTAAAGCCCATAAAGAAGCTGTGAATTCCTTAAGCGGGAATGGTTCTGCACAAATGGGAACAGTTGCAACAGTAGTTGCTGCTGCGAACTCGACAGCACTGGAGTCTACTAAAGAAATTGAAGCAGCAATGCGAATATCTATGAGGGCAGCTCTAGGGAACATGATGGGAAGTAGACCAGCTGAAGCTCAAATGGATGATACAGCAATCATGATGGTATGTTGTTGCAGCCAGTGTACCTACATCGCATCTTCTCCGTCGACTGTGTATATGCTGTCGATCAGACTTTTGTTTCTTTTATTGGAGACACCTTTGAAATGTCTTCTGGATGTTGTCAGGTTTCATCCATCTCATATGTGAAATTTCCCATCTCTTACAATCCCATGGTTATAATTCCACAGGAAACTCTAAGAGTGAAGGACGAGGAATTACAAAACTTGGCTAGAGAGCTTCGTTCAAGGGATTCAACGATTAAAGAATTGGCAGAGAAACTATCTGAAACTGCTCAAGCTGCTGAGGCTGCGGCTTCTGCAGCATATGCAATGGATGGACAAAGAAAGATCGTTTGTACAGAAATTGAGCGTCTGAAAAAGGATTCAGAACAGCAGCTGGTGTCATCCATGTCCAAGGTGTTAACACATTCTTACCTTGGCTCTACTACCTCGATGTATTGTATAACCTGGTAGTGCAAGTTATTGCAAAACTCTTTTCACAAACTTCATCATAGGTGGTCTTTTCTACTTTTTGACGGGATTTAGTATAAATCTCAGGATAAGAGTGTCATGGGATTGGTTAAGTTTATTATACTTTGATGCCTGGTCAGTATGTTATTTGACCTCAAATCTTTCATTTTATCTTACTAGTGATATCTGATGACTATCTCTAGGTAACTTGATCAACATGCCTTGTTTCACCCCCTCAGTTTGCATTTATATTTCCATCTTCTTACATTTGAATCGTTAATAGTTTCTCATCACCACTGCTAGCAATTTGACTCTCTGTTGATATTTGCTTTGTAGTTGAGAGCGTCTGGAGAAAAATTTACAGTTCTACTGAAAGAGCGCGAGCAATTGCTGCAGCAAAGAGATTCTGCGCTTAAAGAAGCACAATTATGGCGTACTGAACTTGGTAAAGCTAGAGAACAGGTTGTTATATTGGAAGGGGCGGTTGTTAGAGCAGAAGAGAGGGCTAGGCTTGCCGATGTAGATGCTGAAGCCAGGGTAAAAGATGCTATGGAGAAACAGTTGGCTGCTTTAAAAGAAAAAGAAGAGCTTCTTGCATATGTTCAAATGTTGCAAGCACAATTCCAAAGGTTTTATATTTTCTTTTCTAACTTTTGGTTTCGGTCTTTGAAAACAATGACTAAATGTAGGTGATACTAATAACTTCCATAATTTGCTTGTGACAGACAGCAAGGAGAAATGAAGCAAGTATCTGAAGAAGAAGAAGAGACCAAATCCTGCTCGGTTTCTGACAGCCTTCCTTTAACAAAGCATGTGGATTTGTCAGAGGAAAATGTTGATAAAGCATGTCTTAGCGTTTCAAGATCAGTCCCACATACAGATGATCAAGAAAGCCTTCGTTCAATAGGAGATGGAGAATGGAATGACATTCAAGCAACAACAGATTCAAGAATAGCGGACGTCAGAGAAATAGCCCCTGAAGCAGAAGAAAGAAGAAGTCTTGATATTTCAGTCGTGAGTTTACATGTTGATAATCATGACCACCATGAGCCGCATGATGATAACTCTTTTAATCAGCCTTGAAATATTTACAGGTTAAATGCGTAACAAATTAGATTTGATTGGTACATCTACTGCGTAACAAGTTTCTTTCTTTGTTGTTCCAACTTTGTGCTTGGTATATGTATGTTCCTGTTTTGTTATAGGGTATATTGTTTATGGCTTTATTGATTAACTTACAGTAGTATATAGCTTTAAACAGAATGTATACCGATATTCGCTAATGAATCTTGAAGGGTTTGCCCGATACTATTTGCGCAGAAAAATTTAACTCAGAAATCTGTTTATTAAATTTAAGTTCTATAAAGTTTGCAAATCAAAGAACTTAGATTTCTACTACCATTATCAGAAGGGAGTTCAGCAAAAGAATCACTAAAGGTACTACTGATCTCTTTACAAGTATATCAAATCGCTAAATCATTTTGTATCTTCGAGGATGAACTTTAAGCCCACAGCGCCATAACTGACATCCCACCGGCACCAAGAAGAACAGCAACATATGACTTCAGTTGAAGCTTTATACTCCCTTGCAATTTTCGACCCATAAAATCTGCTGCTAGTAGGTCTACCAATGCCATATAAATCAAGAGCCCCGCTGATGCAGCGTTTAAAAGTCCTTCAGTGATCAAAGCATGAGGACTACTTTCTCTGTAAGATTTCGATATCAAGAGCCCAACAAGAATCCCTAATGGCGTTGTTGTGGCAAAGAAAAAGGCCATTAGAGATTTCTTCAACAATGTGTATTCAGCCTGCACATCAGAAATTCACAATCAGTTATATTTGCAGCATACGCTGGAGCAATTCAATGGGTACATTTAAGGTTTATGCAGCAGCATTAATTACCTGGAGAATGCAACCACCAAGACCCATGCCTTCAAACATTTGGTGGAAACACAATGCAGCAACAAGAGGCTTTATGCTACAGACATTGCTTGAAGCTCCCAAAGAAATCCCTATCACCACCGAGTGGACTACGATTCCGCACTCAAGTACCTGCAGAAACAAAAAAACAAAAATCAATACCAGCAAAATTGAAAATTTATTAAAATTAAAATGGGACAATCTGAACAAATTTTCGGATTACATACCACTGCAATGACACGGTAACGCGTCAACTGAGCACTGGCTACATCACCTGCCATAACAAAAGAATGCCCATGGCTATGGCCATGACCATGTGAGTGGGCATTTCCATTTCCATTAGCAATTTCCACATCTCCATTAGTATTACCTTTTTCATTTTCTACTGAATTTTTGTTCTGACTGTAACTAGTAAATATCGAATCAATCATCAAAGTAAAAATAGCAGACAACATAGCCACAAAACCAGTGAACGGAAACGTATGCCATGGCTTATCAGGCAAACAAACAGAAGATAAATCATTGAACGAATCTGGTAAAACGTGCATAAACCCAGTTGCTAAAATAATCCCTGAAGCAAATGCTTTGACAATCGTAAAGATATCTCGATCGGGTTGCAACGCTTTAACATTTTTAGTAATCAAGGGCAAATTAACACCAACGATACTAGTGATTAATATTGCAAAGAAAGCTATAATCTTGAGAGGAAATGCCTTTGATTTGTTGATACATTTCCCGGTTTCTGATCCGCACTCTGATGGTGGTGCTTCTTCAGCATGAGTTGCCGCTAGGGTTTGTGCTAATAATATGAAGATCATGAAAAGGGTTTTCCTAGAAACTGCCATTGAGAAAGAATTTGGGAAACAAGAACAAAATGAAAATGTAAAAATGAAATTGTATTTTTTTCTTGTTTTTCTCACCAGGGTTTTGATGCGATTTATAGTGTAATTTGGGAAAGAATCAGAGTGGGTTTTACAACTGGCGCTCATGGGTTTGGTGAATTCAGCACAAGCTGAGATGACGCATGGCAATAATGTCGTGACACATAGGAATGTACTGTGCCACATAGGCATAAAAAGTGTGGAATTTTGTGGTAGGAGTGTGCATGGGAGGTAAGAGATTTTGTAGGGTTAAATCTGACTTGGGGTTTTCAAATTGAAATGTGAAAAATCTCACGCTCTATTGAATTTGATCTGCGCAATTAGTAATTGCTGAATGGCCTTCCTAATTAAATGGAGTGAGCATAAAAAGGTTACTACTATTTAATAATTGAACCGTTATAAGTATCAAAATCAAAAATATGATCTTAAAATTAACTTTTCTTTTGCTTAACCTTCGCAAAAATGGTAAGTTTGAGTTGTCAAAGATGGTTTGAATATAGGCCTCTAATTCATAAACATGATTTAGCCATAATTTCCACAGTATTAGTGTTTGATATTCAAGTCAAGGTCTTAATATATATAAGGACATTTGGGTTCCGCAAACCGAAGAAGCAGAAATAAATCTCAAAAATATAATGTAAAAAAGATTTGGTTTTACAAAACATTAATTTTCTTACATTACATGTGAAAAAAATCTGTAAATTTGTTAAATTAATCTTTTTAATTATAAAAGTCATTCTAAAATTCTACGAATGTGACTTAACTAACTTCTATCAAACACCATGATAAGTGGTGGTTTTTGCATGAGGTGATGTTGGTTAAGTCAAGTCTATGAATGTCGACACTATTTGATTGTTTATTTTTGGCTCAATCAGTCTCTACCATTCTTTTCACAAGTACAGCAGTAGTTTGTTTATCAACTAGGGCTTAACCCGTGCCGTAATGACACGGGCATAATTTTTATTTAGCTATGTATTTTCAGACATATGAATATTAAATATGATATTTATCAATATGAAGTTTAACCTTCTTATCATTATAAAAGTAAAGGAAAATACGATAGGCATTTTTCTTCTCCACTCCACAATATGAAGTGTCACTATGCACGTGCCCTGGAATCCTACTCCACCTTGAGTTAATGAGAAGGAAAGTACTAACCCCACCTTGAGCATTTCCTTGCCCACCTAGAACCTGCTCCACTTCAGAGGTAATGTGTGAGACACTAACTCCATTTTGAGCACCAGTTCAAATTTGGACCTTGCCTGCTCTACCTTGAGTCTGACTCCACTTGTGCCATAAATTGGGTGACTTCCACAAACTCTTCTACGTTCGGACAGTAGCCCCAACCATGGGATCTGATACAAATTGTTTGGATTTTCACGGACTATCAGTCACTACTCAGGGCTCGACCACATAACCCCGAACCCCACTTGACCACCTTGGGATAAGAGGTGTGGGTTTTTTAACTAAAAGGCCTCGTTACTACTATATGGAGATGCCCAAGCTTATTAAGCTTCGCATGTATTACTTTTTATTCCATGAGGGACTATCCCTAGCTATACATATGTGGTTTATCGCGCCACATACTCCAACAACGAAGCGGAACCAAAACATTAAACTATGTAAGATGTAACCAAATTACAGCAGCTGAACTCATTCATCTCAAGAATAATTGTGTAGATATTAACAGTGTTCGGATCCTTGTTACTTTTTTCCCCTTTAAGAATAATATGAAAAGAGTAAAACTCATAATTGACTCAACAATACATATCGTATTGTATGTTCTTATTAATTCAATGACATAATGAAAAGCTAATTCATCCCCGTAAGCTATTATATTTTAAATGTTAAGTCATTTCCGATGGCAACCATTTTACTCACACATGATGCTGTTCTAGTTTTTCAAAATTCCCAGATATATTACGTACGTAATTCAATTCGGCAGGAATAGTTCACCGAATGAAATATAGGTAATGGCTTGTCCTTTCGTGACATTGTGGCCTTCTCAACATAGTTGGATCCAGAGTTGGTAAAAAACATTGTATTTATGCGTTCTCGGGCGACAGTAATCTAGGGATGGCTACCTCCAAGAAAATTGCTAATGGATGACCGCACCAGTGACAGTTAAAAATCCCACATTGTCGGATAACCACAGTGACTGCGTGGGAACAATATTGGCGGAGGATCAGGTCCTTACAAATGGTATTATAGTCGACCACGGGTTACCTGTCGAGGGTGAAAGAGTATGCTTGACAGATTGTGTCGGGAAAGGGTAACATGAGTGAGAAAAAATTTCAGAGTGTAGGATTGAACATATTCCGGAGCTGAGGACGGCTCCAAATTAAGCTGGTGGTATTATAGTACTCCGACTCGGCATGTAGGGTTCGTCAAATGGAATATAGGTAATGGTTCGTCAGTTCCTAACACAGAGATCTTTTCAGCATAATTGTCTTCATAGTTGGTGAAAATCTTTACAGTTGCGCATTTTCGGCATCGAGTAATTCTGGGATGGGTGACCTCTTGAGAAGCTGCTGCTGAATGACCGCAGCGGTGACCATTGAAAACCATGTACTATTATATGACCGCAGTGACTAAGTGCGAACGTTATTGGCAGAGAGTCGTCAGACTATTACACTCGATGACATTACGCTTCCAAATGTGAGGTTATTCGGTGCATAAAAATAATAAATCCATGATTAGTTAGTAATCAAATCGTTAAGTACTTAACCTAATAACAACACGCTCTACTAATAACAAACTCTGTTATCCACCATCATTGAATAAAAATAACGTCAAATCATTTATCAAAAAATACGTGAGACGATGCGAAATTACTCACTGGGAACCAATCCTTGCCACCGTCACTATGGTCCGCTTATGTAATTGTCAGTCAATCTAACTAAGTTTGGTACTGCTTTTTTCTTTCAAAAAAGAAGTACTTTGAAAACATATTTATAGCAATATTTTTTTATCCCAGTATTTGTTAAAGATTTCTTAATGTGTTTTTTATGCAAAACACTTCCAAAATCTACCAATTTTAAAAGTGAGGGAGAATGAGATTTTAAAAGCTTTTAAAAGAAAATGCTATAGTTCACCCTAATTTAATATTTTATTTTCCAAATCTATCCCATCTTTTTTTATAACTGAGAAAAAATATCCTTGAATCTATATATCATCAATTTTTATTCGTTATATTTTATTCTTTACAGGTAATTATTTTTTATTTTCAAACCACATTTTATGTTATATCGTATCACTGAAGTATACTTTAATTTATCAACAACAAATATTAATCAACTATTGATTTTTAAAAAAGTGGTGAAGAAAAATAATACTTTTTAGTAATAATATTAATTAGTAAATTTAATATTACATATATATACCCTAATAGTAGAAAAATTTACTTATTTTAAGCACAATAAAATAGAATAAACACTTTTCAGATATATGTCTGCTTTTTTCATTTTCTCACTAACTATTGCTGAACCTGATATTTTCCTAGACACCATTTGATTGCTTTTTTAAATAATTTTAGTTTTAAATTATAATTTTGCAGCCATTCAATTGTGATTTTTTTTTACATAACTCGGCACAGTAACGTACATCGGAAAAACACTTTTGTAAAGATCGTAGCATTATCAAACTAATCCTAAGTGTTAGCTAAAAAATATATTTATTATCATCATTAGTAGAATGTCATTTTTAATTTGACATTTAATAAAATATTATCATGGTAAATTAATAGAGTATTTATTATGAAGAATTATGGAATCTTAATGACATGAAAATTTTTGTTCGTTAGATGCATTTCTAATCTCAATCACAATCATACCTTATGACAAACGATTACACTCCTAATTTTATTTCTTGTGAGGACAAATCTGAACCTCCACTTACACAGATAAAGTTAGCCAGCCTGTACTTTATACTCTTGATAGGGAGGGTCCTAATGAATTTAGAGGCGCTTACATTTGACTCAGTCACTCAGAGGGCATCATTTGCATCATCAGTGCCAGTCCTTGTAAGAATCAAAAACATGATGTAAACCTCCCTCCCCTGGACCATACAAGCGCATGCGATGGTGGGAACGCACTGAACCTTGCATTGCTTTCCTTCATTTTTCAACTTAATTTGGCTTTTCTTCTTGTTTTCTATACTATCATGTTTCACTAAGACGCGAAAAACCAGAATTTGCTTTTCTGTTTTTTTTTTTTCCTTTTTTCTTTTCTTTGTTTGATTTTGACACTTCGAGTTTGACTAATAACAAATATCTATTTCCTTTTGAATCTCTTTGTTACATTTTGGTACCCGTAAGCCATGACGTCAACTAGTGAGTGAAGTATATACTCCCCAATTTTTGGAAAAAATGATACTTTCATTTTTTTAATTTTAGCCTAAAAATAGGTAAGTGAAAATATTTTTTTTCCAGAAATCGAGAAGTATTAGAAAGGAGGGAGCAGTACCAAACAATAAAGGTTCGGTATATTTCAATTTTAGATCATTGATTGATCGGTGATCCCCTTAAAGAGTGCTCAACTCCTGGGCCTAAAATACCATCAGCAGATTCCCTCAATTGCTCAAGAGATCAATGTGGGAAGAGTACTCAACTCCTAGGCCCAAAACGTAGTTAAACTGGAACCTCATTTGGGGCATACCGGATAATTTTGGGGCATACAGAGTTATGATGCCATCCAATGGAAACTGCTGAGGGGTGTCCTAGTGATGCTAAAGTTATTGTAATACCCTTACATAGTTTAAATTACATTACTACCCTTCCATTTAATTAAATTTTAATCCTAAAATTTTCCAACTAATTAACCTATCCTCCCACTAATTAACCGTTACCCACTAAATAACTCACTCATTAATCCACTAAACCGTTACTTAAAAAAAAAATTAAAGTTTTAAAAACCAAAAACACTTCTCTCTCCCTCTTCTTCTCATCTTCTTCACCAAAATTTCTGAAAATTCTTAAAATTTCTTTGTTTGATTAAGTTCTCGATTAAACACATACATGACACCTCGTGTTAAGCGATGCCCTAGAAATACGGTGCCGAATCCTGGTGTTGTTTCTGTAGCATCTCAATCTAGGGTTTTTGGAAAAGATAGAGATAAAGAGGATAGTGGATCGATTGGTGTTGGAGAGGGAGAAATAGAGGCCGATTCTTTAAAATTGCACATAGAAAGGTATTTCCCACAAACCCGTTGTTTATTTTTGCGTATTTCGTTGATTTATGACATGTAATCGATGATTCGTCTAGGTTTTTGTTAGTTTCAGAGTAGTGTTCGGCTGAAATGTAACAGCCGAACTTATTTTTTTTATAAAGACGAAGAAAAGTTCGGCTGAAAACTTGTTATATTTTGAGTATCGTATGAGCCGAACCACTGAGTTTGGCACAAAAAAATTTATATGATAATCAGCCGAACTTGAATACCATTATTTAATAACCGATCTAATACTGTTGAGTACATTGTTCGGCTCATTGTGATAAATATCGAATGTGCCGAACTTTTGTATGACCATGGCTAAAACTATTGGGCACCTTGTTCGGCTCATATTGATAAATATCGAATGTGCCGAACTTCACATTATGTATGGCCAATAGCTTCCTGTAAACTTGTCCACTAGGTGAGTTATCAAATTGTGTAGTAGAATCATATTTATTTAATTTGGAAAACTAATTAAAGTTTGTCATTTGTTTTAGCACCCATCCGGGAAAATTGAAAGACAAGCTTAAAAGGAGAACAATGGAAGTGACTCCTTAAAACTCAAAAACTCCCAAACCTCGAGGTGGTGGCACAAAGAACTTACATGCAGGGAAAAGGGGAATTGACACGACTTGCTCTTTGCCTGTAGAACAAGAGGATGAATGATGAAGATGTTGGTGAGGAAGGTCAAGAAGAAGAAGAACTAGAACAAGAACAAGAGAAATTTGTTAATCAAGGGAGACATGTAAGCACATTCCTCATCCGGAGAATGTGATACGTCCTCGCAGGGATGGTTTTCCCCATGGTCTCCATGAATATGGTGGAAGAGTGTTGATTGGCTACAAGGAGTCATGGGCGAAGAGAATTTATGAGACTCCGGATCACAGGGATGAATTCCGCGTACTTAGACACCAAAGCGCCGCACATTGGGATATTTTCAAAGAGGCTCCTGAGGTGGTGGCTTTAGTACAAGGATCTGGTTTATGGCCTGCTATTTTTTATGCACAAGAGGAATTCGATGCAGTTACAAACTCAGCCTTTTGGGAGAGATTCTTTCCGAAGACTTACACATTTCATATCCCCTTTGGAGAGATGTCAATTACTCCAGATGATGCACAGAAGATTAGTGGTCTTAGAACGCATGGGAAAAATGTTTATTCAGCGGTTTATGAAATGACTTGGAATAAGTTGTATGTACTTGCTAAGGAAACTCTTGGTTGGCCAAAAGACAAAACAGAATTGGAGTTTTCATGCGTTGCTAAAGAGGTGAAGTTTGTGGATTCTAGCACAAATAAGTTGAAGAAAATCAAGTTCACCGCTTTGAAAAAGTGTTTTGGAGACACAAATGAGAAAATTTCAAAGGGGGAGTTGGTTATGGACGAGGTCACATCTAAGCGCACTGCTACGGCGTATTTGTTGTATACTTTAGGAAGTGTTATATTTCCCGATAACAGTGGGAACAAGGTTAATGATCAATACCTTCAACTGTTAAGGGATTTGAAAAGCTTCCACAAGTACTCTTGGGGAACCACGGTGTAATACCCCGATATTCGGTAGTGGTTGGCCGAATGGAATATAAGTAATGATTTGTCCTTCCCTAACACCCAGGCCTTTTCAGCACAATTGGCTCCAGAGTTGGTAGAAACCTCTGCAGTTAAGCGTGCTCGGGCGGGAGCAATCCAGGGATGGGTGACCATCCGGGAAGTTACTGCTGGATTACCGCAGCGATGCCCGTTGAAAACCCCACCTTGCCGGATAACTGCAGTGGCTAAGTGGGGACAATATCGGTGGAGGGATGGGTCATTACAAATGGTATCAGAGCCGACGAGGGTTCACCTGCCGAGGGTGAGAAGGTACGCTGGACGGGGTTGTTCCAGGTGCTTCTCATGAGGGGTAGGGAACGTCGGAGATCTGAGATTGCGAATATATTCTCGAGCCGAGGACGGATCCAATTTAAGGTGGTGGTATTGTAATACCCCGATATTCGGTAGTGGTTGGCCGAATGGAATATAAGTAATGATTTTTCCTTCCCTAACACCGAGGCCTTTTCAGCACAATTGGCTCCAGAGTTGGCAGAAACCTCTGCAGTTAAGCGTGCTCGGGCGGGAGCAATCCAGGGATGGGTGACCATCCGGGAAGTTACTGCTGGATTACCACAGCGATGCCCGTTGAAAACCCCACACTGCCGGATAACCGCAGTGGCTAAGTGGGGACAGTATCGGTGGAGGGATGGGTCATTACACACGGCCCTTTCTTTCTTATTCGAGCAACTTGGAACTGCGTCTAGGTTAACAAGTAGAAAAATTGGAGGTTATTTCACAATGCTTCAGGTAAGTTTACACATTGTAGTTACATTTTCAAGAAAAAACTCGTCTTTAAATTTTGGTTTTTTTTTATGCCAAACCTACTTTTCTAGAGGTTCGGCTGTTGAGATTTTAATTTACTAGGCTGAACTTAGAGGGTTCGGCGTTAAACTGTGTTTTAAACATAAGCCGAACTTTTTTCTGTTTCCCAAAGTTGACAACCTCCATGATCCAATTCTACTGATCCTAATAAATAAGTTTTGTGTTTTTTTTTTACATTGTTGGTGTAGGTATGGATATATGACCATTTCCAGGAATTGAATTTAGTCAAGGAAGATGACAAATGGGTAGATACATTCCCTACCTCGGCCAAATGGAGTTTCAAGGAAAATAAGAAGAGGAATAAAAAGGAAATCTTTATAGATTTGAGAGAAAAGTTAGACTCTTTGACTGTTGAACAAGTTGTATTTCAACCATACAAAAAGAATGAAGAAGATGATGAAGTTGTTGAGGATGAAGATATGCCATTGGGGATGTACTATGGACCACTGTTTTATCTCGAAGGCTTTACAGTGTTTGATCCCTGTCGAGTACTCCGTCAATATGGATTTATCCAAACGATTCCGGGGCTAGAGGAATCAAAGTTCAAGTTATTGCCCAAGGGTTCGAAGGGAACAAAGAGTACGGAAAGTTCATGGAATGCCGAATATAATTCCGATCCTACCATTGATTGTTGGGATAAATTGGAAGATAACAAATTAAGTTGGGTTGACTTAGAAGAGTTGCGTGACGATCCTTGTGAATTTGATACATCTTATATAGATTGGAATAACTAAATTTCACATCCCTTAATCATTAATAGGGAAAGTCAAGCTTTGGTAGATATTAAGAGGGGAAAACGAACACAAAAGAAAGTGGATCCGAAGACGAGGAAGAACACAAAGGGAATGATTGAAGATGTTTCGAAGTCTTACTGAACTATAGTATATTGAGTGCATAATTTTAAAATTGTTTTCAGTATTTTTGTCTATTGTTTCTTATATGGTAACGACGTTTTGAAGGCTATGAAGAAGAAAATTGATTGCAATGTGGATATGGCGGTGGAAGAGCAAGAATATATGTACAACCAATTGGGATGGAGTAACCAACAAAGGTGAAGGTGCGAGTGGAAGTGGTGCTAAAAAAGGTCGTGGTGGTGGAAGACGCGGTCGTGCTCAATAGATGATTATGTTCAAATTGAAGTACACTAGGTTTTTATGGTTTGGTTTTTAAGTAATGTTTGATTTTAGCACAATTTTATTTACTTGAAGAAAACAATGTTATGTGTTTGGTTTTCGGCACAATGTTTCGATGTATAAGTACAATGTTATGCTTTTATGTTTAAGTGAAATGCTATGCTTTGAGTGCAATACGATACGTAAGTTACAGTATAAAGTTCGGCTTATAAATATGTAACACGTATTAGTCGAACCGTTTTCTGACATTCCTCAGTTTTCTAAGTTAAAATATCGGTTTATAAATGTTTAACGTGTATCAACCGAACTAATTTGGTGACATTCGACTGTTCTCTTATTAGTAAGTTCGGCACTAAGTTCCATCTTAGTTTAGAGCCGAACCAAATTGATGACACTCTATAATTACCAAAGGAATCCTGTTCGGCTTAAACTGAGATTTTATAAAGAGCCGAACTATTTGCAAAGTATTAGAATATTCTAGAAACTTGTAAATTACTATACTACCATTAAGTTGATATAAAAGAAAAAAAATTTCTTTTGGGTCAAAGCAAAAGAAAATCAAAAGAACCTCTTCGGTTCTTCTCCTCTTCTCTATTCAAACCAAGTCGGAGAAAAACGGTTAAAATCATATTTCATCGCCGAAATTGATCGTCGATTCATAAAAATTTGATCGTCGATTAAACACAACTATAAAATGGCTCGTGGAAAACAAAAAGCAATTGGTAGGCGGTCCAAATATTCTTCTAATCCGTCAATTGAAGAACAACCGTTAAAAGGAGTTCAAACTGAAATTGACAAAGAAGTTCAATCAAGTGAAGAAGAAACCCCGGAAATGAGGATTATAAGGTATTTTATACAAACCCAACCATTTAATTTGTTGATTAATGCATTTTATTGTATTGTTAGATTAGGTTTAATTGGAAAAACTTAGGTTTTTTCGGAACACAGAGAAAGGTTCGGCTCATAATGTGTAATTTATTATCTGCTGAACCTTTAACTGAAGAACAGTTCGGCTAATTTAAATCATCGTCGATCTTTGAATCTCATAGGTTCGGCAGTTTCGTCTGGCGTTCGTATACGCCGAACTTGGTTCTGTAATCTATTTTGTTAAGGATATGATGTGTGTTCTGTAGGATTATACTTATTTATGTTTTTGTACTATTTATAGGAACCAAAAGGGTAAAATGAAAAACCGGGAAGATCAACCGGAAGTGGAAGAACAACAACAACCAGACAAGAAAGATGCAACACCTCGTGTTGTTGGGTTGCACATTCCTGATGATGATGATGTAATATATGCACGAGATGATGGTTTACTACACAGTCTTCCAGCCGACGGAGGCAAAGTGTTGATTGCTTACAGAGAGTCTTGGGCTAAGAGGATATATGAGACTCCTAGCCATTGTCGTGCAGTCAGAGTTTTGAGACATCAAAGGGATGCACATTGGGATTTGTTTAAAGAGGTGCTTGAGGTGATTGTTATAGTGAAAGCCTCTGATTTATGGCCTGCCATTAAATATGGTCATCAGGAATGTGATAGAGTGACAGCCTCCGCCTTTGCCGAGAGATTTGCTCCTGAGACTTACACATTTCATATCCCCTTTGGCGAGATGACAATCACTCCTGACGACGCGAACAAGATTACGGGCCTTAGGGTCACAGGCGAAAGCGTGGATGCAACGTTTTATAATATGATTTGGGATGAGTTGTATAAGTTGGCGAAGGAAACTCTAGGTTGGACAAGATCAATAACCGAACTAGAGTTTTGTTGTTCTGTGAGGGATGCCACTTCTACACATGATGATAAAGGTGCATCCAACAAGAAAAAAAAGAAGTTCAAGTTGTTGAGGTTGAAAACCTATTTTGAGAAAACAACGGAGAGGGTTAAATATGGAAAGTTGGTGATGACTGAGGAGTTAGTGAATCAAACTGCAACAGCATATATGTTGTACACTCTTGGAAGAGATATATTTCCAGACACTTCTGGGAACAAGGTGAGTGCTCAATATCTCCAATTTTTCAAGGATGTTCACTCGGTTAATAGTTATGCTTGGGGGACAGCGTCACTTGCCTACCTACTCAATCAACTGGCACAAGCATCTAGGTTGGCAAGTACAAACGTTGGAGGAAATTTCACTATGCTTCAGGTAATAATTTTCATTAAATTTGAATTTGTTTTTCAAATTTTTCTTATTTAAAACAAAATATTGGTTGTCAGTGCAAAGTTCGGCTTAAAACCATGCATATTTGTAAGCCGATCTTTCTGCTGTGGAGGTTCGACACAATAGTTAATTTTCATTGTCTGCCGAACTTTCATAGTCCAGAGGATATTTTGAGAATCTTGAATTATTTATGGACAATAGGAATTCAGTTTCTTTGGTTGAGGATATTTTGAGAAGTCTTGAATTATTTATGTAGGTGTGGGTATATTACCATTAGCCAAAATTGAAATTGGCCAAAGTACATGAAAGTTGGGATAAAACAACGCCAACAGCGAATCGATATGAGTTAGAGGAAACCAAGAAAAGAAATAAGAAAGATGTGTTTATTAATCTGAGAGAGAAATTAGACCCTTTGGATGGGAGTGACGTCGTATTTGACGCATATTTTAAAAGCAGGCCTAAAATGAAAATGCTTCCTCTCCAAAAGCAATTTGAAAAAAATTTACCGAACACAATTTTTGGTAAAAATTTGTTCAAAGTGCTTTGATTGAAAAAAAGCAATCCCAAACGAAACTTAAATGATTAAAGAAAGTAAAAAGTGTTAGCAACCTGTTCGCGAGCATTTTTACTCTTACCATGATGTAAAGTGGTGATGAAGTCAAAGATTATCTAGATAATTATGTTATTAGTTCTCCGGATAATCTTTGACCTGATCACCATTTTAGTGCAATATTGCAGTCACTTAATATTGTTACTGGCATGAATAGGGTCTGACGAAAAATTACTGAAAAAGTAAAAAGCGTAGAGCGAAATAAGTTATTAGTCTTTGACCTGATCACTGCACAGCCACTTAATCCGGTCTTCGTTTGTGCTATTATGGTGGTGTCTTATATGGAGTACATAACATCCCAACAATCTTCATATCTTTTGTAAGTAGTTGTTTTTTCATTTAAAGAAGAATCAAACGTATAATAAGTACTACTAAAAAACAGGGTGAAAGAGAAAAGAATCGAATTATTTAGGGATTATGAACTCAAAAAAGAGAAAAAGATATACTCCTGGGAGATGATCTCATTACGGCCACTGGCCCATGCGAATTAGCATGTGTTGTGGAGTTATGAGCATATTCTGGTACTCCAATTGCACCAGCAACACCTAGAATCGATACGTATTTAAGCGCCTCTTCCTTCCAAGACATCAAAGTTGCACCCCTGGCTTAAGTTTTGATTCTTTTGAAGAACAAAGTTGAAGCAGCTTATTCATGGTGCTGATGATAGAGTCGACTATGAATCAAGAAATGTTCATATCATGTCGACATATTAAAGTCATGATGCCCCTTGCAATTTTTTAAGCTACAAATTCATTTTCGGATTTTGCCAGCTTAGTGTTGGAAGGAAAATCAATCAGACTTTTCAACTTAACTCATTTTTTCACCACCAAAAGCCCATTTGCAAGTGGGATAAGGAAAAACAGTAACAAGAATTGTAAAGAAACATGACACAAACTTCTTAAAGGATTAGAAAACTTCCTTCCAATCTGCAGTTGTTACCCTCTAGGCCTTTCTATACATCGTTCTACTCTCTGCTTCTGGTAAAGTCAAAATTCATGATTAACATTCCAACAAAAAAAGAAAAAAAAAGTTGAAAAAAACATGAACTCTTCTTAGGCCCATTTGGCAATGAGAGACATAGCTAGCACCAGCCCCTAAAAGAAGTGAAACATACGAAGAAAATTGGAGCATGCTATTTTCTTGAAGCTTAGGGTCCATGAAGATCATAGCTTCCAGAAGGTCTACCAATGACATGCAAATTAAAATTCCAGCCGCAGCGGCATTCATAACCCCTTGTACTATTAGAGTTGTAGGACTAGTTTCGCTGTAAACATTTGTGATTCCAATCCCAAGTGCGATACCACCTGGTGTAGTTAGCGCGAAGAATGCACATAAACCAATTTCAATGATCCTACTGCAACAGGTTGCCAACTTTAGAGCTAGCATTTGACTCAAGGGGCGCATCATTTGCATCATCAGTGCCAGTCCTTGTAAGAATCAAAAATATGATGTAAACCTCTCCGATACTGCCATGCTTGACTTGTGACACTAAAAACCAGAACTCAAGTTGCAAAGAGGGCACCATCATATAAGTATGAGAGTACTTAGTTCAATGCATAGCAAGAGTAAAACAAAAACCAGTTTCAGTTCTTCTCTTTTCTTTTTTTCTTTTTTTTTGACACTTTGAATGTGACTCGTAACAAATATCTGTTTTCTCTTGCTAAATATTTTGGTACCTATAAGCCATGATGTCAATTGATAAGTCGAAATTCGAGAAACAAACAATAAAAGTCAGTAGGCACGTCTCAGTTTTAGACGATTGATCGATCAATGATCCTTTTGTTTTATCAGCAATCTTGTCTATGTGAATGAGTAATGCTGGTCCACGGGTAGTGGATGCTTATGTTGATAAATGCATGTCGATCTTATGTGCTTTGAAATGCATCATCAAGCCTTATATGCATGACCACTCTGGGTACGTCTAGATAAGGAGCTAGCTAGCTAACACTGATAGAATTCCACGACTTCTGTAAAAACACATATATATATACACACCAAGTAATCGTTCTCGCGATCCATGGGAGATATCCATGTGAATAGAACGAGTCGTACTCTTGCATCATAATTGTTAAATCATTTGTGAATGCATTAGTTAAATCATGCATTATCAGCCGGTAAAATTTAGGTGAGTAACCCTATTAGGTGAAACATGCACAACGAGTGAATTTTTTTGTTCCTATAAATGAAAACATTTTTCTTGTAGTAAGCAAAGGAGAAGAGAAGCGAAACTTGAAAAATACTAGTACTAATTTATTGGGAGCTAGTAGCATCTCAAGTTCCATTCATTCTATTCATAATAATAATAAGAAGAAGAATTCAAAGAGGAGGAATACAAAACACAAATGCGATCCATAATCCGTGGATGGTGAACACCCTTGGTAATGTACTAGACAGTTTATAGTTTTTGAAGGAAAATTGATTAGTCTACTGAAAATTACCACCAATTGCCGACTTGCCAAGCCTTGGGGGTATAGGCACGACCCGTATAAATCTCAACCATTTCTCACCCTCTTCTTCACTTAACAATTGAGCTTTAAAACCCCAGAGCACACACTAGTACGTGAGCCATCTCCAACTAATATCAAGAGGTTACTGTAGCATTTCTCTCCGGTCACTATAAGCTATTATGGTGGATCTCAAAATCTGTTCATCCTATTCACAATAAGTAGAAGAAAAATTCAAAGAGGAGGAATAAATAACACTACCATGGGTGTTCCTATATATGGATTATGGATCACTGTTACTGTTGTACATGTACACGTATCCGATCCATAGTCAGAAAAAAAATAAAATAATAATAAATAAAAAGTTCCATTGCCGGGATTTGAACCCGTGTGAAAGCCAGGTATCCTAACCGGGCTGGACTATAATGGATTGTTGCTTAGATTGATCTAATTAAATTCTCGATGGCATATAACTTTCCTCTCAAGCGCAAAAAGAATTTGGTATCAAAATTGTGTTAATCTCTCTTAAATGCATTGGCTAGTACTCCATGCAATTAAAGGATTATGAATAATTCTTTGCATGTCTTGGGCTCCATTGTTGCAGTAAGTGCATGTGGAGAAGGCTCAGGTAGTATAAAGCTGTAACCATGAGTGGGTTGCCTATTTAGGCACCTAGATTCTTTTCTTATAAATAATAACAAAAAAAAAGAATAATTCTCTGCAGCTAAGAAGACAAGACAAGTCCCTGTAAGATGAGTTGCAATTGTACAAACCCTCGAGTTCACACAAGTAATCTTTAACTTAACTCGTATGAGTATGACATTGAAAAGTAAAATCTGGTGGTCCTTTACACGTTCTAACTCGAAAAAACATCATACTTGTATTTCATTTTTCCAGTGGTTGGATCTAAGATCATCCATCTCTCATTCCATTTCCTCAACTGTTCATCAAAGAAACAACAAGTCAGATACAAAACGCAATAAGCAAAAAAAATGGAAGCAACTCAACTCAAATTCCAGTGGCATATGTCTCAACAGTCAACCCAAGGGTGAGGCAGGTAAATTAGCTAGCATGAAGTTTGGTGTGCTGAATATTTATCTTATTGAGCTAAATCAAATTAGTAGCGTTAGGTCATCAAATTGAGCTCAAAAATGAAGAAAATGCGTTTTGTATCTTTGATGAACAGTTGAGGAAATTATTAGGGTTTGATCGTTCGGTGTGATCGAAACAATGTTGTTTGTCTACTACTCTCTAATCTCTCCTCTGTCTCTCCCAGATCTCTGCTGCTAAACAACGCCGGCAGTATTGACTTGTGGGTGAAATGTAATTTTCGATGGACCAAATTTGTACATAGGCCTACTAGTATTGTGTCAGGGAAGCCGGCGGTTGTATTCGCACTACAAAATAGAGGGTCTCTTGGGACGGCCAAAAAACGTCCCAAGAAGACAAAAAACCGTCCCAAAAAGTATTAGGGACGGTTTATGTACTGTCCCCTGTTCCACCGTCACTAATACTATTTGGACATTTTTTTTTTTTGGGACGGACATATTTTAGCCATGATTTAAATATTTTATGACTATTAGGGACGGTCAGGCCATCACCGTCCCAAATATCCTTCTTTAGGGACGATTTTTTCAAAACTGGCCGTCCCTAGAAGCCTTCTTTTTTGTAGTGTCGGAATACAAAGTTTTTAGTTTTTGTCTTACGACTTGCCGATCCTTTTAAAGATTTTATTAGAAAAAACAAACTAGTCATTAATTAACTTTGTTAATCACCTGGCAACTACACTACCTAATCGGGATATAAATGTCTAACTCATGATTAACCAACTCATTCCTCTATCACCCATCAAATTCCTACGGATTTTATCATGTCCACTAAAAATTCGGTCTTTTTTTTTTTGTGGAAAGCCATCGATGAAGGATTACCAACCTTCTCATTCTTACATCACATCCATTTGACCAACTTAGACGTACGCCGTAGATGCAACGTTGATCCAATGACAACTATCTCTTGGAACACCTTACTCACTCAACTATCAGTTTCACTAAACTCCAATACCCCTCCCCCCACCCCACTTTCACCATAACGCCTCAAACAACCATTTCACAAATCCTTCAACAACCTACGCCAACATCTCTAACCTCTTCTCTTTTTTTTCTAATATACCAAAAAAAGCAAACAACCTAGGAAGAAATCCTAGCGTGGGCACAAAAACGGCAACAAGAATTCTATGGGGGCACTACACTTTTCACCACCAATCATACCAGGAGATGAATCGTTATTTAACCACCCAACGAGAAACAAAAGGATATCAACAATATCGGTAGGATGGTCCATTATGCACATCAACTGGATTAAGATTAACACAAATGGAGTATCCAGAGGTCACCCAGGATTTGCGGGGTAGGATTCATATACAGAGATTTTGATGCACGAACTTTAATGGCTCTAACTCAGCCACCAGGAATTACGACTGCCTTAACTGCGGAAACTTGGGCTCTGCTATTGGCATCAAGAATATCAATAGAAATGCAATAACCAACAGTTCTCTTTGAAACCGATTCAGAGAACCTTGTGCGTCTCATCACTTCCCCCACCCCCTACCTTGGCACATATCGGGAATGATTGGATAAATAAAAATCAGATTTTGACAGATCCCACAGCCTGCTATTCAGCACAACTACAGGGAAAGAAATCAAGCGACATGCGGATTAGCCAATCATGCGACAGATGGAAGTCAAACGGGGAGTTTATCAACTAAAATATGGGACCAGGCAATTCCATCTTTTATTAGTAAAATTCTATTTCATGATTCCGTGGGTACTACATACCTACAACAAATTGTAATCTAATTTCCTTTTATTTAATAGCATGCTTCATACAAAAAAAAATTGTTAATATTTTTTCTTTATTTTAGAAAAGGAGGCGACCTATAAGTAACTTCCATATTTGGAGTTAGGGGAAACCATTACATGTTTATTCCATTATTGAATGGTTAGATAAGTTAATATCGTGCGTAGGCTATGATCTACCATTTTATGTTTGATTGCATATTTATTACAAAAAACTGATAGTTTTGTTCCCCAAATTACATCTACTCTCATAACTAAACTAAAATTTAGGGTTAAAATGTTTACATCAAATTTTTTGGTGTTTCCAAAATCTTCACTAATCAAGTATCTTTGTCTGCGAGCTTATGCATACATTCTTATACCAACAACAACATAGTTGGTTCCGTATCACTCCTGAAGGATATTCTATGGACACTCCAACATGTTTCCCGTTGGAAGGAGGCTTTCTTTACATCCCTTTCTAGCCCATTTATGGTTCAGCACATAGACCTCTAGTTTCTCTGAATGTACTTGTATGATCAGTTAAAGTTAGTCCAATTCCATATTTATATGTAGAGTCCATCCAAGTCAGAGCAATGTTAATCTTGAGAGCCATGTGTTTTTTTTCTCCTTCCTCCGGATATTTAGTAATCCGAAGAACTATATCATTCTGAGAACTGTAAAAGAGACCGTCCATTATATTATGATCTGATTTTCTTACAATGTTATAACTATTTATGAAATTAATTATATTGTTTACAATTATTACACTATTCTGTCTTTTCTTTTTGAAGACTACGTCATGCCTGGCTTTCCATATGAACCAAATTATTATGCTACATAAATTATATGTCATAATCTCCCTGTCAGGGGTAGGAAAGCAGTTGGTTAACCAGTCATGGAAAGTTACTCTGTGTCATTTCTAATGAAATCCATCTCGAAATTAAAGTACATCCATACCTGGGAGGTGTAGTTGCAATGCAGGAACAGATGAGTTAGAGTTTCTTGACTCTCATTACAAAGTTTACATGTTGTATCAATGTTAGGGATGATGGCTTCCACTCTCATACTATTCGGGAGTATGGAGTGGGAGGCCTTCCAAATAAAGTTCTTTACAAGATGAGTAGTCTCCGTACTCCATATTTTACTCCATTTTGTGTTTGCATTTCCATTTGAGTTTATATGATTGTATAAAGATTTCACAGAAAATATACCTTTTTTGTTTAGGGTCCATTTTGGAGTATCCATTTTTTTCTTCCGCTGGAATTTTAATTTTCTTTATTTTTCTATCGTTTGAGTATTGGAACATTTGACCAGTTTATCTAGATCCAAAGTTTTGCGTTCAATTAATAAGTCACTGCTTTTTTAACCCCTCAGTTTTTGAGTGATTTCTCAGAAACAATATTTAAGTTTCCGGTATCCAGTGGTCATCCCAAATGTTAATGTTTCTACCATTTCCTTATTAATTTCATCAACACATGTTAACAAACCTTTCCATAACCTACTATCATCTCTGTTTGGTTTACTGTTAATGTGAAGACTGTCGCAGTTCAGTTAATATTTGGCTTTCATAATTGTAAGACAAAGGGATTTATTAGGGTTCTGACTTAGGTTTCATCCCATCCTAGATAATATCCTCATTCTTCAAGACTCTTACATATAACAGTCCATTTTTTTAAACACACTCCTTCAATCCCTTTTCATTTTCCCCCACCAATAATTCCCCTGAAGTTTTGTATCTCATCACAAATTATAGACATGTCTTTCACAAGATTTAACCATATTTTTCAAACAATGCGTTTAAGATGATGAGACACAACTTATACAACAAAGTGCAATGTAACACGTTTAAAATAAATGGAAACAACTAATGTATCAAAATATATAATGGGTTTCAAATGAAGGGACTTAACTTATATCACAAGTTTCCATGTTTTTCAAGAAAAATCACATTTATTTATTATGTGTTTATCACATAAAACACGTTTTTATAATAAAGTTAGTATTATTGAATATAGTAAAAATATTTCCGTTGAAAATGCAGGGGTATAACTACCACACCCAACAATTCGTTTGGCAATCTGAGAGGAGTTACTTCAATACACTTTCTAGAGAATCAACTTGACAATCAGACTCAATCTAGAATAAAGTATATCAAAGAGTTTAATATCTCTAACTCTTAATTCAATACGCAATCATCAAATAGAAAACTGCGAACCTGATTGAATATAAGGGGAGTTACTTGAACGGTACCAAAGACCAATTTTCAAGTGTCAATCAATGTAAATCAAAAACCAAAGGTTGGATATTCTAGTTGATTGATCTTAATGCACAGACTATGATATTTCAATTATATAAAAAAATATAATGCGGAAAATAAATAATACAGACACCAGAATTTTGTTAATGAGGAAACCGCAAATGCATAAAAACACCGGGACCTAGTCCAGATTGAACACCATACTGTATTAAGCCGCTACAGACACTAGCATACTACCAATTAACTTCGGACTGGACTGTAGTTGAACCCTAATCAATCTCACACGGATTCAAGGTACAGTTGCGCTCCTTACGTCTCTGATCCCAGCAGGATACTACACACGTGATTCCCTTAGCTGATGTCACCCACAACTAAGAGTTTCTACGACCCAAAGTCGAAGACTTGATAGACAAATCTGTCTCACACAGAAAAGTCTATAGGATTGAATAAATCTGTTTCCACAGAAATACCCAAGAGTTTTTGTTTCGTCTTTTGATAAATCAAGGTGAACGGGAACCAATTGATAAACCAGACTTATATTCCCGAAGAACAACCTATTATTATCAATCACCTCACAATAAAATTAATCGACTAGGGAAAAAAGTTATTGTGGAATCACGAACGATGAGACGAAGTTTGTTTGTGATTAGTTTTCTATCTTGCATATCGAAGATATAAAATCTCCAGCCAATTATTTCAATTGTGCTCAACACGATAGAAACCTCAAGATCAGATCACGCAACTATAAAGATAATAGTTAGGTTTGGCTTCACAATCCCAATGAAGTCTTCAAGTCGTTAACCTACAGGGTCTCGAGAAAAAACCTAAGGTTAAAGGAGAATCGACTCTAGTTATGCAACTAGTAACACACAGGAGGTGTGGGGATAAGGTTTCCCAGTTGCTAGAGTTCTCCTTAATATAGTTTTCAAATCAGGTTTTGTAATCCAAGTTACCTTGGTAACAAAGCATTCAATATTCATCGTTAGATGAAAAACCTGATTCAACCAAGATAATATCTTTCAACCGTTATATCGAACTTAGCTTGTTACACACAAATGAAATGTACCCTCATTTAGGTTTATGTAACCGTACCTAAACATGTACACCATGTTGGTTCACAAATAGTTAACCGACGTTAACCATATGATTACTCTCATATCAACCATATTCATCTTAACCATAACTAGTTCAAATGACTTAAATGAAACTAGTTAAGAGTTGTTCAATTTTTTAGAAAATACAATTAAAATCAAATCGGTTTGATTCACTTGAATCAATCATGAACATTATAGCCACTATTTTAAAAGATTGTATTTCTTATCATTTAAATGTTTAAGTTCATGGACTTGAACGATTTGACAAAGTAACCATCTTAAGTATGCGTACGGGTATGCATACTTAAGCAACCAGTTTTGAGTTTGTAAAGTTTCCAAACTCAGCAGAAATTTTCGGTTCAAAAACTTTCGCCAGTATGCGTACAGGTACGCATACTTAAGGTGACTAGTTAAGAATTTTGCCAAAACTCACAGCAGAAATTCTCGGTTCGAGAACTTCCGCCAGTATGCGTACGGGTACGCATACTTAACCCGTTTCCTTCACCAATTTCGTATACACACATATGCTTACTCTTTGGCTTCTGGTTTATGGACTTATACACTACTGTGCGAACACACTATATATGCTTATATCCAAAAATGGTTACATCATCAACTCTTTATTTCAATCATTGAAACATTCTTCTATAATGTCAATAAACGTTTTCACACATTATTAGCATCAAAGCAATTTTTAGGATATTGAAATAATCATTATTGAAACCTTCTAAGTCTTACACCAAATGATTGTATCACACAAACCATGTAAGATGTTACTCGACAATTTTCTCATGATATAAGATGAACTTGGTGGAAGCGAAATCTTACCAACACATATTGCGAGAAATATGTAAGCGAGATATACTCAGCTCGAAATCTCAAATGTGTATAGAGAAAACTATATCGTAACACGACTTATGTCTCAATATAGGAGATAGTAGAAATAGACTTTCCAAGTGATATATAAGTTCAAGTCTCTACATACCTTTTGTCGAAGAAGTTCCACAAACTCCCCTTAGTAGTTCTTCGTCTTCATGAGATGAACGTCGAGAGATTTAAGCTCAACTACACTATCGATGTCCTAGTCCGAGACATTTACAAATAGGCTAGAAATCAAGACTTATATTTTTGATCACTAACATTGACAAACATGCCTGAGATAGAAACGCATGTGAATTTGACCGAGCAATGCTCTAACAATCTCCCCCTTTGTCAATTTTATTGACAAAACTATCAATACATATGGATTACAAAAAATTTAAAAAATATAGCTTCTTATCCACATGCTTGATATCCTTGGAATCCTCAACGCGACTCGAAATCTTCATCACTTCCAAGTACTCCATGATCCTAAAGGTTGTAAGTTCAGCATCACAGTTGTTGAAGATATGTAACTATAACAATGAGAAAAAAAAAATTCTCCCAATCATTGTTATACAGTGTCATCGTATTATTATAAAGCATCAAAGTTCAATTGTATCACAACTTTGACAATAACACTATAGTGATATGCATCACTCCCCCTTAGTCAATATATATCTCAACATGAAAACCACTCCCCTTTAAATAATGATCCGTAAACCATATGTATTTTTAATGTGAACTACACATAAATTCTCTCCCTTTTTGTCAAAAAAATTGGGTAAGAAAATTAGTAGGATCCTAATGAAATTTCCACGGAGATACATCATGACCAAAAGGTGTATTAACATACCAACAAATTTAGATGAAATCATAAAGCCGAAGCTAAATGCATTCATCAAGGAGTTAACGAAGATACAAGATAACCCCTAAAAATTCCACAGCCACACTCCCCACAAAGATTTGGCAATTAAGCACAAGTTCAAAAGAACTCTGCCCCATAACATGTCATCCCCGAAGGAACAACAAAGGCGAACTTACTTTCACAAGAAATTCTATGTACAACCAAATCACATGAAAACATGAATTTGTATCCAAAAATTTTAATTGAAATAACCACAAGAGAACCCATAGTTAGTTCAATCAAAAAATACAACCAAATTAATCACAAGGGAACCCATGATTAATTCAATTGGAATACACAACCAAATTAACCACAAAAAACGATGAATTTAATTGGTCATGCTCGACATAAGCAAACTTACGGAGCAACAACTAAAATAACCAAAAGAGAATGATTAATTTAGTTGATCATGTTCGACATAGGGAACCTTATGGAGCAAAAACTAAGTTAATCATAAGATAATGAACAACACAGCCGATTGTGCTCAACATAAGAAACCTTATGGAACAATAAAGTATATGCACAAAGATTGTGGATCGGAGAGAGACCAAATACTGCGGAATAAACAAGGATTCATTTTATCTTTCATCACTATTTGCACAATGACATATAATAGACTTAATCCTTGTAAACAAAAGTTTTATCCTTTCTTTTTATCAAAACATGACATAAAAGTCTTTAACTTTTGTAATGTGAAAATTTAATTCATTCTTTTATCAATACATGCATATTGACATACGAAAGACTTAACTTTTGACAAGTATGGGACAGTCACAAGTTCACGGACGTAAACAACATATCCCATAACAACTTGCAATATATAAAATCATAAAGATAAAATTGCAAAAATCATCTTCCAAAAAATACTTTAGAATTTAAATAAATAAATCCAAAAACAATGAAAATGAAAATCATTGAACATAGCTACGCGTACTCTCAATAATGGCAATTCCAAACCCTAGTTATTCTTCTAAAAACCAAAAAGAAGATTTACTAGACAAAATAGTTCAGAACAACTCTAAAAAAAAATCAATCAATCACAAGCGATAATCATAGTTCTGGTACCGAAGCTTCAGTGGTTCCAAAACCTTCAAACTTGTGAATGACAAGATTAGCAGCAACTTCAAACACGGCATTCAGACGATCTTTAAGACGTGTCTTCATTAGAGAAAGTTCAGTGTTGACCTTTATCAATTCGGTTCTTAACCCATCTACCTTTTTTAAAGTGTTAACAAGCAACAGTTTTGCATCGTTAAATTTTTCGATAAAGTTTTTAACAACTTCATTAGAAATTTCTTCATCATCCTCAAAATCTGAGAAGTTGTCAGGATTTTGAGAGGATGTGTCATCAACTTCTACCAGAGTCCCTTTCTCCTCTTCTTTGAGATCCAAACCCTTATCAACAAATCCTCTTGGAAAACTACCAAAAAACCAGATGGTGAGGCCATTCTTGATGAATACGCAGCCTGAGTATGCGTACTTTTCAAAACAGGGTTTGGTATATAAAGGGATCCGCAGGACCCAGAAATAGGGTTCCCAAAAACGGTTAAAGACAGGTAACAAGGAAACCGTACGAGTGTAACCTTGGCCCATTAATCAAAGAAGACTTAAATGAAGAAGGACACAATTAACCAGACATACAATAAAGGTGTTTGGCTATGTGATAAGCTTCACAGATCTCTGCTCAATAGACTTTTTATCCACATAGGGAAGAGATATTTAGAGAATAAGAGTATCCACTTTGACAGAAACAAAAATCAAAGAGAACACAAAAACTATTGGAAAGATGTTTTCGTGATTATCCTAGCTAAGAACGATAAGGAAATAGTATAGATAATTTTCAACATCTGTCAACACGTATACCTGAGTACATCTCACTCTACCAAGATTTTACTTTTTTTAAGAGTAAGGTTTCAACCTTGTGATTAATTAGCACAAGTATGAGCCACGAGCTCATTAAATGAAAATCGTTTCTGGTTAAACCTAGTCTTCCTGATCTTTGGAGGAAAACCAATATGATGTGAAAAGTTATCATGAAATTTGCTATCATTGAAATATGATGCATATGTTGATTCTTACCTGAAGAAATCTTGCCAGAGGGAATTGACAGCCTGTTGATAATTCTTTTATATCCTTCAATTATCCCTTTTAGGTTGGTTTCCCTTATTCTATTGCTCCCTTCTTATGGTACTTTTTCCACGTCATGAAAAACATAATCTCCTTTCTTGGCAGAAGAATATCCACAAGTTCTTCTTCTTCGTAGAAATGGCTTAGGAAGACTGTTATGTGTTTGAACGTTCGAGGAACACATTGAACTGACTTTCCTGGTGGGGTACACAGGGTGAGCACTAAAACCAATTGGTTTATACATACGAATGTCAGTTACACCTTTGAGAATTAAATCTAAGGTGTATTGAAGACGAATAATAGAATTGTCATTCAACCTAGAATTCCTCTTTTGAATCAAAAAATAGACACACATTCTGATCACCTGAGTGATTAGATAAAACAGTCTTAACACCATTGTTAGGAGAATTTTTCCTTCTGTATGATGTGGGATTTCCTTGATTAGGAGAAGATACAGACACATATTTTTCAACATAAGGGTTTTTCGGTTTTGCTTCTGAATCTGATTCTCTTACAATTAAACCAGAAGTAGTTGGTACGGCGGACTCTTTTGAACACTCTTGAATTGAGAGTTTACTTAAGAGATGTTCAATTTTCAAAGCATCCTTTTTGAGATTTACTTCTTGAAGGATATTTAAACGAGAGTCGCGCTAACTTATCATACCAACTAGAGCATTGACTTTGTGTTTCAACCGGTTGATATTATCAGCCTCGATTCTAACAAGTTTTAGAATGACATCACTCTCTTTGGCTGCATTCCTTTCAACTTCAGAGATAGACTCTTTTGTAAGGTAGTCAGGAAAACATTTGTCAATGTTTGTCTGTTTCCTTTGAATACAAGGTTCTTCTATATTCGAGATTGACAAATCTTTCTCTTTAATACACTTTAAGGAAACAAAACTTTTATTTCTGGCGATGCGTTTATCAGAGACTATATCGTCCATCCTCAGATCGCTACAAACACAGACTTATAAGGCCTTTAATGTGTTTGCCTGCTCTGATACCAATTGAAAATGCGGGGGTCTAACAACCACACCCAACAATTCGTTTGGCAATCTGAGAGGACTTACTCCAATACACTTTCTATAGAATCAACTAGACAGTCACCAATGGTGAGGTGATCTCCGCGGCATCTGGCTTTTGATTGGATACCTTCGATTTCTCTCATTTTTGCTTACTGCGGGTCACAAATGGGGTAGTCCTTGGTGTTTCTTTCAACGAGGCTTTGGTTTTGGCACCTCCTTCGTTTTCTCCATCTTTTATTTTCTGAAAAAATAAGTATTAGTCGAAGAAACAAAATCCACGTTGATTTTGTTAACAAAGTCTGTTCAAAGAAAGTTTGTTAGTAAAGTTTGTTCAAATTAAGGGCATAGACCCCAGTATGTATTTAAAAGTTTTGAATGTTTTCAGGGGAAATAATGTGGATCCGACTATTGTAAACATAGATCTGCTGATAAGTTTAAAAATACTTTGTGAAAAATACCAAGTTCACGGGTTTCATATATGAACTCCTAGTCTCAACGTATGTTTTGTTAGAAAATACACGAGGACAATGAAAATGAAAGGTTTTGTCACGAAAATCACAAATCTGAAAAGGTTTTGCCAAGGAAAACACAGATCTAAAACGCTTTTTACAACAATATATATTGAGTTGTTTGAAATTTAAACTTAAGCTGCTCAAAACACTATTATAAGGGGAATAGTGCTTAGAGCCAAAAAAAAATAAAATCACAGGGAAAGATAAATCTTTTACCGGAACTGGAGTCCATGTTTCTAGTGCCAGATTGTGAACATAAAAATAACGATGGCATATAAGTGTTCACAAACAAAGTTCGCAGTCATGATATAACAGACGAGATGATAGTGGCATGATTGAAGTTGCTTAAAACAGTAAAAAGAGGGAAGCTCTAAGCCTTAGGGCTCGTCCTTTCTCCTTATCATAGGGATTCTTATGATCATTCACAAGATGCATGAAGTAAAAAGTATGAAGACTGTAAGTGCAGAATGTAAATGAGGCACAAATTTACTTGGTTCAGCACTAAGGCCTACGTACACGGGGTTGGTGTCTCACTATATATTCTAAGATTACAAAGAGAGTCTGATGACTTTAAGTGGGGAACGAAGCTACGGAAGACAAAGAACTCATACTTACTCTTACAGTTTCTCTCTCATAAGCTCTCTCTATCTTTCTCTAACAAAAATGGTCGACCCCTCTCTCTTAGTAGAGAGGGGTATTTATAGGCTTCCTTGGTGGGGCCCTCTTCTATTGACAGCTGTGTCCTTATCGTCTTGGTTTAAGTGTCCATATCGATGGTATCTTCGTTCTCTTCCGAAGACTCCAACGGTTCTTAGGGTAACAATGGGTCGCCTCTTCCTTCTCCACAAGGTATCTGACACGTTCCCCATGTTCAGAGTATTTAATGCGGGTGGTTGGGCAGCCTACATGCGTTAGACAGATGTCTGTTGCCCCTGTCACATCTTTGTCAGTGAGATTCATCCTCGCCGTTGATCTTGGATCTTCCTCGGGATGGAATAAAGTAGGTCTTTGGATGCTTTTCAGTACTTCGCGGTGCTTCGTTCCTTTGGTAATCCTTGAATCTCCATCGTAGGATCAGTTCGATGATGGGTAGATGGGATGATGCATGTCTCTGGCGTGTTGAGTCATGGAATCATATCTTGATGTCCATGTGCTGCACGCCCTCCATGTGTGATTATCTTTACACGTGGCAGATGTTGAATTATGTGTATACAATGAATGCAACTATTTCGTATTTAAGCGCCTCTTTCTCGTTAAAAGCTCCATCTTCCGGCAGGTGTCAGGAGCATTATGCTAAGGGTTTGTGGTTTTGTGAGTTTATTGGTAAAGGTTGCAAATATATGGGGTAGATAAAGTCATTTACAATGTGAATTATTTAATGGTGGGTTTGAATATACAATTTTAAAGGTGAAATATATGGGTCCAGAGGACATGGTACGAAGACTGTAAGACAAGGAAACACATAAGAAATTTACATGAATCCCGGAGGATTATAAATTCCTGGAAACAGTAAATGGTGCAAACAAGCCCACCATAAGTGAAGTGAAATAATGAAGTCATTCGACTCGTTCATTCCTAAATATCAGAATAACTAAATTTAGGTATCGTTAATAACAATAATTGAGTTACCAAACACATAAGAAATTTACATGAATCCCGGAGGATTATAAATTCCTGGAAACAGTAAATGGTGCAAACAAGCCCACCATAAGTGAAGTGAAATAATGAAGTCATTCGACTCGTTCATTCCTAAATATCAGAATAACTAAATTTAGGTATCGTTAATAACAATAATTTTTAGTAGGATACACTCACTTGTGTACGATCCAAATGAATTTAGAGCTAGCATTTGACTCAAGGGGGGGACCGTTTGCATCATCAGTGCCAGTCCATGTAAGAATCAAAAGTATGATGTAAACCTCTCCCTCCCTGGCCTGGACCATAAAAACGCGCGCCAAAACACTGAGCCTAGCCTTCCTTTATTTTGCAACTTGACTTGGCTTTTCTTCTTGTCTCCGATACTGCCATGCTTGACTTGTGACACCAAAAAACAGAACTCAAGTTGCAAAGAGGGCACTACCATATAAGTATGGGTACTTAGTTCAATGAATAACAAGAGTAGCAAAACCAGTTTCAGTTCTTCTCCTTTTTTTATATTCTATGATTTCTTTTTCTTTTTTGACACTTCGGGTGTGACTCGTAACAAATATCTGTTTTCTCTTGCGTAACATTTTGGTACCTATAAGCCATGATGTCAATTGATAAGTCCAACTTCGAGAAACAAACAATAAAAGTCAGTAGGCACGTCTCAGTTTTAGACGATTGATCGATCAATGATCCTTTTGTTTTATCAGCAATCTTGTCTATGTGAATGAGTAATGCTGGACCACGGATAGTGGATGCGTATGTTGATAAATGCATGTCGATCTTATGTGCTTTGAAATGCATCATCAAGCCTTATATACATGACCACTCTGGGTACGTCTAGATAAGGACCTAGATAACATTGATAGCTAATTATATAATCCAAAAGGAAACTTGAGTTCCAACTCAAAAGACATTGCTACCAGCATTCGTAAGGTCCGAGTCTTACAGATAAGTGATTAAAAAATTAGAAAGCTCATAGCATCATGTAAAGTGGTGATGAAGTCAAAGATTTTCTAGATAATTATGTTATTAGTTCTCCGGATAATCTTTGACCTGATCACCACTTTACTGCACAAATTGCAGTCACTTAATATTGTTATTGGCATGAATAGGGTCTGACGAAAAATTACTGGAAAAGGTAAAAAGCGTTAGCAGTTGGATCGAGAGCCTTCCGACTCTGATACCATCTTGTAAAGTGGTGATCAAGTCAAAGATTATATAGATAATCTATGTAATAAGTTTCCTTAATAATCTTTGACCTGATCACCACTTTACTGCACAAACCGCAGAGTCACTTAATCCCGCCTTCATTTGTGCTACATACACAACTTCACAATATTCTTCATATCTTTAGTACTTTTCATTTGAAGAAGAATCAAACGTATAATAAGTAAAAAAATGCTTCACGGACAACAACAACAAAAAAAAAAAACGCCACACAAAAAACCGTCTCAAAAGCTTCGCAAAACTATGATCCCTACCGTCCTTCGCGGGCCCACAACAAAAAATCTGAGAGACAAATTCAGTGTTTGTTTTTGGTGTGGTCTAAGCACTCGGTCTATGCAGAACCATTGTATAAGTATTACTAAAAAATAGGATGTGAAAGAAGAAAAAAAGATATATTACCTAGGAGTTGATATGTGTAGGAGTGAAATATCGCACATTTGTTATGTATGAGAGGTAAAGGTCATCTAATATAAGCGAGGACCATTGCACATAGCAAAATTGAGATGACGTATTTGATGATGTCAACACAGTCACGAGTAAAGTGTGATGAATTGTGTGAAGTGTAAAGTATGCGAAGCTAAACAAATGTACATAAGCGATTGTAACGCACAATGATTCCGAAAATAGGGAATATCTATTAGCTGTCATCCACTATGTAATACCCTATATAAAGGGAAGCACTATCATGTAATGACAGAGATCTTTAGAGTGTGTTAGACAAGCAATTAGGAGAGAGAAAGTTTACTTGGAGGGCAAATTAGGTCTTTATATTATCTTGTATCCAACTTGAGATCTTAATGAATAAATGAATGATTTTCACCATGATTTCTTAGATTATTGTTTAGATTCTTGTATGGATGTGGTTGTAGGTTTTCCTGCAACTACAATACGATTAATGTTGAAAAAGTTCAGGCCATGAGTTATCCTCGGACGATGATCATGGCCCATGCGGATTAATCAGCATGTGTTGCGGAGTTATTTGGTACCACGGCTAAAGTTTCGATTCCTTCGAACACATTTGAAGAAGCTTACTCATGGTGCTGATAACAATTGCTCATCTAGGAAAAACATGGAGTAACGTATTACTCATCTAATTAAGTTTATTTTTATACAAGATGAAACTGAAACTAGCACGATATGTAGGGTCGACTACGAACAAAGAAATGTTCGTATCATGTTGACATTATCCTAGGATTCTAATTCAAGATCCTTAACTCGTGTTCATTTTACTTTGTATTCTCAAGGTCAACACTTAAAATGTCGACATCTTAAACTCATCCGCCCTCTGCTATTTGTTTAAGAACAAAATCATTTTCAGATTTTTCCGGAAATATTAGGTCCTATTTGGTATAGTTTTCAAAAACAGTTTTCTGTTTTTAAAAACAGAGAAAACAGAAAACAGGAGAAAACGTGTTTGGTAAGGACATTTTCAGAAAATGTTTTATATCTTTTTTCTGTTTTTAAAAACAAAAAAATGAAAACAACAAATTATTGTTTTCTGTGTTTTCTCTTTTTTTCTTTTCTTTATTCTTTTTTTCTTTTCAGAACAAAGTAAGAGATGGGGAATGACTGCAAGTGAGTCATGGCTAATATCACTATCTCTTAAACGAATTTTTACATTTGATCCGATTTAGTTGGTTTTCCTTGTTTTCAAAAACAGTTTACCAAACAATTTTTAGAAAATGAAAACAAGGAAAAAAGGGTATGTTTTTAAAATAGTGGAAAACTATTTTTGAAAACTGTTTTTCAAAACTGTACCAAACAGGCCCTTAGTATTTATTAGTGTTTGAATTTTGCTTAAGAAAATCGATCAGAATTTGGACTTTTAAGTCATTTTTTCACCACCGAACCCCCATTTGCAAGTGGGATAAGGTCCGTAAGGACATTGAAGAAAAACAGTAACAAGAATTTAAAAGAAACATAACACAAACTTCTTAAAGGATTAGAAATATCTGTTACCCTCTAGGCCTCTATACATCATACTATTCTCTGCTTCTTGTTAAGTCTAAATTCATGATTAACATTCCAACAACAACAAAAAAAAAGTTGAAAAAAACATGAATTCTGCTTAGGCCCATTTGGCGATGAGAGACATAGCACCAGCCCCTAAAAGAAGTGAAACATAGGAAGAAAATTGGAGCATGCTATTTTCTTGGAGTTTAGGGTCCATGAAGATTGCTGCCAAAAGGTCTACCAATGACATGTAAATTAAAATTCCAGCCGCAGCGGCATTCATAACCCCTTGTACTATTAGAGCCGTAGGACTAGTTTCACTGTAAACATTCGTGATTCCAATCCCAACTGCGATACCACCTGGTGTGGTTAGCGCGAAGAATGCACACATCCAAGCAACATATTTGGTATCGAATTTGGCTTGTGTGATGCATCCACCAAGTCCAATACCTTCGAAAAACTGATGAAAAGTTAATGCTGCTATGAGAGGCTTAATTGTTGAAGGACTTTGAGAGACACCCACTGCTACACCTATTATCACAGAATGCACCAATATTCCCAATTCCAATACCTGCAACAGCCAAGCACAATTCTAATATTAAGCACAAACCAAGCCAAATTTTCTACCATTTTATAATTTTTGTTGCCGATAAAAAGAATTGCATGTACTAACCTGAGTTATGACTTTGTGGCGCAGAATCATATCCGCTGAGGACGTTAGTGATGATCCATGTGCATGACCGTGCGTTGCGTGTGTATGAACCTCTAATTTATTTCCTGCTTCCTGTTCATCATCTCCAATAGCGTGTATATTAGCTTTTGTTTCATCTCTACCATTGTGACTGAATTTTTTCTTCAATTCTGATCTCCTATAGTAACCTGTTGCTAAAGAATCAGCCATTAATGTTAAAATAGCAGACATCATTGCAACGAAACCCGTAAACGGAAAATACCCCCATGGGTTTTCTTTCAAACAAGGAGAAGTCAAATCTTCAAAAGCATCGGGTAATATATGAATGAAACCCGTTGCTAATATGACACCAGCCGCAAACGATTTGACAACGATGAAAATATTACTCTCTGGATGTAAAGCTGGAATTCTTCGGCCTACTACAGGAAGACACACTCCAATTGCACTTGCAAAGAGAATGACAGCAATGGATATGATTTTGAGTACAAGTGCTTGGCTTTTGTTAACACCTTCTTCATCTTCTGGTTCGCATGTGCACTCAGCAGAGACAGAAATTGGGTAATGGAGAAACTGAACCAGTACTAGTAGTAGTATTGATCGTAGTAGTGAATTATAAGAAAAGTTCATCTTCATCATATTGAATAGAAGAACAAAAGAAGAGAAGAGGCGGAGTCTACTAAGATACAAGAGGAGGAGGAGGAGAAATGGTTGTGTGTTTATAGTTAAAAGTTGCAAATATCAGGGGTAGATAAAGTCATTTACCATATGAATCAGTTAATTGAAGTGAAATAATGAAGTCATTCGACTCGTTCCTTGCTTAATTATATTTAGGTATCGTTAATAACAATTATCATCAAAGTTATCAAATGGCATCCTAAAAAGTAACCTTTTTTCTGTTGAATGAAAAAAGTGTTTGCAGAAACCGCAAGTTTGAGTTGTCAAAAGAATGTTGCATATCGACCCTTGATTCAAAAAGAAATTAGAGATGTTGTCACAATACTTCAGTGTTGGTACTGAAGTTGTTTTGGCTCTCTATGAGTCAAGTCTAAGAATGTCGACACTATTGGATTTGTTTATTTCTGGTTTAATATCTACCATCCTTTTTATCATTTGAGCATACACCACACAGAAAAAGAAATTTCAATGAACCTAGTTCTTCCCTTAATAATAGGGATGCCCTTCACGTACGATCGATCCTCAATTTCCCAATTAATTTATAGCGACCAGGGCATCATTTGCATCATCAGTCCTTTTAAGAATCCCTCCTCCACTAGAGCAAATCTCAAGGGAACTGTAGTTGAATTAGTTTAGGCCTAACTCAGTCCTAAAACAGGCTATTGTTTGTGGTAGTGGAAATTAGTAACTACTCCAAAACGCTCTTTCTACTTGAGGTTCTGCTTCACTCGAAGTAGAGCTGGATGGTAAACACTAAACTGAAGTCGGCAGATAGTGTATCGCGTAAGTTTTTCAGCAACCAAGATGGAATTTCTGCAGTGAGGGTAAACTCTACTTCAAGTTTCTATGGTGCATTAGACTTGGATGGAGGCTTATAGCTAGGCCACCACCATATAGTCGATACAATAATCTCTCGTAGGAATTTAGTGGAAAGTGTAAAACCAGTTGCAGTTCTTCTTTCTTCCTTATTTTCTTCGAGTGTGACACATAACGAACTTTTTTTCTTCTGTTGAATCTATTGGCACCACTTTTTGGTAGTCAATAACCATAGCGACAACTAATATAAAGTCAGAATTAGAGACGGAAACGCTATTCCACTAGCTCTTCCCCACCCTAATCTCCTCCCACATGACGTGTCCTGCTATGTGGCATTGCAATTCACCAAACAATAAGTGGCGTTGCTATTTCACTAGCTCTTCCCCACCCTACTAGCACTTTTTGGTAGTCAATAACCATAGTTGTAGGAGTGAAATATCGCACAATCATTGTGTATGCGAAGTAAATGTCATGCAATATAAGCGAAGATCATTGCACACAATAAAATGGAGATGACATATTTGATGATGTCAGCGTAATCACGAGTAAAGTGTGAAGGTTTGTGCGAAGTGTAAAGTGTGCGAATATGAGTGAATGTACATGAGCGATTGTAACGCACAGTGATTCTGAAAATAAAGGATCTATTGGCTGTCATCCATTATGTAAGTATCCTATATAAAGGGAAGGGCTGCCATGTAATGGGTGATATCTTAGTGTGTGTTACACAAGAAATTAGGAGAGAGAAAGTTTATTTGGAGAGCAAGTAAAATCTTTGTACAATCTTGTATCCAACTTAAGATTTCAATGAATAAATGAATGATCTTTACCATGATTTCTTAGTATCTTGTCATATTCTTAAAAGTGTGGTTGTAGGATTTCCTGCAACTACATTTGGGGCTAGAAACAGGGAGAGTGATAAATCCTGTTGGTTGGTTTATAGAATCTTGGAAACTTAGATCTGGAAATTGTGGAGAAGACAAAGATGAAAAGTGAAGAATCTATAAAGAAGGCAAGAATCATGACGATACGAGGAAGAGGAAGGAGTATACAGTGTAATTCTATAACAAAAACGTCAATCTCCGATGCGGATTTTCAAGCAGGAATAACAGGAAGAATACATAAACGAGATTACAATGAAAAAAAGGTGACAACAGTAGAAAAGGAATCTCCATTAAAAGAATGGAAGAAAAAACAGATAATATTTGTAGCAGATGAAATTTTGGAAGAAAATTTAAAACGAACGGATCCGTTAGTGATCACAGTAACAGCTGCGCGAAGCAAGAATGATGTGAAGACGAAAGAATCAGAAGAATGGGTGATTAATAAAACGTGGTGGATACAGGAAGTGCTGTTGATATCTTATTTTATCGTGCGTTTAAAGCCATCTGATACAAAGACGCAAATATAAAATATACAACTTACAACATACATGGATTTAATAAAACAGTGAGAAAACCAAAAGGTGAGATAACGATGCGAATACTGTTGGGAGAGATACAAACGAAGATAACATTATGTGTGGTTGATATAGAATCACCATACAACATGTTATTAGGAAGACCATGGGTGCACGCGGTAAAGGCTGTAGCATCGACATTACATCAATGCATTAGATTCCTAATTCCAAGTGGAATAGGATAAATTAAAGGAGATGTTACGAGTGCGAAGATCTGCCATCAAGTAGACGTAAAAAATTATGAAGGACGAGCAAAGAAGCGAAAGGATCGCTGGAGAAAAATGAAGGAATTGAAGAAGGAAGAAGAATTTCGGGTATACATGATTAGAGCGAAGGAAGGAAAAGGAATACCATGCGAGATACCAGAGAATGAAGGTGAGCCAATTAAAGAGATTAAGGAATCAACACCAATGGGAGAACCAGGAGCGAATTTCACTACAGCAGAACCAACAAAAGAAATAAATGTTGAAACGGAAGAAGAACCAAAAATATTAAAAATAGGAACCACAATGGATAAAGAAGAAGAAGAAGAAAAAACAATAAATATTTTACGCGAGTATAATGACATATTCGCATCGAGTATGGAAGAGATGCCAGGAATATATCCGACTGTCGCATGTCACAAGTTGGATATTAAAAAGAATGTGAAGTCATTTAAGCAAAGAATAAGGAAGATCCCAACAACATATCATCCTCAAATAGAAGCAGAGTTACAAAAAATGTTGGAGGCAGGGATTATAAGACCGGCAAAATACCCATAATGGATATCAAACATGGTAGTAGTACCAAAGAAGAATAAAGTTATTAGGATTTGCATAGACTTCAGTGACTTAAAAAAAGCGTGCCCGAAAGACAGTTTTCCATTGCCAGACATCCCGCAGATGGTGGAATCAACATCAGGAAATGACAGACTTTCGTTGTTGGATGGATATAAAGGTTATAATCAAATTCCTTTAGCTGAAGAAGATCAAGAAAATACTGCCTTTTTCGCACCAAGAGGATTATACTGTTATACAAAAATGCCATGTGGATTGAAAAATGCGGGTGCGACATATCAGAGAATGGTAGAGAAAGTGTTTGCGAAGTGGATCCATACAACATTGGAAGTCTATGTATATGATATTATAGTAAAAAGTAAAGAAGCAGAAGACATTTAGATAACTTGAAGGAAATATTCGAACGAATGCGAAAATTCAATGTAAAGGTAAACCCAGAAAAATGTGTTTTCGGAGTGTCATCGGGAAATTTTTCGGGGTACATAGTATCAAAAGAAGAAATTGAAGTTGATCCTGAAAAGGTAAATGCAATGCGAGATACGCCATCACCCGTGACAGTAAAATATGTTCAGAAATTAAATGGTTTGATAGCTTCGCTGGGGAGATTTATTTCACGCTCTTCTGATAAGTGCAAACACTTTTTCAATATATTAAAGAAAAGAACAAAATTTAAATGGACAGATGAATGCGATAAAGCTTTACAGCATATAAAATTATTTGATGAATCTATCAATTATGCAGAAAGCAAAGCCAGGAGAAGATCTTTTGCTATATTTGGCATCAACACCGTATGCATTGAGCGCTGTTTTGTTACGATCGGACCGAGTAGAAAAGCCCATATATTATATAAGCAAAATGTTCAACTCTGCAGAGAAAAACTATTCCAAGATTGAAAAACTAATTCTCGCGCTGGTTTATGTATCCTTCAAACTTCACATATACTTCAGGCTCATAAGATTAAGGTGTTCATGAAGGTACCAATTGAGCCTGCAATGAAGAATTCAAAAATATCAGGGAAAATTGAAAGATGGAATGCTCAAGTAGGGAATTACGAGATTAGTTATGAGGTCTTATCTTCACCTAAGTCACAGATTATCGCAGAGTTCCTAGCAGAATTTCCATTGGAAGAAGATGAACATGTATAAGATATGATGGATGTGGATGAAGAACATGGGAGTCTTAAAGATCTAGTGACATACCATAATTCAGAAAGATAGGAAATACTAGTAGAAGGTTCTTCTAACGGAGATGGAAATGGAATTGGAATTGTCTTTATTTTACCAAGAGGAGCGCGAATGGCTTACTCATTTAAGTTGGAGTTCGCGTCCACAAATAATGAAACCGAGTATGAGGCAGTTGTACATGCATTAAAGTTAGCTGTTGAAATGGAGATACAAGATGCGCGAATAACTAGTGACTCACAGTTGGTAATTCGTCAGATAGAAGGTAAATATAGTACTAATGAATCATCTTTGCAGAAATACAAAAATTTGGTCATGGAATTAGCAGAGAGAATTCCAAAAATAAGTTGGAGGCACAAAAGTAGAATAGACAACAGATTCGCAGATGCATTGGATTTCATACCTTCTATGTTAGTGGATCCCGTTGCGAGAGACATAAAGATACAAACACTCTTTTTACCATCTATAAATAAAGGAGAAGAAACAGAAGCAGATGTAATGATAGTAGAAGACAAGGAAGAAGAACAAATGAAAGAAGACAAAGATTGGAGAAATGAACTTCATTTATATCTGGAAAAGGGAAAGGTATCAAGAAACCGGTTAGAAGCACACAAGTTGAAAATTCGTGCAACAAATTATGAATTAAGGGATGGAATTCTATACAGAAGATCATTTCTTGGACCTTTTCTTAGATGCCTTACGCGAAAGGAATGAATGGAAATTCTAAAAGCATTACATTATAGGGATGTTGGGAATCATAGCGGAGGAAGATCACTCGCATACAGAACGAAGATACAAGGATATTATTGGACACATATGCATGAAGATTCAAAACAAATATCAAGGAGATGCGAATAATGTCAATGTCATGGAAAAAAGATACACGCACCCGGAGCAATGTTAAACACGTCAGCGAATGCATGGCCATTTGGAAAACGAAGGATTGATATTATTGGTCCGTTTATACTAGGTACATGACAAAAAAGATATCTAATCGTCGCAACAGATTATTTCACAAAGTGGACAGAAGTAAAAGTTGTTCAGCATATTCGTGATAAAGATATATTCACGTTTATTTTTGAGAATATCATTATGCAGATTTGGCATACCCGCACAGTAAGTCTCTGATAATGGAAAACAATTTGAAGGCGAGAATATAGAGATATTACTTAATGCATTTAAAATCCAAAGTGGGAAGTCTACCCCTCTATATCCGTAGAGTAATGGACAGGTAGAGGAAACTAACAAAATAATCGCAGATATACTGAAGAAGAAGTTGGAAGGACATAATAAAGGGTGGTACGAACAAGTAGTATGGGCATACTGAACAATGAGGAGAGAAGCCACATGAATGTCACCTTTCTGTTTGACATATGGGGTAGAAGCAGTGTTACCAACAGAGGTCATTATCCCCACAACAAAGAAAGAAGCTTGGGAAAAGAATCTAAGTGCGGATTTAATTTTAACAAAACTTAATGATGTGGAAGAAGTTAGGGAGGTCGCTCTACAACATATGGAAAATTATCAAATAAGATTAGCTTGAGAATACAATAAACGAGTTAAGATAAGAGATTTTCAGCCAGGAGAATTGGTGCTGCGAGAAATACCAATCTATCAAAAAGGAGGAGATGGGAAATTAGAAAAGAAGTGGGACGGACCATATATAATCAAAATAATAGTTGGTAATGGATCTTATGAGTTGAAGGACCCTGAAGGAAGAGATGTAGGACGTAAATTAGATCGTCCTTGGAATAGGTTACATTTGAAGAAGTATTATCCATAAATACTTGCGATAAGAATCGCACAGGCCACAATTATGCGAAGTTACGCATATGAATTCATATTTTGTACATGGATGTAAAATTTGATTCAATGAAAAAGCTTGAATTCTTCGCACACTCAAGAAATTCCTTCATAAAGAAAAGGCAAATGTAAGACCTTAAGTAATACGTTAATAGAAGGAAATAGAAATAAAAAATCTAATTAGGGAGGCTAGGCATCCTAATGTGGCGTGCAACCTAGTTCTCATAAATGCAAGAGGAAAAAAGTAATACCTATTGCACGTCATAATCGGGGAAAACCTAGTAAAGCATGACTCAAGGGAAAGCTACATCGACCCTGGAACTTGAGTCATGGAGATTTGGGATGACAAAAACGAAAATGCCCATCCAGGAAAGACACCTAAGTCGAAAGATTGGGGTAATAAGATTTTTCCTAAGGAGTGCAGAAACTCGATCAGGGCGCGGAGGTACATGGTTGAGTCAAGAGTTCTCGGGGCGTATGGAGCGTAACTTGCCACTCTTGACAAGTACTGACTATGATGCACTCGGTCCGAAGATACCCCACTTAGGGTGCAGTCTCGTAACCATAAACCCTATCGGTGGAGGGATAAGAGACTGTGAAATCAACTGGTTATTGTATTACCGGATGAGACGAGCCAACCTTAACCCGGTAGAGGTAAGCCTCCTTGAAGGGGAAACCAGGGGGAAGATAAGGACGACACCCTCCATTAGGGAGCTGAATTGTGTCAAAAGGCGTAAATGTCATGAGTCTTTTTACTCACGGGAGTATTAAAGCTTATCATATTTACGCACATAAGAAACCTGAAGAGGTAATAATACAAGAATATGATAAGGCGAGATCAATGGGTCTTTACATTTAGGTGTAATGACTGCCTGGATCTCGTCGCACAGAAATAAAAGATACATTCAGGCAAAATAAGACCTTTTCGGCATCAATCTTGCTTAGCTTCAGGTCTTTAAATTCAGCACCAACCTTATCAACATATTCCCCATTACCAGTTCTTCTCAAGTTGATCTTCTTCATCCATATCATTTTCATAATCTTTTTCATCATCGCTTACAAATTCATAGTCATTATCTGCTTCAGGATATTTCTCATCTTCGCTTACAATAAGTGGAGGGACAGTTATTGGAGAAAGAGAGTTGCTCAGAAGGATCTAGTTAACTAGAGTTTGAGCCTTATCGTGAGCATTGCGAAGAACTTCTTTCTCAATATTTCTGGCATTAATTTCCATGAAACTTTGAAGATATGCGAATCTTCTTCGCGCCCAGTCCCGCGAAGCTGTGAGAGAAAATTCCAGATTTGTATAAGATATCTCCAGGTTCGCACGATCTTTGCGAACTTTAGCTAAGTCAGCCCTGCAAAAAGTAATATGGGATTATGATTTAGAAGTAAGATTCGCATTAATAAAGTATAAGGTAATAAACAAAGAAGACATGCAAAATAAGGCAGTCAACCTTAGTTGACTACCTTCGCATAGTTTAGAAAAAGAAAGAGTATTATTCTTCATACTTTCCATAACCCTGTCAAAATTATCACTAACTAAGCCATTAAGATGGGATCAAATCTTCTTTTCATCAGCAGAAAGGGAATTATTCTTTTTCTTAAGGACATTATGAGAATGCTTCAATTGATCATACTGTTCTTGAAGATGGTTCATCTTCACTGTTAAATTTATCTTACTCTGGATGATTTTTTCGTTCTGGGTATTTAATTCTTTAAATGAAGCTTCGTGTTGAACCTTTAGTGTGAGAAAAGATTGTTCTTGATCTTCATTTATTTTCTGAAGAATTGAGTACTGACGCGAAAACATCATTTCCTTCTTTAGAAAGGAACGTTTCTCGATAGAAAGAATATGGTTTTATTCTGATAAAGTTTGATATCTTAAATCATCACTATGAAATAATTTAGATAAGTAGGAAATCTGAGCGTTTAATATTTCAATCTCTCGAGTAAGATGACTATTTTCATGAGTTAGATTGTTAATCTGGTCAAGCGAATACGAATGCTGGTTATCTAATTGATTTAATTGGATCTGCAACTTCTCATTATTCGCACGGGTATCTTCAGCAAGAAATTGAGAAGTGAATCTCTCCGCAATTCGCTTCTGGTTTAAATCTTAATAAATACATGAATAAGTTTAAATAAATGAATAAGAGAAGACATGCACTATAAGATGCAGTGAATATAGAGAAAAATACCTCTAACTTTTTGGTTTTCATTGCGAAGACCTTCACTATCAAGAATTGAGACTTGGAGTTGTCCTTTTAGTCTACTGATTTCCTTTTGCAGAAGAGTGTTCTGATGCGAAAGTTCTAACTGGGAGCAGCTAGATTCAAAATGTCCTTCAGCTAAAATCATTCTACGATGAGATTCCTGAAGAAGAATTGAGATAAGGATAAGTGATAGAGATGATACGATCAAGAAAACATATACAAGAGACACTTACCAAGACATCTAAAGCAGTATGAAAGCTTGGATCAATTTGAGAATGAATCTCATCCCTAGTAGCTTTGTCAGAAGGAAATCCGCATAGAAATTTACTCAAGGCGGAGCAAATGCAAAGTTGGTGAGGATCATTAGTAGACGATTGAGCGGAATTGATGATGCCAAGTACTGTTTGAGAAGAAAACCTTACACTATCCAAAGCTTTTTTATCAAGAGAAAGAGGTTCCAATAAAAAAGAGGAATATGAAGAAGGGGAAGAAGAAATAGAAGGAGAAGGAACAATGAAGTTCGCAGTGTTAGGAATATTTATAAAAGGTTCAGTGTTTGAGAGTAAAGGAGTGTTCGCAAAGGTTGAAATAGTTTGAACAACGTCCGAAGAAATCGCAGAGGCAGGAATAGGGATATCCTTCATTCCTTGATCATCACCCTTTGGAGCAGGTATCCTTTGTTCCGTGATCAACAATTTTCTCTTCGGAATGAAAGATTTCTTCAAGAGTGACGGACAAATTCGCATCAGTAAGATGTTTTTGTTTATAAACTGAAATTAAAATACTTAAAAAGTTCAAAACAAAATCTTCACAAAAAAAAAAGAAGACCTGGAATTAAATATTTAAAATTAGTTTATTTGGACCAATAACATTACGTGAACCGAATTCCATTTCATTGATTAAAATAACTTAAAATTGCACCGATTGAAATAACTTAAAATAACTCAAATCAAACCATTCACCTAACATGGGGTTAACTTTTAACTTATAATTATTAATAAAAATTAATTATTTGACGGGGTTAAGTCGACGTTATCACGTGATATTTTAAAAACTGTGTGACCGTGTTTATTTTGGTCTTACGGTCACAAACTGATTAATCAAGCGGCTATAATTTCACCCTGATATTGGTGTTGTTCTTCTATGCGTGTGACTGTGTGCTACTTTCTTCTAGTGAACAAGTAAGTTTGTTGCTACATTTTCACCCCTTTTTCGTATTCTTCAACCTGAAAGCAATCTAACGTACACAATGCTATTAACCTTAAAGTTACTTCGCATCTAAACTGTACTTCTCATTCAGTTGAGATGAAAGCAAAATTTTGCGGAAGAACTAAAAAATTTAGATCATAAAATTAAGAAAACCCCAAGTTTCGTAGAAATTGCAATATCTCTCTTAATCGGTTATCAAGAGGAAAACCCCATATCACCACCAACTATCTCTGATCTTAGTAAAGAACCCTTTTCAGTAAAGAATTGTTCTCTTCAATTCATCCATTATCGATCATACTCAATCAACTTTTCTGTTACATACTTAAATTATAACTTATTTTCCATAAAAAATTGATCCCTTTTGGAATCGACTGCAGCGCTTTTAAGTCGATTCCAAAATCGTGACACCTAGATTTCTATTTAGTATAAGTGGTTTTTGTAATTCCGGCATGCCTTCCCACTGTTGATCGAGTTGCAGAGACAAGAAAAAGATGAAACAAAAATTCTTCGTTTGGTTTTCAAGGCATAAGTTTTGAATCTTGTCTGCTTAGATTCAAACACGTGTGACTTCATTAACCAGAAGTTAGGACAATTCTAGACATTGTTACCATTTATAGGGCTAATAAGATAAAAGCGCAACTCCTGTCACGGAAATAAAATTTTGTTAGTCAATGAGTCAGCTTAACGGTCAACGGCTAGTCCTTAATTTTTTAAATATCAGGTACCAAATCTAGGTGTTGGTTATTTCTTGTGTACCAAATGTTAAAAAACCCATAACTTAAATATGGATTGAAATAACTTAAAATTATATGGATCGAAATAACTAAAATTTAGACTTAAACATGATCCGATTTTCATTCTCGAGCTTCATCGGTATGATCCCGGGATTTAAGCTCCGACGAGGTTCTTAAGAAATTGGTAGACATGGTCATGTGCGAAATCTATGCCTTTAATTCCGAAATAGAGAGTTTTGGCCTGCGCCTCCGACAAAATAAATAAACATAATCTCACATGTTTAGAAAGATCAATGATGTAAAATACCTATGTAATTGAAAATAAGAGGTTTCATTGAATAATGCTTACAACTTCTTCTAACGTATATCCTCCCATAGGCATATTTGCATTAATTGATTGTATCATGCCCATATGAATTTTGGTTTCTCTTTTCATCACAACCCACCTATTTCGTATACTACTCCTTGTTCTTCCGTTTTCATTTCCACCATCTTGTACAAAGGCTTGAAACACCCTCTCCCAAAAGTTGTTGATATTATCATTTCCAGCAATCGGGATGAGACTAACTCTTGAAAAAGCTCTTGTGATTGCCAAATCTTCACTTGTAGTGTATGCCATACTTGCAAAGAATTGAAAGAAGCTTTGAAATTAGAAAAAATAAAAGAGATAGAAAGTAAAAAAATCTTGAAATTTTGGGATGGTTTGTTTTGAGCTAAAGAAGGCAATTTATAGAGAAAATTTTGAATTCAAAAAAAATGTCGTTGAAACGCTAATCGGAATAGCGCTCAGCACTGTTCTTATTAGATTTCTTTTTGATCCGTTAATTAGAAGGAGCCGTTGGTGATCCAATGGTTAGGTAACGAATGCTATTTTTGAATAGCGGTTGGCGCTATTGAGAATAGCGCTCAGAGCCATTCTGATTAGCGCTTTTCTCTGAAAGATACAGAACCTTCTCAAGTTTCCAAATTCTACACTTAGTTTTTTTTCTACTCTCTCATTTTTTCCACTTCAACAAACATGTTTTTGGATTCATCTCAACATTGAAATCAAATCGAAAGGAAGATATACTGAATTCACATCAAAATTAAAAGAAATATACAATGAAATTAAAATTTGATTGATTCATACTTTAATTACATTGATTCTACTACCTCAAATACTTAAAAAAAAAAAGATAAATTGAAACTACATAATTTCCCATAAACATTGATTCCACTACTTCAAATTAAAAACGACGAACATTAGGATTACCATAGTTCCTACCAAGTTTTCTAGGAGGATAACCATGTTTTTCCAAAATCCTATTTTTCTTATCCTATATAAATTGCATCTTCCATTCCGGCAAGGTCTCAACCTCCACATCCAATAAATCGAGTTCATGTTTCTCCAAAGCCAAATCCAATGATTTCTTGTTTGTCTCTGCAATAGTTAGTAAATACTCTTCTTGAGTATCCAATCTTGCCGTCTTCTTTTCATTCTCATCACTAAAATGTTTCAAAATATGGTCGGTTCCATCGTTGATAGCCGATATCTCCGAAGCTTCCCTTTGTTTTTCCCTTTTTTCCCGGTGGTCGACGAGGGCCATCCTCTTCATACCATCTTGGGTCGCTCCTTGCCGGAACACAACTTGTTGAGGCATCAACACTAGGAGCAGCTGCCGATTCTGATTCTTGATTTTGGGTAGGATCAAATTCTTCGGGATTGAACTGGGAACATGGTCTTTGAGAAATCGGTACACCTTTTCATGTTTAAAAGGTTTTTCATCTTTAATCCTAGGGTATTCTAATATAGCACTTCTGTCCTACAAAAAACAAGCAATAAACAAAAACCCATGTTATAAATCCGACAACAATATTGAATAGAATGATATACATATAATTTATAAGAAATCTAACACATATGATATCCTCAATTCCGCATCCACTTCCATTGTTTCTATGCATATTTCTTAAGATACCAACAAAAAATTTGACCTCTTTTTTCATGGGACCAAATCTATTTTGCAATTTATGAACAGTCCTATCATTCTTGTTCCCAAAACTGCTTACATAAACATTGAATACCCTCTCCCAAAAATGATTTGATTTTTGATCAACTTCGACAACACCATTAAGTGTAATGCTTATCCAAGCTTTGGTGATTGCAACATCTTCAGATGTAGTGTATTTTTCCATGGTGAAAAAAAAGTTTTAATTGAAAGAAGGTATGCAATGAAATTTTTAAGAAGATGGAGAGAAAAATCTAGAGATTGAAAGGTTTTGGTTTGAGCTGAAGAAGCCAATTTATAGGGGGAAAATTCGAATTCAAAAAATATTCGTTGGAGCGCTATTAAGAATAACGCTAAGAGCTAATTTTATTAGCGCGGTTATGTAATCTGCTGATTAGAAGGAGCCGTTGAAAATCAATGGCTCAGATGGGAACGCTATTCTTATTCACATTTTTTCCCAAATTTATACAGAACCTGGGAAAAATTTTCAACTTCCATACTTAGTTTTTTTTTTTCTTCTCTTTTAAAATTTTTCAAGTTCCATACTTAGTTTTATTTCTTCTCTTCTAAAAACAATCAAAACCATAACCATAAAAATCCAATAGGAATCATAATATTTCATATTTTTAAAATTTAGAAATCATAGTATTGCAACCAAGTTACTAACATATTGAAAGTTCATTCGAGATATTACGAGAAAAAAAACGACTAAAGTTGTTCCGGTGGGAGAGGAGGAGATTCCGTCAAGATTATCTGGTGGAAGAGGAGGAGATTCCGGTAGCATTTCACCATCTCTGAGACTTAGTCCATGTCGTGTCCAAATGTGTTGAACAAGATCATTTCGAAGTACTAGATATGCTTCATCATTCCTCAACTCGTTGTATGACCTCGGTATTCCAGTAACCTGTGGAATTGGTTCGTTCACAACTTTACCCTAATCTAAGTCTCATTTTTCATTCTCAATGACTATGTTGTGCAAAATCATACAAGCCTTGATAATAAAGTTTATATCCTCCCTATTCCAGTACATTGCATGCTTTTTTGTTATTTAAAACTTGTTTTGGAGAGTTCCAAAAAGCCCTTTCAACATCCTTTCTCTTCGCTTGTTGATATCTATTGAACAACGTATTAGCATGTTGATTTGAAAGGAGAATTTTGAATGACTGCAGGATACAAGACAATCGGGGATATATATTATCTGTCAAGTAGTGACCCATGTTGTAGTTGTGGCCATTGATGCGTTAATTACAAGGAGCTGCTAAACCATTAACCATCTTATCAAAAAGTGGAGATCGAGCCAAGACATTCAAGTCTTTGTTCGACCCTGGCGTTCTAAACAAACCATGACAAAACCATCGATCATGTGATTCCACGGCTTCTAAGATAATGTTAGGTTTTTTTCATCTCCACAGAATGTACCTGCCCATGCTATTGGGCAATTCTTCCACGTAAATACAACACTCCCAAGCATCCTAGAGAATCCTCTGTCCGCATTTTATGCCAATAATCTTTCTGTGTATTCTCTTGTAGGAATTCGCATATACCTTGGACCAAAGTGCCGAAAAATTACCCTAGTAAACCTCTTCACATACATATAAACGGTCAGCGCTCCCATACGGACATAATCATCTGTGCTATCAGCGGCTATGCCTTTACACAAACATTTTATTACGGCATACATATTCATGTGGGAGAGTGGCCAAGTTTTCCGGTGCAATCAACTTGGAAATCAAAAGCAGGATCCGCAACAACAATCTCACTTAGAATATGTAAGAAAATAAGTCGATACATACCCAAACGTTGGTGGAACTTGATAGGACCCCAAGTACAATTAGGTCCAAAGTAGTCATGCATCATTCTTGCATCTACGTCCTCTCGGTGCCTTTCTACTATTTGTCGCGTCAATACTTCTTGAGGCACTTGTTGGGAGAGCCTATGCATTCTTTAAGTCATATACTGGTACACCACAATTGCTCTCTCCACGCTATCATCACCAATGCTAAGATCGATACCATACGTCATTAGTACATACCTCCTTAGCAGATTTTCATCGTCCATTTTGCACCTGTAAACAAAAATCAAATACTACAAGCATTCCAAGATTTTTGAATTCATACAAAAGAAAAGACATTCATTCACACATTCATTAAAGAAAAGACAGTCATACAAAAGAGAAGAAATTCATTAAAGAAAACACATTCAAGTTTTTTGAATTCATACAAAAAAAATACTATCCATTTTTTGAAATCTATGTTCCCAAATCACTTGGTCCTAATCCCAAAATCCTTGTCATTTCATCTATGCTCTGATCATTAAAACCAACCCCACCATTATTCGTTAATTGGATTAATTGTGACTCTAGAACTATTTCATCTTGTGGAACATAATCATGTTGTGGAACATAATAACCAAGTGCATCATCTAATGCGGCATCATGACTAGTGGCTGGTCTTTTATGGCTTAACCATTGGGAGTTTTCTCCAAGATCATAACATTATTGGGTTGACGTTGATTCTTCCCCTCCGTAGTTTGATTGTCCAAGAGCATGTGCTCGATCTCATTCAAACCAATACTGATCCTTTGTAACATTTAACATAGAAAATTTGTGCTCTAGATCTTCCCATTGCTCCTGAAAAGAAACACCAACATAGCAAATATATTAAATAACTTTTAATGTGTAAAGAAAATCATAAAAATATTGCAAACAAAACAATTGAAGGAGGTACAAAAGAAAATTACTAACCCTTGTTCCCCAATTAACATCATATGTAAACGGAGGAGGTTCGAGTGTTTGCAAAGGCACTTGAACACGGTTGCCATCACTTTCTGAACATTCGATATACCAGGGAATTGTTGGAAATTCAGGTGAAGCTTGTGAGACGTTGTCATCCGTATACCGTGATGGAAGTATTGGGGGACCTGATTCACAAGAAATGTTGGATATTGAGTACTTGCAACTCCAAATTCATCTTTGTTATCTTGACGTTGGATTTCTGGAAGCAAAAATCCGATAGATAGTTTCTTCCACCACAACACATACTTGCTCTCTTCAAAAGATTTATAGTCTCGTCCTTCCACCACATCAACAGGATCCCCGGGGTTAACAAGGTCTTCCGAACGTTCACGTAGACTTCTTGGAATTGTTATAAATCTCATTGTTTTCCTTAAAGACCGTTCACCAAGATACATGATACTAGTTTCGCTTTCCGGATTATAAAAAACCACTATTTGCTTGGAAAGTTCACGAGCATGCACTATATCAGGATGATCTCTAAACACACTAGTAGACCATGGTTTCCATACCGTTCCAACAATCGTCCTCAACTCAATTTGTTGGTGAGCTATAGTAAGGGAGTGTTTAGCATTATCCATTTGAAATTTCATTAGACTTTCACGCTTAAATATCATCATTGCAGGCCATACATCAAGAGGTACATCTTCTTTGAGAAAAGGAGTTAAAGTAAAAAAATATATGTAAAACCAATATTCTAAAAGCATCGACATTCCACCCATGTTTTTTCCACCTCTAACAACCGCATTCATGCTACTATACAAATGACTAAAACAAGCCGAACCCCAATCATACTTACCAATTGCATTCAAATCACGCAAGGAAATGATCCAACCTTTGTTGCTTGCTATTGTAGTGGTATGTGCCAATAAAACTTTTGAAATCACCCATAATAAGAAATATCGAGTCACAATCTCCAAATTTTCATCATTAATTGCATTCTCCTTAATATATTTTGTGGGGCAACTAATAGGAAAATCACCCGCCTTCTTGATATAGTGTTGATACCCATGCATAGGTCCAAAGTAGGTAGCCTCTAGGTCTTGATTTTCTCTACGATTCCATCTACTTGTAGCGGCGTGTTTCAATCTTTCACGACCATTTCCAATAGGAATTCCGGATAAGTAAACAAAAATCTAAAAGGGTGAAACCAATTTAAAATTTTGGGAAATGAAATGAATTGGTGGTATACCACCACCTCTCTATGATTGCATAAGATAGTTGTTGATCACCTCTCTTAATTTTAATTTCAATAAATCTTGTCAGCCCGGAATTTCGAAGAACTTTCCTATCTCTTTCATGAATCACCACACGATCATACAATTCCTCAAGGTTCTCCAAATTACTTCTAAATTGAATATCATGTTTTTTATCAAGTGGGCTTATACTTGTAGCAACATGTTTCTCATCCCAATCCTTTGAAATCAACATTATATACACATCCATATCCATAATCTATACAAAATCATCAAATAAAAAAAATATAGTCACACAATGCACTCAAATTGTTTGCATAATGTAAACTAAAACATGTTAATTCATGGTAATTTCATTATCTCATGGAAATTTCGCACAATACATAATGTTCATCATCTAAACCCTAATTTACATGTCAAATTCGTCATAGTTAGGTTCAGATTGATTATCATTCATCAAACAATCATTATGCATCCAATCAACAATCAAATCATTTAAACCTTACTTTTTATCAAACCATAAAATAAACTCAAATTACAATTCAACTAACCTCTCTTTGTATTCTCAATCAAATTGAGAAATTGAAGTATGCTTAGATTCCTTATGTCGCAAAGAACAAACCTTTTGAAACTATTTGGCTCGTTTGAATCATGGTTTGAGAAATCAAAAAGGGGGGATTTTAGGGTTTTTTTTCGTTTTTATTTGTTGTTGAGAAGAAGAACCAGAAGAGAAGAGAATGGTCGAGTGTCGTCTGCATAAATGAATTCTTGAGCGCTAATATGAATAGCGTTGGGCGCTATTAAGAATAGTGTTCAGCGCTAATCATATTAGCTTTTTTTCGGCGCTATTCTTATTAGCGTTTTACGCTATTCAAAATAGTTTTCCTGCTACTCAACCACTACACTTGCGCTTACATACACAATTCCAATTATTGAGGTGGCGTGGAAGATGGAAGATGGATGGATTCCACCATAAGACTTCCTCTAATATAAAGAAAAGAGGTATTTTGGGTGTTATCTTACTAATCTAAACTCCCATCAACTCAAATTAAAACAATAAAAACCAGCGTAACTAAGACTTCTTCATGGCAATGGTAGAGGTTCTTTTCCCACACCCTAAATGTCATTACAAGTAATCTTTCTTTTTTTCCTTATTTCCATAAGAAGCACCCAATAAGTTAGTGACTTGCAAGAATTTTTCTCTATGTTGCTCTCTATCTAAAGGTTTAAATAAAGGTTTAAAACTGGATCCTTCTTTCAAAGAATTCAATTTCTCAACGACCTTCGTCTTACAATTCTCTCTTTTTTTTTTCGAAAAAAAAGCTATCTAAAAGAAAGGCAAAGATCAAGTACAATGATCAAAGATCAGATGACAAGACGATAGAAACTTCCAAACGAATTACATATGGAGAAGAATCTCCCAATTATGAAGAATGGCGTTGCTATCAATATACTTAAAAGTATCAGTGTCATAACTCCACAAGACAATGAAGTATTTCACTAAGACTTTTGGTCTGCCCCCAAATAATCTGTTATTTCTTTCTTCCCATAAGTTCAAGAAAACAATGTAATGCAGTATTTCTATGCATTATTTTTTCGCAATTCAAAATCAGCAATTTCTTCTCATCTGCTTTGATTTCAAAATCTCACAGATCCCCTTTCCTCTTCTTGAACAGCAACCTTCCATCTGATTGAAAAAACCCTAATCTCAGTTTCTTCTTTGATTCAACCAAAATCATAGTAGCAAACTCTCCCTCGAATCTTCGTTGTCTAAATTCTTCGATTTCCTTATCTGAGTTAAAAAGAATTGAAGATGATGAAGAAGAAAAAAGAACGACAACCGAATTTTATAAATTATGGGTCTGAGAATAATTTTCTTCCAGAAAATGGGTGCACGCCTTTAGTTTTGGGAGCGTGGGTTTCACAGTGGAAAGATGTGGGAGAATGGATTTCCATGTAGTTTTCACGTTTATTAATGGTGAAGAAAGTGGTACCATCCGAAGATTATGACACAACGAAAGCACATTTACTAGTTACAAAATTTTTAAGGAAACATAACACAAAACTTCTTAAAGGATTAGAAAAATTCCTTCCAAAATGCAGTTGTTAACCTCTAGGCTCTGTATACATGATTCTATTCTCTCCGCTTAAGTCTAAATTACTATCACTAAAATTCATGATCATATCAAAAATAAAAAAATCATGATCAGTAATGGATTCTTCTTAGGCCCATTTGGCGATGAGCGACATAGCACCAGCACCTAAAAATAACGAAACATACGACCCAAATTGGAGCCAACCACTTTCTTGAAGCTTAGGGTCCATGAAGATAGCTGCCAAAAGGTCCACCAATGACATGTAAATCAAAATTCCAGCTGCGGCCGCATTCATAACTCCTTGTACGATTAGAGCCGTAGGACTAGTTTCGCTGTAAACATTGGTGATTCCGATTCCAATTGCGACGCCACCTGGTGTAGTTAGCGCGAAGAATGCACACATCCAAATAACATATTTGGCATTGAATTTGGCTTGTGTTATGCACCCGCCAAGTCCTAAGCCTTCGAAAAACTGATGGAAAGCTAATGCTCCAAGAAGAGGCCTGATTGTGGAAGGACTTTGAGAGACACCCACTGCTACACCTATTATCACAGAGTGCACCAATATTCCCAACTCCAAGACCTGCAACATAAAAAATAATTAAGCACAGTTCTAATTTTTGGGGCAAGCCAGGTCGATTTTGCAACTGTTTTATAAATTTTTTAGCCGAAAAAAAATAAAATAAATTGTATATATGCACTAACCTGAGTTATGACTTTATGGCGCAGAAGCATATCAGCTGAGGACGATAGAGATGATCCATGTGCATGACCGTGTGTTGCATGTGTATGCACCTCCATTTTACACCCTGCTTCTTGTTCATCATCTCCAACAGTCGCACCAACTTTTGTGTCATCTCTGTTGTGACTCATTTTTTTCTTCAATTCTGATCTTCTATAATAACCGGTTGCTAGCGAATCAGCCATTAATGTCAACATAGCAGACATCATGGCAATGAAACCCGTAAACGGGAATTTACCCCATGGGTCCTCTTTCAAACAAGGAGAAGACAAATCTTCAAACGCATCGGGCAAGATATGAATGAAACCCGTAGCTAAGATGACACCAGCAGCAAACGATTTAACATAGAAGAATAAATTACTATCTGGATGTAAAGCAGGAATGCTTCGTCCTAATATCGGAAGACATACACCAATTGCACTTGCAGTAAGAATGACAGCAATAGATATGAATTTGAGGTTGAGTGCTTCTCTTTTGTTAACACCTTCTTCGTCTTCTTGTTCGCAGGTACACTCGGCAGAGACTGAAACTGGGTAGTGGAGATATTGAACCAGAACTACTAGCAGTAATAGAAGAACTGATTTATAAGAAGAATTGCGCTTCATATTGAATAGAAAAACAAAAGAACGAGAAGTATATTGGAGAAACAAGATGTGTAGATTGGAGAGGATGGTTTACGCTTATATATATATAAGTGATGACTTCCCAAACTCTGTTGTGATGGAGTGAGCATGATGTAGACATAGACATGATTATTTACTTGAAAGGGTTTGGGGTTTTGCGTGTGTTGTAAATACGAGGGGTAAAAGAGGTCATTTAGCATGCGAATTAGTTAATAGAAGCGAAATAATGAAGTCACTCTTTCCTGATAGGATGGAGTTATTATTAGGAAAAGGGTAACAAAATAATCGGCTCCTAAAAATAAGCAGTTGCCAAATATCTGGCAAGTGCGTGTTGTCCATGACTGCTAAGTATTGACCCTCGATTAATTAGGATATATATAGTTAGCTTAGGGTGTAAATTGGGCCGGGCCGGCCAGCCCGGCCTATTTATTAAACGGGATGGTATAGGACGAGCCGGAACATCTCTTATCCATGAAATTAAAAGGACCGGGCGGGCAGGGTTATTTATCTACAGTAGGTACCCATGGCCTATCCAAGCCTGTTTTGTAATTTGGGCTCGGGCGGGTAGGGCCTGGAGGGCTTTGAATGTTACAAAGTACAAACAAATATATATTATACATATATATTGTTAAAAATAAAAAGAAAGTAGTAATAATACACAAGTTTTACTTAAAATTCATAATCAAATACGAGAATTGAGATGGGAATAAGATAAACCAAACTTCCTATAATTTCTCCTGAATTGAATCATCAGAAAAGAAAAGTTCCTTAGATTTTGCTCAATATTTTCTCTATATGGTTAACAAAATTAGACTCCTATGGAATAAAAGTTATGAAATACATATGAAAACTATGAGGGTTGACTGTATTAAGTATATGTACCAAGTATATTCTAGGATAAAACAAAATTGGAACAATCACTTAGGTTAGGTAAATGGATATCATGGTTTTTATCAAGTGGGCTTATACTTGTAGCAACATGTTTCTCATCCCAATCCTTTGAAATCAACATTATATACACATCCATATCCATAATCTATACAAAATCATCAAATAAAAAAAAAATATAGTCACACGATGCACTCAAATTGTTTGCATAATGTAAACTAAAACATGTTAATTCATGGTAATTTCATTATCTCATGGAAATTTCACACAATACATAATGTTCATCATCTAAACCCTAATTTACATGTCAAATTCGTCATAGTTAGGTTCAAATTGATTATCATTCTTCAAACAATCATTATGCATCCAATCAACAATCAAATCATTTAAACCTTACTTTTTATCAAACCATAAAGTAAACTCAAATTACAATTCAACTAACCTCTCATTGTATTCTCAATCAAATTGAGAAATTGAAGTATGCTTAGATTCCTTATGTCGCAAAGAACAAACCCTTTGAAACCATTTGGCTCGTTTGAATCATGGTTTGAGAAATCAAAAAGGGGGGATTTTAGGGTTTTTTCCGTTTTTATTTGTTGTTGAGAAAAAGAACCAGAAGAGAAGAGAATGGTCGAGTGTCGTCTGCATAAATGAATTCTTGAGCGTTAATATGAATAGCGTTGGGCGCTATTCTCAATAGCGCCCAACGCTATTCATATTAGCGCTCAAGAATTCATTTATGCAGACGATAGCGTTCAACGCTAATCATATTAGCTTTTTTTCGGCGCTATTCTTATTAGTGTTTTACGCTATTCAAAATAGTTTTCCTGCTACTCCACCATTACACTTGCGCTTCCATCCACAATTCCAATTACTAAGGTGGCGTGGAAGATGGAAGGTGGATGGATTCCACCATAAGACTTGCTCTAATATAAAGAAAAGAGGTATTTTGGGTGTTATCTTACTAATCTAAACTCCCATCAACTCAAATTAAAACAATAAAAACCAGCGTAACTAAGACTTCTTCATGGAAATGGTAGAGGTTCTTTTCCCACACCCTAAATTTCATTACAAGTAATCTTTCTTTTTTTCCTTATTTCCATAAGAAGCACACAATAAGTTAGTGACTTGCAAGAATTTTTCTCTATGTTGCTCTCTATCTAAAGGTTTAAATAAAGGTACAAAACTGGAGCCTCCTTTCAAAGAATTCAATTTCTCAACGACCTTCGTCTTACAATTCTCTATTTTTTTTTTTCGAAAAAAAAAAGCTAAGCTAAAAAAAAAGCAAAGATCAAGTAAAAAAAAAAGAAAACAGACGATAAAACAAAAATTAATAAAAGAATCTCCCAATTATGAAGAATGGCGTTGCTATCAATATACTTAAAAGTATCAGTGTCATAACTCCACAGGACAATGAAGTATTTCACTAAAACTTTTGGTCTGCCCCAAAATAATCTTTTATTTCTTTCTTCCCATAAGTTCAAGAAAACAACGTAATGCAGTATTTTCCATATATTCCTGCACATTCCTTTCATCACGTTCCAGTTCCATGCAGGAAAAAGATTTTGTAGTAACATGCAAAGGCCATAATATGTGAAGATCTTTAAAAAAAGTAATCCCATGCACATCTCAAAAGAGAAGCTACAATGCAGAAGTGGATGATTTGTAGATTCATCTTCAGAATTAACACAATCAAAACTATCCAAAGTAATTCGTCTATGCTCGAGCATGTCTCTGGTGGGTGGTGAATTGTTGAAAATTGCACATAACATGAACTTACCTTAACAATGATATTCTTGTTCCACACGCAGTTGTCAAAGATGCAAGTTTTGTGTTGGTCCTCTAAAAGTTCATAACACTTGTTAGTACTGAGGTTATCCATGACAATAATCTCATCTTCACCTTCAATCAAAACAGGAACAACCCCTAAGTTTTTTCTCATGAGGTCCCGTTCAAACTGCTCATTTGCATTTAGTTGATGTTTATGAGATCATATATATGAGGGGGTGTCGGTTGAAGGTTACTTAAGAAGAAATGCATCCTTAAAGATATAAATCTTGGCCGGTATAGTATATATGAAGCAAAGGCATCATCATCACGCGTTTCTTACTCGAGAGAGATTCATGATGCATAGGCATCACTGTCGTTGTCTTGCTAAATTGAGAATGCATCATAATGATGCATGAAAAAGAAAGAATCATTTATGCAGGTCTTTTGCATATTTTTGTGAAATGTCCCTTAATCTATACGGACTAGGCTTTTTTTGGCTTTGTCATTGTAACAGGATCGAGTTGGTTTTAGTTGCTAATCCTGTCATGGATGAATTACGGCCTTCGCTGGATCCTTTCGACATATAGAGGAAGGTACATAAGCATATGCAATGAGTGATAACATTAGTGATCCAACACTTTGTCACCTAATTGAGAGGTGATTAACTCTCATTTGGAACGGTGTGTGTTTTCAGATCGGATAGTTCTATTTACATAAGTGGCAAACTTGAAGACCATTGGGGAAGGTGGCTCGCATCCGAATGATATAGCATTTTAGTTTGGTCCTCACAGTACTACGTGGTAAATTGTTTGTCGTCCATGATGACACTTGCCAAATTTTGAACTTTAAGATTGCCGAGTGTAGTTTGTGAGTTTTGTTCTGCTGAGCGTGACTCCAGGGGAGAGTTTTTCCAATCCATCACAAGTAGAATCACCCAATAACTTTACCATTATACTATAGTGATATTGGTAAATAGTTAAATTTGTTATAAAATGATGGACCTAGCCTGTGAAAAAAATATCTTATGTCTCCCTATCCAAAATGAAATAAGTGATTAAGATAATTTGGAAGAAAATAATATATTGAAACCAAATATTCCCAAATTACTAAGAAAATTCCTACTGTTGTCCGGCTACTTCCAAATTTCATAGGAAACCCATATGCTCAAACCTTGTGTCCCAACCATGGAAATAACATCATCACCGATTCAAAGGTCTAATGAGTTAAGCTCAAACGTGGTATAATGAGTTAACACCACTTGAGTCTTCAAGATCCACAAATACTTTTTTTGGATTTCTTTTTGATGAAGAAAAACTGAAGAAATGTTGATGTTATTGGTTTCACAAATCTCCTTATTATTGAAATTGTTGGAAATTTAGGCTAAAAGAGAGGATAAAGAAAAAATAAGAATGTTGTACTTGGGCCTTCAAGGTTGGGTTCTTTAAAACAATTATTTCCATGTGTTTGGCGAGTACAAATTTGTACATAAAATAATGCGTTTAGGATATTCCCATGGTTGGAATACAAATTTATTTAACCACATAATTGAATTGAAGGTTTGTACACCTTGATTCGATCAAAAACACACAATGGAAATTCTGATGATGCTTTTATTACCAATTCATACTTAGAGTGAATTTGCATGTTTATTAATGGTGTCTAATTAATAGTTACATCTGTTGAGATAATGTGACATATGAGATTGAGATTATTCGGAGCAGTGGGGGTTAAGAGATAAAAATCTGGAAAAAGTGGTACCATCTGAAGATTCTGACACCACGAAAGCCCATTTACTAGTTACAAAACTTTTTAAAGAAACATAACACAAACTTCTTAAAGAACAATGTCTTGCTCTTCTTCGTCATGAGTCTCTTCGTCCTCTTCTTCCTCCTCTTCATCCTCTTCTTCCTCCTCTCCATCGTCTTTCTCCTTTTGTCCTTCTCCTTCTCTGCCGGATCCTAGTTCTTCTTCCTCTACATTTTCAACGTCTTCTCTTTGTTGTTCACCTCTTCATCATCATTCTCTTCTTCAATAACATTATCATTGCATTCTCCATCACCTCTTCATTGACATCTTGAATTACATCACGAACATTCTCTTGGTTAACTTGCGGTAACAAGCCCCTTCCATGTTTAGCATTTGTGGCACCACGCTTTCGGAAATCTAAATGTTTTGCTCCACGAGGGGTGGGAGTTTTAAAATCCTCATCTAGTTGTTGTCTCAATCTTTTTCCTTTGTTCCTAAAGAACAAAAACCAAAGTATTAGCTAAACATAAGAGAATGTTGTGTTATCAAATGAAATTGAACTAAAGAATAAACTTAACACAACACTCGAAGTTAAAAGACCATAGTTTGGTTACCTGAAAAAGACTGCGAGGAAACCGAACTAAATATTTCAAAAGTTCGGTTAGCCAAAAAAGTTAACAAGAAAACCGAACTCATTCTTAACTTTTGAAAAATTGAGTTCGTTTAAGAGGGTCTTTTATGCGAGCACACCGAACTAACAATTTCAAAAGTTCGGTTACCAAGAGAAATTATCGACAAAACCGAACTCATTCTTTCAAAGAAAAAATTGAGTTCGGTTACGAGAGACTTTTTTGCGAGCATACGGTAAACAGATATTAGTCTATTTTTTGCGAGCACACCGAACTGTTCTTATTTTTAGGAGTTTGGTTAGGAATTCTAGGGTTACATACAAATTTCTCCTAGCCGAACTATCTACTGCAACTACCATTTTCAATGGGTTTTGATGATTTATAATCGATTTCTTCAACAAATAACGACTTGAAAAGAATGGGTATGAAGGAAATTACCCGCGGATTTGCATTTCACTTGAATCAGACTTCTTTGTTGCGGTTGGATGATTGATTTTGCCTATCAACGGTGCTTCAAGTTCTTTAAACTTTAGCAATTCTTTTGGGAGATTCACTATATATGGGAGTCCCGGACTCAATCCAGGAAGTCTGGGTGTTTGCTTGGCACACATTGTTTAGGTTTTAATTAGTGGGTAGTGGGTTAGATTAGTGGGTTATTAGGGTTAGTTATAATCTTAATTAGAATAAGGGAAGATTAGTCTTCCCTAATCTTTTAGGACACCCCTTATAATGTAGGGTGAACATTTGAATCACAAAATAGTCCCCCACCTTTTTTAAGTAGTGCCCAAAAAATCGTTCCAAAATAAGAATGTTGTACTTGGGCCTTCAAGGTTGGGTTCTTTAAAACAATTATTTCCACACTTCCCAATGTGTTTGGCGAGTACAAATTTGTACATAAAATAATGCGTTTAGGATATTCCCATGGTTGGAGTACAAATTTGTTTAACCACGTAACTGAATTGAAGGTTTGTACACCTTGATTTGACCAAAAACGCACAATGGAAATTCTGATGATACTTTTATTACCAATCCATATTTAGAGTGAATTTGCATGTTTATTAATGGTGAAGAAAGTGGTACCATCCGAAGATTATGACACAACGAAAGCAAATTTACTAGTTACAAAATTTTTAAAGAAACATAACACAAAACTTCTTAAAGGATTAGAAAAATTCCTTCCAAAATGCAGTTGTTACCCTCTAGGCTCTCTATACATGATTCTATTCTCTCCGCTTAAGTCTAAATTACTATCACTAAAATTCATGATCATATCAAAAATAAAAAAATCATGATCAGTAATGGATTCTTCTTAGGCCCATTTGGCGATGAGCGACATAGCACCAGCACCTAAAAATAACGAAACATACGACCCAAATTGGAGCCAACCACTTTCTTGAAGCTTAGGGTCCATGAAGATAGCTGCCAAAAGGTCCACCAATGACATGTAAATCAAAATTCCAGCTGCGGCCGCATTCATAACTCCTTGTACGATTAGAGCCGTAGGACTAGTTTCGCTGTAAACATTGGTGATTCCGATTCCAATTGCGACGCCACCTGGTGTAGTTAGCGCGAAGAATGCACACATCCAAATAACATATTTGGCATTGAATTTGGCTTGTGTTATGCACCCGCCAAGTCCTAAGCCTTCGAAAAACTGATGGAAAGCTAATGCTCCAAGAAGAGGCCTGATTGTGGAAGGACTTTGAGAGACACCCACTGCTACACCTATTATCACAGAGTGCACCAATATTCCCAACTCCAAGACCTGCAACATAAAAAATAATTAAGCACAGTTCTAATTTTTGGGGCAAGCCAGGTCGATTTTGCAACTGTTTTATAAATTTTTTAGCCGAAAAAAAATAAAATAAATTGTATATATGCACTAACCTGAGTTATGACTTTATGGCGCAGAAGCATATCAGCTGAGGACGATAGAGATGATCCATGTGCATGACCGTGTGTTGCATGTGTATGCACCTCCATTTTACACCCTGCTTCTTGTTCATCATCTCCAACAGTCGCACCAACTTTTGTGTCATCTCTGTTGTGACTCATTTTTTTCTTCAATTCTGATCTTCTATAATAACCGGTTGCTAGCGAATCAGCCATCAATGTCAACATAGCAGACATCATGGCAATGAAACCCGTAAACGGGAATTTACCCCATGGGTCCTCTTTCAAACAAGGAGAAGACAAATCTTCAAACGCATCGGGCAAGATATGAATGAAACCCGTAGCTAAGATGACACCAGCAGCAAACGATTTAACATAGAAGAATAAATTACTATCTGGATGTAAAGCAGGAATGCTTCGTCCTAATATCGGAAGACATACACCAATTGCACTTGCAGTAAGAATGACAGCAATAGATATGAATTTGAGGTTGAGTGCTTCTCTTTTGTTAACACCTTCTTCGTCTTCTTGTTCGCAGGTACACTCGGCAGAGACTGAAACTGGGTAGTGGAGATATTGAACCAGAACTACTAGCAGTAATAGAAGAACTGATTTATAAGAAGAATTGCGCTTCATATTGAATAGAAAAACAAAAGAACGAGAAGTATATTGGAGAAACAAGATGTGTAGATTGGAGAGGATGGTTTACGCTTATATATATAAGTGATGACTTCCCAAACTCTGTTGTGATGGAGTGAGCATGATGTAGACATAGACATGATTATTTACTTGAAAGGGTTTGGGGTTTTGCGTGTGTTGTAAATACGAGGGGTAAAAGAGGTCATTTAGCATGCGAATTAGTTAATAGAAGCGAAATAATGAAGTCACTCTTTCCTGATAGGATGGAGTTATTATTAGGAAAAGGGTAACAAAATAATCGGCTCCTAAAAATAAGCAGTTGCCAAATATCTGGCAAGTGCGTGTTGTCCATGACTGCTAAATATTGACCCTCGATTAATTAGGATATATATAGTTAGCTTGGGGTGTAAATTGGGCCGGGCCGGCCAGGCCGGCCTATTTATTAAACGGGATGGTATAGGACGAGCCGGAACATCTCTTATCCATGAAATTAAAAGGACCGGGCGGGCAGGGTTATTTATCTACAGTAGGTACCCATGGCTTATCCAAGCCTGTTTTGTAATTTGGGCTCGGGCGGGTAGGGCCTGGAGGGCTTTGAATATTACAAAATACAAACAAATATATATTATACATATATATTGTTAAAAATAAAAAGAAAGTAGTAATAATACACAAGTTTTACTTAAAATTCATAATCAAATACGAGAATTGAGATGGGAATAAGATAAACCAAACTTCCTATAATTTCTCCTGAATTGAATCATCAGAAAAGAAAAGTTCCTTAGATTTTGCTCAATATTTTCTCTATATGGTTAACAAAATTAGACTCCTATGGAATAAAAGTTATGAAATACATATGAAAACTATGAGGGTTGACTGTATTAAGTATATGTACCAAGTATATTCTAGGATAAAACAAAATTGGAACAGTCACTTAGTTTAGGTAAATGGATATCATGGTTTTTATCAAGTGGGCTTATACTTGTAGCAACATGTTTCTCATCCCAATCTTTTGAAATCAACATTATATACACATCCATATCCATAATCTATACAAAATCATCAAATAAAAAAAAAATATAGTCACACAATGCACTCAAATTGTTTGCATAATGTAAACTAAAACATGTTAATTCATGGTAATTTCATTAGCTTGCACTCAAGAATTCATTTATGCAGACGATAGCGTTCAACGCTAATCATATTAGCTTTTTTTCGGCGCTATTCTTATTAGCGTTTTACGCTATTCAAAATAGTTTTCATGCTACTCCACCATTACACTTGCGCTTCCATCCACAATTCCAATTACTAAGGTGGCGTGGAAGATGGAAGGTGGATGGATTCCACCATAAGACTTGCTCTAATATAAAGAAAAGATGTATTTTGGGTGTTATCTTACTAATCTAAACTCCCATCAACTCAAATTAAAACAATAAAAACCAGCGTAACTAAGACTTCTTCATGGCAATGGTAGAGGTTCTTTTCCCACACCCTAAATGTAATTACAAGTAAGTGATGACTTCCCAAACTCTGTTGTGATGGAGTGAGCATGATGTAGACATAGACATGATTATTTACTTAAAAGGTTTTGGGGTTTTGTGTGTGTTGTATCAAAAAGTTGGAAATACGAGGGGTAAAAGTGGTCATTTAGCATGTGAATTAGTTAATAGAAGCGAAATAATGAAGTCACTCTTTCCTAATAGGATGGAGTTATTATTAGGAAAAGGGTAACAAAATAATCGGCTCCTAAAAATAAGCAGTTGCCAAAAATATGGCAAGTGCGTGTTGTCGATGACTGCTAAATACTGACCCTCGATTAATTAGGATATTGGTAGCTCAAGGAATGAGACCTAAAACTATGGTTATATTTACACCTGCAAGTATACAGGGTCAGATAGTAGATAATGAATAAGCAGGGGAAGTCCACAGGGACAAGGAGGGAGCTGGTGTTGTTTTCTAAATCTTTCTAGTGACAGTGACTAAAAGCACTAGGGCATTTGAATCCACCCAATAATCCTAAGCTAAGGCAATGCCTATTCAAATTATGTTCTTGTTCTTTTCCAGATAAAACTACAATGAATGATCTCTCAGTTAGTTTCCCTAACTCACCCCTAGTATAAGCTGTCTTCTTACAGCACAACCTATCACAGGCTCATTTGGTTCAATTAGCTAACTGTCATTCCTTTATCAATTAAGCACATTTCTTCTTCCAGAGAGGTCTCAAATGGATGACTTATCAACCAACTTCACTAACTCACCCCTAGTATCAACTGTCTTCTTACAGTACAATTGATCACAGGCTAATTTGATCCATTAGCTAACTATCATTCCTAAAGCAATGAAGCACAACAACAACAACAACATGAACATGAATTATCTTAACATATGATTATGGGTTTCATCAAAACCCTAGTTATTAAATTATAACATGATGAACACAATACTGAAAATAAACTACTACAACTTGGTGCACCGGCTACTCCGGGCATGCCCAAAATCAACACCCATGTCTTCAATTTATACATGCAAGCTTTTTCCCCAAAAAATCCCCAAACAGTAAAATTAGGGTTTACTAAAAAATCTAAAATTGACCTTTACCTAATCTCTGAAATCAATCAATGGTCTCGACCCATTCTTCTATTGCTTCTCCTCTTCCGTAATTGGTGGTTTGATTTCACTAACTCTGTTTCTCTCAAACCTAGTTTCTAGGTTCACTGTTTTTGAAAAGATAAAAGGGTTGAGAGAGAAGGAGCTAGAGGGTATCATGGTGGTGTCCTTTAGTGATGGCGGGGGTGGCTGATTGATGGGGTACAGTGATGGAGGTGGTTGAGCGGAGTTGGTGGCGGACATGGTGGTGGTGATGGTCGCTGTAGAGGAATGGAGAATATGGAGTCGATGGTTTTGGGAAAAAGGGTGCGTTTGTTTTGCGGGTATAGGTATTTGGTTGTTTGGGTGTTGAGCGGGCTCATCAAATCTTGATGTTTCGCGAAGCTGAGCCGTGTGATGCGGAAATGATAGATCGATCTAACAGCGAGATGGAAGGGAGCGAGGAGCGACCGTTGGATGCTGAAGTACAACGAAGCTGACGGCTCAAGATGGAGTTAGGTGCTGTAGTGTTAGACATGAGCTTCAGACTTTGATGACTGGCGATGCTGCGACCGTAAGATGCTGAGATGATCCAATCTGACGGCTAGAAAGGGAAACGGGTATGGATATATGAAATGGATTTGGGTGCGGGTTTTGGGCCTTGAGTATGCCAAGCCCATATCTTCTTTAAGAACAATTCTTCCTCTTCAAGCCCACTTCTAGCCTTTTGGTCTTGTGCACAACATTCTTCGCGGCTTCCTTGTGTAATTTGTTGTAGTAATTCGATTGCGGTAAATACGGATTCGATGCTCGGACTTGAAAAGATTTTTAAAACAAAAATATATACACAATATGTCACAAGATCAAGAGGAACCAGGACTCAGGATTCCAATGTGTTTCATATTCAAGTGGCTCAGAAAATAATTCTAGGCGATTATAGCTCAAAATAAAACAAGTATTAACTCTATCTTTGCCAAATTAGATTCCATAAAATATTACTTGTATATGATAAGCATGGAACATCAAGAATCCCTAGGACTAAGCATGTTCCATCAAACAAAATCACAAGTAATTAATTGAAATCATAAATCAATTAAAATCGGTGCAAAAAGTGAATTAAGAATTATTTAAATAACCACATGGCTGAAAAACAGCTTCCTCCATCATCCCAGTATTGGGGTTTAGCTACTCATAATAATCATGTTCTTAAAATACATACTTGATGCTCAAAATATGATTAAAAGAGTGAAAAATATAATACAGTGAAACTACGACCCTCTTTAAGCGTCCAGAGAAAAACGATAGAATACCACTGCTGTAAAAACGATACCTCACGGCTGCTGTTGACGCTACTGTTTTAAGACCCTCGGATGCTAGTCGTTGACACTGTTGATAAACGACTGTCTATGCTGGTGTGTTCTTCGTGTTCTTCGAGCTTTGTTAATGGCAGCAGCAGCAGCAGGTACAATTCCTGCAACTCCTCCTGCGCCTCTCTGCTGGCCTCCCAATCGACCCCTAACTCTTGATCCGCCTTCCTTTGACCTATCCCGAGTCTATTTATATGTAACCTCACGGTTAAATCTCAAGGAAATATTTCTTTCTTTCTCTGCAGGTCACGGTCTTTATCTGGTATTTCTTTTCCTGTCAAACTCTCTTCTACGCGGCTGTTGGTTGTCAAACTCCCTAAGATAGAGCAGCAATCCAATACAAGATATTCTGGCCACGTAACTTCTATAACTAAAATCAAACAGAACCCGTAATGACTCACGGCTCTGTTTTGCTCCACACGATCAATTCTGTTCCTTCAAATCACCCCTGTTAGCTTCCTATAAGTCCATAGAATAAGCCCAAACATTTCCAGCCCTTTAATCTCCTTAAAACTACCCAAACAATTATATCGAAAATCTTCCAGGCGTGAGAACTAGTTTCCCGCCAAATTTTACGTTTCAAATGTTGAAGATGGGTTACCCCCTAACCAGTCCTGATGTCCCTTTAGCAGCTGCCTGGAAATGGGTCACCCCTTAGTAATTAGGTTACCCCTTATCCAAAATCAAGGATCCGTATAGCAAGTGTCCTCTGGGGCATTTTCCGCACTTTTTCCGGGGTTCCTCCGGGGTATTTCTGGGGTACTTCCGGTACACTTCTGGGGCGCTTCCGGTACTCTATCAACGGAGGTCCAAACGCCGCATTTTCAGCCAATTTCGCCGCAAATCCTTATTCTTCTAAAAACACCTACAAATAAATAAAATAACCAAATAAGTACAAAATTGAGCACTAACAATATATACAAATGAGCTATATTAGACACATAAATGCGTCTATCAAATACCCCCAAACTTATTATTTGCTAGTCCCGAGCAAATCAAAACTACAAAATAAAATCCTAACTCACTGTCGCAGGCATCGTCGATTGCATTTAGCGTATGCAATAAGCCTTTAAACCCCTAGGTGGCCCTAGTGGCCGAGTTATAGTCTCGGGAGGGCTTACCAGAGATATACCCACAAAACCTGTACTCCAGACCTTAGCTATCTACGCAGAACCTTGGAAGGCACTAAAGAATCTCCTTGGTTGGCATACTTATTGACTACAGTAAGAAGTACCCTGATGCGAAATTCCAATTGCTGTACACGAGTTTGCACTCAAGCATACTAAAATTCATATAAAGTGACAGAGCTCTACTCAGATAGTTGCACTATGGACATCATATTCGGAGTCAAACTAATCATATGGATAGAAAAAGGAGATGGAAATAGAAAAATGTAGATGGTTTTGATGTTAACCAAATGATCGATGTTTCACATATCTGTCTGAAGGCCACTGCCAAAATGAACCTATCCTAATGGACTGAGATACCGGTCTGACTAATATCAACATAACTGGCATATACAAGGGAACCAGTGGTCAATAACTTAAATCTAGATCAACAAACTGGCAAATACAAGGGAACCAGTGGTCGACTTTATTGAATTTATTCCTTTTGGTCAAATGGTCTGGTCTCAATTTCTTTTTTTTTTTTTTTTTGGTAACTACCATTTTTTTTTTCTTTTTTTTTTTTTTTTCACTTTTTTTTTTTTTTTTTTTTTTTTTTGGCTGGTATCTCAATCACTCTAATTCACCCTAGCATTGGTAACAACTTGAATCGTGGTGGGCCCCACCTATTACTTAGAGAAACATAGTTTAAAAACAAAATAAAATAAAAATAGAAGTGAAAAGGACTCAACGAGATATGGTGAAACTATCATGTTATTTCTAACACCTGAGCTCTGTGCTTTTATGAATAGACTCTTTAGATGTTTCCATCTAATCAGATTGGTTCCTCAAACTCCTACAATCAAAATGCTTCCATCCACTTAGATTAGTTAGTGCAATCCTCAATAGGCATAAATTTCTAGCTCTGGAGTTTATTTATTGCAACTAAAAAGTTTCTCCCATACCCCCAAACTTAAACCTAACATTGTCCTCAATGTTCTAAAGATAAAATTAAAAACATGAACAAGGAGAAACTATTACCATTCGAAGAAAAGAGTTAAGGAAAGATATTACCTGGTTGCATGAGTTTGGGTTACCTCCCAAGAAGTGCTAAGTTTAAAGTCTTCAGCCAGACATAGAAAAGGTTTAGTCAACTCGAACCGTATACAATAGCCGGAATAACTGTGGGTCTTTAAAACCAAAAAGAGCTGACAAAAGGAAACTGCAGTGAACCAAGAAAATGTACAAGACTAGCATGCCCTTACCTAGTTTCTGGATAAATCGCTAATTGCGGTTCAGGTTCAGGTTCTATGAAGGGGTCTAAATAGACTATTTTTTCGGATGCATTTCCTCATGTAGGATTCAAATTATTAGGTCCTAGAGTCTGGAAAAACTCAGATAAGAACTGGAATCACAAAATAACCTAAATAATTTAGGATCCTCTAAGTCAATTAGGTATGACTTACATAGTTGACCACAGTCAGAGTAGTGGTCATTCTTAAGAAAATGTGTCGATTCTAATATCCTAAAGTAATTAGGTTTAGTCTCAGAACTTAATAATTGACACATTTGAAATTTATACGTTCCCACAATTGTTTGAAAAATATTTGGTGGGAAAACAAAGTCGATCTTAGTATCATAGCCTGAGCAAACCACATCAACCAGAGGATGGGTTTCTAACGACTGAACTTTTTTCATGACATCATTAGGTTCGGGAAACCTAGTATGAAGATAATCTTGTAAGATGGTTGAGGCATGGATATCAAGTCCTATGTGAGGCGACTTTCTGAGAGTTAAAGGTAAAGCACTAGGAAAGTGATAATCACCCCCAAACTTAGAGTTTTCAGTGTTTCTAGTTAGACTAGCCACAATCTCCCTAATTTCTAGGTCATCAGATTCCTGAAAATGGGCAATTGATTCTTCTAAGTTGTAATATTGCAGTGTATCCTCATTAATCTCTACGAGTTCATCTAAGACTATTGTTTCTAAATCGTACGACTCTGAAACAGTATTCTCAGGGTAAAACCGTTCCTCGAAACCATCATCGATTACAGTTTCTAAATCGTTCGACTCGAAAACAGTAGTCTCAAGATAAACCGGTTCCTCTAAACCTTTATCGGATTCGTAAACAGGACATACTACATCGTCTAAAACGGTGGAATCCCTAATCAAATCCTCGTCCTTTTGAATAGGTGAATAATCATAATAATTATTTGGATTTGAACTAGAAATAATATAATCATTATAAAGCTCAATTGGATTACTAGATTCCTGATTACTATGCCTACATATTTCAGATTCTTCATCACTACTATCCTCATCATCATAATAGTACGAAGATGATTGAACCTTATCTAAATAAGTAGTGTTACCAATTATAACCTCGTTATCTTGATTATGTGAAAAAGTATCTTCATTCTCAAGGGTATTATTGGATACACTATATTGGCAATTCAAGTTATTTCGAGCAATACTTTCGTTCGTCTCTAACTCAAGTCTACGTGTCGACTCAGCTATCCTCTCAAGGGTCTCTTCCAAAGAAAGCTCCCTTAGTGTAGGATCTAAGTTTTGAGTTAATCTATTGAGGATATCTTCTACAGATTCAGTTGTTGTTGCAGTTCTTTCGTCCATATCTACGTTATTCACCTCATCTAATTTATACGTCGATTCAGCTAACTGACGTGATGACTCAGCTAAATTCCTAAGAGTCTTCTAGAGAAGGAATAGGAACTGAAGGATCATAATAAGGACTACTTTTCAATAGTTTGATTGTATCCTCTAGAGACGAAGAACTAGTACTATAATCTTCTTGCTCGTATGACTGATGCGCGTGCGGATAGTAATTGGGATCACCATGGTATGAACCATAACCTTGAAAAGGTTGGCGTCCCCAACCACTATTCTCACTATGGTCATAATACTGATGATGTCCATATTCAAATTCAGGTCGATATTCATTGTATTGGCTTCTATCATACCAGTTCGACATTCTTAATTGCAGGGAAAATCTACACAATCACAAACAAGGCCGACTCGACTCCACCAAAACAAACCTAAATATTTCTAGCAAACAAAAAGCATGATGGCTCCACTTAGATTGTTTTCTAGACCAGCTTCTATTCCTTCGAAAAGGAATTCGTTACAATTTGAGCACACCCCTCTGGAATCAATCCGAGCTAATGTAAGTTGAATCGAGGCGAGGGAAGCTCAGTGGAGCTTTGATACCCAAGGCCTCACCGCTATCACAAGGCGGCGCAGTCACGCATTCAACTCACAGAAACCATCATGAACTTTGAAATGTGCTTAAAGAGCAACCAATATTTTTCGAACGAGTTTCCTATTAAGCTCGTTACCCTATTGGTCTCGTTCTATTCAAAATTTTAGGCTTAGGTTCGCGTTTGGTTTCGTTTTCCTAAGGCGGGCAAGAAGGAAACGGTGATGAAATCCGAGTCCTTATCTTGATTTGGCCAGGCCTTGCCCTTTACTAGGAAATTAAAAACAGTCCGGTTCGTCCTCAAACAATTATCACCTTAAGGCAGACAGTAACCCGCTTGCAGGAGATTCGCGGGTGTTTCGGTTGGACTTACCTCCCGTACCAGACGGGCGATGAACCGTTGTTGTCGACTCGGGCCACGACTCCTATGCCGTGTGCGAACCCGAGGGGCCGAGACGATATCGTAATCGTCGTCCTTCCCTGCAAACAATTTAATTTTTTTTTTTATTAATAATAAGACCCTTCCGTAGGGTTAAAAAAAATAAAATGTCCAAAAGTCCAAATAAAAAGTCCAAAAATTACAAAAATTATGAAAAATAAAGCCTATTTACAAATTCTAAAAATAAATAAATAAAAGCTATATACAAAAAAAATAAATAATAATAATAATAATAAAAATTAAATCCTAAAAACAAATTATGTCTTTTTTTTTTCTTCTCTTTTAGCTTTTAGCTTTAAGCTTTTTGTTCCCAAGTCCTTAGTATTCCACTTCGAACCTGTAAATCAAAGACACAAAAAGAAACGTAAAAAGGAACAAATAATAATAAATATAAAAAAAAAATTAAACCTAAAAACAAATCTATATACAAGTCCCCGGCAGCGGCGCCATTTTGTTGTAGTAATTCGATTGCGGTAAATACGGATTCGATGCTCGGACTTGAATAGATTTAAAAACAAAAATATATACAAAATTATCACAGGATCAAGAGGAACCAGGACTCAGGATTCCAATGTGTTTCATATTCAAGTGGCTCAGAAAATAATTCTAGGCGATTATAGCTCAAAATAAAACAAGTATTAACTCTATCTTTGCCAAATTAGATTCCATAAAATATTACTTGTATATGATAAGCATGGAACATCAAGAATCCCTAGGACTAAGCATGTTCCATCAAACAAAATCACAAGTAATTAATTGAAATCATAAATCAATTAAAATCGGTGCAAAAAGTGAATTAAGAATTATTTAAATAACCACATGGCTGAAAAACAGCTTCCTCCATCATCCCAGTATTGGGGTTTAGCTACTCATAATAATCATGTTCTTAAAATACATACTTGATGCTCAAAATATGATTAAAAGAGTGAAAAATATAATACAGTGAAACTACGACCCTCTTTAAGCGTCCAGAGAAAAACGATAGAATACCACTGCTGTAAAAACGATACCTCACGGCTGCTGTTGACGCTACTGTTTTAAGACCCTCGGATGCTAGTCGTTGACACTGTTGATAAACGACTGTCTATGCTGGTGTGTTCTTCGTGTTCTTCGAGCTTTGTTAATGGCAGCAGCAGCAGCAGGTACAATTCCTGCAACTCCTCCTGCGCCTCTCTGCTGGCCTCCCAATCGACCCCTAACTCTTGATCCGCCTTCCTTTGACCTATCCCGAGTCTATTTATATGTAACCTCACGGTTAAATCTCAAGGAAATATTTCTTTCTTTCTCTGCAGGTCACGGTCTTTATCTGGTATTTCTTTTCCTGTCAAACTCTCTTCTACGCGGCTGTTGGTTGTCAAACTCCCTAAGATAGAGCAGCAATCCAATACAAGATATTCTGGCCACGTAACTTCTATAACTAAAATCAAACAGAACCCGTAATGACTCACGGCTCTGTTTTGCTCCACACGATCAATTCTGTTCCTTCAAATCACCCCTGTTAGCTTCCTATAAGTCCATAGAATAAGCCCAAACATTTCCAGCCCTTTAATCTCCTTAAAACTACCCAAACAATTATATCGAAAATCTTCCAGGCGTGAGAACTAGTTTCCCGCCAAATTTTACGTTTCAAATGTTGAAGATGGGTTACCCCCTAACCAGTCCTGGTGTCCCTTTAGCAGCTGCCTGGAAATGGGTCACCCCTTAGTAATTAGGTTACCCCTTATCCAAAATCAAGGATCCGTATAGCAAGTGTCCTCTGGGGCATTTTCCGCACTTTTTCCGGGGTTCCTCCGGGGTATTTCTGGGGTACTTCCGGTACACTTCTGGGGCGCTTCCGGTACTCTATCAACGGAGGTCCAAACGCCGCATTTTCAGCCAATTTCGCCGCAAATCCTTATTCTTCTAAAAACACCTACAAATAAATAAAATAACCAAATAAGTACAAAATTGAGCACTAACAATATATACAAATGAGCTATATTAGACACATAAATGCGTCTATCATAATTCCTCCCGGCTTTTCACTACTTTTCTGCTCTTTTCGCTCCGCTATTCATCCAAACTTTATTTATTACCTAAAAATGCAAAATTAATTAATAAAAATATTTATTCTTGAAAACAAAGAAAATACAGAATATGGGATAAAATGTAGAATTAATGCACAAAAAATGAGTTAAATGCCAAGAAAAATATATAGAAATATGCACTTTTTAGCACTCATCAAATACCCCCAAACCTCAATTTTACTTGTCCTCAAGTAAAACAAAACTAAGGAAATCCTAACTATACCACTGTCGTTGGTCTCTCGAATGCATTTAGCGTATGCACTAAGCCTTTTGAACCACTAAGTGTCCCTAGTGGACGAGTGAAGTCTCGTGAAGGTTTGCTTAGAACGTACCTACAAAGTTCTAGGACAAAATATAAGCTCAGATTCCATCAAATGTGACATGTGCAAGACAGTAGAAGCTCACAGCAAAATGGAGATGTCAATCTAGCTATCTAAGGCACAATCCTAGCACTGATAACAATTAAAGACACGTGATAAGAGTGTAAAGTGTATCTACACATGTTTCTAGAATGACCTGAAGTTATGACTACTAATCACCAAGAGATAGTTTTTAGGCTAAGAACCGATTTTTAAGCCAAGCTAGATGTCCGGCTTTACGAGAATTGTGAATGTTCACCCAATGAGTTGGTGATATTTCAGTTTACCCGCGTTATACATCGATGGCTGCACCCTCCTTGCTTATTACAAGACTATTTACAACAAAAAGATGACTCTTTACATGACTCTTATTTACATTGATTACTCTCTTTTATTTTTGGAACAAGAGAGAACTATTGTCTTTAACATGACAAAACATGGAATAAATACTTGATTTTTTTTTTTTTTCTGATTTTTTTTTTTCTTTTGTAAGAAATAACTTTGATCTTTACAACATAGTGACACTTTTGATACATGAACAAAAAGAAAAACATAATTACATGACTCTTAGCAAGAGGTGGCCCTTATCGAATGCATCCGGTCAAATTCTATGGTTGCTTTTCTTAACGTATCCTCCAACTTCTATCCCAGCCAACCAAAGAACAAGCTAGTCAAGTCTCATTCAGTATTCTAAAGTGATTGGCAATCTAACTTCCTATCAAACACCTTGAAGATCGAGGCTATACATGTATTGGTAGATCGTGCGCGTGCAAGTTTTTTATCACAATGTGAATTGTGCTAGAATCAGGGTGCCTAAATATCTAGACTAAGAATCCTTATGTTTACATACATGCACAAGAGTCAACATTTCAAGGTAAATGAGCTCCATTTTTATGTTTTTTTTTTAATTTTTTTTTTTTTTTTTAAATTTAATTTTTTTTTTTTTTTTTCAATTTTTTTCAAAAAGAATTCAAAAAGAAGGAGTTCTTGTTTTCAATTATAACATGTTATCGTGGTATCTACTCTATACCCCCAAACCTAAACTAAACATTGTCCTCAATGTTTTTAATGATAAACATATTCATAACTTGAACAAATCAGAAGAACATGTTGAGTTTTGAGAGAAAGGAAAGAGATTACCCGATTTGACGAAAGAAAGAACCGAACTCCATTGTTCATGGTTAGAATCCAACATATTTAAGCCGCGATCACCATGGAGTAGCAAAATATAAAGAAAACATAAAATTTCACTAAAAACTACCTACCAGATTATATACAAAAAATTCACTATATACATAAAGTCTAAAGAGTTGAGGATCAACCCAAAAGACAAAGTGTTGAAACATAGACAGTTTCAAAACACTGAAATTGGACTGAAATGAGAGCGAGAGTGAAAAACCGGATGAATCACCCCCAAACCTGTAATTTTCAGCAGGTTTACTTTTAAGCACAAAATCTTTCCATTTTAGGGGTGCAGGATTCACAAGGTCTAACTCATAATGGACTGTTTTCGGGATGGGCAAAGAAATGCATTCCAACTGTGGCTCTTTAAAAGTGTTATATTTTGAAGCAAAATAGTCCAAGAGGACTTGGGAGGCACACAGTTCCAATCCTAGATTGGGAATTTTCAGAAAAGTTGGTTTAAAATTTTTGTTGCAAACCAAATCTAGGTTGGGTGGAATAATCTCAATTTGTGATTTAGGTAAGAAAGTGGGTACATCTAAATTATTTTCATGGGTACGATCAATAGTACCAACACATACTTTCCCTAAATCAGAAATAGGTAAAACATGCTCACATTCATCGAACAAAACATCAAGACCTAAATCAGTATCATGATTGTTCGAAGTACTCAAATCATCACCGGAAGAAATAACATTTTGTGACTTAGGCAAGGAATCAGACACATCAAATTCGTCCTCATGCATAATAAAATTAGTGTCTACAGAAGATTCAACTATTCCTATGTCATGTTCATCTTCACAGAAGAATTGTACAAGCCCCATATTAGAATCAAAATCATATGAATTACAATGAGTATCAGAAGAAACAACATTCATGAAGGTTGAGGCTGAGAAGCCATATGTTATTGAACTAAAAGGTTCCACAATATTTTCAGCAAAAACATGTTCTCCTAACATATCATTATCATCATAATCATCATCCTGGTAACATGCATATTGGTCCTCATTAAAAGTGGTGGTGTCCTTAGTCGATTCAAGTTCCTCTAAATCAGGTTCATATTCAATATCATTTAGATGAATGGGACTGGACACTTTATTAGGGGGAACATGCATTTCCTCATGAATTTCCTCCTTTTGTAGTTGAAGCAAAATCTGATCTAACTTCGCCTGAATGCGTGATATAGTTCTATCAGAATTTTGCTCACCGAGTCTGAGAGCTTCTACGGTGGAGTCTAAATTCATGGGAGTACAAAATTCTTCATGTTCAAATTGTGGTGAATGGTACATGTGTGCATGGTCATTAGGGTTTACAAAATATTGATCGCAACCTTCGAAAGGTTGATTATGGTCCCAATGACTACCAGCCTCACAATTTGTGGGCATTTCATAATTTGGATTTTCATGGTATCCCCTAGATTTCCTAAATTCATGCAAAACATAACAATATTCATCAGGGTGGTCTAAACCACCACAAAAGGTACAAACATGCATATTAGGTTGGCTAGGTTGATACATGGGTGAATAGTTATACGGGTTTGCATATTGAGGCTCATGACCTTGAAAAGGTCCATAATTATAATCCCTATAACTATTGACATCATGGTCTGTGGGAGGCTCATAAGGTGAATCTTGCCCGTAAGCATCTCTAATAGATTTATTCCCAGAGGCAGACCAAATTCCAGACATGTCTTTGTTTTATGAAATAATCACACAAATCACAAAAAAGTAAGGCCCATACTTTGAGAAAAAAAGCAAGCCCATAATTTTTTTTTTTTTTTTTTTTTGAAAGGGAGATGATAAAAATTTGGTTTAATTTGGGAGCAATTTTGGTATTAATTTTGGGAGCAAAAATTTGGTTTTTGAAATTAGGAGCAATTTTTTTTTTTTTGTTGGGTTTTGAAGCCCAAATTTTAGTTTAAAAGAAACTACAAGCCTAACAAACAACTAAATTACAAGCCAAATAAAGAAATAAATAAAAATAAAACTAATTATTACAAACCCACAAAAAAAAAGAAAATAAAAATAAAACTAAAATTATTACAATCCCAAATAAAAAATAAAATAAAATAAAAGAAATAAAATTAAAATAATTATTACATGCCCAAAAAGATAATTACAATTACAAGCCCAAAAGAGAATAACAATACAAACCAAAAAAATTACAAGCCCAAAAAATTTGGGTTTGGGTTTAGGCTTACCTTTTTGGAGGGAAGCCCAGTTGGGCTTTTATCCCTTTTCTTAAGTTGCACAAGCCCAGTTGGGCTTTGGATCTTCCTAAACTTTTGTTGGAGAGGCCCAGTTGGGCTTTGACTTTCCTTTGGTTTTACAACAGAAGCCCAGCTGGGTCAACCCAACAGCACCAGGCAGCTTGGAGAAGGCAGCACCAGCAAGAATGGCTAGCTGCACCAGGTTCACTCCAACTGCACCAGGGAAGCCTAGCAGGCAGCAGTACAACAGCAACAAGCAGCAGCAGGGCTACACAACGCTCAGCAGCAGCTGGTGAGAACAATATGTAAAACAGTAGGAACTAGCAAAGGACTAGCTCAGAAAAGCAATGAAGATGAACAAGCTAAGATGACTTGGTAATGCAAAACAGTATGCAAGAACTTAAGTACGCAAGAACTAAGTATGCAAGACCAGCTAAATGCTTACACTAAATGCACAGAAGCAAGTGAGACTAAGATGCAGTTACACAGTGATGTTTATGCAAATGGATGCAGTGCAAGAAGATATGCAAGAATATAAGATGACAAGTATGCCAAGATGATGTAAGATGCAATGCAGATGGCACAAGCTTCAGATGACAAATAAGAAAGTTACATGACAGAATCAATGAGCTGCAAGATGAGTTGATAACTGAATATGCAGGACAAAACTAGATGCAAGCTAAAGCTAATGATGCATCCATAAAGGCTAGATGGTGCAAGTTAAGAATTCTGTGAGGCTAGATGACAGTAAATGAAAGAATGCAAGAATGCAGTTGTAATGAAACAGTAAATGCAGTGAAGATGCAACATGATGTACTAAGGATGCAAAGATGAAACCAAAAAAAATTAAGATGCTACTCAGTTACAGAATAGTAAACAAGTTAAGAGTTCTAAACTGAAACACAAGTTCTAAACAGTAAACAAGCTACAGAATCTAACAGTAAACAAAATTCAAGTGAAAATACACAAGACTAAGCTAAAAATCAGAAAAGTAATGAAAACAACAATGGCACCGCTACCGAGTCCCCGGCAGCGGCGCCAAAAACTTGGTAGCTCAAGGAATGAGACCTAAAACTATGGTTATATTTACACCTGCAAGTATACAGGGTCAGATAGTAGATAATGAATAAGCAGGGGAAGTCCACAGGGACAAGGAGGGAGCTGGTGTTGTTTTCTAAATCTTTCTAGTGACAGTGACTAAAAGCACTAGGGCATTTGAATCCACCCAATAATCCTAAGCTAAGGCAATGCCTATTCAAATTATGTTCTTGTTCTTTTCCAGATAAAACTACAATGAATGATCTCTCAGTTAGTTTCCCTAACTCACCCCTAGTATAAGCTGTCTTCTTACAGCACAACCTATCACAGGCTCATTTGGTTCAATTAGATAACTGTCATTCCTTTATCAATTAAGCACATTTCTTCTTCCAGAGAGGTCTCAAATGGATGACTTATCAACCAACTTCACTAACTCACCCCTAGTATCAACTGTCTTCTTACAGTACAATTGATCACAGGCTAATTTGATCCATTAGCTAACTATCATTCCTAAAGCAATGAAGCACAACAACAACAACAACATGAACATGAATTATCTTAACATATGATTATGGGTTTCATCAAAACCCTAGTTATTAAATTATAACATGATGAACACAATACTGAAAATAAACTACTACAACTTGGTGCACCGGCTACTCCGGGCATGCCCAAAATCAACACCCATGTCTTCAATTTATACATGCAAGCTTTTTCCCCAAAAAATCCCCAAACAGTAAAATTAGGGTTTACTAAAAAATCTAAAATTGACCTTTACCTAATCTCTGAAATCAATCAATGGTCTCGACCCATTCTTCTATTGTTTCTCCTCTTCCGTAATTGGTGGTTTGATTTCACTAACTCTGTTTCTCTCAAACCTAGTTTCTAGGTTCACTGTTTTTGAAAAGATAAAAGGGTTGAGAGAGAAGGAGCTAGAGGGTATCATGGTGGTGTCCTTTAGTGATGGCGGGGGTGGCTGATTGATGGGGTACAGTGATGGAGGTGGTTGAGCGGAGTTGGTGGCGGACATGGTGGTGGTGATGGTCGCCGTAGAGGAATGGAGAAGATGGAGTCGATGGTTTTGGGAAGAAGGGTGCGTTTGTTTTGCGGGTATAGGTATTTGGTTGTTTGGGTGTTGAGCGGGCTCATCAAATCTTGATGTTTCGCGAAGCTGAGCCGTGTGATGCGGAAATGATAGATCGATCTAACGGCGAGATGGAAGGGAGCGAGGAGCGACCGTTGGATGCTGAAGTACAACGAAGCTGACGGCTCAAGATGGAGTTAGGTGCTGTAGTGTTAGACAGGAGCTTCAGACTTTGATGACTGGCGATGCTGGGACCGTAAGATGCTGAGATGATCCAATCTGACGGCTAGAAAGGGAAACGGGTATGGATATATGAAATGGATTTGGGTGAGGGTTTTGGGCCTTGGGTATGCCAAGCCCATATCTTCTTTAAGAACAATTCTTCCTCTTCAAGCCCACTTCTAGCCTTTTGGTCTTGTGCACAACATTCTTCGCGGCTTCCTTGTGTAATTCCTCCCGGCTTTTCACTACTTTTCTGCTCTTTTCGCTCCGCTATTCATCCAAACTTTATTTATTACCTAAAAATGCAAAATTAATTAATAAAAATATTTATTCTTGAAAACAAAGAAAATACAGAATATGGGATAAAATGTAGAATTAATGCACAAAAGATGAGTTAAATGCCAAGAAAAATATATAGAAATATGCACTTTTTAGCACTCATCAGATATATAAAGTTAGCTTAGGGGTGTAAATTGGGTCGGGCCGGCCAGCCCGACCTATTTATTAAACGGGACGGTATAGGGCGAGCCGGAACATCTCTTATCCATGAAATTAAAAGGGCCGGGCGGGAAGGGTTATTTATCTACAGTAGGTACCCATGGCCTATCCAAGCCTGTTTTGTAATTTGGGCTCGGGCGGGTAGGGCCTGGAGGGCTTTGAATATTACAAAATACAAACAAATATATATTATACATATATATTGTTAAAAATAAAAAGAAAGTAGTAATAATACACAAGTTTTACTTAAAATTAATAATCAAATACGAGAATTGAGATGGGAATAAGACAAACCAAACTTCCTATAATTTCTCCTGAATTGAATCATCAGAAAAGAAAAGTTCCTTAGATTTTGCTCAATATTTTCTCTATATGGTTAACAAAATTAGACTCCTATGAAATAAAAGTTATGAAATACATATGAAAACTATGAGGGTTGACTGTATTAAGTATATGTACCAAGTATATTCTAGGATAAAACAAAATTGGAACAATCACTTAGGTTAGGTAAATGGATATCATGTTTTTTATCAAGTGGGCTTATACTTGTAGCAACATGTTTCTCATCCCAATCCTTTGAAATCAACATTATATACACATCCATATCCATAATCTATACAAAATCATCAAATAAAAAAAAAATATAGTCACACGATGCACTCAAATTGTTTGCATAATGTAAACTAAAACATGTTAATTCATGGTAATTTCATTATCTCATGGAAATTTCACACAATACATAATGTTCATCATCTAAACCCTAATTTACATGTCAAATTCGTCATAGTTAGGTTCAAATTGATTATCATTCTTCAAACAATCATTATGCATCCAATCAACAATCAAATCATTTAAACCTTACTTTTTATCAAACCATAAAGTAAACTCAAATTACAATTCAACTAACCTCTCATTGTATTCTCAATCAAATTGAGAAATTGAAGTATGCTTAGATTCCTTATGTCGCAAAGAACAAACCCTTTGAAACCATTTGGCTCGTTTGAATCATGGTTTGAGAAATCAAAAAGGGGGGATTTTAGGGTTTTTTCCGTTTTTATTTGTTGTTGAGAAAAAGAACCAGAAGAGAAGAGAATGGTCGAGTGTCGTCTGCATAAATGAATTCTTGAGCGTTAATATGAATAGCGTTGGGCGCTATTCTCAATAGCGCCCAACGCTATTCATATTAGCGCTCAAGAATTCATTTATGCAGACGATAGCGTTCAACGCTAATCATATTAGCTTTTTTTCGGCGCTATTCTTATTAGTGTTTTACGCTATTCAAAATAGTTTTCCTGCTACTCCACCATTACACTTGCGCTTCCATCCACAATTCCAATTACTAAGGTGGCGTGGAAGATGAAAGGTGGATGGATTCCACCATAAGACTTGCTCTAATATAAAGAAAAGAGGTATTTTGGGTGTTATCTTACTAATCTAAACTCCCATCAACTCAAATTAAAACAATAAAAACCAGCGTAACTAAGACTTCTTCATGGAAATGGTAGAGGTTCTTTTCCCACACCCTAAATTTCATTACAAGTAATCTTTCTTTTTTTCCTTATTTCCATAAGAAGCACACAATAAGTTAGTGACTTGCAAGAATTTTTCTCTATGTTGCTCTCTATCTAAAGGTTTAAATAAAGGTACAAAACTGGAGCCTCCTTTCAAAGAATTCAATTTCTCAACGACCTTCGTCTTAAAATTCTCTATTTTTTTTTTTCGAAAAAAAAAAAGCTATACTAAAAGAAAGGCAAAGATCAAGTACAATGATCAAAGATCAGATGACAAGACGATAGAAACTTCCAAACGAATTACATATGGAGAAGAATCTCCCAATTATGAAGAATGGCGTTGCTATCAATATACTTAAAAGTATCAGTGTCATAACTCCACAGGACAATGAAGTATTTCACTAAAACTTTTGGTCTGCCCCAAAATAATCTTTTATTTCTTTCTTCCCATAAGTTCAAGAAAACAACGTAATGCAGTATTTTCCATATATTCCTGCACATTCCTTTCATCACGTTCCAGTTCCATGCAGGAAAAAGATTTTGTAGTAACATGCAAAGGCCATAATATGTGAAGATCTTTAAAAAAAGTAATCCCATGCACATCTCAAAAGAGAAGCTACAATGCAGAAGTGGATGATTTGTAGATTCATCTTCAGAATTAACACAATCAAAACTATCCAAAGTAATTCGTCTATGCTCGAGCATGTCTCTGGTGGGTGGTGAATTGTTGAAAATTGCACATAACATGAACTTACCTTAACAATGATATTCTTGTTCCACACGCAGTTGTCAAAGATGCAAGTTTTGTGTTGGTCCTCTAAAAGTTCATAACACTTGTTAGTACTGAGGTTATCCATGACAATAATCTCATCTTCACCTTCAATCAAAACAGGAACAACCCCTAAGTTTTTTCTCATGAGGTCCCGTTCAAACTGCTCATTTGCATTTAGTTGATGTTTATGAGATCATATATATGAGGGGGTGTCGGTTGAAGGTTACTTAAGAAGAAATGCATCCTTAAAGATATAAATCTTGGCCGGTATAGTATATATGAAGCAAAGGCATCATCATCACGCGTTTCTTACTCGAGAGAGATTCATGATGCATAGGCATCACTGTCGTTGTCTTGCTAAATTGAGAATGCATCATAATGATGCATGAAAAAGAAAGAATCATTTATGCAGGTCTTTTGCATATTTTTGTGAAATGTCCCTTAATCTATACGGACTAGGCTTTTTTTGGCTTTGTCATTGTAACAGGATCGAGTTGGTTTTAGTTGCTAATCCTGTCATGGATGAATTACGGCCTTCGCTGGATCCTTTCGACATATAGAGGAAGGTACATAAGCATATGCAATGAGTGATAACATTAGTGATCCAACACTTTGTCACCTAATTGAGAGGTGATTAACTCTCATTTGGAACGGTGTGTGTTTTCAGATCGGATAGTTCTATTTACATAAGTGGCAAACTTGAAGACCATTGGGGAAGGTGGCTCGCATCCGAATGATATAGCATTTTAGTTTGGTCCTCACAGTACTACGTGGTAAATTGTTTGTCGTCCATGATGACACTTGCCAAATTTTGAACTTTAAGATTGCCGAGTGTAGTTTGTGAGTTTTGTTCTGCTGAGCGTGACTCCAGGGGAGAGTTTTTCCAATCCATCACAAGTAGAATCACCCAATAACTTTACCATTATACTATAGTGATATTGGTAAATAGTTAAATTTGTTATAAAATGATGGACCTAGCGTGTGAAAAAAATATCTTATATCTCCCTATCCAAAATGAAATAAGTGATTAAGATAATTTGGAAGAAAATAATATATTGAAACCAAATATTCCAAAATTACTAAGAAAATTCCTACTGTTGTCCGGCTACTTCGAAATTTCATAGGAAACCCATATGCTCAAACCTTGTCTCCCAACCATGGGAATAACATCATCACCGATTCAAAGGTCTAATGAGTTAAGCTCAAACGTGGTATAATGAGTTAACACCACTTGAGTCTTCAAGATCCACAAATACATTTTTTGGATTTCTTTTTGATGAAGAAAAATTGAAGAAATGTTGATGTTATTGGTTTCACAAATCTCCTTATTATTGAAATTGTTGGAAATTTAGGCTAAAAGAGAGGATAAAGACAAAATAAGAATGTTGTACTTGGGCCTTCAAGGTTGGGTTCTTTAAAACAATTATTTCCATGTGTTTGGTGAGTACCAATTTGTACATAAGATAATGCGTTTGGGATATTCTCATTGTTGGAATACAAATTTATTTAACCACATAATTGAATTGAAGGTTAGTACACCTTGATTCGACCAAAAACGCACAATGGAAATTTTGATGATGCTTTTATTACCATTTCATACTTAGAATGAATTTGCATGTTTATTAATGGTGGTTAATTAATAGTTACGTCTATTGAGATAATGTGACATATGAGATTGAGATTATTCGGAGCAGTGGGGATTAAGAGATAAAAATCTGAAAAAAGTGGTACCATCTGAAGATTCTGACACCACGAAAGCCCATTTACTAGTTACAAAACTTTTTAAAGAAACATAACACAAACTTCTTAAAGAACAATGTCTTTCTCTTCTTCGTCATGAGTCTCTTCGTCCTCTTCTTCCTCCTCTTCCTCCTCTTCTTCCTCCTCTCCATCGTCTTTCTCCTTTTGTCCTTCTCCTTCTCTGCCGGATCCTAGTTGTTCTTCCTCTACATTTTCAACGTCTTCTCTTTGTTGTTCACCTCTTCATCATCATTCTCTTCTTCAATAACATTATCATTGAATTCTCCATCACCTCTTCGTTGACATCTTGAATTACATCACGAACATTCTCTTGGTTAACTTCCGGTAACAAGTCCCTTCCATGTTTAGCATTTGTGGCACCATGCTTTCGGAAATCTAAATGTTTTGCTCCACGAGGGGTGGGAGTTTTAAAATCCTCATCTAGTTGTTGTTTCAATCTTTTTCCTTTGTTCCTAAAGAACAAAACCAAAGTATTAGCTAAACATAAGAGAATGTTGTGTTATCAAATGAAATTGAACTAAAGAATAAACTTAACACAACACTCGAAGTTAAAAGACCATAGTTTGGTTACCTGAAAAAAACTGCGAGGAAACCGAACTAAATATTTCAAAAGTTCGGTTAGCCAAAAAAGTTAACAAGAAAACCGAACTCATTCTTAAATTTTGAAAAATTGAGTTCGTTTAAGAGGGTTTTTTATGCGAGCACACCGAACTAACAATTTCAAAAGTTCGGTTACCAAGAGAAATTATCGACAAAACCGAACTCATTCTTTCAAAGGAAAAATTGAGTTCGGTTACGAGAGACTTTTTTGTGAGCATACGGTAAACAGATATTAGTCTATTTTTTGCGAGCACACCGAACTGTTCTTATTTTTAGGAGTTCGGTTAGGAAATCTAGGGTTACATACAAATTTCTCCTAGCCGAACTATCTACTGCAACTACCATTTTCAATGGGTTTTGATGATTTATAATCGATTTCTTCAACAAATAACGAATTGAAAAGAATGGGTATGAAGGAAATTACCCGCGGATTTGCATTTCACTTGAATCAGACTTCTTTGTTGCGGTTGGATGATTGATTTTGCCTATCAGCGGTGCTTCAAGTTCTTTAAACTTTAGCAATTCTTTTGGGAGATTCACTATATATGGGAGTCCCGGACTCAATCCAGGAAGTCTGGGTGTTTGCTTGGCACGCATTGTTTAGGTTTTAATTAGTGGGCTAGATTAGTGGGTTAGATTAGTGGGTTATTAGGGTTAGTTATAATCTTAATTAGAATAAGGGAATATTAGTCTTCCCTAATCTTTTAGGACACCCCTTATAATGTAGGGTGAACATTTGTATCACAAAATAGTCCCCCACCTTTTTAAGTAGTGCCCAAAAAATCGTTCCAAAATAAGAATGTTGTACTTGGGCCTTCAAGGTTGGGTTCTTTAAAACAATTATTTCCACACTTCCCAATGTGTTTGGCGAGTACAAATTTGTACATAAAATAATGCGTTTAGGATATTCCCATGGTTGGAGTACAAATTTGTTTAACCACGTAACTGAATTGAAGGTTTGTACACCTTGATTTGACCAAAAACGCACAATGGAAATTCTGATGATACTTTTATTACCAATCCATATTTAGAGTGAATTTGCATGTTTATTAATGGTGAAGAAAGTGGTACCATCCGAAGATTATGACACAACGAAAGCACATTTACTAGTTACAAAATTTTTAAAGAAACATAACACAAAACTTCTTAAAGGATTAGAAAAATTCCTTCCAAAATGCAGTTGTTACCCTCTAGGCTCTCTATACATGATTCTATTCTCTCCGCTTAAGTCTAAATTACTATCACTAAAATTCATGATCATATCAAAAATAAAAAAATCATGATCAGTAATGGATTCTTCTTAGGCCCATTTGGCGATGAGCGACATAGCACCAGCACCTAAAAATAACGAAACATACGACCCAAATTGGAGCCAACCACTTTCTTGAAGCTTAGGGTCCATGAAGATAGCTGCCAAAAGGTCCACCAATGACATGTAAATCAAAATTCCAGCTGCGGCCGCATTCATAACTCCTTGTACGATTAGAGCCGTAGGACTAGTTTCGCTGTAAACATTGGTGATTCCGATTCCAATTGCGACGCCACCTGGTGTAGTTAGCGCGAAGAATGCACACATCCAAATAACATATTTGGCATTGAATTTGGCTTGTGTTATGCACCCGCCAAGTCCTAAGCCTTCGAAAAACTGATGGAAAGCTAATGCTCCAAGAAGAGGCCTGATTGTGGAAGGACTTTGAGAGACACCCACTGCTACACCTATTATCACAGAGTGCACCAATATTCCCAACTCCAAGACCTGCAACATAAAAAATAATTAAGCACAGTTCTAATTTTTGGGGCAAGCCAGGTCGATTTTGCAACTGTTTTATAAATTTTTTAGCCGAAAAAAAATAAAATAAATTGTATATATGCACTAACCTGAGTTATGACTTTATGGCGCAGAAGCATATCAGCTGAGGACGATAGAGATGATCCATGTGCATGACCGTGTGTTGCATGTGTATGCACCTCCATTTTACACCCTGCTTCTTGTTCATCATCTCCAACAGTCGCACCAACTTTTGTGTCATCTCTGTTGTGACTCATTTTTTTCTTCAATTCTGATCTTCTATAATAACCGGTTGCTAGCGAATCAGCCATTAATGTCAACATAGCAGACATCATGGCAATGAAACCCGTAAACGGGAATTTACCCCATGGGTCCTCTTTCAAACAAGGAGAAGACAAATCTTCAAACGCATCGGGCAAGATATGAATGAAACCCGTAGCTAAGATGACACCAGCAGCAAACGATTTAACATAGAAGAATAAATTACTATCTGGATGTAAAGCAGGAATGCTTCGTCCTAATATCGGAAGACATACACCAATTGCACTTGCAGTAAGAATGACAGCAATAGATATGAATTTGAGGTTGAGTGCTTCTCTTTTGTTAACACCTTCTTCGTCTTCTTGTTCGCAGGTACACTCGGCAGAGACTGAAACTGGGTAGTGGAGATATTGAACCAGAACTACTAGCAGTAATAGAAGAACTGATTTATAAGAAGAATTGCGCTTCATATTGAATAGAAAAACAAAAGAACGAGAAGTATATTGGAGAAACAAGATGTGTAGATTGGAGAGGATGGTTTACGCTTATATATATATAAGTGATGACTTCCCAAACTCTGTTGTGATGGAGTGAGCATGATGTAGACATAGACATGATTATTTACTTGAAAGGGTTTGGGGTTTTGTGTGTGTTGTATCAAAAAGTTGGAAATACGAGGGGTAAAAGTGGTCATTTAGCATGTGAATTAGTTAACAGAAGCGAAATAATGAAGTCACTCTTTCCTAATAGGATGGAGTTATTATTAGGAAAAGGGTAACAAAATAATCGGCTCCTAAAAATAAGCAGTTGCCAAAAATCTGGCAAGTGCGTGTTGTCGATGACTGCTAAATATTGACCCTCGATTAATAAGGATATATATAGTTAGCTAAAGATGTTGTCATAGTTTTCTGCGGGTGAGATGGGGATTGTTGTTAAGCCTTTGAAATGTCTGACAAGACGTGTTGGATTAAATATCGTCGTGAACAATCTCTGCCTATCAAAAAACTGCACAAAACCAGATCATAATGTCATTCCTCAGTTGGAAGAAATAGAATGAGATGTGATGGTTGAACATGAATACTGCATACATTTGGTGGGAGGGGTTCTTGTGATGTGTTCTGATAACCTTGCGATGGTGGAATTATAACTCGACGTATTCCTCCTACTTTCATTGATTTTGTTGCTGCTGTAATCCCTGAGATTACCTACATAATTCCATTTCCAATGTCAAAAAACAAGTATCTAAAGCTTCTAACCACATTAAGCTAGCTAGGTATATGATGGTTTACATTGTCAGAAGCTCCAACGATGAAAGCAAAAGGAATTGGTACACCAGTTTCATCTTTGTGATCGTATGTCGAATCGAATCTCCATCCTTGTTTTGCCGCTAATCTTCCATAATAATGTATCGAAACCCTTTTCATATTTTTCTAAGAAATCAGTGAGTGCGAAACTTTATTGTTCAAAATCAAATGCTTTGGGTCAAACTGAATGGACCCAAGAAATTGAGATGATGTGAAAATAAAATGAATGGTATAAAAAAAATGAAAAACCCAGAACACTCCATACCTGGTCTCCAACCATGGGAATAACACCGATTCGAAGATCTAATGACTTGACACCACCCGAGTCTTCAAGCTCCCACGAATTCAGTAATTGAAGCTGCTTTTGAAGATGAAGAAGAAGCAATAAATTTGAAAGAAAATAGAGAAATTGTTGTTGCACAAGTAATTGAATTAGAGAGGAGTAATCTCCTTGTTAGATTTAGTGAAGAAGAAGAAGATGTAGGTTTTGGATGAGGATGATGTGTGGATTCATCAAGTTGATGAGTTATAAGTGAAGAAGATGATGTTGGTGAGACAATTGCACTACACTGTACCATTTTATTTTTTTGCCCTTCTATAAAATGTACCAAGGGATAGAATTTCACTATTATAGAATAGTAGTAGTCTTTCCAAAAATAAAAATGCAGAAAGAGACACCTTTCGTTGGGATTAACAATCATGCACCCTTCTACCGTCTTCAAAAAGAACCGGCCGCTGCTCTATAAAAATTTGGTAGTCCACTGTAACAACCATATTATTCAGATATATAGTACAGACCATTTACACTCTCTTTACATCAGAGAAAAAAGCATAACAAAATGAACCATTTGTACAACATGAAAACAACTGAATAACCAAGTCATATATGTAACGAGATGAACAGAATTAATTACAAGGACAACATAAAATTGTTGGGGGAGTCATCAACCATTGAATTATTAATTTGGTCAAGGAAATCAGTAAGATTAGAAACAGCTCTTGAACAAAGTTCCTCACTATTCAATCTCGCCTTCAATTTCATTACTTTCTCTTCCATTTCTTCACTTCCTTTACCTTTCATCACCCTCATTACACCTTCTTCCACGTCACTCTTTCGGATACCGTTCATTTTCGCACCGATTCCCCAAACATCGACAATATACGTACAGTTAACGAATTGGTCACCGGCAACAGGATAACAAAGTAACTTTTTCCCACATTGTATCGCTTCGACTGTCGAATTCCATCCACAATGGGTAAGATAACATCCAACGGCTGGGTGTTCTAGTAGTTCCTTCTGTGGAGCCCATGAAATTATTTTGCCGATGTTGCGTACCCGGTCCAGAAACCCGTCGGGTAAACCATCCCTCCATGTGGATCCAAGTACCCATATGAATGGGCTTTTGGTATTTTCAAGGCCTAGTGCTAATTCAGTGACTTTTTGTTCACCAATCGGGCCCACCCAACTGCCAAATGAAACGTAAATGACTGAAGATTTCTTTTGTTTAGCCAACCAATCTAGACAGCTTCTATCTTCATCCCAAAATGTAAGAGCTTTAGTCAATTTTGTATCATGACCAGTCAAAGGTCCAACTCGGAAAATACGTGGGCGATCCGATGACCGTTGGACCGAGTCAATTTTCCGATTTATTTGACTAATATCGTCAAAATTGTCTTCCATGAATGAATTGGCTAGTAACCATTTAAGATTCCTTGATCTCTCTAAAATTCTTACCCAAAACATGAATCTTTGTTTTTGTGAAGATGGATTTCCTATTAACCATGGTAAATGTCTCGTGGTCAATAATGGTCGGCCAGGTAAACAACATATGTTATCTTGATTTCGTGGAATTCCTTGAAAAACAATAAGAGAAACAGTCAAATTCAATGGAATCGATTTTAACAAATATTTAGACTATGGCATTAAAAAAGAGATCACTAGTATTTTATTATAGTATATTTTAATTAAAAATTGTTAATTAAAAATGCTACTAAATTAAAAATGATGGGACCAAATAACTGATGATCTCAGTGAGAGAGGACTAATTCTACATTTCGTATTAGAAATGATCTGATCTTATGGGTGACTATGACTTAGTGAGAGTAAATACTGATGAGCCGCCCGACATGTGGTCACATGACATTAGAAGTTGACCAAGTAAGGGGTTGATTAAATCAATATAATCAATAATTAATTAGACTAATTAAAGTATTAGTACGACTTTGTACAATTATACACGTTGGATGCACATGTTAACTGTAGAACAGAAAAACCATACCACCGACTATTAGCTTTTATACTTGCATCGGTTACAGGGAATTTGAATCAGTGCATTTTATATGCGATTCTAAACATGTAAATTCAGATATTTTCAATATTAATATTTTCATGGAAAGTATAGTCATAATGACAGATGTAAACTAATTATTCAACATGCAATATGGTACTGCATTATATAATGGAAAGTTGATAGTATCACCCGGTGAACTTACCGAATTCGGAAATATAACCATGGTGGATCAATTCAGGAATTGCCTCAATCAACTTATACGTAGCCAGCATAGCTGGCCAAAAGCCGGCAACGGGAACACCACGACGGACTGCAACTTCGATAGCCCAAGAAGCTAACAAATCAACAACTACTAAACAGACATCTTCTTGTAGACTTTGAATTTTGAGTTCTAGATGAGATGGCATGACATTTTCCATTGAATAATTGATTGAGAAGAAATCATAGTTTTCTTTATCTAAACCATCTGGAATCGACGTGAATATAATCTTACTACTCTTTTCATCCAGTTTTGCAACGATACGGCAGTATATGAAGGCGGGAACGATGATAATAGGTTGGAATCCGCGGTCGTAAAGAACATTGGCTAATTGGATCATGGGTGTTACATGACCTTGTGCTGGATATGGAACTAGAACTATCTTTGGTTTCTTTGAACACACCATTTCTCTAAGCTCTGAATGTTTCTTCTTATTTGCGCAGAGCTGTTTTGATATTTGTAAAATGGGATGCAGAGATGGTAGAGAGTTATTTTTATAGTGTAAGAGAAGATATAGAACGTGCATAGATGTGAGGGTGGGGGTTGTTTGGCAAGATTGATCTATGGACCTACCAATCACATCTTAATTCCTCTCGTAGACTTTTTCTTGCACAAAAACCATAAGAAAGGGTGCACGAAAACCCCAGAAACTCAATCTGTCTAAAAGATGGTTGCCCTTTCACTGAAATAAGTAGACCGAGTTATGTTCGAGTCAGACTGAGTTAACCTCGAGTCATACAGGTGAAGAGGCAACTGCATGGAATTAAATGCTATCAGACAAGACTTCAAGTTTAAAAACTACAGGAAATAAGAAAAACAGACACAATTGATTCACATGTGGTATGTGGTACCCAACTTTGGCTTCTAGCTTTTAGATGATAACATCTAACTTTCTAAAGACGAATTCTCTTGAGGTGAAAAGTTTTCCGAGGGTGGATTCTCGTTTTGTCGAGGTTAAAAGTTCGAGTTTTTATGGAAACTGCGTCCAAAGGAGGAAAACAATTTTCCACTATAAAAATCCCAAACATAAAAAGGTTGTGAAAACCTAGGAAATCAATCATGTCTAAAATATTTATATATTTTTAAATGTAAATAATATCTAAAAAACAAACAAAAAAAACAACGAAAAAAATTACACACATTTCAAATAACCAGTAGGGATCCTTGTCACCGTCTACGTACTAACACCCTTTTGTATGATAATAACTAATTTGTGAAAAAAGAAATTATATTTCTTTGCGCTAATATCAAACCTAGACAAATGATTGTGCAGCCTCTTCAAAAGATCCACAAATTCCTCACTAAGTTCCCCAAATATCGTGAAAGCTAAAGTGCCAAAACCAAAATCTTGAGCCACGAATTTGTCAAAGCATATATTATGTTTACTCGAAGATGGCATTCCTCAAAGCTAAACCTGGCTAAAAATCACGATCTCTTCCTCCAGTAAAAGGCGACACCCCAGTCACATCTAAACTGACTTCACGATCTTTATCCCAATTGTAAACCAGAATATCCGCAGGTCTCAGAGCTCCACCATTGTTAGACAAGAAGCCCAAAGTGACTTCCTTCCTAACATGCACCCCAGCACGATAACACATGTCAGCAATAGTGTCTCTGACAACAAGGTGATGTCCTAATTTTAGCCCCACCTAATGAGCACAATGCAAAGCATGATCTCCAAATAAATCCATATTCGAGTCAAAAAAGGTACAAAGACTATCTGCAGTAAAAAGGAACCCAAACAATAACAAAGAATTGCACTAAATTAGCGCGCCCCAAGCTTCTAGTTGAGCCCCTCAATGGGTAGTGCTTTAAGAATGTCTGAAGCATGATTGGACTTTTTACATTGCCATAGGGCACAGTCCCGAGCAGTCATGGAGAACTTCTCAGGCATCTCTTTCATGACAACCTCAAAATACTTTATCGCCATAAATTTCATGGGATAACGGGAAGTAAGATCGACGTTGATACTAGGACATACACATGAAATAATTCCATAGACCGCTGAAGACCAAGATCAGGACCCAATAGAGAAGTGTTGCGCAAGATAATAGATTGAAAGGGCTGTCTGGATCACCGAAGCCAAATAACAGTAGTAGATCTCATCAGCTATGAAGAATAAACCAAAACCACCATGCCTAAGAGGTGCAGAGATAAGCCGAAGTTGTAATAACCTCATACCACCAGGTCTATCATTCGTAATAATATAACGCACATGATGGTCCAAGTGCGAATCAAAGATGCCATGTGCCTCTGCTAAATGCTCAGGCATAGTAGTTCACATAAAAAAAAATATAGATTAGAGACCCCTGCACAGCTTATCATCAAATGTAATTCACACTGAGGATCCTCCAACTTCTTCACAATATCCATCAACACCATAGTCTTGATAACTCTGGCCTTGACTAAATCACTACAGTACCCATGATCAAGGCTCACCGGCCGACCCAATAATTTAACCCCTTTCGCATGTCGTCCAATCTGAGAAGGAAATGTATCAAGACTTCATGGATCAACTGAGGGTCAAAAACCCTATCTTGTAGTGATATTTAGATGGAGGACAAGCACCTCCCTTCAGATTGGATAATGTTCAGCGCATTGGAAACCATAAGAGTATCTCTAATAATCGTGTTGTCATCTAAATACCATGCTTTCAAATCCAACTTACACTGATCCGCAATCTTCTTGACCAATGGGTGTAAAGTAAGAAACAAAAAAAGGGGACCAAGAAGATCTCCCTGCTGAACTCCTTGAGCAGACGACAAAGCAGAATCATTGTAATATAGCCTCGATGGTTGAGAATAAACCAACCCAAATTACTAAGACGGTGGCCAAACATAATACAAAATAGCCCAATCTAAAAAATAAAAAGAAAAACAGGGAAGCCTATCCAAATTGAGAATTTTGATTAAGTAATCTTCTTATTTTATCCCTTTTTACAAATTTTTCTAAAGTCTTCTCACAGTTAGATTTTCCAAGTTGAATGAGTCAACGTTGGTTTACTTTTCTACGGCTTATATATTTATCCTTTTATTTACTGCCACATTGATCTTCTACATCATTCTAATGTTTGTCGAGCTCGGTTCAGAATCATTTCATCATTTCCAGGTTTGTTACATCTTAATCTCCCGAAAAAGCTACCTAAGTGTTTTGGGGTTTGTCGAACCCGGTTCAGAATGGTTGCACAGCTTTCAAGTTCCTCGAGCCCGTCTTAGGATCGTTACACCGCTTTTAGAATCATCGAATTATTTATCCTCCATATAAAACAATTGTAATATAGGGGTAAATAGAACTTTTTAGTAGGTGATCTACCCACCACCTTACACTTAACTGGATGGAATCCGCTTTTTGGATAATGCGGTCAAAATTAGCGTACTATAAAATGAGCATGTGTGTTTGTACTATAAAAAAAATTACAGGGGGTTAGTCCTCGGGGGATTTGGGGGAGTTAAGTGTAGTTCATTTTTTACCTGTTAGTCATGGGGGAGTTCGAAGGAGTCTCTCAAAATCCCTAGAAAACCCCGTTAGTCGTTAGGGAGTTTGAAAAAAACTCTTGAACTCCATGTTAGTGGTAAAATCCTAGAATGCTAGGGAGTTGATTGTTTTGGGGAATTTAGGGGAGTTATGGGGAGTTTACAATGTTTTTTTACCTCACTAATCTCTCAAAAAAGTAGAGATTTTGGAAGGATCTCCCAAACTCCCTAAAGTCAAAACCTCCAAACTCTCTCAAACTCCCTTCACTCTCTTACACTCTGTCAAAATTCCCAAAATTCACAATACTTTATAAGCTCCCCCAACTCACCCGTGAACAACCCCTGTTAAAAAAAGAGGATAATATTTTAGTGTAGTTCGCAAAACACGATAGTTTATAAAAGTCCACACTCTGATTCGAAATAGGCAGAATCATGGTCGAGTCGACCCGAGTCAGCTGAGTCAACTCAGAATAGAATAGGTAAACAGTCACTTCGCTGGATTTAATTGCTATCGGACAAGACTTCAAGTTTGCAAAGAGGAAAAAAGAAAAACAAACACACATGATTTGCATGTGGCATGTGGTACCAAGCTTTGGCTTCTATAACTCTTTTGTGATGGCAAGATGTTGAATCCCATCCACAAAGTTCAGTTGGTATAACACTTCTCGCCAAAAAAGATGATCCCCACACAGAATTAACAAAGCAGTCTAGGCCTAGCTAGCTATAGGTGTATTGGATTGCGGGCGCACGTCAAGATCCACACAAGTGGATGGGGATAAACAATACAGAGATGCAGGTGGTCCAGAACTGTTGGTGGGATATTCAGTCAAATAAGCCACAAATATTCATTGTTTGATAACCTACTCTTTGTGGTCACTTAAAGGTAGTTACTATTAGTTTAAGGTAATTAAACAAACTTAAAGGTAGTTAGTAAGGTTTAACCACACTCAAAATAAAATACTAATTCAGCTGATGCAAACAATCTTATGATTGATGAAACTAAACAACTACTTCTTTCTCTTTAAAAGTGCTTTTCTTGTGCATCAAAAAGTTCAACAAATCGACTTTAACATGATAGCGGTACGCTTCGTAAAGGAGATACATTGTTTAATACATCGTCTAAAGGATGCCAGTAGTGCCAGTTACACTAGCATTTCTTCGAAAACGTTTTGCGCTTCTGTATATATATATATATATATATATATATATATATATATATATATATACAAACAATTGATGGATTTCCGTACATGTGGTCGGCAACATAAATAATTATACCTGTGCTAGTCGCGCTTTTTCTTTAAGAAGCTCCGTATGATTGGCTTTTTTCATGACACTGTAGTTTGCCGACCACAGTATGGATGCACTATGCTTAACCCGATATATATCTCGGCCTTGGCATTTAGTATGAGTGTATATAGTGTATTAACAAAATGCATTCACGTGTTCCTCCCCACAAAACCAACTTGCGTACTTTCTTTAGTTTTGTGCCGTGCAAAACAAATTTTAGGTAAGATTCTGTTCTCACAGTGTTGTTCTCACAGTGTTGTTCTCACCATGACGCAACTTGTGCAAGTTGGAAATTAAAGTTTATGCAGCAGCCGCATCATCATCTTCTAGAAACCTGTTATTTTGACATGTTTCTCAAAAACTACGTACAGCTTTTTCTGTGGCGTTAATATATACATGCACATTGTAACCCCATACTTGCGCCCAAAAGCCAAAAGGCGTCAGTCTATCATCCCCCCATCTTCTGTTCTTTGATGATATGAGAAAAACATGTTATATCACATGGGGTTTTAACGATTTTTTGCATCTGGACAGTACATTATCCTCTTGCACATCCGGCCAAGGTGCAAGCAGAATTGAAAAAGTTGTAAATGACATTTAAATATGAGGCCGGGAGATGTTATGCCCCATATTACGAGCATCCCGACGCCGTGTTATTAGTTTCAGTAAAGAACATACATCAAAAGAAAAGCCAATACTTAAAATTGCAAGCCAGGAACATACTACAATACAGAAGTAAACAATTCGTAGATATAGATATCGATGTTTATTCTAATTCCTTGATCTTAAAGCGAGTTTATTTATTGACCAACCTCCTGAATTCTTACTTCTTTAATAAGAAGACCCTTTTTAAGTTCTTCGCATTCGATATCATACATTGCGAAAGTTAACGCAGCATTACTTTCCTCGGGGACGGTAAATTCAAGACCATTATCAGGAACATTATGCCAATCACTTCGAATAAGTCTATTAAATCTCATCCTCTGCCGTTGTGATCTTTGTCCTGCTATTCGAATATTAAACCACACGTCGTAATTATCCCAACCCGATGAATTCTGGCTCATTTGAATGACAAAGTACAATTTATATTTCTTTCCGGATGTTAGTTCACTCAATGGTAATCTCCCACTAACTTCAAGCCAGTAGACTCCGACGAGCTCAAGTGCTTGTGATCCGTCTATAGTTGTACGTTTCCAGTAACGATTGTTCGAGCTAGGTCCACCCCATATTACATTGAGAGCATCAGGATATAGGATTAGTGTTTGCAGTCCGGCAGTTGTCTCCTGCATGCATGTACCCATTTTTGTAACATCGGGTGTGGAAAATGGTGAGCAAGAAAAAAAAAATCCAGAGGAAATAATGAAGAACAGATCATATATACCTTGATGAAATTTGTTTGAAGCTTTCCTCGTTGATGCGCCATACGCGGAAGTACCATGCTTGAGAGTTTGCTTCCGTTTATAGAATGAGGTTGAATATATATAGAATGCCGGTTCCTTTATATATAGGATGGATTAGAAGGATTGTGAAGGTAAAAATCTCTATTCGAAATGTTTTATATGTCTTAGAAATTTCAAGAAAGATGCGGTGATGGGAATAAAGGTTTCTTCTTTTTGTTAGTGAAGTTTGCTAACCCAATAAGCTAAGAATAAAACTTGCACATCTTGATGTGAGTTGCATTCTATGTGGCCTGTAATGACATTGCGAAACACAACAAAGAAAAAAAGTTGTTGAGATATAGAGGAATATATCATCTTTAGCACAAATAAAGTAGAGAAAAGTGATAGCTTCCATGTTGGTGGTGAATACTGAAAATGTAGCTGTCTGGTCATGGAAAACGAGGTCCAGGACGATATGTGATGTTGATTACAGATGGATGGCCGGTTCATGATACATAAGAATATATTCTATGTAACTTTTGTAGGATAATGGAAACCAAATTATTCTCGAAAAGGATATCCATTAAACTAGGTGGCTAGGATGCTTGTGACACTGCTAATGTCAGTTCGCCAAAACCACCGTATTCTTTTGTTTGGCAAGGCATTCTGGGGGCACTTATGGTGAAACCAACTTCGAAAAGAGAGGTATAAGTGTGTGTCATTCTCAAGAACCTCATGCCTTTGAAATCAAATAACTGTGTTTCGAAATGGTATCTTACTTTTTAAAAAGAAAGAAAGGAAAACCAAGAATCTTTGAATGCATTTTCTTTATTTCCCATCCTTTTAAGTTAAATACATGGTACTGTAATATACTGAAGCAACCATATATGTATGAGCCTTGAAACTCATTCATATACAGTTCTAGGTAAAGGAGTCTAGTACTTTACTCTGATGACTTCAGACCCTCACTATAAAGCTAAAGCTTATAAGAAGGTCTTGGAAAAGGTATGAACTTTTTTTTTCTTTCCAAGTTGTAGTTTTCTTAAGTTTGCTAACATTTACAGATTGACTCATCACGGACGGTGCATATTAACAGGAAGAAGAGTTTCATATCAAACCATGGGAGCTTAGCGTGGTTTGGGGTAAAGACAAGCGATACTGGAGTGTACCTGATCCTAACGACACTAGGTAAGACCGTACGAGCGAATCAGTATTCATGCATGGTTAATAACTTTATTGTTGCTGTTGTAGGAAGGATCCACACATTGAACTATTACAAGTATCTTGGTTAGAGGTAACAGGTTCAATCAAGCTCAAGGATTTCGCGAAACCAGGAAAATACAATGTCAGTTTCAGAATAGGCATGAAAAAAGATGCATTTGGATGGAGTGGAATGCCAGTATATATAATGGCCAAGATTGGGAAGAAAGGGAAGTATATCTGGAGGAGCGCAAATATTGCTCATAAAGATGATTCGACAAACTTCGAAATCCCTGAAGGAGCACCTCTTCAGATTGACATTCCAGACCCTGATGATTGTATAGAAGATGAAGAACTTCATTTTGGTTTGTATGAAGTCTGGAAAGGAAGATGGAAAGGTGGTTTGCAGATTTATGAAGCTATCATTAAACCTGCTGAAACCAAAATCAAGATAGCATCCAACTAAGAGTGTTTAGATAGGGCTTGAACTAGGCAATAGTTCAGAAACCTTCTCTGTTATGTAATAACATGACTGCGTAATCTGCAGTAACTCTATATAATAATAGTATTATTGTTAGACCAGGTTAACTTAACATGCAACGTTTAGAACCAGACAGCCTCCCGTGCCAAGTTAGTGATTACATTGCTGATGGGTAGAACGCTGGAATCTTGAAAGTTACAGTGAAGTCAATGTGTACCGTATAAATCACTTTTCACTCTATAAACAACTTTTCACTCTATAAACTTCCTATACAAATGAAGACTAACACAAAAGATACTGGCAGCGAAAGTTTAAAGATCGGTATGGTAATTCTCTGGCTTAAACCACCAGGAGAAATCAATCCCGTTGTCCTTCAGTTTCTGTGTTGGCGGACTTATTCTCTCCAGAAGCTGTTATTTAACAAACAAGTTAAAAACATTTTGCACAATGGAGAAATGAACTTCAAAATAAGTTTGCACCGCTTTTCAGAGTATACTTCAAAATAGATCATCAGACAGTTGATAATGCTATGCCAGATCAACTTTCAAACTTACTAATCTAAAAAGACCACTTGCTATCAAACAGGTGCCCTCTCTATTCAAAGGCTTAATCACAATTTCTACTTCCCCAGAAACTAAAGATGTTTTTCACATTTCCGTCATGCAAATTTGTGTGCTATACCATGCACAGTCGCAATATTTACACTGTCAGCATTCTCATGTAACTATATGAACAGGACTAAAGCAGAAGGCTGACACAGGCAGTCAGGTGCAATTTAATTTCATATCTACACGAATCATAGTACTAATAAGAGAAAATAGTGACTGACCTTTGAATGGAGAATTCCATTGGACACAATAACAGATCTGTCAAACACACAGAACTCTCCACCATCCATCCGTGAAACAATCCCACCTGCCTCTTCAACTATCTGTGTTTGTTCAAAAAAGAAACCGAGAAACTCCTCTCAGATTGCTTACAAAATTCAATACTTTATCAAATTTCAGGACTGAAACAAAGGTATGCGAATCGACATTACCAGAACTCCAGCAGCCATGTCCCAAGGTTTCAGACGATATTCCCAGTAAGACTCCACAATCCCTAACGCAACGTGACACATGTCCACAGCAGCAGCACCAAGCCGCCTCACACCCTGTGCACATACATTCAAATTTAAAAAAAAATGTTAAAACGATGTGGGCCCAACCAAAACATAAATCTCTTGGGCCCATAAATCACATACCCAAATACCCGACAACTATATTTGGAGAACAAAGTCGGTTTCCTTTTCCTAGTCAGAAACTATTAATAAAGAACACGGCTTGATTTCTGGCATAACTTTTTCTGAGATCAGGCAATCAAAACCCTTTATTTCTTTTTGGGTTATCCTTCAGCAGTCTGCAAACCACAAAAACAGGGATCAGGGTTCTTCAAATTGGTTCTCCTTCTGCAGTCTGCAAACCACAAAAACAGGCTTCAGGGTTCTTCAGATAATGGGCAATGATCGGAGGACGAGTAGTAGTAGAAGGGAGGAGAAGGGTTATGGAAGTAGGGATCGGAGAGATGATAGAACAAAAGATCATGATCGTAAAGAGAAGTACAGAGATATCGAAAGAGACAGGTATAGAACAAAAGATCAAGATCTTGGGAGGGTGAGATATACAAAGGAGGAGGAGCATCACCGAGATAGAAACGATAAGGAAAGCACTAGGGCTAGAGAAAACGAGCTTAAGAAAAATGGCGAATCAGCTGCTGGATCACAGCTATCAAGTTCACAGATCAAGGAGCAAGACATGAGAGAACAAAGACTGAAAAGGAAATCTGAAAGTGTTTCCGAAGTTCTGTCATGGGTTCATAAAAGCCGCAAGCTTGAGGAAAGAAAATATTCTGAGAAAGTCAAAGCTGTACAATTAGAAAAAGGAGATGATGCCCCGGCTCAGCACACTTCAAAGGATCTTGCTGGAATAAAAGTTCTACATGGGCTTGATAAAGTAGCTGAAGGGGGAGCTGTAGTTTTGACTCTGAAAGATCAGAGCATACTTGCTGGTGGTGACCTTAACGAAGAGAATGACATGCTTGAAAATTTGGAGATTGGAGAGCAGAAACGAAGGGACGACGCACACAAGGCTGCTAAGAAAAGAACTGGAAAATATGAAGACATGTTTGACGACGGGACTATGCCTGCAAAGAAAATTCTTCCCCAGTATGATGATCCAGTTGAAGATGAGGGGGTAATTTTCGATGAAAGTGGGCGTTTAGGTGACGCAGAGAAAAAGCTGGAGGACCTTCATAAAAGACCACATGGTGTTTCCTCAACCAGTCGTCTTGAGAGTTTAGTTACTTCGGTAAAAACATCATCTGATTACTACACCCAAGAAGAGATGCTTCGATTTAACAAGCCGCCCAAGAAGCAAAAATCTTTGCGAAAGAAGGACAAACTGGATCTGGATGCCCTTGAGGTAGAAGCTATCTCTGCCGGGTTGGGTGTGGGGGATCATGGTTCCAGGAAAGATGGGAGGATGCAATCTGACAAAGAGGAGAAACTGAGATGTGAGGCGCAGAAGAGGAGTGATGCATATAAATCTGCTATTGTCAGGGCAGAGGAAGCATGTAAGGCACAGCGCCACGAGCAAGTTTCAACTTTTCCAGTGAATGAAGCTGAAAACCTTGTTTTTGGAGATGAAGATGATGATCTATACAAATCAATAGAGAAGGCTAGAAAGCTAGCTTTAAAAAAACAGAATTTGGCAACTGGTGCTCAGGCAATTGCTTCAGCCATTACTGCCAGTAACAATTCAGTGGAAAACCAAACAACGGAAGCAGAAGTTACACAAGACGATAAGATTGTCTTCACAGAAACAGAGAGGCTCATAAACCAGAAGATGAAGATGTTATCATGGAAGAAGATGAAATAGTGAAGTCTTCTGATCAGGAAATAAAAGAATTCGATACAGATGGTTTGATTGAGAAGAAAGAGGATACAACACCAGCTGCGATCTTCCATGAACCTGCAGTTGACAAAGGTTTAGGAAATATGCTTCAACTTCTGAGAGAACGTGGAACATTTGGGAAAACTGCGGAACCGGATGACAGGAACACGGATAAGAAGAAAAATAAGCAGGTGGGCGTTCACGGTGACAGCGAGCCAAAGGAAATTCGGATTGACAGGAGAGATGAGTTTGGACGAATTATGACCCCAACACAAGCATACCGGGTTTTATGTCATAATTTCCACGGGAAATTCCCAGGGAAGAAGAAGCAAGAAAAATACATTAAACAGCATGAAGATGAAATGAAGTTGATGCAGCAGCAAATTTTCAGCCCTCACTGACAATGGAGAGAATGAAAGAGCTCAAGATCAGATGGAAAACACCATACATTGAACTCAGTGGGAATGGTAAGCCAGAGCAGACAAGTGATCCTAGAATCGGCTTTGCTACTGCCACAGACCTTCTAAATGGTGGTTTAACATCAACCGTACTTGGAAAAAACATGGTTGAGCACAAGCATAAGGCTGGTAGTACAAGGGGTGACTCTACTAACATACCCCCTCTAAAGAAGCCTAAGATTTCATTTCAAACATTTTAGTCAGATAACTCAAAAGAAGGTATACGTACCCTGCTGATATCAGTAAATTCTTTAAATAAATTTATGTTGGTCGCCCATGCATCATCATGCTCATATCCAAATCCAGTCACGAGAAGAGATCTCTCCACCTGGATAGAACAACCAAATTCAAATCGCAAATATCATAACAAACCCAAACTTTCTTTGCAAAGACTCTAAAATGCAACAAGTTAAAAAAAAAAAAAAAAAAAAAAAAAAAAAAAAAAAAAAAAAAGACAGAATTGATTCGTAAGTTACTGATAAAAAGTTCTGAACAACCAGTACTAACCTGATCAGTTTGGCTAACATGAATTTTCTGTCCATTACAGAAGGCCCCCCCACCTAAAAAATCAATTTGCCCACGTAAACAGTTAACAAAGAAACAATAAAGAAGATAAAGACTGCAATCTGTAATCAGTGACATTCATACCGGCTGATGCACAAAATGTACGGGTATTCCAACACATAGGACCTCCAACAAATTCAACCTGGAAAAAGAATTGTTGACTTCAATGTATGAAAGACACAAAAATAAAGTTAAGATGGGCACAAAAATTCTGAGTGACAAGCTGAAATCAAATAGTAAATCCAAATGCATTGCACAATCTTCTATGTTAGAAGGTTATGCAGCAGATAATCAATTGGAAGTCTTAATTTCTTCAGTTTATATATACGAAATTCTCATTTTTAACATGTGAAACATCTAAGTTACTTGGGGACCTTTCCATACCACTGCAGCAGCAGCTGGCTTTCCTCGGAAGAGAACTGCTACTGATACTGCGAAGCTGGGATACCCATGCGCAAAATTTGTTGTTCCATCTGGGGTTATTAAAAGTATTAGAAACTTTACAGAAGTTGAGACTACAAAGGTTTACGACAACTCAATCAGACTAAAAGTAAAGGTTACAAGACCCAGACTGATCCGCGGATGATCTTTTGTGATATCGATCCCCTTACCATGTAACAACTTCACATCATACTAAGCATTACAAGTTTAGAATCCTCAATAAAAAGAATACTATACATAGCGGTCAGCAAATTTGCCTCTTTATGCAGTTTTTTTAAATTGTTTATTGAGTACTGGTTTGAATGATGGATCCACTGAAAAAGCAGGACATGGAAACATACCAATGAGAGAGGATATCACGATTAACTTAACAGAGTTCATTAACCGACTAGCTGAATGATATGTATATATACGCCATTCAACAACAGCTGATCCAGAGGATTTAAGTACAGAGGTAACCAACCTAAAGGATCGATGCACCATAAATAATCAGAAGATGAATCCCCTATGAGTCCACCTTCTTCTCCGAGAATAAGGTGATCTTTGAAGTTTTCGTTTACAACTCCCAAAATAGCAGTCTCGCTCATCTTGTCTGTGCTGCAAAAGATTCAGAAAATGGGAACAAGTAGCAGAACAAAGGATTTATTCATAGGCAGAAACTACTGATAGAAAGACGTTATTGAAATTTCATGATTGATTCTTATCAAATTAGAACCCTTATATACTTAGCAAGAGCATGACGAGAACAAATGGTACAATAAAGGAAAATGGATTCCCCATAAGGAACCTTTACTACAAATAAATAACAGCAAGCCAACATATAGTAACATTTGAGATAAAGCAGTTGTTCTCTCCAAAAATCTTAAGAACTGAAATATAAGTTAGTAGTTGCACATAGTAATCTGCAAGTTAAAATTTTCTTACTCGGTCACCAAGTCCGTGAGCCCTTTATAACTAATGTTTCGAGGTTTGTTAACTGCATCCATCACAACCTTAACAAACAAAAAAAGGACAAGAAAAGAAAAGAGGTAAAAATGTCAGAACTAATAAGAGGCTGATTCTCAAATGCCAACGATTGTGTATATCAAAAATTAAGATATTGAATTTAAAATTGTATGCATGTGTGAGGGAACGATGCACATAAACAAAATATTAAATGTTGTCCTCAGATTGCCCAAAAAAAAAAAAAAATCTTCCAACTAATTTACTTAAGGGGTAGATGAATTAGAGAACAAAAAGAAAGAACGTTTGTTTAAAGGTGACAACTAGAGGGTCAAATAGCTAACACCGCTCAAACCAAGAGGGGTGATGGTTGAAAACTAAAACATACATTAAAGACATAGTGTACACGACGCAATGCAATCTTCAAATTCAGCACAACGACCCCTGAACATCCCTAGGCTATTTATTTGATTTATTGCGAAGTGAAGATCACTTTAACCTCAAACACTCAAATACCCAAGAAAGTTCAAATTCCAGATTGAATTTCATAAGAATCACAAGCAGCTTTGAAATAGAGTTAAATGTTTAAAAAAAAATAGCCTTTGGTGCTAGATAGTTGTTAACATTCCAACGTGGTAATAGTTCCACGCCTTTCATACTCTTGGGTCATGGCATTAACCCCCAAAAGGTTCCTCCACCGGCGGAGCACTAAGTCTGAGTGCTAGCAACTTGGTGGCACCAATGCAAGTACCCTAAGCCAGGTTGCTAGCAACTCAATGAAACCCAGAGTATTCAAAGTCACACCAGGCATCTTCACTAAACAAATTCTTAAATTCCAGTCCAACCAAACCTAGAGGTTTCCTTTGTAAATTCTAATGACCCAATTCAGTGTTCTAAAAATAACAAACAACAATAAAGATCCCAAATTGATAAACTAAACAAGAAATATAGTGATAAACACACAAATTGAGTTCTACATTGAATCAAATTGAATCTTTGTTACCTTAGCACCAGTGTTTGCAGCAAGCTCAACTACTTGAAGGAGTTGTTTTGCAGGAATTGGTCCAGTTGATTGAGCACCAATCTTAGAGTAACTTTTCTCATTAGGAAACTCAGATTTTATAGACAACAAGGATCTTCTGGGTGTTGTTGTTGTAAAGGAAAGGTTTTTGCAAAACCCATCTCCATAAAAATTCACATTTTGATGAAATTTTGGGAGAATGAGTTTGGGTTCGGGAGAAAATCTTAGGGAAATGGTTGTTGAATTGATTAGCGACAAACCCATTTTGAGATATTTGGATGAAATTGAGAATTTCTGGTTCTATTGATTTCCTTTCTTTGTTCTCTACATCTCCACCCTCTTTAATGCCAACAGCCTAAACGGAAAACGCTATCCTTTTTTTTTCCGTCTGCGCACGTATTTTTGGTCACGCCGCACGTATTAATCATCTAATCCGTTCTTTTACTACTCTCCGTTCTTTCCATGATTCTTCTTTCTTCTTCTCCCTCAACTCTATCTCATACCAAAACATCCTGTAGATTAATGATAGAATAAAGAGTTTTCTCATGCCATCCCAAATGTCCAAACTTTATATATGAAGAATGGCTCAAAGTTATGTGCACAGACCATGTTTGATGAAATTCCTCTGTGACTTTTTTTTCCTACTGTTATTAAAATGATACAGATATGGTGTGAATTTAGATTGATTTGGTTTGTTGCTGTCGTACAAGGTGAATCCAAACGACATAGATCCCAGAGTGTTATGAGGCACGATGACCAAAGAACAACGACCTACTGAAACTGAAAGGTCTAGCGTTCGCAGTAGAAATGCCCGAGAAAACATGGCAGATGAGGAGATATTGCTTCAAAATGAACGTAGGAGAAATCAAATATAGAGCTAGGTAGGTAAATCGCCAATTAAAAAAAAAAATGTGTCAGATCCCTATTGTGCTTTCATGATGTTAGGTAGGTATTTTCGTTCTTCCAATTCCATAGACTCAAGCGGCAGGGCCGGCAGGCACATAGGGTTTACTACTTCATTGTACAAAAGTTCAAGCTAGGCGCACGTGTATTAGAAACTCAGCCTATGATGTGCAACGCACGTGCACTCTACTTGTGATTTTAATACCTGAGGATAAGATTTGGGCTTCCTTCTTTGGCCTCTTCGATTTTAGCACCCTCCTTGATAGCAAGTTTTATGAGCTTGATAGGAACCTTATAGCCTCTTCGATTTTGGCACCAGCGTCTAGTGCATCCAACGCTTAGCACGGTTTCTAAAATAATCAGCAATTTTTTCCTTCCTGTTTTGAATAAGAAGTTTGATTTTTGTCACTCTTATTAAATTAGCAAGAGCAAGAAATTTCTCTTTTCTCTCAGTACTACAACATTTGATAAACCGTAAAGTTTAATTGTTTCTGATATTTAGGGTCTCTCCACAAATTTCTAGAAATGGGTTTCGTTATCACATGTTGTTAATGGATGTCTTTTCTTATTATACATGGGACTTTCCTTTAGTGCAACATTTTGATGCTTTAAATGTCTTTATTTGGGTCTCTCATTATACAAGTTGAAAACTTAACTGGTCATAAGATTAAGATATTTCAGTATGACAATACTCTGGAGTACAAAAAGTTCACATCATATCTGAACAATTCAGGTATTCAGCATAGATTTTCATGTCCGCATACCTCAGCTCAGAATGATCTTGCAGAACGTCGCATTAGGCACGTGACTCAAAGTGGTCTTGCACTTTTATTTCATGTACATATGCCAAAGATTTTTTTGGTCAAAAGCATTCACTACTGCCTGCCATCTTATTATTAATAGAGTTCCAAAATCTATTTTTGAATCAAAAACTCCTCTTGAGTTATTATTTAACAAACATCCTGATTACACTTTCTTACGTTTTTTGGGTTGTTTAGCATATCCTTGTCTTCGCCCATACAAATCCAACAAATTGGAGCCTATATCTTTACCTTGCATATTTATATGCTACAGTTTATCTCACAAGGGTTATGTATGCCTTCATCAACAAACAAACAGGCAGTATATCTCACGTCATGTGAGATTTGAAGAGAGCTCGTTCTCATTCTCTCCTCCTCAATAGTCGGCACCTGAGTTTTGTCAGCAAACTCATTATCCAAGCACATAATTTCTTGCTTCACCAGTTTTCAGGCCAACAACGCAGGAAACATTGCAACTACAACAACCCGTTGACCCAGTTCGGTTGCATCTCAACTCACCTACACTTGCTCCAGCTGAATCACCTACGCCCTCGTACAGTTCTTCTACAACAGTCCTCTAACCTAATATGTCAGCTCAAACTGGTCTTCTCGAAGTTCAGCCAGTACAACCTGTTCAGCATCCAAGTCATATTATGGTAACACGAGAAAAATCTGGCATAACAAGACCAATTCAAAAGTTGTGTCTCACAACTACTAAGCATCCATTGCATACATGATGAAGACTTTATGGAACCAAGCTGCTACTCCAAGGCCTGTAAAAATCCAAAATGGAGAGAGGCTATGGATGTTCAGATAAACGCCTTGATACGCAATGGAACGTACATGCTGGTTAAGTATGAAGATGGGATGAATGTAGTAGGTTCAAAATGGGTTTATCGTATAAAAAAAAACTTAGGATGGAAGTATAGAGCGATACAAGGCTCGTCTGATGGCAAAAGGATTTAACCAACAAGAAGGCATAGACTGTGGAGAAACCTTTTCTCCGGTGATAAAGTCGTGTACCATTAGGTTGGTTCTATCGATTGTTGTTATGAATCACTGGCCATTGCGTTAACTAGATGTGGAAAGTGCGTTTCTACGTGGTGTCTTAAAGGAAGAAGTCTATATTAAGCAACATGCCGGCTATGTTGATCCAAATTTTCCTAATCATGTGTGCAAATTTCATGAGTCTTTGTACAGACTTAAACAGGCACCGTGAGCTTGGTTTTCTCGTGTAAGTGGTCATCTCCTTCAACTTGGGTTCACGGCATCTATAGACGATACATCATTATTTGTGCAGAAAACTAGCAGTTCTATCACATATATCTTGACTTATGTTGATGACATAATTGTGACTGGTTTTGACCCTAAACTAATTGATAAACTGCTTACTGATCTGGGTAATGCTTTTGCAGTCAAAGATATGGGAGAACTATCTTTCTTCCTAGGAGTTGAGGTGCATAAATAAGGTGACAATCTGGTACTCACACAAAGGAATTAGATTGTTGATTTGCTGCGTCGAACAAGATTAGAGGGCGTCAAACCAGTTTGCACTCCTCTAACAGTCAATACAAAGGAACTGAAATATTCTTGGACTCTACACTTTACAAAAGTGTTGTAGGAGCATTGCAGTACTTGCATATCATAAGACCTGACATTTCTGTTGCAGTAATCAAGGCTTGTCAGTACATGCATGAGCCGTATGTAGAACACTAGGAGCTGGAGAAGCGTATCTGAAGCATACGATTGATTATGCTTTGTTTTTCAGACCACATAAAGACTATTCTCTTCATGCTTATTAAGATGCCGATTGGGCCGGCAGTTTGGATGATCGCAGGTCTACTAGTGGATATTACATCTATTTCTGGAGTAATCTAATCTCTAGGAGTGCCAGAAAGCAGAAAACAGTTTCAAAATCAAGCACTGGGGCAGAGTATCGTGTAGTTGCTATTGCCACCTCTGAACTGATTTGGATTCAGTCTTTGTTAGTAGAATTGGGTAATGAAACACCTACTCCTTCATTATGGTGTGATAACCTATGCGCAACCTATCTCACATCTAATCTTATATTTCATGCATGAACAAAGTATATAGAAATCGAATACCACTTGTGTTCGTGAGAGAGTGGCGTGTAAACAACTTTATGTGCGATTCATCATCTCTAGAGATCAGCTGGATGATGTATTTACTAAGGGTTTAACTTCATCCAGGTTTCAACATATCAGAGACAAGTTAAACATTCGCCAACTCCGAGCTAGTCATCAGCTACTCACATAAGACTCTCAACTATCTCCGTTAACTCAAGAACCTATTCAACAAACCAATACTAAGTCTGGTCATGAACAGCAAAGCTCCAAATAATATCAAGGATCTGCCATGTATCTTCTGTTTTTCAGTTTTTGAATAATGTATAATGTTTTTCATATATGAATTGAATATCAAGATCTCCATATCTCTTGTGGAAGATATTCACCAAATCTATTTCCTAAGTGATTTTATATGTAATAATGTCGTAATATAAAGTGTGAAATATATGGGTTTAAATGGATGGATATCATCCGAATATCTTTTATTTATGATTTGCGAATAAACCATAAAATGCAAATTGGAATCTTAAAGGTAAATATAAACAAAATTAATGCATATCTTCAAATTTAGTAATATATAAAAATCAAATGTATTTGCAAGCATATATTTGCACGCTACAAGGAAAGTGGAACTTTTGGACCTCCAGGAATTGTTGGTTTAAATAGAAAATATGTATCACTTATTTCATAACCGAGTTTCCAACGCTTTTCTCATTGCTATGTACCAATGAGTTGGAAACAAACAAGTCTATTATGCTTCGGGTCAGATGCAATTATCACTAGTGAAAACCACTCCAATGTTGGATTTTCCCCATATATCTAATGGACTGTATTATGTGAGGTTGAAAGGAATCAGCGTCGGCAAGACCAAGCTTAATATCCCAAAAGGAACCTTCGATGTTAAATTAGACGGTTACGGAGGCGTGATTATTGATAGCGGTTTGACGACCACAAATCTTGTTGGAGCGGCATACGATCCATTGGTTGCGGAATTGGATAAACTGATTAAACTGGAAAAGGTAGATGTCGATGATAGAGGTTCCTTATGTTATGATCATGAAGGGGTACCAGAATGGCTTAATGGTAAGCCGGAAATAGTTTTCCATTTTAATGGTTTGAATTTTATTCTACAAAAATGGAATACTTGGCAAGATGTCGGTCATGACGTTTCGTGCCTAAAATTGTTCCGATCACAAGAAGATCTGTCACTCGTAGCATCTTATCAGCTACAAAATGTTAATGTCGGGTATGATTTGCAAAACAAAGTCATTTCTCTCCCGAACATGGATTGCACCAAAAGTTAATTTATATTTTTATTTATAATACTTACTTCGTTTTTGTAAATGTTTTTGGGTTAAAATGAAAAAATGATAATAATATTTTTGCAGAAGCAGAGGATATTAAATTAATCAAATTCATCTTTTACCTCGTGAATGTAGGTAATCATGTTGAACCACATGAATTCTTGTATTCTTGTGTTATTCTTAGTTCATTTATCTTGCATAAATCTCTATGAATGTTAGATGTAGGATATTAGATTTTCTAAAACTACAATAATAAACGACAACAGAGATCCAAACTTGACAAGAAACATAGTAAGATACAACATAAATCGAGTTCTACATTTGCAAATAAAATGAATCTTTGTTACCCTCAGCACCAGGGGCGCAACTAGGGCCTGACTTATCCTAGCTTCAACCACCATTAAAAGGCCCAAAATCCATTTTTCGACTACCTTTTCTGGTTAGTCTACAAAGCCTGTGTGAAATTTAAGATTAAGCCGAGGGTAGAAAATGCTCCAGCCGGGGGTCATGGGGAAGTCTGGTTCCTCCGCACTGTTCAACACTAGTTTTTGAAGAAATTTTGGGACAATGAGTTTGGTTTTGGGTAAAATCTTCGGGAAACGGTTGTTGAAGTTGATGAATTGATTCGATACGAACTCATTTTGAGAGATATGAATGAAATCAAGAGATTCTTGTTCTCTTTTATGTTGTGTATTGTAAGACCATCCTTGATTGCAAGACTATGGCCTCCCCAAAGTATGGGAAAATCACACTCATAGAATGGTATATATTGTTAAGAAATCAGAAGTAAAAGTGCTCCAAGAATGGAATTAGTCTTTACAGGTCAAGAGCAACAAAAAATAATTGCTTATAGAGTTTTCTGATACTATTAGAAGAAATTAATTATAAAAATCAGTAGTTAAAAAATAAAGAAAAATATAAATTTGTGCCACCAAACTACCTCATGTCTTTTCGACTTAATTGAATCAAAAGTATTTTCTCAAAGCATATCCAAACATCCTCTAGCAGATAAGATACGTATTCACTTCTACGAGTCACTTTTGAATTTGTTTTCCAATTTAATAACTCATTTTTCGACTTCGACTTAATTAAGTCAAAAAAGTTACTTCTTGAGATGTATAGTAAAATTTCAAGCGCAATGATGTGTTATAAAGAGCAACATTGATTATTATTGGAGCCCAACATAAAGTTTCTAAACTAAACCCAAGTAACCAAACTAAAAGCAAAGTGAATAATGGTAGTGACTAGTAAGTAATGATAGAAAATACTTGTCATAGGTTTCATCTTCCATCACTAAACATATAAATACATCAACCAGTTAAAATCAAAATTAAATTTTTATTTATACCAATAACCCTAAGGTATCCCTAATCACTGCCAATACTACATCATGCCTCTATATACTTTAACACATACTCAATCACTACTTAAATTTTTTCCCACCAATAACCTATTGGTAATCGTTATTAGATTCAACTTGAGGAAAGCATTAAAATCTCTGAGCCAAGTTATTCATAAGTAATACATTGCATAGTCATGGTAAATTCAACCAAGTACTTTTACTTGTGGATTCCTTCACGATTCACACCACAAGTGGTTACATATTATTACTAGTTATTAGGATTCTTGATAAAATTACCTAGGGCTCCTTATTATCTATAAATAAGTTATTAGCATATGTAATTCACGACTTCAAACATACCAAACATCTAACCATATTGGATGAATACAATCACCTAAATGCTTAACACAATAAACATGAACGATAAAAAAAGAATAGAAATCAAACTAGCCGACCAGATTGATTCTCATATTTAGAACTTCCGATTACATCTCTAACCAAGAAGATTCAGCTATTTCTGAGTTCACTAAAACCCGTGGAAAATATAAAGGTGAAGAAGATAAAATATCCCAGTTTCCTCCTTCAAAGGGGTGAACCAAAATGTGTTATCTATTAGAGCTTTCTCGGTGGAACCCACAAGTTTTGCTATCTCAAGCTTGTTGTTCGGTGATCAAAACTATATATTGATTTCTAGTCTACTATGTTAAGTTTCTGATAGGATATAATTGTAGTTGAGTATCAGAGATCACAAATGAAGACTGAAGATCAACGAAGAAATTTGGAGAACTTCTGCATTAGGTATGTGAAGACTGAACCATTCTATTTTACTCATTGTACCATCATTCTATCTATTGAGACTATGTCATATAACTTATAGTAGATTCACAAAGAAGATGTTTTGAGTCAAGATTGTCTTGTGAAAATTCTCGAAATATGATTTAGACATTAGATGTTCAAAGGTCATATTAGTTCTGTGGATCAATTAAAAATTGCCCATGCAAATGATTATATCACTTTGGAATGTTTCAAACATCCTAAAAGAGAAATATGAACTTACTGAAATTTCTTCTCAGGGTAGGTTGGCCAAATTAGTTTTCAAACCATGGATATTTGAGATACAAAAATATAAGAAGGTTGGCGAACCAGTTCGCAAACCAAAAGTTTAGTTGGGAACAGTTCACAAACCCGATTGGCGAATCGTGGTGAACTCATTTTATAAATTGAATTAATTGGCTAGACGTTGGCGAACCCGGTTCACGAACCAAGGTCAACTAAGTTCGGTAGTCTAGTAGGGTTGGCGAACCCGGTTCAAGAATCGTAACACCCTGACTCGTGAACAAGACTTACGGTTGGCGAATCGTTGTACCAACCGACAATGTTTAGCAAATGCTCAAAGACTTATTATTTTAATATGTTTAGCATCGTTAGAACTATCTTAAATAATTCTAATTAAGACTCCATGGATCACCCAAACACTTATGTGTGTGAAATATGATTAATTTCCTAGTTTTTTAAATGAACATCAAATAGCTTTTAGTTCTTTGGCTAACTTTCCAAACCGACGGTCATTATACACGGTTCTGTAACCGAACCTATGTGTATAGTCTTCTATTGTAGTTTGAAGACCTAATTAGTTTGCTTGATTCTCCAGTTATCTTAGCTTGAATTCTAAGCTTACCCTGGTCTTTGAAAACTATAATTAGAGAAAAGGAAAATTAATCCCTGGCATTTTGTGTCCTAGTTGATTCTGGAGTATCCGCTATTGACCTTTTGGGTCTACGACTAAAAATAATTCTCTTGGGGATTCGTGAAGTCAGGTCCAAATATATTTACCTTGATAGTTTGTGAATCCTGATATTGCTTTTCTGTTATCGAGGTTTTCGTAACCTCTTTCAGGAAAGATAGATAGTAATCACAAAGTTCTCCCCGTCTCAGACTTTGTGATTCCTCAAGATAGATATCTAAAAACTTATTTTAGTTGATATTTCGACGATTGCTCTTGAGAGGTGGTTAAGAATCTAGATAGGTAGTCGTAAGTTCCGGATTTATAAGGTTTACTATCTTTTATTGCAAACAGATTTCCACACCTTGATCTTTGATCTAAACGGAAATTAAGTATACTTAGTTGTTAAAGGCAGATTGGTATCAAAAGTCATCACTTCGGCTGAAGCAACTCTTAGGATGTAAAGGGCGTAAGCTAAGGGAATCAAGTGTGTAGAACCTTGCGAGATTCAAGATACATAAGGAGCGTGATTGTAACCGAATCGCTTGGAGGGTGGATTCGGTCTCAACCACATTCCATTCCGAAATCTGATAGTAGGCTAGTGTCTGTAGCGGCTTAATACAGTATGGTGTTCAATCAGGACGAGGTCCCGGGGTTTTTCTGCTTGTGGTTTCCTCATTAACAAAATTTATGGTGTTTTGTGTTTTTTGTTTTCCGCATTATATTTTTTATCTTTATGATTGGATTTACACAAGTTTTTACGTACTCAATCTAAGTGGATTCATCCGCTTGATTGTAATCGATTCCGAGATTAGTTTCTTGTAGAATTCATATCTTGAAAGATGGATAACAAGTTTAATCACTTGGCGGAATTCCGTTTGAATTATTTGGATAGACTAGATTGACCTTGGATATTGATTGTTGATATCGTCCAAGTACACTGCTTAACAACCAGGTTCAAGGACCTTGTGTCTATATACACATACTGATTAAGTATATGTTGAGATATTGACTCTAAATACATATTGTCAAGGATCACTAAGTTGGTATACTTGTAATTGTATTAAGTTTGGTCTATATAGGTTTCCAAACGAAAAAGTTGGGTGTAATTGGTATACCTTGCGACTTTTCATTTTTTTTTTGTGTGGAGAAGTTGTGTTCAAAGTTATATCTAAATTCCCCTTCATACAGGATTTGTAACCTTCTCTTAATGTCTATCCAATTAGGAAACTTAACATCCTCAAACACTTACATCTATTATTGATTCCTATCTAAATTGGAGACTTGACCTCCTAAAAGACCAACAAAAATCCCTTTCTTTATGTCCAAGGAAAGCCCAAAACGAACTCATCTTTCATTTCTCTCGCAAGCCCAACAAGGCGTAACATCCAACAAAAACTGAATCGAAGTTGATTTGTATTGTTTTGATCATAAGTCCTTCATACGACCTCGGAGTGACTTATTCTCCGATTGGAATGTATGTGAAGATAAATGTCTAAATCCTCATTGCATACACATCTATTTTCTCTAAAATTCTTCTCCAACCCTAACTTCTTAAATCAATGTGTAGATGATATGGCCTAATTCTGGGAAGACATCCTCAAGGTGGAAGATGAGTTCTACTCCTAGTCTTTCTTTTAGTGAAATAAAATATAAAATAAAAATAGAATTATTGTTAACCAATTAATAAATGACACATAGAGCAACTGCAATGGTGCGAACATAACTAAAGACCAAAAACTAAAAAATTTGGGTTTGGTCCGTGGTGCTACGCTACGGTAGAAAAGCATAATTGGTGGAGCGCAAATATAATGTTCATTTCTTATGGGGCGTGGATATAATTTGCGTTTGTTTGGGACGTACGTATAAGTTACGCCTATAACGAGGCGTAGATCAAATAAATGTTTGTTGTGGCGCGGCTCTATAATTCACGCCTCACTTAGAACGGAATTTATACCTACGCTGATGGGGCGAAAAGCTAAGTAGCCGCCTGTAATGAAGCAAAAAAATTATGTTCGCCCCACTTTACACATTTACTCCACACACGTGTTGGCGTTGGTATAATGTTTGTTGGAAATGAGCGAACATTATAAGTTCGCCTGTCAACGGACAGTTGTATAATTCACGCCCTATCAGGCGAGCTTTATAAATGCGCCTCACTCAAATGTAATTTAAATTTACGCCTCACTCAACGCACAAAAATTTTATATCCGCCTCATCTTAAACGTAAGTTATATGTGCGCATGCTATGAAACGTACGTTAAATTTCCGCTCGACCAAATTTGGGGTTGGTCCGGATTTCAGAACAAATTAATCTGATATTTGTATTTGGTTTTATTCTTGTTTTTAATTTTTACTCCGTTCCATTGTGATATGTTGGTGGACCAAATTTTTAGTTATGCTGTTCCATTGTGGATGCTCTTAAGAGACTAAAAAACTCAGAGATTAAGATTGAGTTGAGTTGGCGATGATTTTTTTTTAATTTTAAGTACTTAGAAATTTGTACTTGTGTAAGTAAATTTTTTCCAAGAGAAAGTCCAAACAATATTTACACATATGAAACAAGTAGAAGGAAATTGTTACCAAAAAGCTCTTGTGGCCACATCACCAAAGGCGCGACGGGACCATTTAGTGTGAATTTACCTTGCTCTCCATCATTTTCCTCCAAAATTAGTTTTATTTTTTTCGTTTTCATCCAATCAGTTTTGGATATAGTTAGGTCACAATTTTAGAATTTTAAAATCATTTCCTTCCGTTTTCGGTTTTGGTGTTTAGTCAAAAATCGTACCAAACAACACTCACAAGATCTGACGGCTTTGTACCCTTTTTTCTACACTTACAAATGCTTAAATCAATCATGGGACAAGACGTGGCACAGTCAAAAATATTAATTGAGGAACGAATCCAACATTGAAATTGGTGTCGGGCCGGAAAGAGGGCCTGGATTCTTTCTCTAAGATTTGTCCATCTTTAACATTTTATTTTAGGCCCCATAATTCGAGGTGTAGTGATCATGTATTTCAATTTATGGATGTAATTGAATATTACGTAAATGCACCTAATTATCGATATAAGTACGGGGCTTTCATGCTACTATTCCTTCAAATAAAATAAAATAAAAAATTAAGCAAGACAAAACCAATTATTTTAGAAGTGTTTATTCGATAAACTCCTCTTTTTTGTATCCAAATTTTTACTTATGGCATATTACATTTAGTTACTTCACAAACATAGAGGACCTAGGTTATGCGAAAGTTGTTCCAACAATCACACGATCAGCTACGAGTAATTAGAACGAGTGTCATCATTTCTGATCAATCTGTTGTCAGTTCAAAAATATGGAAACATGATTAATGACTAATATATGTAAATCTATCTTAATGAATCCAAGTTACACTTATAACACATGGCGCCATGCCGAAGTAAGAGACAGACAAAATATATCCCTCCTCAAAGACTTAGGAATACATATTAGGAGTATCACTTTAGCAAATGGTGTGCGAGCATCTCACTATGATAGTTCCATATGTATGCTAGCTTTAATAAAGTTTTTCCCCAAATGGAAAAGAAATCTCTAGGACTTGGCTTTTCCCTAATCTAATCGTATATAATATCTCATATCCCCTCCTCCTCCATCTCTAATCTTTCTTTTTTCCTTGAGCTTTCTTCATACTCATTCTTCATCAGGAAGATATCTCGAGAAAATCAAGATCTTGGAAAATACTATTTGTACTTAAATTATTTTTAAAGTTAAAAAAAACTAAAAATCTATTAATTATTCTTATATACTTATGTTATTTTTAAAATCGAAAAAAGAAATGTTTGGTGTTACATATGGGTGATCTTAACCGAGTGAAGGCTTACAGATCAAAATATGTTGTTACAGAGCTTGTTCCTTTGGGAGTTTTTTAGGCGTTTCTGGTCATAAAGAGAAAGATATCTAAATCGACCTTTACTTTAGGGGTCGAGGACAACAAATTCTTGATTTAGTAACCATTGAATCGACAATCCATGAAGACCTAATCATGCTATTTATTTTATTTAATTTCACTGTGAATAGTTCTGTATTTATGCTAGCATTAATAAAATGAATATAAAAAAACCGGTGTTCAATAATCCATGATGACCTACGAGAATTTATATATCATAGTTTAGGTGTAACTTCACTTTTAATGAAGTTATATATACATATAGAATTAGCATACCCATCAAGGCTCTTTGATGATTCTACACCTTTGAAAGGGCTTGCTGAGTCTACCTACAAGATTCAAGAAGAAAATGTTAATCAACAATTGATGAGTGCCAAATATTGTATAATTTTATCCCTTTTTGTTGGCATTTAACTCATCTTTTGTGCAGTAATTCTACATTTTATCCCATATTCTGTATTTTCATTGTTTTCAAGAATAAATATTTTTCTTACTTAATTTTGCATTTTTAGGTAATAAATAAAGTCTGGATGACTTGCGGAGCGGAAAAGAGCTGAAGAGTAGTGAAAAGCCGGAAGAAATTACGCAAGGAAGCCGCAAAGAATGGTGCGCACAAGACCAAAAAGCTAGGAATGGGCTCAAGAAGGAAGAATTGTTCTTAAAGAAGATATGGGCTTGGCATACCCAAGGCCCAAAACCCTTGCCCAAACCCATTTTCTATATCCATACCCACTTCTCATGTAGCCGTCAGATTGGAACTATATCATCATCCAACGGTCGCCTCCTCTTCGTGCATCAAAGTCTGAAATTCCTGACCAACACTACAGCACCTAACCTCGATCTTCGCCGTTAACTTCGTTGTATCAAGACATCCGACGGTCGCTACTAGCCTCTTCAGGGGTAGCCATCCGATTCACCTACCAGCTTCGCATCCAGTGACTCAGATTCGCCAACATCGAACTTTGATATCCCTCCTCACACACTAGCAACCTATACCTATTAACCTAAAAACATCGACCATTCTTCTGTTCTCTTCTCTTTCTTCTTCTCCCTCTTTCTCCCCTACCCCGACAGTTGCAGAACCACCACCACCTTCTCCACCTGCTCTGACTCCATCACCACCTCTACCTGTCTCACATCATCCCTAAACTACCAACCCATCATCACCCCCTAACTATCTAGCCCCCTATTCCCTCAATCTCTCACGTTTCTTCCCTGAAACCCTAAGCGTGAGAGGTTGATGAAGTAGGTGACCTAGAGATGAAATTGAAGCATGGGAATTACGCAAGGGAAGCAGAGAAGACATGGGTCGATGCTAATTGAGGAGATTTGTCACATCAAGGTAAGAAAAACCCAAACCCTAATTTCAGTTAATTTGGGGATTTTCGAGAAAACCCTAATTACTGCTAGGGAGAGCATGAGGAAGAACAGTGGCAACATGGGTATGATTAAATTAGTCGAATTAGGTGAGAAACCCTAATTTTGTCACTGTTCAATTTGGGGATTTGGGGGATTTTTTTTTGTAAACCCTAATTTGGGTGTCTGGGTATAAATAGAACTGATGTAAGTGTTGTTGGGTATGCCTGGATTAGCCAGAGCACCACCTCAGAGGCCTGGACTAGCCAGTGCCCTCAATTATCCATGTTCTGTGAATTTCAATTATAGTTCTTAATTCAGTTAATTTCAATTTCAAATGTTAATTATGTTTATCATGTTTTTAATTACTGTCAACATGTTCTAGTTCTTCAGTTAGGGCTCAGATGAAGCCTAGTGCACTGTTGAATGATGTATTGCTAGGATAGTTATCTTGATGCCTGTTTTGCTTGTGCAATGGGAAGAAATCAGTGCTCTGGTATGCCTGTGATTGACTGTGCTGTCAAAAGACAGTCAATACTAGGGGCATATCAGTGAGCAAGCTGATTTTCCTCCCATTCTAATGTATGCATAGGATGTTCAACTCAACCTAGAAATATGTTGTTTGATTAGGACACAAGGTGGATTCTAAGCATTGGCTTAACCACAAATCCTTTACAATCACTTATAATTTCAGTTCTATTTTGTTCCCTTCTAAATTTACTTTCCTTCACTGTTTTTCTTGCATTTTGAAGTTGTTGTGCACTGAAATCAGTGCACAAACTCCCCCCTGCCCTTGGCTTAGGCCTTGGTTCCATTGTTCTTTGTTTAGTTTCATTGTTCTGTCACCTTCTCATAATACTTTTGTTCTGTTTGCTTTTGTTCATTGTTTTTCTTTTGATGTGTTCACTGTCACCTTCTCACAACACTTTTGTTACTTCACTTTCAAGTTCTGTCACTTAAAAGCCCATTTGTTCTCTTGCTTGGCTAAAGCCTAGTTCATAGCTCAGAAGCCTAGCTAATCTAAAGGCCCATCCAACTGAGCCCAAGGCTCAGTTCATTCCAAAAATCAAAGGTCCAGTCCACTGTGGACTTAATCAAAGCCCAGGTGAAAAGCTAAGGCCCAGTTCACTGTTACCAAGCCCAGTTCAGTCCATCAAAGGCCCAAATTGCTTCACAGTTAATCAAAGCCCATTAGCAATTTAGAAACCCAAAATAGTTAGAAACTCCAAAACACTCCCAGTCTCTGTGGATCGACCCGTACTTGCACGAGCTACAACTGACGACCGTGCACTTGCGGTATTACTGTAGGCCCGTTTCATTTCGCTTCAATATTTACACGCTTTCCCGGGCCCACCAAGTTTTTGGCGCCGCTGCCGGGGAGTGGTGCTTGCTGCTGCTGATTTCCTTTGCTGTCCTGACCTGCAATCATTGCACTGAGTTGTCTGAGCTTCATCACTATCATTGCAGGTGCCACTGAGTTGCTGCAGAGCTGTGTTGCTGGCCACCTGAGCTGCTGCTGCTGCTGGAACCTTGGCTGCTGCTGTTGCTGGAGCTGGTGAACCAAGCCTGCTGCTGCCAAGCCAAAGCAACTGGGCTGCCAACTGAAGCTGCGTTTCACTGCTGGGCTTCACTGGTGGTGGTCTGCTGGGCTTCGCCAAACTTTGCAACTGGGCTTAGCCACCTGCTGCTGCTGGGCTCTGCCTTTTTCTGTTGCTGGGCTCGTGATCTTCTGCTCCTGGGCTTCGCAGCTGATCCTCCTGGGCTCGTGTTGCTGAACCAATTCCAACTGTTGCTGGGCTTGGGCGTGAGCTGCTTAGGACGATCCTAAAGCCCAACTGGGCTAGTGCAACCAAAGGGAACAAAAGCCTAACTAGGCTTCCCTCCTTAACCAAGTAAGCCTAAACCATGAGTAACCCACTTGGGCCCCATTAAATATTCAATTTGGGTATGTAATAATTAATTTATTTTTAATTTGGGCTTGTAATAATTATTTTTATTTTCTTTTTCTTTTATTTTTCTTTTATGGGCTTGTAATTATTTATTGTTGTTTTTATTTTCTTTTGTGGGGTGTGATAATTTATGCTAGGCTAAGTTCAAAAAAAAAAAAAAAAAAAAAAAAAAAAAAAATTTGCTCCTTATTTCAAAACCAAAATTTTCTCCCTCTTTAAAAACCAAAATTTTATCCCAAGCAAAACCAAATTTTCTTTTCAAAACCCTTTCAAACCAAATTTTCAAAACCCATTAAAACCAATTTTTTTGAAAAAATGGGCGAGTGTGTGAATAAACTCCGTAGTCTCCATGAATACATGTACCCTAACATAATAAGTCAGTTATCATGTATCGTCTTACCCCAGACTGATGGCCTATTTGAACTAAATGCAAGTATGGTACAAATACTTCCTATGTTTCGAGGGTTCGATTCTGAGAATCCCTATAACCATGTAAGAGAGTTTGAACAAATTGTCCGGGCTTTACAACCTGACCATATATCCGAAGACTCTTTGAAATTGCGCTTGTTTACATTTTCTTTAAAAGAAAGGGCTAAAACATGGTTTTACAATCTGAGGCCGCAGTCAATCACCACTTGGGACCAACTCACAAATCAATTTGTCGGAAAGTTCTTTCCACATCATAGGACCATCTCTATTCGTCGAAGTATTAATTGTTTTGTCCAGTTAGATGGAGAAACACTTTTTCATTATTTTGAACGATTTAATGATTTGTTGTTTGAGTGTCCTCATCATGGCCTCGAGAAGTGGAGACTGGTCGCCATTCTTTATGAGGGACTAGACTTTAAGTCTCGAGCCTTGGTTGAATCTATGTGTAATGGTGAATTCATTGATAAAACTGTGGACGATGCATGGTTATTTCTAGCTGAAGTTGCAGCAGAGAAAACCCATCAGTGGGAAACCTATAGGGAAACTAGGACCATGCCACATGATATGGGTAATCACCATGAGTCAGATGTTGATTTTCCCAATGAGCTTAATTCTGGATATAGTGTTTCATACCCTATTGCTGAAAATGTCAATCCATATTCACCTATTTTAGAGGCAGATGTATGGACGAAAAACACTAATGGTTTTGACAAAGTAGGATTTTCATGTATTTGTGATGATGATGATTATGATGATGTTATATTAGAAGAACATGTCTATGCTGAAAATGTTATGGAACCTTTGGGTTCAAATACATTAGGCTTTTCTGCCCCGACCTTCATGAATGATGTTTCTTCTAGTATTCCATATACATGTGATGAGGCTACTAATTTAGATATTGTGCAGTTATCCTGTGAAGAGCATGACTTAGGTAATGTTGAATCTTCTGTTGACACTAATGATCCTATGCATGAAAATATAGTTGATGTGTCTGATTCCATACCTAAGCCACAATATATTGCTTGTTTTGATGTTAATTTGGATATTTCGGATAACCATGATTCTGAATTTGGACTTGTGAAATTGTGTTGTGATGATGAGCATGCTACACAACTTGATTATGATTTAGAAAATGATGATGTGACTGATAATATTGGTACTTTTGATCTCATGCATGTGAGAAACTTAGATGTCACCTTCTTGCCTAAGTCACAGATTGAGATTATTCCACCCAACCTAGATTTGGTTTGTAACAAAAATTTTAAACCAACTTTTCTGAGAATACCTAATCTAGGCCTGGAACTGTGTGCCTCTCAAGTCCTCTTGGACTATTTTGCATCTAAATACAATATTTTCGAGAAGCCACAGTTAGGATATGCATGTTTGCCCGTCCCTAGCAAAGTTCATTTTGAGCTAGACCTTGCGCATGATGAACCCCCAAAACTGCGAGATTTTGTACCCAAAATTATATCTGTTGAAAAATCCAGGTTTGGGGGTAGCTCATTTTGTTTCACAGTTTCACTTGCGTTTCTTTCCTGTTATATTTGTGTGAAGCTGTTGAAACCTCTACACTTTGTCTTTTGGGTTGATCCTCAACTCTTTAGATTGTTAGTGTATGGTGAATTTTTTGTATATAATCCAGTAGATAAAATTTCTTAAAACCCTTTTGTTCCTTTTGTATATATTTTGCTAATCCAATATGATCTCGACTGACATATGTTGGATTCTTGCCTTGAATAAACGGAGTTCTAATATTGCTTTTGCCGAAATCGGGTATTCTCTTTCCTTTTTCTCTACTCAACATGATCCTCTTCATATGTTGTATTATAATTTTGTTCATATTTTGAAACATTGAGGACAATGTTTAGTTTAGGTTTGGGGGTGAAAAGTAGATACTTTGATAATATGCCATAATTGAAAAATAGAACTCCTTCTTTTTGAAAAAAATGAAAAAATCAAAATTAAAAATTAAAAATTGAAAAAAAAAAAAAAACATAAAAATCGAGCTCATTTACCTTGAAATGTTGACTCTTGTGCAAATATGTAATTATTAGGAGTCTTAGTCTAGATATTTAGGCACCCTGATTCTAGCACAATTCACATAGTGATAAGAAACTTGCACGCGCACGATCTACCAATACATGTATAGCCTCATCCTTGAGGTGTTCTATCGGAAGTTTTAGTTGCCAATCACTTTAGAATACTGAACGAAACTTGACTAGCTTGTTCTTTGGTTGGTTGGGATAGAAGGTGGAGGTTACATTAAGAAAACAACCATCGAATTTAACTGGGTGCATCAAAAAGGGCTACCTCTTGCAAAGTGTCATGTAATTTTTGTTTCCTTTTGTATATGTATCAAAACTGTTTCCTTATCAAAAAAAAAAAAAAAAAATCAATCAAGTATTTATCAATTCCATCCTCTCTTGTTCCAAAAATAAAAGAGAATAGTCAATGTAAATAAGAGTCATGTAAATAGTCATTTTGTTGTTTCATTGTAATAAGCAAGGAGGGTGTATGCCATTGATGTACAACGCGAGTAATTGTGAAATACCTCCAACTCATTCACAATTCTCGTAAAGTCCGGACAGCTTGCTAGATTTCGACCTTGGTTCTTAGCCTGAGAAACTATCTCTTGGTGATTAGTAGTCATAACATCCGATCTTTCTTTACACATGTGTAGATACACTTTACACTCTTATCACATGTGTTTATTTGTTATCAGTGCTAGGATTGTGCCTTTGATAGCTAGATTGACATCTCCATTTTGCTGTGAGCTTAAACTGTCTTGCACATGTCACATTTGATGGAATCTGAGCTTATATTTTGACCTAGAACTTTGTAGGTACGTTCTAAGCAAACCTTCACGAGACTTCACTCGTCCACTAGGGACACTTAGTGGTTTAAAAGGCTTAGTGCATACGCTAAATGCATTCGAGAGACCAGCGACAGTGGTATAGGTAGGATTTCCTTAGTTTTGTTTTACTTGAGGACAAGTAAAATTCAGGTTTGGGGGTATTTGATGAGTGCCAAATATTGTATAATTTTATCCCTTTTTGTTGGCATTTAACTCATCTTTTGTGCAGTAATTCTACATTTTATCCCATATTCTGTATTTTCATTATTTTCAAGAATAAATATTTTTCTTACTTAATTTTGCATTTTTAGGTAATAAATAAAGTTTGGATGAATATCGGAGCGAAAAGAGCAGAAAAGTAGTGAAAAGCCGGGAGGAATTACACAAGGAATCCGCGAAGAATGTTGTGCACAAGACCAAAAGGCTAGAAGTGGGCTTGAAGAGGAAGAATTGTTCTTAAAGAATATATGGGCTTGGCATACCCAAGGCCCAAAACCCTCACCCAAATCCATTTCCTATATCCATACCCGTTTCCCTTTCTAGCCGTCAGATTGGATCATCTCAGCATCCTATGGTCGCAGCATCGCCAGTACATCAAAGTCTGAAGCTCCTGTCTAACACTACAACACCTAACTCCATATGGTATCGTTAATTTTGTTGTATTGTATAATCCAACAGTCGCTGCAGGATCCACTTCATCTCACCGTCAGATTGATCTTTCATCTCCATATCCCACGGTCGAGATTCGCCAAACATCGAACTCGATGATCCCGCTACACACCATAGCGACCGAACCCTATGACCTAACCAAACATCCCCTTCTTCCCAAAACAATCGACCTTCACCTTCTTCCTCTCCACCATACCCTGTGCAGAACCACCACCATCACCCTGCAACACCAACTCCATGTTCCCGCTCAACCACCACCACAACCACCTCTACTAACTCTCAAATCACTCAACCACTATAACCCATCTCCACCACTATCATTACCATCTATCTAGCCACCTATTTTCTCAATTTCTACACGTTTCTCTTCCAAAACCCTAACGTGTAAAATTGATAAATTAGGTCGAGTTAGAAGAGCAATTGGAAGTAGCTAGAGACGCAGGAGAAGAATAAGAGGCATGGGTCGAAGTCAGTAGCAGTTTTCAGAGATTAGGTATGAATTAATTTCATTTTTTATCAAACCCTAATTTCATAAATTGGGGATTTTGGGGGAAAGTGATTGAATGTATAATTAGAGGCATGGGTCGACGTATTAGGGCTGTTATCAGTAGGTTAGGTGAGTCAATTTTGAATTTTTGGTAAACCCTAATTTTAATAATTTGGGGATTTTTCTTAGGGTTTGTAATTGACTATAAATAGATGTGTTGGGTGATGTAATGAGGATATGCCTGGATTAGCCAGTGCACCACCAAGAGGACTGGAATAGCCAGTTCCTCAATTCCTCACATGTTCTGTTTATGTTCAATATTTGAATTCATGTTTCAATTATCTTGTATGATGTATGTTTGTGTTAGCATGTTAGTCATGAGCTAAGTCTCACTAGCTGAGGCTCAGATGAAGCTTTAGTGGACTGTTAGGTAGTGGAATGTTAGGTTAGAAGCCTTAGTTCACTGAATTGATTGAGCAATGAGAGAAATCAGTGCTCACTAGTGCTTGTGATTGATTGTACTGTCAAAAGACAGTCAATACTAGGAGCACATCAGTTGAGCAAGCTGATTATCTTGCTATTCCCTTTTTGTATGCTTAGGATCTTAAGTTGGCCTTAACTGTCACTTAGTTCCATTAGGGATTCAACCTAGAATTACATTATCTGGATAGGTCACAAGGGTGGATTCAAAGCCTTAGCTTAACCCACAATTTGTTTTTACAGTCACTTGAAACTCTAATTCTGTTATTCTTATTGCTCAGTTGAGTTTTCCTTGCTGTTTTATTTAGCTTTTGCACTTCACATCTTGCTGTGCACTGAAATCAGTGCACTGCCTTCCCTGCCCTTGGCTTACAGCCTTGGTTCTTAACTGTTCTGCCTTATTGCTTTGCCTTGCTCACTTCCTTGGCCTATCCCTCATTGTCACTGCCTTGCATATAGCTTAGCTAGGAAAACTTCATAACACCCCAAGTCCCTGTGGAATGACCCTGTTCTTGCACACAAGCTACAACTGACCCTGTGCACTTGCAGGTATCACTGTAGGCTGTCTTTTGCTCTTATTTTATACATATCCCAAATCCTACCAAGTTTTTGGCGCCGCTGCCGGGGATTGGTGCTGTGTTTTTCTTGTAGTTTTCTTAGCTATTTTTGCATTTCACTGCATAGCATTTGCATCTGCATCTGCTTCACTTCATTTGCTGTTGGACCTGCTGTTCTGAACCAGTTTTTCCTCTGCTGGGACGCCACCAAGGAAAAGAACCAAAGCCCAACTGGGTTTTTGCAACAATATCAGAGCAGCTGGGCTGTGCTAACAAGGTAAGCCTAAACCCATTAAGAGAACCCAACCTGTGGGCTTCCAATTTTTAATTGTGGGCTTGTAATAATTAACCCAATTTTTGGGCTTTTTATTTTCTGTTGGGTTTGTAATTAATTATATTTGGGATTGTATTTAATTTTTGTGGGCTTGTTTAAATTCTTTCATTGGACTTGTATTTTGGACTCTGGGTTTAAACCCAGCTGAGCTTGTAACCGATTGTAGGCTTGTTTCCACTCAAGAGTGGACCTCGAAACCAAAGTTTTAAAACAAACGTCGGGCCTTAACCAACTGGGCCAAATTAAACTTTCAAAATTAAAACTTAGTGTTTCGTGGGCCGCAGCCTTCCTCCCATTCCATTAGAGGACCAACAGTGGGCTTGCTCCCAATTTCAAAAACCAAAACTTTTCTCCCATTCAAAAACCAAATTTTACTTGCTCCCATTTTAACAACCAATTTTTTTTCTTCTTTAACCCATTAAAACCAAACTTGCTCCCAAATTCTAAAAAACCAAAAAAATGTCTCCCACCAAAACCAAATTTTTCCCAAAAATCCAAACCCTTTAAAAACCAAATTCTGAGCTTTGTACATTCTTTACTTAGCTTTTGAGCCAATCATGAATAGATCTTTTTCTACAGTTGGGGAGTACAACAAATCCCTTAGAGAACTTGCATATGGACAAACTTCACGTTATGAACCTTCCACGAACCATGATGTCAATAGTCATAGGAATTATTATGGACATTTTCAAAGTCCCGAGCCGCAATACATGAACCCTAATGACTATTCATACATGCATCATTCATCGCAACGTGAAAATGAACACTCTGCTAGAGCCTCACTCACACAATCATCACTTATGGATCAATTAGAAGCTCGAATCGCAGCTTTAGAAATGCAATCACATGAGGAATCTGTCACATCTAATTTTCTTAGGCAACCTGAAATCTATGCATGTCCCGCATGTGGTAGTTTAGACCACCCTGTTGAGAATTGTCATATTTTGCATAATTTTAGGCAATCTAGAGAAAGTCCAAGGTATAAAATGCCCATAAATTGTGAGAATGGTAGTCATTGGGACCATAATCAATCCTTTGAGGGTTGCGATCAATATTTTGTAAACCCTAATGACCATGCACACATGTACCATTCACCACAATTGGAACATGAAGAATTTGGTACTCCCATGAATTTAGACTCCACCACAGAAGCTTTAAGACTCAGTAAGCAAGACTTTGATAGATCTACATCACGAATTCATGCATATTTAGATCAGATTTTGCTTCACCTACAAAAGGAGGAAATTCATGAGGAAATGTATGTTGTCCCTAATGAAGTATCTAGTCCCATTCATGTAAATAATGTTGAATATGAACATAATTTAGAGGAACATGAATCGACTAATGACACCACCATTGTTAATGAGGACCAATATGCATGCTACCATGATGATGATTATGATGATATGTTAGAAGAACATGAAAATATTGTGGAACCTGTTGGTTCAAAAACATATGGCTTCTCGCCCTCGACCTTCATGACTGTTGTTCTTTCTAATACTCATTGTAATTCATTTGATTTTGATATTGACATGGGATTCGTACAATTATTTTGTGAAGATGAGCATGACATAGGAATAGTTGAATCTTCTGTAGACACTAATATGCATGAAAATATATTTGATGTGTCTGATTCTCTACCTAGGTCACATTGTGATATTTCTCCTGATTTGCCGATGCATGAGAATGAATCTGTTGATGATATTAATGACTCTGATTGTGATCTTGCCAATTTGTTTGATGATTGTGAGCATGTTGTGACACTTGTAGAAGACTTAGGAGATGTTGATGTGATTAATAATGATGTGCCTATCTTCCTACATAAGTCACAATCTGATGGCCTTCCATCCAACCTAGATTTGGTTTGTACCCATATTGTCAAACCGACTTTTCTGAGAGTCCCTAATCTAGGTTTGGAACTGTGTGCTTCCCAAGTCCTCTTGGACTATTTTGTTTCTAAGTATAATAGATTTGAGGAACCACAGTTGGAATTAGCATGTTTGCCCGTCCCTAGCACAGTTTACTTTGAGTTAGACCTTGTACATGATGAACCCCCAAAACTGCGAGATTTTGTTTCCAAAATTTTATCCGTTGAAAAATCCAGGTTTGGGGGTAGCTCATTTTGTTTCACAGTTTCACTTGCGTTTCTTTCCTGTTATATTTGTGTGAAGCTGTTGAAACCTCTACACTTTGTCTTTTGGGTTGATCCTCAACTCTTTAGATTGTTAGTGTATGGTGAATTTTTTGTATATAATCCAGTAGATAAAAATTTAAAAAAAAATCCTTTTGTTCCTTTTGTATATATTTTGCTAATCCAATATGATCTCGGCTGACATATGTTGGATTCTTGCCTTGAATAAACGGAGTTCTAATATTGCTTTCGCCGAAATCGGGTATTCTCTTTCCTTTTTCTCTACTCAACATGATCCTCTTCATATGTTGTATTATAATTTTGTTCATATTTTGAAACATTGAGGACAATGTTTAGTTTAGGTTTGGGGGTGAAAAGTAGATACTTTGATAATTTGCCATAATTGAAAACAAGAACTCCTTCTTTTTGAAAAAAAATTAAAAAATCAAAATAAAAAATTAAAAAATTAAAAAAATCATAAAAATGGGCTCATTTACCTTGAAATGTTGACTCTTATGCAAATATGTAATTATTAGGAGTCTTAGTCTAGATATTTAGGCACCCTGATTCTAGCACAATTCACATAGTGATAAGAAATTTGCACGCGCACGATCTACCAATACATGTATGGCCTCGATCTTCAAGGTGTTTGATAGGAAGTTACGATTGCCAATCACTTTAGAATACTGAACGAAACTTGACTAGCTTGTTCTTTGGTTGGTTGGGATAGAAGGTGGAGGTTACATTAAGAAAGACAACCATCGAATTTAACTGGGTGCATCAAAAAGGGCTACCTCTTGCAAAGTGTCATGTAATCTTTTGTTTCCTTTTGTACATGTATCAAAAGTGTTTTCAAAAAAAAAAATAAAATAAAATAAAAATAAAAATAAAAAATCAGAAAAATACAAATCAATCAAGTATTTATCAATTCCATCATCTCTTGTTCCAAAAATAAAAGAGAATAGTCAATGTAAATAAGAGTCATGTAAATAGTCATTTTGTTGTTTCATTGTAATAAGCAAGGAGGGTGTATGCCATTGATGTACAACGCGAGTAATTGTGAAATACCTCCAACTCATTCACAATTCTCGTAAAGTCCGGACAGCTAGCTAGATTTCGACCTTGGTTCTTAGCCTGAGAAACTATCTCTTGGTGATTAGTAGTCATAACATCCGATCTTTCTTTACACATGTGTAGATACAATTTACACTCTTATCACATGTCTTTATTTGTTATCAGTGCTAGGATTGTGCCTTTGATAGCTAGATTGACATCTCCATTTTGCTGTGAGCTTAAACTGTCTTGCACATGTCACATTTGATGGAATCTGATCTTATATTTTGACCTAGAACTTTGTAGGTACGTTCAAAGCAAACCTTCACGAGACTTCACTCGTCCACTAGGGACACTTAGTGGTTTAAAAGGCTTAGTGCATACGCTAAATGCATTCGAGAGACCAGCGACAGTGGTATAGGTAGGATTTCCTTAGTTTTGTTTTACTTGAGGACAAGTAAAATTCAGGTTTGGGGGTATTTGATGAGTGCCAAATATTGTATAATTTTATCCCTTTTTGTTGGCATTTAACTCATCTTTTGTGCAGTAATTCTACATTTTATCCCATATTCTTTATTTTCATTGTTTTCAAGAATAAATATTTTTCTTACTTAATTTTGCATTTTTAGGTAATAAATAAAGTCTGGATGACTTGCGGAGCGGAAAAGAGCTGAAGAGTAGTGAAAAGCCGGAAGAAATTACGCAAGGAAGCCGCAAAGAATGGTGCGCACAAGACCAAAAATCTAGGAATGGGCTCAAGAAGGAAGAATTGTTCTTAAAGAAGATATGGGCTTGGCATACCCAAGGCCCAAAACCCTTGCCCAAACCCATTTTCTATATCCATACCCACTTCTCATGTAGCCTTCAGATTGGTTCTATATCATCATCCAACGGTCGCCTCCTCTTCGTGCATCAAAGTCTGAAATTCCTGACCAACACTACAGCACCTAACCTCGATCTTCTCCGTTAACTTCGTTGTATCAAGACATCCGACGGTCTCTACTAGCCTCTTCAGGGGTAGCCATCCGATTCACCTACCATCTTCGCATCCAGTGACTCAGATTCGCCAACATCGAACTTTGATATCCCGCCTCACACACTAGAAACCTATACCTATTAACCTAAAAACATCGACCATTCTTCTGTTCTCTTCTCTTTCTTCTTCTCCCTCTTTCTCCCCTACCCCGACAGTTGCAGAACCACCACCACCTTCTCCACCTGCTCTGACTCCATCACCACCTCTACCTGTCTCACATCATCCCTAAACTACCAACCCATCATCACCCCCTAACTATCTAGCCCCCTATTCCCTCAATCTCTCACGTTTCTTCCCTGAAACCCTAAGCGTGAGAGGTTGATGAAGTAGGTGACCTAGAGATGAAATTGAAGCATGGGAATTACGCAAGGGAAGCAGAGAAGACATGGGTCGATGCTAATTGAGGAGATTTGTCACATCAAGGTAAGAAAAACCCAAACCCTAATTTCAGTTAATTTGGGGATTTTCGAGAAAACCCTAATTACTGCTAGGGAGAGCATGAGGAAGAACAGTGGCAACATGGGTATGATTAAATTAGTCGAATTAGGTGAGAAACCCTAATTTTGTCACTGTTCAATTTGGGGATTTGGGGGATTTTTTTTTGTAAACCCTAATTTGGGTGTCTGGGTATAAATAGAACTGATGTAAGTGTTGTTGGGTATGCCTGGATTAGCCAGAGCACCACCTCAGAGGCCTGGACTAGCCAGTGCCCTCAATTATCCATGTTCTGTGAATTTCAATTATAGTTCTTAATTCAGTTAATTTCAATTTCAAATGTTAATTATGTTTATCATGTTTTTAATTACTGTCAACATGTTCTAGTTCTTCAGTTAGGGCTCAGATGAAGCCTAGTGCACTGTTGAATGATGTATTGCTAGGATAGTTATCTTGATGCCTGTTTTGCTTGTGCAATGGGAAGAAATCAGTGCTCTGGTATGCCTGTGATTGACTGTGCTGTCAAAAGACAGTCAATACTAGGGGCATATCAGTGAGCAAGATGATTTTCCTCCATTCTAATGTATGCATAGGATGTTCAACTCAACCTAGAAATATGTTGTTTGATTAGGACACAAGGTGTATTCTAAGCCTTGGCTTAACCACAAATCCTTTACAATCACTTATAATTTCAGTTCTATTTTGTTCCCTGCTAAATTTACTTTCCTTCACTGTTTTTCTTGCATTTTGAAGCTGTTGTGCACTGAAATCAGTGCACAAACTCCCCCCTGCCCTTGGCTTAGGCCTTGGTTCCATTGTTCTTTGTTTAGTTTCATTGTTCTGTCACCTTCTCATAATACTTTTGTTCTGTTTGCTTTTGTTCATTGTTTTGCTTTTGATGTGTTCACTGTCACCTTCTCACAACACTTTTGTTACTTCAGTTTCAAGTTCTGTCACTTAAAAGCCCATTTGTTCTCTTGCTTGGCTAAAGCCTAGTTCATAGCTCAGAAGCCTAGCTAATCTAAAGGCCCATCCAACTGAGCCCAAGGCTCAGTTCATTCCAAAAATCAAAGGTCCAGTCCACTGTGGACTTAATCAAAGCCCAGGTGAAAAGCTAAGGCCCAGTTCACTGTTACCAAGCCCAGTTCAGTCCATCAAAGGCCCAAATTGCTTCACAGTTAATCAAAGCCCATTAGCAATTTAGAAACCCAAAATAGTTAGAAACTCCAAAACACTCCCAGTCTCTGTGGATCGACCCGTACTTGCACGAGCTACAACTGACGACCGTGCACTTGCGGTATTACTGTAGGCCCGTTTCATTTCGCTTCAATATTTACACGCTTTCCCGGGCCCACCAACAATTCACCTTTAGCAACCAAAAATAGATCACTATGTGGTTCCTTCACTATGAGAGTCATCATCTAGCTCTATTTGCAAAGTAAGTAAATTGAACATTACCAATAATATAATCTTCACTACTATGACGCATAATTAATATAATCTTTTCTTACAGAGTCATCATTACAAGTGTCAAATTTGCAAGTCACCTTCTCATCTAGCCATGGACTGTCCTTTTATTTTTTCAAAGTGTAGAAGTTGTGATGGGACACGCCGGTTTTGGATTGCAAAAACTGATGATGCTCAAAATGGAAGAATGTTTGTAAGGTGTTTGAATCACCCAAAGTGCGATGAGTTTCAATGGTTTGACAAAGCTGTTGAACTAGCAGAGTCAAGAGAAAACTACAAGGGCCAATGCAAGCCTATCGATGGGTGTGATGGGTGTTATATGAAGGGGAATGAATATGTTGAAAGGGAAGAAGAACCAGTGAATATGATCCTTGACACCCCCATCCCGGACGATGTCTTCAAACAGATTCAGGAAAGGCTCAAAGGTTCCGCAATTGTTGAAAAGGGATGAAAATAGATTATCTTTAACCAAATGTAATCCATTTCATGTGTTTTTAGCATGCTTTAATTTAAAGTTTCTAATCCAATGTAATAGATTACTTAGGAATGAAATAAAAGAGCATTCAAAATGGCTTTATATTCAAAACTAGCAGAGTACCGGCATAGAAGCAATCAACTTACAGTGCCGGTTTTCTGTCAACTATGAAAATTTGAAAAAATCATAATACCGGCATAGATTTTAGAAAATACGACTATGCCGGTACCTTCCAATATCTATACAGGAACATGAAATTTTTAATCTTCTTGTTCCTGTATGGCTTTATAAACAATTACAATGCCGGTACCAGGAACCGGCATTGAATTTTAATTTTCATGCATGCCGGAACAAGTATCGACATTGTTGAACCTAAACTTATCTATGCCGGCAACAGTCGTAAATAATTCTTGCAAATATAACTTTTCACTAGAAATCTAAACATGTTCAACATAAACCAATCCCTAGAAATCAAAACATGTTCAACATAAACCAAACAACTGGATTCTGCTTAAATGTTCTTAATCCAGGTATCATAAACCAAAAATCAAAACAAACAACTAGAGAGATAACCATGAGGTACAAACGGAAACAAGTTCGGAATTGTTCAAGACGTAAAAACCACCATACAAAAAAATAAACACAACTAAAGAGTTAATCACTTGGTCTTTTGCTTCTTTTGGGCCGGTTTCTTCCTAGTTTCCCCAAACAAATATTTTGCACTAGGGTTGGTTTCTTCAATTCTATCAATCTTTTCCTCCACTTCCTTCATTTCTTCAAGGGATAGCACCTCTCCTTCCCGGTACTTGCAACCCAACATCTTCTTCAACTTGCCAAGCCAATGCCTCTATTTAATACATCAAACACATAATTAGTATATATATGCAAATATAAGAATATGTGTACATTAAACGACTAAGCAATTAACAATACTTACTAGCAATCCAACAGTCTTATTAATTTGGGCCATCATAGGTGGTGCCTGTACGGGAGTTCGAAAGGGAGGCTTTTTCTGGGGTGGAACTTGGACGTCATCCAGGTGGACGAAAAAAGGATGTGAACATTACAGATAATATTCCATGTAATCGGCATCAACTTCATCACCGTTTTCCGCAAGCTCCCACTTCTCCCACTGACTAATATCTACCAAACGACGTGGTTCCCTATCCCTCCAATATGTTGGTTCCGGTTTTGGATCATACTCTACATGCAACCGATTGGGAGTGGAAAAGCACCGAGAAAGGTCAAGCTCCAAACATTGAAAAGAGTCCGTCTGGAAATGTGATAATTGCTTATATCCAAGTTGGCGCATCACATGTGTAGGATTATCCATAATGTATCCTTTTGGGTGGAACAACGGCCCATGGTAAAATGCAACGTTACCAAACCTCAAAATTTAGCGGTTTCCTCTAGCCTCCTTGTAAGGGTCGAACACAACATCTTTGGTACTCATCGCGTCAAGAGCCAATCTCATATCGATCAATCGACCTTTGTTACCGGGCATTGGAATATTTTTGAACTCGTATCTCTTAGTTATAAGCATCTCGGGTTCAAGAAGGTCTATGATCTTCAAGAAGGGGAAGTCCTTGAACAAGGTTGGGAAGTGTTCATAAGCCCACACCTATTCCAATGTGAAGCGACAAGTTTTGTTTCTAAGTTCACGATAAGGGTACATGTGAACAATATACATAATAACATAAGTTGAAAAATAAAATTACCTGTAGTAGAGTAAAATTCCATACAAATTGGTTTGTTTTAGCCTTAGAGGCTCTTCTCATCTCCGTCATCAAATGTGCCATTACCGCGGTGCCCCAAGAATACTCATAGACATCTTCCAACGGATCCAAGTACTGAAGGTAGTTTGCACTAACCCTGTTGCCATTAGTGTCAGGGAATACCTTAGTTCCCAGGATGTATAACAGGTATGCGGCGGCAGTATAACGAATTTTTTTAGGGTCCCATCCATCCTCCAAACTTCTTTTCTTTGTGTTTTCAAACTTCTTCTTAAGCAGCGTCAAGTTGAATGTCTTTGTCTTGCTAGACGTGGATTCACAAAAGCTCTCCACAGAAGTTTTGTAGTCCCAACCAAACAACTTGTTAGTGAGAGCGTGCAACTTCGACCATTCTAGGCCAAGACACTCAACTCCTTCTACAATTTATTTGCCGGTAACATTCAAGCCTAGAATGTTCTGAGCATCTTCAGGGATGAAGGTCATCTCCCCAAAAGGGAAGTGCATGGTATCGGTTTCATCATGATATCTTTCGAAGAAGCAATTGACAGCCACGAAATCAGGCTTCACATAATTTTCAACCAAAGCATATAGACCAGAATCCTTTATTATTTTTTGGACCTCTTCACATTCCTCGGATAATTTCTAACAATCTGCGACTTGGTTTCGGAAAACACGCACAACCTTCTTATGATCCTACAATTAGGAGACAATACAATTTTAAGAGATTTTATATAAATACACAACAATACATATGCTCAAGATAAAAAAATGCTTACATAGGTTTGATAGATAGTACGATCCCACGAGTGCTTGTATCCAAATAGTGTTTTCGGTTCCGGAGCTTCACCCCAAATTCTACCACGTTCAAGGTCAGGTATCATGTCATTAATATGAGGAATGTGGGAACCTTTATCTTTTACTTTTCCGTTGCCCTTCTTGCCATTTCCTTGCGTTGGTTGTTGACTTGGCCCACCAACTTCGCTTTGGCTTGCTAATTGACTTGGAGGAACCTCATTATCTTCATCTTCAATTTCCTCTTCCTCTTGCTCATTTTGCTCATCGTGCTCACGGATTACAAGTCGACTACGGTCACCACACTCTCCCAAATTATCCCTCTTGTCTCAGCCCCTAAACGCTTGTTGCGACCTTCATTTTTCCCTCGAGGAGGGAGAGATTGAGGAGTATCAAGACCGTCATTCCTTCTTCTCTTAGTGGCCGCATCTTTAGTTTTTCTTTTGTTTGCTTCCTTGGCTTTTGACCTATATCATAAGCACACGAAATGAATGTAAGACAACTCACTTTCAGTTTTCGTACCAGCATTGACTAACTTAAACTAACCACGCATGTACAATGTTCCGGTAGTGAACATTGACTATCGAAAATGCCGGTAGTATTATGTAATTCTCATGGATACCAAAATACCACTACCAGCACTCTTGAAAAAATCAATTCCATGTCGTAACTTTAAACCAACATACAATGCAACCTAAAAGCTATGCCAGTACTGGTGACAAATTTATAAGTGTTCCTATATGTTTTAAGTCCATTACCGGCATACTCGAATTATTATAAAAGACTGCCAGTACCTAAAACCGGCATACAATGCAACCTAAAATCCATGTATTTTTTAAGTCCACTACCAGCATACACGAATTATTATGAAATACTGCCGGTACCAGAAACCGGCATAGTATTCGACCCAATTTCTATGCCGAACTGAAAATTCAGTTTCTAGTGAATCTGGATTTGGAAACAGCATTGCATTCATGCTACAATCTATGCCGTAACTTTATACCGACACTCTATTCATCCTAGATTGAATGCCGGAACTCAAAACCGGCATTGTATTCATACAAATTTCAAAGCCGATACTCTCTTTAACTCAACTGTTTCAGTTAGGGTTCGCGATTCTAACCTAAACCCATTGCTATAAATCGATTTGAACACTCATAAACTAGTTCAAAATCACTTACCTTCTCACAGAATCCATGGTTGAGAGAGGTTGATTATCCGAGTTCGTTGCGTCTTCTTCTTCTTGCTCTTGAGCAATCTTAGCAATTCTTTGTTCCTGTTTTTGTTGAGAAATCGATTTTGAATTCGACGATTAATAACGAAGAACGATGAAGAAATTTTTGAATCGACGAAGAAATTTTTGAATCGACGATTAATAACGAAGAACGATGAAGAAAAAAAAATTCAAAACCATAAACCTAGAAGAGTGCCGGTACTGATTTGGGAGAATGGGGGATATGAATTTGGTTTTTAGATTTGAAGTTTTAGGGAAAAGAGTAGTATAGTCTTTTCATAATATTTTTTAATTAACCAAAGGGTAGTTTAGTATTTTCATACTTAATAATCACCTCTTAGCACACACCATGGGTTGGGGGAAGTAATCAATATCCCCCAATTTCCTTTTTTATCCCCCAATTGCGCGTTCTACATTAATTCCTTATGAATTAACATATAAGTATTACAAAAATAATAATTTATACTCGATAATCCATTCTTATCTTAATTAATGAATTTACTATATATTTACATCAACACTAACTTAATTATAAAAATGTGTCTCATGTGTTAAAATACCATGTTTTTTATAATGATGTATAACATGCTTAATTAATCCTCTTAAATAGAAAAACCAATACAAGAAGAAGATGCTAAAAACTTGATTATCAATCATAATCCTACTTAAATAACTAATTTTAAATAAACTTGTATAATTATAATTCTAGGTCTGGAGTAGGGATGGAATAAACTTTAGTTCTGCTCAATCCGCAACAAAATAATTAATGATAACCTACTTAAAAACATATATTAACTAAATAATGCAGTGTGAAAAGTTTGAATTCACTCATTAGTAAAACAATAGTCACATTATTAACAATCTTGTGATTTTCTTACCAAATGATGCAGTGTGAAATGTGGTTAAATTGTCACCGCCAACCTTCTTTCCTCCTGATATTATTGTTTTGTCGATCCCATCTCCTGTAAACCATAGGTTTGTCTTCTTATTTCCCACCTGAAGATCATCCTCCTCGTACCTTCCAAAGAGACATAGAGATCAATGAAGATGATGATGAGAGGTTTTACAGTTGGAATTGATGATGAGAGATTTACAGAAACACATCAAGATATAAAGTTAGAAACTTGAGAAATGCAAATCTTTAAAGGCCATCTAGTAGTTAGTATTTTTTAGAATTAGGATGAGAGAAACACATCAAGATATAAAGTTAGAAACTTGAGAAATGCAAATCTTTAAAGGCCATCTAGTAGTTAGTATTTTTTAGAATTAGGATGAGAGGTTTTGAAGTTGGAATAGAGGATAAAAGTTTACAGATACACATCAATATATGAAGTTAGAAGCTTGGGAAATGCAAATCTTTTAAGTCCATCTAGTAATTGATTAATCTACCAGAGTATTCTTAAAAGTCCAAATTTATGAGACAAGTGCAAGTTACCTAAAAGAACCTTAATCTCATAATTGTTTCAACATGTGTCCATTTCAAGATATCATTTCAAACTGGAAATTTCTATCATTTGATCCTCCTTAAATTCCATCATTTTCATTTGTTGTTTTCTCCTACCTTGTTTGGTAGCTAGCTTTAATGCTTAAAATGAGAAAGGAGTTAAGAATGTATACCTGGAGTCTTTGGGATTTTCCACTTAATCTTGGAAGGTTGACGACTTACCAGTGATAAATTCCATTAAAATAACACCCAGATGATAATTAAAGATAGTCTTTTTCGGCATCCTCACCCTTGCAATAGCGGCACAAAAAAATGAATACAAAAACTGTTGTTCAATAACCCATGATGATATATAAAAATTTATATATCACATATAGTAGAACCTCTGTATAATAATACTCCATATAAGAATAACCTCCATATAAGAATAAAAATCTCTGGTCCCGATTTGGTCCAGTTATATTTAAGAATAAACTCCATATTGGAATAAGTCATATTTTTTTCCGGTCCCGTCTTAAGGAACTTACCTCCCTATAAGAATAATCCAGAATAGTATATAGATAATTAGGTCATATCGTACATCAAAGTTTAAGAAAAATAGTTTCTATTAACTAACTTGGAAAATCCTCTTACTTTTATCAGGTGTGATGTTTTTTTTTGCACGGGTCATTCAAATATCTTTGATCGTATGATTTTATTTGTCAATTTTCCGTATCATTGTTGAATTTCGTGTGGATTGTGTTACGTAGCAAACTTCGTATATTTAACTAATACATGTGAAACTAAACAAATTTCACATGTGAAACTAAACAAAATTTATGTTTTCTTATGTATTACATAGGTCCATTGTGTTGCATAGTAAACTTCGTATATTTAACTTGTGTATCATACATGTGAAACTAAACAAAATTTAATTAGTATTTCCTAGGTATTTATGATGTTTGTTGTGCGTGATTATGTTTTCTCCTAGCTAGGCATATATATAGCAAATTTGTATTGCTCGCTTCAAGGTAGACCTCCATATAAGAATAACCTTCATATATAAGAATAATTTCTTGTGGTCCTAGGATATTCTTATATAGAGGTTCTACTGTATATCACAATTTGAGCGTAGCATCATTTTGAAAGGGATTTCGGAGCCTACCTACAAGATTCAAAAAAAAAATATATTAATAAATAATACAATTAGCAGCCAAAAATAGACTCTATGGATATTTTTTAAATTTTTTGATGTGTGGGTTACATTAATTCGTTGTATATGAATATGTAAGTATTACAAAAGAAATATTTATAAAAAAATATGACAAAACTCGATAATCCATTCATAGAGAAAATGATTAAAGGGATTCCACTCAACGAGGAAGACAGGATACCATGGCTGGAAACATTCCAAGACACGCTTCAAATGAAGATCGACCAGATTATTTCCAGCAGTCACGATACTTACGACGATGCTGATGACAACAAGAAGAGGAAAGTAGTGCTTTGTTGTTCAGCTCTGCAGAAGAAGTACAAAGAGATTTTGATAACTGTTGATCCTAATTACAATCCAGGGAGTTATGTTCCTGGTACGGTTAAGTTTATTCACTTGGAGATGCCGATTGAGGTGTTGCTGAGCTGTGTTAATAAGAGAGCAGCAGAAGGAAAACATTTCATGCCTGCTTCACTGTTGCAGTCGCAATTAGATTTTCAACAGATTGATAATGATCAAGAGAAAGACATCACTGTAGTTGATGGCACTCTGCCTCCACAACTTGTTGTAAACTATATTCGCTCACTCTTGTGATAGAATACAACATTTTGTTGCTAAGAAAATAAAATTTTAGAACAATTTTAAAGATATTGGATTCAGAATTGATAGAAAACTTTGCATTTAAACGTGTTCGGGGACAAATAATCTAAGAATGGTTGATCTCCCGGGAAGTTATCGCTAAATGACCGCGACAGAGTCCGTCTAAACCACCACACTGGACGATAACCACAATGTCTGATTGGAGACAGTATCCGTGGAAGTTAAATTCATTACGCTTTATTTATTATATTTTGTACAATATGTTCATAAAGATTTATTCCATTTGTATTTAGAAAATAGGCTGGTTTGTGTGCAAATTTACACACACACAAGCCTATTATCATATGATGCGTAAAAAACACCTTACATTGTTAATTATATTTTCTTTCTGCATTGGGGAAGCTCTTTTACACACAAAAATTCGAATTTTAACAAAACCATCAAAGCTGTGGTACGCGGATTTAGCTTGCACTCCATTTAGTTCTAAATTGGTCTTTTCTTAGGATAATGATTTTGTTGATTATGGAAAAAACCTGAAATAGTTTCGGTGGCACTAAAAATGTTGTTTTTTTTCTCTTCGTTTTTACAACAAACGGTTTTGGATATAGTTTGGTCACAGTTTTAGAATTTTAAAATCGTTTCCTTGGCTTTTGATTCTGGACACTCCGTGTGGACCGACCACACCAACACTACCTAGACACATCAAAAATGGGCTTTACGCCTCTCAAAAAGAAAAGGTTGGTCGCTTTTGATATGTGGTCTGTCCACAAAGTCTGCCGGCCCAAATGTTTTGGTCAAAAAAAGAAGGCGGCTTTCCTAGATATACCGTGATTTATACACCGATTGCACCGAACCTCTCAATATCCAACAGACTATTACAAAATCCCGTTATGAAAACACAACACGTGTCGAGAACCCATCAAAAACAGATGTCTGTTCCGTTTCCATCATGAAACAGTACCTATATGGTACTTCGATTCAATTATCTCTCTCATTAACAAGCTGTTGCATTTCTCTCTCATGAATTATTAAATTTCCCCGGAGAGAAAGATTCTCGAGAAGAAGAAGAAGGAGCTCTACCCCCGGCCGGCATTTGTACCAGGTATCTCCATTTTTCAGTTTCGTTTCAAGGTTTTAGGGATTCGTTTGTGTGGAGCTAAGTAGTTGAGACCTGAAATTAGGGTTTACTTTTTTGATGATTTCTTAAAACAAAGAAGAACCCCTGGGTGAAGAAACAAGTAGAAGAAGAAATGGACTTCATATTAGCCTGGATCTTTGAGTTCTTGGCGTAGTTATTGTAGGTTGAAATTGAACTATGGCGACTGACTCACGGGAAGAAATAAAGAGACTGCAGAATGTTATTCTTAGATTATCTGCAGAAATTGGTGGGAAGAATCAGAAAACGGAATACATTGCAAAACAGTTGAAAGAAGGATCGACGGCACTTAGTGAAATGAAGGAGCAGACAGATCAGCTAGATCAAGCTTATAAGGAAGGTAAACTATCTTGTTATAGCTTGCTACTATTACATTCCTATGATTCTTTCGGTTAACCTTTTTCTTATCACCTGATTTTTTTACTTTTCTTGATTTTGATTCAGAAAACAGAAATGTGAAGATGACTATGCTTGAAAATCAAAGGCTGGAGCGAGAGATAGAAACTCAAAGGAGAGAAATCGAGCAGCAGGTTAAGGAAATCAAGAAACGAGACGCTCAATTGGATTTCAAGAACAAGCAAATTCTGGTTTTAAGAATGCTAAAAGATGTGAAGGAGGATCCACAAAAGGTAAGCGCTGTGCAAGGGAGGCATGGAGGAGTGGTCGGGACAAGGTTCAGCTCCAAATTGGTCTGCACCAGGCTCCACAAAAGGTAAACACTGTGCAAGCAGGGAGGCATGAAGGAGTGCAAAACATGAGTAGTGGAGACAAGGTTCAGATCCAGATTGATACGAATGGGCTGCACAATGAACTGGAAGAGAAAGATTATGAGCTTAGGCGGATGCGGATGCAAACCCTTGGCGACAAAGAGCACAGGAGTAACCATGAACTAGAGGAGGCGCACAAAGTCTCAATCGAGGTAACAAGTTTATAAATTGATTTATTCTGCAGGCTTTTCATCTGTTGCTCGAAAAAAGGAAGTTATGATTTTTAATGTCATTGTGTCCTAATGTTGGGATAAGACGGTTGGAGGAACCGAATGTGAATACATTTCGAGGTACTTGCAAGTTCTCACCTATGGATCTGGAAACAAAATCTGCTGAGTTATGTCCATTATAGCAGAACAAAATACAAAATCCAGAGTGGTATGCTTTTAAGAATACCACTATGAATCAAAACCGTGAGTAATCGATCTACGGAACTCGTCTGTATTGCTTGTTCTCATGTGTACTTGTGTCATATCATATCCTCCTACATCCCTACTATCCTTGGCAATTGGTGTATGTAATTTAATTTTTGGTTTCAAAAAACCATCACTGAGGAGTTTGAATCATACTACCAAACCTCTGTGGTGCAGGAAATTGGAGAGGAATATGAAGAAAAATCAGTAGAGATATTAGATGATTGGCGCATCGAAGATTGCGAATTCAGTGAAGAAGAAGAATGCAATTCCTTTGAAGATACGTTCCCTCCAATTCCACCACCAGAATCTTCTGTTGGCCCGTGCAACCATATGCAAACCAACAGCTCAGATATTTCGGTGATAATCCCTGATTCCGTGAGTTTCTTTGGTTATATTTGGTCCCAACAATCATAACGTGTTTCACTAATTATTTTATCCATTTCTAATCTTCAATTTCAAACAATACGTACCAAACTTGTGTGTGGTGCAGTAAGTTAAAAAGGGAGATGAATGTGTCAAGGGAGATATCCAAGGCAATGAAGGAGTAGAAACTGTAGATTGCAATGCCTTTGAAGATATGTTTCTTCCAGTAGCACCACCAGAATGTGTGGTTGATCCGTGCAGTGATATGCTGAACAACTGCTCAGATCTTTCCTTTGTACTCCCTGATCCGGTGAGTTTTTTTGGTCGGAACAATCATGACATGCATTTAGCCCTTGAAAATATTTCTTCTAATTTATTTACTTGGGAATATGTTAGTCTCCACCTACTACACATTCAACGGCTTCACAATCCGTGTTCGCCTTGTAATGAATGAAGAACTGAGTTTATATGTGACTTGTGGAGGTTAACTTGTCGTTTTTGTTGTTGTTGGTCTTGTCAGGATTGTGAAATGATTGATATGGAATGGTTATAAACCTTTGTTGACGATTTTATGTCAGCTGGAGACATCACTATGGGCATAGACTTTTCTGACAAAAATAAGAAGGATGACTGGGTGTCTGGTGGAATGACTGATACTGTTGTCCTGGACTCGTATGATGAGCAATAACTAGCAGTTTGCCATCCTATACTGGACTCTTGGACGAGGATTTGATGTAGAGGAGAATCGGTTTCTTTCTCTTTTATCCATTAAACCGCTAAAAAAAAACCGGTAGTCTGTAAAATTTGCAAAATTCTTGATGCTGTTCTTTGCAATTTTTTGTCTCTGAAACAATTTAGATTAATGAATATGAGAATTCAAATGACATGTGTTTCTGTTGTCACTTGTCAGCAACGCTAAAACTCCGAGTTGCTTCTTCCCCATTCCTCAAGCAGCGGATTGTATAACACGAGTAGCCGAGAGAGCTGGTGCACCAGTCATTTATCTTTCAACAGATGCAGCAGAAAGTGAAACTGATCTTCTTCAGTCACTAATTGTGGTAAATGGGAAGGCTGTTCCAGCTCGAAATATTGCTGAGAAATGGGATGCTTTACTATACAGGCATGGCATAGAAGGAGATAGTCAGGTGAACCCTGCCTTTCATGTAAATGAAGACAGTTTTTCCCCTTGAGGAGGTGATAGCATCTCTATGATTCGTCAGTCACTCGTTTTACGTAGATGTTAGATATCTTAAAATTCCCAGACCACACACCCATTAGTTAGATCATAGTGTTGGTCACTGACCCCGTGAATTGCTACTCCACCCACTCAAGGTCTGTAGATGACTTGCAGTTATTTGTCCAAGAGCTTTTCTTTTCTTTTTAACCTTAGTGCTGCTGTATCAAATGGCTGCCTTATATTAAATTATTTTCATTAACTGCTGTTCTCGTTGTTATTTAGGTTGAAGCTATGCTGGATAAGACAATTTTTGCTATGGCTAGTGCCTTCATTGGGGCATCAGGGTCAACATTCACCGAGGACATATTAAGGCTTTGGAAAGACTGGGGGTCTGCATCAGTTTGTGATGAATATCTTTGCCACGGCGAGCTACCAAACTTCATAGCAGACAATGAATGAAGAAGAAGAAGAAGAAGAAGAAGTAATATAGTTGGCAAATGAGTTTAATTGTCGGAAAGAAGATTGGTCTTCGTATTCTTTATGTTCCTCATTCTAAAAGGAGAAAAGAGAGTACGAAGTTCTGAAGATGGTTGATGGTTTTTGCGTGCAGATGACAGTGCAATTGGATGTACCTTTTTTGTGTGTGTATAACTGTGAAAACACTATCATCTAGGCACTGGAAAACCGGTTGTTGTCGATAGGAGTTGTATCTCATTCACTCTCCATGTAATGCTGATCATTTATTTACCTCTGTTGTATGTAACTTTGAGTTCAGCTCCGAAATTCTTACTGTCCATGTAATGCTGATCATTTATTTACTATCCTGGTTACACCTGCCAGATGAGTTCAGCTCCGAAATTCTTGCTAGAAACTCTAAGCTCGATTGAACTCGAATTCACTTTTTGTTGTGTTATTTTGTATGTCGTGGAAACCATTGTGTCCAGAATGGTTTATCTGCTTTGTTGCTTAATTAACATTTCCAGAAAAATATCGCTGGCACGTTTTGTTTCCACGAAACAATCCATATCCATATATATATACCATGCTGAAATAAACTAGCATTAAGAACTGTCTAATCATCTGACTAAAAAACCTGTGCAGACAAAACATAAATCTTTTTGAGAAGATTCAAATTCCATAAATCATAGACGTTTTCTTTCCAATTCATAAGCAGGAGCCAAACACTGCTTAATCAACTGTCGCCTGCCAGGGTTTTTTAATGCTGCTGCCTTCTTTCCAGTTCATTCATAAGTAGGAGCCAGACACTGCCCAACCAACTGCCCCATGACAGGGTTTTCTAATGCTGCTGTTGTCCGTTCTTTATCATTCAGTTGTTTGTTTACTGCAATTAATCAAATACAAAATGACGCTGAGTAATGACATCAAATACTCTACTCAACAATCAGAAATAAACAGAGTGTAAGCAACAAATACTTGCAGCTTCGTCGTCATGAGTTCCTGGCGCCAACTTAATATCCACCTAAAGTATTTGAAGAGAACTAGAGGATCAGAACAGGTGGCTTTCAAACAAAGTAATAATGCATGTCATCAAATGGGTATGCTGAACCAACAGAGCAAGATATTGACAATTTTGGAAAGGTAAGATTGTGTTCAGATAAAAGCGAAGATCACAATTATAAGGGTTTTGTGTCTCACCTTGTAACGAGAAGGTAGACTGCGCATAAGTTTTACTTGTAAGCAAAGTCCAATAGCTGGAGCCAAAGAGCATTGTCCTATTGTAGGAGTATACGTGACCCTGGATCAAAATGACATAACAAGAATACTGATGTTTCAGCTGTAACTTCAACAACCAATGTCTCCAAAGAGATCTAGGTTAAAAGGAGAAGAACGGTGCAGTCACCTGACATGGCTATGCTTATCATCTATTTCAACAGAATCCTCCGTGACAACTCGCAGTTGTTCCAAGGTATAAGGATATTCTGGATCTTTTATATCTCTGATATGATGTAAGACTGTCAAGGAAATAAATATAACTGCTACATTGTACACAAGAAAAATATAAGGAAAAAAAATGGAGCCCAAATCCACTTGAAAGAACCTAAATTTCGCTTGGACATTTTTTATAGTATAAAAGTGAATTGCTACACCAAGTAAAACAGAAAATGATTTCATCATGCTAAACTATCAAAATTTAAGGATATCAAAAATTTCTTGTTGATCGATAGGGTCAATGGCATATTCATCAACATCAGCAGGCACTACCGAGCGACGTATGCGGCGTTCTTTTCTTTCATAAACAACAGGGTTTTTGTTACTTAATTCCCGAACCATTTCTGAAGTGAAATGTGGAACTCAAAGGGTCTACTGCCTATTTACCTGAAAAACAAAAATCTGTTAACTGAATTTTATATGGTTGACATTCATAGCAATTGTCAATGCAAGATGTATAAATAAAAATAGACCCGTCCAACATGCAAAAGATTTCATAGAAGAAAATTCACCCAAAAGTCAAAACTTGTTAGAAACTCAGGTGTTATGGCAAAACTTTGATATAGGAAGCACACAAAAGTATCGATAGATAAATGGGAAAATGAGGGAATGCAAGGCAGAGTTGTGTTCTATAGATTTATCAAAGAGGGTTTTGAATCGTACCCAAAAACTAAATATACTTAATCTATATCATACATGCTGAACTTTCTTGTACACACATTTCAGAAATCGTATAAATCTTTTGTGCAATATCTAAACCATGAATTGATGAAACAAGTCAACTGATAAAACCCTAGAAAAATTAAACACTTTTATTGGTTATAATTAGGGCTGCACATCGTAGGGTTTTTTACTATACCAGAACCAGACACCAAAGAATAGGAAGCTTAAGATGATCTAATATAGCTTTTTAGTCAGATTTTAATCGAAAATTGATTTGATAGGTTAAACAATAGAACCCTAATAATAAGAGTGTTCGATTTCTTCTTCTCTGGGACTGGTGCTCTTGCTGCTTGTCAGAGAAAAAGAAGATGAAGGTGGTGGAAGTGGGCGGTTCAGACTGGTGGGGTGGATGGGGAAGGAGGAGGAAAAGCCACTCTGCATGCAGTAGTTATTGGGGGTTAGTAATTCTGAGATTTATAGAGATCATGATTTATAAAAGGAAACATTAAGACCTTTAAAAAGAATATCTTAAAAAAATCCTAGCCTATATGGATTCTCTGCCGGGTTGGGTGTTGGGCATCATGGTTCCAGGAAAGATAGGAAGATGCTATCTGCCAAAGAGGAGCAACTGAGAAGAGGAGTGATCATACATATCTGCTTTAGTCGGGGCAGAGGAAGCATGCAAGGCACTGCGCCACGAGCAAGTTTTAATTTTTTAAGTGAATGAAGCTGAAAACCTTGTTTCTGGAGATGAAGACTGTTGTTAACTTACAGGTTATGCAGATACTCTAAACAATGCATAACTTGTCATGCAGTCAATGTTGGATCTGCATAAGATGTTATGCAGTTAAACAATGTGTGATGCAAGGTATGTGTTGTTAACTAAACAGGTTAAAGAAGAAACACAATTTAACGTGGTTCGGCTATAGCCTACGTCCACGGGAGAAGAATGATTAGGGTTTCTTATTATCAATGGAGGTTTTACAAGACGTGTATATATATATCATATACATGCCACATATTCGTATAGATAGCAACATATCTAGAGAATATTTTCTTGCAGTGTAAGCCAATCATAAATAGAGAAACCAAATATTCTCCTTTGTTCCAACACTCCCCCTCAAGTTGGTGCGAAGATATCAATGGAGCCCAACTTGGATAGAATTCCATTGAATTACTTGACAGGTAAACCCTTAGTAATACATCTGCCAGTTGTTGATGACTACGAACGAAGGGAGTGCATATTACTTTGGCCAATACCTTCTCTCTAACAAAATGATAATCCACTTCTATGTGCTTTGTACGCTCATGAAAGGTGGGATTTGATGCGATTTATATCGCTGCTTGATTGTCACAGAACATCTTAGCTGGCTGAGGTGACAGAAAACCCAAATCTTTAAGTAATGCTCGCAGCCAAACAATCTCACATGTTGTTGAAGCCATGGATCTGTATTCTGCTTCAGCACTTGATCCAAACAACATTTTTTTCTTGCTTCTCCATGTAACCAGATTACCACCAAAGAATATGCAATACCCTGTTGTTGATTTACGATCAACTGGACATCCAGCATAATCAGCATCTGAATATGCTGTTATACAGTAGCTAGAAATTGAATAGGCTTCATTCTTTGTCATCAAAACTCCTCTTACTTGTGATCCTTTTAAATACTGTAGAATCCTAGTTACTGCATTCAAATGTTTAACACGAGGTGTATGCATATAACGACTGACTAAGCTTACTGCATATGCTATGTCAGGTCTGGTAACAGTGAGATAAATTAACTTGCCTACTAACCTTTGATATGACCCAATGTCACTTAACACATCACCATCATTATCAAGTTTGTTGCCATTTTCTGTAGGCGTATCACAAGGCTTTACTCCCATTTTTCATGTAGCCTTCAGCAGGTCCAACACATATTTTCTTTGATTCAGAAAAATACCCTTCTTTGAGTAAGCAACTTCTAATCCCAGGAAATACTTCAGTATTCCTAAATCCTTGATGTCAAATCTGGAATGAAGCATTGCTTTAAGATTTCTAATTTCTTGTTGATTGTCTCCTGTAATCACAAGGTCATCAACATACACTAGAACTATAGTTGTACCAAGATTACTTCTTTTAATAAACAAAGAAGAATCGGCAGATCTCCTTTTGAACTTATTCTGGATGAGTACTGAACTTAGCTTTGCATACCATGCACGTGGTGATTGCTTTAAACCATATATTGCCTTCTTAAGCTTGCAAACCATATTGCTCTCTCCTTCTCGAGGGTTTCCAGGTGGTATACTCATATACACCTCTTCTTCTAGATCACCTTGTAAGAATGCATTCTTCACATCCATTTGAAACAATTTCCAATCTTTATTAACTGCAAGAGACATAAGAAGACGAAACGTATTCTTCTTTGCAACTGGTGCAAAGGCTTCTGTGTAGTCTTCTCCATATCTCTGAGTAAAACCTCTTGCCACTAATCTTGCCTTATAACGCTCAACAGTTCCATCACTTCCGTATTTAATTTTGTACACCCATCTACATCCAACAGTCTTCTTCCCGGGAGGCAACTTGACAATACTGTATGTATTATTTACATCTAAGGCACGTAACTCATTCTCCATTGGTGCCCTCCATTTTGGATTAGACTTTTATTCATTGTAGTTTTTAGGTTCTTGATGACTGGATATAGCACTTAGAAATGCAGAGTGTGAAGAACCTACATGGTCATAAGTTAAATGTGCTTGTATAGGATACACAGCGGAATGATATGTAAAGAAATCTTTATATTTATCGGGAGCCTTCTTCTCACGACTTGAGGTTCTGACAATTGGTACCACTGGTTGATGATCTTGTGGAACCATAGCCTCAGTTTCTGGAACTTGATGCGGCACATATTGTAGTCCGTATTATCATCAGTAACACTAACACTATTGTCTGAAACTTCTTCATGAACTGCTTCATTATGCACATCCAACACTGCATTAGGTACGTCCACCAACTCTACCCCATCACCATTATCTCTGTGGGAATCTGTTGCAGTAGGTATCTCATTAATAACTGGAAGTGGTGCCAAATCTGTATAACACTCCCCCTGAGACCGACTGCCAGAATCACACTGAAAATAAGCCATTGTTTCATCAAACACAACATCACGAGAAATCTGTAGCTTTCTAGTGGGTGGATGATAACAAATATATCCTTTCTTTGTAGATGAGTAACCAAAGAACACACACTTAGTTGCCCGTTAATCCAGTTTATCACGATGCTTAGCCTGTAAATGTACATAACAAACACAACCGAAAACTCTGAGATGAGAAATGCCAGGCTGATGATGTTTTAAAACCTCTAATGGAGATTTGAACTCAAGCACACGACTAGGCAGACGATTGATCAAGTAAGTGGCCGTCAGAGAACCATGAGACCATAATTTCTTTGGAACATGCATCTGAATCATAAGAGCACGGGTTGTTTCCATAATATGACGAAGTTTCCTTTCAGCAACACCATTTTGTTGTGAAGTACCAACATAGCTAGTTTGATGGATAATACCATGACTACGCAAATAACCTGGAAGAGGGCCTTTGACAAACTCAGTGCCATTATCTGAACTAAAAATTTTAACCTGTGCATCAAATTGGTTGCGTATCATACAATGAAAATCCGCAAATACAGATGAAACTTCATTTTTGGATTTGATTAAATAGATCCATGTAGCACGTGACCAATCATCTATAAAGATAACAAAATATTTATACCCATCATAAGCATCAATTGGAGCAGGACCCCGTAAATCAGAATGAATTAATTCAAAAGGCATTGTAGCTCGAGTCACAGAGTTAGGAAATGGAAAACGAGATTGTTTAGAAAATTGGCAAACATCACATACTTGAGACTGAACAGAAAATGTGGGAAAAATCCTAGACAAAACACGACTGGAAGGATGTCCAAGTCTTTGATGATAAAGAAACTGCAGAGTTGATCTTTGAGTGAGACATTCCATGTCACTAGAGCGTAACAGTTACAATCCATGAGAAAAGATGCCTCTACCAATCGTCTTTTTCGTCTTTCGATCCTGAAAGATGACCGAGGTAGGGGTAAATGTAACATCACAATTCAGAGAATTATTGATTTGACCAACAGATAACAACTGAGTAGGAAACGAGGGAACAACAAGTGCATTAGATGGCGGACAATCTGGAAAAAAAATGCACTTTCCCACTGCCTATCACAGGAGCAGTAGAGCCATTAGCAACATACACATTTTTTTGAGAGATGCGAATAAATGCATGAACTGACGAAGGATCATTTGCCATATGATCTGTATCTCCTGAATCAATAGTCCAAATATGGCGTTTGGAAACAGGCGTAGTAAGAAAGGCTAGCAGGTTACCTGAAGTATGGTTGTCCTTGCGCTCATTCTTATTACCCAACTGGTGAAAGAAATCCTTCAACTGGTCTATAGTAAAGGATGAATTATCAGCTACAGCAGCTCGAGGAAGCTTATTTTTGTCAAAATTAGCTTTAAGATGAGGATAAATATCCCAACAACGATCCTTGGTGTGACCAGTTTTATTACAATGATCACAATGAAAAACTTCTCTCTTACCCTTAGCAAGAGAATTCTTGTCCTTATCAAATGGCATGGCTCTGCGTGTATCATCTCTGGAGCTCAGAAGAGCACTGGATTCAGCAGCATCCAGGACTACAATGCTTTTAGAAACAAGATTCATAACTTTCTTACGTGTCTCTTCACGCTGCACAGTCGCACAGACACTAGACAAACTTGGCAATTCAGCACTCATGAGAATAGTGCTTCTAAGAGATTCATACTCTGATGTGAGGCTACTGAGCACATCAAAATTTTTATCCTCCTCAACCCTCTTCAAGAGAATTTTGGCATCAGTTGTATGAGGACGATATGTATTCAGTTCATCCCACTTCTTTTTTAAATAACCAAAATGATCAGTAAAACTTTTCGTACCTTGTGCAGCCTCAGCAATCTCACGTTTCAGCTCAAACACCCGAGCAACATTATTCCGTAAGCCATACAGACTAGCAACAGACTTCCACAAATCCTTTGCAGACTCTGAAAACGAGAAAATTTCAGAAATATGTGGTTCCATCGACTGGAGCAGCCACGTGCGAACCAGTTGATCATCAGCAATCCAATCTTCATACTTTGGATCTTTAGCATCTGGACAAGTACTATTCTCACCAATATACCCAGATTTTCTTTTACCCCCAAGAGCAAGAGCAGCAGCCCTAGACCAGCTGACATAATTGACATCATTTAGCAAGACATAGGTTAAACGCAAACTAGTATTATGATCTGATTGTGCCATAATAGTACACACAGAGAAACGAAACTTGATTACAGAGAAATGGCAAGGATCGTTAACGATCCCCTGATACCATGTTGTTAACTAACAGGTTATGCAGATACTCTAAACAATGCATAACTTGTCATGCAGTCAATGTTGGATCTGCATAAGATGTTATGCAGTTAAACAATGTGTGATGCAGGGTATGTGTTGTTGATGTAGTGCAAGATATGGCAGAATCCTACTTGGAAGGAAGGGATCGACGAAAGAATATCCGTTAAATATTTTCCTATTTGTTATTTTTGTTAGGAAATAAGAGATATCTTGCTAGTATTGGCATGATATTATATTTAGTAGGATTTCCTCTTTATTAGCATTAATCATAAAAGATATTGGCATATCCCATAAGGCCTATATATGGCCACGTTTGTAAGGAAGATCGGCAGATTTTTGAGAAAAGAAAACTCTTCCTTTGAGAAGTTTATTCATTGTGTGATTTCTAGTACTAACATTCTACACCATTTGGTATTCAGAAACTGGGTATCGATCCTTCCAACATGGTTCGTGGTAGAGGTCAGGGTGGTCCTCGCGAGGCTTTAGTTGAGGAGGTAATGGAGAGAACGAGATACGATGAACTATCACGCACGGTTGAGCAGCTCGCCGGTCAGGTAGCAACCCTGTTACAACGACATGAGCGCCGTCATCCTCCTATTGATGAGTCCAATTCATCTGATGCCGATGACGATAATGATACTGATAACCCTTTTGCTGGGCGTGAGCGTGAATCTAGGAGTTGGGAATCATCATTCCGCATCGAAATTCCTGAGTTTCATGGTAGCGGGTTGACACCAGAGGATTGTATCGACTGGTTTTCTACTGTGGAGGAAGTTCTGGAATTTAAGAGGGTTCCTGATGATCGAGTGGTTCCGCTTGTGGCTACACGCTTTCGGGGTAGGGCTGCTGTTTGGTGGCGTCAACTGAAAGCTTCCCGGATTCAAAAAGGTAAAACTCCTATTTCTTCCTGGGCAAGGCTTGAAAAGTGTATGCGTTCAGCCTTTTTGCCATTTAACTATACCAGAGAACTGTATATTCGTTTACAAAACCTTCGTCAGGGTTTTCGTTCCATTGATGAATATACAAAAGAGTTCTATGATTTGGTCACTCGGTCAGGTATTACAGACACCGATGATCAGCTTGTCTCCCGCTATATAGGTGGTCTACGTGAGACTTTCCAAGACACACTAAATATGTTTGATTATTTTTCTGTGTCTGAGGTTCACCAACGAGCTCTGCGTTTGGAAAAACAATTATCCCGTAAGTCAATTAGAGCAGCTGTTGGCCGTCCTACTATTACTCCTTCACAGATTGCTTCCGCTCAACAGAATGTTAGTACGTCTCAAAGGCCTGGTCCTAAATGCTACCGTTGTGGTGATCCTGGTCACTTGGCAAACGATTGTCGTAAGGCTGGTCGACCCGGCAAAGCTTTACTTGTAGAGCCGACTGCTGCTGATGATATATTTGCTGATGCGGAGGAGACATCAACTGAGTTCGATGAAGTATTTCTGCCGGGAGACCAAGGTGACTGCTTGCTGATTTCTCGACCATCGTTCCTGACGCCGAAGGTTGACACTGACGAGTCATGGCTCAGAAAGAACATCTTCCAGACAACGTGCACCATAGAAGGAAAAGTCTGTCGAATGATCATTGACTCAGGCAGCTGTGAGAACGTGGTGTCTGAAGAGGCTGTGAGAAAACTCAAGTTATCGACAGAGAAACATCCTAGTCCGTACTCTCTTCACTGGCTGAGTAAAGGTTCGGAGGTAACTATTTCCAAACGTTGTCTTGTGAAGTTTTCCATTGGTTCTGTATACGAGGATGCTTTGTGGTGTGATGTCGTGGTTATGGATGCTTGTCATCTGCTATTGGGACGACCTTGGCAATACGACAGGGAGGTAATTCACAATGGTAAACTAAACACATATTCATTCTTGTTCAAATCGACTCGCGTCACGTTAGTACCTGCCAAGGAAACTGTGCACAAACCACTCTCTAATCTGGCTTCCAATTTTCTGTCTTGGCGTACGTTTGAGACCGAGATGATGGATGAGGGTATTGTGTTCATCCTGTGTGGCCTTTCTCTTGCATCTGCGTCGACTGTGGCGGTTCCGTCATGTATCCAGGGAGTATTATCGGACTTTGCAGACATTTTTCCCGTTGACCTTCCGGATGGGTTGCCTCCATCTCGAGCTATTCAGCACCGGATAGACTTAGTACCAGGATCGGTTCTCCCTAATCGAGCTCATTACCGTATGAGCCCAAGAGAACACGAGGAACTACAACGTCAGGTAGGGGAGTTGTTAGCCAAGGGTCTCATCAGGGAGAGTCTTAGTCCTTGTGCAGTTCCGGCGTTACTCATTCCTAAGAAGGACGGTTCATGGCGCATGTGTGTGGACAGTCGTGCTATTAATAAGATTACGGTGAAGTATCGTTTTCCCATCCCTCGTCTGGATGATATCCTGGACCAGCTTCATGGTGCTACGATTTTTAGCAAATTGGATTTGCGTAGTGGCTACCATCAGATTCGTATACGGCCTGGAGATGAGTGGAAGACCGCTTTTAAAACTAGGGAAGGACTTTATGAATGGTTGGTGATGCCGTTTGGTCTCTCCAATGCTCCGAGTACGTTTATGCGTGTCATGAATGAAGTATTAAAACCATTCTTGGGTAAGTTTGTGGTCGTTTATTTCGATGACATTTTGGTTTATAGTACTAACTTGGATATGCACTTGCGTCATCTTCGTGAGGTCTTGGTAGTCTTACGCCAGCAAAATTTCTTTGCCGCTACAAAGAAGTGTGTCTTCGGTACAGATCGCATTTTGTTTCTTGGATACGTCATATCCAAGGATGGTATTTCCGTGGATGAATCGAAGGTTGATGCTGTGCGTACTTGGCCTTGTCCGCAAACAATCCATGAGGCCAGGAGTTTTCATGGGTTCGCATCCTTTTATAGAAGGTTTATTCCCCACTTTAGCACTATTGCAGCAGCAATCACCGATTGCATGAAGAATGGCAAGTTTTCTTGGACAGATGCAGCTACAGCAAGCTTCCTCTTACTGAAGGAGAAGCTTTGTTCTGCCCCTATACTGTCGTTACCAAATTTTTCTTTACCATTTGAGGTTCATACAGACGCCTCTAAGGTTGGTATAGGTGCAGTCCTCAGCCAATCCAGCAAACCGATCGCATTTTTTAGTGAGAAATTAAATGGCGCTAAGCGTAATTACAGCACGTATGAACTAGAGTTTTATGCCATCATCCAAACCCTTAAGCACTGGCGTCATTATTTGATTCATTCTGAATTTGTGTTGTTTACTGACCATGATGCTCTCAAGCACATCGGCAATCAAGACAAGATGAATGCACGACAAGTTAAATGGGCTAATTATCTACAAGATTTCACATTTGTCCTCAAACACAAGGCTGGAACTCAGAACCGTGTGGCTGATGGTCTCAGTCGTCGACGAAGTCTGCTAACGTCACTACGGACGGAGGTCTTGGGTTTGGAATCGTTTGCTGATTTATACAAGACTGACCCCTATTTTGGTTCAATTCTGGACGCTGTGCATGCTGGCAACAGTACCCAGTTCTCGCTGTTGGATGGTTTTCTCTTCAAGGGAACTCGACTTTGCATTCCTGACTGTAGCTGGCGTTTACGTATCATTCAAGAACTGCATAACGAGGGTCACTTTGGTCGTGACAAGACCTTCCAGTTGGTTTCAACATCATACTTTTGGCCGCGCTTGTTTAAAGAGGTACAACGTTTCGTTTCTCGTTGTCATATCTGTCAGGTATCTAAAGGTTCTACGACAAATGCTGGTCTTTATATGCCATTACCAATTCCGTCTAAGCCTTGGACTGATATTAGTATGGACTTTGTTGTGGGTTTGCCTCGCACTCAACATGGATGGATTCTATTTTTGTCGTCGTTGACAGATTTTCCAAAATGGCGCACTTTATAGCTTGCAAAAAAACTACGGATGCAGTTCATGTGGCATTTTTGTTTTTTCAACACGTGTATCGTCTTCATGGTCTCCCAGAGTCCATTGTATCGGACCGTGATTCTAAATTTCTTAGTCATTTCTGGAGGTCTCTTTGGAAATTATTGCGTACGGAGTTGAAATTCAGCAGTGCTTATCACCCTCAAACGGATGGGCAGACAGAGGTTGTTAACCGATCTCTTGGGAACATACTTCGCAGCCTGGTGGGTTCTCACACTAAACAATGGGACAAGCATTTGTTTCAAGCAGAATTTGCCTTCAACAGAGCCATTCATAAGAGCACCGGGTTTAGCCCTTTCCAAGTGGTCTGTGGATTTAATCCGCGTTCACCCCTTGATCTTGCGCCTGTGCCAGATTTGCAACGAGTACATGCCACTGCTGATGAGTTGGTGCATCACTTACAGCAGATACATGACGAAGCTGCTCAAAACTTGGTGGCGTCCTCTACGAAGTACAAAACGGCTGCCGATAAGCATCGTCGTCACGTTGAATTTGAGGTAGGTGATTTCGTTTGGGCTGTACTTATTAAGGAACGTTTCTCTACGGGCACATACAACAAATTGGGTCCTCGCAAGATTGGTCCGTTTGAAATTATTGAGAAGATCAATCCTAATGCTTACCGTTTGCGACTTCCCAGTCATATTCATACTGCTGATGTGTTCAATGTCCGTCATCTCATTCCTTACCACGGCGACTTGTCTGATGATGATTTTTCTACCCTGCCTAATTCGGGGGCGAATTTCCTCTTTCCCGGGGAGAATGATGTAGTGCAAGATATGGCAGAATCCTACTTGGAAGGAAGGGATCGACGAAAGAATATCCTTTAATATTTTCCTATTTTGTTATTTTTTAGGAAATAAGAGATATCTTGCTAGTATTGGCATGATTTATATTTATAGGCTTTTGTTCCTCTTTATTAGCATTAATCATAAAAGATATTGGCATATCCCATAAGGCCTATATATGGCCACGTTTGTAAGGAAGATCGGCAGATTTTTGAGAAAAGAAAACTCTTCCTTTGAGAAGTTTATTCATTGTGTGATTTCTAGTACTAACATTCTACACCAGTTGTTAACTAAACAGGTTAAAGAAGAAACACAGTTTAACGTGGTTCGGCTATAGCCTACGTCCACGGGAGAAGAATGATTAGGGTTTCTTATTATCAATGGAGGTTTTACAAGACGTGTATATATATATATATATATCCTATACATGCCACATATTCGTATAGATAGCAACATATCTAGAGAATATTTTCATGCAGTGTAAGCCAATCATAAATAGAGAAACCAAATATTCTCCTTTGTTCCAACAAAGACGATGATCTATACAGATCAATAGAAAAAGCTAGATAGCTAGTTTTAAGAAAGTAGAATGTGGCAGCCGGTGCTCAGGCAGTTGCTTCAGACATTACTGACAGTAACAAATCAGGGAAACGGAGGAGTTTGTCTGGGGTCTTCAACTTGATGAAGAGGCTCATAAAGAAGAAGGTGAAGATGTTAACATTGGAAGAAGATGAAATGCTGAAGTCTTCTGATCAGGAATAAGAAGCCAATACAGGTTCATTGATGCAAAAGATGCTAATGATGATGGACACTTAGTTAACGAGGAGAAAGAGGATATAGTACCAGCAGCAACTTTCCATGAAGCTGCAGTTAAAGGTTTGTCAGGTGTACTTCAACTTCCGAAAGAAAGTGGAACCTGTGGACTGGTGTGGCAGGAACATTGACAAGAAGAAGAATAAGCTGCAGGGCCTTCACAGTAACAACGAGTCAAAGGAGATTCGGATTGACAGGAAAGATGAGTTCGGCCGAATTATGACCTCAGAAGAAGCATACCAGGTTTTAAGTTACAAGTTCAATGGGATACGCCCAGGGAAAAGGAAGGAAGAAAAACACATCATACGATATATCACGAAGAAATGAAGTTGAAGCAGATGCAAAGTGCTGATAAGCCCTGTCTCTCAATCGAGGGAATGAAAGAAGCTCAAGTTTGGGTGAAAAGACCATACATTTTACTCAATGGGAATGTTAAACCAGGGAAGGCAAGTGAACCTAGAATTGGCGTTGCTCCTGCCATAGACCTTCTTGATGGTGGCTTGACACCACCCACACTTGGAAAACACAAAGGAGTACAAGCGCAAGGCTGGCAGCCTGGCAATAGAAAGGGTGATTTTACTAGCACGGCCCCTCTGAAGAAGCCTAATATTTGATTTTAAGTTTTGCTATTTTTCAGTTAGAGAACTCAAAAGAAGGTATACGTACCCAGCTAATATCGGTGAATTCTTTGAAAATTTTATGTTTGTTGCCCGTGCATCTTCATGTTCATATGGGAATCCAGTCACTAGATAGAATAACCAAATTAATACGGCAATTAAAAGAAGAACACGACATAATTGATTCGTAAGTTACTGTGTTACTGATAAAAGGGTCTGAACAACTAGTTAACATCTAGTACCCACCTGATCAGTTTGGCTAACACGAATTTTCTGTCCACTGTAGGGCCCCACCACCTGAGAAGATCAATTGCGAAACACAAACAGTTAACAAAGAAATAATAAAGAAAATGAGAATGCAATGGGACACACAAGGATTTTAGACCCAGACTGATCCACAGACGATCTTTTGTGATGTTATCTCAAAAAGTAAGAAATTCACATATCCTAAAGCATTACAAGTTCAGACTGCCCAAAGAAAACTTTCCAACTAGTTTACTTAGACGGGAAAAGAACAAGTGAAGAAAAAGAAAGAACATTTAAAAGTGACAAATAGAGGATCAAGTAGCTATCGCCATTCAAACCAAAGGGGTAATGGTTGAACACTAAAACATAACTATTAAAGACATAGTGTATAAGCAATCTTAAAATTCAGATGATAAACCACAACGCTAATCTCATCCTTGGGTCACAGCATTCACCCAAAAGGGTCTGCACATTAGTACCAATGCAAGCACCCTAGCGATGGGTAGCAACTCAATCAATCTTAATGACCTCAATTTGTTGAGTTATCTAACTGAACAAACAACAAAATGAATTGTTACTAACATTTCAATTTGTTGACTTTAATGACCTCAATTCAGTGTTTTAAACACAACAAACAACAAAAAAAATCCCTAACTTAGATAAACCAAACAGTGAGATATACATCAACTTTAAAAATCAATTTGTTACCTCAGCACCAGTCTTTGCAGCAAGCTCAACCACTTGGAGGAGTTGATTGAGAACCGATTTTGGAGTAACTTTTGTCATCGGGAAACCCAGAAACCACAGATTTGATACACAAGGATCTTCTGGGTGTTGTTGTTGTGAAGGGTAGAAATTTTTTGGAGAATGAGTTTGGGTTTTGGAAAAAATCTTAGGGAATTGGTGAGAGACAAACCCATTTTGAGAGATTTGAATAAATTGAGAAACTTTTGACTTTAATTTTCTTGTAATGAATACTGAGCTTCATAGAGAAACGGTACATGATTTTGACACCCGTGTAGAGGATTTGGGCAGCCTCCTTTGAACTCATCGACTTACTTTTCTCCACGGCGGCCAAACCGAAAAATATGGTCTGGTCGGTTCAATTCTCGATCTTATCCTCTTCATTTATGGGCTTTTAAGATATTTTGCATTTTTCCTTCTTCCCTACCAAGAAGTATCACTTTCTTTCTTTCTTTCTTTCTTTCTTCGATTCTATTCTCTCTTATTATAGCTTACAAGCTACGGCTGAGCAAGAGAATTATTATATCCATTCTGAATTTGATCCTTGGGCTCAACCTCAAGGTTGGTTAAACTTGTGATGATATATTTTCTGTGTTTTCAATTTTACACAGTTTTTAATTAACCTCAGTGGTGTTCTTTCTTCTTCTTCTTTTATGTTTTTGAATTTATAGCTGCATATCCTCCTCAATCCTACCCAACAGTAGAGGGATACCCGCCACCTGGTGCCTACGCTGCACCACCTCCTGCTGGATATCCAGGAGCCGAGTATGCCGGTGGTCAGGAACAACCTCAAGCTCCCGGAGCAACCACTAACCGATCAGGTCAAGGGTTATGGGAAGGATGGTAATTACGTTACTTTTAATTTACAATTTTTCTAAATTGCTCATGATTTAATTAGTATTCGGCCGACGATCCAGGTTTGGAAATCCCAGCTGGTGGTATTGTTAGTGGTTTCACCAAAGAAGTTTCTATGTGCTTGTTGAAAACAATATGATTAGACGATAGCTCATGGCCCGGCCCTTGATGAATTAAGAGCCATGCACATGTAATCATCCCGGTGTGTAACCGCTAATTTGGTCAACCAACAACAACTAGGTATATAAAAATTGTAACCATTAGCATCGTACAGATAACTTGCAATAGAGATGCAAGGGATACTTCAAATCTTTTTTGTGGTTTCATCACATAGATGATAACAGAAGGACGTGTCATGAGACTTATCTTGGCCACATAATGATGTGGCGGCACGTAGGGCTTCTAGAGATGATTTTATTCCTATATATTGTTGTTGTTTTTTAACTCGGCAAAAATGAGAATTTCATTAAGGATGCTTACAAAAGCAACCGGGAACAAAGGGACAAGAAGACCCTAAGAAGGAAGTACAAACACGACCAATCCAGGCCCAAGAAGACGTAACAAGTTAAGAAAAACAACCAAAAAATAATCCCAAACCCTAAGCTACAAATAGCATATCCCAGTTAGCCACAATATAGTCCAGGCCAATGCCCTCAAAGGAATCCAGGTTTCTGCACCAGAATTGCTATATATTGTTGCCTTGCAGCAGATCCTAACAAATCCTTACGAATCAAAACATTTTTAAACAAGTGATGCTCCCTATAACTTTGCACTAACATCATCCGGCAAGACTCAATATGACAACCGCAGCAGCGAAGGTGTTAAGGGCAGCAACCATTGTAGATACAGTATATGCTATCCACAAAAGAAATTTCACTACTATATCAAATGGCCTTTCGCTCTTGAAACAAAACAATGGTGCTCAAAATCTTCAATCTTGCATGATCTTAGAAATAAAGGTTTGCTACGAAGATACGCAAACAACAGCACACAAATCCTCGGTAAAAAAGAAAAGTTGTGGTTGGACCCAAAAAAGCCAATGGCAAATCCATAAGAAAAGTTATGGTTGGACCCAAAATAGCCAATGGCAAATCCATGGGGTTGGGTTCTCTAGAGATAAGAGCTAATCTCATACTGTCGATCGAGCTTCTCACTCAAACCCAAGTTGCCAACGCTTTACCATTGGCACTATGTATTCCGGCATAAATTTCTTATGAACTCAATCACCATATTTAACTTTCACGATGTGGGATAATTTAATTTACGGGATTTAATATGGTAACTTTTAGTTAGTTGTTTGTAAAATGAACGTATTTGGGCTAGATTTTGGTGCGGGCCATGAATACACGGCACTCTATAGGCCCAGTTAACATAAATAGAACCGAAACAAAAAAAAGAAGAACCTCAAGATGTTGGAATACATGTCTTAATCCGATCGACTGAGAAATATATGCCCGTTGATTTGTTCCCAAACAATTCCGCAACCTTGGTTTGCCTTGCCAATAAAAAAAAAAATCCTATTGACTGAGAAATATATGCCTGTTGATTTGGTCCATGCATCCCTGCATGCATACCTAATGTCTAACAACTAAATTTCTAACTTTTTTTTTTTTTTTTTTTTTTTTTTTTTTTTTTTTTTTTTTTTTTTTTTTTTTTTGCTTCTAACAAAAATATAAATATGCAGCATTTTTTAGTTAATATCGCCAAGAACAGCTAAGGGTTAAAGAAACTTAAAAATTGAAATGGCAAGAAGATCACTCTTCAATATTTCAATGTTGGTCGTCGTCTTTTTAAATGGAGCAATACTAGCGATTGCAAGAGAAGCGCCAGAAGAACCACTTTCTCCTGCTTACTTTGATTTCGCAGCACTACCACCGCTGCCAGGCCAATGTCAGGTGCGCATGGATAAGATAGAACAGATGCCAGATTCGTGTGGAGAAACATTGGAGAGGCTCGTGCTGAGTAAAACCCTACCGGTTGCAAAAGATGCAATTTGTTGTGGGGAGTATATTCAAAGAATCACCAAGTCATGCTGGGATGCACTCATGGAATGGCTCGAAGCTCTTCCTGATCAACAAATATATTCTAGATATTCCAAAAACATTCATCCATGGGCGGAGAACACCTGGAATACATGTCTGAACCTCACAAAATCCGGTTAGTATGATCGTTGATGGTAATAATACGAAGAGATCCCAGCTATAATAAGTCCAATCAATTTTACAGTACGTAGTTAAAGAATCACTCTCGGTATATTCTCTAGGATGGTATGCATCTAATAATTGCTAGGTTGGGATCATCACAGATATAATAATCAATTAAATAATTAATCAATATTTACTTGACTCGTTTCATGAGTCTTTATTTGCATTTTTATATATTCTGTTTGGGATGGCGATCTGCCACGTTAGCTGAATAGGTTTTAACCATTTTTACTTGCACGTTAGCTACAAAGGCGATGAAAAAAAAATATTAAGAACTAAAGCGATGAAAGTCCAAAATTCGCAAATAGTACAGCTGGCTAATGGAGGCATGATGAGTTCAACGTACCTCCGACGCAAAATGTATTAATTTTAAAAACAAAAATACATACAAAACTGAAATTTATACTCTATTTGTTGTTGAAATCAGATTAATCCAACTGCTCAGAAATAGAGCTACTTGTGCAGCGGGAGCACATGGCTTTGAAACACGTCTTCATCTTTGTTGTTCTTCATGGAGCTCCCTACTTGCATATTCGACCTCTTACAAATCCCTCATCATCCATTTATTTATATCTCCAGGTATTGTTCACCTTTTCCACAATGAGTTCATCTTTTCCACAGTGAGTTCTGAAAACCGGACACTATCACGATTAATATCCAGAATAAGTGAAGAAAACTGGAACATGATACTGCGCGCACGTTGAACATACAGTGATGAAACATTGTAAGTGTCAGAAGGCATACTGAAATATTATAAACAACCATGTCTTTACCTTAATTGCTGATCATCACCAACATAGAGCTCTTCAAGATAGGTTATTGACTCCTCCAACTGGTTGCAGTCGGTGATTCTTAAAATCCGGAGAGAAGAAGACCATAATCGTAAATCTGGTATAGATTTCAAATTACGGCACCACATGATATCTAATCTCTCAAGCAAAGGAAATGAATTTACGGTTGGAGGAAGTGCACACCATTCTTCCAAGTTTTTCATACTTTCAATTGTAAACCTCGTTAGCGAAGGGAATAATGTTGTTGTTGTTTCTTTTTCCTCTACTTCTTCTTCCTGCTGGTAATAAAATTGTTTACCCAAACTTTTCAGTGAATCCATACCGTCAATAACAAGAACCTCAAGACAGGGGAATTGACCCAGGCCTACAAGATTTCCACAACTTTTGCAGTTTTTAAAGTTTAATTTCACTAAATTAGGAAGACAGGAAGATGAACTCATCCACATCGGAAACTTTAAACCGGGAAAACCATGGATCCCCAATATCTCCAAATTAGAGTGAGGTTGGAGACCTTCCAGCACCATAGTAGCACAAACAGCCACTTCTCCTTCTTCTTCCTCTTCTTCCTCCTCTTCCTCTTCTTCTTCCTCTTCCTCTTCTTTGTCTTCTTCTTCTTCTTCTTCTTTGTCTTCTTCTTCTTCTTCTTCGGTTTCTTCTTCTTCGGTTTCTTCTTCTTCTTCTTCTTCTTCTTCTTCTTCTTCGGTTTCCCATCGTAGCCATAAATCTTGAAGGTTTAGCTTGTCTTTTAACTTTGCCGTCTCCGCCTCTATTTTACCACCTCTCACATTCTCTAGATTTAGTATCTGTAACTTCCAAAGGGAGTTTAGATATGCTAATTCATAGATAGAACTAGAAGTAGAATTATTAGTGGTTTCGGTGGTACAGACTTCTTCTTTCATCACCAGGTAAGGTTTTAATACTTGGAGGCGAGTTAGGTTTTCTATACCACTTGGCATCCTTACACCACCCTCTGTTTTTCCGAAAGTGAGTTGTCTCAATCCGACCCAATTCTTAATGTCTTTCGGTAAATTTCTAAGAAAATAAAGGTTCACTGACTCTAGTCTACAGAGGTTGCTAGTCAAAGATTCAGGCAATTCATATAAATTAGAAGTACCATCCAAATCAAGTGATCTTAGTTGTGTCAAAGCTCCAATGTTACGGGGTAGTGCCTCTAATCTCCAGCAACGGACGAAGTTTAACTTCTTTATATTAGAGATGAGACAGATTGAGTCGGGTAATTCTATGATATTTGTATATGAAATGTCAAGGGAAGATAGATTTTGGAGACGCCCAATATTTGTGGGTAACTCTATAATACTTCTACAACAACTCATATTTAAAGTCTGCAAATTGGTGAGCCTAATGATGGAATCAGGTAACACTTTGGTTTCTGTGTAAGAGATATCAAGATGACGTAAATTTTTCAAAGAACCAATCATGTTGAGAATGTTTTCAACAGTGGAGTTTTGATGAGAATTTTCGGGACCTCGGATAGGGCTGAAAAATGGAGTATTAGAGTATTTATGAAGGTTGAGAGTCTGTAGATTGTAGAGATGACTGATGGATGCAGCATGAAAAGATTTAATACCGGAATAGCTGAGATCAAGGTACCTCAAGTGTTTAAACTTCAAAGTCGAAGATACAATTTCCCGAGTATTAGAACCAAGACGATGAATTACACGCAGACGCTTGTTACTAACTGAACTCTGACAAAAAGAACCTTCTTGGCAGAAAATTGTGCGCAGTTTTCCTGCATTTTTCGAGACATTAGAAGATGGTCTTGATGCTTCTTCCGTGATTAACCGCAGACGACGAATTCCAGACACATCATTTTCCATTTCACTTGTGTTTAGAATCGTGACTTCATGACTATCAACGACACTTAATGCAAGATCATGCACCAAATCATGCATTTTGAATGTTTCAATGTCACCTAACACATCCTTTTCTACATCTTGAAAGAACGCGCTAGACAACAAACTAAGGAAATAATCATTGCCAACATCTTCAGGTGAGATTTGATATCTGCCAGTGGATGGATGAAGGAATCCTTCAGCCATCCACAATTGAATCAGTGTTTCTCTATTAAATTTATGATCTTTGGGAAATAAACTGCAGTACAAGAAACACTTTTTCAAATGGGAAGATAAATTATCATAGCTCAATTTCAATATTAGTATGATTTTGTTTGGACTTTCTGGTGTGTTGAAAACGGTATCGTCTCTGATTGCCAACCAATCAGATTCCTTTTTTTTCAAGCGCATTAGATTTCCGAGGAAAATAGCTGCAAGTGGTAAACCAGCACATTTCTTCGATATTTCCTCTCCTATTTTTGACATAGTTACAGTGTGGACTGCTCCACCAGGAGAAAAAGCTCTATTTTTAATGATTAACCAGCATTCTTGATTACCTAAGGTTTTTAAATTGTATGGTGGAAGTGCACCCCTAACAATAGATGCGACATTTTCTTTACGTGTAGTTACTAATATTTTACTCCCTTGAGCACCTCCGCTTAAATAACCCTTAAGTTTCTCCCAGTCTTCGGCATTCTCGTTCCACAGATCGTCTAATACCAACAGATATTTCTTCCCACTAATTTCTTCCTGAACTTTCTTTACTAGTACACCAACATTTGAAAAATCATCACACTTTTCTTGAGTAATCGACTCGAGAATATTTCTTAAAATTAAAAAGATATCAAAATCCTCAGAAATACAGACCCAAATTCTTGGCTTAAAGCTTCTCTCAATTGAGTGGTCTTTGTATACCAATTGAGCTAGGGTCGTTTTCCCAAGTCCCCCCATACCCACTATTGAAATGACTGAAATATTTTCTTGGGAACTAAATTTATCAGATGGTGAAGATGAAGAGTTGGTCATTAATAATATGTCTACTATGCGAGACGTATCTTTTTGTCTTCCAATAATTTTATAATCACCTATAAAAGAAAGTGTGATTCGGTCTAGTTGCTCAGTAAGATCATCAACGCTATGTTCCAACTGAAACATAACGTTGTGCTTTGCAATTTCATCTAACTCTTGATTAATGTTTTTGATTCGTTTTGCTATCTCCGAAGAAAATTTAATTTTTGATAGGACTGTTACCTTCCACGCGTTTCCATCTTCTTGGGATTGACGCATAGCTTCATAAGAAATTTCATCTAAAATGTCGTCAGCATCATATGCAACATCCTGGAACTTTCTCAACCAGAGCTGCACGACTTTGTCTTTCACCTGCTTCTTTTCAGCATCAGATGTGACAGCAGCGATCATCTCCAGAGTATGCTTAAGCTTTTGTAGATCTTTGTCTACAGCCCCAGCCTTACCAATTTTTTTGGCAGCAACAGAAACTAGTCTTTTCATGAACCCTGTGGCACCGTTAACAAAGATCTCTTCCAACGCCATAATAACAAGTAAATGATTTCAAGAAGAGAAAGTAAATAACAGAATGGATGGAAGAAGAAAGCAAATGGAGGATACGATCTTAAGTTTTTTTTGTTTGTTTGTTTGTTTGTGTTGATAACTTAATTAAGAGTAAGTGATTACAGTTATGAGAAATTATCCATATATAGAAACTACACAAACATATGCACAAAGTCAAAAACAGCTAGCTGTGCACATGATGAGCTCTTAATTGGGGTTCAATTAAATTTAATTATCAGATTAAGTTGACTTCATTCCCTGCAGGCGAAGGTGCATTCAGATCCAGACAACCACTCCTTACCAGACAACAACATGTGATGTGAATGTGTGCAAGTAGATTTTTTTTTAGTACCTAAACTTGAGCAAGACGCGCTCAACTTCAGTTCTTTTATTCAACAACCTGATGTTGTTTAAGTGTATCAACAACTTAATTCAAAATTTAATAATCCAAGTTGAATAAATTTTAGTTAACTAATATGGATCAGGGTACCTTATTGCATCCGTTAAACACGGCAACAACCTACATGGGGAACACCTATCAAGTGGCTAATAATCAATAGCCAACTGCAACGCAATTATGCGAACTACCTGTATGTGGTCGTTTGACATACTGCCTAATCTAAATACATAGCCATTAGGAAGTATGTCAAATAATGGGTACTATTTGTCTTAATCACATTATCTTTTGTTATAATTCAACTGGGCGGAAGATAAGATCAAATAGCAATTATGCAAACTACCCGTGGGTTTGAAGTACAGTACAAATGTGATCCAAGCTTTTGTGTCTTGATGATGAAGATTAAGTTATTATGTGTTAGCGCTATGGGAAAATTTCGTGCGAAGATGTATGTGTGTGTGCAAGTAGTGTTTGTTTAAGTTCAAGTTGCGCCAAAGACCCGCTCAACTTCATTTCTGTATATATTCAACTTGTTGAGAGTACTCCAATTTGTAGACAAGGCTTACGTACATCAGCATAAGGCTGAGGAGTGCCTGACATAAATTAATTAATTGATTTATTGAGACACCATAACTGATGTTCAATATACATGTACATGCAATAATTTGCAATTGATACGTTATGGAGCAAAGTAATGAATCTGTTAAACAAAATATTTACGACTAAACATTCTGCACTAACATTAATGAATCTCGATCTCAAATGACATCTATTATTAGCACTGCATAACCAAGTTCTGTGTATTTCCTGTTTTCATCCAACTATTAACATCACAAGTTATTAGAGTTATGGGAAATTATATAGACCATGGAAGTAATTCCGAATTGAAACTCAACAAACATATGATCAAAAGTCAAAAAGCTGCCTGTACGCATATGAGCTCCGATTAAGCTGACTTAGAACTTGTTTGTTTGCAGCTGACTCGGTGTCTGAATCTGAGTCAACTCATGACTCGGACCGAGTCAGCAGTCAGACCGTTTGTTTTCCATTTTGAGTCAGATCTGACTCGACCTCTGACTCAGACATAACCCCTGACTCGGACTCATTTGAGTCAGGTAACAAAATACCCCTGACTCATGGGACCAAACCACTGACTCACTTATTTCCGAGTCAGATGAGTCAGATCTGACTCAAAACAAACATATCGACTCAGATCCAGATGAGTCAGGTGATTTCACTCAGATCCAGATGAGTCAGATCCAGACGACTCATATGAGTCAGGAGCCTAGTTAGTAAGTTCGCGAATGATTCGCGAATCATTCGCGAATTTTTCCGTTTCACGAATTTTACCGTCTTATTCGCGTACGTTTGCAACTCCGAACCCAAGTCGCGTATTATGTGGCATTCCCGGATTATTCGCGAAGCGTTCACGAATTTTACGTATTCCGAATGATACGTCCGTTTAATTCGCCATAAATTCTTTAGCTTTTACTTTTCAAAGACTCCACTTTTTGGGCTTTACTACCTTCCGAGCATACACGACCGAATATTAGACGTGTTGTAATTTTTATGAAACAAAAACGACTGAAGAGATTTGAAGGTGAAGGTGAGAGAGATCTCAAACTCACTAACCAAGCATCTAAACCACCATACGACGTCCTCTTGGATAACTAATGTTGTATATATTATTAATATCATCATATTAATTTTATTTTTTATTTAAATAACTCACACATATGCATAAAAATTGGTCCATGACCTTATAAATACAAATTATTTGGTATATATAGATACCGAATTTTCAGAGCCGAACTCACATTTATAAATCGAATTATACACGTACGTATGTCGTTCCGAATTACTGACGAATCACATCCCGTTGACCGAATTTTGGACCGAATCTGGATTTTACAAAACCGTATAATACTCGTACGTTTGCTGTTCCGTACGTTTGCCGAATCCCGAATTGCTAACTAGGATCAGGAGTAAACAAACATGGTGTTAGTCAGATAAAGGTACATTCAGGTCCCAGATGGCGAAAGTGCTGGGTATCCCCAGATCCCATTGGGTGGCGTTTATCTTGTCGGTTGATTTAACTAGGAAGGTGGGCCGGGGAAAGAGCAGGGGCATTTATACGTGTTATGTGAGGTGGGGATCGGGGAATTAGTTTGGGGATGTGAAGCATTTTCGCCCGGATGGGGACACGTTGGGTGCAAAATATTGTCCTTAGATGTGAATGTGTGTGCAGATGGAGACAACTCAACTTTTTATTTCCTAACGAAAATAAGAATCCTGTTATAAGGGCCGTTTGAAACTATTAAAGGGGCTGCTATAGCAGGACAAATTGGATAATTAATTAGTAATTCCAAAAGCCCTTATCTATATATTTATTGTAATATCTACAAAAACCCTTATTTAATTAATATTGTTAATTTAATTAGCTAATCACCTATCTAACAAGATGATAATTGAAATTCAATACTGAATTCTCATTCATTCCGACCCCATAAAATGCTGATGTGGATATTTCTGATAAGAGTAATTGAAAATGAAGCTCTCTCATTTATTTTCAGTGATTCTGGTCCCATAAACCTAACAAATAATTTGACACCGTGCTTACACTTCCCATAACTATGTTTGCTATGATATTCTTATTTTCACAAAAGCAGACATGCACAATATTGCTGGTATTATGAATGTGCTTGACTATTTTGGTAGTGTCTCTGGCCAGGTTCTTAACTTGGATAAATCTAGTGTCTATTTTAATCACAATATTAATCCTAGTGGGAAAGAGATACTTGCTAGAGAACTTAAAATGACAGAAATGAAAGATTCGGATAAATACTTCGGAGTCACTTTGTTAATAGGCAGAAATATGACAAAAGCTTTTAAACCCCCTGTACAGTCCTTTGGTACCAGACTTAAGACTTGGAAAGGTAAAACCATGAATCATTATGCTAGAACCACTATGGTAAACACATGTTCTCAATGCTCTGCCAACTTACCAGATGGGCTGCTTTAGAATTCCAAAAACCATGACTGACCAAATGGACAGCCGAGTAAATCTCTTTCACGATCACTCTTACACTTTGAGAGTAGGTGATACTTGTATACTTCTATTCTTGCTCAAAATCAAACTTGTAGAAAACAAGTGATGATCACACACTAGTTTTCTTTCTCTCAAAAAATTCTTATTTTTGTTTTAGAACTCCAAAAATGTTAAAATGAAAACTATTTACTTTTAGTTTCCAACCAAAAATCTGTTTATGTATACAAGAGTTTCAATTGACTTTAATGAAAACATTTATATGGTTTAATAAAAACCATTTACTCTTGTAACATGAAACGGTCAAGGAATTTATAACAAAAAATAAATTTCTTTTATGAAGATCATTAAGACTATTAAAAACAAATTAACAAAAATAATAAATGAAAATAAATTTTGTCTTAAAACATATATTTCCAACAATCCCTTACTTATATTTTTAAAACATTGAGCAAGATCTATATAGTGATGTGAATAGAAAATGTATCTTTCGATTTTGAACCTTTACATAGTGTTAGACTCTCAAAAAATCTAACCATATAGTGAACGTAAGTCTTTGAACTCTAGGAGATAAGAAAATTGTCTAACACACACAAAACCATACTAGTGTAAAGTCTAAATCCAGCACATTACGGCCCTGTGCTTGAATCCCGGTTTAATGAATGATCTAGAGAACTGCCCATATTCTCATAGAAATCGGCCACACTTTCACATTCATATAGGTGAGTCTATCAAGAGTACTCATGTAGCTAAGTACCCCACTCTAAATAGAGATATAGACATCATTAAGAGTTTTATAAACAAAATCTCAACCTTAAATCGCATCAGGATATCATGTGTGGGATGAATTCTCAAAAGCATGATTATGTGTCTATATATTATCTGTGACTTAGTCTCACTTGAACCTACATTTTGGGATTTCCATTCATAGGTAGGTATTACCTTTTGAACCTACTTCTGGAATCTTGAGTTATAGCTTGGGTGTCAATCACGAACAACTATGCCACATCATTTGTGAATCGTTAATCCCTTTGAACCTATTTCTAGGTGGGTATCCTTCACAAATGACTCAATTCTCAATGGGCATCCACATCATCCCATAAGATGTATTCACACCTTTTTATTAATCCTTTCGTTAAAGGATCAACGATAACTCTTTTCGAATCATATATAATCCACACTCATAGCATAAAAAAATGTTTTCTATCACCTTATATGTCGACTCTACCGTTGTAATTAACGGTTCTCAACTTTTGCAATAGCCGCGGTACTATCGCGTTGGATTAATATGTATGTTCTTCCTCTATCTAGTAGAGGACTGAATCACTCCATCCCCTAGAGGATTCATTTGAGACGATATCTCAATCAACATCGCAATATCCTTAAAGGATTACGGTAAACATTTTTAGATAGTGTATTTATAGGTTTAAGGTTCTTTTCAGACACCTCATAACCTTCTCATTGTTTTACTAATTATCCATAAATGGATTATCAGTAAATCTGCATATATGTAACCCCCACTACAAAGTAATATACATATAGTCTATCACGTAGCAAGAAGCAATGTCATGCTACCATACTCATTTCTAGTGCAATCAAATACAATCTCAAAAAATTTGGCACTAAATCAAATGAGTGAAAACTAGTTTACAGTTAGACTATATATATTTCTATTTCTTTCCATGTATTAAATATATTCAAGAGAAGAACAAATTCAATTCAAGCATATACACTATCTTCCCTCAAGTCTTTCATGTCAAATAGTAAACTAAGCATGTTCTCATTTTCATTAACATCATATAAGTTAGAATTTAAATTCCACAAATCACTTATGCATATACAACAACTAGCGTTATGCATTTCATTTTCGAAAATTCTGAAATTATTCAAACTAATAAAAAAATTAGTTTTGTCTCATTCAATTGTTTCAAAGTTTGTTTTAAAATATATATGATAATGACTTATCTAACTTATATCCATTCTTTTCTTGTAGAAACATCACAATTTTTCATGCTTGGTCTACATAGATTCTCATCTTTTATACATTCCATATATTTTTCTACATATGACACACAACAAATCACGCATCGTAGAAATAACATCACCAATCAAGAATGTAAATCAAGCGACATGAAATCAAGTATTGAAATTGATTACCACCTTTCTTTATTTTTCATACTAAAATACTTGGTTCTTAAAACCTTTTTCCAAATATTAAAATTATGAGGAGCTAATTATCTCAAACAAGATAATAATTATGACTAAAGTTTGTTTTAGTCTAACTACTTACACATCAATTCTTAATGATCCTGTGATCTCCATTTCTAGCTAGCTCTTTAATCTAAGTTTAGCATCCAAACACACATAGGGTAGAAAACCCCCACTATTTATCGACCAAAGGAAACTTCAAATCAACACCAAAATATAAAATTGAAAAGTTACTTATGCAAATTGCATTTCTAGCCATGTTCATTCAAAAAATTTCAATAGACTTCGTTAGACGTCATATTTTGGTGTTTAATACCAATTCAAAAACTAAAAAGTTTCCCCATTCATACAAAAATTAGAAATATTTTTTTTAAGCGCAAATAAATTCTCTAAATTCATATTTGACGCACATGTGTTCTTGCTCAGTACTAATAAAGTAATTATCCAATTTCAAAATACTTTTGGCACAATATAGAGGACGACCAAACAAATATTTTTCATAAAGACTCATTTCATTATTTTACTACTCAAAATATCAATTTTAGTCACCAAGTTAGACTTTGTCAAACACCAAAAATATTTTATAAAATTCTCAAACATTTTATTTCATCCGATGCTTTTATAAGCTAGTAAAATTGGGATTCTACATGCTTTGAAGACTTGGGTAAAATTTTATACATGTCACTTCAAAAATTCTTAGAAATTTTTGAGGAAAACATAGCATGCTCACTAACTCAGAAAATTCCATAAAAGCAAGATAAAATCACATATTTCAAGCACTCCAAAGATTCAGTCATATCATATAAATAATACAATATTTGGTTCAAACATTCCATTGATAACATATTTATTTTAGTAATGCAATGATCAAGTTCAAATTTTTTTATTTTTTTTATTATTTTTAATCTCAATCCTGTTAAAAACAAGACATGCGGAAACTAGTTTCTTTCTCATTTTGGTGGTATGGACATCTTTAGCAAGATAGTTCGACCGGAAGCAAACTTTTCAGGCCATACCAATACCAAGAATCCTAGAAATGTGAGTACAACACAACACCACTTTCTTTCAAACGATTTCGTTCAACTTTTGAACCATAACCTATCAAACAAACATGGTGTAAAACACCAATATATACCAACCTCTCACCGTATCCACAATTCACATTAACTTAGCTTGAATAACATTGTTAATAATATTTGATTTTCTTGCAATGCCGTGTCGTAAGACTTGGTTTAATGCAAGCGTAGCAAATAACTTCATAATTAAAATTATGTTCATTTCTTGGTGAGATTTGGTATTCATATTTGTTTTGACTAGGTTTCTTATTCTTTCGGTTTTGGTTTGATATCAAGATTTATCTCATAAGTCCCAAACTTGTATGAGTCACTCATTTATTGTCATAAACAATAATTCTCAATATCTAGTTTCCGTACAAATCATTCTAACATTGAAGAATCAATTCATTTTCAATGTAGAATGCAACTATTTGATCACTACAATTGCTACAAATTGTTCATCAAACATACCTCATTTGCTTTGGAACTCAACTGGTCCTAAACCAACGTCCACTCTTTCCACACCGACAAGGAAATCAGCATACCATTGCTCCATACATCGATTAGTCTCTGGTATTTACTCGCAATTTTTTTCTGTTTTCATTGGGAAACAAAAACTTGCTAAAGTAAGTGAAAGGATCACCTGTCACAATCATTTAAATGTGAGCATTTGCAACCCAGAATAAGTAAGGTATGCGCTTATGAAAGCACTTAAAAATCAAATAAAAATTTGAACTCCAAGTGTATCAAACAAAGCAAAGTTTTATAGTTATAACGTCATAGATTATAACTTTCTACTAAGCATATCATCAAATATTTATCGCGTACTAGTTTTATTTCCAATAATGATCTTATCTTTTCATTCCCAAAAAAAAGTAAAGTAATAAAATCAAACATGAGTTTTATTCTAAGTTGTTACATCTCTAATCTCTAAACTCAAGCATCACATCTCATATTTTTTAGACAAACAACGATTTTGAAATCACCACATCTCTCAAAATAAATATTCAAATGGAAAATTTCAAAATGGGGTTTCAATATAAATTCCTGATCTATATAATATTTTTCATGTTACACGAATTCGAATTATCTACACAAAGATTGGAAAAAACGAATTCAATCATAACTAAATTTCTGCCCGTCAGGAATTTTCAGATACGTTATGTAGTTTTCTAAAATACTTTAAAAATATTTTTCGGGCTCAAAAAATTCTGAAATTTTACATGCACGATCCTCATGACGTCTAATATATCTGGTTAAAATTTCTAGACCCAATTCATTTTCTTATATGAGATAAAAATATAAGTCTACGTCATGTTTAAAAACATTTGTTTATCATCAATAACATTTTTTCTATGTTAGGTATTCATGATGAAAAATATTATCCATATTACAACCCTAATCCATCCAAATCACTAATAAAATTTAACTTTAGGTATCTAGTAACCTAAAATTTCCAAGCATCATATTAAATTGTTAAAGAAAAATTATACCATTCATATAACAATTTAAAACAGAGATACTTATCGCGTTTCAGCAATCGTTTTCTTTTGATATCCATAGCAGAATAAATCGACTTAAAATTGTTGGAACAATTGCTGAAAATAACCTGCAAAACAATCATAAACCAAACAAATAAAAAACATTATGGCTGAGTCACGACCAGGTCGCTCTCTTTAAGACGTTTCTCGGCTCTGCCCAAGATTGTGCAAACAGTTCTTCCATGTCGCGTCGTCCCCAGGATAAAACAGCCGAGTAAATCTCTTTCACGATCACTCGTGCACTTTGAGAGTATGTGATACTTGTACACTTCTATTCTTCCTCAAAATCAAACTTGTAGAAAACAAGTGATGATCACACACTAGTTTTCTTTCTCTCAAAAAATTCTTATTTTTGTTTTAGAACTCCAAAAATGTTAAAATGAAAACTCTCTACTTTTAGTTTCCAACCAAAAATCTGTTTATGTATACAAGAGTTTCAATTGATTTTAATGTAAACATTTATATGGTTTAATAAAAATCATTTACTCTTGTAACATGAAACGGTCAAGGAATTTATAACAAAAAATAATTTTCTTTTATGAAGATCATTAAAACTATTAAAAACAAATTAACAAAAATAATAAATGGAAATATTTTTTTTTTAAAACATATATTTTCAACAGGTCATAGTCGACGTTATATTGTAACTCTCTTGCAAGTACTGCATTAGAGATCAACATTATTACATAAACAATTGTGAAGATTGTCACCAACATCAAAATCTCATCAAGTCTTGCCATTGCACTTCTAGTTTTCTTTCTCAATGATTGGATGAAGATATCAAATACACAAGATTTGCTTGCTTATATAGTAGAAGCATCTCATTTGTTGAGAGATTCATTAATTGTAACGCGGTTTAAATCATAAATACTTTGTTTAACAAGATTCATTAAATTTGTTGGATCCCTAACATATTGCATTTTAATTACATGTATAATAAAGATTATTCATGGTGTCTCAACAAACCAAAATCTAACACCGCGCAGGCATTTTTTTTGTTTTGTTTTGTTTTACTCTTGAAAGAAAAAAAAAGTTTAAAATTAAAGTAACACTGTCGATAAAATTCTGAGTTGTCATTTCATGATGCCATTGACAGTCATCCCACTCTGATGAGAGCGGTCTATGATAAAGAGAGGGCTCCTACCAGATGAGTGGACTTGCCCTTTCGGCTACTTTGTCCGAACTCCCCAGGCCACTGCGACTCCCAATTAACAAAGTCCACCTTTTTTTTTTTAGGTACGACCTCACAATCCCCACTAACACCCCTTCGATCTCGTGAGAAACAAAAGTGGGTAAAGAGTACTCGTATGTAGCAGCGAAGAGACCTGGTGCTCCTGCTGGAATAAAAATGAGTCATCTGATAGATGCAGTGCTTCTGCTGGCCTAAATCGTCATAGTCATTGTTGTTATCTACAGCATAATCAGTTGTCTTGTAATTCTCTTGTTAAAAAGACCAAAATCAATAATTCCTGGATGAAAATGACAGTTAGATTTAGATACTGTTTAAATGAACAAAAATGTAAAAATAGACAGGATGTAAACAATTTCATTCTGCCTATTTTCAAATATTTTTTCTTATTTTTAATTTACATCAGGATGCATCCAGTTTCATTGTTGCTATTTTTTAAGTTTAAGTCAGGATGAATCCAGTTTCATCCTTCTATTTTTTTGTGTCAATTTCACCCAAATTTATTATTACTCGTCCATTTGAACCATGTTTTGAAAATATTTAGACAAATGACCCATTTTCCAGAATTTTTAAGTCTTGCCATTTCACTTTTAATTTTATTTTCCCTCCCTTAGCATTCCCCTTGGCGTATATAGTAACTGCTACGAGTATAAGTTTTCTTCGACCCCGCGCGTAAGAGAGGGGGGTTACCTTTGCTTTTTTGTTTGGTAATGAGTAGTTGTCTGGATCAGGTGTCTGAATCAGGTGTCTGAATCCAACTTAGTCGGATAGTTCAATTTTATTATCGATGTTATAAATTAGGATAATTGCACGACGTTATCCGACGGATGTACTGTGAATTTGAATTTAAATACTGTTTGCTAGTTTAAGGATAATGAACTTGCCATCTTTTAATGATGATCTCCAATGAGCCCCAGAATTATTTTTAGATCCACATTTATGATGGATAACATATATGTTCCCATGTTGTCTGGTAAGGAGTGGTTGTTTGGATCTGAGATCTGAAGGCAATTAAACTTCTAATTAAGAGTTCATGTACGACTTTTCTGTATAGAATTGATAAACAAGAATTGGTGGAGATTCTATAAATTGAATGACTTTTTTGTAATGTTGAAAGATTTATGTAAGGTTTTCGATCTCCTAAATCGAATGTATCAATGTATTTGCCGAGGTTATTCTCTTTTATGAAAAAAAGCTGAGTTTCAATTTTACTTCATTTTCACTTTTTTTTTTTGAAGCACCGACATTTTTTTGTTATATATTTAATGTCCACAATTTGACCTGTTCACTTCCTGTTATATAAACATTACGAGTAGTGGACTATCAGTTGAACTGACAAAAAGCTATGACTGGTTGAGCTGTTACTTACGAATTTATCTCCTTCAGAAGTTCAACAATAAGTTTAGATATATAGTGCAAGAGGGCCGTATATTTAATGCCCGTTACTGGTTTAGCTGTTGCTTGTGCATTTTTGAATTTAAATCCGGATCTTCTCATTGAGTAGATTCTTAGGTGAACTTTAGTTTTAAACCAAAGGATTTTCATTTACATTTTTCCCAACACTATCGCGTGCTACATCCCCCAATCAAAAATAATGTAAAAAACTAATTTTGGCTACGGTAATTGTCAAAAGAATATGAAATAGCCCAGGTCAAAGTTGTATTCGACATTCAAGACGCACAATTTTTACTGGAGTACTGAAGAAAAGCAACAGAAGTAGCCTCGTAAACAGATTTCAGCAATACAAGCAAGATGAGGAGAATTAAACTGCCATTCCAAGGTAAGGTGATCCACAACAACCTTAATTTGGTAAGGAATGAGCCACCACATTGGCCTATTTATGGATAAACTTGAACTCAATGCTTTTTTACGTCACGAGTGCATGAGATCTGGTACCTGATTCTCCAAGGTAGCTCAGCGGAGGATCTTAATCCCTTTATCTGCATCCTCCGCAAAACGTTGTCCAAATATTTTCAAGGAGCCTTAGTGGCAGAGGTGGAAGATACGTCAATTACTATAAGAAGTTGACGCAGAGGTGGAAGATATGTCAACTACCTGTAAGGTGAATGAAATTACCGGTTGTTCGACCGCCGAGACTGGTTCAATCCGGCAACTGGTTTTGGTAGCGCCGAGAGTGAGAGAGATTATGAAAATACGTGATGAACAAAGAGTGAAGAGAGAGACGACGAGAAGTCGAGGATATTTTTATTAACTAACCGACGTTAATTCCGTTAACATTTTGACCAAAATATGCAGTTGACTAATGGAGTTACCTCTCAAACACTAACAGGAGTGTATTGAGCCAGGTTTGGAGGATAGGGTGCGAAAATCATGGCAAGTTAGATTGGGGGTGCGAAATGGTGATTTTTATGAACAAAAATGGAGAACCATCATGTGGTATGATGGTTATCATGTTCCTTCCATTACGGAGATCGCGATTTAAACCCTTATAACAGCTTAAAAATCCTAAATTAGTGGATTTAGGTGTAGTTTGGACCTCTGTAGTCTGTACCATGTTATAAAAAAATGAAAAAATATACTAAAAATAGTTATAATAATATTTGGCATAAAAATCCTAAATGAGTGAATTTAGGGTAGTCTAGGGACCACTTTGCCAGTACAAAAATCCCTTTTCTTCACGGTTTTTTACCGTGACCAAAGGTCCACATTCATGGTATTTCAATTCTGAGAAACCGTGTTCAAAGCCTGCGAGACCAAAAATATTGTCATTTGATCACGTAAATCACCATGACCAATTTGTATATTTCACCGTGACCAAAATTCTTTGGTCACGTATTTTTGTTAGACACTGTGACCAATACACACAATCAGACACGGATATCATTCTATACCGTGACAAGTTCATGTTTTTAAACACGAAAAACTAACATACACCGTGTCCAAATTTGATCATTGGTCACGGACCATATCTCACACCGTGACCAAACTGTGTAATGGTCATATATCCATAATACCCACTTGTCTGGTCCGAGTATACCCACTCAGGGATACTAAGATGTTGACGACAGTTTCTAAGATTAACATTGTGCCCAGAAAAGTCTTAAAAGCAATAACTAACAATAAATTGAATTTTTATTAAAAATCAAACATTGTATCCATGACATAAAATTCCAAAACATATATAGATGACTGTTAACAAGAATGAACAAGAAAGAACAATGAAATCCCTATTTACAATGCTAGTACTACTTAATGTCCAACATAGACCACCAAATATCCAATCACGAAGATGGAGACAATTGTGCGCAAATTCACTCCCAACCTAGGCACTTCCATATCTGTTTTATTGAAAGGATGCACTGTATTGATCACAGCTTCACAGACGAGGTTTCATAATCTGTCCAAAAAAAAAACACACATTGAGATCATATGAATAGATCAACCAAAATACCTTTACGCGAATATAGTTAGTGCATTTAAGTCTCGTAGTGCATTTAAGTCTCTGACACCGTCTGTGTGGCATCTCCATTAGCAGCTTGGTGTGCCTGAAATTTAATTCATATTGCCTCTGCATATCTTTACAGTTCCTGAAACGTAGTCAAATTAGTGTGGTTCACTGTTTTATCAGACTTTTGGATCAAACACTACATCTAAAATTAAGGGTCTGATATCCAAATCCAAATCCAAAGACAAAGCCTTTTCTAGTAGCAAATACTATGGCTAGAGAATATCTCATAAAACTATAACATAGTTTTTACGCCGGCCTGTTAGAGCCTTGCACTACGGCAAGCAAATACTCGACGCTACCCGCACCGCGATTTATTTTTTTTGGACCAGATGGGAAGTAATCATCGTGTTTATGGGATTACGAATTCTCGACCATTAATGCGGATATGCTTACACCATGTCCCTGTTGCAGAAGCTAAGGGGTGTTTCCCATTCACAATCCTGCCAACTACCGCGCTACAGGGGGATTCTCTCCCTTCACAATCTGCAGGGTTGCCTTTACGTGTTCGTTGATTGAGTGGAAAAGAAATTGACGAGAAATAAAGAAAAGGGGTTTGTTAGTCTTTGTACCTGAAACATACCTCTTCCACGTGTATCGCCGCCCTCCATGTTTGTCTGTTCAATGCCTGCTTAGGTGAAAGATTTCGGTTGCTCGTGTCTTCTTTACACACTAATCCCAAGCTAGTTTAGGTCGACCTCTACATTGCATACTTCCTTCAGCGCGCCTAATTAGACCTACATGCACTGGAGCATCAGCGGTCCTCGCTGGAGATCCCCAAACCAGCGCAGCCGATGCTGGGTGATCATCTCCTCGATTGGCTCTAACATAAGTTTCTTACGTATGTACTCATTCCTGATACGGTCATGCCTCGTATGTCCGCATGCCCACCTCAGCATCCGCATTTCGGTACTCTTCAGCTTCAATGTGTCTCGACTGTTTGTAGCCCAACATTCCGCACCATATAGCATGGCAGGCCTGATCGTTGATTTGTAAAACTTACCATTAAGCTTTAGCGGGATTTTGCGGTCACAAAGGACGCCAGAAGCCATTTCCCCTAGCCAAATTGAGTTCGATGGAGAATATCCTCCTCGATTCCCCCGTCACTTTGGAGCATCGATCCCAGATAGTGAAAGGAGTCTTTCCTTGGTGCATGTTGTCCATCCATCAGAATGTCCCCTTCAACTGCCCCGGAGTTGCTGAGATCGTACTTCAAGTACTCGGTTTTGGTTCTATTAAGTTTGAAGCCCTTCGATTCTAGAGTCTGGCGCCACAATTCAAAACTTTCCTCTACATCTTCCTTTGATTCGCCGATAAGCGCCACATCGTCTACAAAGAGCATGCACCAGGGGATCTCACCCTGAATGTCTCTTATAACTTGATCTGTCAGTAAATTGAAAATATATGGGCTCAAGGCTGATCCATAAAATGATATATCAACCATAAATGGTCTGATATATCAACCATAAAATACAGGAGCAAGTTCTGCAACTTCAGCTATAACCTTAATGCTCATACCTGTGGCAGTAGCTTTCCATTACGGATAATCGTTATAGGTCTAAACCAGATTGCCAGCCGTTCACAGTACTATAGCTCCAATCACCTAAGAAAATACCAAAATTTATTTTGGCTCTGATTTTTTTTCTTCTGAACACACCACACTTAAGCACCCAAGTTGTCTGTTTTATTCATTCTCTGGTCAAGGGTTGGTATCTAGAATCAATTCAACTAACAAGGTCTACAGCTTCTTCCTGGTTATCGCATAATTACTCTTCTCCTAATTTCTTTCTTCTTCGTGTAGATGATTGTCTTAACTAAGGCGAAATTACGGATTTGCTCTGTGCAATATTTCGCCCCTACATCGCCAACGCATTGAGAAAAAAAACAACTGGGGGAAGCTCAGATGTTCACCTCTTTCCCTGGTTTTCCTTTTCTTTTTTTTGAAAGGAAGGTTTGGTTTTCCTTTCTTTGCGTTCATTAATACATGGTTCACCTCTTTCCGTGTTTTTTATCAACAACATATCCCAATCGGCACTAAGCTGCATATTTTACCACCCAGACGCTAATTAGGCTCTAAATATACTACCCTTTTACGAAACAACTCAAACTCTAACTGGTCCTTCTGGTGGATTCACATGAATCACATCCCATTCTTTTGTGAAGGAAAAGAGAGTTCGACTCTTCCCATTGGCTTCTCAAACGAGAGGAAACTGTAGGTTTTAGAATACAAGAAGAGAACACGAGACAAGAACACAAGACGAGAAGATATGTTTATGATTTTCTGTCTTTTCCATTGCCAAAGGAAACTCCTATATAGGGGAGTTTGAGAACAAAGAATAATATGAAATATCCTAACATAGGTACATATCTCTTAAACTAGGTAAGTAGATAAATACAATATATACGAGAATATACATCTAATAGAAACCGTCCGTTCAATGAGAATCAAGATATTATCCACTTTCACAAGCGAGTTATTTTTGGTACAGATCTTGTGGTCAGTGTTCCATTTGTGTTCCTTACCTCGGCAAAATCTTCATTGCTTCTTGAGATTCAAGTCGCTGCAGAAAACTACTGGGTGAAGAAAGGAGGTGGTCACACTTCTGTTCAAGGGACTGCCCATTTCTGCCATCACTATATGGTAAAACTAAAGTTTCAGTCAACGTAGAATATTTATGCTACTTCAAAATGTCGTTATTGTTTTTTTGTGGATCAATATGTTAGTGATTAATGATGGTTATCAGGTATGTTACTCTCAGTCATTTATTCGTAGATTCATACTACTTGTTTTCCTTGATTATACTTTTGACTTGCACTAATGTCTCTTTTAAGTGTCTTTTGGAAATGAGCTCAGAGCAGACAATGAACATATCCAAGGTGGGATACATATGCTGCGATATTTGAGATGACAAAAATGGCAGCATACATGGAGACTTCCAGCTTTGCAATTGGACTTAAGAAGTTGAAAGAATTTCTCAGTGTAATTCCCGTTTTCTTTTAAAGGCCCCGTGTCTGTAGTAATTGATGTAAATATTAGCTACTTGCACTATTTTTTTATAATTTTTTAGTTGATAACCTCAGACCTTTGGGGGTGTGAAAGGAATATGGATGATGATTGATTTTCTTTTTTACATTATTTTTCACTTCAACTACAAAATTATTGAACGGTTGAAGAGTTTGATTATTTTTTTCAAACAGAAGGGCAGGCGCATCCAGCGTTTAGATCTAGAGTCTCTAAATAATATAAAATGAATTTATCCACGAATAGTTAGAAACGCTTGCAAAGAAAAAAGAAAAGAAAACTTACGACCCGTTTACAACACTGATAAGAGATATGACGTATATTCTTCAAAAAAAAAAAAAAAAAGATATAAATTATGTGCTTGAGGGAACTTTCTTCTTATGATCTAAATCCACGAATATTTTCCTTAGTCGATCATTTGTTTGTTGATGTCAGATTCTTTGCGTGGTTTAATTTATAGTTCCCCTTTCTGTAGCGCTCCCTGTCTACTTTCCAAAAGCGCCTTCCAGTTTTGTTTCGGAAAATATGTCTCAAAAATACTATAATCTTGTTTCCCTAAGATTGTAGGCCAATATGTAGAACTTACCATTTCCACGAACAATGGGAATTGCAGAAAACCAAACAAAAGAACTGGAACACAACTCAAGAGCGATATAGCTATCGAAGCCCAATGAAACCGTTGTCCAAGAATAAGTATAAAAGCTGCTCCAAATGAAACTAATATGCTGGCCATCGATAGGAATAGTGTTGCAAGACCTATTATTAGTTTTTGTGGTAAGGCTTTTAGAAAATCTTCCTCTGAATACCGTGATGTGAATACAGCCAAGAACATTAACACTGATGTGATCGAGGAGACAAGTGCTAAGGCATCTGCTATCGCAAAAAACATGAATAAATCCTTGTTCAAGAAAACGGGCAGACCATTCTTTTTACTACTGCCATCGCTAATATTACCCCCTGGCACAGCAATAGCAGCTGCAAATGCAACAGTAGCTATTAGAGCCGCTACTACCATGCAGGATGTCGACGTGTCTTTCATCCATTTCTCTCCTTTTTCCATCAAGTCTTTGTGATTTTCCGTGAACAGAAAGTGAGCAGTATTACCATCTTCGTTTCTTAATTACAAACCTATCTTTCTGTATCATTGTATTTTCCACCATCTAGACAAAATAAATTAAGATTGCATAAGTACAATAAAATTAGAAGTATGCTCAAACGTTGATAATAAGGTATATTTACCTTGAACCATTGTATTTCTCGTTGCATTTGAAATGCGGCACCAGATATATCACGGAGTCCTCTATTGTGAGGTAACTCAGCACTGAAATGAAGGATACTGTTATCCTTATCATCGAGATCAGAAAATATACCCAACGAGCATCTTTGTTTTAGAATATGAATGAAATTATATATCATTTCATTCCGCTCGCGGACAACCAACTTTATCAATGTGTGTCCCAATTCTCCATCATCAGTTTTGAAATACAGGAAAGGAAATATCAGTAAACATTCCATTACGAATTCTGTGGTGCCGAACTTCATAGCTGTCTCCAACAGCTTAGATTCAAGAAATATGTCTGTAACGCTTTTTACATCTATTGCCTTCATACTAAGTAGTCCTAATAAATACCTCGTCAGGGCAACGACTTGTTGGTGCATCAACTTTTGTTCGTATAATTTCTTGATAGGAGGCACTGAAATAACAATGAAAAACAAGTCCAAGGTAAAGCAACACGCCTAAGATTATCCATTAAATTATCCTAAGGTATGAATATCTTGATAGGAGGCACTGAAATAACAATGAAAAACAAGTCCAAGGTAAGGCAACATCATTAAGATTATCCTTAGGTTAACAATGAGTGGATGATCTTCCTTCCAACTTGGAAGTGGTGGAGAATACAGATGGCCTGGCCTCTGAAGAGATAGATCCTACAGGGGAATCAGAGAATGAAATGGACAAGGAAAATATGGGAGTAGAGAAAATGAATGAGACAATTGCTGTCCAAGGTACGAAGAAAACAAAAACAATTGAGGAAGTGTCTCAGATAAAGATAATACCCTTGAATGTTTCAAAAGGCTAATTGATTGTTAGAATACGGGTATCCAACTCAAAACCAATTGGCAAACCAATTGGCAATGAGTGGAGAGGCCCTAAGAGATTATAGACCGCATGATCTTAGATGCCCAGACAATGTGGGACTAATAATCTTAACACACCCCCTCACGTGTAGCCTCGTTGGATCTAACACGTGGACAAATAAATCGGATGACGCGGAGTAAAGGTACAGCCAAACGACTCGACACAAATAGCATGCTCTGATACCATGTTAGAATACGAGCATCCAACTCAAAACCAATTGGCAATGAGTGGAGAGGCTCTAAAGGTTTATAAGCCTCAGGATCTATATTGGCCATACTATGTGCGACTAATAATCTCAACAGATTTCAATGCTCAACTTGGAGTCATTAAATCCAACCCGAAGAATACAAGCACATTCTTAAGAGCGTTACCAAAGATGCTAAGAATATGGGCATCTCTAAAACTGAGAAGGAGCAGGCCAAATTTTTTTGGCCAGGAGTCTCTTGTAATGAAGATCTTGGTAGGGGGAAGAGAACCCCAGCTAAGAAAAAGAAATAGAAAGTCTCTCATTAGGTTGTTGGTAGCTTTGTTAGATTAGGTCTTCTGCCTAGTTTTTGTGTTTTTTTCTTTGTTTGGGTCGCTTTTGCTTCCCCTAGTGTATGCGCTTAGGGGCCTTCTTTGTTTTTTTCTTTGGTTGGGTTGCTGTTGCTTCCCCTAGTATGCGCTTAGGCGCCTTCTTACTGTACTTTTTTTCTTTTATGAATCTTTCACCACCCCTTTTCTCTCTCAAAAAAAAACAGTGAGTGTTAGCAGGTATAATTCTAACCTTGGATTACGAATACGATTATTCGTTCTCCTTCAATTATATATGGGTATAACGTGCGTAAAGCTCAGTACTTTAGTTTGTTAAAGAATAATCATTAGTGAAGTGTCTATCTTTCTCCTAATGACCCCTCCCTCTATGGATAGGGACGAAGGTGTGGGCAGATTCAGATATGCTGGCGAAATGAAAAGTGGGTGTGTGGTAGCAGTTCCATGGGTTGCCGGAAAAAAACTGAGAAACAATTTATGTCCACTAAACCTAGGTATTTGATGTTAATGCTGCATTTTGCAGACTGAGAGTCTTATAAGAGTAAGTGTAGGAACTAGGAAAAATACCTTTTGTAATGTAGAGCCTGGAGTAGAATGAGATGCACTTGGTTATGGATCTATTATTATTACCAGTGGAGGAGTATTTTGAGGCACCACGAGGATTCTCTTCGTCTTCTTTGATGGTGCTCTCCAAACTAACCTTTTGTTTTTCACGTTCGATGCCACCGTTGAATGGACTACCCATGTCCACTCCAATTACTGCGTCAATCAACTTTTGATTAATTTATATAACCATCACATTCAGCTGAGTACCAGAATACAAAAGGTAGATATGAGACAACTAACCTGTATAGATGTAGCGTTCCCAGCGCTTCATTTTTGACCCGCTTAAAAATGCAAACGGCCTCTCCACAATACAATTTAAAAGCTGCGGCAGACCAATTTCATCATCTCCATCCATTATTTCCTTAACCAATCCTGGAAACCGTTGGCATACGGATAATGCCATACCTATAGTTCAGACTTTGTTAATAAAAGAGCTAAATTTCAATGCTAATTCTATCACGGGGATTTTTCTGTTTGCGTACCGTACATATCGGACGATATTAAACTTCCTAGCAGATGAAAACCATGTAGACCAGAGAATGGACTTGGGTCCTCATCTCTAGTTACAGAGTAAAGATACTCTATCACCTCCTTTTGTCCATCTCTATCACTTCTGGACGCGAAGGCAAGGGGCACACTTGGCATTACATTATTGGACCATACTTGTGTCAAGTTGGGATTCTTCTCCACCAGCGACTTAACTACTTTTATTCCACCGGACATCGCAGCTAGATGCAATATTGTAGCTCCTGCTGGGTCCACATATTCAAGTGCTTTTGGCGGCACCAGTTCCAAAAACTTGTCCAGAAACGTGTACTGGCGGTTACATTGAGCAGTATAGAGAATAGCATGAATCTCCTTCCTCGAATCTCTTGTCAGGAAAATTTCTTTTAGGATAGTTTGATGATCATGTAGATATTCCTTTGCCTTTTTCCAGTCTTGTGCCCATATTGCTTCTATTATGGGGAGATATCCATCATAATTAAATTCATTATTTTCTGGGTTCACCTGAGTAACCTCTTCTTAATTCGACATTAAAGGAGCAGAAAGAAGAGAATGAGAAACAGAGAAGTATATAATTAATAAGTTTAACACACTGACACACACATACACAAAAGAAAAAAAAAGAATTAGCTAAATCTATGTACCTTGTTGCTCATTGATTTCCGGTGGTTCATTTTCGACAGGAATACCAGGACGAATTTGTTCATTAGGGATGACATTAATTCCTGAAGCAGCCTCATTACAAATACCAGCATTATTGATACTTGTATTATTTGCTAGCATCTTTAACATCTCCATCATTTGGAATTGATTCTGCGCTTGCTGCTGTTGATTATGTGCGTGTTGTTGTTGATTCTGGGCTTGAGATTCAACAACTTTACAAAGCAAAGCTTGTATACCAGCACAGCTTGCTTCAACTCTTTCGATACTGGCTACAATATGTTGTGTAGAAAGCATTATTGTATCGTGCAACCGATGATCATCACCTACAATAGAAGTACTAGTGGTTGACATAGTGATTGGTATTGATCAAAATTTTTTTTAAGTATAATAAAATTATACCAGCTGTTAAACTTTAGCTTTCGAAGTTTTGGATGAAAATTAATTAAAAAGAAAGATTCAATGGAGAGTGAGGTGGTAATGATGAAACATTAAGACACTATAAATACTTTAAACTATTAAGGTCTGGAATCTAGATGACTTCAACTCTTCAACTATGAATACTATAAAGTAAAAACATAAACCCTCAAGGAAAAGAAAGGAACGTAAAATAAAACCCTTCAAGTCCAAGTGTTTTCGGATGTCCAAGATGTGCAAGTACTAAAAGCTGACACAATAGACAACAATCAGTGGCAACATTGGGGCCGTGGGGGTGGCAAATGTCCCCACCTCCAAATGACCGTTCATGCCTTAGTCGTAACAACGGACTTCGCCGGTTATTATGCCATCTGCTTGCAGCTGAAGTGAGAGGGAATATCTCGGTCCCGCGATATACATTTTCACGTTTGGTAGCTCGGATCCGGAACTGGATCCATTATCCAGGGAATAAAATGGACACTAAATGAAAAGAATCAGAACAAAATTAGATTTTTTTGATAAGGTTGTTTCTGAAATACACCTCATATCATATGGATGTTTTGGTTAGCCCTACCCCTAGCAGCATGTGGAATCTGTAACTAAGACTCACAAGAGATGTTTTGATTGTTCTGTCGTAATAATAAACTGCCCTGGTCATCGCACTGTTTTTTTTGGCCACCACTAAGGATTTTGGCTCTGCTGTAACTTACTATGGTTTGGTCAAAACACTACACCAAATCAAGGATTTCCTTATTGAAAAAAAGCATTACAAAAAAATAGAAGCTAATTTCCCTTACTAAAATAAATGGTTATCGATAGGGGGTAATATAATGTGTGAGAATTTTGCATCACTCTTTTAATCCATTAGGAAAATTAAATAGACTAACACTTTAAGTTCATTACAATATTTATCCTAACTATTTATATTTTACTCTTCATATTTACTTTGTAATGCAAATATTATGTTACAACCGTTGCTAACTCTTTCTATTACTATTAAAATGACCAATAGAAAAATGACATGTGTTTTTTGGTTCTAGACGTTTGTAACATTATTTCTGTTAGAAAATTTGTTAGGTCTGATACCTAACAAATGGCACTTTTCCGGCCTGACAGTTTCCGGTCGCCGGAACTGACGACGGCTTCCGGTAGCCGGGACTGACAATATTCAGTACCCATAAAATTACTTTTTAAGCTTCAATTTAAAGAATTGAACACTGGATATATAAAATATATATATTAAGAACCATAATGATTATATACAAGGAGCAGTAGTTACCCAATTACATTACAAATTACAGACTGAAAATTAGATAGGTACTAAAGAAGTTTTCACTTCACAAAAAGTGTGCTCCTCCAAGCAGGATATGTTTTCACTGCACAAAAAGTAGTTATTGAAGCTTTCATTCATGGGAAGACTCCATAAACTGTTTCCACTTCACAAAAAGTAGTTACTCAAGAAGTTTTCATTCATGGGTAGAATCCACAAACTCGATACGAGACACGGGCCAAATTACTGATTCATTTGCAACATACTCTTTCAAATAAAAGCGATCACCTTGAGGACTGTCAGGTACAGCACAGTTACCATCCTCGATGGTTTCAAGACATACCTTTCTCTCTTCTGGTTGCACTAAGAGTCCCTCACAATGTTCTCCATCTATGCCATACACAACATAACCTGTGGCAACAATTTCCCTTTTTCTGTTGTAAAGGCGCACAAATTGATTTCCATTAGGATCTTCTACACCACCAACAACTGGGTTTGTGCTGGCAGAATGTTGGTCTTGTTGTTGTTTTGCCATAACTTGCAGCACAACCTATAACAACAGAGAAAACAGTTAATTGCTTGGATAATGACAGCTACAGATATGCAATCATAACTCAAAAAGAACACAGTTTTTTACAAGGCAGTGAATCCCCTAAATAAGAAAGCACCCCCCCTATCCTTTAATACTTAAATACGTGCAAGAGTATAAGAGGAAACTTGCATACAGATTTTTTATTAAGTGTTTCAAAAATAAGCCTAATTTTTGTGCCCTGGCTCTATTGCTCTAGTGAATGCCAAACAAAAACAGAACTTGTAAATGCTCACATTAGTAATTAGTTCAGTATGCTTTGGCAGTAGAGCCTCAACCATATGATCAGTCCTTGGCGCAGTAATTGTGGGGTTTGTGTTTGCATTCATAACCGCGGTCGCAACACTTGCGTATAAGGCTTGCTTCTTCGAGACAAGTGGAGAATAACCCAACAAACCAGCTTTGCATTTGTCAGGTCCAAAGACTTCAGCAATCTCATCATTCTCAAAGTCTAAAGCGGATACCAATCCTGCATCAATTAGCTCCTTCCTCTTAGCTCTAGCAGCCTTTACTTGCTCCTATTAACATACATTGAACAACGTGTGTTAATTTCAGAGTAAATAGGTAAACTACGAGCTTCATTCAACATGACCAACTATACTCACATATTTCTCAACAGCCGAAGGATTTACTTTTCCATCTTTCCCAACATGGCCATCCATCCAAGCAAGCCCTCGTGCAGCCTCAGCTACCAAACCTTCCTTTACAGCCTGTACATACATTATATGGATAAGTATAAACAATTAACATTAAACTAGTGTCAAAGTGCAATATGATGTACTTACGATCTTGTGGATTTTATTTGCATATGACTCTCGACCACAGGTGTGATGTATGGTCCTCTTCTTTTGATTTTCTGAATATTTGGCATGTTTTTCCTTAATACCAGGTATGCTCTCATTCTCGACAAAAATTTTCCAACAATCCGAGTCAAAATCAACAGGACGTGCATCTAACTTCTCTTGCATAGTGACCTTGCCTAGGAGAGGACCAGTTCTTAGATCATGTTTATATGTCCTGAACTTCTGTGGAAGAGACCCCATAACAATCATCTTGGCTAAATGATTTGGCACATTGAACTCGAATTCTTGCTGAAATAAACAAGTTTCAAGTCAAAAATCAACAAGATTCATCAAGCCATTCATTCATAAAACCATGATAGAAGAAAAAGAAAGAAACTATAGATTACATACCAACAACTTAAACCACACATCTTCTTTGAAGTTATCCGGAACCTGCCTCCAATCCACATATTTGACTGGACAGTAGGCACGGACAAGTTTGACAGCCCGAGTAGCTAATTTGTCTGCATTGTCACCTACAGGTCTCCCATACAAATTAACCGTTACCATAAACTTTGACTTAGAAACAACATTAGTTTCAGTCGCTGAAGAAGAATAAGCAGGATCACTAGTTTGTGGTGAAGAAACAGTTGAATGCACACTATTAGAGGCTTCAATAGTATCCATCTGCATTCAACACAGAGAAAAACTATAAGAACATTAAATCGTAGACTTTATCAGTACTAGAAAATATAAGTAAATGAAGGAGAATAAACAGAACATTGAAACCTAAACACAAGCATATCCGTAACAAGAACCCAAAATAAACAGAATCACAAAACCAAATTTCCTCAAACACTACCACTAAACATAATAGACCCATAGGTTCACAAAATTAACTCAATTCATGTAAAAAGAAGAAACAGAAAAACCAACCAATGTTGCATAAGAAAAGGAAAACAAACTTCAAAAACAGTAAAAATGTGGGTATTGACAGAAATCCAAAAACAGTAAATCCAAAGATTCAATATGGAATGTGGGTATTGACTGAGATGTCCTCAGTTGTGAGCTTTGAGTAGCGATATTAGTTGATAAATGATAATTCCCCTGAAATATGTAAAGGATTCTCCAAATCTGTTCAGACCGTCACCATACAAACCAATAACTTCTACTCATGCATCAAGAAAGTCAGCAAGTGTTTGGATACTCACAATATGCTCAACATTTATAGCTTCCAAGAGCTCAAATAGATAAAGCAACTAATATTCAACATTCATTTATAAACAAGAAAGCATTGTGTACCGTAGTATAAGCAATTAGAGTGTGAAGATGGAAAAAGCAAGAAAGGGTTGTGTATGGTGAAGGAACTCACCGAAAACTCAGCCTCCCTCCCTAATGAATCTCCAAAAAACTGTAATAGAAATAGAGAAAAAAACAGTAAAAATGTGGGTATTGACAAAAAACAAACATAAATCCTAAAATCTTAGTAACAGAACCCAAATCCATTCAAATAAACTGAAACCCTAACATCTTAATAGCAAAACCCAAAACCCAAAACTCAAACAAACTGAAATTGAAATTGAAATTAATATAAAACTGAAACTGAAATTGAAATTGAGAATATGAAAAATCTTATTATCATGAAATTGATAAAACTAAACTGAAACCCTAATATCAAATCTTCATAGCAGAAATTGATGATGTGAAACATAAACAAAAAGAAGGTTTTCATGATATTACCTTAGAGAGCAGCGATTGTGAGAATTGATTTGAAAGATATACAGGCTTAGGAACCCTAAGTTTCTTGGAAAAAATTGGATCAAGTCTAGAGACCGGATTATATAGAAAAGAGAAAAGAGAAGGGGGGAACTAAAACTAAGATTTGAAATCATTCTAAAATTTCAGAGTGATTTGGCGGAAAATCTTGGTGGGAAACGAAATTTTGGGGATTTTTGGAGCGGGAGAAGAGAGAATGGGGGAAATTTTGGGATTTCTGTGTTTCTCGAACTTTCGGTTTTGGCTAATGAAAAGAGATGTGGTAAAACAAAGAGCCACGTTATCTATTTGATTACCATTAATTTTACTTTCTTCTTTAATCAATGGTCAATAATCCTCTATCTTCCCTCATACGGATCCAATATGGAATGGAGAGATTACCATTCATTTTACTTCCCTTAATCAATGGTCAATAATCCTCTAACTTCCCTCATACGGATCCAATATGGAATGGAGGGCTAAAGATATTTTACTTCCCTTAATCAATGGTCATTAATCAGTTAGAAACTTCCGATATTTCGTTGGATAATAACACTAAGTGCACAAAATCAGAAGATTCGAGTCATAATCAGTTTCTGAGACAGGAATCCGATTTTGTTAGAAACTTCGGATATTTCGTTGGATAATAACATAAGTGCACAAAATCAGAAGATCTCGAATTAATAATCAGTTTCTGAGACACGGAATCCGATTTTGTTAGAAACTTCGATATTTCGTTGGATAATAACACTAAGTGCACAAAATCGAAGATCTCGAGTCATTAATCAGTTTCTGAGACACGGATCCGATTTTGTTAGAAACTTCTGATATTTCGTTGGATAATAACACTAAGTGCACAAAATCAGAAGATCTCGAGTCATTAATCAGTTTCTGAGACAGGAATCCGATTTTGTTAGAAACTTCGATATTTCGTTGGATAATAACACTAAGTGCACAAAATCAGAAGATCTCGAGTCATTAATCAGTTTCTGAGACAGGAATCCGATTTCGTTAGAAACTTCGGATATTTCGTTGGATAATAACACTAAGTGCACAAAATCAGAAGATCTCGAGTCATTAATCAGTTTCTGAGACAGGAATCCGATTTCGTTAGAAACTTCGATATTTCGTTGGATAATAACACTAAGTGCACAAAATCAGAAGATCTCGAGTCATTAATCAGTTTCTGAGACAGGAATCCGATTTCGTTAGAAACTTCGTATATTTCGTTGGATAATAACACTAAGTGCACAAAATCAGAAGATCTCGAGTCATTAATCAGTTTCTGAGACAGGAATCCGATTTTCTTAGAATTGAAGATCTCGAGTCATTAGTCTTATTTCTATTCAGGAATCCATTTGTAAAACAAGATGTGAGGAAATTGAAGTAATTGTACAAAATCGGAAGATTTCGAGTCATTATTCAGTTTCTGAGCCAGAATCTGATTATTCAGTTCACCCGAATGAGAATTCCATCTCCAAATCGAGTACTCATTGAACCTGAGTTTCTGAGACAGATCCGTTTTTTGAAGGCGGCAAAGTTGCCACATTTCTTACTTTACCATATTATAAACATGATAAAATCATAAAGTCCTAACTTTTCAAAATTTCATCAAAATATAATAAATTAATTCCATTAATCAAATATTGGGTTACCTTTCCACAAAATTTATTTACTGAACTCTGTTTGAAGCTCGTTAAACAAAAATCTGTCCTCAAAATGATTTTACAGAACTCTTTTTGGTTACAGTTGGTCAATCCAAAGGTTACCTGTTCGATGCAATTACACAGTGGCTATTCTCGTCTTCTTGGCACCATTCTTGGCCTCTTGGCACCATAAACATTAAGCAAACAAGCCAAATGGGGTTCATCGACAAGAACATTTTTAAAGCTGCCGGGACTAGGCTTCTCAAGATCGTCTACCTTTATCGTTAACCCCATTGGTGAAGGAATAACAACCCACTGATCAGAGCTTTTCAAATCTTTGGAGTAAAAAACCTGGCTTGCCTCTTCCACTAGAATTGCTGGTTCGTCATATATTTTACTGGAACTTCTCATACTGTTCAACTTTACCAAAACCAAATTAGAATCTGGACAAATTTTGATTCCACTGCCTACCTTCACCCAGTCACAGTAGAACACAGTCTCATGAAAAGTGGTATAGTCCAATTCTAGGATTTGTTTAATCAGTCCATACCACTTTGATAGGTGAGTTTCAGGAGATGCATCACCTTTGTTCCTCCTAAACGTGGTGTATGCCTCTACGCAGACACCACTATCTTGGGTCTCATGGTCTTCTTCATAAGACCTAGGAGAAAACACAAAACCATTTACACGATATTTTATATACTCTGTCGCTCCTCCAACAGGACCTTGTGCCAATCTCCACAAAACCGAATCTGTTTTTTTCTCTTGCACTAGCTATACAAAATGAAAATAACAAAAGTCAACCAAGGCTTAGATTGAAACTAAGGCTTCCATTGGAGAGAAACTAAGGTGTCCACATCTGTATAATCTAAACAAGATACATAGAAGCCATACCTTTTCAACCAACCATGGAATGAACTTTGTTTGTGTTTCTACCTCATCGACAGTGACCTCCTTACCAGTAGAATCTAAGATGGGTAAGAGGGTGTCACAAAACTCCCTACAAGTAACATAAACCATATCAATATTCAAGCAACATTTTGTTTACTTCTCGTTAGTGAATTTGAAAAAAAATATACAGTGCAGCAAAAACATACCTATAATAGGCGTCAAGACCTGGAGGGTTTAATCGAAAGAGTACCCACCTACGTATTTGTACAAATTGTACGTTGGTTAGGGTCACTTCCTTATCTTTAACTTTAAGCATAGGACCTACGTCACTGAACTCCGAATCTGGTCTTAAAAAGGCTTCCCAAGTAGCTTTGTGATTTCCAGCGCTTGCATTTGGCATGCACTCCATCGCACCTGTAACAGACTCTTGTAAAAGACGGGACACTGAAATAGACCCTTCAATGTATCTTTTGTTATTTGGTATGTTTTTGCAGTCCTTCATTGCCCTGTTTCAGTTGCACATGTATATATCAGCAAAATAAAAGATTAGGTATATACCTAATAACCAATACCACATGACTAAATGAACAATTCACCTTTCAAAAGGATACATCCACCGAAACCTGACGGGTCCACAAATCAAAGCCTCGTCTGCCAAATGAACCATATTGTGGACACTTATATCAAAAAAGGAAGCTGGAAAGTACTTCTCAAGCATACACATTGCCTCTGCAACCATGAATCGAGCCTTTTCGAGATCACTTTTACACAAGATTTTAGAACACAAAATTCTGAAATACAAACTGATTTGGTGAAGTGCTGTTCGCAACTCTTTGTGGCGAGGAAAAGCATGTTGAAGTAGAACTGGCAGCAAATACATCATAATGACATGATAATCGTGGGATTTCAAGCTACTGATACTCAGAGTTTTCATAACATTGTTACAATTTCGACGAAGAAACCAGTAGGAAGTTTTAGATCTTTAAGAATCTTGCAGAAATCAGACTTTTCTTCTTTGCTCAGAACAAAACACCGGTGTTGGTTTACATCAGCTCCAGTAATACGATTTTGTGTAGTCCACTGTCCACAATGGAGACCTAGTTTATTTAACTCTTCCGTGCATTCCATGAATTCATAGACTTATTATTAATCGAAGATTGTCTCCATTATGTGATCCATAACATTTTTTTCGGTGTGCATTACATCAACACAATGCCGTAAATAGAGCATACGATAGACTTCAAGATCCCACCAAATACACTTCTTGTAGAATGCACCAGTGATTTGATTATCTTCAACGTTGTCATTATCAGGATCGTATCTCTTTCTCTTTGCTGTTTTTCTCTTTACTAACTTACCAGGTGTGTAATCCACAAGAGATAATTTTTCTAATGACTCCTCTCCAGTCAGTCGCTTTGGAGCAAAGTTAAACTCATCTTTACTTAGACCCAAGTGCCCACCCTTTTTTCTAAATGGATGGCCAGCCTTAAGGAATATCCTATAATTAGGATAGACCTCCTTATTACCATAAGGCAAATGAACACTTCTTGTCTTGTCGGCACAACAAACACAAGCAAAATAACCATGAGTAGTACATCCGGACAAAACACCTTGTGCTGGCAAGTCATGAATCCCCCACATTAGGCAAGCTCTAAGTAGAAAGTATTCCTTCCGGTGGGCATCATAAACTTTCATTCCATTCTCCCAAAAGTCATTCAGTTCATCTAGTGGTGGTAGAAACACATCTATGTCTTGTCCCGGCGACTTTCTCCCTGGGATCAACAACGACATTATTTGAAACTCAGATTTCATGCACAATGAAGGTGGTAGATTATACATCACCAATATCACAGGCCAACAACTCCAGCTTAAATTCTGCGTACCATAAGGATTGAACCCATCAGTTGCAATTCCAAACCACACATTTCTGCCCTCCTTTGCAAACTCTGGAAATTTCTTTTTCACTAAAGCCCACTGATGTGAATCTATCGGATGACGCATGTACTCACTAGAAACTTCAGCTCGATCATGCCATGTCATTGCTTCAGATATCCAAGGTGTACCATAATATCTCTTAAGTCTTTCTCCAACGGGAAAGTGTCTCAGCACCAGCGAAGGTTCCTTTGTCTTCTTTGGCCCCCAAATTTCCCTTGTTTGACCTTAAATCTTGGTTCTTTACATTGCGGACAGCTTGTTGCATCTTCATGCTCCTTATAGTACAAAATACAATGATTTGGGCACGCATGAATAGCCTTACATTTCATACCCAGACCCAACATAATCGACTTCATTTCCGTATATCTACTGGGCATCGTGTTTTCTTTTGGTAACCACCCTTTTATCATTTCCAACAATTTGGTCACACAATTACCTGATATTCCAAACTGTTTCTTTAAATTCTGCAGCTCCACGATCGCCGATAGTGTACTAACATTGCCTTCACAAGTAGGATACAATTTCTGTTCAGCCAATTCTTTGTACTTTTCGTGTCTCTTTTGCGCATCTGGTTCAAACTCGAATGGTTCCTCATTATCATCCTGTGTCCCATTCGCATCATCGATAAAAACACCACCACCATTACTTCGATGAACTTCAAATGCAGCATCAATAAAAGGAGTCAAATCTGGAAATACATCTTCTCTAACTTGCTCATTAGACACACTCTCTACTGGACGACTCATTACATTATTAACCGGCTGCTTCTCACCATGAAAGACCCAAGTGATATACGACTTGTCGATACCATACTCGTACAAATGCTGTTGCACTTCCTTAATATCGAGACGACCCCCATTTAGACATCTAGAACATGGGCAAGGACAAAGGGTTTTCCAAGGACCATATGTAGATGCATATTTAATGAAATTTTTTACCCCATCTCTGTATACTTGACCAAACCTATCATTCTCAAACATCCAAGACTTATCCAATTCTCTCCGCATTCTGAAAATCAAGATTAACGTTAGCCAGGTCCCCAAATCTTATTTTACTGCACCAAATTCATCTAATAACGAAAAAGGAACGAATAAGAAACACAAAAGAATTTTACAGAACATGACAAAGAACATTAAGAGCAGTAAGTAACTCTATAAAAATTCATGAATTATCGCTAGATGATAGTAAGTTATCCACTGCGATACACGAATACCAATGGCAGCAGTAAGTGACAAAATGTATTTACTGAACTCTGTTTGAATGCATAAACTGGTTACATTTTTTGTTACAGTTGGTTCAATTAACAAAACTCAAAACTAGCTAGTAGAAGGTGCAGTTGGCATGGACTTGCAATCATCATTACCAGCAGCTTTATCTTTCCTATAACTTCCTACAAATAAAAATAACATCTCTGGGATTGAGAACATTCAAAAATTTGTATGAACTTCAGTAACTAGGAAAGTAGAACAACCGATAATTAGTACGAAGTCTAGTAACTAGGGACCCAAAGAATACTTCCAGTAACAACACCAAAGAGAAAAAAACTAAGTTAAAAGGATTCCGGCATTACACAACTACTGTTGTACATATGCTAATGCCTGCCTACCCAAGTGATAAAAATAAATGACGGACATCACATCAAACCTTGTGAGTTTTCTAGCAAGTGAAATCTCAACTGCTCACCTTCCCTTGGGGTTTTAACCCTTAGCGGAACCAATGAAGAATCGTATCTTATGCAAGCACGTCCTGGTCACAGAGGTTTCAAACAATTTCAGGGAATAACTTCATCAGCCTGGCACACATAAATTTGTTTCAAAATTTATCATTCATTTTACAAAACCATGCATCATTCATTCCAAGTACGAACATCATTCATAAATATTCTGGAATCTAGAACATTCAAAAATTAGTACGAAGTTCGGTAACTATGAACTCGAAGATAACTGCCAGTAACAACACCAGAGAGAAATGAAAAAAGAGTTGATGCTTTCCTGCACAAAAGGATTCCACCATTACACAGGTACTGTTGTACATATGTTAATGCTTTCATGCACAAGTGATAAATATAAGTGAACAAAAATGTGATGAACAATCCTTACCATCCAAACGAATATTAAGAAGTGTTTTTATTTAGGCAAATGTCAAGTCCAAGAGTTTAAAAATTGTCGCAAGGTGAACAGAAGTGGATTGGTATAAATAAATTTACTAGTTTAAATGCAGAAAATGGAAATACGGGCTGGTATTATAGCCTTTTCTTAGCTCTGTCTCCAAAATCAGTAACCACTTCGACTTGTATCGACATCGCCTTTGTGGCCAGCGTCAGAACAGCAGAAGTTAGAAAACTAGGATAATCTCCTAACCGGCTGAAACTATTTTCTACAGGCATATTCAAACTAAATATATGCACACTTATTAGCTAGTCTATCCTGAACAGACAACTCCAATTATCAGAAAACTTATTAGCTAGTCGATTCATATGATGCTAAGAGAGAACTTTTCCAAGAATCTTCTAACATTTATGGCACATTGTATTGGGTAAATTATAATTACAAGTAATGGTTTAATGGGACACTAACAACATTCTTTGTGTATACCCTAGTCATCTAAATTATCCACCTGAAACGGTTGTGCTTCAATATTTTTTTCGTTCTAGTTAAAACTAGCTTTTACCCCTCAGTAACCATTGCAAGATCAACTCAAATCTTCCAAATAGCTTAAGAATCACGATTTCAGCAACTTTCTCTAACATAAATCCTGATGTATTACTAAACTAAAAATTCATCATTTGCCTGAGCATCTCAATTTGAGTGAAGCCGTCAAAAAGAGAAGATTTCTGTAAGGAATCACATCCAGGGACAGCATAAGGACAGCATAAGAAACACTTAGCTCACTTGTTGAGGAATTAGAAGGATCATAACTCCTATCCATCTCAAGTTCCAATTTGCAGGGAAAATTTAAAATAAGAATTCGGTAATAATTCATTCAATAGTTTCAAAAGAGACAGAAAATTAACATGATAGCAATCTAAACAGATTAAAGGTTAATAAAAAGATCTGTTATGATAACCATTAACACTAACAAAAGTTAAGAGAGTGAGATAGTTTGTTTTCAAACATTAATCTATCCAAGCAATCACAGTTTTGAGCGGATCCTAAGAAAAACTACCATAGAACAATAGATGGAATCAAGCCCACATTATAAAAGGACCTAATTCACTCATATTTCAACATGCACTAAACCAATTTCAAAGTAATCAAAAACCCCATATCTCAAACGAAAGCAGAAAATAAATTGAGATACATACCGCAATTTAGGTTAGAGAGTTTTAGTATGTCACCAGAGCTACGATCGAAAGAAGAAGGAGAAGAAATCGAACCTTTCAATTGCCCCTGGTCGTAGAGATAACACAAAATCAATGGTAAAACGGATTAGATCAATAAGGGAATCGAAACCATAGGGAAAAATTGATCGATATTGAGTCTGTTTCTTTCAATTGATTTCAAAAGGAAGCTTAGAGAGTATTTTTTTTCTTTTTTGAGCACAGGTTTGATTCAACTGATTTCCAATCAAAGTTCTCATTAGGTTTTCTTTCGACCATTTGTTCTTTCTTGTACAGGCACCACAGGTATGGCTTTGGTTCTATCGAGTATGGAACCATTGGCTCGTTGGACTAAAATTTTGGTTAAAAAATGGAACTAAACTTTGGTTCCCACACCCATTGGTTCTTGGGACTTAAGTTATTCTAGGGTTCTAGAATTATCAATCGGTTCCGGGGAAGATATTTAAGAAACTTAGAAATTCATTTTATTTTTCTAGTTATTCAAAATAAATCAATGTGTTAGATATGTGAAAGTGTGTTATAAATAAAAATGGTAAACAGTTACAAACATGGGGTTGATTTTAGGATACATGTAGTTATGGGTAGAAATATTGATATTAGTTATTTAGTAGAAATGTGTTAGTTTTGTATAACTAATGAACTCACACTTTGAAATAGTTATTTACTTTTTATAAGTTAATTCCTAATTATAGTAACTATTTGTTAATTTGCTAACTCTTTACAAGGGTTACTAGAATTATAATGGATCATTAGTGTTACCATAAAAAAATTAGTTAGAAAGCACGTTGTTAGTAAAACCTAGATTTGGTGTAGTGAAATGCGAGAGATGTTCAAAATCCTTTGTCAAGAACAAGCATGGAGAACATTATAATACTTGGGCTTATCCATCGGCTACCCATATAGAACGTTATCCTCCATGTGCCACTTTGCATATAAGGACTTTTGTGTGGGATTAGCCTTTTCTAGGGGACGGTTATTTTATTTAGGGTAAATCTATTTTGAAGTAAATCTAAGTCATTTCTTATTTAAATATTTATATTAATACCAAAATTAATTTATTGATTCGGTTACCTTTTTCTAAAATGCAGATATTTGAACTCGCTTATAACGGAGGTTTTGATGAGTTCGGTCATCGAACTCTAGAAGACTACTTTTTATCAAATTGTTTAGTAGTGTTTAGATGAATTCAACAGACAACTTAAAAGCTCTTGTGATAAGAATAAAGATAAAAGAAAAGAAAGGCCACTGTTAATTTGGTCCTGCACCTCCTTTTCAGTTTCGGTTTTTGTTTGTTAAATCATACACAATGTCGCTCTCCTCGGTTGTAGAGGTGAATGTTTTTCTTTTTTTTTCACTTTATGCGCTACTAGTTTTTTACACACTGTGAGGACAAATATGAGAATGATAAAATCTCCAAACCCCAGCCAACTTAGTCGGACCTTTTGGGCCCTATGTTGTCTGTCGATTTCTAGTAAACCCCAGCCAAGAAGCGAGTTCTTCTCTAGATGGGAGAAGCTTCTCATGATTTGAATTCACGGATGTTTTCCTGCTTAGTACGAAAATCATTTGTTTGTCAAAAATAAACAATTCCCTATTCACTTCAAAAATCATTTTCAAAAATAAAATCCTATTGTCTTTTTTGCTCGCTAAATACCTATTCACTCCCTGGAAGAACAACAGATATATACGATAATCTTGATTCCGTAGGATTATTGGCCAATAAGTACCATTTGGCGAACAACGGAAATTGCAGAAAACCAAGCAAGAGAACTGGCGCACAACTGAATAATGATATAACTATTGGAACCCAATGAAACCATTGTCTAAGAATAATTGCAAAACCTGCTCCAAAAAAAATCAACTGAATAATAATATAGCTATTGTAGCAGCCCATGAAAGAAGACGTGAACTAGCATTTTGGCATAGAAGATCTTCATTTCCAAATTTCTCTTCAAACGTTCTATTATTTCTTCCATTCCGAAACAAACCTACTGGCCATGGATATGAATAGTGTGGAAAAGTATGGGTCTGAACCAATTCTGGTGATCCAATGGATACTGTGCGTCTTTCCTATAGGTATTTTGAATCCAAAAATTTATTATTTGCCAAAATCAGTAAGCGATCCCAAAAAGGTTTCAGCGGTAAATTATACTGAAATAGACTCTATCGTGCATACAAGAAAATGCAAGCATGAAAGATTCATTTTGTAGTTGTTTCACTCCATTGATTTATTGTACTAGATTCTATGCTTTACTTAATGTAGTCGCAGGAAATCCCACAACTAACACCCCTTAACAATTTCTATAGATCTAAACATATTGAACATAAAAATGAAAATGAAATGCTTAAAATTTAAAATGGACACAAGGATTTTTTACATGGTTCGATGAATGTGATTTACATCCATGGTTCTTCACTATGAGTGTTGAAATTACATGAGTATTACATTTAGAATCTCCATTAAAAGGTTTTTGGTAAAGCTCTAGATCTAGTTTTGGGTGATGAAGAAGAAGATGAATACAAACGATAGGGTTATTTGGTTTTTGGTACTCAGGTTTTGACCTAAACCTGGATTTGGTCTAACATTTGTCCAGCATTTGCGTTTGATCTAAAGACCAACTTTGACCTGAGTTGACTCCGTCAAGTGATGATGTGTTTAACTTTTGACTTGAGTTATTTTTTTTGCAGCCCTCAAATTATAAACCATTTTCTTATTCCACCCCCAACTCACTTTTACCTAATTGATTTTTCAAATTCTAGGTTCTCAAGAAAAATCATGCCTCCAAACTAGAAATTAAACCTCAAATCGTCCAAATTACATACTCCAACTGCATTAATATCTGATGATGATGACGATTTTCAAAACCCTAATTTTCATTGCCCATAACCTAAAATCCTAGAAATCCAAATCAGTTTCTCAATCAAAACCCTAGATAACTCCATCAATATCAACTGTTTCAGTCTTGAACCCTCACTTCCATACCATTTCTCTCATCAAATCTCTCTCGAACTCCAACTTTCAGTAAAAAATTCAATTCAAGCAAACCTATCTCAAACCTGCATCTGCATCACAACAAAGTAGCAACCATCAACCCAGATCAATCTCTCCACTTTCAATCTTTTCCCAAAACCCATGACAATCAGCCATTTAATGAACATCTTCTCGTTCCTTGGTTTCATTTTGATTCTCGATCTGATTCATCTACCAACAATTTTCTTCTTTATTCTTCTCATTCTATATCATCAACATAAACAGTAGAAGCTTAATTCTTCTCAGCATCCACAAATCAATTCCAAATCCATATCGAATTCACTTCAATTCAAATCCAATCTTGAAAATACCCACTAATAATCTCCATCTCTCTATTTAACGGCAACATCTCTCTAAACCTATTGAACCAGTCCACACACCTGAACTTTCCGGCGTGAAGAGATCTTGGCAGCAGCTGCATGGTCTAGGGTATGCAACTTGGTTTGATAAAGATAATGGATTTAATGTATGATAGGACAGGGGATTGCAGGTTCAGTTCAAGGGGGAGATAAAGATAATGGATTTAATGTATGATAATGGTTGTGTTTGAGGCTCCGATTGGATGTTGCTATTTATTGATGTTTGATATGTGTTATTCAAGATTTGCAAACTAAGGTTTTTTGAAGAAGTTGAGATCCGAGATTTGTCGGAGGTTGTTGTCGGAGTTGAAATGGCCAAGAACATTTTCTCTGATGGGTTTTGAATGTGTGCAGAAGCAGAGAAGGTGAAGAAAGAAAAGGGGAATAACTTATTCACCGGGGTTCGTTTAGTGGATATTATAATTATATAAGGGCTGCAAAAAAAAAATAACTCAAGTCAAAAGTTAAACAAACAGAGTCCGCGCGGGTCAACGTTGGTCCTTACACCAAACGCAAAGCCTGGACAAATGTTAGATCAAACCCATGTTTAGGTCAAATAGTATGTACCAAAAACCAAATAACCCCAAACAATAAGATTGACCCCTTTTTTTCTCTTTCATTCCTTTCTCTTTATATATGTATTTACGTATTGGATGACATCTAATATAAATAATGGAGTATAGCTAATAAAGCCCTTTATTTCGTATCTGTTAGCGAGCTCTATCGATATTGGAGCGCGGCTCTATTGATATGGAAGCGCTCCCTTGAAATGTATAAATGACGCGCACCAAGGAAGTGTATAAATGAAGCGCAACAAGGAAATGCATGAATAACGCGCAACCTTCATATTGCCTCGCTCTCTCAATGTGTTGTGCGATATCTTTTCCCTACATTTTGCCTCTTTTTTCTTGAATATTGCTTGAAGAGCTATCTTTAAGGAAACAACCACCTTGTTGTAGTTGTTGAAGCGAAACGCGTGATGTTGGAGTATCCTTTGATCTTTGTTGTTGAAGGAACGAAGGAAAGAATACTAAACTTAAATGTACTTACTTGCCTCTATTCTTTTGTGAAGCTTCGAAACTCTGTTATTGTTGATCACAAATTCTTCATGTAACGATTAATTGTTTTTGATTTTTCCTTTGCATACTTGGTGTTTGAGTAGTTGAGATGAGATTGTACTTGTGTTAGAATCATGGTGTTTGAGGTTGAGGGTTGGTTGTTAATGTTGAACAACTTGAAGCTTTAATGGGCTTGGTGCTTTGGATATTTTGTTGAGCTCGAGTGTGTTTGGTCTTGTAAAGATGATGCTTCATGGATTATTGATGTTGGAGGTGTAATGAACTGTTGTGTGTCGTTTTTGTGAGATAAATTTTATTTCACGTACTCCATTGTTGTTGGGAATTCTTGATGTTCATGAGTGAGCGTCTTCTTTAGAAATGATTCTGACCCAGAAAGTAAAGAACATCAAATGTTTTTTGGTAGTCCATGATGATCGCCTTTGTTCTTTATTGGAATACGGGCATCCAACTCACAACCAATTGGCAATGAGTGAAGAGGCCCTAAAGGATTATAAGCCGCAGGATCTAGATTGCCCATACTATATGGGACTAATAATCTCAACACGCAACACGTGGACAATAAATCGGGTGACGCGTAGTAAAGGTGCGGTCTAGCGACTCGACATAAATAGTCTGCTCTGATACCATGTTAGAATACGGGCATCCAACTCACAACCAATTGGCAATAAATGGAGAAGCCTAAAAGATTATAAGCCGCAGGATTTAAATTGCCCATAATATGTGTGACTCATAATCTCAACAGTATGTCCATATTGAAGTCTTTGCACTAAATTCTAGCCATTAGTCTTAAAATACTTTGTTTTCGTTGGACTAGAGTCGAGGAATTTCTCAAAAACCACGTCGTGCAAAGGAAGATCCGAAAAAAATAGATGTGGTCGTGCATGAAGTAGACATCGTGCGTCAATCTACAGTTTCAAATCTAAATTTACTATTTTCGTGGTTTTCATTGAATATTGACTTATATGCTCTTGACACAAATTTATCTACATTTATAGAGTTCTTGACACAAACATATATGCATGTGTTATTTAAAAAGTTCATGTAAAGAACTAAAGATACTCTCCTAGAAACTTTGCAAAAACTGAGTGATTATATTTGTGGACTATGTCGTTTTCGTAGACTCATGGTCCAAAAGAATAGTCGTTCAACTACAAATTAAGAATCTAGAGAGTTCAAACAGCCCACCTAATGCTTTGATTGGTAACATTAGTATGGAGCATGCGGATTCAATTGATGGTTCAACATATATGCGAACATAAGTTCTCTACTGATTTGTTACTTGGTTTAGTGCATTTAGTTGTGACTCTACAATATATCTGATAAAGATAGTATGCATCTATGTCTATGTACAGAAAAATTGCTGCCGAAAATTTTACATCGGATGGTTCAAATAATTTTGTTGTATTTCAGAATGGACAACGTAGGTACATAAAGCATTATAAATAAGAATTTATTCGTATTATCTTAGAAAAATTGGTATTGTAAGCTCTTTGTACGGGGTCCAAGAAAAAACCAACCTGTCAGGGAAAATTACAAATCTTTATGTTAGCTTGATCCTCCCAAAAGTTGATGGATTTATATTTTTTCAATATTCATATTCTTTCTAACTTTTTCTTATTCGAAATGTGACGATTCCCTGTCAAGATTATTTTGTATCCACATCCAAGAATGTAGTGCTTCGGATGCATTTACTAGTTTTGGTTGCTCTTGTGATAAAAGGCTCCAATGTACTTTTGAATACACCGGGGACTCCAACACATGAGTGGAGCATTAGCACCCGACCAAGAAAGGGAACCATTTTCTTCCCAGATTTATATACACGATACGTGGAATAGGTTGAGAAAATACTTGCAACGAATTTACGGACGAAAAATCTGACCCATCTCTATTATAGACTACATGGAAATGTATGTTACACAATCCATGTAGTCGGATTCGATATCAAAAATGGAAAGTGCAACAAATATTCAAAGAAACACGGTACAACCATAGATGTCGGTGTAACCAATCTGGACAAAAAAAAAAGAATTAATGCAACACAAGCAACTAAAAATGAATATAAGATCAACTCACATTTGATTTCACAGATACCAAAATACAAACAAATGTATTCAAGTATGGGTTCAAAAAATAACGAACGAAGACTGAAACAAATCTAACTTAAAATTTCATTACTCTGAAAAAATTCTAAAACCTCTAGAGTAATCAGGATTCTCGGTCCATGGAATACAACTAAAAGTTGGTTTACCGATCATGTACTTGAGAAAGAAAGGCTATGAAAAATGAGGCTACTATGGTTTTGATCACAAATATTGAGAAGAAAAAAAACTGAAGATGAAATATTAACATGGAAAAAAGATAGAAGAGTGGTAAGCATTGAAATGATATGTGTATATGTCGATGATATTATCCAGTAGAAACTTATTAGAAAGGATAGTGTAATACGACTTGGGCAACAATGATAACAAAAAGAGAAAACTAATATATTAGGGTTTACTTTAGGGTTGTCAAAGGGTCAGGGTTCTCCCGGGTACTACTGGACCCGGAACCGGACCCTACTTATAAAGTTAGGGTCCGGTTCCTAACGGTTTTGGGTCCAGTTCCAAAATTTGTGGACCCAGAACCGGACCCGTTTAAAAACCCAGGTACCCATCGGTTCTGGGTACCCATTGGGTATCAAGAAAACTCACAAAAAAGTTTCAAAACTTGATATATTTCACTTTTTTGGCTTGAATCTAACTTATATTTATCAAAGTTTGTTATTATTTCTTTAGTAATGTACTAAATAAAGATTAAATGTAAGAGAAAATGAAAGGTGAAAAAAATATCAAAGCCAAAACTAGCAAAATACTTGTAATTTTGCCAAAAAGAGGAGTAAAAGAATGAATAACCGGGTACCCGTTACCCGCGGGTACCCGTCGGGTATTACCCGTTTGGACCCGTTAAGATTTGGGTCTAATCTGGTAAATATCCGTCGGGTCCCAACTTGTTATTGGGTCCAAGTTTAGGACCCGTAACCGGACCTTATTAGACCGGGTTCGGTTTTGGGTCTGGGTAATGGATACTCATTGACGGCCCTAGTTTACTTATACATTTCAACATGTCCATACTAAGAAATAATTTTTTTTATTGACTTGGAAAACATGATAAAAATTTGGGAAAATGTACATTTTATTTCCATCATTTTAAACTTTAAATATTTAACTATGTGGTTTAGATTCTAAGAAAAAAATATACAACACCTAAAATAGACTAAAGTTCATACTTCAGAGTTTACCAAAAAAGGCAAACAAAGAAGAAAAATATTGAAATCAGGAATATGAACTTGACAGAAAAGGAATGAGAGTCGAGTTAGCGATGCCAAAAAAGTCCAACAAGTTAGAGAAAGCCAAAAAAAGAAAAACCAAGTTAGAGGAGGCCAAAATATCATCAAATGAACTTGATATGCACATTTTTGCCAATAAGGTATTTAACATCCATTAGCTGATACCAAAGAGAATCTTTATCTTGTTTTAGTCTCCAACCAATTTTAGTAATCATAGAGATGTTGAAGAGTTCCATATTCATGAAGCCTAAGCCACCCAAATATTTAGGTTTGGAGATAGCAGTCCAGGCTATTGGGTAGTAACATTTGTGGTTTTCCAGACTTTTTCCCCAGAAGAAGTACCTTTGAAGTTTATTGAGATCCTGGCATGTTTTTTTTTGGGATCTTGAAGCAGTTTATTTGATAGATGCTAGCTGTTGAAGTGACATTTATGATTAGAACTTCCCTCCCAGTAGGGTTTAGAGGAACATTTTTCCAAATGAGAGTTTGAGCTTGAGTTTGTCAACTCCTGGTTTGAAAGATTTTATCTTGCTTCTGTGAGTAAAAAAAGGAGAGCCTAATTACTTATCATCAAGCTGGAGCACTTGCATGCCCATAATGTTGCTGATAATAGGAATGAGGTTTGGGCTAGTGTTCTTACTGAAAAAGACACCAGATTTGTTGAAATTAATGAGTTGACCAGAGGTTTCACCAAATATATTTAGGATGTCCGTAATAGTCTGTGCTTCAATCTTGTTGGCTTTGTATAAAACCATACAGTCATCAGCAAACAAAACATGGTTGATGGACGGAGCAGCCTTGTAAATCTTTATTCAAGTTATAAGACCCATATCCTCAGCTTGGATGAGAGTTCTGGAGAGGGATTTCATACAGAAAAGAAACAGGTATGGAGATAAGGGATCACCTTGTCTTAGACACCTAGATGGTTTGAAGAAATTATCTGGAGAACCATTAATGAAGACAGCAGAGGTGGTGATTGAAATGGACTGCATAATTTTGTGACATCATTGGTCATTGAAACCCATTTTCTTCATAATGGGTGTTAAGAACTTCCAATCCACTTTGTCAAAAGCTTTTTTCATGTCAATTTTTATGCCCATACTTCCATTTTCACCTTTTTTCCCCTCTTGGCACTCATAGGGTGAATAATTTCATGGGAAATGACAATGTTATCATAAATTTTCCTTCAAGGTATGAAAGCAGATTGGTAAGGGGATATGATCTTGTTGAGGCAGGGTTTCATCCTCTGAGCTAAGAGTTTGGAGATGATTTTATAGGTTGTGTTGCAAAGAATTTTTGGCTAAAGTGGCTTGGGGAAGTTGGATTGTCCACTTTTGGAATGAGAGAAATGAAGGTGGCATTCATCTCTTTGAGCATGTGACCAGAAGGAAAGAAGTGATGAACCATTTTGACAATGTCATTTCCCAAGAGGTTTCAGTTGGCTTGAAAAAATTAGGAGGGACGCCATCAGGTCCTGGGGCTTTATCTTTAGCCATGCTGAACATGATGGACTTAACTTCATTGTACTCAGGGATTATTTTTAGCATAATGTTATCATTTGTAATAATAGTAGTAATAATTAGGTTGATGATTTCTGGTTTAAAGATGGTGGTTTCAGCTGTAGCCATAGTTGAGAAATGATGTGTGAAGCAGTTTTTTACTTCTTGGTAATCTGTTATTCAATCTCCTTTGTTGTCTTGGATTGTGTCAATCTTGTTTCTTTTGGTTCTGCATTTAGTTGCTCTATGGAAGTAACTGGTATTCTGATCTCCTAGTTTTATAAATTGATCCCTACTTTTAGTTTTCCAGAACTTTTCTTCAATGTCTTGTCAGTCCTTAAGATTCTTTCTAGCTACTGCAAGTGCCTGACTTCTATCATGTCTGAAGTAGTTGTTTTGAAGCCAGTGGAGATGTTGCTTGCATTCTTCTATGTTGGTTTTGATATTTCCATACACCTCCTTGTTCCAAACTCTAAGCCGGAGATTGATGTCTTTCAGTCTTCTGGCTATGAGAAAAGCATTGGATCCATAGAGATTTCCTCCAGCACTCATCTATAATTTTCTTACAGTCCTCATTATCCAACCAAGGACCAAATAATTTGAAAGGAATCTTACCAATTTGCCAGTTGACATTTGAATTAAGGAGAATCTTACCTCTGTAGTTAGATTACTCTCATCACCTTTTTTTTTGACACGAAAGAAAGATTTCATTGATAACAAATCAACCCCTCATTTCAAGTAGGAGCTGATCAGAGATACATCCTGGTTGGTGGTTAGACCATTTTTTTGTTAGCTTCTCAGTACAAGCCGTTTTCGAAAGAATGTCTGCCACTTTATTTTGTTCCTCTGGAACATAGTAACAGTTCCAATTTCTAAAGTTTTTGAAACAAAGAATAATATCTCTAAGAAAGTTATGAAATTTCCAATTAATATTGAATTGCCCTTTAGTGATAGCTTCAACCAAAATCATGGAGTCCGTTTCGGATTTTAGTGCCTCCATCTTTAGCTGCTCAATCCACTTCACTTCCTCCAAAAGCGCCATCCCCTCAGCATGCTCCGGACTCATTACTTGTTCAACAAAGCGATACTTTGCTCCTCTTGCAGTACCTGCAGAATTGCGAATAATTAGTCAAATGCCAGCGTGTTTTGAAGAGTAGTCAAAAGAAGTATTTAAGTTGACAGTATAGTATCCCTGCACAGGTGGAATCCAAGATAGAATAACTCTGGCCTCTCTAGAAACTAACTTATGGCTAGATTTTTTTGTAGATCCAATGATCTCTATTCTAAGTACAAGCATCTGGGGATCTGGAGATACCAAAGAGCATCTCTCCTTCCAAATTGCCCAAGCTGTCACTAGTCTTCTTATGATAGAAGCTGTAGAGATTAAACCTTGACTATGCTGAAGAATCCAGTTCACACATTTTGTACTGATTAAATCATGAGAATCAAACTTTAAATCCGATCCTCAAAACCAGACTGCTCTTGAGAAATTGCAGTGTAGGGTGATATGAGATGCACTCTCTTCTGCCAAACCACAAATAGGACAATCTATATATGCATTTGCAGCATAACGTAAATTTCTAGCTTTGATTGGAATAATATCACGCAAACACTTCCAAACAAAGTTGTTAAGGATCGAGCAAGAGAGAGGAGAGCATAAACGCGGAAGCATAAAAGACTAAATTGATAATAATTTTGGTATATAATTCTTATGGCTTAACAACCTATTTATATTGTTCACAAACTTGACGACCACTCAAGGCACTTTCCTACCTAAGATCAAACTCTAAACATAGACACTTTCCTAATATAACTCAAACTACTTAAAGTGTATATCTCCTAAATATAGACTCCTATATAATTTCCTAATACCCTCCCTCAAGATGGAGCATGTAGATCACGAATGCTCATCTTGGACAAAAGAAATTTAACTTCGGTTTTCTTCTTTCTTCTTCTTTTCTTTCAACGCTTTTGCGAAAAAAAATCTTCAGACCGTAGTTTAAGGATGTTTCGGTCCCCTTCATAGTTTAGGACATTACGGTCCCGTTTTCGGAAGTTTAAGGACATTACGGTCCCATTTTCGTAGTTTTAGGACATCTCGGTCCCCCTCATAGTTTAAGGACATTTCGGTCCTCTTCGTAGTTTAGGGACATTTCTGTCCTCTTCGTAGTTTAAGGACATTTCGGTCCCATATTCGTAGAATACTTCTTGTACTCTTGGTTTCTTGGTTTCTTCGATGGAATACTTTTTGTACTCTCTCGACAACTCATAGGATTTTAACCTACTATTTTTGTTCTTTTTCTCATCACCTCTTGGTGATTGTTTTTTTTTTCTTCACAACATGAATGTTGTTTCTTCTTCTCTTCTTCCAGTCACGCTATTGTTGCGAAACCTTCACTCTTCTTTGTTCTTCAAGAGTCTCTCACAATCTTGTCGTCTTTACAAAGTCTGCCACACTTTGTAGGATCTCTAAATTTCTTCCACAAACTCTTCAACCACACTTCACTTCTTCCAACTGTTATTACACACTACTGTCACCATCTTTCTTCTATTACTCTGTATACACCATCACGATCACCACCAGCAGCAAGCTCATGGCGTACTCAAGAAATCCGTAACATATCTAAGCACCTATCATTTGTTCTTCTTCAGCAACATCAACGAGAATCACCAACAATTCAATACAATTCGAATCCCAGCATGTCGCTGGCAGCAACATCATCTTCTCTTTTATCGAGTTTCATCACCAGCTTGAGATCTTTTCTGTAATCACCATCATGATCGACCATGGTTATCAGCAACATCACAGATTCATGATCGATAACACCAAGCCTTCACAGCGTCGAGTATCTCTCAGTTTTATTCACCTCCAATGGTAATAGCGAAACTATCTTCTATTGATGTCATCTTCAGCTCCATCAGTCACCGGTTGTGGTATCACTTCCAATCACTCATCGTCCCCATCGCTGCCATGCTCCATGCAGATGAGCATTGACCATGAACACATCAACTCAGGCTCAAACTTTTTTCCGCATCAACGAACTCGCCTAAACCAATGTTTTACCGGCAATGACCTTAGCACTTAATCAACAACCCATCTTTGACATATTGAACTTACAGACGTGATTCAATTACCAACGAACACTTCAGCAACAACAACAAAGCTTGACAAACCTTCAACTTCTTTCTTCTTCACGCAAACAGCAACCAAAGAACGATTTTTTTTTATTTTTGATAACCCTAAAACGAAAAACAATAGACCTTCTATATCTCTTTTTCCTTCTCCTCTCTCTTCCTCTCACCTGGCTCTGATACCATGTTAAGGATCGAGCAAGAGAGAGGAGAGCATAAACGCGGAAGCATTGAACGTCTACATTGATAATAATCTTGGTATATAATTCTTAGGCTTAACAACCTACTTATATTGTTCACAAACTTGACGACCACTCAAGGCACTTTCCTACCTAAGATCAAACTCTAAACATAGACACTTTCCTAATATAACTCAAACTCCTTAAAGTGTATATCTCCTAAATATAGACTCCTATATTATTTCCTAATAATATAGGACAACCTATATATGCATTTGCAGCATAACGTAAATTTCTAGCTTTGATTGGAATAATATCACGCAAACACTTCCAAACAAAGTGTTTAATTTTAGGAAGAATCGGAAGTTTCCACATGAGCTTCAAAATCTTCTTCATCTCTTCGGAGATATCTGACTGTCCGTGCGCATCTGTGTAAAGTTTCTTGTAAGCAAATTTGACTGTGAAACGTCCATTTGTTTTGATCTTCCAAATTAGTTTATCATCTTGTTGAGAATGGATGGAGAGAGATATCGAGCTAGCAATCTCAGGAGAGAATAAATCATACGTAATACCAATGTTCCAACGGTTTATATCTTGTAAGCGTAAATCCTTGACCAACGTATGAAAAGAAGGATTAACAGCATTAATTTTAGGTTCAGGAGGAACATGAAGACCAGGTACACAAGAATCTTTCCAAATCCTAATTAAACATCTATTACCTAGACTCTTTTTTTTTTTGATCAGAAGGAAGACGTTTTATTAAGAAGGAAGAATGTACAACAGATTTCTACCAGAGATAGAAACAAAAACAGAACAAAAGCTCAAAAATTAGAGAAACACTGTGTCCCAGTTGCGGACAGTACAAGCCAGATTTAAATGAACTCTATTGCCACCAGCTGCCGCCCAAGTAAGGATTAGAATTTTTGGATTGTCACTGAGCTCCAAATCAGTCTTGAAGGTGTATTTCTCCTCAAACGCACGACAATTCCTCTCTTTCCAAATTGTCCAAAATACTGCTGCCGGGATTTGATCCCAAACCACAGACCCAGACTGCGAAAGGTTATTGTTATTTGGCCAGGAATGAGCCAAGGCTATCACAGAAGATGGAAACACCCATGCCCAATTATCATAAGGCGTTACAGCTGACCAAATTTTCCTAGCAATCTTACAATGCAGAAGTAAGTGCTCTTGAGATTCAGGATTGTCACCACAAAGAGCACATGAACTGTAAAGATTCATACCTTTGCGTTGCAGCATATCTAGAGAATTAAGCTTACCGTGCACTGAACACCACACCAGGAAATTTATCTTTGGGGGAATACAAGCTTTCCATACAAACTTCCAAGGAAAATCGTCAACACCATCAGCTGCGATCATTTTACCATATAGAGACCTGACCGTGAAGGAACCAGTGTTTGATAAGTTTCATCTTCTTGTATCTGTTAACGTATCTAGAGATGGAGGAATAGTACCAATAATGACCAAGAGGTCAGCAAGTTTGTTTGTTTCTTCATCCGTAAGTGTACGTTTGAAATCGAAATACCAAGATCCCTCTGCCATTATATGCTGAGCTACACTTGTATGAGGAAACCTGTCCAGTTTACAAAGAGTAGAGTACTCTTCCGCCAATGATCTGTTTCCAGCCCAATTATCAAACCAGAATGAAGTTCGAATGCCTGAATGAATGATAATCCTTGCATTTTCAGCAATTAGACGACCCATTTCTGCTATTGTTCTCCAGCAAGAAACCCCATGGGCAGACGCAACCTTACTTGGAGTCCAAACTGACGAATGTGGACCATACTTTTCTGCAACTATTTTGTACCAAAGGTGTGTCTTCTCAATACCCCATCTCCAGCACCATTTAGCTAAGAGTGCTTGATTCATTCTTCTGAGATTTAACACCCCTAAACCTCCTTTTGATTTTTCAGCACAAACTATCTTCCACTTTACTAGATGAGAACACTTTCCATCCTTCTCTCTATACTCCCATAAGAAGTCTCTCATTTTCTTTTCCAGCTTATTAATCAAAGATTGGGGGCTTGAAAAAGAGAAAAGAAATACATAGGCAACGACGTAAGAATGCACTTTACAGTCTATTACCTAGACTCCAAGCATTGTTTTCCTTGATGAACTGAATTTGGGAACTTATACTTCTCCAAGAAAATGATGAATCATCTTTGACAATATACTCAAAGATGTCTCCACTAGAATAGTATTTAGCAGACATAGTTTTAGAACACATGTCAGAGTTTCTTGTACAAAGTCTCTAAGCATATTTTGCAAGTAAAGCTTTGTTGAAACAATCTAAATCTCTGAACCCAAGACCACCTTCTTCTTTATCCCTTCTTAAATTTGTCCATGAAATAATTACTCCTTTGTTTGAATCTTTTCTTCTCCAAAACTTACCCTGAGTAGAGTTCAGTTCTTTTATGGTTTGATATGGCAGTTTAAAAGAAGTCATATGATGCACATGAATAGCATTAAAGACATGTTTAACCATGACTGTCCTACCTGGCTCAGAGAGATTAGTAAAATTCCACTTGAAGAGTCTTGTATCCATCTTCTCAACTAGAAAAAAAAAAGGAATTTTATTATTCCTTCAAATGAAGAAAAGGCCAAAGTACTTCTCATTTTTATCCAAGATAGGTATTTGAAAAATACCAGCTAAAGTTTCACAGAAGGACTGACATTTTTACTTAAATAAACTGAGGATTTATTGAAGTTAATAACTTGCCTAAGCAGTTAATGAACTCCTCAATGACTTCAAAAAGCTTTCTTGTTTGATCTAGATTTGCTTTAGCAAAAAGCAAACAATCATCTGCAAATAAGAGATGATTTATCTTTGGTGCTCTTCTAGCAATTTTAATTCCTGATATTGTCCTAGCTTCCTCACAAAAAACCAGTTTTCTTGAAAGAGATTTCATGGCTATGATGAAAAGATAAGGAGATAAAGGATCTCCTTGTCTTAGTCCTCTTGTAGGATGAAAAGATTGACATGGAAAACCATTGAGAAGTACTTCTACTTAAGTTTTGGAGATAAATTGATAAATCAATTGGCACTATTTTTCACAAAAGCCAAAATTCCTTAGAACCTCCATTAAAAAACCCCATTCTAATTTGTCAAATGCTTTTGACATGTCCATCTTTAGTGCTAAGGAGCCTACTTGCCATGATTGTTTCTTCATGGTATGAACCATTTATTGAACTAGAGAAATATTCACAAAAATTAATCTCCCTGGAACATAAGAAACTTGCATTGGAGATATTATCTTTTCCATGTGTTTTTTCATCCTTCTGGCAATGATTTTGGAGATTATATTGTAAGAGGTATTACAAAGGGCTACCGGCCTAAAATATTCTGGTTTGTGATGTGTGGAAATCTTGGGAATCAGAGAGAATCTTGTGTTGTTGAGTTGCTTGAGAAGAAACCCTAAATGATTTTTTTTTGAATCATTGGAATAAGATCATTCTTAACTGTACTCCATTGTGTTTGATAAAATTTTGTAGGGAAACCATCAGGGCCAGGTGAAGTTCAAGCTTCCATGGACATAAGAGTGTCATAAATTTCTGCTTCAGAAGGAATGAGAAGAAGTTCTGTATTGTCTTCATTCATCTTAGATACATTTAGGAATATGATGGAGAAAAGAATAACTATTATGTTGTCTCAACTGAAGTACTTATCTTCTTGAAGTGAGTTGTTAAGAGAGAATCTAGAGCAGCTCTGTCACAGCACCAAGTACCATCAGGAGCCAATAAACTGTCAATTCTATTTCTAGACCTTCTCATGTTAGCCCTAGTGTGTAAATACTTAGTATTCATATCTATTTCACCATGAAATTTATCTTTACCCTGATGTCTCCAAAAACTAGTCTAAATGTCATCCCATTTGGCTATTTCTGCTTCTAACTGAAGTACTTTATGAGTATTACTACCATTCCTATCAGACTGCTGAAATGTAGGCATCTGATCTTTCAATTTAGTGATAATTCTTTGAATATGCCAAAAGTATTCTTGTTTCATAATGATAGTTGCTTCCTAGTATTGACAACTTTATGCATAAAAACAAATGCTGCAAACCAGACACATTAGTAGTCCAAGAATTCTCAATTTCAGATGCACAAGTAGAATTGTGAAGCCAATTTTCAAAGAATTTCCAGTTTTTACCTTTGACAGTTAATTTATGGTATAACTGTAAAAGGATATACAGGGTATGGTCAGAGCCATTTTGAGTGACATGAGTTAACCTAGAGTCTGGAAATTTTAGAAACCATTCACTGTTTACTAAGGCTCTATCTAATCTAGTTTTTATTCTTCCAGTACCATGCTTACTACTAGACCAAGTAAAAGGGTTGCCATTAAAACCTAAGTCCATGAGATCTGCTTCTCTTAACAATTGAGTAATACTAATATTACTTGAAGGAGAAGCATGATTTACTCTTTCATTCTCATTAAGAGTAATATTTAAATCTCCAATCACAACTTTACTAAGTTCTTTAATGTATTCCCATTGTTCAACTTGCTCTTCTTTATAAGGGGTACCATACAAGCAAGAGAGGAACCATTCTCCCTTAGAGGGGTCATTCAAGATTATAGCATTAATCATGTTTGAACTAGAATTAACTATATCAACTTGAAAGCCATCTTTCCATAAAAGAAGAAAGCCTCCAGCTAAACCCACGAAAAGAATGTAAAAAGAGTTTGGGAATGACAAAGATTTAGAGAGATTTAAGACTTTGTTATCATTTATTTTAGTTTCTGAGATAAAGATTAAATCAAGATTATGAAGTTTATTTAAATGTAGAAGATGGTCTCAGATTATGAAGTTTATTTAAATGTAGAAGATGGTCTCTTGTGGGTTTTTGGCAAAAGCCTTGACAATTCCAGGCTAGAATTTTCATCTGTTCAGGTTTAAAGAGGTAAAAAATCACACAGAGTATTAACAAATTTTAAAACTGAAAGATTTAGAGGACGAAGAAAAATATTAGATAGCTGAGAAGCAGGAATTCCTTGTTGCCCAAGAATAGTGGATTCAGCTCCTTCACCATTTTTGTCCATCTCCATCTCATTGATGTTATGCATATCAGCAGTTGAGTCAGAAGTGTTATGGGATAAACTAGAAGGAGTAACATGAATATTATGAGGGTTATTTGAAGGTTCCTCATTCAGCTTTGAATTTCTCATCCTCTTATTTTGCTTAAAGTGTCTTCACCATTTTCTTCTACTTCAGTAATGTTGGTAGAATCATCAATGATTACATTCTCCTCCTCATTCATAAATTCCTCTTCTCCTTCTTTAGCATCAGAAGGGTGATCAAGTTGATGTTGAGCATATTGTTCAGCAGTGAGCCTATCCAGATAGAGCTTATGTGCAAAGTAAGAACAATTCTCTTCATTATGGTCTATTACATAACATTTGGGACATAAGTTATGGGGTTGGATATTCCAGTGATATTTAATCCAGACTTTCCCTACTCTCATCACCTTATAACATAGAAAATGTAGCATGTCGTGTAATAATGTGTAAATGAATCATCTAGTTGGATATCAGTAAGCATGGACCATTATGTCACCATCCACGATCAACTAGGTATGTACTATTAACATTGAGCCCTCAGCATCATACTCAGGAGATGTTACCATAGCTCTGATAGCTCCTAGGTCTTCATATTCATCCCAATCAGTATCTAATCCTGAAATTATATTTAGATCAATGATTTGTTGTCTTCCTACAACCATAAGGTCAAAATCGTGGTGAAGTGAACGGACTTCCCATCTTGTTTCCGCAACATCATTCACCTCTACTTCTTTATACATCAATGTTTCGTCTTGCATTTCGTTAACCCTGAAATGGTCTACCAACTCATCATCAAGCAACTTGTGTCCCTCAACATCAATGCTAACAGATTCATTGTAATAGTCAATAACTCTGTCCAACGATAGACTCGCAGGACCATAAAACCTAATAAGAGTAACGAAGACTGAGGGATGATGAATCATATTCATTGCAAAAGCCAATGCTTCTCGATCATCCAGGCCACCAAAAAAGAGGGCTGTCACGCGGTAAGGCGTGTCGGCCAAGAAGCAAGTAGGTTGTGTTTGGTGATTATTGTCGTCAATCAAGATCCCCAGTGAGCAAGGGGAGATTCGAACATATTTTGAAGAAGGTTTTTGATTGAACGATTGGAAATATTTAATCTTGCAAGATGTTCCCTGAAACTTACTGCATCTTTCCTACATAAAGGGAAGATTATGAGAGCAGTCCTCTTGTCAGCTGACATGGTGCATATATCGTTGTGCATTGAAGCATACGGCGAGACGGTGGAGAATGGATGGACTGAAACTAGGATCTGGTATTGATTTTGGAATTTTTGGAAGACTTTGATTATCCTTTCCGATTTGGTAGGGTTTGATGTGGAAGCACGTTAATGCAATGGGTGGGCGATAAGGAGAGGAGTAGCACGACCCACAAGCTCAACGAGATGGAGGACGTAAACGGTGAGGGTGGAGTTTGGTAGGATTAGTGGCTTCAAAGAGTCTGATGATGCGTGGAACATCATCTTGGGTGTGAAAACATACTAGTACTCGAACATCTGAATTCTTTTCATTCGACTGCAAAATTGACCTTCCTTTGTAGATTAAGTATTTCGATGAAGGGTCGTAGAGATATTTCACCGCGGGTGTAATAATTGCTACTAACACTACTAGTGTTAGAACCATGATTGTAATTGCTGCACCGAAAATTGCCTGCAGAGTAAATAAGATAACCATGTTAATTAAATATCAATCATATTACTTCAAAACTAGAGCTGCGAGACGTGCAACAAACTATCTCGCACAGAGACTCCCAGAAGCACAGCTGTGAAGAAAAGCCCGATAATCTTTCCAAGGATACAACCAAAACTTAGCAGTAAAACGCGCCATAGAAATGAAAAATGGACTTTGTGAATGTCCGTTTTTTATCCAACGATACCCATATGAAGAGGCATGAAGAATACAGTAACAATGCGTAGCTTGTGAACTAGAGCAGATCCTAAAGGTGGACCATCAAGTATAGCCAAACCAAGAAAGAAAGGCAAAACTGTACCATTCAATCCACAGTATCCACTAGCTAGACCACAAAGTAGAACTGAAATCATTATCAAGGAAATGTAAACATCATTTACTGGTCTCCCTTCAGGTGTATTCTTTACAATCCATAAATCTGCCGGACGCACAATAAGAAATATGTATATCAACGTCCCCAGTAAGAGTAACAACACTACGGTTCCATCTGAGAATAAATGGTTTCCGTCTGAGAATAAATGGTTGATTAAGGTCAAAAATAAATTACCCGTATTAAGAAAATCAGCAACCATTGCTACATCAATTGCTAAACTACCTAGGTCAGAGTTAAGTAAGTTGAGATCAGTGAGCATATAAGCGATAACAAGAAAAGATATTATTGCGAACACATTTACTACTATGACAGAGCTTGAATAGCAACGAAGAAACTGGATGCATCTTGATGTAAATTAAAAATAAGGAAAAATATTTGAAAATAGGTAAGATGAAACTGTCTACATCCTAACTATTTTTACATTTTTATTCATTTAAACAGTACCTAAATCTAAATCTAATTGTCCTTTTCATCCATGAATTATTAGTTTTGATCTTTTTAACCGATTTTGTGTAGAAAGAAAACAAGAAACACATATAGTGAAAAAAATGAAAACGACAAAAAGTGAAAATGCAATGTTTCATTTTACGTTTTATTCCGCGGTAAAACAAATACAAGTAAACTCGTCACGATTTATCATATCATTTGTTTATTGTGAGCTCCATACATGTATTCCATGTATTTTCTGCCTATGGATGAATTAATTTTTCCTTGGCTCAGGGTTCAATTCTAGTTATCATTGCTTCAATTCTTCTCCAATCGGTGTAAGTACTGATCAGTCCTGTTTCTTTGTTTTTTATATGTGTTCATCTATACTCTTTAATACGCTCTGTATGTAATGGTTGTATTTTGTAATTAAATATATTGCATCAACTGTAAGTTCTTCTGATATATGTTAGGGTTGTCCTCAATTAAGTTCTACCATGATTTCCTATAATTATTACTACTGTTCCACTATGGTTTGTCCAATTTGGACCTCCCACCATGAAAGCCGGCATCAACTTTAGGTGAAGTTTACAACATTAACAAATAACAAAGAAGCTTCTCCAATTTGACAGTTTCCACACTAGACTCGAGATATATTGATTAATTGATAGCTTGAAAAAGATTAAGGGTCACGTTCAGTATAACAAGTGCAGACGTGTTGGGTTGAAATATTTTGCAGTTGTTCTGCCCTTTGCTGTTGTTGTGTGTTCGAGGCTTGCTTTTAATCAACTTTTTTAATATATACGGTATCATCCCGGCCGGCAGCAGCAGCCTTAGGATTCTTGTCTCAATATTTTCAACAGGTTTTCAAGGATTTCTTTGACTCCTTGATTTATAATTTTGTACTTGATATGATATGATAATATTTCAAAATTGGAATACGAAAGCCAGCACCTATTGTCATATTGGTCGGTTAAAATTTTAATTTTTGTGAGAGAAACATATTCCAAAATATAAGTTTTATATGTATCAGTTATGTTTTTTTATTTTTACGAAATAAAGAAAATACGGCACGAAGTTTCAGAATAACAATGTGAGTGGATCCTCCGGCAATATCAAATTAAATTTAGATAAAAAGATAAATGATCAATTCAGAAGGAAACACAATATTTATAGGATATTTCTATAATCCTGAAAAGTTACTTTTCGTTTCGATTTAAATAGAAAAGCCAGAAGTTAGTTTGGCGTCATAATTTAGAAATGTTCTGTTTAACGTCTGGTGAAGAAAACTTGTTTTTTTTTTTGTTTGAATTCCAACCATTAATCTCTAACCACTAAAAGAATGTTAATGGTCGAGATTGTTTCGCGATAAATAGTTTGGCATAAAAGCAAAAATAAAATATTGGGCTAAATCATTTCGCATTTATTTTATACAGGTTTCCCTATAACCAGAAGTTGAAACGAAAGAATACGTCACGACTTTTCAAGTTGAATCTCGAAGTTTAAGTGATCACTAGATTCGATATAATATACAAGCGACATGGAGGTTATGTAAACAAACAACATATTGAAAATGAATACAAAATAGGTTATATGAGCATAAACATTAAAATTATATTATCTCACTAGGTAGTTATCTTCATCCTAAATAGTTATCTTCATCCAAAAATATGTCACCTTCATCTTCTACATTCATTTATTCTTAATTTTTCTTTCCCAAATCTACCCAGATCTTGATTTTGTTAAGATTCGATAGAGCAGGTTAGTTGTTTTTATGTTTTGAATAAATAAATTGCTTCGTAGCAATGATATATACATTTGCATTATATCTTTTAATTCTCATACTATGGTAAGTATATGTCGTTACGGTCATACCATCTGGAGGGCTTTCGATTTCGTTTAATCTTTCACTAAACCATTGACGGATGTAATGATCAGAGATTACAGAATTCAACATGGTATTTGAACATATTACTTCTTTTAAGAAAGAATCATATCTTCTCGGAGAGTATCCAATAAAATGGTGATAAACCAATTGAAGATTTCAATTACCCCGTCGGTCTACATAGTATTTGATGCGGAATTTTGTTTTTGATTTTTTTCGGTTCAGGATTATTGTACTAATCATGTACTTCGATTTATGGATGTAATTGAATATTACGTAACTGCATCCAACAAAATATTAATATTACGCACTAATCAATATAAGTCTGGGGCGTTCATGCTCCTTATTCCTTTAAAAACAAAATAAAACAAAATTAAGCAAGACAAAACCAATTATTTAGAAGTGTTTACTTGATAAGCTCCTCGTTCTTGTACCCAACTTTTTACTTATGGCACTTACTTTTAGTTACTTCACAAACATAGAGGACCGAGGTTAAGCGAGAGTAGTTCCAACAATCACATAAGCTACGAGTAAATAGAACGAGTGTCGATCATTTCTGATCAATCAGTTGTCAGTTCAAGAATATGGTGTCAGAGCATAGGTCGGTTGAACCCACCAAGCGTTGGTATGTCAAGTTTGGTTGTCATATTTTAGTGAACCAAAACTCACTTAAAGAGTCACTTGATTATTTACTAGAGTCAACTTCGTATAGGTTAGATAGAAAGTTCTTAGGATATGACACATACAAGTATTACTCGAAGACTTGAAGAATGTGAAGAAGCAAAGAACTACAACGACGATATCATCCTTCCTCTTAAGGTTAGTAATATTTTGACGTGAACTGTTTCATTCCTAACGTATCTTTCAAGTCATGCTCTATTGAAAACATAATTGCGAAGCTGTGAATAATTATACTCTAGTTAGATGTAGTATTAAGGAATTATAATACGAAATATAATGCCTATATTTTGAACTTCATATATAAGACATCGACATAATCGTAGGAATGCTATTGTGATTATGTATGGGTATGGGTGAAGATTTTTTTCTAGGAAACAATGTTTTACATTCGTTTGAAGGAAGTACATTCATAAACTTGTTTTGTGAATCGAAAAGGAAATCGCTAGGCTTATTGGTATTGTTATCATTGCAAATCTTTGGATTACCAATATGTATGTTTAGTATAACCGCTTAACCCATGAATGGTGATTGATTTTTGATCAATCACATAGTTCAAATCAGATGCACCAATTTTAAACTCGTTTGGAAGTGTGGAAAATCGGTTCCAAGATTGTAAATATGAAAGAGGATTTACAAAGTAAAAATGGAAACATACTTTGGACACGTGCAGTGATTCTCATCTATTTTTGTTCAAAGATATTCCTTAATAACTAAAGGAAAATCCCGGATCGAAATAAATGGATAATCTTTTAATTAAGGTTTATAGTTTTATATGCTTTTGATTTCCAGCAATTAAATGCATATCTTTATAAAATAAAAATTGGTAATGTGCATTTATTAATTGGAAATTTTCTATTGAGATTTCGGTCAATATTTGGACAGAGCATTTCCAGGAATTATGAAATCCAATTTGGGCATTATTGCATATCTTTGAGAATATTCGGTTTTGGAAATTCCTTAGTGTCCAAACTTCCTTGGTCTATAAATATTGAAGTTTGCATTTCAAGCAAACTAATCCTCAAAGCAATCAAAACTACCTTGTTGTGTTGTTACTTGTGGAGTTGTCTATTCAGAGAGGAAATTTCCCTAATTAAGAGAAATCTATTACGACCGCTCGTTTTAAAGACTTCTTTGAGATTGGGAAGCTCTACGAGTACCGTTGGTGGGAAAATAAATAATTGCAGTTTATTATTAGTTTTCGATTGATCCGATTGATTAACGGTTATTACATGGAAAAATAGATGTTACATGTACGCAACGAGGATGAAAAAAGAAAGAGTGAGTGAAGAAAATAGAGAGAGAAGAAGAAGGGGGAAAAATACTGCAGAGTTGTTTTGTACTTGTGTCCGTCTTCTCTTCTCACTTTTGGCTTTCTATCTCTTCTTCTGCTGCTCATCCACTTTCTTTGCCAAATGAAGTCACGATACTACAAGGAGTCATCATATTTAGATTCATTTTCATGAGAGACATCATAGAGAAAAGAGACCAGAGAGAGATTGAGAGATTATTAAATTAACAACACCATGGGAGTAGCTTTGACAATCAGAAAAGTTGTGAGATAAATCAGGCTCCCTTGTGGTGCTACTGCTGCTGCTTGATGAAGATCATCATCCAACGGCTCTTCACAAGAATGTATGCTTCTTGTTTATCTTTTTCTTCTAATTAATTAACCCCTAATTTTACGTTTTGCTTCAGACTGATTTTAGCTCGTTTCTTACTATCATCAATCTGAATTATGCCCAACTTTGTTCTTGTTGGAGTCTTCTGTGTTTGTTTTGTATTTTTTTTTCTGTATCATTCTTGTTGCAGTTTATTTTATTTCATGGAAAAATAGATGTTACATGTATGCTTACAAGATAATCAAGAACATCGTAAAACAAGAAAATTAAAATCCAAATACAAATAAAGATACAAATTACGAATAAATCACGAAGAGAAAGAGCGGTGAACTGCAATAGTATCCAATTTTTATATGAAGGAGGAAGGATGGTATAAACCGAAATAAAATCCGATCATTAGTTGTCTTCTTTAAAAAGAGATGCTTCTGAAATTGACAAGTAATATACTCTAACCATTGTTTGAGACGAACCCGGATGCCTTACATCTCTTCGATTGAAGGTGAAATCGCAGCGCTGCCGAGTTGAGTCATTGATGTTCTTGAAAAAATCCAAAATAACGAACCACATACCAAAATTCCTAAAAATAGTCACCTTGAAATTAGCGATGAAATCACCATAAAGATGAAGACAAAATCGCACAAAAGCTAATATATAATCGCTCCAAAGGCGAAGAAAAATGTGAAACGATATCAAAATCAAACCAAAATTAAAATCCTACACTAAAAACTAATACTAATGAGAATAAAACAAATTATTTGCTCAGATCTAGTCCACGATATGGAGGCTACTTGAAGAGTTTATCGGGTTTTTTTAGAGAAGATTTTTAAAATTGCATTATTTTTTACTATCATGATTCATGAGGATGGCGGTTCATCCACACACATCCCAAGCAAAGGGCTTCCTAAAGGCTCTTACGTGGCTAAATGAAAATATTTTATCAAGTGTGTCCACAGTAACAGACTACAAAATTTTGGCAGACAATATAAATAGTTTTACTACGGATCTTTGTGGGCGGCAGAAAATACTTTGCAGGAAATAAGTAACTTATTGGGGCGATCTACCTCAAGCGAAAGTGAAATATATAAAGAGAAAAAACAACAATGCAGCGGACTACATCGCCAAGAAAGCAAGGATCAAAAGACTACAACACATGTCAGAGAACCTAATTCAAAAAGTTCATAAATCTAACATTGATTCTAATACCTTTGATAAAAATGATATTTTAAATCTATTGTACTACATTTGCTAGTTTTAATACATGAACCTTTCCATCAAAAAAAAAAAGAAAAAAAATCCCTAACACTCGCTTTAGCCTTTAACGTTTAAATTCATGGGCCTGACAAATTGAAAACGGGCTTGCATTACAAGATTGCTCGAGCTTCTAAACTTCACGCATACAAGTAATGTATGGTGAAAACTACAGACAGCTCATTATTAGGACTTTGGTCATTATGAAACCTACCGACAAAAAACTTCAATCATGCATCCATTTTTTCCGTGAAAATTTCTTCCACACCCAGAATTTCTAAAATTCTTTCTTCGCTTATTCTTACTAGTTTTCACATCTCAAATACAAATACTGTCAAAATTCTTGACTTCTCCCAAAATCATTTTCCCCCCGTCTAAATCAGATTTCCTTCTCTCAGATTCTTCAATAGGGTTTACCTAATTCTCCATTTTCCTGGTAAGATCTCATCTTCTTTTATTCAAATTATTATTGATTTCAGTTGAAGGGTTGATTCTTCTTCAAAAAGTGTTCTCTCTAGGATTATACTTGTGAATTACCGATTCCACAAACACTATTTCATATGAGTGATGAGTGACGGCATAGTAATTACCGATTAGGGTTTTCGTTTTATGAAGAGCAGAAGATCTATTCAATTTCAGGGTTCGTTTCAGCTTAACTGATCGAAACGAATTCAACTGATGGTATAACTTAATTTCTAGTCTCATTAATTCGTTACACTTTTTTCCCCATGGCATCACATCTATTTTTTATAATTCGTTTATTGTTTTAAATTGTTTGAACGGAAACTCATCAGTGGAGGGAATAGCGTTGTTATTTAATACTTTTCCTTTGCTTGGGGTATTGTCACCGGGTGATCCTTTTCTTCCTGCACCATTTCCATGGGTTGAATGTAACTCAGACGATACCCTTCGAATAACAACACTGTATGACAATATCTTTACTTACATTCTCCCTTTGTAATTTCTTGTTCGTCTCATTCTCATTTTGTCTTTTTAAAGCATTCTCATTCTTATTGATCTAGTTGATCTTTATTGTGAAATAACTATTACAGAAATCTTGGCAGTATAATTGGGTTCACAATATAATTGCGAGAATAGATCTCTCATTCTTCAAGTCATCACATTCAAGTCGATATAGCGAGACCATTACCACAGACATGCTGCCATATCTCTCTTAGTTTTTCCTTCTCATCGTTGCCAATTGCCAATGTGCCTGCTCGGTTAATTTGGATAGCATTTGGGTCGTATACTTCTGAAGCTAAATTGGATAGAACATTCACAACATGTCCTATACGAAGCCGTTTCACATCTTCATCATGTAAACACTCACCTGCAAGAAAAAGAGCTTGGTAGAAGCCTTTCTCTGGATAACGACCTTTCAGTAGTGGATCAGCCACCGTAGTGAATTCCATACCACCCACCAATGCACGTTTCGCCAGCACATTCACAAAACAAGAAATACAATCAGCTTCAGGGCACCGTTGAAAAATGTCTTCAAAATAAACTACTAGATACTTTACCGATTATATGAGAACAGGCTTAATCTCTGCGATGCACCCTAAAATCAGTTCAAACAAGACAAAGCCAAAACTGTAGATGTCGGATTGTTGAGCGAGTTTCACATGAGAAGGTCAGGGAAGAATGAAGAGCTAAAAAATGATTGAAGAAATAATTGAATGAGAGATGAGAAACGATGTTACTGTCATTGTTGTTGATGTTTCGATGTGGTCTTTTTGTATGGAAATGTTAACGGAACCGGCAGAGAAAGGGTTGGTTTCAATGGGTTATGCTTTTAAAAGAAAATGAACTAAAAGGATGCTGTAGTGGCAAGGCAAGGAAAAGGAGATGGAAGTCAAATGAGTTTGGTTTGCGTGTGACGTGCATTTAAAGGAAAATGGAGGTGTGAATAGTGATGCATAACAGGTTATGCATCTACAAAATTTGTTGCATAACTTGTTATGTATTCTCGAAATTGGTTGCATAACACGTTCTGTAGCTTTTTTTTTTTGCATAACTTGTTATGCAGTCTAGAAAACGGTTGCTTAACACGTTATGCAACTACTTTTTCTTAATATTGAAACCAACAAAAAATAAGGCTGCATAAATTGTCATGCACCTACAATAATATCTACATAACATGTTATGCAGTCGTGAAAATGGATGCATAACATGTCTTGCATCCGAAAATATGACTGCATAATGCATTATGCATCAAGAAATTGTTGCACAATCTTTTATGCATCGAGAAAATATATGCATAACCTGATATGCATCTGTAAATGTGGATGCATACTGCATTATGCATCAATTTTTTTTTATGTACGCACTAAAATCAACCAAAACAATGGTTACATAACTTGTTGTAGATGCATAACTTTGTTATCCAAATGCATAATTTGTTATGCAGTGGAGAAAAAAGATGGTTGCATAATGCGTTATGCGTCTGCAGAATGTGTTATGCATCTGTTTTGGTGGCTGCATAATGGTTATGTATCAAGTTTTCGAAAATTTTGCCTAAAATGATGATCACCTCCGATTTTTTTGAAAAACAAATATTTGATATTCTTGTTTGTACTCGTTCCGTAGCTCTCTTAAAAAGATTTCCAACGATATAAAATTGGTAAAATTCCAAGACGCGGATTTTTAGATATGTTATATCCAAGTTGCGTTGCCAATTATACCCCTGATGCATAACCTGTCATGCGCAATGTAGTTAATCTCGGCCGAGATGGCTGAAATACCGCCGATAATATCGGTTTCGGTGTTTCACCGAAATGCCGATATTGCCGGTATTCACCGAAATATCGTGTCTCGGTACTCAACCGATATTCACCAAAATCCGATATTGACTAAATTGGTCATGCGGATGTTTAATCCGTCCTGCATACATTTTTAATAATTTCATATAATTATGGATGTCACAGAAATAATTATGGATATCACAGTACCTAAAATTAATTGTGAGTCTGACAATGAGAATATTTCTTTTTTTGGACCTCTCCTAAATTTCCCTAATGTAAGACTATTTTTCAAAGGATTTCAGCTGCGAGGATCCTTGACAGACGTCAATCATGCATCCCCGGTTAATTTGAGGTCGGTAGGAAAATATCTAAACACGTCTAGTGACTAATACACCACATCGTCATAATTTCCTAATGACAAAGGCAAGAGTCAGCCAAATTCATGGTTCCTCAAACACTATAAAATACATAGTATATTATATTAGCAAATGGTGTATGAGCTTCTCACTGTGATTAGTTTCATATTTAGGAATATCTACTGTAATAGTATAATAAAAAATTAGAAGTTACAAATTAAGATCGCCATACGGTCTTAGTTGGTAACCTAACAACAAGCTGAGCACCAATTATATTAATATTAGTTTCGTATTTAAATAAATTTTCCCAGTTTTTATATTCATTAAAGGTTTTGTTTTTCATGATTAATCAATGATGAATCAATAGCAATCATCAGAAAATACTAATTAATCAATAGTCTTCCATTGATTTGATTTAATTTAAGGGTTTTCTTAAACATAGCCCATGCTTTATTAGAATCCATAATTGGGGGATATCAAAACTAATTGGGGGATATGAATTACTTCCCCAACCAAAGGTGTCTGCTAAGGGGTGTTTTTTGGGACGAAAATACTAAAACACCCTTCCCTCAAAATAAAAATTAAAAAACTTAAAATCAAAAAACAAAAACATATCCCCCATTTCCATCTTCACCTCTTATTAATCTCTTTTACGGTTAGAGTTTTGAAACCTAAATATTTCCCACTCCCTTTCTAATTCTAGAGTTTCCCTACTCCCTTGCAAATTCTCTTCTCCTTCTCCGCCGGCTCCTCACTTTGAAAACGATTTTTTTTTTAACATTCGGAATTGATGAAGACCACGCCGGAAGTGATGAAGACCATGCCGGAAGTGATGAATACCATGTCGGAAATGATGAAGACCACGCCGGAAGTGATGAAGACCATGCCAGAAGTTACTTTTTTTAAATCGCCGGAAGTGATGAAGACCATGCCGGAATTGACGAAGACCATGCAGGAAAATAGTGCCGGCATGCTTGGTAACTAACATTCAACGCCGTAACTTAATGCCGGCATGCTCGATAGAAATCGATCAATGCCAGTATTGAAGTGAAAAAAAAAACAATTTATGGATACTTTACATCATGTGCCGGCACAGAAATTTAAGCATCATATCATGCCGGCAAGTCGATCACCGAAAACTCTGCGTTGTGGCAAACAAGAAGCCAAGGACCGAGTGATCTAAGATGTTTGTTAATGTTTCTTTTATAGTATTAGTTATGTCTTTGAACAATCTACTGTCGCTTTATGTTTGTTTGTGAGTCTTGCGAAACCTTGACGATCTTTATTTCATTTGTTTTCGGTTTGGAACATTTTAACTTTACACATGGTTTGTTAAACAATCTAGTATTTGCTTATGTTATTTTGTGTGTCTTGCTAAACTTTGGAGATGTTGATTTCATTTGTTTTTGGCTTAGAACGTATTATATTGGTTAATTTATGTAAAACATTGCAGTTTTTATGTTTTTTTCCAAGAACCGGCACGGTGGAAATTTTAACAACAATGCCGGTATACTGATTTCTTATCGGACCAAAAGAATTTCGAATTCCGGCATTTCGATTTTATGAGGTTTCCAAGCCGGAACTAGGATCCGGCATGCTCGATAAATTATAAACCATGCCGGTATTTAAGTTGAAAATTCTTTAGCTTCTGGATGTTTTTCTTCTGGTTCCGGCATGATAAAGTTAGGAGCGAATCATGCCGGTAGCATATTCTATGGAATATTCGGTGGTGGGTAAAAAGTTAACGGCCTACCGGCATGGATTTGTTGGTTGAAGACCACGCCGGAAGTTGTTTCAAAATGGGGGATATTCATTACCAGCGTACATAATTGTATGAATACCACGTCGGTAGTGGTGTTCCGGCGTGGTATTCATACTACGTGTATGACGGCAGCAAGCTTTTTCAGAGAAAAAATGTCGGTTTCAGAAAAAAAATCAAATTTTCGATTTTGTTGTTGTATTTGACTTAAAGATTTAGCAGCTGCAACTCTCTCCTCACAATCATCTTCCATTTTCAAAAAAAAATATCAACTCAAATTTTTTTTTCCCTCATTCTACTCTCACCTCACTCACCCAAACACAAATAATAACACACACTAATCTATCCCCCAAATACTTAAGATTATACTAATTATTATTAACCACTAAACCTGATTAGTGAGGGGTAGATTAGGATTTAAAAAAATTATTAGATAAGTGGTGATCCAGATTAGATATCTGGAACCAGTTTTTGTCTTGTAGATATATCCCCCAATTAGTTTTGATATCCCCCAATCGCGCGTTCTTTTATTAAGTATACCCCAAAAAGTTTAATTTAAAACCAAAAACCAAAGTTACCAAACAAGTCTCAATTTTTTAACTAATAATCTACTTCTTCCTTTAATCAAAAACATAAACCATAACTTTTTCTTTAGATCCAAATTAAATTATACTTCAGTCTAATTCTCACTGGTCTCTCATTTTTCTTACAAGTTTCCCTATTATAAGCCTTAATATATATATTTCGAAAACAAACTAAACCCTATTTTTCACATTTTCTCTAGATTGAAGTTATTTTCCTAAATCATGACTACAATAATATCGATTTAGGTCATATATTTTAATTATTCCCTTAAGAATTCTCTACAACAATATCAATCTAAAATCGAAATCAATTCGGTTACTCTTTTTTCTTAAAATCAATTTTATGAAATTCCATAAGCATCATTATTCTATAAGAAAATTCTAAGATGTTTTTTTTTCTCCATCATGACTGAATTAAACTGAGTATTTTTAAAAATTATCAATTATGCGATAGGTCTAACACAAATTTAATCATGGAATATAATTAACTTTATTTTACTTTTTTTTGATTTAGGAATTAAATAATTTATTGTGGGCAGTATATAAAAATTGTGTATAATTTTATGGATTATGCTAATAATCAAAGGATATGTTTGGTTAGGTTAACGACTTAGTGTATATGGGTTATGATTAATAAAACCATTGACTATATTTAAGAGAAGCCTAGTTTAATGGTGGTTGGATAATTGGGTCACCTGTTAGCATTATCTTTAACAAAAGGGAAGGCTAGTTAGAGACAAACATCCAAAAATCCTCCCATCAACATAAACGAGTCAATGTCCTTGTTCTAAACGACCTTGTCTATCACCATTTTTGTTTACTCGTCTAGATATGACAGAGGTTTACCTCGTGATTTTTCTGAATATAAATCGCCTAGATATGACGGAAATCATCAGACTCAACTGGATTTAACTTAATATATTTATTTTTGAGTAAGATCTAACTTATCTGATTCAAAAATATGTAAGTCAATAACTTGATCTCATAAATCAGGGATATTTACATACCTGACTAAAAGGAGGCGAGTCAAAAATTAGGTCCGACTCCGAGTTTAAACTGGAAAAAAAACCGTCCAAACATGGTGTATCCCTTCCTTGGATTGAGGTCCCGCTTTCATTCTTAGAGGAAGCCGCAAGGAACAGAAGTGCCAGCAAAGGCGGTACTGTAGTAGTAAATGCAATACAAATCGGTTTACATTTCTCTCTTTATTATGATGTGGAAGGTTCCTTATATTTGTTCATGTCATGTGAAATCAGATTGGGGATGTTCTGTTCTGTTCCCACGGGAACAAGTTTCCACAAACTCCAAAGTAATCCGATCCAATCCAATCCAACTGTTGTAAAGATAGATAAAACAGAATCAGATACTTGCATGCCGGCCTTCTTTTATGTCATGCAATAAGAAAAAGCAGTAGAGGAAGGAAGAATATGACGTTCCATCTAAATTTCAAACCGTAAAGAAAGAAAAAGATGAAACAACAGCCCACTTATTATTCGAGTCTAAAGTTAGCAGCACATAACATTTCGTCGTAGTTGTACATCATTTATCCTTCTTCTCTTTCAGTGCATAAGCTTACCCAAAGTATTGAAATAAAGTAAAATGGAAACTTGTACGTGTCAAATGTGCACAAGTTTGCACTCCCAGTGAAGCCAGGCAAACCGGCAATATCTACACGTATGGCAACAACCCAAAACAAACACGAAACGACATATATATATATATATATTTTAATGAAACACTTACTAGGGATGAGGGGAATTTTCGTCTGGTCTTCTTTCTACGCGTTTTTACCGCATTTTCCTTCCCTTGGAAGTATCACTGTCTTTCTTTATATAACACAGGCTAGGCTTTTGGTAAAGTAAAACAAAGTACAACCACTCCAATACCATCAAATCAAATCAAATCACATTTATAAAAGCTAACTCCTTTACTTAACAATCTATACATACCACACTCACCCTTATCCTTAAGAAGAACAAGTGTGATCGTGTATTTGTGTTTCTCTTCTTCTGCTTCATCAACTAACTGTTGTATTTTTCTTTAAGATTATTATGGCTCAATCTCAAGGTTGGAATATAACTTTTTTTTTTCTACTATCTATTCAGTTTCCTCATGATTTTAGCTTTTAATTTAGAATATTGAGTATGATTAGTTCTTGTTTTCTTGCTTAGTTTAGAGTTTGATTAATTTTCTTTTGATTGTAATACATATATATATATATATGTAGGTGCATACCCTCCTCAATCGTACCCACCAGCACCAGCCGTAGAGGGATACCCACCACCTGGTGCCTATGCCGCACCACCTCCGGCTGGATATCCAGGCGCTGAGTATGCCGGTCAGCAACAATCTCAAGCACCCGGAGCGACCACTGACAGAGGTGACAAAGGTGACGGATTCTGGAAAGGATGGTGAGTGATCACACTTAGCTTTTTTATTGCTTTGTCCTATCCATAATACATAGGACCTCTTAATCAACTAGTAATCTTTTTGTTAGTCAGGTTTACTCATTTAATTTTGGTTGAAAATTGCAGTTGTGCTGCTATTTGCTGTTGTTGTGTGTTGGACGCTTGCTTTTAATCAAGGGATTTCCTCCTCCTCCTCCTACCACCTGCAACATCTTGGTTGATTTTTATGAGACTGTGGAGTGATTAATATTATTGGTTTAGTTTTCTTTTCTTAATTTGTTTCTAGATCCATCCTTGGATGTTGATATTTGCTTCGCAATATATTTCCGTTTCGTGTGTAATTAAAAGATGGATCCAATGACGTTTACTTATGCAGATTAATTTATTGAATTTAAGTTCAACACCGGCTCAGATCTTATATACTAGTATGAGTTTCAAGGAGTCCATGAAATACATTAGAATTAACATTAATACATATTTAGCATCCGAGAAAAATTGATGGAAAGAACATTTTAGTGAAAAGTGGGGGTCGATGTAACCATGATTAGGGAGAGGAATGGATCATATGCTAATAGCATTTTCAAACCCTCTGTCTGTTAGCTTTCATTGATTTGATATTATGGTACCGGTGTTGGCCACTTGGGTCCTATCTTAACTTTGGCACTCACCTACTTAACACTTTAATTACTCCCCTAATCCTCCTATCTATAAAGTGGGGGCTGGTAGGCATAGAATATAGGATAGTTTGACCGGCATTCCTATGAATTAACTGGGATTATCCGGAACCAGTCACATAGGAGAAGTATAGCAGTTAGGATCAGATCATGAGTCATGACTGATGACAAAGCTACTGGAAAATCCAAGGTCACTTAACAACCAGCTCATGTATTTGACCAACAATAAATAAACAACAATTCTACACGAACCCGCGCCATGGGGAGTTAACAGGGGTCCCGGCCACCATGTCAAGATTTGTGAGAGCCCCGGTTTGTATGTTGTTTTTCAGCCGGTACGTTAGGAATTTTTGATAAATAAAATGAACATGATTCACGCGTTAACTATTGTTTTCAACATTAAGAATCAAAATAAAAATCAAACACATCCACGTTTGACTAATTCAACCAACTTGATTTGACTGCCAAGGGTTAGTGGAAAAGAAGATGGCTTTTTATCGTCAATTTTCTGCTTGTTCACTCGTCATCCATCCGACTATTCTTTAACCATCTGATTGGACCACCTGGTCTGGTCCATAATCTCCACCTAAATTAATATAAGATTAATTTCTTGAAATGGAGTACAATTCTAAATTCCCCACAACAACTTTGTTTTTCCACTTTCATGTCTCTATAATCCTCTTACTGTAACTGCAACAAACTTATCCCTTTAGAATAACACTTTGAAATGAAAAAGATGATATAAGATTACTCTCATTACTTTAATTAAACTGCACTAATAATACAATTAATACCAAGAAAGTGTCTAATCTAATTATCAAAAAGAATTAACATTAACGACGTTTGAAGAAAAATATAAATAAATTAAAGAGATGGACACATTTTATCTGTTGTCTATTAATTGGAGTCCAAAGTTAGGTCACCCGTCTTCTCTCTATGTGATGTCAGATGATACCTTTCTCACGCCTACTAACCAATATTTCAACCATAAATTAAATACTTTAAGAAACATTACGATGTCATTCAGATCATATACTTCCATTTAGAGACGGAAATTCGCACAGTAATGCGGATTGTAGTTTTTTTATTTAAGAGTAATGCGGCTGCTAGAAATTCCATTTAGAGATTGAAGGACAAAAATGATTATTGGTTCCTAAACTTTTGTGCGCCGAACGCACTGACTCATGATTCCGGCATGTGCTTGTGACAACCACTCGGAAACAAAAATAAATTCAATACTATAAAAACAGCCATCTCCCTCTGCCGTCCAAAAAATCCTCTAGATTAGAATACTAAATTTGGGTCGGATGAGTTTCCCTTTGGTACGTCTTTATGGCGGTCTAATCCTTGAACGCGTTTTGAATTGACCTCAATTTGTTTTTCCTTACTTCCCTTGTAAGTATCTGTTTGTAAACTATTAATTCAATTCATTTCTGTCTCGGTAACAGGCAATTTTTATTATAAAACCAACCAGCTAATACCTTTTACTACAACAAGAACAACATTATTAGTCATAATCATCTTCAGAAACTATCTTGTTCATTAACTAAAAGATCATGGCTCAATCTCAAGGTTAGTTTCTTCTCCATCTCTTATTCAATTTTATTTTCTTATCACCATCATAGTTTGTTTAACTTTGAAGAAATTTCAGTATGATTACTACTACAGTTTCACCTTTTTCATATATGGTTTTTTCCATTTTTGGTTAATTCCTCCTCCTTGCTAATACTGTTTTTCGTTTTTTTTTCTTGAATTTATAGCTGCACCAGCTGTCGAAGGATACCCACCACCTGGTGCTTTTGTTGCACCACCACCTGCCGGATATCCAGGTACCGAGTATGCCGCTCAGCAACAATCTCAAGCTCCCGGAGCAACCACTGACAGAGGTGATGGATTCTTGAAAGGATGGTAAGTTGAACTCAAGACTTGTTATGATTCTCAGTTACACCTATCAATTAATCAGTAATAATCTTTTAATTAGTAAATTTTAGTTACTAACTAATCTTTTTTGGTTGAAAATTGCAGTTGTGCTGCTATTTGCTGTTGTTGCGTCTTGGATGCTTGCTTTTAATCAGATTTCTTCCCTATACAGACTTATCATCACTGGATGCTGATTTCACGTTGTTTTTAAGTACACTTTATTCTTATGCTGGGACATATTTCCTTTTTTCATTGTAATTACAGAGAGATTGTTTTTATGATATGAGACTGATTGATTTCTTTTTATTTTGCATTGCCATCTTTATATGTTCTTAATTTTCTCCGGCCAGTTAGAGCTATCTTGGATTATCCGAAACGAGAAAATAAATAAAACAAATTCATTATATGTTGCTGCAAAGTTTATTACAAGATCAACGCGAGAAAAGATAGAAAAATTAAACGCCAATCAACCTTCTCAAAGAGCCACACCAGGAACCTTGCAAGATCCATGACCTATACAAACCATAGTAAATTAGTAATAAAAAAAAATATACCGACGGTTAAAAAAAGATTAGATTGTATTACTTACTGGGATCTCTAGAAGTCTGAATTGCAAGTCCATTAAAGGAACAAGAAGCACCATTACTCCTCAACTGTGACCAAAACGAACTAAAAGCGAAATTTGCATGCGAAACTACTGAAATGGGCTGATAACATTCTCTTCCAGGGTGGATGAGATCACAAGTTCCGTTACCCTGCCCACATGCATATGATATGGCAGACACCAATTCATTAGTCAAATTCCTTGCTTCATTTGCAACAACACACCAAATCTTACGCTCGTACGGTGCATTGTTATTCCCCTTTGGCAACGCTTGGTACTCGGATTGTTGTCTACTCCCGGTCAAGTCGATTTCGTAGATTGGTTTTCCGTCTGGGTACATAACTCCCCAGTTTCTTTCGGTGCCAGGTCCCGGTTTCTGATTCTCATTGAACAAGGAGAAGATGAATGTGGGGATTCCCCAAGTTGGTCGTGCCGGAGTACCAATAGTAGTTCTAGTGCCTATTATCCGTTCGACGAGATTCCGGTTATATGTTGCAGCATTGTAGATGTTTGCTCCGATTTGGTCGATATCACCAGCAGACGGCCAACCAGTTTCAGCTATGTACAAACGAACATTTCTGAACCCCAACTTGGTCATTGCAAAGACTACCGAGTCGAGCATCTGGTCGAGGAGATTGTTGTAGGATAAACCACTAACGGGATCGACGTACGTATAGTTATTCTCGTTCAAAAGCGCGTAATCTAAGTTGATGTCTCTAGGATTTTCAGACCAAGGGAAGTATGGGTACACATCAAGAAAAAAGAACGATTTAGTCCGATTCAAGAATTGCAACAGTGGTTTCATAACAGGAACGGTTATATCCGATCTAAATGTCCCGCTAGAAGGAGGGAATGATGATTCAATTGCATCCATAGCCAGTGGAGTACCAATCTTGATCTTCAAAAGATCATACTTTTTCAAAGATCGTCTGAGATTTTTCATTGCGGGAACAAGATCAAACCAGAGTTGTCGATCTTGGTCAGTACTATAGCTGAGAATCTCATTTCCAACTAGTAAGAACCGAATCATGGTTGAGGGATAGTATGGAATTATGTTGTGCTGAACCCATAGATGGGAATAATTTTGGTTTGTAGAAATGGGTGAGATTTCTTCGTTCGGGATCATGATTGATACTTGAATTTTAGAACCGGATAGGAGTTGGAGGATTTCTGGGTTTGCATCATAGAGTTTTACTCTACTCGCATTGATGGACTGGATTAGTTGAACTGAAGCTTCAGGTGATGGGAGATTGTTTCCTAGTCGGCCGTAAGCTATGCCGATTTTATTCGACATTTTTGCATCTGTGGAACAACATAAGTTAAAGTTAGAAAATTATAAAGAGATTAACGACACAAAATGGTTTAGTATTGGCTTACTTGAGATAGATATGAATGATAAGAGAAATAGAAACCCCTCTATTGCCATTGCCGTTTTTCTGTGTTCCATACTTGCTTTTGGTGTTTCAGTGTCAATATTTGTGAGACAGTGAAATTAGTGGATTGGGGTTGGTTTTAAAGAAGATTAGAGGGGAAAACGCAAAGAGTGAGGGTAGTCTGTGTTTTGTAAAAAGAAAGTGAAAGGTTTTAAAATAATGGATCATGAAAGGTTTGAAGGTTGAACTACTTGCAGATAAATATCTATCGAAGAGAACTAATCTATTAATTGAATCCCAGTGTTTTGAATTTTTTTAATTATTAGTAGTTTATTAGTGATCAAGATGGGGTTAACTGTGTAACAAAAAAGGTTGTTATTGGTCTTGGCGCTAAATTATGCTGTAGCACTGATGGTTTTAAACGACTTGGTTGGTTAGGATCTATCTAAACTGGCCACCAAGGATAATCTCTATATGCCATCTCACACACAGACAAGCACACACAAAGAAATTTGGAGACAAAATTTTAAGCACACTCCTTATATCATTAAACTGCAGTATAGAAGTTGCTTTTTTGAATTAAAATAAGCAAAATTCATCAAGAAATTAAAGAAAATAATGTATCGGTGCCACACATGTTCAAATGATGAACACCTTCCAAATGAACAACCAACATAGCAGTACAGGAAATATGGCCATATGCTGACACTTCAGAAATCCAGAGCTAACTGAGTATATCCAGGAAAAAGGTCTACTCCAAAATATCTGTCCTTGTTTTTAATATTTTTGATATTGTTATTGTGTTTTTGAAAAGGATATCTCCAAAATGTCCCACGAACCATTTCAACGAACAATGGTAACTGCAGATATGCAAATGAGATGGGAGGAATACAACTAAACAACGCTATGGGAATTGGAAATCTATCTCTAAGCACGATAGAGCACCAATACGGTGGCCATAGATAAGAAGACCTATTATCATTTTCCGTGGTAGAGATACCAAAAAGTCCTGTTCCGTATAAATGGCTAAGAACATGAATACTGATGTTATGGAAGAGAACAAAGATAGTGCATCTGATACAGCAAAGATCACGAATAATGGGCTCCCCTATATATCTCTTTTTTTATTTCTCTTGAGAACCTTATATTCCTCTGCTATAATGCTTTGGATACCCTGAACCGAACGAAATGACAATTACAAACAAAACTGAATGCAGTTAACAACAATGCGTCAAAAATGAAGCATAAAAAACTACAAAGGAAGAGGATATCTCAATTTTGAATTATGTAGAAAAGAACACACGGCGTTAATAAAAAAACACGTGTCTTGTTTTTTGATTTATCAATCATCTCAGTTAAACACTGGCCAACATCTAAACTATGAAAGTGCAGGATTTCAATGTTTTCTGAAAAAATAAGTATGATCATCTTGCAGTTAGATGCCAGATAATAACCATATTTTATTTTCACACTTACCTTAAACCACTGCGTTGCATCTGAAGAATTGAGCCACTAACCAAATTGAGTTGATATGGAGGTGCTAGGTGTGCAGCGAGAGTGTTACCATTTTTATCTGTCTGATTAATCAGATCCACGTTATTATTAAGATTCATCTTACTGGCGGTTTTACATATGACATCAAAAATCTTTTTTTTTCGCTGTGCAACAGCCATTTGCAACATTGTTTCCCCACCTAATTCATACCAAATCTTCTGAGACACTCTGCTACAACCTCTACGGATCCATGCTGTCTTTATGATGTTCGGATTTTCACTGAAATACTCCACTGTCAGAATCTTAGACTTGTGTGTTACTACTACTTTATCGATCTGCCCAAACATTTCACTGACCAATTCAAGGGCTTCTTTGTGCATCAACTTCTGTGTGAATAAGTACCGCTTGATAGGAAGCACTGAAGTCAAAAATAAAAATCAATAAGCCACCATAAAAATAAAACTCCTGATCTTTCATTCTTAAAGGAAGTGATACATCCCAGGTCTGAGTAGCGCAATGTACATGTAATCACAGAGCTAATTAAAACAATAAATGTACTTAAGGTCAGGTAATATCTGAAGGAAAAAACCTCGCGTAAAGACTGAGACGAACTTTAACATTATCCCCTTATGACTCGCTGAGAAGATTTTTGATCTCCACGAAGGATTAGCCTTGATTATTTGGGTTCCCTCTGAGCTCTCTAAAGCATTCTCTTCATCTTTAATAGCGTTTTGCGGCTCCTCTGAAGATTCTTTGTCCACGTCAATTGCTAAATACCGTTTGGATTTAGAGAAGTATTTACATGAGTAGTTGTCGGGAATCACAAGAAGAAGAATATGTAGATGACAAATTAACTAAAATGAATAGATGTACTGTTTCCACCATGTCATCTTAAATCCACTTTGAAATGCAAGTTGCCTCTGAGTCATCGCCTCTAATGCGCATATATCCTGTGATCGTTGTAACCAACATCGGGAACCTTTTGACGATGGACCGTGCTGTGTCTATAAATAAAACATTTAGGGCCGGATTTAGAGAACTGAATCATTACCAAGACTATATCTACAAAATCTGTCATTGTATACACTGAATCTTCTTTGTTTTTTTGAAATCTTCCCAGTAAATAACAGGCGTTGAACTCACCGTACAAATTGGCAGCAATTGCACCGCTTAACGACCGTTGAATGGACTTGGCTTCACATGTCTAGTTACAGAGTAAACATACTTAACCATCTCCATCTGTAAAACTTTGAACAGCAAGTAGGAGAGGTACCCTTCCTCCATCATCGCGTATTTGTGTCAGTCTGGGGTTCTTGTTAACTAATACTTAAGCAGCTTCACTGTTACCACACCTGGCAGCCCGAACCTTTGTTGTGTTGTTATACTGGAGTGCATCTGGTGGCATGATTTTAAAAATCTCCTCCAGAAACAACAACTGATTAAAATCTACAGCTATATCCATTGCTACTTTCCATTCCTCCTGTTCTCTATTATTTTTCAAATATTCTGTAGCATCTTTCCAATTATCATATTCCGCTTCTCCCAATAGATAATTGGTAAACAGAATCTCATGATTTGACCACCGTAATTCCCTTTATTAAACACAACACAGAAAAACATTGGTCAAATATACCATCTGTAATCTCTACACTAAAGTAAAACCACTTGATCATTGTTCCGTAATTTATATATCATAATTATTCAAAGTCTAATCTGATTAAGATCTCAATTTCTGTTCTTTCAATATTATAGCAGGATAAACTTTTAACGAGGCATGTATCAGCATACCAGATTTCCGTTGATCCTCCTCTTCATCATCAGCAGGTACCTCTGTGATCTCTTCATCTTCAAATATTAAGTAATCGTCATCATTATCAGAGTTACTGTCGGGAACATCTTCTTCTTCTAATTTATAGATACACCAAATTGAAAACCATAACTAAGAAATTAAGAGACGTAACTGCACGCATATATATAATAGAAATCAGAAAATATATCTAATTACACACAGAATGATTGGTGATCACTTACCTTGCTGGTTCTCAGCTGAAGAGTCATCTTGATCTTTAGCAGTGTTGTTACATATTAAAATCTCCAACGTTTGTTGTTGAGATGCAAGTACATTCGAGAGTAATGTTTCGAGCCTAGAAAACATATCTTCTTGAGATTTAACAAGCCTATCAAACATCATTTCCTGGTGAGATGTCTGATCATAATCTTCCCTAGTAGTAGTAGTAGTAGACATGATGGCTTGTACCAGGAGAAAATATTTGATATGGATGGAAATGAGAGGGCTAGAGAGGTACTGAAAATCAAATCAAGGTAGATGTAGTATTACACTCTGGGGACATTGTGTCATGACTGTTTACATATTACTTGAATAAACTAGAATTCGATCATCTCTAGCGTTTACTTTGAAGTTCCCCTTGACCTAATTAGTTGTAGTTCAGCAATTGGTTTTACATTTTCTATTTATCTTTTAATCGCATCACATGGGTATCGATTTGGTGAAATGTGATATTAGCAACCTGTGTATCATTATTCGTAGTTTGACTTTGATTCCTTGGCATGTCCACCTGTTAACACGTTTGTAGGTACGAGGTGCCTAGTGATGTACCAGTAACTCTTTATAAAATAAATTAGAATGAACAGAGATGAGCTGATTGTCGTTGTACCTATATACGTTTCGGGGTCACTTTTCATTCAGTTTCATCTCATTCTCTGGATTAAAAAAACGCCGAGTTGTTTGATTCAACTTGCAAATTACAGCTGGTGGAGGAGATGAAGGTTTTGAATTCTCTCTCTAAATCAAGTCCCCTAGGGGCCAGGACTACATTCTATTAACCACCTGGATTAAATGACACATGGCTAAGGGAACTACGGGACCAATTACGGAGGAGACGCCAATGGGTCTGTTTAAGACCAAAAGAATTGAAATCAAGCTGAGAAAGCTCATAGCAGTTCGGCAATCGGTCTTCCATCCCAAAAAAAAAAAGCTTGTGGATCGTTTTTGACGATAGGCATATCTAAACTGTTCAACTCACATTAACCCGTCAATGTTTACAACAAGCTTTCCTCCTATGGGTGAAGAATTATTGCTCTATTATTGTTTTACAGGCTCACATGACCTGGGATATCAGTTTGACTTTGATTCTATCCCATGCGGCCATCTCTTAGCACGTTTGTAAGTAGGTAAGTAGTGAAGCACCAATAACTATCAACTTCCCACGCATATGGGCATCTGAACTGTCATACTAAACACTAAAAGATCTTATTTATTTTGAAACTAAAAGATTACAACTTGCTACATTAAATCACTCATTTAACCTACTTACCAAGTCTCATAATAAAATCCTTCTCATTAACAAAAAGAGTAAAATTCTGGCCAATCCATGTGATGATAAGGGTGTCCTGAAAGATGACACATTTGAACAACTAGACGGTTTTTCCACTGCCAACTTACCACACCTCAATCCTAGCACATACCCAGGCAGGCACCGTCCTTATTTGAAAAGGTTAGCAAGGTAATATAGCAAATTATTAGAATACAGTGTGAACTAGAGTATCTGAACCTTGTCAAATACAAAATTGAGGCATTGAAACTAACCAGTATATAATTGTGCATTAGACGCTTACGTCCATTCACCCAAAAATGTGAAGTCAGTCAGAAAGTCTACAGAAGAACAATGTTTCAGATCACATCACCACCGAGAGCCATAATCCTTGTAAACAAAGACCTTGTTTGATCACTTCTACAGACTTACAGAAATTGACTTTTCATACTTAGAGAAAGAAATTTGATTAGTCAAACTGAGGTAACTAACAAGTATAACATGATGCTAACCAACATTTATAGGCAAGTATTTCTCAACTTAATATAAACAATCAAAGACATATCTATTCACAGTACCTTAGGGCACTAGGAAGTTCAGGAACATTAACATAGGGCATACCAAAAAATTTCAGGACATACTCCACTATTTGAAAAGGGGGTGTTAGATAGCAAAATGAGATAACCCCTTAACCAAATTTTTTTATAATGGCAAATCTGCCCCTTTATGTATTAGTGTTAATAATATGGATTAGTGATTAAAATTTTGGTTTAGTGATTAAGATAATTATGAGTGATTATATGGTTTGTTAGTGAGAAAAAAATCAGAATTTGGGAGAAAAACTCTATTAAGAAGGAGAGAGGGGAAGGAGAAAGTGAGAGTGAAAATTTTATTTTTTGATTCAATGGAGAATGAGGAAGGTCATTATACATCTAACAAACCTAGGAAAATACACATCAATTACAACAATGATTCCCAAATGGAAGATTTCTTAGATTATGAGAATGATTTTACACAAGCTCAAACTCAAGCTCAAGCTCAAACTCAAACACAAACTCAATATGATTCGTTTTATGAGCCAAATCCACATGATGAAGACATTGATGAGGAACCCAATGCTTCTAATACACAGGTATACTTCTATACTATGCTCAATCTCACTTCTGTAGCTCCAAATTATCAAAAGTTTGGATTTTTTGAGTCATGGTTCGGCGAACCAGGATAAGGTTCGGCTGACATCTGTGAGCCGAATCAACCAAATGATGAACGGTTCGGATCATTGATTGTGTGTACAGCATGCGCCGAACCTATATTTTCCACTTTCAACTCAAATGATGAACGGTTCGGCTCACTTAAATTGTCTATAGCATGCGCCGAACCTACATTAGTTCGGCTTATATTGAAGTTTCATAGTAAGCCGAACTACATCCTGAACAGCTTGGAATAAATATTAGGACAGGTTCGGCTTATATATTCAAAATCGTATGAGCCGAACATCAGTTTGGGTTAAAATTTTGATATTGGTTCGGCACACATTGAGAATGTCGTATCAGCCGAACCATGGTTCGGCACAGAAGATGATTGTCGAATGAGCCCAACCTGTAACCATTTCTATTATATTCCCTTTCTAGTATTTAACCTTGTGTTATTCTTTGTAGATCGTGCTTTCCGGACCTGTAACCATGGAAGATCAACCTGTTCCAGTAGAGATAATTCACGAGGATACCAAGAATCACTTCCAAAATTATTTGGTATGTAAGAACTTGGTGTTTACGTCAATGTTGTAGGAATATTCCGAAGTTTTTCTTACTAATTATTCGTGTTTGAATGAATGTAGAGATAGAAAACTAAACCCGAAGCAGTGGCTTGGGCTGAGGAACACGCGATGAAGATAAATTGCATACTAGTTAAAGGTCGACAAAGTCGAGGGAATCAGTTTGAATTGATTTGTGAGCGAAGTGGAACTGGCGATAGCAAGGCTAAAAATGGTTTTGTATATGTTGGGAAGACCGGGAGGAATAATAAGACAAAGACGAGGAAAACAAGGTGCCCTTTCAAGATCGTTTTCAACCTCAAAAACAAGAATAAGTCTTTGAACGAAGATGATGAATATTGGGTTATGAATAAAGAAATGGATTGTCGTCATCCACGTCCAAGTGATCTTCATGGACATGCAAGAGTAGCGCGACTCAAACCCAACGAGATTCTAGAAGTGGATAAAATGACACAAGCACGTTTACCACCGTCTAGGATTCTTAGTAAATTGAAGGCGGACGACGAGATTAACAAGTCGACTCTGCAAACTATCTAAAATGCAAGAAATAAGATTAGAAGACTCAATTTTCAATGTAGGATGGTGATGCAACAAGTGATGTGGTTAGGGGTGAAGCATAACTATGCTTTCCAAAAGAATTTGGATGAGTTTGGTCAAGTCACACACCTTTTCCTTGCCCACCCTGAATGCGTCCAATTGGCTCTATGCTTCCCACAAGTTCTTATATTGGATTGCACGTATAAGACTAACAAATATGAAATGTCGTTGTTGAACATTTTGGGGCATACATCGACAAAGGCAACGTTCACCGTGGCTTTTTGATTCTTGAAAGACGAAAAGAAAGAAATTTATGTTTGGGGGTTAGAACAATTGAAGTTAATCTTCCCGGAGGGTTCTCTTCCTAAAGTGTTCGTTTCTGATCAAGATTCATCGTTGATGTATGCTATTAACAAGGTATTTCCGGAAGCATTCAACTTTCTTTGTACGTTTCATTTATGGTGCAATGTTAGGAAAAAATGCCAACCGTTAATTCAACCACTTAAGATGAAAGAATTAGAGATTATTTCTAAACTACCGGCGGAGACACGAGTAAAGAAAAAGAAGGAATTCTTGGAACAATATGAACATAATGAGATGTTATGGGCTTCTTTCCAAGGCGAATGGAACGCTTTGGTATGGTCAATCACCGAGGATGTTTACGAACATAATGAAATGTAAAAATGCTTATTAACCATTGGAGTAAGGACTACCCTGAAGTCATTACTTACTTGCTGAAAGATGTGTTGGAACTTAATAAAGAAAGGTTTGTGTCTTGTTTCACAAATCGACACAAACACTTCGACAACCAAGCCACAAGTATGGTGGAGTCGGCTCATTATCGGTTGAAGAAGAACCTTTTTGGATGTGTTGACACGTTTGCTACGGTATTTAACGCAATTGATGAATATTTCAAAAGTGATGTTGTTAGAATTAAAGCGGATTTCGAACATAACCTTATGGTCAAACACAAGAATTATAATAGTAAATGGATACGGGAATTAAGTCATAGAGTCTCCCATCTATGCATTGACAAATTGATGAAAGAAGTAGAGTTGATTGAGATGTTAGGCGCCAACTTGGAGGAAAAATGTGTCTGTAAAATGAAAACCTCTATGGGACTTCCATGCCGTCACGACATACTTCGGAACAAGGATGGTATTATACCATTAGAGGATATTGATCATTTTTGGAAACAATTAAGCTTCGATCCTCTCCCAACGGAATACGACGAGGATGATCTAGAAATTTGGGACACGACAAATGGGAAAAAGTTGACGGAGATGTATAGGAAGATGTTCCGAGATCAAAAACAAATGTTTTGGGACAACATGATGCCGGTCATGTATCCTTTCACCCAAGAAAATATCTTCGAACCGGAGAAGGGTGAACCGAAAGGTAGGAAGAGTAAGAAAATGACTAAGTTTCAAACTAGACAATCCAATAAGAAACTATTGGCTACTCATAGGGATCCATACGGCGTTGAGTACCATGATGCAAGATATGAGAAGGCAGAGAAGGAAATTGAGAAGGTGATGAAGGAGGAAGTAGTGAAAAATCCAAAAAAACGTGGTCGTCCAAGTATTCAAAAAGGCGACACAAGTAACAAAGAGGTCGATGAGAATGATTGTCCGTAAAAAGAAAAGGATATTAATGAGGATGTCAAGGGAAAGAGTAAGATATATCCTTCACAAACTAACATAAAGGAGAAAAGGACCGTACATGAAATCGGTAGGATGAGAGGGCCAAGAAGAGATAAGTCCGGTAACTATTTGAGGCCTATAAATTTTATATACGATAACTACTTGGAAGATCTTTCGCCAATAATTCATGAGCATATTATAACAATGGATGACGTAACCGGTGATGGAAATTGTGGATATTACGTCACGGCGGAACAACTTGGTCCTTTTAAGGAAGGGAACATTCCGGTGCCTCATGAAAATGAAGTCAAGTATATTAGGCAAAGATTGTTACAATCTCTACGCCGAAACAAAGATTTCTACAAGACAATGATGAGAGGAGGTCCAAGAGGAGATGCAGGGGTGGCAGCAGAATACATTGCATTCGAAAGTCGTCTACATGGTGATTTTATAATCACCCAAGAACATTGGATGATGATGCCTATTTCTGGGTTCTTAATAGCGGAGGCCTTCGAATGCGTCGTACATTGTTTCGGGTGGAGGGGTAGTAGTTTTACTTACGCGCCTCCAACAAGACCTTGCCATGATGGTGTAAAAGATAGAAGACTTGTTATTGGATTTGTTCAAAATTTTCATTTTATCGGTCTCAAACTTAGACCCGGTTTCCCATTACCACCCTTGATGAGTGAAGCATTTTGGCCTGGATTTGAAAATAATTATGCGATGGATTGGTGTGAAAATTATGGAAGGAAATGGATCTTTGGATTTCTTTGAATGTGCAGCCCCCAAGTGGACAAGTAATTACGTTTTCAAGTGATGAGGATGATAAGAAAGAGGACAGTGAAGATGATGAGAAAGAGGTCAGTGAAGAGGATGAGATTTGTTTAGGAGATCCATAAAAATGTTTCATGGATTTATCCGCGTATTTTGATTTTCGTGAATGATGAGGATGATATTTTGACTTGAATTGTAGTTACATGTACCCATTAAAACGAAATACTTGAATGATTTACTTTTGGTTATGGAAAACATGATCAGGTTCGGCTTGTATTATTAGCTACATTATAAGCCGAACCTGACAACAAAAAAATTAGATTTTTTGCCAGGTTCGGCGCATAACTGGAATTACCGGATAAGCCGAACCTGACAAAAAAACTCAGTTTTTTTGCCAGGTTCGGTGCATATCTGGAATTACAGGATAAGCCGAACCTTTCATGATTCATGAAAACAATAATTATTATATCATCCCAAATAGACTTTTCAAATTCATTGAAATTGTTGATTACACACCCGTTACATAATAACCCAACAATAAATTTGTAGTCGAATTCTTCTAATATCCAAAACGGGTAGTGAGAAACCTTCTAAGAATGTAGTAGTGATCTTTGTATTCGAAATTCATTCCTTTCCATCTTCGCCATTCCTCTAGAGCTCGATCTTCAATCTCTGAGTTTGTTTCACCCTTGAGACGATATAGACTCACAATCCGAACTAAAGCCATAAAGTCTTTGATCGTCTTTTTAATAGTTTCAATTCGGCAAAATAAGTCCGCATTATCACGGTTGTGAGGATTACCCGTTTCGGTGCTGAAGGCTTCATGAATTCTAACTAAGTAGTACATACTCATCAAACCCTTCACTCGTCGTTCTTCACCCTTCTTTGGATAGTATGTTACGTAATTAGTGCAAAGAGACAAATCTTCTTCTAAAGTAAACTCATGAGTTGGGGGTGCCATTTTTTTAGGTATATGCTTTGAAGATACATCCTACGGTCATTGGTGTTTTGCAACTTAGTGAGGCCTTTATTTTTTTCAACATCTCCTTACCCGCGGCAACCTATTTATTCATTTACCAACAACTTATAACCGTGAGGTTGAAGACATTTTTACCATAACTAATATATGAAAATAATATAAAGTGAAGTCATTCTTACCATTATCTTGAAAGCGTTGACTACATCTTCGGAATTAGACTTGTTGGTGATCTTGATTGCTTTGGCCTTCCCCTTATGAGCTATCTTCTGACTCTCCTTGTTGATAATGAAGGGATGAGAAATTTGGTTATACCAATCCATATAGCCCGGATCCGCTTCACATGGATCATCAAGTAAAGGTGCTAACCTAGACATATTTAATTTGTGACGGTCTAAGTTATTCCAAAACTCAAGGGTGGGAAGAGGATCATACGCTGTGCTTTTAGTTACAGTACCACTCTTTGGTAACAACCTTAATTTCTCATCAAACAAAGGAACCCTTTGGACGCATCCTATTTGACGGAGTACTCACTGAGGATCGTATATAACATAACCACTGGGATAAAACAATGGCTCATGATACATATATATTGGCATTTCCTCATCTCGAACAACTTCATCTTCTTCATCTTCCTTCTCATATGGTTGAAACACCACATCATCAGCACCCAAATTGTCTAACGTCTCTCTCAAACCTGCCACCAAATGTTTCTTGTTCCTTTTCTTGGAGTCCTCGTACGTGTACCGTGCTGAAGTTGGCTCTGTATCAACATAATCGACGTCCTTTACATATACTTTGTCCAAGTTCAGAATTGGAAAATGGTCATATATCCACACCTACATCCAGAGAACCACATTAAAAAATCAAAGGAATTGAAATGATAGAAACAATTCTTACTTGGAAACATCAAAGTAACATTGTAGTTCGCAAACTTTGAACTCCCAAAATTTACCTGGAGCAAAGTGAAGTTTCCTCCGATGTTTGTACTTGTCAACCTAGACGCGGTGGCAAGTTGGTCCAGCAGGTAAGCGAGGGTAGCCGTTGCCCAAGCATACTGGTTACAGGTTTCAACATTCTTTACCAATTGGAGATAATTGGCATTTACCTTGTTTCCGGTAAGGTCAGGAAAGATGTCCCTACCAAGAGTGTAAAGCAAGTAGGCAGTTCCGGTTTTCCTCACTTTCACGGGATCCATTACCAGCGAACCATCCCTAACTCTCTCCTTTGTGTTCTCAAACGCCTTCTTCAAGTTAGTCAGCTTGATCTTCTTGTTCTTCTTATTTCTTCCACCGTCCGTGAAAACGGAATCGCAATCTCTAACAGACCGACAAAACTCCAACTCAGTTGTGTATGCATCCCAACCAAGAAATTCCCAGTACAAATTATAGATCTCATCCCAACTCTTGTCATAACAATCAGCTTTCACACTTTTACCCCTTACTTTAAGGCATGTAATCTTACCAGCCTCATCAGGAGTGATTGTCATCTCTCCAAAGGGTAATTGGAATGTGTAGGTTTCCGGAAAGAATCTCTCGGTAAAGGCAGAGGCTGCCACACTATCATAATCCTTGTGTGCATAGATGATAGTAGGACATAAAGCACTGGCCTGTACGTAAGAAATCACCTCAGGAACCTCTCCATTAATATTCCATTCCGCTTCCCTCTGGTGTCTTAAAACTCGGATTGCACGGTTGTGATCAGGGGTCTCGTATATTCTTTTCGCCCAAGAATTGACATAACCAATCAAAACATTTCCTCCATCTTCGGGAAGACCATGGGGCAAGCCATCTGATAGAGGTGTAATCACGTCATCCTCATCAGGAATGTGAAAACCAGTGACCCTTCGATCATCATCATCCTTCTCTTTCTGTGGTTCTGCCACCTTCTTACCTTTCCTGTCTTTCTTTGGTTTTTCTTGGGGGTGTGTTTCTTCTTGATGAACTTGTTGAGGTTCTTCTTGATTAACCTCAACTTATTCTTGTCTTTCGACTCTTGCTTCTCTTTCAACTATTGTTTCTCTTTCAACTCTTGCTTCTTCAGCTTCTTTTCTACCTCCCGTTCCCAATCTTTTAGTACGTCCTACTCGAGGATCGGGAGTTTTAGAAGTAGAAGGTGTTACCTCCATCCTCCTCCTCTTATTAGCTGCATTAATTCTGACACAAATATGAAAGTAATAAGTATGCTTCGAACAACAAAGGGATACAAACTATATGAAATATGGATTTGAAATGCCAATAAATTTTCAACAAATAACAAGGTTCGGCTTACAAGCAATAACAAATATGAGCCGAACCAGGTCTTGAAATTTTCATTATCTTACACAGACAGTGGTTCGGCTCATATTAAAAAATAATTACAAGCCGAACCCAATATTCGGCACACAACCTGTGCGCCGAACCAGGTCTTGAAATTTTCAAAAGCTTACGCAGAGAGTGGTTCGGCTCATATTACAAAATAATTACAAGCTGATCCTAAATATTCGGCACACATCCTATGCGCCGAACCAGGTCTTGAAATTTTCAAAAGCATACACAGAGAATGGTTTGGCTCATATTACAAAATAATTATAAGCCGATCCTCGATTCGGCACACAACCATACAAGCCGAACCTATCATGAAGCAAAAATTCTGAAATTCACAAAACATATTCGGCACAAAACTAACACCCTCGAATAAGCCGATCCTAAAAATATGGCACTGTGTAATTAGGTTCGGCTCACAACTACTTTCAGATATAAGCCAACCGTTCATATGCACTTTCAGGGTACGGTTTCAGGAGCAGTTCGGCGCACATCTATATTTTTTTGTAAGCCGAACCACACCCTGTAACCGCCGCACACACATGTTTTTGACCTAAAAATTGTATCATACCAATCAAAAAACCATCAAAAACATCAAATACGAGATGGGTTTGTAGAACTAACCTTCTTATTCTCATTGAGAGAGTTGGTTCTTCTTCAATCTCTTCTTCCCGTTGATTTTCTGGTCGATTTTGAGTTTGTTCTTCACTCACAAAATTTTCTTCTTCTGCAACGGATTGTTCAATTGATCGATCAGGACGCGATACTTGCTTACAACGAGCCATTATATAGATGAGTTTAATCGTCGATTAAATTCTCACGAATTGACGATGAATTTCGGCGATGAAAAAAAATGATAAAAAGTTGGAAACGGGTGCGGGTGGAGATGAAGAAAAAGTTAGAAAAAAAAACTGATTTTAGGTTTATAGATTATAGGTTTTTGTATTAGGGTTAGGGATAAATTAGTAATTTAAAGGATTTAAGGGCATCTAGATAATTTAACACCCATATAGGGTACCCCTTATCAGGTCACCCCTAGTTAGAACTAGTGTTTATTATGCCCTGAAATTTTTTGGTATGCCCTATATCGTGGTTCAAGTTCAGAGGATATAAAGTTTAAGGCCCGTTAAAAGGAATGTGCATACGGAAAACAAGTCAGTTTACAAGCCCAACATAAAGTGGTGTTTTGGATGATCATACTGTTGTGTGTCATAGTGCTACTATGTTTTCATACACTCTTTTACTAATTTCTTCACAGACATGTATTTTTCTGATTATTCATTTGGAGTAGAAATAAGGCTAATGGATCTCCTAGATTACAACAAGGGACCAACACAGATTTTAAGCAAAAATGCATATCACCAGTTTCATACCAAGGTGTCCATCACATAAAGAGGGCAAAAATGAAGCATTACAGAACCATACTATCTGTATGGGTCAAAAATGTTCATTTTAGTCTTCTCCGTTCATGGCCACCTGGGTTGCACGCACGCTCCATTTCTTGAGCCGTATCCGCGTCCGACTCGTGGGACGCTGACACGACGCGTGTCCGACGCACCAATTTGCGCGTCCTGCGCGCGTATGGTTTGGACGCACCGATGACGCGTGTCCGACGCATTTTTTTCATTTTCATTTAAATTTTTTCCTTTATTTTTACTATTATTAACCAAATGAAGAAAGACACGTATTTAGATCAATAATTTAGGTCTTTACTAAGGTTTTGTAATTGGAAATGACATCACATATACCCTTAATTAGGCATTTGTTGTTCTAAGAATGCATTTTGATTGTGCCATGTGTTTAATAATGACTGATTGTTTGACATTTGGCGTGTATAAACAAGCGATATTTTCTTTTCTTTTGAAATTTATACATATATAACATCATTTTCTAATTTTTAGGATCGGAATACTTGACTTTGATGTATAAATACATAATTATATATATAAAATAATATATAAATAAAATATGTATATAAGTGTCTGCGCCTAGTTTTTTGAAAATTTTGTAGTGTCCGCGTCTGTGAAACCCAGATGGCCACCCATACAATCAGTCATTCAACTTTTTCATCCCCTTTACAATCCGATAACTAGACTATGCTCCTTCCCTTAAAACCACTTGCAACACAAGTGTACCAACACCAGATTAATAATCCAAAAGCTCTCTAGTGATCAACACAGAACGACAAAGAAAACAAACTAAAAGTTGATGAAATGCATACATCTTGGAAAACAAGAACAGGCGCCACTTATTACCAAATTAAGAGAAAAGTTCATATCGGTATTTAAAGTCAGGTAAGAAGTCAATCATAGTTGATTGCCATATATAAGAAGGAAAAAACATATGACGGTATTTCAGATTATCCTTCCACCACGAGTCAGAGTCCTAAGCAGTACAGAGTAAACTGTAGTGCCGTAATTTGTCTGTCAGAATTTCAAATAGCAAATCATCTATGTGTTCTATGCACTCCTTCATCTATCAAAGAAGACTTGAACCCAACTTATTGTACGGACTGCTCTGCAACAATCCAAGTTCCATAGAGCAGAACCATTCAACCTACTTGAGCTATCTGAGTTTAAAATATTCTCATTGACAAAATTGGGGCCATATTCTCAGTTTAGCATAAACAATCACAGAACTATCTATTCACGGTACTTTAAAGGCTAGCAACTAAAAAATGTAAAGCTCTGGAGATAAAAAAGATCAGAAGTCCACTAAAATACGCAAACAAAGTCACAGTGAAAGACTAAAAACAAGAGGAAAAAACATAAGATGGTGGTCACTGATCAGGCTAGGAAACTATTCGTAACAAAGATAATTGTAGATAACATGTTAAAACTTAGCAACAAGTGACCTTTTCTAGCATTTTTTTGAATATCTTTCAATGTAATAAGAAAGCTAATAATCTTTTCGCAACTAGGGACCGGTACACATGCATTGCACGTGATTTTAAATGAGGAAACATGTCACCGGACTCACTATCTCTAATGTGCAAAGGGACATGAAGAAAAAATTTGATAATATATGGTCTTCATGACATAGAAACGGCTGAAGAAGAACCTCTCTCTGTGTTGTTTTCTCTCTTGGATTCGAAATTAAAACCCTAGTTTTGTTAATGCCAGTTAGGGGTTTCGGAACTAGAATAGAAATGCGAGGTTCTTTCAAGAACCGGTTTGGATTTGACTACTTATCCCTAAAACACGGGGTATGGGTAGTCCAAATGTCACGCGTACAGTCCAGTCCCGTCCCCGGTTTGAAGCTAAACAATGGACGGTCTCCCGTCCAGTCCAAAGTTTTTTGATCGCGAGACAGTCCTCTGTGTATGTAGCCATTTTCACTCATATTGGAATGAGTCACCTAGTAAAAAAATAAGGAAAACAAGAGCGACAAGTTAAAATGCAAACATTATAGCTAAAACAACTATGAATTTGACATTATAATCATGTAAATGATGTACTTATTGTTTACCAACATGGAAATAGGTATACCACAAATGCGGGAAATAAATTAGTAATTTAATGTTTTGACCATTATATTGTTCAGATAGTTACTCAATTTAAAAAGTAGAATTTAGATATTTACCTCTATGAAACCGTTGAAACAAGTGGAGTACGTCTTCTCTGTGAATGTTGTATCAAGGTTGTCGTACATTTCTGCTAAAATTACAGATCCGTAATCATGATATGGTGCGACATTTGGATTTGTTAAATCTTCACCCAACCACCTCTTGAAATACTAGTTGAGTTAGGAAAGAACGTTTGACCAGGTAACCATTATATGAATATGGACCCATAAACTACATTTGACGAAACAAACTCAACGATGAAGTTGACATTTGTAGCCGACAGAAGTATTTCTTTCTATTTTATTTGAAGTTTTTTCTTATACTTAAAAAAATGAAATTTTATTGGATAATAAGGTTAAGTACACCATTTGCGTCTGCATATAGTGCTTCCACAACAAAATTTGGCGGATACTGAATCCAACTTCTACTAATTTGAAACAAACGTGAATGTCTTGCCGGTTTATTATTCTTTATATTAATAAAGTTGCAAGTCCAAAATGGGTACTTACTAAACAGACTAATAATGTCCAAAGCCAAAGTTTGAATCACCCATCTATAAGTAAGTTATAGCCGTATGTCTAGCTCTTTCATCGTCCATCACGATCTCTCTATTCTTGGTCTTACGGTCAGAATTCTCAAACTCCCCCCTCAAACGAACCAGGTTAATCTTCCTTGATATTAAATGTTTCATAATCTTCACCCGGTTGTTTAATTTTCCTTTCAACTCTGGACTTGGCTCCATTACCAATCTCAAACTCTTCTTCCGCTTTATCTTTGCTCCCAAGACAGTGGTTATCCAAGACATAAAGCTCATCATAAGGTAGAAAATTGTTGAAATCCTCATACGCAGTCTTTCCTTCCAAAGCAAGACCGGTGATTTGCTTTGCATCATCCGGAGTCATAGTCATCTCGCCGAATGGGAGTTGGAAAGTCATGGTTTCGGGACAGAATCTTTTTCTAAAATTACAAATGGTCACAACATCTTATGACTTCTGCAGCGTCTCGATCCCGAACCATAACCCAGAAGCTTTTACCAAAGCTACCACAGTTAGATGCTCACCCTCCAACGGCCAAAACTTTGGTTGTTGGTGCTTTAGTTTAGGAACCGCTTTATCGGGAAACTACAAATAAGATAAAATTTTGGTTGTTACGATTGAATATCCATAATAAAATGAAAAAAACGTATACTAAGTTTGATTTATTACCTTTGTGGAACAGACTTTAGCAGCCCATGATGACTCGTAACCAATCAAGACAGAACGATCTCTTGGCGAACCCCAAGGTCTCCCATTCTTTCTTTTAGGTAAAAATTCCATGGTATCAATGATGTCTCTTGCTTTATCCTTTGGTGCATAATTCTTCTTTCCATCATTCTTTTTCTCCTCAACCACTGCTTTACCTTTATCAAGAATAGCACCACGAACTACCAACTTCACTAACAACTACACCTTTATCAAGAGCAGCACTAGAAGTGGCAACTTCTGTAAGAGCAAGTACACCTTGATTTCCTTCAGTAATTCTACACCTTGATTTCCTACATTTCCTTCAGTAACATCATCTACATTTCCTTCAGTAACAGCATCTACATTTCCTTCACCAACAGCATCAACACTTTCATTTCCTAGCAACTTCACCTTGATTTCCTTCAGTAACTGCAAGACCATCATTTCCTCCTGCAACTTCACTTGCATTCCTTACGTTCACACCCAATGGTTTTCTGTGAAGGGGTTGCGTAGTGGGCTCACTAGAAGGTGTTACTTCTGTTGATTTTCTCTTCCTCTTTTCTTCTTTTCTGTTCAAAGACAAACCAGACCAAAATGCAAAAGAAGATAAGTCACAACGTCTGGGAAATCTAGGCAAAACCTAGCCGAAAGCATAATTACGGATGGGATGTTTATCAAAAGTCCAAGACGCAAATAAAAAACGTCTAGGAAAAATAGAAACTCTCAGCTGCAAATATAATACGGATGGGAAGTTGATTTATCGACCAAGCCGTAAAAACCACAATGGCTGGGATTATTTTTGTTTTCATTTGTTTCTCGTATTACGGATAGGATGACCTAGCCGCCTAATAAAATCGTCTATGAAACTATGATTTACGGTTTTGGAGAACAAAACCTAGACGTTACCATTACCGCTGAAAAATAATTCGATCTCAGAGACATATACGGCTAGGAAAGTCCCAGCCGTGATTCAGTCTTTGCGGATGGGAATTTTCTAGGTCGTACGCATCGAACAACATTAGGGCTGGGTATTCAACAATTTCCCATCCGTGAAAACTAAAACGGCTGGGAGTTCTTGTATCTCCCAACCGTGTTACAATTAAACGGCTGGGTATTCAACATATCCCAACCGTGTTACCCATTTACAGATGGGAATCAAAGAATTCCCAGCCGTAATCAAATTTTGAAACTGTTTTTTCAGATCTAAAATCTTCGAAACTAACTGAAAGATCGAGAAAGAGCTTAAATAAACAGTGGGTATTTTGATTCATACCTTATTGCTGTCATCTCAGGAGTCTGGGAGGCTGCTCCATCTCCTTTATTCAATTCCTCTTCATCTTCAGTTAACACTTCATTAGTTGGAGGTGGTTTCTCTGCTTCAATAAGAGGTTGATTCGATGAAGAATGACCTAGTTTTTCCTTTCCTTTCATGCTTTTATACAATAAGTTTAATCGACGACGAATTTTTTTTGAATCGACGATTAGTCGTTGATGAACGAAGAAGAGGAAGAAGAGGAAAGGAGGACAGAGAAGAAGAAGAAGAATGAAACTGAAAGGGGGCAATTTTAATTCTTTTGATTTTCAGTTTTTTTCTTACATTTAATGAAAATCCGTTATTGAAAGGATAGAAATGTCTTAAATGAAAATATACGAGGAAATTTGTGAACTTTCGCATAAATGTAATCTCCCCTATACCATTTAATCTCCACATAACATTTTAAGCCCCAAAATTACACCCGGTCGAAGCCCAATAATAAAGTTGTAAAAAAAAATCATTTGCTGATCCACGTGGTGGCTAAGCAAAATTCAAAATTTTCGAGAACAAACGGGAATAACCCGGATTCCTAATTGAGGTGGGTTAAGGAAATAGACTTGGGTGTTAGAGCTTCTTCATCAACCTCGCGAAAACGAAACCCTAACCCCAATTCATTTGGAGAAAAAAAAATGGAACCGGAACCGAGGAGGTATTACAATTAAATTTTGGATGTATTGTTGTTGTTCGATTCTTCTTCTAATGTATCTATTCCCTGTTATTTTTACTCTAGGATGAGGATGGCTTATTTGGAGATCATTGAGAAGGGTGGAAGCGGCCTGGTAGACTATCAATATTCCGATGCCCACAGGTACTTGTTACATCTTGATTTCTAGATTGAAAGTTACCTTCTAAGCTTAATTCGGTATCCGATTAGTAATTAATTTAATTTTTCCAGGAATCATATGTTGGCAATTCTGAAAGATCCGACGGATTTCACCGATGAAGAAAAGATTGACACCCTTCTAAGCTTTCACAAAGATACCTGCGCCAATTTGCTTTCAGGTCTTTATTCATCCGCTGATGTTGCATTCCAGGACTTGGAAATCCTTAAAGTAAGTACTACCTATTCTTTCTTTCTACCAAAATCAAAATCGATTTATGCCCAGATAATACTGATCATGACTTGGGTTTCTTTTTGCCAGGGATTTGTGGCTATACTCAAGGATATCAACAATAAAAACCATCTGATTCTTCAGGAGGCTATTCTCGAGGATTTGAGAGCAAAAAAACAGCTATTCCAGGTTCTAATTGCTCTTGAATTCCCCTGCTTTCTTTGTTGGATTGCCCTTGAATGCCCCTGCCCTTTGAAATTAATTTGTTTGTTGGATTGCTTCATAACAGATGAAAACTGTTATGTCCGTTTTTTTTGAAATCTCGTCACTCCCCCCTCCTAGAGGATAAGGAATTTAACAAGTGGATGCTGGAAAACTCACAATTTGAGGAAGACGTCGACTATCGTGATGATGATGAACGCCTAGAGGCTGTCGATAAAGAAATATCCAGTGTACTTGCTAATCTCCAAATGCTAGGAGCTGATACGTCCAAGTACCAAGATGGTTATCTCAATTTCCAAATCAGTGATCCCGAAGCCACAATTAGCAAGTACAAGGTACACACTAGAAAGTCATCAGTCATACTTACTTGTTGGTTCTTACTTTACTTTCTGGAGCATTCCCACGAGTTTGTTTTCTTTGTTCAATGTATGTAGCTGCTGGAAAACAAAGTAAAAAATACATCGGAGAAAGCATTCAGACTGTTGGAATATGGGCAACCCCATTTTGTGTTATTAATCGATTTGGAAAGTCAGGTTCGAATTCTGGAAATTGATTCTGCAGAAGGTGCGTCGGTGTGGTTTTATACACTTCAGTTTGTGAACAAGCTAATTACAAAAGTAGTAGTTAATGTGTCACAACTTTCCCTGTCCACCCTTACTAATTACAATTCTCCTGTGTACTTGTTGTCTAGAACCATGCATAAACAAAGCCGGATCCAGATCCAAAAAGGGAAAAGGCCGCACGAAAAAGCAGCAGCGTTGCATTTGAAGAAGAAGGAACTTATCCAAAATTGAAGACTTCGCAGGATTTTATATAAGTATGTTATTTTCTCCTGATCCAGCAGCAGTGTTGCCTTTTTTATTATGTTAGTTCTTCTGATCCAGTAAAGGTTGCTCTAAGATTATGCCACTTTTTTTAATTATTAATTTTAGAAAAAGAAGAAGACATTTGTCATCTTCTTTTCAGTTTAATCTTCATTTGCAAACTGGTTTGTTTTAACTTCAAGAAGATGTGATAAATTAAAAATACTTTTGCTAGCTAGTACACCGTTCGCATCAGGGTAGTGGATTAATCTAAGTTTGAACAGATCTCATCTCATCTTAATGGGCAGCTTGAAATCTTAAGCCTGGTAGGAAAGCTTCTATTTTCCTTTGGAACACTTATTTCCCAGATTGCAACCATATTTATGGGTCATTCCTAGCTCGAGGGTACTAAGATTGGTGCTTACATCACCAAGTGCGAGTAGTGACCTATTTGACCAGCTTGGTAGTTGATAGTTGAGAGCAGTTGCTAGGAGAGAGAACTATCAACTAGCAGTGTAAAAATTGGGACTGAATTTATGGATGACTTTCTTTGGGTATTTCATGATTCCAGCTACCAAACAGTGACCATAAGGACGCTCACGAGTTCCTTCATCGAATTGCTTCACAATCACTGCTTTACGACCAGCGAATCGACCTTGTAAGACGATTACGGCCTTGTTTGGTTTCAAAAACTTCACCATTTTGGATCTGAAGAAGAACCTCTCTCTGTGTTGTTTCCTCTCTTGGATTCGAAATTAAAACCCTAGTTTTGTTAATGCCAGTTAGGGGTTTCGGAACTGGAATAGAAATGCGAGGTTCTCTCAAGAACAGGTTTGGATTTGACTACTTATCCCTAAAACACGGGGTATGGGTAGTCCAAATGTCCCGCGTCCAGTCCCCGGTTTGAAGCTAAACAATGGACGGTCTCCCGTCCAGCCCAAAGTTTTTTGATCGCGAGACAGTCCTCCGTGTATGTAGCCATTTTCACTCGTACTGGAATTAGTCACCTAGTAAAAAAAATAAGGAAAACAAGAGCGACAAGTTAGAATGCAAACATTATAGCTAAAACAACTATGAATTTGACACTATAACCATGTAAATGATGTATTTACCAACATGGAAATAAGTATACCACAAATAGTAGAAATAAATTAGTAATTTAATGTTTTGACCATTTTATTGTTCGGATAATTACTCAATTTGAAAAGTAGAATTTAAATATTATCTCTATGAAGCCGTTGAAACAAGTGGTGTACGTCTTCTCTATGAATGTTTTATCGAGGTTGTCGTACATTTCTGCTAAAATTACGGATCTCTAATCATGATATGGTGCGACATTTGGATTTGTTAAATCTTCACCCAACCACCTCTTGAAATACTAGTTGAGTTAGGAAAGAACGTTTGACCAGGTAACCATTATACAAATATGGACCCATAAACTATATTTGACGAAACAAACTCAACGATGAAATTGACATTTGTAGCCGACGGAAGTATTTCTTCCTATTTTATTTGAAGGTTTTTTTTGATACTAAAAAAAATCAAAAAAAAAATAAAATTTTATTGGATAATAAGGTTAAGTACACCATTTGCGTCTGCATATAGTGCTTCCACAATAAAATTTGGCGGATACTGAATCCAACTTTTACTAATTTGAAACAAACGCGAATGTCTTGCTGGTTTATTATTCTTTATATTAATAAAGTTGCAAGTCTAGAATGGGTACTTGCTAAACATACTAATAATTTCCAAAGCCAAAGTTTGAGTCACCCATCTAACTTTCTGGTAATTTCCTCTGGTCGCTGCTACTACAGTTTGAGCATTAAGTTCAAACACCTCTGCCCAAAGCATAGCTTGCCTCAGCCCCTTAATTTCTGCATGCTCTTCGTCTAGGTGTCTACATTCATGGATGCAACGTCCTTGTTCCAATTTACCTGCAGCATTATGAAGTATTAGACTAATACCTGTGTGATTTTCAATTAAAATATATTTAAAAGAAGCATCACAACATATAGAATAAGTAAGAGCAATATGAGGTATCCAGGTATTTTGAGAAATATTAGTAAGATGTTGTGACAACTATGTTGTTGTATTCTCTTCATTCCTGATCCTGTTGTTTGGTTGAGTTATTGGATACTACGAATAGTTTCCATAAGGTTTGGCTTCTTCCCATCAAAACACACATACATCGTTCTTTCCAAATATCCCAGCATGCATTTTCCATCTTGACTATCCAGTTTGTATCTAATTTGATGAACTCATTTGTGAACCAACTGGTAATCTAGCTATACACTGTAATATCAGCATATCAGCGACATCCATACTTTTTCTACCTCTAGGTATTGAAATCCAAAGAGCCTGAGCAAAAGGACATTCCCATATTATGTGCTTAGTTGTTTCAACAACTTGATTACACATGCCGCATATATCTGCAAAATATTGCATTACTCTTCCCATGCGTTTACTTGAAGGTATTATGTCATTCATGCACTTCCATAAAAAAGTTTATATTCTAGGTAAAGTGTCCAAATTCCACAACTGTTTCCATAGTAAATTGATATTCGCATCGTGAGTCTCAGCTGCATTAGTCTTGATGTCCACCAATTTTTATAGGCAGATTTAACCGTAAATTGACCATTCCTTGTGAGAGTCCAGATCAGCCTGTCTGTAAAATATGCAGGTATTCTCATGCTTAAGATTTTATCTGCATCATCTGCTCGAGAACAATTGTATCTTTCCAAGCTTTAGTATCTGCATCAAAAACAGATAGAGAAATTTGGTTTGATAAATTAGAAAATGGGGAATGGAGTTGACTGTAAATGGTTGAATTTATATTCTATAATGTGAAGAAATTAGACTCGTTGGAAACCATAGCGCATTTCCCATGTTCATGCACCCACAAACTTGGTTGACCCCCTCGAATTATGTCCAACCACCCACAATATCCAACCGACGTGTCTGGTCGTATGACACGCATCTCTTTCTTCACTTGCCAATTAAAGTTTTATAATAAAAAAAAAAAAAACTCTACTATTGGGCTTAAAAAGGGTGGGTTTTTGGGAGATTTTTGGGGTCATGAAATAACAACTTGTATGATCACTTATCTATATTTTTCTCTAATATCTAATTTACCCTTAATTTGATTAGTGCTAATAAAATTGATTAATCCAACTAATCAGTCTTAGTGTATCGGTTAGGCTAATCAAAATATTAATCTTATACAAATCAAAACATGATATTTTTGAGTTTTGAAGAAGGAAAAATGGTGATTTTGGTGAAAACGTTTTGACAAATTTTGAAGACAAATGACGAAACCCTTTATCACAAAACTCAAGATAATCTTATAATCAACTCCTAACATCAATTTTATCAGTTCAAATCCGTCGAAAATCTGAAAGAAACTCAGGAATTTTTTGCAATATCAGCTGGGTAAACTTGTCGACGTGGCCGAAAGTAACGAAAAAGGTTGGGATATCATACGTTCCCGGATGTAACACCAGATAATGGTTGGGAAATAAGGAACTCCAAGTCGTAATTACATAAAACGGACAGGAATATACGAACTTCTGGATGTTATCCTTCCCTGAATAACCTGAGTCTGTAAAACGGATGGGTTTACAAAAGATTCCCGGCCGTAATTAGATTTGAAAGTTGAGAAATTTTTTGATTACATACTATGATTGAAAATTACTAATACATTCATTAACTAGACCACAATAAAACTCATTACATGCTTGATATATCCTCATTACAATGTTGGTTTTAGTAACATCCCTTTCGATGTATTAAGAAGTCTTTGATGATGGCGAATTGAGCTTCCAAGTTAAAATCATAACCATTCCATTTTCTCCATTCCATAGTTAAAATCATAACTATTGATACTTACGGCTGGGAAATTCAAGGAACATCCAGCCGTAATTCTGTGTGACCTGCAGAGTTGGTGGTCTGCCAGAGTTACGGTTGGGATTCCTGGTCGTATACCTGATTTTTTACTATTGATTAGAGAAGCAGATAGGATTCCTGTCCGTGAACATAGTTACGGCTAGGATATCTGGCCTTCATGTAGGAGTCTTTTTGGGGGGGTTTAACAGAGAAACAAACGGCCAGGAATGTCCCAACCGTAAACAAGAACGGATGGGTTTCCCGACCGTTTTAGTGCTAACGGCTAGATAGTATCTAGGTCGACCTAGACGTAAATAAATTTACGGATATAAAACCCAACCGTGAAACCAGAACGGCTTAGAAACCTGGCCGTAAACGTACTCAATGTAGTTCATGGAATTCATACCAAAAACGGATAGGTATTTTCCAACCGTTGATGCAAAACGGACGGGTTTCCTAATCGTATACAGTTTTACGGCTGGGAGTTCCTAACCATTTTATCTTTTACGGCAATCAAGTTTTTTTTCCAACATTTATGGGTATTTTCGGTTAGGTATTGTGAAGCAAAGACCTAGCCGAAAATGTCTGAAAAAACAATGATGTTGTTTTTTTCCTCATTTTTCTAAGATTAAACACAAACACATTGAAAGGCTAACATTAATTCATAAATGCAAAGTTATAAAAATCTATCCATCTCAATCCTTAACCAAAGAACGAAAACAGTAAAATGTCAAAGGCTTAAATAGCAAAATATTCACGAAGTAAAATACTAAAAAGCTAGTAGATTGTCATTCACTTGATTCCTTCCCAGAAGACTCTTGTAAAAACGCATCCAAATCGTCTTCTTAGTCCCGTTCAACAACTGGTTCTACAACTCTAACCTTTTTACCTCATTTAACTCCTTTTCTCTTACCAGCTTGAGTGGGAGCCTTTTTACCTCCACCACGTCCACATCGAGCAGCACTTTTTCCAGTACGGCCTTCTTTTTTCCACTTCGAGCACTTGTTCCAGCACAGCCTCCTTTTTTGCCGCATTTTCCTTACTTTGATGGAGCTTGCTCACGGGGGGGGGGGGGGAGTATCCGAGTCGTCCCTAGAAGAAGGAGACCTATCCCTCTTATTTCTCGTTGATCGGTCATCTTCTTGAGGATATAAACCTCCTTTCTCAGGGAGTATTATGCCTTGGACTCGATTCCGAAGTAATCTCAGTTCAGGGACGGTTAACTGCTCTCTCGAATCAATCATACGGGTGATATGCTTGGATACCCAATTAACTCGTTCAACTTATTTTTCATATAAAATACACTTATTCATAGCTAATCAACAAAAAAAATATTTATAAACATGATTAGTAGTATACGTACCACCATATTCTCCCATTCATTTTGTTCATTTATCTTTTCCACTGATTTGAACTCTCTTTCGCCGCTTTCTTCAAATATCTTTGCGCCTCGGGATCCACATTTCCCACATAAGGATGAGCCCACTCTTGATACCATTCCATGTAATTGGCATCTTCTTCGGATGTCCCATGAGAAGCTTCAAGAGCTCTTCTACTCATTTTGTTTGATGGTTGGGAACGAGCATTCCAATCTTCGAGCGACGGATCTATTGTTGTTTCATACTTCAATCTAACCTCTTTTTCTTTAAATATGGAGTTGTCTACGCTCAGTGGAAATCGAGATTCTTGAGGTACAATTTTCTGGACAAAACCTAATTGGCAGAGCGTTCTACGATGATCCAAATACGAACCCGGTTGAATGTAACAAATGTCATGTATAGGTCACCACATCTGAAATACTCTATCACCAACTTCATCATCTCCATCCTCATCAAGTTTCAAATAAGGATCAAAATCCACATCATCAATTGTCAAAGCATCCAATTTTCTCCTCATTGCGACCATTTCGTTCTCCTTACCCTTGTGTTGGGTCCCTCCAAAGGGGTATCTTCCTCCTGTAGGTTTCTCTTGAGGCCATGTTTTATCCCGAGTAGGCATCAAGGATTTGAAATGGTCGTAAACCCATGACTACGGAACAAAAATTAATCAATTAACACAAAAGTAAAATAGACCAACATTTGTTATATTAACACAAAAATATACCTGGATAAGAGAAACACAACCCGTAATTTGTGTTATGTTCCATTTAGAAGCTTTGCAAAGATTCTCCATCACACTAGCAAGGAGGGCGGTGCCCCACGAGTACCTAGGAATCTCGCTTGTTTCTGGATCGAGACTGAGAGTCAGCAACCACTACAAAAAACAAGCATTTACCTTGTTTCCTGAGAAATCAGGAAAAAAGACGGTCCCAAGAGCGTGCAACAAGTAAGCTATAGCCGTATGTCTAGCTCTTTCATCGTCCATCACGATCTCTCCATTCTTGGTCTTACGGTTAGAATCCTCAAACTCCCCCCTCAAACGAACCAGGTTAATCTTCCTTGACTTATTAACTGTTTCATAATCTTCACCCGGTTGTCTAATTTTTCCTTTCAGCTCTGGGCTTGGCTCCATTACCAATCTCAAACTCTTCTTCCGCTTTACATTTGCTTCATCCAAGATAGTGGTTAGCCAAGACATAAATCTCATCATAAGGTATAGAATTGTTGAAATCCTCATACACGCTCTTTCCTTGCAAAGCAAGACCGATGATTTTCTTTGCATCATCCGAAGTCATAGTCATCTCGCCGAATGGGAGTTGGAAAGTCGTAGTTTCGGGCCAGAATATTTCTCTAAAATTACAAACGGTCACAACATCATATGACATCTGCAGCGCCTCGATCCCGGACCATAACCAGAATCTTTTACCAAAGATACCACAGCTGGATGCTCACCATGCTCACCCTCCAACGGTCAAAACTTTGGTTGTTGGTGCTTTAGTTTAGGAACCGTTTTATCGGGAAACTACAAATAATATAAAATTTTGGTTGTTACGATTGAAGATCCATAATAAAATGAAAAAAAACGTATACTAAGTTTGATTTATTACCTTTGCGGCACAGACTCTAGAAGCCCATGATGACTCGTAACCAATCAAGATAGAACGATCTCTTGGCGAACCCTAAGGTCTCCTATTCTTCTTTTTAGGTAAAAATTCCATGGCATCAATAATGTCTCTTGTTTTATGCTTTGGTGCATACTTGTTCTTTCCATCCTTCTTTTTCTCCTCAACCACTGCTTTACCTTTATCAAGAGCAGCACCACGAACTACCAACTTCACTAACAACTACACATTTATCAAGAGCAGCACTAGAAGTGGCAACTTCAGTAAGAGAAAGTACACCTTGATTTCCTTCAGTAACAGTATGTACACCTTGATTTCTTACATTTCCTTCAGTAACATCATCTACATTTCCTTCAGTAACAGCATCTACATTTCCTTCACCAACAGCATCAACACTTTCATTTCCTAGCAACTTCACCTTGATTTCCTTCAGTAACTGCAAGACCATCATTTCCTCCTGCAACTTCACTTGCATTCCTTACATTCACACCCAATGGTTTTCCGTGACGGGGTTGCGGAGTGGGCTCACTAGAAGGTGTTACTTCTGCTGAGCTTCTCTTCCTCTTTTCTTCTTTTCTGTTTAAAGACAAAACAGACCAAAATGCAAAAGAAGATAAGTCACAATGTTTGGGAAATCTAGGAAAAACCTAGCCGAAAACATAATTACGGATGGGATGTTTATCAAAAGTCCAAGACGCAAATAAAAAACGTCTAGGAAAAATAGAAACTCCCAGACGCAAATATAATAACGGATGGGAAGTTGATTTATCAACCAAGCCGTAAAAAACATAACGGCTGGGATTATTTTTGTTTTCATTTGTTTCTCGTATTAGGGATAGGATGACCTAGCCTCCTAATAAAATCGGCTAGGAAACTATGATTTACGGTTTGGAAAACCAATTACGGAGAACAAAACCTAGACGTTACCACTACCGCTGAAAAATAATTCGATCTCAGAGACGTATACGGCTAGGAAAGTCCCAGGTGTGATTCAGTCTTTGGAGATGGGAAATTTCTAGGTCGTACGCATCGGACAAAATTACGGCTAGGTATTCAACAATTTCCCATCCCTGAAAACTAAAACGGCTGGGAGTTCTTATATCTCCCAACCATGTTACAATTAAACGGCTGGGTATTCAACATATCCCAACCGTGTTACCTATTTACGGCTGGGAATCAAAGAACTCCCAGCCGTAATCAAATTTTGAAACTGTTTTTCATACCTAAAATCTTTGAACTAACTGAAAGATCGAGAAAGAGCTTAAATAAACAGTGGTATTTCGATTCATATCTTATTGTTGTCATCTCTGGAGTCTGGGAGGTGGTTTCTCTGCTTCAATAGGAGGTTTATTCGACGAAGAATGACCTAATTTTTCCTTTCCTTTCATGCTTTTATACAATGAGTTTAATCGACGATGAATTTTTTTTGAATCGACGATTAATCGTTGATGAACGAAGAAGAAGGTGTTTTTAGCAAATAGATCAAATGGTAAAAGTTAGTTACGAACCTAATGCATAAACGGCATGTTTCACGACCCAAACCCTAATTTCACTATAAACATACGACCTTTTATAAAATAACTCATAGTTTAAGAACAAAAGTTGGTATGTCATATAGAGATATATATCAGCTAACCATATGATAGTTTCATTCCTTCAATCATACTTTCATGTGGGTAACACATTATCCAGGATCAAATCCAGTCGTGAAAAATATATGTGGATATTTTATCTTTTCAAGATACACACTTTGTTTGTCCAATACGACAACTAGAATCACCTGTGGGTGAATCTCGTCCTAAAATGTACTAACAAACTCATATTAATCTAATGTTCATCTTGTCATAATAACACATTATGATTTGGAGTCACCTCTGTGTGGCTATTATTATACATATATATGAAATATTTAGATAATCTTAATGTTTGTTTAAAAGTGTGAACGAAAACTACTTGTGAATTAAGTACTAAGAGGACTCAGAATACACCACATTTACAACATAAGAATTAAGTACCCTTGTGGTGATAACTAAAAAATGCATCAAACATGTACAATTCCAAATACCACGTTAACTTTTCTTATGATATTGCACAGTCCCACTTAATGATATAAGACTATTTGATCTGATCATAAATTTAATTGATTATAAACAATTATGAGTAACCCTAAAACACTAATATCAAACATTTATTTGTGAGCATGTCATGAGTAAATTGAAGTTAAGTAAACTACGTCGAAGCACATTAATAATACAGGAAACAACTTACGAGGTTTCTATAGAGGAATTTAATGGTCGGAGAAGCTTCATAAAGGATGTATTGCTTGAAAAATTATTTTTATTTTCTTGCACGTAAATCAAAATAAAGAAATGAAATTAAAGAATCTTTAAACTCACATCCTCGGTAGGATACATTTTTAGTTTTTCTTATTTCCCACCGACTCACTACAATAATAGCATTAACAACACCCTATCTTTATGTCGTAAGCTTGGGGTGAGATATTAAATATTTGGATCCATTAAATAATGCATAATCTTCTACGAGTAGGTAAAGCGAGATACGGAATAATTAAGCAATGTTCCATGATAAATTTAAAGGTTTAGCTTGTGGGAATGCACTAATTTTGTTGCAGGAATGCAAAGTTGTGGGTTTGTTGAAGAAATGCAAAGAATTGTAAGAAAATTGTAAGATAGTGTCAAAATTACCATGCGAGCAATTAAAAGACTTATTAGTACTTGGATACGATTATAATACAATGTGTACATGAAATCATGTGTAATTTATTTAATTTTTATCTTTATTTTATGTCTAGAAAATATGGTCAAATTGGTACCCATGGTAGAAAATAAAGATAATGACATTAAACACTCCTTCATAGTTAAACGATTCAGATCCACAATATATAATCAAATTAATAAAATCATATCCTTTAGTTTTCTCTTAAATATGTGAACTCAAATCACCCGTGGGTAATTTTTGTTCTAATATATATAAGTAAACAATAGTGTAAGCATTTAACAATTGATGAATATGGCCAAAAAGTTATTTTGACATCACTGATAAATAACTTAACAATAATGTCGTTATCATAATAATTCGGTAACTGTGAAACCCTAACTTTACGGTTTGGTAAATTTTTGCTTACAATAACACATTACGATTATTGCTAAGTTATAACACTCAAATATCACTATAATGATAGCTAAAGAGTCCAGAAATAATAAACTTAAGCAAAATAATCTAATATAATTAAAAGTCAACGTTGAGCTAGAAGCATAGCATAATCGACTCTCACATACACCATGTCATAATGCAATATAAGTTTATAAAATATTCTCGTTCATTTAATAAATTCGTTCGGTGAAAAATCATTATAGGTTATTCATAAATGATTTTAATAAGCGGAAGCACAATGATGGGTATTTCATGGGAGAAATCTCATTATTCATAAATTAGTTTTATGATAAACATGTTCAAATTAGATAACATTTGAACCTAACCAAGTGTAAACCATACAAATTAAGAACTTGTTCCGTCAAAGTCCAAACACAATAGATATGCCAACGCAAAAAATCAATGACCAAACAATCAAAGTTAACAATCAAAGTAAATATTATGGTCAAACTGAAACAATCACGGTCTAATTCAAATGTCAACTTTAATGTCAAACAGAGAAACTTATGACCTTATTAGACATTTTTTCTTTAACAACCCAGGAAGCATTAACAAACAAATATAAAACATATTCTCATTACTTAAGTTTTTGGGTTTGATATAACAAAGACTAACATGCATACAAAAAAAACAAGAAACATTATAGGTGAGCCTAAATCTTTATCAGGATCAAAAAAAAAAAAATTGAACATGTTTTTTTTTTAAATGGACAGTTATGGTTTTGCAAATTTAAATACAAAAATCAATCTTTTAAAACGTAAGTAATATGTGTGAACCATTATGATGTTATATTCATGCATACTTTGTAACATAAGTAAACGGTGGTGATCAATGTCCTAAACAGTTTCAGGCATAATTCGAGCCAAGATTGCATGAGACAAAAAACACATGATTTTAATTATACACCCAACATGAATCACTTCAAATATGCTAATTTATGCAACGGTAAAATGAACACGGTTTATTGTAATAAATCACTTCAAATATGCTAATTTATGCAGTGGTAAAATGAACACGGTTTATTGTAATAAATCATGATCCATAGACAACGTAGTTATACACCGAACATGATGATGGATTCATATAGACACAGTATGACATACTATATAATGGGCAATCATACTATCTAAAACTTTTCTTTAGATGCCAAAATCTTTGAACTACATGACAACCACATATGTATGCATATTGTATAGAATATATACCTGCCGATGTCAATGATACTGAATCCAAGTGATCCTCCTCCCATAAATCTCCTTGCTGCAAAATACCTTGTGGATGTCTTGGTTTCTTCCTCTTCACCATTTATGTAATGAGTTGTTAATTCTTGAATACAATATTCATGGGGTATTACATTTCATTTATAGGCAGAGGAAAAGGACCAAGTTCCTAGGATTTTTAATATTAGCTTTTAGTTCTCAACCGTCAAACAAGGAATGGTTAATAAGGTAAGAAAACCTTATAGAGACCTAAGATAATAACTCTGAAATAACGAGGGTACCCAAGTACACCACGATATTTTATATATCAACCTATAAGTCTGATACCTTATGTGATCATCTATAGAAAAAGTAAAGATAATACAACAACAAGGTAATCAATTGATAATAGTTACGGTACAAGACCGATATACTATAAGATCCATATCAAGTGCTTTGGTTTAATGTACAATATAGTTTACTTTATTATAACTAAACAATTATAATGTGAAAGTAAAGTAAATAACATAGAAAGATTCTGTTAACAAGGAAACCGCAAATGTAGGAAAACCCCGGGACCTATTCCAATTTTGAATACTCTCAGAATTAAGACGCTATACAAATAAAAAAATACAACTTCGTTTAGTTGAGAACAAGTAATCTACTCCTACAACTTTCTGTCCAACGCACGTTAATCCCAAGAAAGAAATCACTATATTGAGTAGTTTTATTGATGTAAAGTCTTCTGCAGTCAAATGTTTTGGATCGTCTTTCAAACAGTAAAGGAACTAAGTTGTTTAGTAAACACTCTATCAATCTTTGAATAAATATATATTGAGTTTTGACTAAGGCACTTTCGTTGAACAAGTAAACTTCTTTGTCAGGTTTAGATCAATCAAGATATAGATTACCGAAGTAATTAAACCTAGATTCACAAGCTATCATATTTGGATATTGAAGAATACCACCAAATGATAATTAATGATCTATACGACTAGTTAATCAAATCTATCATCTTTTTTGGACCCATCCGATCAAGGTGTGTGCACAAATATCACAAGATGCAAAACTAATAATAACAATCTTCTTGTCTTGAAATCTTCAATTTTCTTCAGTTGAACCTGCATATAAAACTTTATTCCACTTATGATCGATCAAACGTAGAACAAAGTTTGTTAACAATAGAAGATCACAAGTTGTCTTCAGATCTAAAAATAGTTATGACGATCTCTTCGATCCTTTGAACTAGTTTGAATGACCTTATATCATAAGAGAAGGTTCTCAAAAATAATAAAACTAGGTGCAATCAAAGGTTCAACATTTGTTAGTCAATCAAATCAAAAATCGAAAACTAAAATAACAATGGAATTATCTAGTTTTGTTAGAACATTGCTCGGTCGAACTCACAAGTGTTTTCATCTCAAGCTTGTTGTCAAATTTACTTGTCAAAACTATATCTTGATTTCTAGTCTAGCATTAGTTAAGTCTCAAATTAGGATAGAAGTGTAGTTGAGAAACAGGCATCGCGGAAGTCATCATTGCGTTCTACTGTTTGAAGGCGAAGATCAACCGAAGCTTTTGGAGAACTTCTTGAACAAAAGGTAAGTGAAGACTGAACCACCTATTAATTTCTCAAGTTATATTCATCTTTCTATATATGAGACGATGTCGCATACCTAATTGGACTATTAAGCATATCAAGAATTTCGAGTCGAGAACTAATTACCAAGTTAAGAAACTTCTTGAAATATAATGACTAAGCTTAATGAACATTTGTTCATACTTGATGAATTTCGGTTAAGGACAATATATGTAATCATTATTGGTTTAATTATTGCAAAAGACTTATGATATATTTGTTCCTTTGTGTTTTTATGGAATCGAGATGATATTTCATATATGCTCAGAAGTTAAAATCTATTATGTTTTTATAAACTGAAAATAGAATAAACTCTTTGAGAATTTCGTGATCATACTTTTGTATTATTACTGCAACATACACTTCGTAGGATTTTCTTATGTTGAGTCATACCGATTAAAATTAGGGATATTTTTACTTTGGGTCCCAAAAAAGTGATCAGTGTTGCGTTTGGGTCCCAGAAAATTTTAAATTAGAGTTTGGGTCCTAGGATCCTAGTTGACCGTCTTAAAAGTATGTTAAACATGGAAACGACTAACTAAAATCTTGATATTCCTTTATTTACTAACTCATCCATTACTCTTATGTAACCCTGAATTATAATGTGAATTTATCAAAAACTACTTCTTCAAAACATAAAAAACACGATAATCAAATTGCAATGGTGAACAGTTGATTCAAAAATTTAACACATACCATCGTCTTTGGTTGATTTTGATCCAAATACACTAAAATGATCGAATGTTTATGAAAATACCGATAATTTGGAACTTAAAATCAGAATTTTCTTATAAATTGATTGTGTTGGATTGTTTGATTTTATCTTCCAAAGGGATTTTCTTTCCCCTCTATCTAATTGGTGACTTTTGAAGAAAAGTGGTTGATTGGAGAATAATCAATTTGATGATAATTATCGGGAAACTCCAAATACATCAGCAAGATAGAAGAAAAGGATACCTCTTATTGTATGCCTTGATTTATTTAAGAACTTACGATTGAAATATAAAGATATGGGGGAATTTATAGCTGTTGGGATCCTTTTTTAAGCATAGATGGATAGTGAGATAGAGAGAGGAGGCATGGTGGTGGTTTAGGTAATGGTGATGGAGGGAGTTTTTTAGGTTCTTCATCTTTAATCAAGTTTCTGTATATCAATACGCAACTATGAATTCCAGTTTGGCTTTTAATCGACACAACCGATCCAGATCGGGAGGTAATAAAAGGTGTTCTATAATATATGGATCTGAATGTAACTAACGGACAGTCGCGGCAAAAAAAATTATAAAGTTAATTAAAATAAAAATATTTTTTGTAACAGTCAAGACGGTCAATTTTGGTCCTGGGACCCAAACTCTAATTCAATACTTTCTAGGACCTAAACGCAATAGTGGTCACTTTTTTGGGACCCATAGTCAAAATAACGTTTAAAATTATCTATTTGGTAATAACTGGCGTTGAGATTAATATAAGTCGATATTGAGGACACAAGTTATCTCTTATGTCCCTCATTTTAGTCATATTGTTTTTTTTGTTTCCCTTCCTCATCAATGCTTATCCAAATTATAATCAAGTATTGCAGACCAATTTAAAATACAAAATCTCTGAATGATACAATAGAGAACCAGTTTGGGATGGAACCCCATTTGAAGATCAGCCTCTTCTCTTCATTGATTACCTCCTCTGTGTCTTTGTGCCTTTTCTTAACCATTACTCTCTGTTAGTATGTGACTTAGTTAACACACCAAGTCTTCCCAAAGACTCTCAACAACTCTAGTCCATAGGCTACAAACTAGGACTTTAAACAGTTTTGAATTCTTCTTATGTTTGTTAGGATATATTCTAAATCTGTAACAAATCTAATATTTTTCCTAATATAAATAAGAAGCATATCTCCACAAGATAACTGTGGAAGATATTCACCAAATTCCTTTTCTAAGTTGGTATCACGAGTCGATCCAACACACACTTCCGCAAAGAAACCAATACCAACCAAAAAAAAAAAAAAACGAGAACAACAATGGCAGCCACCACAAACAGCATGAGAAATATCCAAATTCATCACCTTGTCACCCTAAAACTCACAGAAACAAATCACTCTCTCTGGAAAACCCAATTCAAACCAATCTTAAAAGGATATGGTTTAACTGGTTTTATAGATGGAAGTAAAGAAATCCCACCTAGAACTCTACCTGATTTAGATAAAATAAATCCCCTCTATACAGAATATGAAGCACAGGACTCTCTTATTGTTGGTTGGCTCAACTCAACACTAACACCGGAAGTTCTGTGTCATGTACGTGGTCTGGATACTGCCAAAGCGGTATGGGATAAACTAGAAAGCTACTTTTCTCCAAAAAAAGAGCTCACATGATGAGTCTTAAGAAACAACTCCATTCTATGAACAAAGGTAACAAGTCCCTCAAAAAATATTTAATTGATGCTAAAAATCTATTTGAACAGCTTGCAGCAACTGGATATGATGTATCCAATGATGAAAAAATGCAGTCAATAAGTAATGGTTTGAATCAATCCTATGATCCCATTTTCACGGCACTGAGTACAAAAGACGACATGGATATGGAGACTTTCTACTCTCATCTTCTCACTTTTGATATGAGAATCGAACAGCAGCTGTCCTCCATCCAACAACCGGCTGTCAATGTAGCTGTCTCAAGACTCACACCACAGTTCAAATCTAGTTCCAAGATGCACCATCAAAACCGTGGTTCACAGAATCACCTCAGTTATCACAATCCACAATACCAATCCAACAACCAGCAGAAACGTTTCAACATGCAACAATGTGGACAGCAGTCAAACAAAACATCTGAGGAACCCTGTCAGATATGCAAAAAAGATGGTCATCAGGCTCCTAGATGCTGGTTTCGGTATGAGAAATCTTCTACTCCTAAACCAAGAACTCTGGCCGCTTATATTGCTCTTCCAGGATCGGATACAACCAACAACTGGGTGACTGACTCTGGCGCAACACATCATATGACATCGGATTTCAGAAATTTGTCTATTCCTCATGAGTATGACGGGACTGAACAAGTACAAGTTGGAAATGGTAATAGTGTTCCTATTTCTCATGTTGGCAATGCAACATTTACTCTTAATTCCAGGATGTTTTCGTTAAATCACATATTCCATGTTCCCAATATAAACAAAAACCTACTGTCTGTTTCACAATTTTGTAAAGACAATAATGTGTTCTTTGAGTTTCACTCTTCTCAATTTTTTGTGAATGACAATATGACGGGGGAGTTGTTGCTGCGCAGCCTGAATAGGAATGGTCTTTACATCTTTGACGGCTTGGACAAGCTAGATCATATTATCAAACCCCAAGTTCATGTTGCTTCAACTCTGCCAGTGTGGCATCAGCGTCTAGGTCACCCAATGATAAGAACTGTCTCAAGCATTTGTCGTAGATTCTCTTTACCTATTTCGAATAAGTCTTTTGATTACTGCCATTCGTGTCATGTAAGCAAGAGTAAGAGATTACCTTTCTCTCACAGTAGTACTTCTTATGATATTCCTTTGAGTTTAGTTGTGTCTGACATTTGGACTTCACCAAAATTTTCTAGAACTGGTTTTCGGTATTACATGTTAATTATGGATGTTTATTCCCATTTTACTTGGATTTTTCCGATGGTTCAACGTTCTGAAGCCTTAAATATATTTATTCTCTTTCGAAAACAAGTTGAAAATCTGACAAATCACAAGATAAAAAATTTTCAGTCTGACAATGCTTTAGAGTACAAAAAGTTCACATCTTATTTAAATGATTCTGGCATTCAGCACAGATTCACTTGTCCCCATACCTCTGCACAAAACGGAATTGCTGAAAGGCGAATTAGACATGTCACTGAGTCTGGTTTAGCACTTCTTTTCCAAGCATCAATTCCCTACTCTTATTGGTCCGACGCTTTTTCAACGGCTTGCTTCCTGATAAATCGTCTTCCAAAATCTAAAATTGTCTCTACAACTCCATTAGAGTTATTGTTCAACAAAAAACTTGATTACTCTTTTCTTAGGGTCTTTGGCTGTTTAGCATATCCGTGTTTACGTCCTTACAACTCCAATAAACTAGAACCTCGATCTTTGCCGTGTGTGTTTATAGGATATAACAATGCACACAAAGGATACCTTTGTCTACATCGAGAAAGTGGACGAATATATGTTTCTCGTCACGTTCGTTTTGTTGAACAAACATTCTCATTCAAGGCCAAGCAGCAGCAAGGAACCCAGTCATCGCAAGGTATGATTCCATCTGACACAAGTGTCTTTCTTCATTCACCTTTTCAAAATACGACTCTTGGCTGTGCTTCCCAAAATTTCCCTGTAACTGCTGTTGATACTTCTGCTGAGCAAACTGCAAGTGCTACACCACCAGTTGCTGAATCTTCACGTCATGGTTCTCCTGTTACCATTGATTCCTCTACCATTGGAACTGTTGCTACGACACAGCAAGCGTTACTTCCTGTTGGCTCTCCAGTTCCGACCTCTGCAACTTTGTCTGCTGCTGCGTCAACAACGTCATCATCTCCATTGCTCTCTTCGTCTCTACCTCCAGCAGACATCGACGCCGGTGCAGCTGTACCTACTCACTCCATGCAGACACGATCAAAGTCCGGAATAGTGAAGCCTGCCCAAAAATTCAGTCTCTTGGCCACCAAACATCCCCTGTTGGACTCAAACTTTATGGAACCTTCTTGCTACACGGAGGCTTGTAAATTACCACATTGGAGAGCAGCAATGGGCGACCATATCAATTCTCTTATCCTAAATGGTACGTACTCACTTGTAAAACAAATGCCTGGTATGAATATCGTGGGTTCCAAATGGGTTTTTCGTGTAAAACAAAACTCGGATGGCAGCATTGAACGCTACAAAGCTCGGCTTGTTGCGAAGGGTTTTAATCAACAAGAGGTTGTTGATTACAGTGAGACCTTCAGCGCGGTTATAAAACCATGCACTATCAGACTAGTTCTCTCGATTGCGGTAATGCATAATTGGTCTTTGAAGCAACTAGATGTTGAGAATGCATTTCTGCATGGTCGATTAGATGAAGATGTCTATATGAAGCAACCCCTGGCTTTGTGGATCCGAATCGTCCTACTCATGTGTGTAAATTTCACAAGTCTCTGTACGGTCTTAAACAAGCTCCGAGGGCTTGGTTCTCAAGGTTGAATACTTATTTATTAGCTCTTGGGTTCAAGGGTTCTGTGGCGGATACATCTCTTTTTGTTTTAAAAACATCGTCTTCGATTACATATTTACTTGTTTATGTTGATGACATTATAGTCACAGGCTCAGATCCACAATCCATTAATAATCTCATACGGGATCTTGGTTCCGAATTTGCTATTAAATATATGGGGGATTTTCATTACTTTCTCGGCATAGAGGTGTTGCGCAAAAATGGTGAACTAGCACTCACACAACGGAAATATGTATCGGATCTGCTGAAGCGAACGAAGCTGGATGGAGTTAAACCAGTTTCTACCCCATTGTCGTCAAATGCTAAGATGCGGGAATAAGGTACTGAGAAAATGTCTGATCCTACTTTATATCGCAGCGTTGTTGGTGCTTTACAATATCTTCATCTTACTCGGCCAGATATCTCTGTTGCTGTAAATAAAGTTTGTCAATATATGCATAATCCTTATGTCGAACACTGGGAGAGTGTCAAACGCATCCTTCGCTATCTGAAGATCACAATTGACTATGGTTTACATCTTAGCCCGTCCACAGACTTTTCTCTTCAGGCATATTCAGATGTTGACTGGGCTGGTAGTTTAGATGATCGGAGATCTACTAGCGGCTATTGTGTATTTTTTGGCGGTAATCTAATTCTTGGAGTGCCAGAAAACAAAAAACGGTTTCGAGATCCAGCACAGAAGTGGAATATAGAGGTGTTGCCATTGCGACGTCAGAATTGGTTTGGATTCAGTCGTTATTACTGGAACTGGGATTTTCAATTTCGGCGCCAATTCTATGGTGTGATAATTTGGTAGATACTTATTTGACAGCGAATCCAGTATTTCATGCTCGTACTAAACATATTGAAATTGATTACCATTTTGTCAGAGAACGTGTTGCAAGCAAGAAGCTATGTGTTCGTTTCATTAGTTCTCGAGATCAACTGGCGGATATTTTTACGAAGGGTCTTTCATCACCAAGATTTCAAATTCTTCGGTCCAAGTTGCACAGCCGTCAACTCCAGTACAACTTGAGGGGCGGTGTTAGTACGTGACTTAGTTAACACACCAAGTCTTCCCAAAGACTCTCAACAACTCTAGTCCATAGGCTACAAACTAGGACTTTAAACAGTTTTGAATTCTTCTTATGTTTGTTAGGAATATTCTAAATCTGTAACAAATCTAATATTTTTCCTAATATAAATAAGAATCATATCTCCACAAGATAACTGTGGAAGATATTCACCAAATTCCTTTTCTAAGTCTCTCTATTCCTTTTCATCCACACTGCCCATAGTATGGCAGCTGGGATTAAGGGCCAAACTTTTTTTGCCTTTATTATTCCCTTTATTGCTGAGCCATTCCTCCAAATGTTCCTTCACTATTGATTTGTAATTCATTCTGACCCCATATTTCTCCAAGAAATACTCCAATAAATATTTTGTGTAAGCACAATGCAGCAGTAGGTGATCCACATCTTCTTCCATCAAATTACAGAGACTGCACCTTATCTCTTATATGTCACACCTTATTCTCAGCAAATTGCTAGTCGTTGGAATTGCATTATGTAGAATACACCACATAAAAACTTTGTGTTCTGTAGGGACATACCTTACCCACACACACTTGTAAGGGAAAATTTCTGATTGATGGAGATTATGCTGAGAGATCAATTATTGATATCCTTCTTTAGTTGTGAACTTAAATATTGTGTCTGCATCAAGATTCTATTCAGGTGTATCCACTAGAATTCTCAAATAAGTTCCTGAATTTCTTCTCCATTATGTTATCTCTTTATAGAGGTTTTCCAACTGCCATCTTCTATCATCTCAGCCACTTCAGAATTTTTGTCGGCTGCAATTTTGAAGATTCCTTTGTGGTATATTGATAAGAGAGTTTCTGACAGCTACCTATTGTGCCATAATTTGATTGATTTCCCATTGAAGATTTTCATTTTTGTAGTTCTTGTCGGTAAACCATTTTCCTTTTTGTATACCCTTCCAAAAGCCTTTACCTTGTGGAAGTTTGTATTAGTTTGGATATAGAGAAACCTCTTCAGACTTTGTCTTATGTTGCACCACCTTTGTCCATAATGTCTTCTTTTCTGTAGAGTGTCTCCAACCCTGTTTAGCCAGCAATGCTTTGTTCATGCATCTCAAATTCTTAATGTCTAGTCCCTCATCTTCTTTTTTGTTGTACATTTTATCCCGTATGATCTCACCTATATTTATCATTGTGCTCTTCTCCAAGTTTACTTCGATATCCTATAATAGCTTCATATATTTGCAAAATCATTAAAAAATTCTCCATACTAATTTTGCATCTAAGAAGACCAACATCTGCAAATTTTAGATGAGATACTTTAATGTCATCTCCCACTTGAAATCCCGAGATCATGTTGAGTTATTCATATTTGTTCAGTAACTTGGTGAAAATTTTAGTAACAAGTAGGAACAAGAATTGAGACATAGAGTCACTTTGTCTAATCCCTTGAAGTATTTAAATTTTGAGGGATATGTTCGATTAACTAGCACCGTGGATTGAGTTGAAGATAGGGACCACTGAATCCAATGTCTCCATTTAGTACCAAATCCAAAACCTTCAAGAATTGTATCAACACAATGCTAATTGACGTTTTCAAAGATTCATGGAGTTTTGCTTTTGAGTCTAGCATTATTAGTTCTCCATCTATTAGAACTCCATCATGTATATGTTTTCCTTTAACAAATGCTCTCTGATGCTATGAGATCAGTTTAGGAAGAAATGTTTTAATATTTCAGTCATTGCTTTGGAGATAATTTTATAAGTGTTGTTCACCAAACTTATAGGAATGAAGTGTTGTGGCCTGACACAATCTTCCTTCTTGGGGATTAAGCAGATGAATGAGCAATTTAATCTCCAGTTAAGTTTCTCCTCCATGTAAAATTCATTGGTGACTCCCATAAGATCGCTCATGATTATTTCTGATGCATTGTGGATGCCCCACATCAATATTGAAGCATAATTTATATTTCATATTTGAAATATTTTGAATTTGCGAAGTAAAGATGAGATAAGGTTAGATGAGTTAGTTTTGGTTTTATCATATTTGTAAATATAAAAGTTATCTCTTCTTTGAGTCTTAATTTTTGTCTCTAGGGAGAATTAGATCATCTTATTCTAGAACCTCAAGTAGATGCCTCTTATTATATTTTTAATTTTTAATTGATATTAGGGAGAAACTATAAGTTGTAGGAGAAAAATTCCCATTTTTAGGTTCTTTCTTTATTCAAAGGGTATAAGAAACTAATTTGGTTGATTATTTATTCATTTGAAATTACCAATTTCAATTTATTTAAATTTTAATAAGCTTCCGATATTCATTAATTTCCCAAACAACCTGCAGTTTTTATATTTGGATAGGTAGGTCCGCGGCTGTGGAACCCAAAACTTAACGTGGACAGTGATAATAGAGTGATTCTGGGCAGACCGCCTCTTAAACATCCCCAAAACCGTCATGTGAGTGGGGATGGTGTCACAACAGTTGTGGAGTTGTTTTGGGGGAAACCGGTTTAGAGTTTTTGATGATAATACTACAGTAGAAACTCCATTAATTAATAAGAGATAATTTAATAAGCTCTCTTAAATAATATTTTTAAGCCGGTCCCGAATCGGGGACAACGTGCAAATTAATAAATCGCTAAAATTATAAAATAATACACTATTGTAGATCTCACATTAAATATAAATTAATAATTCATTGCAATATTCAATATATTAATGATTTATGAAGACTTTTTCGGAAAATGATTAATTGTCTTCTATTTTTTGTTAAAATCAATGTCATGTTGAATTTCATCTCTAATTTTTCTTATCATCGTTGGCATTTATGGTGTTGTTTTCTCATAGCTCAGTGAGAAATTATTTAGTGTGATTGCCGCTCTAATAACCTCGTTCCCTGAACTTTCATCATCTTCTCTCCCATCTTTACCAGTTCCTATAGCGCTCTCAATTATTTCTTCATCAGTCAACAATTGCGCAACTTTGTTTTCTTCCTGATATTCAGGAAATCTTAACACTCATCGAATTGCAGTAACCCAACTATTCAATCAAATTTTATTGGCCTTGAATGATTTCACCGTCTATCAATTCATCTGAATTGTCTAAACTAGTGTTATATGTTGATCGAAGTTTACAATGACGCAAAGTGGAGATTGAAGAGTGTTTTAAAGAATTTAATATGTGACGGTATATATATAATAAAAGGTGATTCTTGGTAATTCATTCTCAACTGAAAAAGGTTCTGGTTATCAGTTTGCCCTTCAGAAGTTTATTCAGGTATGTGGCTTGCCTTCTACATACTGTGTCGATGATACTCCCCCTCCCCCCCCCCCCCCCTCTCCATGCACTCCCTGGTAATCACTTATTTTGATGCAGTTAAGAAGCAAATCACATACCAATTTTCTATGACTACGAGGGATTCCATCTTGTGGCAATGTAACCGGGTCAAGCATGCACAAGATTATTTGTTAAATGTATCTATTGGTGGGTTTAATCAGTGCCTTGGTCCCAGACATTTTAGAGATGTGCTTTGCTATCGCCTTGGTATTCCGTTGTTTGTTGAGAATGGTTTATGCCCAGGTTGTAACAAATCCATGAACATCTTTGTTGGATTATGCGCTTCATTGTGCTAAGGATAAAGGCCCCAAGTTTCGGCATGATTTTGTTCGGGATATAATCACTAACATTAGTTACAAAGCTAGTGTGCCTGTGCGCAAGGAAGTTTCTTTGGGTTTTCTGACAGATGATAACAAGGAGTTGAAACCTACTGATATTCTTGTACTCAACTGGGAAAATGGAAAGGATGTTTGTATGGATGTCATAGGTGTCTCACCTTTTACAGGTAAAGGAATTCGATCCTTCGTCCCTGGAAAAGCCTTAGCTAATGCGGTCTCTCGGAAAAACGCAAAGCTTAAGGAGTAATGCCGGAGCTGTACTGTCTGTCCATTGATGGATGCCGGCAAACAAAACAACGATACAATAAACAAGATTTCTGAAAACTAAAACAAAACGATGGGCTACGTTTTTAACTTGAAAGGTTCATCTTTCAGCATTAAATTTCTCCACGCAATACATCTCATTCATAACATTACAGTGACAGACAAGCAAATAACTGACGAGGAAAATTTTCATAGACGGAAGACGAATTACTACTACATTATCAAGCATCTGGCCTCAAAAATCACCAAGTAGGGCCTTGAATTTACTGATGATTATTTGAACATCTCATCTTAGTAATTCAATCACAGTGGCATTTCAAGTTTCGCTGGGATATTCAGCCTTGCACATCCTATCCTGACCATTAAAGAAAAAGATAGAGCTTGAGAGTCGAGAGATTCCTTGATGTTTGAAGTTGATTGATGTCGATCCCCACCCACAGGCAGATTAACTAGTTTCTTGTCATCATTCAGTACTGCAATCCAAAAATTAAAACAAACAAAAAGAATTAGTATTCAATATAATGTTTAACTGGAAAGAGATGGTTACTTTAATAAAACTTAAATCAAAGAGAAATAATAATCATATTACTTCTTGGAAGATAATCAGCATCAGAACCAGGGTTACGGTTAATCTTTAAGAAAATTGAAACGGCCATTACTTGTTGGAAAACAATTAATAAAACAATGATTTTTTAAAGTTTTAATAAAAATTATAATTTACTGTTTTCTTTTGTGAATGAAACTTATTAGTCCCACATTGTAGATTTTACAAGTTTTAGTAGTTTTAAGAGACTATATAAATATTTTAGTCCCACATCGAGGAGTTTTTCTTCTTAAGTTGTATTTGTCAATTATATAAATAAGTTCACTAGTTTTGTAAAAGGGATATGAAAAGGAGTTGCTCTATATTTTAGAGGGACTCCTATATGGTAAAGGGGTTGCTCTATATTTTAGAGGGACCCCCAAGGAGAATCTTTATAGTTTAGAGAGACCCCCAAGGGAAAATATTTTGTATTGCTTTCTTTAGCATTCGCGATTTTCCTTAATGTTTTTTCGGAGTTGCCAAGCTCAAGTTGAGCATCTACTACATATGCTAGTAGTAGGTGTATTAGGGTGTTTTATCCTGGAGATATCCGTCCTGTGAGGGCTATAGCATCACTCTTGAGTATAGTCGGACGCTAATGTCTTAAGGACAGCGTGTTGAACGCGCGAATCACTCTGTTTTCCAAAGTTTTGCTCTGTTGCTGTTGCGGAGATATGGGGAGCTTTTTCGTTTCGTCAAAGCAATCACTTCCATTATAAAGGAGCTAAGTATCAATAACTTTTGCTTATTTGATTTTTCTTTAATGGAATATCTTAACTTGAATACTCAAGAGTTATAGGATGTCTGATGAATTTAATGAACTATAAGAGTCCAGACATTGCCTATATTTTGAGTAAGTTAAGTATATATACTTGTAGTCCAGAACAAGAGCATTGGGATGCGCTTGATAGACGCATTTTTGTGTCTAATTTGTCCTCAATGTTTCGTATTGTTAGTACTTGTTTTTGTACTTATTATGGTGTTTTATGTGTTTTTAGGTATTTTTTGGAAATAAACATTTTTGGAAAAATCAGCTCGAAAAGTTGCCCGCACCCTTGAAGGACAATTGTTATTCGGACTCTCACTATTGTTTAAGGGGCACCTCAGTGGAACCTGCTATTCGCACCCCAGTTAAAGATAGGGGGACATCCTTTCTTCTTCGTTTAAAAACGATTTTTTGGCGGGAAATGAAGAACAGTTTTCTGTTAGATTTTCAGGCGGAAAAATGAAGGTGTTGTGGTGCGATTCAATCGCTCAAACTTTGTAGGAAGTTGTTATTTATCCTAAGGAAGGTATTTTGGGCATCAAATTTGATCGGAATTGGCTGGAAATATCGATTTGATTCTCGAGCTCAAAACAGAGCTACACGGACTGAACACACCATGTACACGCTGTTGTGTGTGTTTTGGCTATGCATGGAAGTGATTAAGGGACGTTCGACGACTTACTAGGCGTGGGGGAGCTGAATTGGAGTGTGCAGAACCAACTCTAACGTGTGACAGTTAATTTTGGAAATTATCGTTATTATTGGCAGCGGAGAATAATCGGATTAAATGGAGAATATACGCAAGTAATGTTCGGATTTTTGGTCCTAAAACACTATAAATACAAGGAAAAACAGTTTGGGAGAGATTATCAAGTGATTGGGAGAGATTTAGAGCCGAGAGAATCACCAGAAGAGTTCACAAAGAAAAAGTTCTGCTGCTGTCAAAGGAAGAACACGAAGAACATTGTACAGTCCAGGAAAGTCGTTGATTAGTGTCGCATATTTGCGACAATTCTCAGTTCCTTTCCCGCGACGTCGCAACGGTGCTTACAACACTTCTGAAGTGCCGTTCTTCCCTACCCTTCCTGTGTGTCGCAAAGGACAGTTTAAAACGATTTCTTGTTATTTCATCATTTGTACTCAACTTTTGAGCATCAATAAAATCTTTTGAGTATTTTTCCAACATGATGATGAGCTAATTCTCCCACAAACAAGGCAATGAGGAAGCTATTTATTGCATGAATGAGTGGTAACCATTTTATTTTCTCTAATTTATAATTCACTCAATCACTGTTTTTGCAGAGTTCTCAATTGTTTGCATAATTTTCGTCATTAGTTGTGATTCAATTAGATAGGTTATACTTTGATTAGATAATCTATGCTTAGGGGATACAATTAATTTTTGAGAATTTGCCTGATTATATGTGGATTAAGAAATAAGGGACTTAAAAGATAATTAGAGTTTTGGATAATTATCATCATCATTTATGCGTAATAGTGAAATCAGAGTCTTGGTTATTTTCTCATATCTTGAAATCAATTTTTCAATAAGTTTTCTTTACTTCTAAAATTTATTTAAATCTAAAAAAAAAAAAGTTATTCCCTTCACAAGTTCGAAAAGAACCCCGTTTTTACCACTATACAACAACCATTTGAAAACACGTCAGCGCTTAGTAGAGTATTATGGTACCTAAAATACTCTATTACCTTTTGTTTTATTTATGAAAGGTATGTTGTTGTCCTTGATGGACTTTGTGATGCAAACTGGATAGTTGACTCAAAGGAGTCTAAGTCTACGAGTGGATATATTTCACTCTAGCAAGAGGGTTTGTTTTTGGAAGATTTTCAGACAAACATATATTGCTCAATTCATTATGGAATCTGAGAGTATTGCGTTAGATAAAGCACGAGAGGGGGCCGAGTGCCTAAGATGCCTTTTAGAAGACATTCCTCTCTGGCATAGGCTTGTGCCAGCTATATCTATACATTGTGTTAGCCAAGCTATAATAGTTAAAGCTAAGAAATAACTAATCTCAATCGGCGTTATTTCCATTGATTGGATAAAGTCCAAGGAGAATATCGCGCAACCTTTAACGAAAGGTTTGTACAAAGAGATAATTAAAAATGCATCGAGGGGGTTGGGGCTTAAGCTCATATATTAAACTTTCCATGAAGGATACTCAACCTTGCTGACTGGAGATCCCATGATCAAGGTTTCTAATGAGAAACTAATTTATGGTGGGTAAAGGTAAACACTATCAGAGAAATTCATTCTCTGTCCCTTCCCTATGGTGTAGACGTGATAGTGTGACTGCATGTGGAGGATGATTTTTTAATAAGTCTTAATGAGTTCTATAGTTTCAATTTAAGATTGAAGTGGGGTGTAGCAGTAAACACTCTTGATGGAATTCACCTATCTGAATGAGGAAGTGGGTCGCTTCCTATGAGAATATGAGCTGATTCTCTAGAGCATTCTGAGAAACAGGACACGTCCATGGCCAAAACGGACACAACGGCACGAGCTTAGCAGCAACCTTGGAGATATCATGCGTGGTTATTATCGCGGATTACACCAAACGCTGGCAGTTCAAGACATCGCTTTCACTGTCTAGAAAGTAGTTCCGGTAATCTCTCACTAAGCAAAGGTTCAAGACCTCATGGACACCTCTGCCTATAGTGGTATTTCTTGTTTTTCGTTTTTTTTCTATTTTTAATTCATTTTGAGAAAATGAGTTTTATGTTGTTTTTATGGTCTTGGTATTACTAGTTCTTAGGACCTAAGGGTCACTAAGGGTTCACTAGTTCATGATTTTTCACTTTGGTGAAAGAAACCTTTAGTCTCACTTGTGAGAAACTAAAGATGAAAGCTCTCTATACTATTATGATTTATGCAATCCATAGTATGCCACTGGGATCAACACACTGTTGTGTGATGGAGAGGACGTTGAAATATCTAGTATGAATTCAACACTTGCACGATCCTTCTATCTGTTCAATCAGTTTGGGTCGTGAGATTGGGATGTTGATTTACCAAGATCTATCTGTGTTTTCATGTTTTATCGAGTTTTCATTCATGTGGGGGATTGTTGGAAAACAATTAATAAAACAATGATTTTTTAAAGTTTTAATAAAAATTATAATTTATTGTTTTCTTTTGTGAATAAAACTTATTAGTCCCACATTGTAGAGTTTACAAGTTTTAGTAGTTTTAAGAGACTATATAAATATTTTAGTCCAACATCGAGGAGTTTTTCTTCTTAAGTTGAATTTGTCAATTATATAAACAAGTTCACTAGTTTTGTAAAAGGGATATGAAAAGGAGTTGCTCTATATTTTAGAGGGACTCCTATATGGTAAAGGGGTTGCTCTATATTTTAGAGGGACCCCCAAGGGGATTCTCTATATTTTAGAGAGACCCCCAAGGGAAAATATTTTGTATTGCTTTCTTTAGCATTCACGATTTTCCTTAATGTTTTTTCGGAGTTGCCAAGCTCAAGTTGAGAATCTACTACATATGCTAGTAGTAGGTGTATTAGGGTGTTTTATCCTGGAGATATCCGTCCTGTGAGGGCTATAGCATCACTCTTGAGTATAGACGGATGCTAATGTCTTAAGGACAGCGTGTTGAACACGCGACTCACTCTGTTTTCCAAAGTTTTGCTCTGTTGCTGTTGCGGAGATATGGGGAGCTTGTTCGTTTCGTCAAAGCAATCACTTCCATTATAAATGAGCTAAGTATCAATAACTTTTGCTTATTTGATTTTTCTTTGTTTTTGATTATTGCACCCAACATTACTTTACATAAACCTATTGATCACTAGATTCTAGAAGGGTAGTAGTAGCAGCAGCAGATACAAACAGAAAATTGCACATGGAGATAGGATATTCATTTAAAACGGTCAATAGACTTGTGAATAAAAGGTCAATAGTTTAATACCTAAATTACCCCATATTTAATTTTTAGGTTATGATTAGTGAAATGATTTTGTTAAAAAATAATTAGTGAGATTAAATTAAAAGATGGGTTTGTTATTAGAATAGAATTATTGAGAGAGTAAAGTTAGAGAAGATGAAGGAGAAAAACATGGAAAATAAAAAAAAAATCCAATTTACTAACTTTGAGTATTCAAGTGATGAAAACTCATCTGATTATTTATCTCCATCCTCTCCTACAATGTTTGTTAATCTTCAAAATGATCCGGATTTGGCTTATTTCTTAGATGGTGATTGTATTCTTCTCCAAAATGAAACTCAAGATGAAAATGATGGATTTTATCAACCACAACCAGAGGAAGAGTATTTGGGTGTCCAGGTATGCTCCAAACTTAGATAATGTATGTTGAATTGGTAAAAACTTCCCAAAAATGTAAATTTTTGAACTAGATTTTGAACATTTCGGTTACATTTATGAAGAACATGTAACCGAACTGTTCTGAAGGTGTAGTTAGGTTTCTCCATGAGATGGATAAGTAACCGAACTCATTTGAAGGTGTAGTTTGGTTGCTTAATCCAAACACGCAGGTTACCGAACTCCATATTAATTTCCAATCTGACTTGCAGCGTTATGTTCGGTTGGTTCCCAACTAACCGAACTTTACATATAAATACAGTTTAACTCAGTGTATAAAGCTCGGTTGGTTCGCAAACTGCATGTACCAAATATCTAACCAAACTAAGTTTAATAAGTTCGGTTGCTTCGCAAACTTGAACCTAACAGCATAACCAACCGAACTTAACAAACAAAAAAAATATGAAGTTCCAGTGTCTAGTTCGGTTGTTGCGATAAAATTTACATGTTACCGAACTATGTTCCTTTTTCTGTTCGGTTACTTGGCAACTTGCTCAACCAACCGAACTAGGAGTTCGGTTGTCGCGATAAAAATTTTATGTAACCGAACTTATTTGTGATTGCAATTGATGTTGTTACATTTCTTGTAGATGGAATCCCAACCTACACCAATGGATGATCAACCATCCCCAATTGGTATGTTGTTCGAAGACACATCTCATCACTATGCTAATGATTTGGTATTTGACTTACCTAGAGGTACTTATCTGATTTTTTTTTGTCTTCTCCTTAGTCATCTGTTGATGTCTTGAACATCCTTCTAAACACCGTAGAAACAAGAAACTTGTAATGGTGGATTGAGGCGCATGTTCAACATGTTGTCCTTAAGACAAGAATGCCCTGCTACACTCCAAAAAGGATGATGCTATAGACCTATTGGACATCTTCCTCCAAGATACAACAATCTCAATAAAGTTTGAAGAGCATACTCAAACCTTATTCTATCTAGAACTTGGAAGCGGAAAACACATGAAACGTACTTAAACCCTCATTTCAAAAACATAGAAGAAGAAGAAGTTTTCTCACTCTATCGGCAATAAAAAGAGGTTCTTCTTATATAAAACCCTAACCCAAATCCAAAATAAACTTATCCCGTAAAAAACTAAGAGATAAATTTGGAAGGTGTTTTTATTTTTGGAAAAACCGTTTTATTATTAATTTTTATTCACATAAAACTGTATTTTTCCAACAACTATTTCAGTCAGTCTAAGAAAAATAAGGTAGACGCACATAGATTAAATCCAATCCAAATGTAAATAATAAAAACAGATCCATAAATAAAGATAAAGTAGACAAACACAGACTAAATCCATAATAAAAACAGATTCATAGTTCACAAGATGTATATATCTAGGTAAATGGTTTCTCTCATATTACTAGCTCCTTCCTCCTCACTGAATTACGATGTAATCCTCAAACATAGCATCCCATTGTTTCATGCTGGACTGGCAGATTGTGCTATAATGCATCTCCAGGGTACGGTGAATAAGGAATTCTGGGTGATGACTTCGCATGTACACAAAGCAATTCTTCTCTCCCAAGATACTCTGCAATGGTTGCTTTGGACATTATATATACATATAGATAGATGGTGTCAGGAATGTGCATTTAGTTTAAGATCGAGAAACATACCTTGTGTTTATAGTAATCTTCGAAGTGGCTAGTTATATGGCGAATTGACCTAAGTACAGGGCCGTCTTAGAATTTCTGGAGGCTCTAGGCGTGCGTCTAAATGGGGCCTTTTAGGCGTACCTATATATTATAATTTTTCTAAAATAAATTTAATGGTCATGCCTATATGAAATTAACAATTAGTATTTGCACACGGAACGCCTTTTGAAGCATATTTTACCCATATTCTTATATGTTATTGTAATACATATCACTAAATATAAGGATATGTAATATTTTTTACGAAACAACATTCTACTTTTACACTCCTATGAGTATTTATCTATATATAATAGAAAAAAGAATTGACATCTTCGTTTCTTGGGATTAGAGAAAATAAAAAATATTTTAAATTGATATTTGTTTTTATTTTTATATATATTATTTGAAATTAAAGTGAGAATCATATTTGTACTAGAAAAATTATATGTAATAAGATTTTATTACTAACTGTGTTTTTAATACATGGGAAACATTTAGACAATTATTTTAGTAGTAATGCATGTAGTAAATACTTTAATGAAGATCATTGAATGCATTATCGATACTTAGTCATTTCTGTTTTAACTGTTGTTTTTTTTTGGTAATTAATATTAATATTTACATAGTTATAAATTCCCAGCAGCAGCTACTTCTTTATATTATCGTCTACGGAATTCCTTTAGTTGAATTGTACATTGAAAATAATTGCAACAATTTATCTTTATGAATAGATCTTCTATGTATTGTTTTCCATGATATTTATATTCTGCCATTTTTTCATTGTGGCCGATCTCATGGTAATCTTTAATAGTTATGCTTATAACTCTCATGTTCTTCCATGAATAATTAACTAAAGATGAATTTTTTCGACGATTGATCCATGTCTTCTATCTTCTTTTGAGATTTGTTAAAATTAGATAAAATTATTTTTATAGTAAAAAGATCGCCTTAAATGTTCTATTTTGAGAATGATATAAATGGAGGTGAATTCTTATAGTTGAACTGGTGTTTAATTAACATATCTTTGGAGGGGAGTGTGTTTGTAGAATTTAGGAGAGAAAAGTCCCTTTAATCTCTTTAAGGTGAAAGAAACTAAGTTGTGAAAATTAGTGGAATTATCATTGACGATATGATAGAACTCTTAGTGTCAATTGTTCTCCTAATGGCTTAATTCAAGAAACCCAATTCTCATCACCTCTGTCAACTTTGTGACAAAAAGGGTGAGAAAAAATAATAATTTACTACTAATGATATATGGTTTTTTGAAACATTATCTTAAGGGGCGAGTTAATTAATATGTGTGATCATCGTCCTATCTAGCAAAAATTAACATGTAAAGGCTAAGGGGGAGTACATGTCAAAATAATAAGTAGTATCTTTATATGTTTGAAAAAGTATATTGTGCTTAGAAGTGACAAATGATATTACTCATTGGGATAACAATAATATGCGAAAATGAAAGTCATCCATATGCAAATTCTGAAGGGTAGGAATATTAAAGTTGTTATCTATCACTGTCGAATCTTCAATTGCTTGTACTCAACGAACACATGAAGAACCGTAGAAGAATAAAATTGAAATTTCAAGAAATCAAGAAAGCATCATGGCGTTTGTACTAAAAGTAAAACTTGTCAAAGTCCATATTATTTCAAAAAATTTATCACCATAATTGATAAAAGGGAGATATTGTTAGATAGAATGCTCGGTTGAACCTCTATGTATTGATATGAAAAGTATGTTGTCAAATTTTGATGCCAAAATTATTTCTCAATTCATAACTTACTAAACTTAGCTTCGGTCTAGATATATTAGGTAGTAAATTCTTAGGTTCATCCAAGCTACTCACGAAGATTAAAGATTGAAGATTACATGAAGAACTTCATCAAAGGTTAGTAAAAAAGATTGGTTTTTATTTCAGATTGCTTTTCCTTTTATCTATCTATCATAACAAAACCGAAGACTTTAACACAGATGGTTCTTGTCATAAACTAGATGTTAAGCTAAAGTTTAGTGAAGTTTCGGTGTCAAACTCATGTTGTCGCTTTTTTCGAAACTAACATCAAGTAATTATTATCACATGAGTTTCGAAAGTATTGGTTCGCAAATCTATATTTAAGAAATTTATTTGAAATTTGAAATTTATACATATTAGGTTGCGAACCTATGTTGTAAGTTCGCAAAAATTGAAGAGAAAGAAATTTTCCTGAACTCGGCTTGGTTTGAGTTCGTGAACCTATATTTTGAGTTGGCGAACCTAGTGGAGAAAGAAAGATTCTTAAACCTAAACTTACTTAAGTTCTCGAACTTAGTTTTTGAGTTTTCAAACCTTGATTAGAAAATATTCTCCTGACACTTTTCTAATTGAGTTCGTTAACCTAAAATCTTAGGTTCGTAAATCTAAAGGTACAAAACATCCAAAAACTTCTTTTGACAATTGTTGTACTTTTACTTTTAGCATGGCACATGCTCCACGATGCATCATTTTAATGAGATGAAGCATCATTTCAATATAATGTTGCGAGCTAAAAGGAATATTGTCCAAGGGACAATATCGCATCATCATGGTGCATTATGAAGGTTACATTGTCCAATAGCTAATATCACATTATCATGGTCCATCACGTCAGTGGTGGTTGCCCGATGAAATGTTGCATCATCATGGTGCATCACTCCATTGGGTGAATGGACGAGCGCAATATTGCACCATGATAGCGCATCATTCAAGTTGGTCGTCAGGCCAAAACTGGATTTTGCACCACCATGGCGCATTGCAGAGGATGCATGGCGAAACAACCATCAATAGTGAAGCAAGCATGTCAATTAGTCCCCAACTTTTTAGTTATAGAAATCTCAATAGGACATATATAGAGAGGGGTAGTTAGTTGAAGGTGCATATAGCGTGGATGCACTGGTAAGATTCAAAACTTAGCCGATAAAGCAGTTTTGATGCGAAAGCATCATTTTTGCGCGTTACTTACTAGAAAGATATTCTTGATGCTTGAGCATAATTATTGCGGCATTGAGAAACTAAGGGTGCACCATCACGACAAAATGAAGAAAAGGCCAATGATGCACATTCTTGCTTATCATTTGCAAAATACCATTTGGCATAAGAGGACTAGGCTATGCTTGGACTTTGGCCTTGCAATATGATTTGGCTTAATTTAGTTGCTCCCGAATCCCTTCTTTGTAGGTTACGTAGGCAACAACAATTAGTTGCAGCACCAGTGATCCAATATTTTGTCACTCATATCATATAATGGGGGATATGATTGGGATATTTTGGTAACTCGTATCACCTGGCTCGGTATATGCAAGAGATGATTGTTTCCATGCTTGATGGGGTAGTTACATTCCCTAGATGCTCATGAGCCTGAATTATACACCCTTGGCTCGATAAAGACCAGTGCGTGTTTTCTTCTCAATGCCAAAGTGAAGTAAGGAAGCTGAAATAATCTTGCAACGGTCTATGCGCAATTCCAATGCATGTGTTATGCCTGGACGGCACTCAGAAGCCAGTGATGCATACCAAGATACATCAGCACCATCCTTTAAGACATTACACCCTTCGTAGAATAATGGTAAGTTACAATGATGAAAATCTAAGTATGGAAATACACTTAAGGCAACATGCTTGGGAAGCATGCTTGCAAAGGCAAATGAACAGCATTTTTCTGGTGCAATCCTCGAGTTATTCCTACGATGGTCTCCCCGTTAAAAACAAGCCCTAAATCGCAGTTAATGTAACCTATTCATATGATTCTTGATGGATTGATCTCATATTTACTAAAAACTCTCTAATAGCATAAAGTGTATCTCTAAACATGAAAATAAATCAGATAAACAAAAAACTGCATTTTTCTAGTTCTCTTAATTGCTTTGATACGCATCACAAAGTACTTTTGATATAAATGGATGACCAAGTTCAGTAATCTTTGTACAGTTGCGAGAAAGAGATCTTGATTTCAAATAATTGATACTTGACGTTTTGGTCTTTTCTAATTTTGATAACTTTTGTTGTACATATTTTTTTCTTTTAGTTGTAACATCAAATTAATAGTGAGAATTTTCTGCAGGAATTTCTCAACTACCACGATCGTAGCAATGTCACAACCTCTGGGAATAATCACTATTTTAGTTGAGAAACATGGAGCATGCTTATGATGGTTAGAATAACAACATACAATAGACAAAAACCCGACTCACAAAACCTAGTCAATTTCATCACCAGAAGGATCAAGACACAATGGTGTTTGTGGCATATGATCAAAATGAGAGACATGTTGATCCATTCAGCATCATACAACGCACAACATGTATGGAGAGGCGAATTAGGCAGGCGTTGCACTAGCAAATAGGGCAGTAGACAGAAGTCATCGGAGATTATTTGAAACCATCTTTAGGAATATATATATATATATAAGTACGCGCTTTTTAAGACAATGTATAATTGATGACTCCATGGGGTGTGAGGGTAACGTACTCACGGATTATTTCTTTTTAGTTTAGATTAATATAATATGCTTTAGAAAATAGTGGGATTTTGCTAAAATATGACATTTTCCCCATAGTATTCATCATATTTTAAATGGCGTCACGGAGAAGGAGGATATTTAAATTAGTTTAAAAAGAATTGTTTTTTCTTTCTTTTTTTTGTCAATCACCTGTTTCAATTTATTCAAATCAAAATGTTACAAGAATAACAAAAACGTCAAAATACAAGATAATAGGATCCCTAATACAAATGAAGATATCAATTACAGGTAAATCGCGAAGAGAAAGAGCCATATACCATAAAGATACCCAATTTTTATAAATGTAGTAGGGAAGGATCATGGTAAATGTAGTAAATTTTGATGTTCTTATGTAAAAGTGTACAAAAATAAAATAATGACTAAATGAAATTGGAAAGCAATACAAACCAGATACAAAACAAACGTCTTTCAATAACAGCTAGAAAGATCAAGAATAATGGTAGACACTATGTCACAACACCACTTGCATGATACAATTAAAAAACAAAAAAAAAAACATTTTTTGGGCCTCTGACTGTAGAATTAAATATGAAACTAAGAAAAAAAATACAAGCATTACACAGTAAAAGAAAAATCTGTGCCTTCAATTCATCAAATCTATCATGATGGTTATCAAGTACAAGCCTAATTTCCTCCATCTAATACTCAAATCAAAGAATAAATTCTTAAACAAGTTAGATTACTTACTCTAATAGGTCAATCCCATGAAGTGTTGGTTGTGTGACATCAAGAAGATGAATTTTTCTTTCATGCACAGGCAAGCTCAGATGATCTTGGAGAATCATATCATAGGCATCGAAAAGCTCATAATCTGACTCCACAACTTCCACCTTGGCTCTGGAACTTGTCTTCGATGGAGGTGGATAATAACCGGCAATGCCGATGTAGCCAAGCAGGTTGGGGAGACGCAATCTGCAGCCAGGACTAGATCTAACTATACCTAGATTACCTTGGTAGATGATAAGGTTTGGGTCAATCATCAGACCAAAGTTAAGTTTAGCTATCAAGTCTGTAAGTATATTTTCATCTTCTGAAGAAGAAGAACCGGCTGTAGAAGAAACCATTTTTTGTGTTTGAGAGGGTCTTGTAAGAAGAAAGGATTTGATTTGTAAAGTGTAGTAGACAGTAAAACTGAGTGATTAGGAGGAGGAGGAGGGAAGAAGAAGTTAGTACTTGAAAAAGGTATATTTATTCACCTCGATTAGGGTTATCTTTATTCCGCCTCAATTAGGAATCCGGATTATCCTTATTCCGCCTCAATATAAAACATATTCTCATTACTTCAATGTAAAACAGAGAAACTTATGACCTTATTAACAATTAGTATTTGCACACGGAACGACTTTTGAAGCATATTTTAACCATATTCTTATATGTTATTGTAATACATATCACTAAATATAAGGATATGTAATATTTTTTATGATACAACATTCTACTTTTACCCTCCTATGAGTATTTATCTATATATAATAGAAAAAAGAATTGACATCTTCGTTTCTTGGGATTAGAGAAAATAAAAAATATTTTAAATTGATATTTGTTTTTATTTTTATATAGATTATTTGAAATTAAAGAAAATTATTTTTCAAAAGTGTTTACCAAAAAATCCATAATAATATTACATATGAAAATAATATTTAAACGAAAAATACAAAGAATCATATTTGTACTAGAAAAATTATATGTAATAAGATTTTATTACAAACTGTGTTTTTAATACATGGGAAACATTTAGACAATTATTTTAGTAGTTGCATATAGTAAATACTTTAATGAAGATCATTGAATGCATTATCGATACTTAGTCATTTCTGTTTTAACTGTTTTTTTTTTTGTAATTAATATTAATATTTACATAGTTAGAAATTCTCAGCAGCAGCTACTTCTTTATATTATCGTCTACGGAATTCCTTTAGTTGAATTGTACATTGAAAATAATTGCAACAATTTATCTTTATGAATAGATCTTCTATGTATTGTTTTCCATGATATTTATATTCTGCCATTTTTTCATTGTGGCCGATCTCATGGTAATCTTTAATAGTTATGCTTATAACTCTCATGTTCTTCCATGAATAATTAACTAAAGATGAATTTTTTTGACGATTGATCCATGTCTTGTATCTTCTTTTGAGATTTGTTAAAATTAGATAAAATTATTTTTATAGTAAAAAGATCGCCTTAAATGTTCTATTTTGAGAATGATGTAAATGGAGGTGAATTCTTATAGTTAAACTGGTGTTTAATTAACATATCTTTGGAAGGGAGTGTGTTTGTAGAATTTAGGAGAGAAAAGTCCCTTTAATCTCTTTAAGGTGAAAGAAACTAAGTTGTGAAAATTAGTGGAATTATCATTGACGATATGATAGAACTCTTAGTGTCAATTGTTCTCCTAATGGCTTAATTCAAGAAACCCAATTCTCATCACCTCTGTCAACTTTGTGACAAAAAGGGTGAGAAAAAATAATAATTTACTACTAATGATATATGGTTTTTTGAAACATTATCTTAAGGGGCGAGTTAATTAATATGTGTGATCATCGTCCTATCTAGCAAAAATTAACATGTAAAGGCTAAGGGGGAGTACATGTCAAAATAATAAGTAGTATCTCTATATGTTTGAAAAAGTATATTGTGCTTAGAAGTGACAAATGATATTACTCATTGGGATAACAATAATATGCGAAAATGAAAGTCATCCATATGCAAATTCTGAAGGGTAGGAATATTAAAGTTGTTATCTATCACTGTCGAATCTTCAATTGCTTGTACTCAACGAACACATGAAGAACCGTAGAAGAATAAAATTGAACTTTCAAGAAATCAAGAAAGCATCATGGCGTTTGTACTAAAAGTAAAACTTGTCAAAGTCCATATTATTTCAAAAATTTCATCACCATAATTGATAAAAGGGAGATATTGTTAGATAAAATGCTCGGTTGAACCTCTATGTATTGATATGAAAAGTATGTTGTCAAATTTTGATGCCAAAATTATTTCTCAATTCATAACTTACTAAACTTAGCTTCGGTCTAGATATATTAGGTAGTAAATTCTTAGGTTCATCCAAGCTACTCACGAAGATTAAAGATTGAAGATTACATGAAGAACTTCATCAAAGGTTAGTAAAAAAGATTGGCTTTTATTTCAGATTTCTTTTCCTTTTATCTATCTATGATAACAAAACCGAAGACTTTAACACAAATGGTTCTTGTCGTAAACTAGATGTTCAGCTAAAGTTAAGTGAAGTTTCGGTGTCAAACTCATGTTGTCGCTTTTTTCGAAACTAACATCAAGTAATTATTATCACATGAGTTTCGAAAGTATTGGTTCGCAAATCTATATTTAAGAAATTTATTTGAAATTTATACATATTAGGTTGCGAACCTATGTTGTAAGTTCGCAAAAATTGAAGAGAAAGAAATTTTCCTGAACTCGGCTTGGTTTGAGTTCGTGAACCTATATTTTGAGTTGGCGAACCTAGTGGAGAAATAAAGATTCTTGAACCTAAACTTACTTAAGTTCTCGAACTTAGTTTTTGAGTTTTCAAACCTTGATTAGAAAATATTCTCCTGACACTATTCTAATTGAGTTCGTTAACCTTAAATCTTAGGTTCGTAAATCTAAAGGTACAAAACGTCCAAAAACTTCTTTTGAATATTCTCAATAGGACATATATAGAGAGGGGTAGTTAGTTGAAGGTGCATATAGCGTGGATGCACTGGTAAGATTCAAAACTTAGCCAATAAAGCAGTTTTGATGCGAAAGCATCATTATTGCGCGTTACTTACTTGAAAGAGATTCTTGATGCTTGAGCATAATTATTGCGGCATTGAGAAACTAAGGGTGCACCATCACGAAAAAATGAAGAAAAGGCCAATGATGCACATTCTTGCTTATCATTTGCAAAAGACCATTTGGCATAAGAGGACTAGGCTATGCTTGGACTTTGGCCTTGCAATATGATTTGGCTTAATTTAGTTGCTCCTGAATCCCTTCTTTGTAGGTTACGTAGGCAACAACAATTAGTTGCAGCACCAGTGATCCAATATTTTGTCACTCATATCATATAATGGGGGATATGATTGGGATATTTTGGTAACTCGTATCACCTGGCTCGGTATATGCAAGAGATGATTGTTTCCATTCTTGATGGGGTAGTTACATTCCCTAGATGCTCATGAGCCTGAATTATACACCCTTGGCTCGATAAAGACCAGTGCGTGTTTTCTGCTCAATGCCAAAGTGAAGTAAGGAAGATGAAATAAGCTTGCAACGGTCTATGCGCAATTCCAATGCATGTGTTATGCCTGGACGGCACTCGAAAGCCAGTGATGCATACCAAGATACATCAGCACCATCCTTTAAGACATTACACCCTTCGTAGAATAATGGTAAGTTACAATGATGAAAATCTAAGTATGGAAATACACTTAAGGCAACATGCTTGGGAAGCATGCTTGCAAAGGCAAATGAACAGCATTTTTCTGGTGCAATCCTCGAGTTATTCCTACGATGGTCTCCCCGTTAAAAACAAGCCCTAAATCGCATTTAAAGTAACCTATTCATCTGATTCTTGATGGATTGATCTCATATTTACTAAAAACTCTCTAATAGCATAAAGTGTATCTCTAAACATGAAAATAAATCAGATAAACAAAAAACTGCATTTTTCTAGTTCTCTTAATTGCTTTGATACACATCACAAAGTACTTTTGATCTAAATGGATGACCAAGTTCAGTAATCTTTGTACAGTTGCGAGAAAGAGATCTTGATTTCAAATAATTGATACTTGACGTTTTGGTCTTTTCTAATTTTGATAACTTTTGTTGTACATATTTTTTTTCTTTTAGTTGTAACATCAAATTAATAGTGAGAATTTTCTGCAGGAATTTCTCAACTACCACGGTCGTAGCAATGTCACAACCTCTGGGAATAATCACTATTTTAGTTGAGAAACATGGAGCATGCTTATGATGGTTAGAATAAAAACATACAATAGACAAAAACCCGACTCACAAAACCTAGTCAATTTCATCACCAGAAGGATCAAGACACAATGGTGTTTGTGGCATATGATCAAAATGAGAGACATGTTGCTCCATTCAGCATCATACAACGCACAACATGTATGGAGAGGAGAATTAGGCAGGCGTTGCACTAGCAAATAGGGCAGTAGACAGAAGTCATCGGAGATTATTTGAAACCATCTTTAGGAATATATATATATATATATATATATATATATATATATATATATATATATATATATATAAGTACGCGCTTTTTAAGACAATGTATAATTGATGACTCCATGGGGTATGAGGGTAACGTACTCACGGATTATTTCTTTTTAGTTTAGATTAATATAATATGCTTTAGAAAATAGTGGGATTTTGCTAAAATATGACATTTTCCCCATAGTATTCATCATATTTTAAATGGCGTCACGGAGAAGGAGGATATTTAAATTAGTTTAAAAAGAATTGTTTTTTCTTTTCTTTTTTTTGTCAATCACCAGTTTCAATTTATTCAAATCAAAATGTTACAAGAATAACAAAAACGTCAAAATAAAAAATAATAGGATCCCTAATACAAATGAAGATATCAATTACAGGTAAATCGCGAAGAGAAAGAGCCATATACCGTAAAGATACCCAATTTTTATAAATGTAGTAGGGAAGGATGATGGTAAATGTGGTAAATTTTGATGTTCTTATGTAAAAGTGTACAAAAATAAAATAATGACTAAATGAAATTGGAAAGCAATACAAACCAGATACAAAACAAACGGCTTTCAATAACAGCTAGAAAGATCAAGAATAATGATAGACACTATGTCACAACACCACTTGCATGATACAATTAAAAAACAAAAAAAAATCATTTTTTGGGCCTCTGACTGTAGAATTAAATATGAAACTAAGAAAAAAAATACAAGCATTACACAGTAAAAAAAAATCTGTGCCTTCAATTCATCAAATCTATCATGATGGTTATCAAGTACAAGCCTAATTTCCTCCATCTAACACTCAAATCAAAGAATAAATTCTTAAACAAGTTAGATTACTTACTCTAATATGTCAATCCCATGAAGTGTTGGTTGTGTGACATCAAGAAGATGAATTTTTCTTTCATGCACAGGCAAGCTCAGATGATCTTGGAGAATCATATCATAGGCATCGAAAAGATCATAATCTGACTCCACAACTTCCACCTTGGCTCTGGAACTTGTCTTCGATGGAGGTGGATAATAACCGGCAATGCCGATGTATCCAAGCAGGTTGGGGAGACGCAATCTGCAGCCAGGACTAGATCTAACTATACCTAGATTACCTTGGTAGATGATAAGGTTTGGGTCAATCATCAGACCAAAGTTAAGTTTAGATATCAAGTCTGTAGGTATATTTTCATCTTCTGAAGAAGAAGAACCGGCTGTAGAAGAAACCATTTTCTGTGTTTGAGAGGGGCTTGTAAGAAGAAAGGATTTTATTTGTAAAGTGTAGTAGACAGTAAAACTGAGTGATTAGGAGGAGGAGGAGGGAAGAAGAAGTTAGTACTTGAAAAAGGTATATTTATTCACCTCGATTAGGGTTATCTTTATTCCGCCTCAATTAGGAATCTGGATTATCCTTATTCCGCCTCAATATAAAACATATTCTCATTACTTTAATGTCAAACAGGGAAACTTATGACCTTATTAGGCATTTTTTCTTTAACAACCCAGGAAGCATTAACAAACAAATATAAAACATATTCTCATTACTTAAGTTTTTGGGTTTGATATAACAAAGACTAACATGCATACAAACAAAACAAGAAACATTATAGGTGAGCCTAAATCTTTATCAGGATCAAAAAAAAAATTGAACATGTTTTTTTTTAAATGGACAGTTATGGTTTTGCAAATTTAAATACAAAAATCAATCTTTTAAAACGTAAGTAATATGTGTGAACCATTATGATGTTATATTCATGCATACTTTGTAACATAAGTAAACGGTGGTGATCAATGTCCTAAACAGTTTCAGGCATAATTCGAGCCAAGATTGCATGAGAAAAAACACATGATTTTAATTATACACCCAACATGAATCACTTCAAATATGCTAATTTATGCAACGGTAAAATGAACACGGTTTATTGTAATAAATCACTTCAAATATGCTAATTTATGCAGTGGTAAAATGAACACGGTTTATTGTAATAAATCATGATCCATAGACAACGTAGTTATACACCCAACATGATGATGGATTCATATAGACACAGTATGACATACTATATAATGGGCAATCATACTATCTAAAACTTTTCTTTAGATGCCAAAATCTTTGAACTACATGACAACCACATATGTACGCATATTGTATAGAATATATACCTGCCGATGTCAATGATACTGAACCCAAGTGATCCTCCTCCCATAAATATCCTTGCTGCAAAATACCTTGTGGATGTCTTGGTTTCTTCCTCTTCACCATTTACGTAATGAGTTGTTAATTCTTGAATACAATATTCATGGGGTATTACATTTCATTTATAGGCAGAGGAAAAGGACCAAGTTCCTAGGATTTTTAATATTAGCTTTTAGTTCTCAACCGTCCAACAAGGAATGGTTAATAAGGTAAGAAAACCTTATAGAGACCTAAGATAATAACTCTGAAATAACGAGGGTACCCAAGTACACCACGATATTTTATATATCAACCTATAAGTCTGATACCTTATGTGATCAACTATAGAAAAAGTAAAGATAATACAACAACAAGGTAATCAATTGATAATAGTTATGGTACAAGACCGATATACTATAAGATCCATATCAAGTGCTTTGGTTTAACGTACAGTATAGTTTACTTTATTATAGCTAAACAATTATAATGCGAAAGTAAAGTAAATAACATAGCAAGATTCTGTTAACAAGGAAACCGAAAATGTAGGAAAACCCCGGGACCTATTCCAATTTTGAATACTCTCAGAATTAAGACGCTATACAAATAAAAAAATCCAACTTCGTTTAGTTGAGAACAAGTAATCTACCCCTACAACTGTCTGTCCAACGCACGTTAATCCCAAGAAAGAAATCACTATATTGAGTAGTTTTATTGATGTAAAGTCTTTTGCACTCAAATGTTTTGGATCGTCTTTCAAACAGTAAAGGAACTAAGTTGTTTAGTAAACACTCTATCAATATTTGAATAAATATATATTGAGTTTTGACTAAGGCACTTTCGTTGAACAAGTAAACTTGTTTGTCAGGTTTAGATCAATCAAGATATAGATTACCGAAGTAATTGAACCTAGATTCACAAGCTATCATATTTTGATATTGAAGAATACCACCAAATGATAATTAATGATCTATACGACTAGTTAATCAAATCTATCATCTTTTTTGGACCCAGCCGATCAAGGTGTGTGCACAAATATCACAAGATGCAAAACTAATAATAAAAATCTTCTTGTCTTGAAATATTCAATTTTCTTCAGTTGAACCTGCATATAAAAATTTATTCCACTTATGATCGATCAAACGTAGAACAAAGTTTGTTAACAATAGAAGATCACAAGTTGTCTTTAGATCTAAAAATAATTATGACGATCTCTTCGATCCTTTGAACTAGTTTGAATGACCTTATATCATAAGAGAAGGTTCTCAAAAATAATAAAACTAGGTGCAATCAAAGGTTCAACATTTGTTAGTCAATCAAATCAAAAATCGAAAACTAAAATAACAATGGAATTATCTAGTTTTGTTAGAACATTGCTCGGTCGAACTCACAAGTGTTTTCATCTCAAGCTTGTTGTCAAATTTAGTTGTCAAAACTATATCTTGATTTCTAGTCTAGCATTAGTTAAGTATCAAATTAGGATAGAAGTGTAGTTGAGAAACAGGCATCGCGGAAGTCATCATTGCGTTCTACTGTTTGAAGGCGAAGATCAACCGAAGCTTTTGGAGAACTTCTTGAACAAAAGGTAAGTGAAGACTGAACCACCTATTAATTTCTCAAGTTATATTCATCTTTCTATATATGAGACGATGTCGCATACCTAATTGGACTATTAAGCATATCAAGAATTTTGAGTCGAGAACTAATTACCAAGTTAAGAAACTTCTTGAAATATAATGACTAAGCTTAATGAACATTTGTTCATACTTGATGAATTTCGGTTAAGGACAATATATGTAATCATTATTGGTTTAATTATTGCAAAAGACTTATGATATATTTGTTCCTTTGTGTTTTTATGGAATCGAGCTGATATTTCATATATGCTCAGAAGTTAAAATCTATTATGTTTTTATAAACTGAAAATAGAATAAACTCTTTAAGAATTTCGTGATCATACTTTTGTATTATTACTGCAACATACACTTCGTAGGATTTTCTTATGTTGAGTCATACCGATTAAAATTAGGGATGTTTTTACTTTGGGTCCCAAAAAAGTGACCAGTGTTGCGTTTGGGTCCCAGAAAATTTTAAATTAGAGTTTGGGTCCTAGGACCCTAGTTGACCGTCTTAAAAGTCTGTTAAACATGGAAACGACTAACTAAAATCTTGACATTCCTTTATTTACTAACTCATCCATTACTCTTATGTTACCCTGAATTATAACGTGAATTTATCAAAAACTACTTCTTCAAAACATAAAAAACACGATAATCAAATTGCAATGGTGAACAGTTGATTAAAAAATTTAACACATACCATCGTCTTTGGTTGATTTTGATCCAAGTACACTAAAATGATCGAATGTTTATGAAAATACCGATAATTTGGAACCTAAAATCAGAATTTTCTTATAAATTGATTGTGTTGGGTTGTTTGATTTTATCTTCCTAAGGGATTTTCTTTCCCCTCTATCTAATTGGTGACTTTTGAAGAAAAGTGGTTGATTGGGGAATAATCAATTTGATGATAATTATCGGGAAACTCCAAATACATCAGCAAGATAGAAGAAAAGGATACCTCTTATTGTATGCCTTGATTTATTTAAGAACTTACGATTGAAATATAAAGATATGGGGGAATTTATAGCTATTGGGATCCTTTTTTAAGCATAGATGGATAGTGAGATAGAGAGAGGAGGCATGGTGGTGGTTTAGGTAATGGTGATGGAGGGAGTTTTTTAGGTTCTTCAGCTTTAATCAAGTTTCTGTATATCAATCCGCAACTATGAATTCCAGTTTGGCTTTTAATCGACACAACCGATCCAGATCGGGAGGTAATAAAAGGTGTTCTATAATATATGGATCGGAATGTAACTAACGGACAGTCACGGCCAAAAAAATTATAAAGTGAATTAAAATAAAAATATTTTTTGTAACAGTCAAGACGGTCAATTTTGGTCCTGGGACCTAAACTCTAATTCAATACTTTCTAGGACCTAAACGCAACAGTGGTCACTTTTTTGGGACCCATAGTCAAAATAACGTTTAAAATTATCTATTTGGTAATAACTGGCGTTGAGATTAATATAAGTCGATATTGAGGACACAAGTTATCTCTTATGTCCCTCATTTTAGTCATATTGTTTTTTTGTTTCCCTTCCTCATCAATGCTTATCCAAATTATAATCAAGTATTGCAGACCAATTTAAAATACAAAATCTCTGAATGATACAATAGAGAACCAGTTTGGGATGGAACCCCATTTGAAGATCAGCCTCTTCTCTTCATTAATTACCTCTTCTGTGTCTTTGTGCCTTTTCTTAACCATTACTCTCTATTCCTTTTCATCCACACTGCCCATAGTATGGCAGCTGAGATTAAGGGCCAAACTTTTTTTGCCTTTATTATTCCCTTTATTGCTGAGCCATTCCTCCAAATGTTCCTTCACTATTGATTTGTAATTCATTCTGACCCCATATTTCTCCAAGAAATACTCCAATAAATATTTTGTGTAAGAACAATGCAGCAGTAGGTGATCCACATCTTCTTCCATCAAATTACAGAGACTGCACCTTATCTCTTATATGTCACACCTTATTCTCAGCAGATTGTTAGTCGTTGAAATTGCATTATGTAGAATACACCACATAAAAACTTTGTGTTCTGTAGGGACATACCTTACCCACACACACTTGTAAGGGAAAATTTCTGATTGATGGAGATTATGCTGAGAGATCAATTATTGATATCCTTCTTTAGTTGTGAACTGAAATATTGTGTCTGCATCAAGATTCTATTCAGGTGTATCCACTAGAATGCCCAAAAGTCCATAAGTTCCTGAATTTCTTCTCCATTAGGTTATCTATTTAGAGAGGTTTTCCAACTGCCATCTTTATCATCTCAGCCACTTCATAATTTTTGTCGGCTGCAATTTTGAAGATTCCTTTGTGGTATATTGATAAGAGAGTTTCTGACAGCTACCTATTGTGCCATAATTTGATTGATTGCCCATTGAAGATTTTCATTTTTGTAGTTCTTGTCGGTAAACCATTTTCCTTTTTGTATACCCTTCCAAAAGCCTTTACCTTGTGGAAGTTTGTATTAGTTTGGATATAGAGAAACCTCTTCAGACTTTGTCTTATGTTGCATCACCTTTGTCCATAATGTCTTCTTTTCTGTAGAGTGTCTCCAACTCTGTTTAGCCAGCAATGCTTTGTTCATGCATCTCAAATTCTTAATGTCTAGTCCCTCATCTTCTTTTTTGTTGTACATTTTATCCCGTATGATCTCACCTATATTTATCATTGTGCTCTTCTCCAAGTTTACTTCGATATCCTATAATAGCTTCATATATTTGAAAAATCATTAAAAAATTCTCCATACTAATTTTGCATCTAAGAAGACCAACATCTGCAAATTTTAGATAAGATACTTTAATGTCATCTCCCACTTGAAATCCTAAGATCATGTTGAGTTGTTCATATTTGTTCAGTAACTTGGTGAAAATTTTAGTAACAAGTAGGAACAAGAATTGAGACATAGAGTCACTTTGTCTAATCCCTTGAAGTATTTAAATTTTGAGGGATATGTTCGATTAACTAGCACCGTGGATTGAGCTGAAGATAGGGACCACTGAATCCAATGTCTCCATTTAGTACCAAATCCAAAACCTTCAAGAATTGCATCAACACAATGCTAATTGACGTTTTCAAAGATTCATGGAGTTTTGCTTTTAAGTCTAGCATTATTAGTTCTCCATCTATTAGAACTCCATCATGTATATGTTTTCCTTTAACAAATGCTCTCTGATGCTATGAGATCAGTTTAGGAAGAAATGTTTTAATATTTCAGTCATTGCTTTGGAGATAATTTTATAAGTGTTGTTCACCAAACTTATAGGAATGAAGTGTTGTGGCCTGACACAATCTTCCTTCTTGGGGATTAAGCAGATGAATGAGCAATTTAATCTCCAGTTAAGTTTCTCCTCCATGTAAAATTCATTGATGACTCCCATAAGATCGCTCATGATTATTTCTGATGCATTGTGGATGCCCCACATCAATATTGAAGCATAATTTATATTTCATATTTGAAATATTTTGAATTTGCGAAGTAAAGATGAGATAAGGTTAGATGAGTTAGTTTTGGTTTTATCATATTTGTAAAGATAAAAGTTATCTCTTCTTTGAGTCTTAATTTTTGTCTCTAGGGAGAATTAGATCATCTTATTCTAGAACCTCAAGTAGATGCCTCTTATTATATTTTTAATTTCTAATTGATATTAGGGAGAAACTATAAGTTGTTAGAGAAAAATTCCCATTTTTAGGTTCTTCCTTTATTCAAAGGGTATAAGAAACTAATTTGGTTGATTATTTATTCATTTGAAATTACCAATTTCAATTTATTTAAATTTTAATAAGCTTCCGATATTCATTAATTTCCCAAACAACCTGCAGTTTTTATATTTGGATACGTAGGTCCGCGGCTGTGGGACCCAAAACTTAACGTGGACAGTGATAATAGAGTGATTCTGGGCAGACCGCCTCTTAAACATCCCCAAAACCGTCATGTGAGTGGGGATGGTGTCACAACAGTTGTGGAGTTGTTTTGGGGGCAACCGGTTTAGAGTTTTTGATGATAATACTACAGTAGAAACTCCATTAATTAATAAGTGATAATTTAATAAGCTCTCTTAAATAATATTTTTAACCCGGTCCCGAATCGGGGACAACGTGCAAATTAATAAATCGCTAAAATTATAAAATAATACACTATTGTAGATCTCACATTAAATATAAATTAATAATTCATTGCAATATTCAATATATTAATGATTTATGAAGACTTTTTCGGAAAATGATTAATTGTCTTCTATTTTTTGTTAAAATCAATGTCATGTTGAATTTCATCTCTATTTTTTCTTATCATCGTTGGCATTTATGGTGTTGTTTTCTCGTAGCTCAGTGAGAAATTATTTAGTGTGATTGCCGCTCTAATAACCTCGTTCCCTGAACTTTCATCATCTTCTCTCCCATCTTTACCAGTTCCTATAGCGCTCTCAATTATTTCTTCATCAGTCAACAATTGCGCAACTTTGTTTTCTTCCTGATATTCAGGAAATCTTAACATTCATCGAATTGCAGTAACCCAACTATTCAATCAAATTTTATTGGCCTTGAATGATTTCACCGTCTATCAATTCATCTGAATTGTCTAAACTAGTGTTATATGTTTATCGAAGTTTACAATGACGCAAAGTGGAGATTGAAGAGTGTTTTAAATAATTTAATATGTGACGGTATATATATATAATAAAAGGTGATTCTTGGTAATTCATTCTCAACTGAAAAAGGTTCTTGTTATCAGTTTTCCCTTCAGAAGTTTATTCAGGTATGTGGCTTGCCTTCTACATACTGTGTCGATGATACCCCCCCCCCCCCCTCACCATGCACTCCCTGGTAATCACTTATTTTGAAGCAAATCCCATACCAATTTTCTATGACTACGAGGGATTCCATCTTGTGGCAATGTAACCATGAGTTTTTTGAAACGCTGATTCAAACGAAGTTTGTATATCTAGATGTTGTCTTCAAAACTCATATTTTACTTTCTGATTTGAATTGTGATTTGTGAATAAAGGTGTCATCTCCAATGGACATGGCTAATAGCCGCATGTGGTTGGAAACAAATCTTCCAAAGATGGCAAAGGTGAGAACATCAAACGCAACTCTAAGCGTGGTCTTCATAATAAAGGTATGTTTCGTAAACCTAAATCTAGCATTACTTTAATTAAGGGTGATTTTTATGTTTGTAAGTTCCTGGCTATATGGAAGTAAATTGTAGACAACGTAAAAACCTTAATAAGTAGTAAGTTAATGCTAATTTAGTTGAAACAAACTAGAACGAGTTCAGTGGAATGATGTCGAAAGGTATTTTAATAACCAATGTGAGAAATTTGTGGGTGGACTCTGGAGCCACCAAGCATGTTTGTTGAAACAGAGACATGTTCACCTTCTATCAGAGGATAGAGGATGTCGAGAAACTCTATATGAGTAACTCATCTGCAACAGAGGTTGCATAAAAGGGAAAGGTCGAGCAGAAGCTCATATCTGTAACATTCTCACATCGAATGAAGTTTTCATGTTCCGGGCATATGCAAGAATCTTGTATCTTGTTATGTTGTAGATGATAAAAGATTGAAGATCTTAAGTGAATTTAGAAAACTTGTTGTAACTAAGGACAGTGATTTTTTAGGAGACGGTTATAAGACTTAGGGTCTTTATAAGCTTAAAGAAAAATATGATAAATTGAACACAGTTGAGTCTTGTGCTTTGTTTTGTGTATTTGAATGTTTTGCATGATATACTTGGAACCATAAACTTATAAGTCAATGCTTAACTGGCTAGCATAGGCTGCGTATCCAAATTTAGTTTGTATTTTGAACCCAAAAGTGAAATCTGTGAAGAATCAAAGTATGCTATAAAATATTTTAGCACAAATGTTCAGAGTAATTCTAATCCTTTAGAATTAATTCAGTTAGGCCTAGTTGACATGGGTTCAACCCAAAACCACTATGGTAAAAGATGGTTTATAACTTCTGTAGATGATTGTACAAGGTACTATCTTGTATACATGCTTAGGGATAATGATGACTCCTTAGAAGCCTTAAGATGTATAAACTTGAAGTTGGAAACCAATTAAAAGCCTTGAACATAACAAATGTATCCTTAAGGAGATGATAATTGCCATATTGATTAGTTCAGGATTACATGCGGCCTTGTGGGGGGAGGCAGTCCTCTTAACTAGTATATCCTGAATAAAGTACCCTTTTAAGGATCAAATGAACCTACATATGGTTTATAGAAAGGTAGATGACCTTCTTATGAATGCGTCAAAGTGTGGGGGTGTTTGACTAAGATTGTAATTCCTCTTCCTAAAAGAACTAGATTGAAACCAAAAATGTTGATTGTGTTTTCGTATAGGGTATGCTGAGTATACTTCTACAAATAGATTTTTGGTTGTGTGTTCTGATTTTTTCTGACTTCGGTGTGAATATTATTACGGAATCTAGGGATGCTGAGTTTTTTGAACATGTTTATTCTAAATATGTACCTCATTAGAAATGTATTGTTGATCCCCTAAATTTATTTTCAAATAGTCAGAACTTATTTTAAAGGAAGGTGAAGTTGATTTTGATCCTAAGAGAAGTAAAATAATTAGACTTGAGACTTCTTATGAAACCGAATTCATAACATGCCTAGCTTAGACTGAGCCCCATACTTGTAAAGAAGCCTTGATATCTACTGAAACCCCATTCTGGTAAGAAGCTTCATTTAGTGAATGGACTCAGACCGTCGGAACCAGACTTGGGAGCTTGCTTTACCTCCAGGGAGTAAGACCATAGGATGTAAATGAGTCTTTAAGAGGAAACGTAAGGTAGATGGAACTGTGGAAAAATATGAGGCTAGGTTGATATATAAAGGATATAAACTAAAAGAAGGTGTAGATTTCATTGATTCTTATTCACTTGTGACGATGATTACTTCTGTTGAGATGCTAATTAATAGCGCTGCCATAAACAACTTGGAGATACATCAGATGGATGTTAAGACAGCTTTTCTAAAATCGTGAATTAGATAAAGAAATTTACATAGACCAACGTAAGGACTTTGTAGTGAAAGGTTGTGAAGACAAAGTTTGTAAGTTGAACAAATCTTTGTATGGTTTTCAAATAAGCACGGAAACAGTGACTTGAAAAATTTGATCATGTGATAATGAGTAGTGGATTTAAGGTAATGAATCTGACAAGTAACTTGTTAAGGATGCCTATGTGATTGTATACTTGTATGTTGATGATATGCTTATACTTGATATAAACTAAGATATAATTAATTCCACTAAAACATACGCTGAATGAGAACGTTGACTTGAAAGACTTAGACCTTGTTGATGTAATCATAAGGATGAGGATTAGAAGATAATCTAACATTTACAGTTTTAGTCATTCTCATTGTGTTGAATTTGTGCTTATGAGATACAATCAGTCTGATTATAAGCATGCCTGTACTCCGCACGATTCTTCTTGTAGACTCGAGAAAAATAAGGGTAATGGAATATCTTAACTTGAATACTCAAGAGTTATAGGATGTCTGATGAATTTAATGAACTATAAGAGTCCAGACATTGCCTATATTTTGAGTAAGTTAAGTATATATACTTGTAGTCAAGAACAAGAGCATTGGGATGCGCTTGATATAAGCATTTTTGTGTCTAATTTGTCCTCAATGTTTCGTATTGTTAGTACTTGTTTTTGTACTTATTATGGTGTTTTATGTGTTTTTAGGTATTTTTTGGAAATAAACATTTTTGGAAAAATCAGCTCGAAAAGTTGCCCGCACCCTTGAAGGACAATTGTTATTCGGACTCTCACTATTGTTTAAGGGGCACCTCAGTGGAACCTGCTATTCGCACCCCAGTTAAAGATAGGGGGACATCCTTTCTTCTTCGTTTAAAAACGATTTTTTGGCGGGAAATGAAGAACAGTTTTCTGTTAGATTTTCAGGCGGAAAAATGAAGGTGTTGTGGTGCGATTCAATCGCTCAAACTTGGTAGGAAGTTGTTATTTAGCCTAAGGAAGGTATTTTGGGTATCGAATTTGATCGGAATTGGATAGAAATATCGATTTGATTCTCAATCTCAAAACAGAGCTACACGGACTGAACACACCCTGTACACGATGTTGTGTGTGTTTTGGCTACGCATGGAAGTGATTAAGGGACGTTCGACGACTTACTAGGCGTGGGGGAGCTGAATTGGAGTGTGCAGAACCAACTCTAACGTGTGACAGAGTTAATTTTGGAAATTATCGTTATTATTGGCAGTGGAGAATAATCGGATTAAATGGAGAATATACGCAAGTAATGTTCGGATTTTTGGTCCTAAAACACTATAAATACAAGGAAAAACAGTTTGGGAGAGGTTATCAAGTGATTGGGAGAGAGTTAGAGCCGAGAGAATCACCAGAAGAGTTCACACAGAAAAAGTTATGCTGCTGTCAAAGGAAGAACACGAAGAACATTGTACAGTCCATGAAAGTCGTTGATTAGTGTCGCATATTTGCGACAATTCTCAGTTCCTTTCCCGCGACGTCGCAACGGTGCTTACAGCACTTCTGAAGTGTCGTCCTTCCCTACCCTTCCTGTGTGTCGCAAAGGACAGTCTTAAAACGATTTCTTGTTATTTCATCAATTGTACTCAACTTTTGAGCATCAATAAAATCTTTTGAGTATTTTTCCAACATGATGATGAGCTAATTATCCCACAACCAAGGCAATGAGGAAGATATTTATTGCATGAATGAGTGGTAACCATTTTATTTTCTCTAATTTATAATTTATAGTTCACTCAATCACTGTTTTTGCAGAGTTCTCAATTGTTTGCATAATTTTCGTCATTAGTTGTGATTCAACTAGATAGGTTATAATTTGATTAGATAATCTATGCTTAGGGGATACAATTAATTTTTGAGAATTTTCCTGATTATATGTGGATTAAGAAATAAGGTACTTAAAAGATAATTAGAGTTTTGGATAATTATCATCATCATTTATGCGTAATAGTGAAATCAGAGTCTTGGTTATTTTCTCATAACTTGAAATCAATTTTTCAATAAGTTTTCTTTACTTCTAAAATTTATTTAAATCTAAAAAAAAAAGTTATTCCCTTCACAAGTTCGAAAAGAACCCCGTTTTTACCACTATACAACAACCATTTGAAAACACATCAGCGCTTAGTAGAGTATTATGGTACCTAAAATACTCTATTACCTTTTGTTTTATTTATGAAAGGTATCTTGTTGTCCTTTATGGACTTTGTGATGCAAACTGGATAGTTGACTCAGAGGAGTCTAAGTCTACGAGTGGATATGTTTTCACTCTAGCAAGAGGGTTTGTTTTTGGAAGATTTTCAGACAAACATATATTGCTCAATTCATTATGGAATCTGAGAGTATTGCGTTAGATAAAGAACGAGAGAGGGACGAGTGCCTAAGATGCCTTTTAGAAGACATTCCTCTCTGGCATAGGCTTGTGCCAGCTATATCTATACATTGTGTTAGCCAAGCTATAATAGTTAAAGCTAAGAAATAACTAATCTCAATCGGCGTTATTTCCATTGATTGGACAAAGTCCAAGGAGAATATCGCGCAACCTTTGACGAAAGGTTTGTACAAAGAGATAATTAAAAATGCATCGAGGTGGTTGGGGCTTAAGCTCATATAGTAAACTTGCCATGAAGGATACTCAACCTTGCTGACTGGAGATCCCATGATCAAGGTTTCGAATGAGAAACTAATTTGTGGTGGGTAAAGGTAAACACTATCAGAGAAATTCATTCTCTGTCCCTTCCCTATGGTGTAGACGTGATAGTGTGACTGCATGTGGATGATGATTTTTTAATAAGTCTTAATGAGTTCTATAGTTTCAATTTAAGATTGAAGTGGGGTGTAGCATTAAACACTCTTGATGGAATTCACCTATCTGAATGAGGAAGTGGGTCGCTTCCTATGAGAATATGAGTTGATTCTCTAGAGCATTCTGAGAAATAGGACACGTCCAGGGCCAAAACGGACACAACGGAACGAGCTTGGAAGCAACCTTGGAGATATCATGCGTGGTTATTATCGTGGATTACACCAAACGCTAGCATTTCAAGACATCGCGTTCACTGTCTAGCAAGTAGTTCCGGTAATCTCTCACTAAGCAAAGGTTCAAGACCTCATGGACACCTCTGCCTATAGTGGTATTTCTTGTTTTTCGCTTTTTTTTTCTATTTTAAATTCATTTTGAGAAAATGAGTTTTATGTTGTTTTTATGGTCTTGGTATTACTAGTTATTAGGACCTAAAGGTCACTAAGGGTTCACTAGTTCATGATTTTTCACTTTGGTGAAAGAAACCTTTAGTCTCACTTGTAAGAAACTAAAGATGAAAGCTCTCTATACTATTATGATTTATGCAATCCATAGTATGCCACTGGGATCAACACACTGTTGTGTGAAAGAGAGGACGTTGAAATGGCTAGTATGAATTCAACACTTGCACGATCCTTCTATCTGTTCAGTCAGTTTGGGTCGTGAGATTGGGATGTTGATTTACCAAGATCTATCTGTGTTTTCATGTTTTATCGAGTTTTCATTCATGTGGGGGATTGTTGGAAAACAATTAATAAAACAATGATTTTTTAAAGTTTTAATAAAAATTATAATTTATTGTTTTCTTTTGTGAATGAAACTTATTAGTCCCACATTGTAGAGTTTACAAGTTTTAGTATTTTTAAGAGACTATATAAATATTTTAGTCCCACATCGAGGAGTTTTTCTTCTTAAGTTGAATTTGTCAATTATATAAACAAGTTCACTAGTTTTGTAAAAGGGATATGAAAAGGAGTTGCTCTATATTTTAGAGGGACTCCTATATGGTAAAGGGGTTGCTCTATATTTTAGAGGGACCCCCAAGGGGATTCTCTATATTTTAGAGAGACCCCAAGGGAAAATATTTTGTATTGCTTTCTTTAGCATTCGATTTTCCTTAATGTTTTTTCGGAGTTGCCAAGCTCAAGTTGAGAATCTACTACATATGCTAGTAGTAGGTGTATTAGGGTGTTTTATCCTGGAGATATCCGTCCTGTGAGGGCTATAGCATCACTCTTGAGTATAGCGGACGCTAATGTCTTAAGGACAGCGTGTTGAACACGCGACTCACTCTGTTTTCCAAAGTTTTGCTCTGTTGTTGTTGCGGAGATATGGGGAGCTTGTTCGTTTCGTCAAAGCAATCACTTCCATTATAAATGAGCTAAGTATCAATAACTTTTGCTTATTTGATTTTTCTTTGTTTTTGATTATTGCACCCAACATTACTTTACATAAACCTATTGATCACTAGATTCTAGAAGGGTAGTAGCAGCAGCAGATACAAACAGAAAATTGCACATGGAGATAGGATATTCATTTAAAACGGTCAATAGACTTGTGAATAAACGGTCAATAGTTTAATACCGAAATACCCCCCATATTTAATTTTTAGGTTATGCTTGTGCCCCTGCTTTTGTTCCCCTAATTCGTGATTCCCTCCGCTGGGTTTTTTTCTTCTCCTCGCCTTCTTGCGCGAGTAATTAAGAGATGAAGGCGCACCCCCTGGCAATGAAACAAAAATCCCATTTTCCCTTTCCTCACTTTTAGTCTTCACAGTGCTGAAACTCATCTGAGGATTAGCTCCATCCTCTCCTACAAGGTTCTTCACATAATCGAGCCGATTTGGCTTATTTCTTAGATGGTGATTGTATTCTTCTCCAAAATGAAACTCAAGATGAAAATGATGGATTTTATCAACCACAACCATAGGAAGAGTATTTGGGTGTCCAGGTATGCTCCAAACTTGGATAATGTATGTTGAATTGGTAAAAACTTCCCAAAAATGTAAATTTTTGAACTGGATTTTGAACATTTCGGTTACATTTATGAAGAACATGTAACCGAACTGTTCTGAAGGTGTAGTTAGGTTTCCCCATGAGATGAATAAGTAACTGAACTCATTTGAAGGTGTAGTTTGGTTGCTTAATCCAAACACGCGGGTTACCGAACTCCATATTAATTTCCAATCTGACTTGCAGCGTTATGTTCGGTTGGTTCCCAGCTAAACGAACTTTACGTATAAATAAAGTTTAACTTAGTGTATAAAGCTGGTTGGTTCTCAAACTGCATGTACCAAGTATCTAACCAAACTAAGTTTAATAAGTTCGGTTGCTTCGCAAACTTGAACCTAACAGCATAACCAACCGAACTTAACAAACAAAAAAAAATATGAAGTTCCAGTGTCTAGTTCGGTTGTTGCGATAAAATTTTGCATGTTAACGAACTATGTTCCTTTTTCTGTTCGGTTACTTGGAAACTTGCTCAACCAACCGAACTAGGAGTTCGGTTGTCGTGATAAAAAATTTATGTAACAGAACTTATTTGTGATTGCAATTGATGTTGTTACATTTCTTGTATATGGAATCCCAACCTACACCAATGGATGATCAACCCTCCCCAATTGGTATGTTGTTCGAAGATACATCTCATCACTATGCTAATGATTTGGTATTTGACTTACCTAGAGGCACTTATCTTATTTTTTTTTTGTCTTCTCCTTAGTCATCTGTTGATGTCTTGAACATCCTTCTAAACACCGTAGAAAGAAGAAACTTGTAATGGTGGATTGAGGCGCATGTTCAACATGTTGTCCTTAAGACAAGAATGCCCTGCTACACTCCAAAAAGGATGATGCTATAGCCCTATTGGACATCTGCCTCCAAGATACAACAATCTCAATAAAGTTTGAAGAGCATACTCAAACCTTATTCTATCTAGAACTTGGAAGCGGAAAACACATGAAACGTACTTAAACCCTCATTTCAAAAACATAGAAGAAGAATAAGTTTTCTCACTCTATCGGCAATAAAAAGAGGTTCTTCTTATATAAAACCCTAACCCAAATCCAAAATAAACTTATCCCGTAAAAACTAAGAGATAAATTTGGAAGGTGTTTTTATTTTTGGAAAAACCGTTTTATTATTAATTTTTATTCACATAAAACTGTATTTTTCCAACAACTATTTCAATCATTCTAAGAAAAATAAGGTAGACGCACATAGATTAAATCCAATCCAAATGTAAATAATAAAAACAGATCTATAAATAAAGATAAAGTAGACAAACACAGACTAAATCCATAATAAAAACAGATTCATAGTTCACAAGATGTATCTAGCTAGGTAAATGGTTTCTCTCATATTGTTAGCTCCTTCTTCCTCACTGAATTACGATGTAATCCTCAAACATAGCATCCCATTGTTTCATGCTGGACTGGCAGATTGTGCTATAATGCATCTCCAGGGTACGGTGAATAAGGAATTTTGGGTGATGACTTCGCATGTACACAAAGCAATTCTTCTCTCCCAAGATACTCTGCAATGGTTGCTTTGGACATTATATATACATATAGATAGATGGTGTCAGGAATGTTCATTTAGTTTAAGATCGAGAAACATACCTTATGTTTATAGTAATCTTCGAAGTGGCTAGTAATATGGCGAATTGACCTAAGTACAAGGCCGTCTTAGAATTTCTGGAGGCTCTAGGCGTGCGTCTAAATGGGGCCTTTTAGGCGTACCTATATATTATAATTTTTCTAAAATAAATTTAATGGTCATACCTATATGAAATTAACAATTAGTATTTGCACACGGAACGACTTTTGAAGCATATTTTACCCATATTCTTATATGTTATTGTAATACATATCACTAAATATAAGGATATGTAATATTTTTTAAGAAACAACATTCTACTTTTACACTCCTATGAGTATTTATCTATATATAATAGAAAAAAGAATTGACATCTTCATTTCTTGGGATTAGAGAAAATAAAAAATATTTTAAATTGATACTTGTTTTTATTTTTATATAGATTATTTGAAATTAGAGAAAATTACTTTTTAAAAGTGTTTACCAAAAAATCCATTATAATATTACATATGAAAATAATATTTAAACGAAAAATACAAAGAATCATATTTGTACTAGAAAAATTATATGTAATAAGATTTTATTACAAACTGTGTTTTTAATACATGGGAAACATTTAGACAATTATTTTAGTAGTAATGCATATAGTAAATACTTTAATGAAGATCATTGAATGCATTATGGATACTTAGTCATTTCTGTTTTAACTGTTGTTTTTTTTGTAATTAATATTAATATTTACATAGTTGTAAATTCTCAGCAGCAGCTACTTCTTTATATTATCGTCTACGGAATTCCTTTAGTTGAATTGTACATTGAAAATAATTACAACAATTTATCTTTATGAATAGATCTTCTATGTATTGTTTTCCATGATATTTATATTCTGTCATTTTTTCATTGTGGCCGATCTCATGGTAATCTTTAATAGTTATGCTTATAACTCTCATGTTCTTCCATGAATAATTAACTAAAGATGAATTTTTTTGACGATTGATCCATGTCTTCTATCTTCTTTTGAGATTTGTTAAAATTAGATAAAATTATTTTTATAGTAAAAAGATCGCCTTAAATGTTCTATTTTGAGAATGATATAAATGGAGGTGAATTCTTATAGTTGAACTGGTGTTTAATTAACATATCTTTGGAGGGGAGTGTGTTTGTAGAATTTAGGAGAGAAAAGTCCCTTTAATCTCTTTAAGGTGAAAGAAACTAAGTTGTGAAAATTAGTGAAATTATCATTGACGATATGATAGAACTCTTAGTGTCAATTGTTCTCCTAATGGCTTAATTCAAGAAACCCAATTCTCATCACCTCTGTCAACTTTGTGACAAAAAGGGTGAGAAAAAATAATAATTTAATACTAATGATATATGGTTTTTTGAAACATTATCTTAAGGGGCGAGTTAATTAATATGTGTGATCATCGTCCTATCTAGCAAAAATTAACATGTAAAGGCTAAGGGGGAGTACATGTCAAAATAATAAGTAGTATCTCTATATGTTTGAAAAAGTATATTGTGCTTAGAAGTGACAAATGATATTACTCATTGGGATAAAAATAATATGCGAAAATGAAAGTCATCCGTATGCAAATTCTGAAGGGTAGGAATATTAAAGTTGTTATCTATCACTGTCGAATCTTCAATTGCTTGTACTCAACGAACACATGAAGAACCGTAGAAGAATAAAATTGAACTTTCAAGAAATCAAGAAAGTATCATGGCGTTTGTACTAAAAGTAAAACTTATCAAAGTCCATATTATTTCAAAAAATTTATCACCATAATTGATAAAAGGGAGATATTGTTAGATAGAATGCTCGGTTGAACCTCTATGTATTGATATGAAAAGTATGTTGTCAAATTTTGATGCCAAAATTATTTCTCAATTCATAACTTACTAAACTTAGCTTCGGTCTAGATATATTAGGTAGTAAATTCTTAGGTTCATCCAAGCTACTCACGAAGATTAAAGATTGAAGATTACATGAAGAACTTCATCAAAGGTTAGTAAAAAAGATTGGTTTTTATTTCAGATTGCTTTTCCTTTTATCTATCTATCATAACAAAACCGAAGACTTTAACAAAGATGGTTCTTGTCATAAACTAGATGTTCAGCTAAAGTTTAGTGAAGTTTCGGTGTCAAACTCATGTTGTCGCTTTTTTCGAAACTAACATCAAGTAATTATTATCACATGAGTTTCGAAAGTATTGGTTCGCAAATCTATATTTAAGAAATTTATTTGAAATTTGAAATTTATACATATTAGGTTGCGAACCTATGTTGTAAGTTCGCAAAAATTGAAGAGAAAGAAATTTTCCTGAACTCGGCTTGGTTTGAGTTCGTGAACCTATGTTTTGAGTTGGCGAACCTAGTGGAGAAAGAAAGATTCTTGAACCTAAACTTACTTAAGTTCTCGAACTTAGTTTTTGAGTTTTCAAACCTTGATTAGAAAATATTCTCCTGACACTTTTCTAATTGAGTTCGTTAACCTAAAATCTTAGGTTCGTAAATCTAAAGGTACAAAACGTCCAAAAACTTCTTTTGACAATTGTTGTACTTTTACTTTTAGCATGGCACATGCTCCACGATGCATCATTTTAATGAGATGAAGCGTCATTTCGATATAAGGTTGCGAGCTAAAAGGAATATTGTCCAAGGGACAATATCGCATCATCATGGTGCATTATGCAGGTTACATTGTCCAATGGCTAATATCACATTATCATGGTCCATCACGTCAGTGGTGGCTGCCCGAGGAAATGTTGCACCATCGTGGTGCATCACTCCATTGGGTGACTGGACGAGCGCAATATTGCACCATGATAGCGCATCATTCAAGTTGGCTGTCAGGCCAAAACTGGATTTTGCACCACCATGGCGCATTGCAGAGGATGCATGGCGAAACGACCATCAATAGTGAAGCAGCATGTCAATTAGTCCCCAAATTTTTAGTTATAGAAATCTCAATAGGACATATATAGAGAGGAGTAGTTAGTTGAAGGTGCATATAACGTGGATGCACTGGTAAGATTCAAAACTTAGCCGATAAAGCGGTTTTGATGTGAAAGCATCATTATTGCGCGTTACTTACGTGAAAGAGATTCTTGATGCTTGAGCATAATTATTGGCATTGAGAAACTAAGGGTGCATCATCATGACAAAATGAAAAAAAGGCCAATGATGCACATTCTTGCTTATCATTTGCAAAAGACCATTTGGCATAAGAGGATTAGGCTATGCTTGGACTTTGGCCTTGCAATATGATTTGGCTTAATTTAGTTGCTCCCGAATCCCTTCTTTGTAGGTTACGTAGGCAACAACAATTAGCTGCAGCACCAGTGACCTAGAATCCCATCCCCGCCCCATCCCCGCTTCACTAATTTCGGGTATTACCCATACCCAACCCCAACCCCGTTTGTACGGGTAAAACCCTATCCAATAGGGGCGGGTACCCACGGGGATGGGTTTGGGTGGGGCAAATGGTCATCCCTGTGTCCGGTAAACATTTTTTTCTTTAAGATTAAGATGGTTTAACAATCAAAATATGGAAATTAATAACATTAAATATTTTCGTTTATTTTGTTATTTTTTTAGATTAAGATAGGTATAAAAATCAGATTACGGGAATTTATAAGATTTCCCAAATATTTTCTGTGGAAATATGGAAATATATAATATTTTCCGTAAAAGAATCTCTATTCATGTAAACTATTAGGAGTAAATACTTTAAAAACAAATTTATGTCGTCTTAAAAATATTTCCTATTTATTTTTCTTTTTTTACAATTTTAAAAATACTTTTTTAATACTGTAACAGATCTCTTGAATCATAAAAAAAATTAATGCATATCTTAAAAATCAAAACTCTTAAATCATTAATAAAAACAAAATTAATGCATATTTTTTTCATATTCGCGTATAAATACATTTCATTTCTACACCAAAATAAGAATTTCAGCAGAGAGCCATGGGTACTTCTTCTTCCTCCTCATCATCAATTTCCTCTTCTGCTTTATTGCTTCTAATTTTTCTTATTCTCGTATCATCATCATCATGTTTCATCTCTGCTACTTCATTCTCATTCTCAGATCATAAACGTAACACGAAGCCGGTGGGTTTTACAGCGCGTTTAATTCATCGTGATTCACCAGAGTCGCCATTCTATGACCCTAAACTTACAGATGCTGAAAGAATGAGGAATGCAGAAGAGCGATCTATGGAACGGTATAACCACTTCACAAGACGTCCTAATGATGTGCGAGCTCCTGTTGATTACCGCACATCCGCATTCGTGATAATTTTTGGTGTAGGTACACCTCCAGTCGACACTTATGCCTTGATAGACACGGCTAGTGATATGACGTGGATCCAGTGCAGACCCTGCGAACAATGCTACACCCAGGACAAAGGAGTACCCATATTTGATCCTCGCAAATCCTCCAGTTATGTAAAAATAGGATGTGAAGATCCATTATGCAATGGAGAATATCCTGGCCAACTCACGTGCGATAGAGACGGCATTTTTTGCAGCTACCACCAGAGCTATTATGACGCTGCGCAGTCAGAGGGGATTTTGTCTATTGATAATTTCAGCTTTCTAGATGATACTCATTTTGATGGGACGAAGATCAAAATACAATTACCATTTGGCTGTGGACACAATAACACCTACCCGAATGGTGATTATGGAATACCAGGAGTTTTTGGTGTAAATAAAGATGCTTTGTCTTTCATTTCACTAAACAATATCGACCGCTTTTCCCATTGCTTTGCATCGATATACAGAAAGGGATCGCCAAAAACAAGTCTAATACGCTTCGGAGAAGATGCAATTATCACCAATGAAACCACTCCGATGGTGGGATTTGGGAATAAAAGTTTTCCACTTTATTATGTTAGTTTGGAAGGAATCAGTGTCGGCTTGACAAGGCTTAATATCCCACAAGGAACCTTCCAAATTTCAGAAACGGGTTATAGAGGAGTGATTATTGATACCGGTACGACCAACACAAATCTTGCTGGAGATGCATATGATGTATTGCTTGCAGAATTGGAGAAACGGATTATACTGGAAAGGGTGTCTATCTCTAATTATGAGCTGTGTTACCTGGTTGAAACCATGGAACAAGTGATTAATGATTTTCCAAAGATAACTTACCATTTTACTGGTTTGAATCATACTCTAGATGTTTGGAATGCTTGGTCACTCTACAGTGGTAAATATGGCCTCACTGTATGCCTAAGGTTCAAGCGAGCAACAGATGATCTGACAATAATAGGGTTTCAACATCTACTAGATGTTAATGTCGGCTATGATTTGAGAAACAAAGTAATTTCTCTCCAAAACGGGGATTGCACCAAAGAGTAATTAGTCTTTCAATTATATAATGTATCTACTTATATGGAAACCCCAATTTCTTGGACGATGTTTTGTTTCCTCTCGGATCATCATCATGTTCCATCTGTGCTACTCCATTCCCATTCTCGGATCATAAACCTAAAATGAAATCGGCTGGTTTTACAGCGCGTTTAATTCACTGTGATTCGCCATTCTATGACCCTAAACTTACAGACGCTGAAAGAATGAGGAATGCGAAACAGCGATCTGTCGAACGATATAACCACTTGGCAAGACGTCCTAACGATGTGCGAGCTCCTGTTACTCACCGCACATCCGAGTACGTGATAAGTTTTGGTGTGGGTACACCTCCAGTCGAAACCTACGCCTTGTGAGACCCTGTGGCAGCTGCTTCCCCCAGGAAACAGAGGTAGCCATGTTTGATCCCCGCAAATCGTCCATTAATGTAAAAGTAGGATGTGAAAATCCATTATGCAATGCAGAATATCCTGGCAGCCTAACGTGCGATTTGGATGGCGTTTATTGCCAGTACGACCAGAGCTATTATGACAGTGCGCAGTCAAAAGGGATTTTGTCAATTGATAATTTCAGCTTTCTAGATGATACTCATCTTGGTTGGAAGATCCAAATACAATTTCCATTCGTCTGCGGACACAAGGAATCAGTGTCGGCAACACCAGGCTTAATATCCCGGAAGGAATGTTCAGAACTTCAGAATCGGGTTACAGAGGAGTGATTATTGATACTGGTTCGACCAACACAGATCTTGCTTGCGGAATTGAAGAAACAGATGATACAGCTGAAAAGGCAGTATCTCCCCAAGTATTATGACCTGTATTACCTGGTTAGGATGGAACAGCTTAATAGTATTCCAACTATAACTTACCATTTTAGTGGTTTGAATCATACTTTAGAAGGTTGGAATGCTTGGGCACCTGTTATTTTTGATGGATATTGCGCCACCGTATGCCTAAAGTTCAAGCGAACAACACGTGCTCTGACAATCATAGGGTCTCAACATCTACAAAATGCACTTCTTTACTCGAAAACATCCCGATCTGACTTAACCCGGAAACATTGAGATGAACATAAACTTTGATCATTCATTAAAATTGATGATTAGAATTTTCCAAATTCAAAAGGACTGCAACAAGTACAGGCAACCACACCTATGAGATATGGTGCCCAAACATATTTATTCCCAAGTGTGATTGAAATTGCTATGCTAAATACAATCATCACACAAACAACTGACACTCTAAGAGATATAAGACCGTACTTGAGCCTGATTGGGATTATTGACTCGAATGTCGCTTCCGTATGAGTCATGCCAAATGCAGATAAGAACACTTGAATCGAGTAAGCAGAAGAAAACAGAGCAATAGCATCTAACACCATGAATAAGAGGAACAACTTCCTTCCCAGGAATATTGGCTTTCCTTTGTTAGTCGCATCACTGTCACTGAAATTTCCACCAGGTACTGTGAACGCTGCCGCAAACGCAACCGCAGCTACCAGAGCAGCCACTATTAGACATGACTCTGCTACGCGTAACATGTATGCATCTGCTTTTTTCACTAAATCTTTGTGCTCCCGAGTGAAAACCTCCTGAGGAGTTTCTCCTCAATCATTTCTCACTTTTCTCAGAGCAGGTGGTACCCTCTTCTCCACTTTCTTTACAAACAAAAACCCCAAAAAACAATCAGTAAGTATACAAGTTATACAACTTCAATTTTAGAAAACTTCTGTAGATGCCAACTTTTGCTATATGGACGCTGTGGACTTATAAGAAGAGTAAATTATGGAGGTGTACCTTAAACCATTTAAGCTCCCCTTGTATTTGTTTAACAGGGCTACGTTTTAGTCGAAAAGGAGGCGCAATTTTTGCAGCAATATGTAAGATATTACCGCCGTTTGAATCCACTACGCGAGTAATTAAAATCTTCTCATCGGCGTTCATGTGATCGTACAAGAAATCAAAAATATTGTCTTGTCTGTTCTCGGCCGCCAGTTGAAATATGCTTCTTCCCTTGTGAGGAAACCAAAGCTGATCCGGATAAGTTGAAATGCACTTCTTCACAATTTCAAGTGCACCATTTTCTGCAGCGGTTTGTAGGAAATTTGAATTGAAGAAAAAACGATGCATGTCTTCCTTTGCCATACGCGACATTTCTTCAAAAATGAGATTTACCAACTCAGGGAGAATAACAGAAGATCTCAATTTTTCACTGCGACGAGCTGCAAACGAAATCAATCATCTTACTTCAGTAATTTTAAGGGGGGAAAAAGGCTTAATCATTTATGCTCCCTGTGAAGATTATAGGAGGCATACCTCGACAATTGGGGCCAGGATACAATAGCTTTTCAAGAAATGTAGATGGCTTATTGACAAATTTGTACTGCTGAGTAGCTACAAAAGAGTGGAGGATTTTACTCATTTGAAAGCATAACTGATCGAGGTAATTAAAATAAGTCGGGTGGAGGCTTTAATGATTTCAGAGGTATATACTCACGTGATGATTGGAAATACAGTGCAGATTGTTGAGCAGAGGCCAGCCTTCTCGCAGAGCCCTTTTCTGCTAGAACATCTAGCATAGTTTTGCCATCGCCCTCTCTAGCAGTTGCTAAACTTGGGTGTTTACTGATTAGAGTATATGCCAATTCTGTAAATAGAAGCTTTGAGAACAATTATCTTTTCAGGATAAATTTTTGATGTGGGCGTTCTTTGATGGGGCATGAGGGACAAATCAAGAATTGACATGTGTTTTTCATATTAATTGATTCCAACAAATTTTGTTTCCAAAAAAAAACAAGACAAGTTTATTTTTTGAGAAAATATTGGTTATCTTAATTGCTTATATTTTATCTTTGATATTTTTGGCAACAAAATTAGTTGAATCAATTAATATGAAAAACACATGTCAATTCTTGATTTGTCCCTCATGCCCCCATCAAAGAACGCCCACATCAAAAATATATCCTTTCGGCTATACTCATGTGCACAATTTTGTTCTTAACCTTTAAATTCGAAGAAGTTAAGCATAAAGTGAGGATATATGCGGAATAAACCAAAGAACAAACTGCTGAAAAATAACCTATTATGATCTAAAGATGTACTTGTAGAGTTAAAAAACTTAAACTTACCGTATAAACCAGCACGAGTTACACTGCATATATGATGAGCTCCCAAATGACCTTGAAAGGAACTTGAATCTTCATCTTTCATAACACTGCTTAGGTATCTAAAAATCTCTCTATGCTCTACATTGACATGCATAGCAGCATTGAGTAGCGGATTCAACCCCTTTTTGTTACATATATATTTTAGGTTTTCATCTTTTTGCACCATTGCTTTAACAGCTTCATCAAGCCCAGCAATAACAGCAAGATGAAGATCTGTATTACCATCGTATCGATCTTTCAGTTCAAGTGCTTCTATGGACATGAGTTCGACCAGTATCAGTACGAATTCTGAGTGTCCTGCACCAGCTGCAATATGCAATGCAGTCCTTCCACAAACTGTGATGGGAACTTCCACTGAACCGGGGTGACTTTTTATGAAATCTCCCACTGATCTCCACTTATTTCCATTGCTGCATCTAATAAAGGTCGATACAAATCGTGGTTCCTGCCATTTTCTGTATTAAGTTTCAACATGTTAATCACCATTTGACATGTTTTCTTACATTGCTCACAGAGGAAACATCTAAGAAAATTACATAAATAATAGTTAACTATCTGGAGGATCATTTGTGTAGTCTTTTTGTCTGGTTGTTTGAAGTGGGGTATACAAAATGCTTGGCACAATCTGACTCTACGCAACAATAGATGAATTTGATCTCAACCAAGGGGGTCTAGTACTTTACATAGTGTATAGAATTTTCAAGATAGACGTCTGCCCCGAAATGCACATCTAGATCTATGTGGTTAAGTAGAAGCATTGTTAGTACTATAAATTTGGCACCAAGGAGGCTTATACCATTTGTATTTTGTAGTACATGGATCCTAACAACTGATATCACAATCAAAATTGGCCAAAAGTAGACTTGGGTAAAGAGGACATCATCCGGAGCAGGCACAAGCTGAATAAAGCAGAGCTCAGGGTGGGTTGCACTCAGCAACTCCAAGGGTCAAGCAGTGAACCACAACTTCAGAATTCTTGGAGGGACATCAACATTAACTTACATTGCTATACTATAACTTGGTAAAAGAACATGGAAGCGTAATGGAGTTAGTAAGTACCTGTTGTCTCATAACAGTAACCGGACTGCGTTGCTCTACTGATATACGAATTTCGTTGGTGAGCGCCCCTTCAGTGGCCATAAATCCCCTTCTTTCCATGGCTTAGTCTTTGCTGGTACTACTTTGGTTACTTTCAACTCACACACCACTTCACCTGGAAAAGAACTTTGTTATAAAAATAAAAATAGAGGGAGAGAAATTGTTTGTAATCTGGAACTCTGGAACTGAAGAAGAGAAATTATAAGTGATTGATGATCATTAGAAAAATATTTAGACCTTGACTTCGTAGATCTAATGTAATTTAGTCTTGATGATATAATTTGTTTTATGTTTTCAAGGATTCTTAATTACGGTAAACAAATTATATAACGTATAGTTAGCATTGATTAGTTCTGTCACTGGAGTGTTAATGGCTTCATTAGTCTGACTTTGTATGTACACCCTTAATTAGGTGCACATGTCTGAATTTAAGTCTGATCCAATTCCTTAAGGCAAAAGGCACTGCAAGTGCAAATCTAACATATGAAGATTTTGCCGATGGGACCCTAACTCAGTGTGCTCATCGTTCGAACATTGGTCTATTTCTTCCAACTAAAAACCAGAAAGATAAGCAATAACTAACCAAACGCGCGTTTGATGGTTCTTAACCACTCCCAGTACATGGTCAGGAACAAGATCTTATACAACGTACAGACTCAAAGGTCAAATTTATAAACTACTCATTTTACTGTACTTCTTTTTATCTTTTTTTTTTTGGTTAGGAAAAAGAATTTCATTGATCAGAAAAATACAACACTTGGTTGAGAAATGCAGGAGTATGATCCATCCACTCACAATTACATAACCTTCTAAAATGTTCAGGTTTGGACCGGAAAATGAAGTTTCTACCAACTCATCCAACTTACTTGAGAGCTTGACAATTTCTCAAAAGACACCTTACGGCACCACAATCCCACAGGCACGGGCTACCACATCCTATCTTAAAAAGAAGGTTTACAAGGTTATCGAATCACCAAAGCAAAAATGAACTTCGCCAAAATGGATTAGACATATCCGTTATACAACTCCAAATGTCCAAAACGAAGCTCTCCAACATATTTAACCCTAAGAACTACAATCTCATAAACCTATTGAAAGTACAATGGTTCTTTATAAACCGAGAAAAAACAATTATAGCAAAACCGCATCTCACAGTTTTTTTGGTGGATCCCAATGAGCCCAGCCCCTCGGGAGACGTGTAGAGACCATGCATTATGTGTGACCCAGCCCCTCCAAAAACCGCCACACACATTGCATGGGCCCTGTACGTGTCCCGAGGGACTAGGCCCATTGGGACCCACAAAAAAAACTGTGAAATGCTGTTTTGCCATAGTTTTTTTACCACTGGTTAAAGGTAATGCTATGTCTGCAGATTAAGTCACCAATATTGTTGGCACTGCAGAGAGCCAGTCCTCAGCAACAGCAAGAACTGAATTTAGCCACAACTTGCACTCTCTCAACCATCTATGCTAACTCAAACCATACTCGTACAGACACTACAAAAATCAAAATTATGCACGGTTAACTCATTCAACCTACTTAACCTACAAAGTCTAAATCATTCTCATTTGGCATCATGGGCATCAGCTAGAAAAAATATCAACAGTCTAGTAGCCCAATCAAGGTTATACATAAGCAATTAACAGCTACTGATTACTCAGAATGAGATAATCAACAAGTATAGCTCGTCACTCTTTTAACATAATATACCTCAAAGGCTCAAAAACACCAGGCAGCTCCGTTTCTCAATCCAACAAAGAAATATGACAGTACCTTAACAGCTACCAACTAGCCTAGAAAACAAATGTGCAGAGGATATAAGCAACATGCTAACTAAAGAAAATTTTGCATTAGGGAAACCAAGTCAGAATACAAGCCAAACATAATATCATGTTCCAAAGATCACCCTACCACTGTATGTCATAGTGCTACTTATCCAATTATCCAAAATTGTACAGGAGATGGAGAACTTATCAAACAAAGACTAAAACTATTGTACATGAGAAAACTTGAAAACAAAACACGTAACAGTTTCAGCATAGTAAGGCAAAAGGATATCTTAGACAAGTACATCACTAGTATCACTATTTCTAAACTGCAAAGAGACATGAAGAAAAAAAGTTGATAATATGGAGGAGCCCGTAGAGTTGATATGGCTAAAATGTCCATGCAAGAACCATAGAGTAGATACGGCTCCAAATGGCTTATTTTAGTCGTATCATTCCAAAGCCACCAACAGAATTTATCATTTCCCTTCATAATCCGGTAACAATACCATGTTCCTTAACTTGAAACCACATGCAACAAATGTGAGACGTCGTTAGTAGATAAATTGGAACTGAATTGAACTCATTATCTGCGAGTACCACATCCTTATGGTTGTCTGGCCGCTGCCAATTGGATTTACGATTTACACTAGAGGAAGGTTAAAGCCTTCACACTCGAGTAACCAAATAAATGCAATTGTGACAACAGACACCTTTATCACCAAGATCACCAAGTTAAGAGAAAGACGTCAATATTGTTAATCTAAAAGCTACCAACCAGCCTAGAAACTCTAATGTGCAGAGGATATAAGTTAAGGCCTGTCAAAGGGAATTTGCGTAAGGAAATCAAGTCAGAAATACAAGTCAAACATAAGGTAGTGCTTAAGATTACCCTACTACTACATGTCACAGAGCTACTAATCTAAAATTGTACAGAAGAAAACTTAAAACTGAACAACAAAGACTTTTTTGCACAGGTAAGTGTTCTGTGAATTTTTTGAATCAGAAATGATTAACTTACAGTGGGTATTCCCGTGAAAAAATCCCGTGTGAGATCGGAGCCAACCACCCTTGGATCCTCACTGAAGTATTTCTCGGGAATTCCCACGGCCAGTCTAGAATCACCCTTTAAGCATAGTAAAAAAGTTGGCAGATATCCTAGATTACAACAAAAAGGCATGTGATTTTGAACAGAGAAACAAATTAACAGTTTCAATGCGCCAAAAATATGAATAAAACAGGTTGAATTTGTGATGATGTCCATGACCTAGAGAAGGCTGAAGTCAACCATTTAAGAACCACAATATAACACTAATACAGTTCCAAAATGGCTTTGGCTCATTTCAGATATCTCCATGTCATGGCCACCCAAACAGAACTTATCATTCCCCTGATCCAATAACTATACCGTGTTCCTTCCCTTAAAGACGTGCAACAGGCACAAACAGTACCAATATTGATAAGCTAAAGGCTCTCCACTAATAAAAAAAATAACAACAAAAACAGACTATATGTGGTGATATAAAGCAGTATATATGTGAGATGGAGTTAGTAGACAAATCGGGACTGAATTAAACCCGTTATCTGCGGATACCACATCCCTACGGTTGTCTGGCCGCTACCAATTGAAAAATCAATCGGTTTTCAATGTGAGCATCACTGGTCTACACGAAAAGAAGGATAAAGCCTTCGCACTCAATCAACCCAATATATGCAATCACGAAAAACAATAACACACACTACTTATATACCAAATTAAGTCACAAATGATATTAATAATACTTGATGGCCATAAATAGGAAGAAAAAAACATAATGAAACTGTTTCTAATTATCCTACCACCATGAGTCATAGTCTTAAGCAGTATAGACCAAGTTCAGTCACTTTAATGCCCTAATTGATCTGTTTAAATCCGTGATATCAACACTCAATTAACAGAGACTATTCTAGATTCTGAAGCCTAAACCCCATCTATACATTATTTCGGAAAAATTAATACCTAGGTAATCACGTCTAGAACATGTCAAAATCATTTACATAAATCAAATCACAAAACCCTAGTCATGCTAATAGAAATCTAACATAACCCCAATATTAAGCAGGCAGCAACAACACAATTAGAAAAAGAAAACCTCAACATTACCAGAATCTATGTTAACCAATAGTCATGAGCACATGTAGCTCTTTCAAATGCTATCCTACTATACCTCAAACACACCAGGCAGCTCCCATTTGCATAGACCTTATGAAATAAGGACTACACTACAGTACAAACCAGATATATGGTGGTGTTTAAGATTACCCACCCGAATTGTACTGGAAGCCTTATAAATAAAGACTATATTTTGCATGCGAAAACGTAAAATTTAACAACAAAGACTTTAACTATTTTTGTACAGGCAAGTGTTGTTCTGTGAATTTTTAGCATCAGAAATGATTAACTTACCGTGGGAAATCCGGTGGAAAATCCCATGTGAGAGAGGGAGTTGGACCACTTCAAATCCCTTGGATTCTCACACGGGATTTGCCTCGGGAATTCCCACGGTCAGTGTAGAATCACTACTTTGGCGTAGTAAAAAGGCTAGCGGATCTCTTAGAACAGGCACGTGATTGTAAAGAGAGAAATAATATATCAACAGTTTCAATGCAAAAGAGATATGGATAATGTCCATGAAATAGAGCCATTCAATAACCACAATAAGACACTAGTACAGTTCCAAATATGGCTCAAATTTCAGTTATCTCCATGTCTTGGCCATCCACACAACTTATCATTCCCCTTTACGATCCGATTACTATGTTCCCTTCCCTTACAGATAAGCTAAAAGCTCTCATTTAATCAAAACAGAATAACAATGAAAACAGACTAAACTTTGATGAAACGCACTGTATATGTGAGATGGAGTTAGTAGACAAATCGGGACTGAATTAAACCCGTTATCTGTGGATACCACATCCCTACGGTTGTCTGGCCGCTACCAACCGATAAATCAATTGGTTTTCAATGTGTGCATCATTGGTATATACAAGAGGAAGGATAAAGCCTTCACACTCAACCAACCCAATAAATGCAGTCTCAGAAACAAGAACAGGCGCCACATACCAAATTAAGAAGAAAAAACCAACCAATATTGATAAGCTAAAGGCTCACTATAACAATGAAACCAGACTAATTGTATTATATATGTGAGATGGAGTTAGTAGACAAGTCGGGACTGAATTAAACCCGCTATCTGTGGATACCACATCCCTACGGTTGTCTGGCCGCTACCAACCGATAAATCAATTGGTTTTCAATGTGTGCATCATTGGTATATCCGAGAGGAAGGATAAAGCCTTCACACTCCATCAACCCAATAAATGCAATCTGAGAAAACAAAAACAGACACAACATATGTACCAAATTAAGAAAAAAGCTCACATGATCATATATAAGAAGAAAATAACGTAATGGCAGTTTTCCTGATTATCCTATTACCACGAGTCAGAGTCTTAAGCAGGTCATAGTCTTAAGCAGTATAGACTAGATTCAGTCACATTAGTGCCGTAATTTGTCTGTCATTTAACAAAGACTGATCTGAGTTTCAAAATCTAAAGCCCTCATATACACATTATTCCAGAAAGATTAAACTTAAAAACAACCACTAACTGTAATCATACCTAAAACAGCATTCACACATATCAAATCACAGAATCCTAGTCACTCAAATCACTACATTTCAACAAATGATCAGAACCCATAATTAAGCAGGCTGCAACAACACAGGTTAGAAAATGAAAATTTATATATCACCAGTATCTAAGTATAACTATGAAAATACTTAAATGTAACCAAGATTAAGAAATCAAGAGACAATATGATACCAAAACTAAGATTCAATTTCAGAAACCCATTAATCCATAGACAAAAATTCCATCCATGAGAAATATACAACTTCTCAATCAAAATACTTTTTTAAAAACCTAAATGTACTTGGAAAATAAAAAACATATAATTCCTGTGAACACTGTTGAAACCGCATGATAATCCCCTGGCACTACCTCCCAAAATGAAAAGAGATGCTTAAAACCTGAGTTTAGTGAAGAACCACCTGTTTTTACCAGTTTTGAACCTTTCCTCCAACCTCTTCTTAGTCTCCTTAGCAGCAGTAACCTTCTTATCTCTGGATGTCAACGCATCAGCTGTAACAACATCTTTAAGATCCACATCAAGATTGTAACGAGTTGGCATGATGTGATTGTAATTCACAACCTTGATGAAAGCTTTCACTCTCGATTTCTTTGCTGTCTTCTTTGCTGAATCTTTACGGATGACTTTCTTTGGGTATTTCATGATTCCAGCTACCAAACAGTGACCATAAGGACGCTCACGAGTTCCTTCATCGAATTGCTTCACAATCACTGCTTTACGACCAGCGAATCGACCTTGTAAGACGATTACGGCCTTGTTTGGTTTCAAAAACTTCACCATTTTTGCTCCGCCTCTTACCTCCGCCGCACTCTGGTTTGATATGAAGAAACTGTGTTTTTATCTTTATGGGAATAAGAAGAGATTATGAAACCCTAGAGGGCTGATATATCCGAAGAAAGTTGCTATATTAGACCTAGAGTTTGTTGGAATTACACTAGTGCCATTAGGGTTTTCTTCTTTTTGGGAGTAGAAATGTTTGGGTTCTTTAGAGAACAGGTTTAAAATTAGATGTGCGAGACATGATGATTTGGTGCCATCTTTACCTGGTCAATGTGGTCGTAGTGCGCCTAACCCCGGTATTGGTAAGAAATTCGAATGTGTATGGCCGGTTTCTATGACCCATCCATTTGCCATGCCAATTGGCTTGGTAAACCGGCCGTATCATTATGTGAAGAAAGTTAAACGACCGAGTCCCAATCGCTCCGGCTTCAACTTGATCACCTGGTCGAGTTTGCATCGGTAGAGACTTAAACTCGACCTCATGCGGTGGGTGTTTTATCGTTTAAAAATACCGTCTTTCTCTTTAGTTTTCATTCACAAAAAAAAAAAAAAATTCTTTCTTTCTTTAGAGAGCAAAACATAGTGATTTTTTTGCTTAAAATGAGTAGTTCCAAAACAAATAGACAAAGAAAAAGAAACAGGCTAGACAAAGGGAAATCTGTTGCAAATAGTGATACCGTATGAGTTCAGGATAAAGAAAATGGTTCGCAAATGTTAGGCAACTGGATGGACCTAGTGTATTACCTATGCATTTATCTAACCACCTCGAGCAAGTTGGTTTACCTAAACTAAGAGGTGGATGGTCTGAGATAACCGAAGTGTTTGGATTCCTCCTCGAAGCTGTTCAAGAATCCTTGAGAAGATATCCTTGGCAACATTTATATTTCATGAAAGGAAAAAATCACAGGACCCAAGTTGTGCGATTTATAGTTGAATGTTGGTGGAACACTGCAAATACGTTCTTTTTAAAGTATTTCGAGTGTGGTAAGTTCTATTTTTCTATTCAATATTTTAATTTTTAGTTCAAAAACAAATTTCAATTTTTAGAGATTCAACTTTTTAGTTTGATTCAAATTTTAGTTCCACATACAAATTTTAATTTTACGTCCATGTTGTTTTTAGGGTTCACACCGTTTAGATTTGTATATGTTGACGGGAATAAAATGTGAGGGTCAACTAGTACAATTTAACCAACTAAAGTCAGGAGGAAGATGGAAACAACTACTTCCCTTGTACTCAAATGATATTGAAGGAAAGCCAGAATCCAAACAATTACACTCATATGGATTAAGAGTGTATGGGTTGAAGACTTTTTTGAACCGTTATGCTGCCAAGGGGATACATGGAGTTGAAAATTATCCCGAGCTTGAACGTATTTTTTTTGTTATGGGTGTTAAGCCAAGTTTTTTTCCCCGATGCTAGCTCGGTGACATTAATTGGTATTTTAGAAGATTTAAGTAAAGCACCAAATTATGATTGGGGTTCTGCAATTTTAGCTGAGCTATACATAAGTCTTGGTGAATGCTCAAGTAAGGATAAAGATAACTTGAATTGATTTTAGGTCGTATTGGAGGTAAAAACCAAAATCCATTTCTAATATTTGATTCATTATCGAGTTAATTGTTAAACTGGTGGTGAATGTGAAAAGGCGGGGGTCTAACAACATCGCCCAATAATTCGATTAGCAATCTATATGGACAAATTCCAATATACTTTTTATGAGAATCAACTAGACAGTTAGACTCAATCAATAAAAAGATATATCAAAGAGTTTATATCTCAATCTCTCGATTTAATCTTACTCAAGCAAACAACGAGTCTCGATTAAAGAGAGATAAACTTGGACGGTACCAAAGACCAATATCCAAGGATCAATCAATATCAATCAACAACCGTTAGGTAGGACTATCCAATTGATTGATCTAAACGCAGAACCTGTATTATTTCAATTATATAAAATATAATGCGGAAAAGAAATAACACGGACGCCAGAAATTTTGTTAACGAGGAAACCGCAAATGCAGAAAAACCCCGGGACCTAGTCCAGATTGAATGCACATTGTATTAAGCCGCTACAGACACTAGCCTACTACCAACTAACTTCGGACTGGACTATGGTTGAACCCCTATCAATCTCTCACTAATACAAGGTACAGTTGCACTCCCTACGCCTCTGATCCCAGCAGGATATTACGCACTTGATTCCCTTAGCTGATCTTACCCACAACTAAGAGTTTCTACGACCCAAATTCGCAGGCTTTAAACAATAAACAAATCTGTCTCACACAGAAAAGTCTATCAAAGGATAAATTTGTCTCCCACAGATAAACCCTAGGTTTTATTCCGTCTTAAGATATGAAATCAAGGTGAACAGGAACCAATTGATAATCCGGTCTTATATTCCCGAAGAACATCCTAGATTAATCAATCACCTCTCAACAATCCTTCCCGAATACACAAGCAGTTTGTCAAGGAATCACAAACAGTGAGACGAAGATGTTTGTGACTTCTTTATCTTTCCTATCGGAGAACTCTCATGATCTCAATCCAATCAAAGATTGTACTCGTACGATAGAAGATGCAAGATCAGATCACACAACTACGATAAAAGTAGTATCGGTCTGGCTTCACAATCCCAATGAAGTCTTTAAGTCGTTAACCTGATTTTAGAGAAGAAAATAAAAGGTTAATGGAGATCGACTCTAGCAAGAGAACTAGTAGCACACAGACGTGTGGGGACTAGTTTTCCTAAAGCTAGATGTCTCCTTTATATAGCCTTCAAATCAGGGTTTTTCCTTAGTTACAAAGAAATCCTTATTCACCTTTAGATGAATACCTGATTTAGATTCAAGCTAAATTTTCTCAACTGTTAGATCGAAAACTTAGCTTGTCACACACACTTGAGGTAAACGTTTACTGGGTTCGTGAAAACCATGCCCAAACGTGTATGTTGGTTCAACATAGTAACCTAAAAGGTTAACCATATGAGCATTTCATATTAACCTTGTTCTTCTTCACCATAACTAGTTCAATTGACTTTAAATGAACTAGTTAGAGAGTTGTTCAATTGCTATGAGATCTCATGTAACTACACAAGACACAATTGAAACAAAGATGATTCGATTCGATTGAATCGGCTCATGAACTTTAGCCACGGTTTGCATAAAGCATTCCTTAGTAATTTAAGTTTCATGTTCAGAGCACATCTTTAGATCATAACCTCTTAAGCTCACAAACAAGTTCGCGGACTTAAGATAAACCGGCAGAGTTTTCCAAACTCAGCAGAAATTCTCGGGTCGAGAACTTCCGCCAGTTTGCGACTTAGCACACAAACGAGTTTTTAGAAATCCCAGCAGAAATTCTCGGTACAAGAACTTCCGTCAGTTCGCGGACTGAGCTCGCGGACTTGGCAAGCCAATTCCACAATCCTTCTGATTTCTCTTGATCAACAAAGTTCGAAAACTTCGGTTCAAGGAATACATGGTTATGTATTCTAAACTCTCATTCCAACCATTGAAACATTCTTATAGGACGTTATACAGTTGTTACGCTATTTCTCGTCAAAGGAATTTTCAAAGTGATTGAAACTTTTCATGACTTTCTTCACTAGGTGAAGATAAACCTGATCAAAGCGAAACGCTTTACCAACACACGATTTCGAGAAAAAGATAAGTAGAGTATACTCAGCTCGAAATGTCAAATGTGTATGATCCAGTTTATATAGCATACAACTTTTGTCTCATAAGAAGTATGAGATAAAATAGATAGACTTTTGAGTGACAGATAAGTTCAAGTCTCCACATACCTTTTTGTTGATGAAGTTCCACGGTTCCTTGTGTAGATCTTCGTCGTTGTATGATGAATCGCCATGAAGTCCTTGAGCTTACTACACTTTCCTATCCTAGTCTGAGACTTAGCTATAATAGGCTAGAAATCAAGACTCATAGTTTTGATCACTAACATTGACAAACATGCTTGATACAGCAACGCATGCGAGGTTGACCGAGCTATGCTCTCACAGAATGTACTAACACAAGAATGTTCGTCGATGTTATTTTTCAGTATTGGTGGTATATTTACTTTTAGGTCTGCGAACCTGATCTTCACAAAACACGATTAATTTTTCCAATCTTGTAAAAGTACAAAGATGATATTGGATTAGTCAAATCAATGATGGTCAAAATGTCGCTGCTGTTCAGAGGATACAACAATTGTGCAGAACTAGTATCAGCGTTAGGTCAATGATGTATACTTCCATTTACAAGTACCATGAACCAATAACACAAGCCATGCTACAATTAAGCCTTAAGCAACTTGTGTTTTACAGTCCAATCGCGGGTCATGGTATTTGGTACTACGGAAAAAGACATATGTTTCAGCTACAAGGCAGAAAGGTAAAATCAATCAACCCATTTCAAACTTCAATAATTTCACAGGATGATTGGTTTACTTTGATTACTACAGTTGGTTTCAAAAGGTATGCAAGCTAAATATTGTTGTTCATCCACAAAACTTATGTAATATTAACTTCGCAGCAATTAAAAAAAAATTCATTTACAGATCTTTCATCCCAACCTCCACCACCGATAGGCGAAGCATATACATATCCTAGCAGTCAAATGGGTCATCAAATATGCCTCAAATATCTTGGGAAGTCCAGACTTTATTAACCGTTGGAGATATTGTTACAGTTCCTCTCAGTGATGAAGCTCTGCACCAGAGCTATCAATACCATGGTGTGGTGGCATCACCAGAAGAGTATCATAACCAGTTGAATAATTAACGTTTCTTTTCAATGAATTACAAAGTTTTCTCTTGAGACAGAGGGAAAATATGAGTTTCGAAATACCTGGGACTCTGTTAGGGTCAAGTTCTCAAATAGGTTTAGGTCGTGATAGCATTTTCCATGGTGATAGCAGTGTAAGAAGTCGTGGAAGTCGTGGAGGTCGAAGAAGTCGTCATTCTACTCCAAATATGGTGGAAGAGACTCAGCTACCAGCAGCAGCAGGAGAAACAACATCAGCAGATATGGAGAAGACCGGATATTCAATTCCAGTATCCTATTGGTTTCATGCCCCAAGGTCCTGTACTTACTCCTGGTGGTGGCGTAAATATGGAAGCATTTAGGCAATCCGTAATTTATACCTCAACAAGTACTTCAACATTTCACCAATTTCAAACACCTCCAGTTCAACCATCTCCGTTACCTTTTCAAGGTTCTGAATTTCCTAATGTTACTCAACCACCATCTCAGACTCAGAATAGTGAGTTTTCAGATAATCAAACAGGCTTCGAGGAATATATATTTAGTAATCGTTATTTTGATAGATAAATGTTAATCATTAATTTGAATCGTGGTTTAAATCACTAATATAATTGCACTTTTGTTTGATAAATAATAATCTTCTTTTAAAGTTTTATATTTAAGTTAAAATTGAGAACTTAAAACATATAAATTATATTAGATTTTGACTACACTTTTAAGATTTCATAACAACTTCCATATCAGAACTCCTGTCCGTTGTCACGGAGCCACTTTGCACGATACCTTTGATCAATCTCCAGCAGGTTTTCACTACTTCTCATGTTTCGAGCTGCTTCCCATGTTATGATACCAATATATTTGTTAACATTCTTAGAAGTAATGGAGAATCGATCACTCAACATCATCGAATCTTGTTGTTAATGTTCGTTGTTTCTTCTTCAAATTTGAATAAAACGCGTCCCCAAAGCGGAGTGCCCTGTAATGCCCCATGAATGATTGGATAATTAGTGAACTAAACATAATTCCTACAAATGCATTCATCTTGTAACGTACTAAATTTGCGCAGATGTGTAACTCTCGCATTTCTTGGTATTCTTATTTCATTTTTCACATAATCTCGAAGTTCAACTCTTTGATTTTCGGCAGCATGTTTCTCTTCTATGAACCGAGACATGTTCATATTGGGTATGTATAGACGGATGAATTTATCTCCGTTGGATTTGATCTAGTGGACGGTCTTGTTTCCACCAAACGGCCGAGTCTAAGTCGCTAACAGGCTAAACAACACCGAACGATATAGTCGTGACCGAGCGGTCTAGTCTCGACCGCTCGGTAGAAACTTGACATGGCCTGGTTAAGTGGAAAATTTTCCTCTTAGCCAGGCATGTTGCCATATTTCCATGCCCATAGTGGGTGCAAAAGTGGAAAAAATGGATCTTTTCCATGCCCATATGAACCAGTCTAATAGCCTGTTTGAACCAAAGTAAAATCAGTTTTCAGAAGTTCGAAGTCCAAAACTTTTACTTCCCAAAAAAATATTGTATATTTATTTTTAGTCATTTTTAAATTTGATTTCCAACCAAATTTCTGATTTTTCAAAAATGGGACGGCAGGTAAAAAATTCGATTTCTGGAAGTCGCAAAACCATAAGTCAGTTTGACAATAATTTTTCAGAACGGCTTTTGAAAGCAGAAAAGTCAGTTTTTTGTGACTTTTGCTTCTGGTATCCACACGCTATCACATAACTCGTCTGGATATCACTTTATAATTGCTTTTTGACTTCTGAAAATACAAAAGTCAGAAATTAGTTTGGATGCACAATTTTCGAATAACTAATAGAAGTTAAAAGAGTTGAATATTTTGAAGCAAAATCATTTTGCTTCTGACTTCTACTTCTGATGTCCACACATACTATCATAGCATGTCTGAGCTGATAGAAAGGCGGTTTATATAAATCAGAAGCTAAAAGAATTTGCTTCACAAATAATCATTTTAAAATTCGGTTCCTAATTTAATATCTGACTTTTCAACTTAACTTGGTCGCAAATTACTTTATGAAATGTATCTAAACACTCTTAAAACTGGAAAGAAGTCCACTTATTTGATTATACACAAAATTGTTTAAAAAGACTAAAATCAAAAATTTCTGGGTGAAAATGACAGTTATATTTTGATACCGTTTAAATGGACAAAAATGTAAAAATAGATAGGATGTAACCGGTTTCATCCTACCCATTTTCAAATATTGTTTTTTATTTCTAATCTACATCAGGATGCATTCAGTTTCATCCTTGCTATTTTTTAAATTTAAGTCAAGATGAATTTAGTTTCATCTTTGCTATTTTTTTTATCCATTTCACCCAAACTATTTTTTACTCGTCCATTTGAACCGTGTTTTAAAAATATTAGTACAAATGGCCCATTTTCCGTTGATTATAACTGCTCATAATTGTAGATGTTAACATCAGCGGGAGTAAGCTCACAAGCATTTGCCATTGGTATGTCATGTGAAGTGTAGGGTGGAGTTTGCAATTATTGCCGAGTGATGTCTTATTGCACTTGACCTCACTAAAAGATTCACGGGGAGGTGGCCACCCAATCAGTAGACTAAGGACCATTGAATTCGAGGTCATATAGATCTCATTGATGAAATTTTAGGGATAGTTTTCGGATTTCAAATGCACTTCAACCGCGCCAACAGTAAGGTAATGCCGTTCCAAATTCTTACACCGTTAATATCCCAAAGATGCACAAGCCCTAAGAGTGTGATTTTGTGCAAATTCAACGATGCGTACGCTAACTACTTAACCACTCGGATGACCGAGGATGCTTTAAATTTATACTGAATCCCCTGTAAGACCATCCAAAACGCGACACATGTGTAGCTAAATTGTACCTATTAATCCCTTTGGCAATCATCAATAAAATCAAAGAAAACGATATGATTAAGCCTGTTAATCTCATTCCAACCGCCAAGTAATCCAAAGATTAAACTAATCATACTTCTATTCCTTGATTAGTGAAGTAATCAAAGACTAATGAATTAATTAACAAATGACGGTCGGCAGAAAAACTGTTACCTTTTAACGACAAATTAAACAGAAAAAGAACACAATGATAACGGCAAAAAACCCCAACATGAACAAACAGAAACCACCAATTTTCCTTATAACCTGCAAAATTCTATCCTAACGAAACTTGTTTTGTCTTTATTACAAGATTTTGATCTATCATAATCAAAATCATAAAGGAGTACAATTATTGATTACTATTATGATTCAGAGTTGTAGTAGTAATTTTCTTTATCACCAATCATCATCATCAGAATATGCAGCAGCAGCAGCAAATTCAGTGAAAACCCACAAAAGAATGAATCAAAATGATGATGAATTGTCAATTTTCAATAACGGCTCTGATCAATCAGATGATCAAAACCCACCGAGGAAGAAACAGAATTTTGAAGAACAGGGGAGGATGATGGTTACTGATAATCAGAGTAATACTGCTCAGAGTGATGATGATGAATCAAGTGGATTAAGATTACTGGGGCTATTACTAAAGTGTGCAGAATCAATATCAATGGATAATCTTGATGAAGCAAGTGATTTATTACCAGAGATTTCACAATTATCATCACCATTTGGTACATCACCTGAAAGAGTTGCATCATATTTTGGTCAAGCATTACAATCAAGAATCATAAGTTGTTGTATAGGTACGTATTCACCACTTGATTCTGATAAATCATTGAATTTGAACCAGAGCCAGAAGATTTGCAACGCGCTTCAATCATACAATTCGATTTCTCCATTGATAAAATTCTCTCATTTCACTGCAAATCAAGCAATTTTTCAAGCATTAGAAGGTGAAGACAGGATTCATATTATTGATCTTGATATAATGCAAGGACTTCAATGGCCAGGGTTGTTTCATATCTTAGCATCAAGATCAAAAAAGAAGATCAGATCAATGAGAATTACAGGGATTGGTTCATCAATGTTGATGCTACAAGCAACAGGGAAACGGCTCTCTGATTTCGCCAGTTCACTGGGTTTGCCATTTGAGTTTAATCCACTGGAAGGTAAAGTTGGTAACATAATCGATCTGAGTCGACTCAGTCCAAGACAAGGTGGTGAAACGACAATAGTACACTGGATGCACCACTGTTTATACAACGTGACCGGTTCCGATCTCGGTACGTTAAGCTTACTCAAAATCCTGAGGCCGAAACTGATCACGATCGTTGAACAAGATTCAAGCCATGGAGGTAACTTCCTAGGCAGATTCGTCGAAGCATTGCATTATTACTCCGCATTATTTGATGCCCTAGGCGATGGATTAAGCGGAGACAGTATCGATAGACATCAAGTGGAACAGCAATTATTCGGCGTTGAAATTAGAAACATTGTGGCTGTTGGTGGACCAAAAAGAACAGGAGAAGTGAAAGTAGACAGATGGGGTGATGAGTTGAGAAGAATCGGTTTCAAATCGGTTTCACTCGGTGGTAACCCAGCAGCTCAAGCAAATTTATTACTAGGCATGTTTCCATGGAAAGGTTATACTCTAGTTGAAGACGAAGAAACTGGGTCTCTGAAGTTAGGCTGGAAAGATTTATCTTTACTTACTGCTTCGGCTTGGCAACTGCTGGAATAATCAACCTTTTCATTATTGAAATTTCGAGAAAATCTCGAAAAAAAAATCTCAATTGTACAATAAGAACCATCCATGTTTTGTCTTTTCTCTGTGTGGCTTCACTTTTCCCTGTAATTCTTTTTGTTTTGTGTTTCAGTACTATTCTGGGCCAACTATAATGTCCTGTCGAAACTCAAAACTTTCATTCAGCAATATATCAATGCTTAGATCATCTTCATGCAACAGAATTTATTAACAGTCACAATAAAACAAGATATAAACTTTGTGATTAGCAGAGAATCTTGTATTAATCTTAATAAGGAATCAAGTTTTGTAGCCTTATATGCATTAAATCTATAAATTAAACCTGTAAATATAAATTAAGACGACAAGTGACAACAACAACCTAGAGAGTGAAGTATGCCCAAACAAGGGCAGCAATTCTTGTTTGTTCTGTCCACATATTGTTTGACATGGTACACGGACATAGATATTTACGTAAAGTGATACAGGTAGAAGAACAGAAAGAACTGGTAAAAGGAAGATGATACATATCATTCTTTCAAGTTCTTTCTGTAAGATCTACCCTAAAAAAGTAAAAATATAACATTGCTTTTCTTCAAAGGATAATGAAACAACATCTGAGACATACCGTATACAATCATGGTAATGGAAGAACTCCAGTTTATTACTCTGTGAATGCGGCTTCTATTTACAGTCCCACCACTATAAGTTAAATGTCAAGTACTCTGGCTGATCCAAAATAACAAAAGTCGAGGTGATCCAATATATTCCTGCAAATTATGAATACAAGTGCAGCTTCTATTAGTACTGGATATAACTATATCCAATTGACTTCGAAAGACTTGAAAGCAAACAAACTTTTACCTGTGGAAGAAAAAGGAACAGTAAGTAACGAAATTGAGTCTCTTAACCATCAAAACAGTTCATGTCCAAATTTTATATAAAGCAGTAGTGAATAAAAGAAATTTAAGAGTAATGGGCAGGAGCATTACAATTAGATGGGTATTGACTGGCCTGTCCGGTTTCGATTAGACTCGACTCCACATCCTGGGAAGCCGTCCAACCAGGTTCATACGCTTCAAGGAAACCAAGCTTTGCCTTATTTGGTAAATCGTGGGGATGAACAAATGGAACACCAGGCGGCCATCCGATCTCCATCCTTATGCTTCCACAAGGGCTATCTAGGCTCTGTATGTGACTTTCACAGTCTTTCAAGCTGCAAAACCTCAGCTTAATGCCCTTCTTGTCTGCTATTTCCTGAACACGTTCTTTGAGGACTCTTTGAGCTTCAAGACGCAACCTCTTTGACGGTGGCAGTGGTTTACACCTTGTATTTGGCTTCCTCCTCTTCACCAACGACTTCAGAGATCCTGTACCAGCATGGCATCGATCCAGTGACCTGTTATTAAACGCTACTTACTAAGGTATAAAAGTGGTAGAAACAAAATAATCAAACTTCAAGAAAACCAGGTCAGAAGAATAATTACATCTTGCATCAACGGCACTGCCCTGCCATGTTCAAAATAAAATCTGTCCATAAGTGACCCATAACCTTGTAATGGTCGTCTCAATTGGACTGTCTAATAAATGCTATTTTCAATAAAAATGATTAAATGAAATAAATTTATCAACATGCTGACATTACCATCTTGAGCAGCTGGAAAATTGTAATTTTGGAAGCTTTGCCTGTTATGAAGTTGGTCAACTGGGTGCGTTCTCTGCATGAAGTCATCCACGAGTATTGGAAGCTGAAACTGAGCTTCAATTCCGTGACCTGCTGCACTCATCTCCGAACCACTTAGACTTGCCATGGATTTAGGCATGAGCTTGAAAGCTAGAGAACAGCGTCCATAGCCATGCAGACTACCTGTATCTATTCGGTGGGTCGCAGGAGTGACATACCCGGCAGTGGCATAGTACAGCGCGAGTCCAGGGTAGACTATGGCTTCATGAGGACCAAGATCTGCGTCCACAAGCATCCAATTGCCATGAAAGTCCCTTATATGCAAACCTGGTTTATCTGACTTAACAAGAGTTATTAAACCTTTATCGACCTGATGCTCATGATCAGAAAACATAACCAACTGACCATCATCTTGAGTTGTCAAACCATGTTGTTGTCCTTGAAATGCTTGCCTGCTTGAGTGACAGCAAACAGATAACACCGATGATGAAATTTCCCTATTTCTCAGTGGAACATTATCGAGTATGCCGTTGAATGCAGAGCTACGCAAGTTCAATGAAAAGGTAATGGCATCCAAAACATCTCTAGCAACTCTTGCAAGCAATGGAAACATATCTGGCAAACCAGCCGGAGGGTATTCCATTGTGTTGTTGTTAGGCTCTGTTGGTGTGAGACCTGGTCTGAAATCATATGTTTCTTGGCACAGTTGAGGTTCTGCGTAGTAACCAGATGTCCTGCACCAGTCTCGGGAGTCATGGTTATGTACCATATGTGCATTGGGATACGAAGCTTTTTGATGGAAATACAAGTGAGCAGATTCCAAACCAGATCTTAGAAGGGCTCCATCACTAGCTGAGAGTTGAATGATTACTGCAGAAAACTGAGTTAACGACTGGGCCAATGTTGAAACAGAAATCTTGTATGTATCAGAAGGAAGACCTTCCGAGGCTATGAGATCCGTAAGCTTAACACGACCCAGAGATGGCAGGCATTGGCCTGCCATAGCACCCATTCAATACTTTAACTACCCTATTTGTCTCTGTTATAAGCTGCACATAAGTAAACCAGCTTCAGTTGGAAGGAGAATTAACAGAAGATCCAAAATAGTATAGAGTTCGAATGACCCTCTAGTTCCACTCAAACAACAAATGACCCCAACCAATTTCAAATAATATTCGTAATAAGGCCATTCATATAATATAGTCTAGCAAGCTACCAATGTATAGATAAGCATATAGCATTACATTCGACTAGCGGAAATGGTTTCAAGTAGCTCGAAGAAAAGAACCCACTGACAATAAGTATATATTGCTATAACACCTAACAGGGGTTTTTAAACTTTGCAACACTAGACAACTGAGAAATTCAGTTTACAGTTAATACCATCGGGCTTTGATTGTTTAGTTCTCTATTGCCAAAAAAAAATTAAAAAAAAAAAAGTTCATTTTTGTCACTTGATTTCACAATTGGCAAACTAGTACTGCTGCTGCTTCAATTAGCGAGTCCTTGAAAAAGGTCTGTAATAAAAATTTCTGATCTATCTAAATATGGTATATGTAAAATAAGTATCAAGGAGAAGAATATGACAAGCAATGTAATTTCCAAAAAAAAGAATCAAAGGGAAACCCTAATTCACAAATTTGACCTAAAAAACCAAAGTCAGAAGAGCAATTATATTCAATATTACAGTAAAAACACTTTGAGAGTATCAACTGACCTTTGAATGAAGTGAAATTCGTACTCAAGTTGTGGAAATTAGGGTTCATCAGTTCTTCGTCTGTATATTCAGAGAGATGGGAAGAGAAGAGAGTGAGAGCAGCTCTCAAGCAGCTGTGCACGTGCACACTGTAAGAGTCAGTTTTAAATGTTTTTCCAGCTCACTGAGCTGACTGTTCCTCTCGGCTCGTGTTGTATTAGAAACAAATCGGGTACGAATCAATACATTGTTTTTGTTTTCACAAAATTGGTTAAAAAGACCAAAATCAACAATTCCTGGGTGAAAAGGACATTTATATTTTATTACTGTTTAAAATGACAAAAATGTAAAAATAGCCAGGATGTAAACACTTTCATCCTACCCATTTTCAAATATTTTTTTTTATTAATTTACATCAGGATGCATCCAGTTTCATCCTTGTTATTTTTTAAGTTTAAGTCAGGATGAATCCAGTTTCATCCTTACTATTTTTTTGGTGTCCATTTCACCCACACTAATTTTTACTCGTCCATTTGAACCATGTTTTAAAAGTATTTGGACAAATGACCCATTTTCCTTTTATTTTTTGTTTTTTTAGCACGCATTTATAAGAAGGGTTAAGTTACAATTTTGCGTGGATTTCTGGTACCCACAGAGTCGTGGAAGATAATTTGACCAATAACAATTAGGATTGCCTGGTCCAGAATTTTGGTTGAAAGATCTCGCATTTGACTTTCATCCGCCGCATGATTGGCAATCCCATCTGTCGTCCGGTTTCCTTCTGGGTAGTTGTGTTGGATAGCTGATTGCAGAATTTTTTGCATCCTATTTTTTTATTTCATGAACCATTCCCACGATGTGCCACTGTGGAGAAGTAGGAGATATGATGAATCAGAGAAGGTTTTCAGAATCCGTCTCACCTTTTGCCATTTCCTTTATGTTGTCGTTCTGGTTGCTTGGAGCATAGCTCAAGTTTCTGCTGTTAGGGTAGTCGTAATTCCTATATGTTGAGCCAGCGTCATCACAGTTCATGTTTCTGAGTCTCTGCAGATGAAGCCTGCACCTGCAAAACCTGGGTGGCCCCTGGCCGCTCCATCAGTGTTGATCTTTATCCAGTGATTGTTGATATCCTTTAGGTGTTTTCATAATGAAAGATATCGGAGAGTCACCTGGTAACACAAGATGCGATAATTTTAAAGCCTCATAATACTCTTGTTGTTGCTTTATGACCTAAACTATAATTTCATCTGTTGTTGTTTGCTTTTGTCGGTATACCAGCTCATTGCTTGATATCCATAAGGTCCGGAGCAAGAAACATGGAGAGGATATGCAAGGTGTAGAAGTAGATTATTGTAAGAGTTGGTAAATGGTTGTTTGAGGAGTTATGACGATTAGTGTTAGGTGCGTGGAGTGCTGAGTGAAGAAGGTGTTCCAAGATGCAACCGTTATTGATCATTGGAGTAGCATGTGGTTCACCAATTATTGATTAAAGTTGCATTTTGGGCAAATGACTGAGTTGGTCGGGTGGATGCGTTTATGATAGTAAGGTTGGTAGCCCTTCATTTATTGCTTACCACAAGAAAAGATGAATCTTTGGTGGACACGGAAGTGTCCACATGAATATGATATCTGGGAGGGGGTTCTAAGGAGTTTGACCAACTTAATGGGTTAGGCATTTGTATTCCGAGGAAATAGTTTATTTACCAGATTTTGAACGCGACCAAATAATGTTATCTTGGGAATTATCATGGGGTAGGTGGATGTTTATGATTTTCTGGGATGCAAGATGGGGGAGGGTGTCCATTTTTTCTTGAATCCAGTTCTGTGTACGATCAGGTCAATGATACCCGCTACTGTTTGGATGTGTTAGCATTGCTCTGGATCTAGGTTTGGGTACTATGAGATCCAATTTTCTACAATAAGTGTTGTTAAACTATTTCCAATACTACGAAAAATCAATCGTTGCATTTTTTGGACTAGAGCTGCTAGCTAGTTGCCTCCGTTGAGCGCTTGAAGAAGATGAGATGGTATGAGTGCCCTGTAAGATTGGTTGTTGGTTGAGATATTTCTCGTTGCATAGTCTCTCATAGATGGAGTCAAGTTTTTCATGCAGATTCCATATTATTTTATAGAGAAGAGCTTTGTTATGCTCATTACTTTTCCTTATGCCAAGCCCTCATTCAGATATTGTTTTTGTTTCTTTATCCCAACCAATTGCACAAAGCTTTTTGACTGACGAGTAGTTCCCAAAAAAAAATTCCTGGTGATGCGATCTATTTTTTTTGTACTTCGATGAGTAGAGTTTGTGTTTGCATAGTGTGCTTTTATGTGGGGGTTAGGGAAGTTTTAATGAGCATCATTTTTCCTGCTTGGGGTAGAAATTTTGTCATCCATCCCTTTAATTGTTTCCTTGCCATTATTTGAATTAGAGGTGCAAAGGTTTGTATAAATTCTCTTCCTTGTTTGAATTGAACCCCCAGATATGTAGGGGGTCTGATGTAGTTGTCATGTCGAAAAATTTCTACAGTTCGGTCACCTTGGATGGGTCTAGTCTCGAGTGACGAATAATATCAGATTTGGAGGTATTCATTACCTGTCTTGCTGAAGATCCGTGGTTCCTTGAGTTGGTTGTTGCTTTGGGTAGAGGATTTGAAAGTTATTAGAAGGTTGTCAGCGTACATTAAATGGATAATGAGTGGTGCTTTGTTCTATATGTTAAGACCTTTTACTAGTTAGATGTTGGTTTTGAAGGTTTCCCTAGTTAGTGGAAAGGATTTTGGCACAAATTATGAAGATATAGGACGAAAGAGGGTCTCCTAGCCTAATTCTTTTGTTGAGTTGATGTATCCATATGGTGTATCATTAATGTTGAATGAGTATGTTACATATGTGACGCATATCATGATGTAGTTCGTAAATATTGTTGGAAATTTAAGCTTGATGAAAGCAGATTTGATGAATCCCAGTCTAGACTAACGTAGGCTTTCTGGATATCATGTTTGCGAGTTATTTTTGGGTCTTTGGTGAGGCATGAAATTCTGATATGATAGAATAATTCTCCGGAAATTTCTATGTTATTGTATATTGATCTCTGCAAAACAAACTCACTTTGGGATGGGATTATTAAGAAAGGAAGGAGTGGCCTAATTCGGTTCACCAGGATTTTTGCGATGATTTTATATGTGACATTGTAGAGTCCTGTATGAATTAAAGTGAGGTTTGTGTGATTCATGAGTGCGTGCATATTCAAATTATTGGAAAAACTTTTGACCATATCAATCAATAGAGTGTGAGTCGTTTCCAAGAAAAATTTGTAGAACTTACTTGTGTAACCATCTGGACCATGAGCACTCTTAGAGTTTATGGAGAAGACAGCTTGTCTGATTTATGTTGTAGATACTTCCTTGGTAAGAAAGTTAAATGTTATAGTAGTTAATCTTAGGTTGATATCTGCAAAAGACCACCATCTATCACCGCAGGTGGAGCCGTGTATTGTTTAGAAAAATGATCAAGAATGAGTTGAACCATCATATGAATTATTAACCCAGTTGTTTTGTGCATATTGGAGTTGTTGAATATTTTTATAGGATCGTTGAATGGTTTCTTTAGTGTGGAAGAATGTTGTATTGAGATTTCCTGATTATAGCCATTGAATTTTGGAACTTTGTTATTAATATGTTGCCTTACATTATAGGGACCCGCATGGTTGCTTCTTAGATGCTTTTCTTGGATCATCCAGAATTCTAGGTTAAGTTTTGATTGGGTAGCATACTGATGTTGAGCTATTTTTATTCTAAATATTGATTTCTTGATCATAATTGGTAGGTGTATGAAGGTTTCTTTGTTGCATTATGAGAGTGGCTGAATGGTTGTTGTGAGGTTCAATTGAAGGTCTAGGGTTGGTTCAATATCTTGTTGTTGAATCCAAGTCGATTCAACAACTTTCTTGAGTTTTGGGTGAGATAGCCAAATATGTTCGAATTTGTTCCTTGCCAATCTATTGCTTTCACATGCAGTATAATTGGAGCATGATAAGATGTTATCCTTGGGAGGTGAGTAATTGCTGCATTAGGATTTTATGTTCGCCAATGTTGGGTTGTAAGGGATCTATCCAGTCTCTCTTAAATGTTATCTTGTCCAAGATGGTCGGTGTTCCAGGTGTAGGGGCCGCCTCGGAACCCTAGGTCCATTAATCCATCTGGTCCATCATTGTGAGGATTGGTTCAGATTGTGCATATATTGCTTGTCTTCTTCATTTTTGTTTCCCTAGTTGATCCAGAATGTCATGAAATATCTTAGCAAAGCCCAAGGCATAGTCGAGTTGATGTTGTTGAAAATTAGAGGAAAATCTTGCGATAGGTTTGTTCGTAAATCCGGATGTGGTGGACCATAAATGCCAGTACATAACCACGGCTGCTCAGGGGATGGTGGGGTAACTATTGCATATATATAGTTTTGTAAATGAGTTAAAATTTCGAGGTTGAGGTTATTGTCCCACATTAGGCAGACGCCACCACGCCTTCCTATTTTTGAAACTGAGAAATGATTATAAAACTGAAGGCATTGAGTCAGGCCTCTCATGTGATGATTATTTGATAAGGTTTCAGAAAGAAATACAATGTTGGGCATGTGAAGGCTAACCGAGAACCGAATCTCTTTTCCAGTAACAAGTACCGGGTAGAGCAGAGATAAACCTCGAAACGATCTTATCTCCAGAATGCGAAAAAAGTTTTTACACCGGCCGCCTGCCTGCCTAGACGCAACCCACCTATTGGTAGGAGTATGTGAAGGCTAACTAACCCTCTTAAATTTTGGATAATGATTAGCTAGTTTATTCCTTGACAACTTTAATCTAATATTGTCATTGATGAATTAAATTATTTTTACTAAGCAAGAAGAGTTACTTCAGTAGGGAGAGTATGATGGATATGTGTTGTTGGGTTTGATAGAAGGTTTTATGGGCTTTGTGGGATAATATGAAAACGAAAGAAGCTTCAAGGGAGTATTAAAGAACCATGATTTTAGGCATACTGAAATCTTATTAGGCATACTGAATAAAGACGAAAAAAGTATGCGAAATAACAAAATCAGAAATCCCCTTAACCAATTTTTTTTTAATAGAAAATCTGCCCTTTACGTATTAGTGTTACTAATCTGGATTAGTGATTAGAACTTTTGTTTAGTGATTAATATAATTTTTAGAATTATAAAGGTTTGTTTAGATGAAAAAATTTGGGGAAAAAATCAAAGTTTTTATTGAGAAGGAGAGAAGGAGAAGGAGAAAGTGAGAAAATTTTTCTTCTTGATTCAATGGAGGATGAGGAGGGTCAACATTCATCTAAAAAACCTAGGAAAATACACATCAACTACAACAATGATACCCAAATGGATGATTTCTTAGATTATGAGAATGATTTTACACAAACTCAAACTCAAGCTCAAACTCGAACACAAACTCAATATGATGATTTTATGAGCCAAATCCAGATGATGAAGACATTGATGAGGAACCCAATGCTTCTAATACACATGTACACTTATATCTTATGCTCAATCTCACTTCTATAGATCGAAATTATGAAAAGTTTGTGATTTTCCTTCATGGTTCGGCGAACCAGGTTGAGGTTCGTCTCACATCTATGAGCCGAACAAACCAAATGATGAACGGTTCGGCTCGCTGAAACTGTTTACAACATGCGCCGAACATATATTTCCGAATTCCAACCCTTTTGCTAGACACCAGTTCGGCTTATATGAAAGTTTCATAGAAAGCCGAAACCTACTCCTGATTGACCCGGAATAAAAATTATTACTAGTTTGGATTATATATCGAAAATTGTATGAGCTGAAAATGCAATTGTTAATTTTTGGGTAAAAATATTGTTACTGGTTCGGCGCATATTGAGAATATCGTATAAGCCGAAACCTCTAAATGTTCATGGTTCGACACATAATATGATTATCGTATGAGCCGAACATTACTATTAATTTTCCTTTGTAGTATTTAACCTTGCGATATTCTTTGTAGATCGTGCTTGGCGGACCTGTACCCATGGAAAATCAACCTGAACCAGTAGACATAATTCACGAAGACATCAAGGATCACTTCCAAAATGATTTGGTACGTAAGAAGTTTTTGTTTACCTTAATGTTGTCGGAATATTCCAAAGTTTTTCTTACTAATAATTTGATTTTGAATGATCATAGAGATGGAAAACTAAACCCGAAGTTATGGATTGGGTTGAGGAACACGCGATGAAGATAAATTGTGTACTAGTTAAAGGACAACAAAACCGAGGGGATCGGTTTGAAATGATTTGTGAGCGTAGTAGAACCGTCGCTAGCAAGGTTAAAAAGGGTACTGTATATGTTGGGAAGACCGGGAGAAAGAATAGGACGAAGACGAAGAAAAGAAATTGCCCTTTCAAGCTCGTTTTCAACCTCAAGAATAAGTCCTTGAACAAAGATGATCAATATTGGATTATGAATAAATATATGGATTGTCGTCATTGCCAACCACGTCCCAAAGACCTTCATGGACATGCGAAAGTAGTGCGACTCAAACCCAACGAGATGCTAGAAGTGGATAAAATGACAGGAGCACGTTTACCACCGTCTAAGATTCTTAGCAAATTGAAGGGGGACGACAAGAATAACAAGTCGACTATGCAAAATATCTACAATGCAAGACAAAATATTTGAAGACTAAATTTGCAAGGTAGGATGGTGATGCAACAAGTAATGTGGTTAGTGGTGAAGCATAACTACGCTTGCCAAAAGAAGTTGGATGACTTCGGTCAAGTCACACACCTTTTCCTTGCCCACACGGAATGCGTCCAATTGGCTCTATTTCCCTCAAGTTCTTATATTGGATTGCACGTACAAGACTAACAAATATGAGATGTCGTTGATGAACATTGTGGGGCATACGTCGACAAAGGCACCGTTCACCGTGGCTTTTTATATCTTGAAAAACGATAAGAAAGAGAGTTATGTTTGGGGGTTAGAACAATTGAAGTTAATCTTTCGGGAGGGTGCTCTTCCTAAAGTGTTCATTTACGATCAAGATTCATCGTCGATGTATGCTTTTAAGAAGGTATTTCCGGATGCATTCAATTTTCTTTGTACGTTTCACATATGGTGCAATGTGAGGAAAAAATGCCAACCGAAAATTCAACCACTTAAGTTGAAAGAATTAGAGAATATTTCTAAGCTACTGGTGGAGACACGAGTAAAGAAAAGCAAGGAATTCTTGAAACAATATGAACATAATGAGATGTTGTGAGCTTCTTTCCAAGGCGAATGGGAAGCTTTGGTATGATCAATAACCGAGGATGTCTATGAAGAAAATTTTAAAATGCTTATTAAGCATTGGAAGACCGACTACCCCGATGTCATTACGTACTTGGTCAAAGATGTGTTGGAACCTAATAAAGAAAGGTTCATGTCTTGTTTCACAAATCGGCACAAGCACTTCGACAACCAAGCCACAAGTACGGTAGAGTCGTCTCATTATCGGTTTAAGAAGAACCTTTTTGGATGTGTTGACACTTTTGTCACGGTTTTTGATGCAATTGATGAGTATTTCAAAAGTGATGTTGTGATAATTAAAGCCACGTTCGAGCATAACCTTATGTTCAGACACAAGGATTATAATAGTAAATGGCTACGAGAATTAACTTATAGAGTCTCCCATTTATGCATCGACTTGTTGATGCAAGAAGTGGATTTGATTGAGAAATTAGGCGCCAACTTGGAGGAAGAGTGTGTTTGCAAAAGGAAGAGTGCGTGTAAAATGAAGACATCTATGGGACTTCCATGCTGCCACGACCTACTTCGGTACAAGGAACCATTTGAGGATATTGATCCTTTTTGGAAACAATTAAGTTTCGATCCTCTCCCAACCGAAGACGAAGAGAATGATCTAGAGATATGGGACACGATAAATGGGAAAAAAATTGGCGGAGATGTGTAGGAAGATGTTCCGAGCTCAAAAGAAAATCCTATGGGACAACGATGCCGGTCATGTATCCTTTCACCCAAGAAAATATTTTGGAACCGGAGAAGAGTGAACCGAAAGGTAGGAAGAGTAAGAAAATGAATAATTTTCAAACTAGACAAGCCAACAAGGAACTATTGGCTACTCAAAGGGATCCATAGGGCATTGAATACCATGACGCAAGGTATGAAAAGGCAAAGAAGGAAATTGAGAAGTTGATGACGGAAGAAGAAGTCAGATCTCCAAGAAAACGAGGTCATCCGAGTATTCAAAACAAAGAGGTTAATAAGAATGATTGTCCGTCACAAGCAAAGGATAATAAAGAGGATGTCAAGGGGAAGGGTAAGATGTATCCTTCACAAACTAAGATAAAGGAGAAAATGACCGTACATGAAATTGGTAGGATGAGAGGACCCAAAAGAGATAAGTTCGGTAACTATTTGAGGCCTATCAATTTTATATACGATAACTACTTGGAAGATATATCGCCAATAATTCATGAGCATATTGTAGCAATGGACGACGTACAAGGTGAAGGAAATTGTGGATATTACGTCACGGCGGAACAACTTGGTCCTTTTAAGGATGGGAACAATCCGGTGCCCCATGAAGATGAAGTCAACTATATTAGGCAATGATTGTTACAAACCCTACGCCGGAATAAAGAATTATACAAGACAATGATGAGAGGAGGTCCAAAAGGAGATGCCGGGGTGGCAGCGGATTACATTGCCTTCGAACGTCGTTTACACGGGGACTTAAAGATCACCCAAGACCATTGGATGTCAATACCCGTTTGTGAGTTTTTAATAGTGGAGACATTCGATTGCGTCGTACATTATTTCGGGTGGACGAGTAGTAGTTTTACGTACGCTCCCCCAACAAGACCTTGCCATGATGGTGTAAAAGATAGAATACTTGTTATTGGATTTGTTCAAAATTGTCATTTCATTGGTCTCAAACTTAGGCCTGGTTGACCATTACCACCCTTGATGGGGGCAGCCTTTTGGCCTAAATTTGATAATAATTACGCGATGGATTGGTGTGCAAATTATGAAAAGGAAATGAATATTTGGCAAGCTTTACATGTCTCGATACCAAGTGGAGAAGTAATCGAATTTACAAGTGACGAGGATGAAGAATATAAGCAAGAGGTTAGTAAAGATGATGAGAAAGAGGTTAGTGAAGATGATGAGATTCGTTTAGGATCTCCATAAAAATGTTTTATGGATTTATCCACCTATTTTGTGTCTTTTGATTTTCGTGTATGATGAGGATGATAAAAAATTAGAATTGCAATTACATGTACTCATCAAAACAAAAATACTTGAATGATTTAATTTTTTGTTATGGAATGTATCGTTTTTTGGAACAACCTTAGTATTTACTTTTTCATGAACACAGGAGATGATTCGGCTTGTAACATTAGTTAAATACAAGCCGAACCTGACAAAATAAAAAAAACCACAGTTTTTTTGTCAGGTTCGACTTGTGGAATTATTTCAAAGCAAGCCGAATCTGGCATGAGTCATGAACACAAGAATTATCATATCATTCCTAGAAAATGTGGATTACATACCCGTTACATAGTAGCCTTACAATAAATTTCTAATATCCTAAACGGGTAATGAGAAACTTTCTAAGAATGTAGTAGTGATCTTTGTATTCGAAATTCTTTCCTTTCCATCTTCGCCATTCCTCTAGAGATCGAACTTCAATCTCAGAGTTTTTTTCACCCTCGATCCGATATCGACTCATAACCCGAACTAAAGCTATAAAGTCTGCGACTTTTTTTTTAATAGTTTCAATTTAGCAAAACAAGGATGCACTATCCCAGTTGTAAGGATTACCTGTTTCCGTGGAGAAGGATTCATGAATTCTAACCAAGTAGTACATATTCATCAGACCCTTCACTCGTCGTTCTTCACCCTTCTTTCGATAATAGGCTACGTAATTAGTGCAAAGAAACAAATCTTCTTCTAGAGTGAACTCATGAGTTGTGGGTGCCATATTTTTAGTATAGGTGCTTTAGAATATGAAAAAACATGTAGGTATATATATGAGACAGGTTTACAACAACTATATATTTCAAAAAAAAAGAGTCGTTCCTAGATTTGTGTGCAACAATGCCAAGGTTCGGCTTATAATAATTTTGCAACATAAGCCGAATGTGTAAAACCAACGGCTAGTTTTCAAATTTTGAATTTTTTTCAGGGTTCGGCTTATTATAATTTTGCAAAATAAGTAGAATATGTAAAACCAACGGCTAGTTTTCAAATTTTGAAATTTTTTCAGGGTTCGGCGTACATAGTTTTTCAGGTATAAGCCGAACTATAAATTGTTTTACCTTCCAATACTGATTTGAATGAAAACTAACACGATTAGATTTTAATTAGAATCTTAAATATAAACTTAAATTATCTTTTACTACCCTGTTTTACATAATACTTAAATGGTTCTTAAATTTTTTTGAAACGAATCTCGGTGTTTAGTTTTCTAATAAATCTCGGAATTCTTCTCCTCAACCATGTATAACACATTCCAATCTCGTATCTTCCTCCATGCCGTATTTCCCAAAGGCTTTGAACTCTAGCTTCCTTAAAAAAGAAGAATACCGAAGTTAGTATTCAAACAAAATCGTACCTATAAGCGCGGTGGAATTTAGAATACTAACCTTCTCTTCATTAATATCAGTGAGATGATAATGATTGACCCATCTTAATATTATGATGTAATCTCGCATGGTATAACGGATACTCTCAAATCTTTCATATAATTCCATCCACTTACGACGTTTTGGATTCCCATCTAAATCAAAATGAAATTCTTTAACTCTTTTCCAAAACATCGAATGATGTTCATTAGGCCACTCACGATAAGTTCGAATGAAAGCTCTGACAAGAATTTTATCATCTTCAACGGTGAATGGTTCCATTTTTTTTTGGAGAAATACAAAAAATAAAATTGGTATGGATGAAATCGATTAGCTTTACTAAAAAATTGTTAGAAAGGGGCAGCACTATATATAGAAATTCCCCAACAGATCAATGGTTTTAAAAAGATTCAAAAACTAGCCGTTGATGAAATTTAATTAAACAGGTTCCGCGCAACAGTAATACTAAGGTATAAGACGAACCTAACTGACAAAGGATTCGGCTTGCAACTGAAATTATAGGACAAGCCGACCTTAGTTTTACAGATTCGGCGCGTAACTAAGATTATAGGATAAGCCGAACCTGGGGTACACACGATTTGGCTTGCAACTGAAATTACATGTTGAGCCGAACATCACAAATTCCAGGAAATAGATAACTAATTAACTGTTACGCTATCGATTAAAACATGAAATTCAAGGTGTCCATAACAAAATCCAGTTCACTAATGCAACCATTAAAAAGAAAGTTCATCACCTAAAATCCAAGGTGTTTGCAACACCATAAAAGTGTACTTAAAACTTAAGAAAACATTAAAAGGAACTTGCAAACATAAAAGGGAACTTAACCACGACCCCTCTTCTTAGTTCCACGACCACCTCTTCTTCCACCTTGGTCTTCGTACTCCGACGCATCATTACCGGGTGGGCCAGTAGTACCACCTCCACTTGTAGCTTCACCAAATTGTCAAGACCTCTTAGTGGTAGGCCTTTGTGGGGGTTCCTCGGGTCCTTTTCCTTTGTTGATGATTGCATCCCACTTTTTGTAGAGGTATTTTTGTTCTTCAACTGTCATAGATGTTTTGTAACCAAGTTTTGGCCTTCATTTTTTTTCAACATCTCCCTACCCTCGGCAACCTATTTTTTCATTTGTCAACAACTTATTACCGTGAGATTGAAGACATTTTTACCATAACTAATTTATGAAGTTAGTATAAAGTGAAGTCATTCTTACCATTATCTTGAAAGCTTTGACAACTTCTTCGGAAGTAGACTTTTCGGTGATCTTGATTGCCTTCGCCTTCCCCTTATCAACTACCTTTTGACTTTTCTTATTGATAATGAAGTGATGAGAAATTTGTTTATACCAATCCATATAGCCCGGATCTTCTTCACATGGATCATCAACTAAAGGTGTTAACTTGGATGCATCTAATGTGTGATCGTCTAATTTCTTCCAAAACTCAAAGGTGGAATCAGGATCATACTTTGGTTCCCATGATGAAGTGGTGCTTTTAGTTCCATTACCACCCTTTGGTAACAACCTGAATTTCTCGTCAAACAAAGGAACCTTTTGGACGCATCCTAATTGACGGAGTACTCGCTGAGGATCGTATATAACATAACCACCGGGATAAAACATTGGCCCATGGTACATGCCTACCGGCATATCCTCATCTTCAACAACTTCATATTCTTCATATTCCTTCTCATATGGTTGAAAAACGACGTCATCAACACCCATTATGTCTAACGTCTCTCCCAAACTTTCCACCAACTATTTTTTGTTCCATTTCTTCGAGTCCTCGTACTCGTACCGTGTTGCAGTTGGCTCTGTATCAACCCAATCGATATCCTTCTCGAATGCTTTGGACAATTTCAAAATTGGGAAATGGTCATATACCCACACCTATATCCAAAGAACCACATTCAAAAATCAAAGGAATTGAAGTGATAGAAACGATTTTTACTCGGAAACATCAAAGTAAGAATAAAGTTTGTAAGCTCAGAGCATTGTTCGGCTTGTATGGACAAAGTATCATAAGCCGAACCAGATAAGTAACAAGTTCGGCTTACACGATATTATAGTTATAAACCGAACCACAATCTGATTTCTCAGAAGTTACCTGAGGCAAAGTGAAGTTCCCTCCGATGTTTGTACTTGTCAACCTAGACGTGGTTGCAAGTTGGTCCAACAGGTAAGCTAGTGTAGCCGTTCCCCAAGCATACTTGTTAGCAGTTTCAAGATTCTTTAACAATTGGAGATAATTATCATTTACCTTGTTTCCGGTAAGGTCGGGAAAGATATCTCTACCAAGAGTATAAAGCAAGTAGGCAGTTCCGGTTTGCTTCACTTTGACGTCATCCATTACCAACACCCCTTCCTTTACTTTCTCCTTTGTGTTCTCAAATTCCTTTTTCAAGTTAGTGAGCTTGATCTTCTTATTCTTCTTATTTTTGCCATTGGGTATGAATACGGAATCGGCATCTTTAACGGACCGACAAAACTCAAACTCAGTTTTGTATGCTTCCCAACCAAGAGTTTTCTCGTACAACTTGTAGAGCTCATCCCAACTCATGTCATAAAAATCAGCATCCACACTTACACCTCTTTCTTTAAAGCCTGTAATCTTACTCGCTTCATCAGGAGTGATTGCCATCTCTCCAAAAGGTAATTGAAATGTATAAGTTTCTGGATAAAATATCTCACTAAAGGTAGAGCCCGTCACACTATCATATTCCTGATGTCCATAATTAATGGCAGGCCATAAAGCACTGAATTGTATGTAAGAAATCACCTCAGGAACCTCTTCAGAAAGTTTCCATTCCGCTGCCCTCTGGTGTCTCAATACTCGGACTTCACGGTTGTGAAGACTGTGTTCTTGGAAAGCAAAAACGGGTTAGTTTCAGCAGAGGCGGCAGAGCCCTGAGATGTGAGAAACTTTATTTGGTTCACACGGATGTATGGGGACCAATTCATGTTGCATCTCACAACGGGTTCCAATATTATGTAATCTTTATTGATGATCACTCAAGAAAGGTGTGGCTTTACTTCATGAAGAATAAGTTAGAGGTGTATGAAGTGTTTAAGAAGTGTAAAGCTTTGGTTGAAACAGAAACTGGCTTGAAGTTGAAGTGTCTAAGGTCAGACAACGGTGGTGAGTATGACAAAACAAAATTCTTACTGATATGTGCTACAAATGGAATTCGTTTGGAGAGGATAGTTCCAAGGACGCCACAGGAGAATGGAGTAGAAGAACGTATGAATTGGACGTTGAATGCACGTGCTAGGTGCATGAGGTTGCAGTATGGTTTCCCCGAGACCTTCTGGGCACATGCAACATAGACGGATGCTTATCTAATCAATAGGACACCTAATAGTCCATTAGATATGAAGATACCAGAGGAGTTTTGGACCGGCAAAAAGGTAAATCTTTCATATTTGAAAGTTTTTGGTTGTGTTGGTTATGTTCATCTTAGTCCCGGTGAGAGGTCTAAGATAGGTGCTCAAGAAAAGAAGTGTATATTTCTTGGTTACGGAAATGACGCTTTTGGGTATAAACTTTGGGACTACGAGGGTCACAAAGTTATTAGAAGTAGAGACGTCACTTTTAATGAGAATGAGCTGTACAAGGACATGAATAAAACACAAGTTGAAGATGTCGGATCAAGCAACGTCGATAAGGAGTTGTATATCGATATTAATGATGTTTCTGGAAAAAGTGTGGTACAAGAAGCGCACGGTGTTGCTGATGGCAGAGAAGTACAAGGTGAAGAGACTTCTGCTGCAGTGAGAGTTACTCCTATAGTTCCACAAGAAGTACAAAGATCATCAAGAACTCCAAAACCAAACCCAAGGTATGCTCTGAATTATCTATTACTTACGGATGGAGGTGAACCTGAAGATATTAAAGAAGCACTAGCGGCTGATGATTCAGGAAAGTGTCAACTTGCTTTGGAAGATGAGATGAATTCACTTGAGGAGAATGGCACTTGGGTGTTAGTAAAATTACCAAGAGGTAGGAAGGCGTTGCATAACAAGTGGGTTTATCGGATGAAGTCTGAAGCAAATGGAGATATTCGCTACAAAGCGAGGTTGGTTGTGAAAGGTTTCCAGCAAAAACCTGGTGTTGATTACGACGAGATATTTTCTCCAGTTGTGAAGATGACTACTATTCGAGTAGTGTTATGTCTAGTTGCTTCTGAAGATCTCTACCTTGAACAGTTAGATGTAAAGACAACTTTTCTTCACGGTGACCTAGATGAAGAAATTTGCATGAAGCAGCCAGAAGGATTCATAATAAAAGGCAAGGAAGAGATGGTGTGCAAGCTAAAGAAGAGTTTGTATGGTTTAAAACAAGCCCCGAGACAGTGGTAGAAGAAGTTTGATAACTTCATGCATAGAGGTGGTTACTCACGGTGTAATGCAGATCATTGTTGTTACTTCAAAAGGTGCGGTTCTGACTACATCATATTATTACTGTACGTGGATGATATGTTGGTTTCCGGAACATCTCTACAAGAAGTTGAGAATTTGAAGAAACAATTAGCAAGTGAGTTTGCTGTGAAAGATCTTGGTGAAGCAAAGCAGATTCTTGGTATGAGGATCATAAGAGACAGAGCTAAGGGTGTACTTATGCTTAGTCAGGCTGAATATATTGAACGGGTGTTGAAAAGGTTCAATATGGAGAATGCTAAACCAGTTAGTTCTTCACTTGGAAGTCAAATTCGTATTTCAAGTATGCAGTGTGCGAAGACAAATGAAGAAAAGGAGTACATGGCTAACGTACCATATTCTTCGGCGATTGGGAGTCTAATGTATGATATGATGTGCACGAGACCGGATATTTCACATGCAGTGGGAGTAGTGAGTAGATATGCAAGCAACTCAGGAAAACAACATTGGGAAGTTGTGAAGTGGATTCTCAGGTATTTGAGAGATAACACAAACATACCATTGTGTTATGAAAAAGGTGGTTCTATCTTGAGGGGTTATGTGGATGCAGACTTCGCAAGTGATGTAGATAAAAGGCGAAGTACGACCGGTTATGTTTATACTATGGGGTCAGCTGCAGTGAGTTGGAACTCACGGTTACAGAAGTTGGTAATGTTGTCTACTACGGAAGCGGAGTACGTAGCAGTAACAGAAGCGAGCAAAGAGATGATTTGGTTACGAGGTTTGTTAGATGAGTTGGGAAAGCAACAACGAGATAATGTTCTGTTTAGCGACAGTCAAAGCGATATACATTTATCTAAGAACTCAGCCTATCATGCTAGGACTAAGCATATAGATATTCATTATCATTTCATTCGGGATCTCTTAGAAGAAGGAGAGTTGAAGCTCGAGAAGATTCTTGGTTCGAAGAATCCGGCGGATATGTTTACCAAGGGAGTTACATCAGATAAGCTAAAGCACTGAAAGGCTTTAGTTGGTCTCTCAGAATGAGGATCTGGGAGGGGAGCCGCACTGATATGAAGATGTTTTAGCACCGTCAAATCCAAAGTTGAAGAAAAGAAGAATTGAAGACAATCAATGAGTCTTCAAAGTGGGATATTGTTAGTTAATTGAAGACTAATTAATTATTTCCTAAAGTTAGCCATGATATTTTAGGAAAGGGGTTTCCTAAATCGGTTATAATTCTTGGTGGCCAAGTTTGTAACCTATATAAATAGGTAATTAGGCCTTGTAGAATTGTATTGTGTAGAAAACGATTAAGAGATCAGTGAGAGATTTCTTGTATAGCTTTTAGGGCTAAAGCTAGGGTTTCGTGGTGAGAGCATATTGGTGAGGAACAAGAGACAAGGTTATCGTCTCGGGTAATTGTTGCGGTGTAACCAAGGGTTTGCTGGAATTCACACGACGTTGTAATCGTTTTTCTTCATAGTGGATTTGAGTTGGTGCGGCTCAAAGTGGATACACGTTGTATGTATTGGTCGAACCACTATAAATCTTGTGTCTTGTGAGTTGATTTATCTTTCTCGTATTATTATAGTTGCTTGTGCTTGGTTTACTTATTATTCATCATAATATCTCAAGATCCGTTATTCCGCAGTTGTCAGTGATTCCCTATGAAAATCCTGACATATTTATTCATCTTAGTTAAAAAAGTACCCACTAGCTTATGTCATTACTTAACAAAAATCACAACATTCCTAGCATCTTTCAGAAAAGCGATAAAAGGGAATATCACAAGTTACACGACTTGACCTATTGAAATTAAACCAGAGCAAGCAAAGAAAGGAAGATTTTTTTTAAAAGAAAAGGTAAGTAAGCAAACTGATATGAGCGAAACAAGGATGGAACATAATATGGTTATGGGTTGAATTTATAGGTGAAATGGGTTCATAAAAAAATAGGAAGATAAGAAACATTATGGTTACAATTCAAAAGAGGAGATTCATTTACGAAAACATAAGCAGGAAACATGGAGTTGAAGTTTCTAAAATAATACTCCCTCCGTTTCTAAGAAATAGGTTTGTTTGGTTTTCAGAAAAATTAAGAAAGCTAATCATTCGAGCCATTTTTTCATGCTTTTTCCTAATCTATCATTTGGTCCCCCACTCATTTGTTATCAGAGAAAGGGAAAAGAAAAGTGGTCCTCTTTTTGTATTAGGAGAGAAAATGGAGAGAGAGAGAAGTGGTCCCTCAATGGATATAGTAGTAAAATCATAACATTTGACTTTCCACATATGGAAACAAGCCTATTTTTTGACATACCAAAAAAAAAAACCTGCCTATTTTTTAGAAACGTAGGGAGTAAGTAATTAACAACAAAAATAAGTCTCAAATCCTAGTTGTAAACCTCTAATAGTACCACATATAATTTCTGCATCTCCAAAACTTGAATAAAAATTTTCTGAAAAGATGAAATGATACCATACTGATGGATGAACAATGTTACCTTGGTAATAGAAGTGCAATCCAGCCACAATAGAGAAACTTGGGGAAGAAAATCCAATATCATGATGAAAAACAGGTTCAAAGGAGACGGAGATTAAACCCAATTTCAGGAGACCATTCAGCATCAAGAACTAGAATTGAAATTACAGACAGCTAATATATATGATACTCCCTCGGTTCCTTTTTAATAGACTAGTTTCTACAAATAAATGTTTCAAAAAAATAGGTTGGTTTCCTAATTGAGAAAGTCAAATGTTACTTTAATTTTTTTGGGACCACTTTTCTCTTAACTTATTTTAATGACAAGTGTCATGTGGACCATTTCACTTCACTTCTTTTGGTGGCAAGTGTAATGGGAACCATTTCACTTCACTTCTTTTATTGACAAGTGTCATGAGGACCAGTTTCAATGATTAGTTCTCTTAATTTCCTTGAATTTCTCTAAAAACAAAACCAATTTATTAAAAAGGAACGGAGGGAGTAGAATTTAATAAGATTATCCATAACGAATCAGTTGGAATTGGGACCAAAGCCGAAAAAATAATCGATAATTTAATCATCAACAAAAACTCTTCATTTAGGGAATCTTTTTTTAAAGGAACACCGGAAGAGTTAGAACACCAAAAATTGAACATTAGAAAAATTGAACACATCCAGAGAGAATATGGGACTACATCGATAAAGGGAACAGTAACAAGGGGATTTAGCTAAAGGAGGATGAAGGAATTCATAGGTGAAATTTGGTTTTGATTTAGTTAGAATTTACACGAAAAAACCTTGAAAGGACCAGGTTTTGATGGGGAACCGATTGTGGTGCAGTTGGTGCATTTAGTTCATGGTCACCCACTCATACCTCTAAGTACAACCTATTATTATTGGGACCGCAAGGAAATAATTTCGAGAACTATATATGACCTAAGTGTGTTGAATGGGGAACAGAAGACCTAATCTAACTAGAAGATAATTGAAATTAAATATTCAATTTTCTTTCGTATCAAAAAAAAATGATATGGAAAGGATTGCGTACGTCACTGCATACTGCAAATTCGATATATATACCGACCCGAACACAAGTTGCAGACATTTTTATAAAAGGTCTATTGCATAGTCGATTTGATATGCTTCGATCCAAGCTTTCACTCAAGGTTCCACATCAATCAGCTTGTTGGGGAATGTCAAACTACCTTATTTATTTTAGAAGAATGTTTCAAAATATATTGTAGCGATTTAGCATATCACGAATCAATCTCCATTGGATGTGATTGGATCCTCAACTATAATTCCAGCCGTATCATTTCTGTCAATTGATTTATAAATAGTGCACCTGATCCTCAACTTACCCACTACCAATGATATATGCCGTCCCGGATTGATAGAACTAGTCAATCAATCTTTTAATCAGAGATCCTTGCAAAGACTTTATCCATATGGGCCTATACATATATAATTGATCAAGAAGTGTTTGTCTAATAATCATCTTCTCTCGTTCATTGCGTAGCTTTTCATATCGCAAAAAAGTTCTCTCGCTCTCCTTTTCTAAGTTCTCTTCCAGGGCATAAGCAGTTAGCGAGTATATTTAACAAAAGAAAAGTCTAGACAAGCGAAAGCAGGGCGAATAAGGCCACCCAAGTAGCATCGGCAAGGAAAATCGTAATGAATACAGGTAACTATTATCACCATTCTCAACTTCTTAATGGCCTTTATCTAAGTTTGTAGTTATATTTTAGAAAAAGAATACTGCTATCACTTTTTAATTTGACCTGTTTTTAGGTCAAAGTTCAAAAATAGAAATGACAGTTAAAAATGGAGGTAAGTAGCATAAATTAAAGCATGTTAACTTTCCTCCAAAGATTCACGGATTTTAACTATATGGATTCAATAAAGTGATAATTGAAACGGACTGCGAGAACTTGGTGAATTCTATACATATGGAAGACCCACAAATGCACTGGATCAATCATCATCTTTTTTTTTCCAGTTAAAAACAAATTTTCAATTCATGAATTCTGGTTTTGCAAGTTGGTTAATAGATTAAGTAATAGCGTGGCTCATGAGTTAACAAAAAAAACTAGACTTGAAGCTAGTAGTTTCTCTCGAATTTTCCTCCAGACATTGTTAAGTGGATTGTGGATCAATAAAATCTTCTGTTATTATAAAAAAAGAAAAATCAATGCCCTTCTCTGTTCCATATATGCCCTCCAAAGAAAAGTTTTCGGTGCTTAAGATTGCATCATATCCAAATAATTTGCATGACAGTGGTCTAGCAATGCTATACAATTGGATTTCAGAGTAAAACAAAATTAATTGAATTACGTTAACTAAACTAATACTGAACACATTAATATTTTGAATTGGCTCGATTCTTCCTACCAGACGAAACAAAATGTTATAAGAAATTGTTGTAATTTTATAAATATTCACTGTTTTTTTTCTTTTCTTGTTTGTCCTGCATCATATATTAGATTAGTACAATCGTTGCTATGATGGGAGTGCCGACTAAAGAAGAATATGAAGATGGGTCCGTCTGCGACTACTTTCGCTGCGTTTCAAAAAAAATAATACTTTCGCCTTGTTTCAAAAATAAAGTGATACTTTCTTTCGGTTTCATAAAAAGTGATACGTTCGCCTTGTTTCAACAAAAAGTGATACTTTCTCTCAATTTCATAAAAAGTGATACTTCTGCTCCTTTTTAGAAAAAATATATCTTCTCCTGACACAGAATGTGAAGTATCACTTTTCAAGAAAAACAAAATTAGTCAATCCATAAACCAAAATATGATTACACGATGTGTTACGCATTCTTTGTGGTGGTTTAGATAACGACTATGCATTCAATTTTTGAGAATTGTTCCTGAAGTGAAAGTATCACTTTTCTTGAAACGGAGGGAGTACATCGTTTTAATATAGTTGAAATGGAAAATTAGTTGATGCAAAAACCAAAATATGGTTACATAAAGTATTATGTTGCCTTTGTGGTGGTTTGCATAATGGATATACATTTCATTTTCTAAAATTGTGCCTAAGATGATAAATACCTCCGATTTTTTAGTAAAACCTCTCAATTTGATATTGTTGTTTGCACTCATTGCGTAGATTCTTTTATAACTTTTCCAACGAGATAAAATTTGTAAGATTACAAAGCACGGTTTTTTAAATATGTTATATTAAAGTTTGTTTTCCAATTATACCCCTGAAAAGATGGGATACTAAGGAGTTGTAGTAATTTAACTAAAAAGTAGGGGCATTTTCGAATTTTCAGGTGCACAACAAAAAAGAAATGACTACCAAAGAGAAATCCAATCTCTTTGTGCCAATTGATCACTTAGATTTTATATAAAAAAAGTGGCCATATAAGGTCCTTCATCGCTTCGCTCGGTTGGCTCAATTAGTGCGCGTGTTACACACCGGACATTATTTTTTCTTTTAGATTTGGTGTTCCCTGCCCCGTCTCTATGCATAAATAGGTGAAGAAAAAATAGGGAATATGTGAGGATTTTATTTATTTTTTCTTTTATGTGGAATCCCCCTTTTATGTATTAATTTGAAAAAAAGAGTCATAATATGGTAGGTACTCGTCTTTCGAATTGAATTTGGACTTCCATATAATTCCAAACACTGTAAGTTAAGATTTCCTTTTGAGTTTGTAATTTTAAAACCAATCATACGTTGCCAAGTATCCTTACCAGAACCCTCGTTTCACGGAACTCAAAAAGAGCTTATTTCTGTCAATAAGAAACGAGGTTTCCTCACTGTTCAACATGGGAACTTCATTAGTCTAAGCTTTTAAGTCTTTAGATAATCTTCCATTTTATGGATACCTAATTGCAGGATAGTGAACTTCACAATAATTACACAATAAAAATAATACATGAGGAATACCTGGTAATCCGTGGTACTATCATCGATAGCCGTAATACCTTGTGGAGATCTCGGTTTCTTTTTCTTGACCCAAGCCATAATGAGTAGTAATTCCTTTGAACATTGTATTCATACGTATTGTGTTCCTTTTATCGGTAGAGGGAGGACCAAGTTCATAAGATTTATATTTATAGGTCTAGATCGGGACTGTCCATCGAGGAAAAGCGTAAATAGAAAATAAATCCTTAATGAAACCTAATAGGTTGATTCGAATGATTTATATAAAATCTACTGTTAATCCTTTTATATAAAATCTATTGTTAATCCTGTAACCGATTGCGCACTTAAATCAGAGTAATATCGTTAATGCATGTGAGGCTCGCCTTTTTTCGGGAGAGAAAAAACCCTAATAAGTTTAGCAACTTCCAAGTTAGCCCATATTTATATTTTGATGATTTGATACGATCATCACGAGAATCGAATCCTAACCTATAATTTGGGAGTTCGACTCGTGACTAACTGGGTTAATCACCCATCTGTTATTATCACATACACTAAACGAGATAATTCGACTGTATGAAATATGTACTAGAGACATCAGCTCACTCAACTGTAATGATTCCCATACGTCATTAATAAGGTATGTATAGTGGTCAATATTAGTATTTGGGATTCCAATTCAAAACCAATTAACAGTGAATGGGGTGGCCCTCATGCTTATTTCGAGGATTCTAGGAAGTAGTCTATGTAAGACTATTTACCTCCAACACGTCCCCTCCACGTGTATGGCTCTTTGAGTCTTTTATATCATGGACCGCTGTATGGTTACCTGCTACAAGAAAAATGCTATGCTTCACCATTATAATATTGACACAAAGAGTATATACCCTACTCTCACACAAATAACTAGCTGTATTATTTATGTAATTTTTTTGTATCTCTTAATGTGATTTGATCGACTATAAGAAAACATGTCCATGGTGACAAACTTTCTGAAACTTCATACAGAAAACGACATGGACCTCAATTTATATCGACCTTTATTAGATGCTGCCATGAATGATGAGTGGGAGTCAATAGGAAATTTCATTGATAGTCATCTCGAAGTTCCAATAACAGCATGCGGAAGGACTGCATTGCATATTGCAGCTGGTGCAGGAAACTCAAAGTTCATGCTAAAACTGCTCGAACGCATGCCAACAGAAGCACTAGAATTGAAAGACGCTTATGATGGTAACACAGCTCTTCATCTTGCTGTTATTGGTGGGCTTGAAGATGCTGTTAAAGCAATGGTGCAGAAACATGAAAACTTAAAACGTATGTGTAACGGAAAGGGGTTGAATCCGCTACTCAATGCTGCTATTCATGTTAGTTTCGAGCATACAGAAATTATTAAATTCCTTTGTGATGAGATGAAAGATGAACCAAGTTTCTTACAAGGTTGTTCGGGAGCTCACCTCATATGCAGTATAACTCGTGCAGATTTATATGGTAATTTTCTCTTCCTATTAATTTCGAATTTTGTATGTCCCCTACTCTTAATAACAATCATGAGATGGTGTGATAATAATATGACTACCGACTCTTCTCCTATAAGAATATACATGGTCTTTTATTTTCTTCATCGCAGATGAGTATAATCCTCTTTACTGATGTCTATAAGATTAATTTTGTAGAATTGGCATCTGATCTAATCCGTGAATACCCAAGTTTAGCAACTGCACGTGAGGGCGACGGAAGCACTTTGCTAGATGTTCTAGCAGAAAAGGGTTCTCATGTCAAGTTATCATATATGCCTCTCAATGTGATATTCACACTCCTCCCATCTTTAAAGGGTAAGTTTACACACAAACAAGCCTATTATTTTGAAACGGAAAGAGTATATACTTGATAAAGCTTTAGTTGTTCTTTTTCGGTTGGGCATTTTTTGTTTTTTAAATTACACAATGGTTTACCCATGTTCTAATGGTTGCTTTCATTTGCAGCTTATCGCCGTGAAAGGCTGAGCTTTTCAACATTTCTCCCGGAACTACTTGATATTATCTCTGAAGAAATTGCGTGCATGACCAGGGTAGACATGCATCATTTTTTCTGGGGCTCCAATTTCCTAAAAACTGCGGCAGAAAATGGTACCATTGAAATTGTGAAATTGTGTATCTCCACTTATCCAGATCAGCTTTGGTTTCCTCACGAGGAAAGAAACATACTTCAAATAGCGGTGGAAAACAGACAAGACAGTGTATTTGATTACTTGTACGATCACATGAACGCAGATGAGAAGATTCTAATTACACGCGTAGTAGATCCAAACGGCGGTAATATCTTACATATTGCTGCAAAACTTGCGCCTGCTTGTCGACTAAACATTTATAGCAGCATTGTTGTTCAAATTAAAAGTGAGATCAGATGGTTTAAGGTACGTTTGCTCCATATAATTTATTCCCAGACAAGTTTTCTACTGTTGAAGCTGTATATATAAACTTGTACGCTACTGAAGTAGCATGTCTTTTGGGTTTTGTATGACTATAGAAAGTGGAGAAGAGGGTACCACCTGCATTCAGAAAAAAAAGAAATGATAGTGGAGAAACTCCTCAACAGGTTTTCACTCGGGAGCACAAAGATTTAGTGAAAAAAGGAGAGGCTTACATGATACGTACAGCCGAATCATGTTTAGTAGTGGCCGCTTTAGTAGCTACAGTTGCTTTTGCTGCAATATTTACAGTGCCGGGTGGAAATTTCAGTGACAGTGGAGATCCAATATTCTTGGGAAAGAAGTCATTCATTGGATTCATGGTGGTTGATGCTATAGCTCTCTTAAATTCAACTACGTCAATTCTTGTGTTTTTATCCGTCCTGGCTGGTAGTTATGCAGAAGCAGATTTTGAGATGATATTACCGACAAAGTTAGTGTTTGGTCTTGGAAGTCTTGACGTATCAGTAATCAGTGTGATAGTTGCATTTAACATTGCGTTTGATATCATACTTGGGAGTAGATATGGATGGGCTCCATTTCTGATAGCCGGGTTTACATTTGCTAGTGTTTTTGTATATTTGGGTTTACTGACGAACTTCCAGAGGGAATTAATCGGCTTCTATCGACTTCGCAACTAATGTATGCCGCCTGGCTTTGAAAAATGTCTGATAAGCATGGAATTCCGCATCAGTTTCATGTTTGAATGTATGATCAGAGGTTTACGTGCATTTCAATTTGTTTTGAGGTTAAGTCAGGATATTCGTCAGGAACGCATCCAGACGATGGTTGGCTGGCTAGTTACCTATTGTCCGGAGTAAATTTGGAAATCACAAAACATTGTTGTCTTTTTTATTGGTTGATCTGAAGAAAGTAATCTATTCTCATTGGATTAGAGCTTTGGACGAATTTAAATGTGAAAATTTGATAATATTGGCATACGAACATGTCATGGTCCTGTGGTGCCCGAAAACCATCATGAGGATGTCTTTATCTTTCAATTTAGTTTTAACCCTGTTTTACGCTACTTTAAGCTTGTTAAGTTGAAATTGGTAACTCGACCATGTGTAGGGTCAGCGATATGATTAGGGTCCAGTGTTAAGTCTTCTTCTCCTTATTATGCCTGTACCTGCATCGAAAGCTTATCATGAAAATAGAAGGGAGGCAGTACAGTGGCATTGGATTACTTCATTACTAGTTATATCTCCATCTTTATCTTATTATATTACATCACATATCGTTATGGTATCATCCAGGAACTTCCTCTTCCTTCTACATCATGACAGGCTCAACCAACAAGGATGTAGCTTCTACCACCCGTGAACTTTCACAACTCATCAAAAATCTTACAGATCTTCACACACGTGAAACTGAAGAACGAACTGCTGCTGCTCAGAGACAAGATACCTTACTTGCTTCCTTGGTTAAGATTTCTGAAGCAAATCAAGAAAAGTTTGACTCCCTCGTAGAGATTCTTTCTAGATATCAGTCAGACCCTCACACTACACCACCTCCTTCTTACACTCAATCCTGTTTTGATAGTCATGCTGAAACACATAAATCTGGACATTTCAACACATTCTCTAAAGCTCCAAAAATTGATTTTCCAAGATTTAGTGGAGACCGTCCTCGCATCTGGATTCGTAAGTGTGAGAGATACTTCCAGATTCACTCCATTAGTGATGACCAGAAGATTGATTTTGTTTCATTACACTTAGACGGTAAAGCAGATTCTTGGTTTCTCAATTTTCTTACTGGTAAAACATATATCTCTTGGCATGTTTTTGTTGAATCTATCTGTAATCATTTTGAAGATATAGCAAATTATAATTATGTGGGTTGTTGTAGGAATCTTTTCCAATAAATATCTGATGAGGAGTATTTTGAGCAGTTTGAAAATTGAAAGCTTTGATGGTAAGTAAAAACCCTCATCTCACTGAGGATTACTTTGTTTTGAGATTTATTAGTGGGTTAAAGGAGGTATTGAAAAGCTCAGTTCAGATGCATAAACCTACTACTCTTTCTCAATATTTTTCTTAGCAAGACTGCAAGAGGTAGCTCTTTCTTCTCAAACCCAACTTTCTAAATCCCTTCCACTTAAACCACCCACTACTAACTTCAGCAGATTTTCTACTTCAAAACCAATTACTACCCCCTCCATTGTTGGGGCTTGTACATCCAACAACTCAACTCCTCCAAACCCAACACCTAAATCTCCTTATATACCTCATATAAAAAGATTATCTTATAAACAAATGAGTAAAAGAAAATCCCAAGGACTCTGTTTTAGTTGTGATGAAAAATACCAACCAGGCCATAGATGTAAATCACAACAGTTGTTCATGATGGTGGCTGATAATGAAGCAGATGAGCTAGATCTACCACCTACACAATACACCCTTGAAGATAATTTAATTGAATCTGACATGGATATTTCCCTTCATGCTCTTACTCGGAATCTCAATCTGATACAAATAGGATACCTAGATTCATCGAGAGGAAAGCTATAACTGTGTTGGTTGATAAAGGAAGCACCCATAGCTTCATTGATTCTTCTCTAGACACTCAGTTGGGGTGTGAAGTCCAACCTACTTCTCCATGTTGGTAACTATGGCTAATGGAGCTAAAACTACAAGAACAAGGGTCTGTTAGAATTTGCGGTGGACAACGCGGTACCACCAATTCTTTTGCAGTATTTAGATTACTTCCTTTAGGTATATGTGATTTTGTTCTGGGAGCTGACTGGTTGAGGACATTAGATGATTCGCATTTAACTTGGAAAAACTCTCTATTTCCTTTCTTAACCAAGGTCAAAAGATCACCCTACAAGGTACCTCCACTAAACCAACACTCATGATGTTTAGTAGCAATGCCATGAAGAATGCTCCAACTCTGGTTGGTCAATTTGTCTTTGTTAGAGCATTGCTCGGTCGAACTCTCAAGCTTTGCTATCTCAAGCTTGTTTGTCAAGTTTAGTTGATCAAAGCTATAGTCTTGATTTCTAGTCTACCTATATGATTTTTGGACTAGGATAGATTGTATAGTTGATCTTTAGACTTCAAGGTGCTTACAACTGAAGACGAAGATCTACTGAAGAAGTTGGAGGAACTTCATCAACAAAAGGTATGTGGAGACTAAAACTTATCTATCCTCAGAAGTCTATTCTATTCTTACTTATCTCCTATCGAGACAAAAGTCATATACGATATAGTATTTCGCATCATACACATTTGATATTTCAAGCTGAGTATATCTCGCTTATCTATTTCTCGAAATACGTGTTGATAGCTTTCTGTCTTAGTTACATTCATCATTATTCTTGACTTTATGTCAAAAGATGATCATGTGGAAATTATCTTGAAACATCTTACATGATTTGTGTGAGACAGTCATTTGATGTCGACTTGGAAAGTTTCGTATCGATCATTCGATCACTTCAAAATTGCTTATTAGCTAATGGTGTGTGTGATATATCCATTGTCGTCTTCTGAGAATGTTTCAATGATTGAAATGAGAGTTAAGAGCTAAAACCCATGTCTGGATATATTACCGTTTTTGTACTAAGTGCGCGAACTTTTTTGATATAATTCAGGACTAGAAACCAAGCTTGCATACCCGTTCGCAAACTGTTTCAACTGTTAAGTCAGCGTACTTAAGTTTGCATACCTGATGAGTGCCAAATATTGTATATATTTATCCCTTTTTGTTGGCATTTTAACTCATCTTTTGTGCATTAATTCTACATTTTATCCCATATTCTGTATTTTCATTGTTTTCAAGAATAAATATTTTTATTAATTAATTTTGCATTTTTAGGTAATAAATAAAGTTCGGATGAGTCGCGGAGCGAAAAGAGCAGAAAAGTAGTGAAAAGCCGGGAGAAATTACGCAAGGAAGCCGCGAAGAATGGTGCGCACAACCTCATTTTCTACACACAAAAGCGCCTCCGTTCTCAGCCATCAGATCAGTTCTCAGAAGCATCCGACGGTCGCTCCTTCATAGAGCATCAAAATCTGAAGTCTCTGCCGAGCACCACAGCGCTGAAATTCCAAGCCTTCAGATTAGATGGTAGTTGAATCCAACGGTCGCTCCCTTGCTGTGCATCAACGTTTGATATATCCGCCTTACACTACAGTACCTAACTCCATCAAGTACCGTTCGTTTCGTTGTATCACCTCATCCAACGGTCGCTCATCGCTTGCCTCCGCATCACCGTCCGATCTACTACCAGCTCCACATCCCACGGCTCATCCTCGCTGTTCATCCAATTTGATGAAGCCGCCTAACACCCTAGCAACCGAACCCTATGACCTAACCAAACATCCCCTTCTTCCCTAAACAATCGACCTTCACCTCCTTCCTCTCCACCATACCCTGTGCAGAATCACCACCATCACCCTGCCACTGCCATCGCCACCACCTACTCCATAGCCACCTAAACACCACAACCAACTCCACTATAATCACCCCCCCCCATCTTCTAGCCATCTATCCTACCAATTTCTTTTCTTTTCTTTCTCAGAAAACCCTAGGAAAGAAATTGGTACAATAGCTCGAGCTAGAAAGAGAAATTGAAGGCATGGGAAGGAGCAGAGAAGGGAGAAGAAGCATGGGTTGAAGACGGACTCGTCTTATCACGTTTGGTAAGTTCGAAAATCAAAACCCTAGTCTACTGTCAATTTGGGGGTTTTTTTTGTATATGAACCCTAATTCTGTTGAGAGAGAATTGGGAGGAGGAGAGTAAGTGAAATGGGGTAAGTAATTAAACCATTCCCCTACTTTGTCGAAACCCTAGGTCCACTGTGATTTTCTGTCACATTAGGTAGAACCCTAATGTCTACTGTTTTGGGAATTTTTGGGTGAAAAGGGTGTAAACCCTGATTATGTAATTGGGTATAAAAGGGGATATTGGGTGAGTGTTGGAATTATGTTTGGACTAGCCTACATCCAGGACTCTCATGTCCTGTTAACTGTTAATTTTTGTTAAATTTCAATTTACAAGCTCAATTTCAGTTCACTTGTTATGCTTAATGTTTTTAGTTCAATTTGCTGCTTGTTTAATGTTCATGTCTAATGTTTAATGCTTAATGTTTTACAGTTCACTTGTTATGTTTAATGTTTTTATTTTCATCTCCTGTTAACATGTGTCCTGTTTAGGTGTTGTTCATTGTTAGTTCAGTTAGTTCTGTTAAATGGAGTGTTAGATTAAACTTTACTGCATAGTGTTAATTGAGTAGTGGGGAGAAACTAGTGCTCACTAGTGACAATGAGCAAGCTAGCTCTCTTCCCACTCTAATAGAGTGCCTTAGTTTAGCTCCATGTTAGCTTAACCATCTTCCCCTGCCTTAGGCTAACTTCCTTTGTGTCATTTTCACCTTGCTCCTTTGTGTTTTGTTCACTGTTTAGTTTTCATTTGCTTTGTTCCATTGTTTTTGCCCTGTATTGCTTTTGTCTGCTGTTTTCCTGCCATTCCTTGTGCATTCTGTAACTGCTGTTGTGCACTTGCTTTGCTGCATTGTACTGCTGCATTACTATTTGCTCCTCTGCTGCTACATTGCCTTCTGTCACTTGTGCTGCAGCTGCTGCTGCAACTCTGTTGCTGCTGCACTGCTGTGCATTTTCTATTGCTGCTGCTGCCTCCTGCCTCAGCTGCTGTTGCTGCTGCCAAACTGCTGCAGCTCTTGCTCCTGCTGTTGCCTTCCTTTTCCTGCCTGTTGCTGCTTCCTCCCCAAGCCCACAGTCCACTCAGTTCAGCCACAGCTCACTTCACTCCTGAGCCCAAGTCCACTTCAGTGAAACCAAAGGCTAAAGGCCCAACCAACTGAGCCCAAAGCTCAGTTCACTCCCAAAAGCCTCTGAAGCCCAATTAAGGCCAAAGCCTAGTGAACTACCAAGCCCAAGTCACAAGTGAACTGTTAAGCCCAATTCACAGTTGAACTGTTGAGCCCAAAGCTCAAATCAGTTCACTGAAACCAAAGCCCAATTACACTTCAAAGACCAAACTGAGCCCAAGCTCAGTTCATTTTATTGTGAACAAACCCATTAGTACTCAAAGCCCAATTTAAGCCAAAAGGCTTCATAGCCTAATAGAAAATTTAGGAACCCAATTAGCTATAAAACACCACAAAACACACCCAATCTCTGTGGATCGACCCGTACTTGCACGAGCTACAACTGACGACCGTGCACTTGCGGTATTACTGTAGGCCCGTTTTCATTGCTTCATTTTACACACCTTTCCGGACCTGCCAATACCCGTTCACATACTGGTTTAACTGTTAAGACCGGGAACTAAGTTTGCATAACCGTATGTGAACTTATTCACCCGAGTTTGGTCCGTAACTCAAGTTTGTGTACCCTTTTGCAAACTGTTGGTTCATGACCAATATCCGGAACTTAAGTTTGCATATCCGTTTGCAAACTTAAGTGGTTCAAGTTATTAAATCGGTAAAATATGATTCCATACTCATAAACAAATACATCTATATATTAAGGAATGCAATCTTTGCAAACCGTGGCTTAAATGTTCATGAATTGATTCTTTCGAATCATTCCGATTTTGCTTCAATTGGATCATATACACTTCTATGTGATTGCTAAAAATTGAACAACTATGAAGAACACAATTAAATTCTTTGGTTATCATTCATGATTTATTGATCATCACAGTTGATCTAGATGTGTTAGATGAATGTGAATTAGACAAAAGTGTTCATATGGTTAACTTTGGTTAACTATTATTAAGTAAACCGTATGTACACGTTTAGGTATAATTACGCATATCTAAATGAAGTATATTTCATTTGTCCGTGACAAGATAAGTCCATCTAACGGTGGAGAGATATTGCTTTGGTTTTAAGCAAAACGTAGCTTGAATCTTAAATCAGGATTTCATCTAATGGTGAATAATGAATGCTTTGTTTCTAAGGTAACTAAGCAAACCCTGATTTGAAAGCTATATATAGGAGAACTCTAGCAACTGGGAAACCTAATCCCCGCACCTCCTGTGTGATACTAGTTGCGTACTAGAGTGGATTCTCAATTAACCTAGGTTTTTCCAAAACCGTGTAGGTTAACGACTTGAAGAATTCATTGGGATTCTGAATCCAGATCCAACAATTTTCTCTGTAGTTGCGTATTCTGATCTTACTTGTTCAATTATATTGAGTACTATCTTCTTTAAGATTAACTCGATATTTATGTCCGATAGGTGAGATATAAAAAGTAGTCACAAAGCTCTTTATCTCATTCTTTATGATTCCACAATAACTTGTTCTACTACCATATAGTTAAGTTATTGTGAGGTGATTGATATTTCTAGGCTGTTCTTCGGGAATATAAGACCGGATTATCAATTAGTTCCTGTGCACCTTGATTTATCATAAGACGGAACAAAACTTCATAAGTATTTCTGTGAGAGACAGATTTATCTATCAGAATAGATATTTCCGTGGGAGACAGATTTGTGTATAAGTTTTCGACTTTGGGTCATGGCAACTCTTGGATGTGGGTGAGATCAGCTAAGGGAATCAAGTGCGTAGAGTCCCGTTAGGATTCAGAGGCGTAAGGAACGCGACTGTACCTTGATCAATGTGATATTGGTTAGGGCTCAACTACATTCTAGTAAAAAGTTAATCTTGTAATAGGCTAGTGTCTGTAGCGGCTTAATACAATGTGGTGTTCAATCTGGACTAGGTCCAGGGGATTTTCTGCATTTACGGTTTCCTCATTAACAAAATTTCCGGTGTCTGTGTTATTTCTTTTCCACATTATATTTGTTTATATAATTGAAATCAGGGGAGGAAGCACAGGTTGACTAAACCTGGATGTAGACCCCCCTTTTTTCTAGAAAAACCTCATCAAGTTAGGGTTTTACCCTTATTCAAAATATAAAAATTCAGTTTAGTCCACCAAGTTGATCGATTTAGTCCACCATACATAACAGTTTAGTCCACGAGAAGAATAGAGAAGAAAAAAAAGATGGATAATTAGCTACTTAGTTGAAATTCAATGCAATTATTGTTCACAAGATTAACTAGGTATGCTTCTTATCATGATACTGAATTAGGTTTTACGGAATGATGTGAACTGTTTTCTGTAGTTTTGGATTTTTGGTTCTTCTTTAAGTTAATATGATTTTATTTTATTATCAATGAATCCAGGGTTTTATGGAATGAGGTTATCGTAATGCGAGAAAATTTAATGTATATCTAGTAGTCGTCACATTTCCGACTTACAAATCCTGAAGTCCCAGTTACAAGAACATATTTCAGAAGCAACAAGGATGACTACTCGTGTACAATAGGTGTTGATCGATTCCACCTTGTAATATTAGGCGTAAGTAAATCAAATGACTTTATGTGGTGGTAGTTGTGGAACCAACACAACTACCACCACATAAAGTTTTCGACCACAAAATCATTCTTAAACCTGAGTTCCAACCTATCAATCTTAGACCTTATAAATGTCCTTCATTTGGTCACCATTGGCAGAGGAATCTTTCACTACTCTTAAGAATGCTATTTTTACTACTCATGTTCTTTCCCTTCCTGACTTTACCAAGTAGTTTATTGTGACGGACCGGAAAATTATGCCTGACACGCCTGGGCGCAAAGGCCATAACTCCCCCTGTGCGCCAAAATGAAGTTACTACCCGGGCCTTATGGCTAGGCAAATGCATGTCCATTTTCCTTTGCAAGCATGCTCGTGGAGCATGATGCAGCTAACTTAGCTTCCACACCGTTCCAACTTACCTTTGTTCCGCGAAGGGTTTATTAAGAAAACAAAAACTTTCTTAAAACGGCAAAAACGGACTTTTGAGACCCTAAACGATGGAATTTGGCTAAATTCTGGTGACCATGTGGATCTAAAGATCAACACGTCTTGATCTTTGGTCCATTTTCCATCAAAATGGACTTCTCTTGAGCTAAATTACGCCACTCGGGCTTTTAGCCTATGTCAAACGTCTTGATAGGAAGTATGAGCATCCAGTGAATGGAATGCAACTTGCCTCATCAAGTTTGGCCACAATCATCTCTTGCGTTGAGCTACCGAGCCAGATGATATGAGAGGTGGTGGGCCCGGGAAAGCGTATAAAATTGAAGCGTAATAAAACGGGCCTACAGTAATACCGCAAGTGCACGGTCGTCAGTTGTAGCTCGTGCAAGTACGGGCCGATCCACAGAGATCGGGTGCGTTTTGTAGTGTTTCTAGCTAATTGGGTTCCTAAATTGCTGTTGGGCTTTGAATACCCTTTGAAATGGGTTGAACTGAGCTTGGGCTCAGTTGGTCCTTGAAGTGTAAATGGGCTTTGGCCTTACAGTGAACTGAACTTGGGCTCAACAGTTCACTTGTGAATTGGGCTCAGTGTCTTTTGATGTGAACTGGGCTTTGGATTCAGTCAAGGATCTGGGCCTTTGGGCCTTTGAGGAAATGGGCTTCAGTTTGTACAAACAATGGACAGTGGGCTTAGAACTGAGCTTGGGCTTTTGGGATTGCTGTGAGCCAAGCTCAGTTGCAGCAGCAGCAGCAGCAGGGGAAGGGGAGCAGCAGCAGCAACAGCACAAGGCAAAGAAGAAGGAAAGCAGCAGTACTGCAGCAGCAAAGCTGGAGAAAACAGCAGCAACAGCAGCAGCAGTGCAAAGAAAGCAGCTGCACAAGCACTGAGTAGCAGGGTAGGGAAGCAACAACAGGGCAAAAGCAACAACACAAGGGCTTCTGGCTTAGTAGCAAAAGAGGAGTGTAAACAGTGGCTCTAGGCCAAATTGGAAGCAAACCAGAGAACAAAAGAATGGCAAAAACAGCAAAGATTAAACAGACTAAAAACTAAACAGCAAAAGAAAGATGACAATGAAGAAAACAGTGTGAACAAGATAAATGAACCAAGGCCTAAGGCCAAGGGCAGGGATGTGGAGAAGAAGTAACAAAGCAAAGCTAAGGCATTCATCTAGAGTGGGAAGAGAACTAGCTTGCTCATTGTCACTAGTGAGCACTAGTTTCTCCCCACTACTCAATCAACACAATGCATCAAAGTTTTAATCTAACATTCCATTACTTAACAGTGAGTTGAAGCAACAGATACATTAACAGAATTATCATTAACAGGGGACAAACATTAACAATGAACAAAATTAACCTAAACAGGATACTAACATAACATTTGAAAATCAGTGAAAATTAAACAGGATACTAACATAACATGGATACTAACATAACATTTGAAAATTAACCTAAAATGAACAAACCTAGACAGTGAAATTGATAAAGACAGTGAAATTGAAAATCAAAAGTAATTAAGAGTAGACATTAACATGGAATTAACATTTAACACTAACAGGAAATTAAAATTAAAACATAACAGGGAATTAAAATTGAAACCCTAAATTGAAATTTAATTGAAATTTAAGAACTGAAATTAAACCTAAACTAACCCAATTTTGGGGGAATCTCGGCTAGCCCAAGAACACCTTCTACACATACAACACCCCCTCTATTTATACCCAAAAATGAAGAACCCTAATTTTCAACAGTGACCTAGGGATCGATTTTGTAACCTGATTTGATGTGATGAGACCATTCCATCTTCGACCCATGCTTCCACTTGTTCTCCTGTATCACCTCCATGCATCAATTGCTTCTCTAGCACACATTAATCCATCAACCCATAACCTAGGGTTTAGGTTAGGTAATAAGTTGATGGGATAAAGGGCTAGAATGATGGGGGAAGCTTTCAATCACGTGTAGGATGATGACGGAGGTGGTATGGTGGTGTCAGGGTTGGTGGAGCAGGTGGCGGAGCTGGTTCTGCAAACAGGGTATGGTGGTGAAGGAGAGCTCGATGGAAGAAAGAAGAAGGGGTAGTTTGTTTGGGTTATATGTTTCTGGTACTATGGTGTTAAGCGGGCGTATCGAGTTTGATGTTCAGCGAGACTAAGCCGTGAGATGTGGAGCTGGTAGGTAGATCGGACGGTGATGCGGAGGCAAGCGAGGAGCGACCGTCGGATGAAGGGATACAACGAAACGAACGGTGCTAGATTAGGTTAGGTGCTGTAGTGTAAGGCGGAGATATCAAACTTTGATGAACAGCAAGGGAGCAACCGTTGGATTCAACTACCATCTAATCTGAAGGCTTGGAATTTCAGCGCTGTGGTGCTTGGCAGAGACTTCAGATTTTGATGCTCTATGAAGGAGCGACCATCGGATGCTTCTGAGAACTGATCTGATGGCTGAGAACGGAGGCGTTTTTGTGTGTAGAAAATGAGGTTGTGCGCACCATTCTTCGCGGCTTCCTTGCGTGATTTCTCCCGGCTTTTCACTACTTTTCTTCTCTTTTTGCTCCGCAAGTCATCCAGACTTTATTTATTACCTAAAAATGCAAAATTAATTAATAAAAATATTTATTCTTGAAAACAATGAAAACACAGAATATGGGATAAAATGTAGAATTACTGCACAAAAGATGAGTTAAATGCCAACAAAAAGGGATAAATATATACAATATTTGGCACTCATCAAATACCCCCAAACCTGAATTTTACTTGTCCTCAAGTAAAACAAAACTAAGGAAATCCTAACTATACAACTGTCGCTGGTCTCTCGAATGCATTTAGCGTATGCACTAAGCCTTTTAAACCACTAAGTGTCCCTAGTGGACGAGTGAAGTCTCGTGAAGGTTTACCAGAGGTGTGCCTACAAAACCTAAGGACAAAATATAAGCTCAGATTCCATCAAATGTGACATGTGCAAGTCAGTTTAAGCTCACAACAAAATGGAGATGTCAATCTAGCTATCAAAGGCACAATCCTAGCACTGATAACAAAAAAAAGACATGTGATAAGAGTGTAAAGTGTATCTACACATGTGTAAAGAAAGATCTGAAGTTGTGACTACTAATCACCAAGAGATAGTTTCTCAGGCTAAGAACCAAGGTCGAAATCTAGCTAGCTGTCCGGACTTTACGAGAATTGTGAATGAGTTGGAGGTATTTCACAATTACTCGCGTTGTACATCAATGGCATACACCCTCCTTGCTTATTACAAGGAAACAACAAAATGACTCTTTACATGACTCTTATTTACATTGACTACTCTCTTTTATTTTTGGAACAAGAGAGGATGGAATTGATAAATACTTGATTTTTTTTTTTTTTTTGTATTTTCTGATTTTTTTTTTTTTTTTCTGAGTTTATACATCGTTTTTTTTTTTTGAATGAAAACACTTTTGATACAAATACAAAAGGAAACAAAAGATTACATGACACTTTGCAAGAGGTAGCCCTTTTTGATGCACCCAGTTAAATTCGATGGTTGTCTTTCTTAATGTAACCTCTACCTTCTATCCCAACCAACCAAAGAACAAGCTAGTCAAGTTTCGTTCAGTATTCTAAAGTGATTGGCAATCGTAACTTCCTATCAAACACCTTGAAGATCGAGGCCATACATGTATTGGTAGATCGTGCGCGTGCAAATTTCTTATCACTATGTGAATTGTGCTAGAATCAGGGTGCCTAAATATCTAGACTAAGACTCCTAATAAAAATACATATTTGCACAAGAGTCAACATTTCAAGGTAAATGAGCTCCATTTTTTTATGATTTTTTAATTTTTTAATTTTTTTTTGAATTTTGATTTTTCAATTTTTTTTTTGGAATTTTTCAATTTTTTCAAAAAGATGGAGTTTTGTTTTCAATTATGGCAAATTATCGTGGTATCTACTCTATACCCCCAAACCTAAACTAAACATTGTCCTCAATGTTTCAAAATATGCAAAGAATTAAAATGCAACATATGGAAAGGGATATGCTGAGTAGAGTAAAAGGAGAGAGAATACCCGATTTCGGCGAAAGCAGAATTAAAACTCCGTTATTCAAGGCAAAAATCCAACATATTTCAGCCGAGATCATATTGGATTAGCAAAATATACACAAAAGGAAATTTAACTAACACATTATCTACAAGAAAATTTGGTTAATGGGATTGGACTGTTTGGAAAAAATTTGGTTTTTTGGGAAAAAGACAAATTTTGGTTTTGATGGGAAAACGAAAAAGAAAATTTGGTTTAAAAATGGGAGCAAAGTAGAAATTTTGTTTTAAAAATTGGGAGCAAAAGAATTTTTTTTTTTTTTTTTTTTTTTTAAGAACAATAAAATGAAGAAAATAAAATTTGGTTTTTGAAATGGGAGCACGCCCACTGTTGGTCCTCTAATGGAATGGAAGGTAGGCTGCGGCCCACGAAACACTAAGTTTTAATTTTGAAAGTTTAATTTGGCCCAGTTGGCTAAGGCCCAACGTTTGTTTTAAAACTTTGGTTTCGAGATCCACTCTTGAGTGGAAACAAGCCCACAATCGGTTACAAGCTCAGCTGGGTTTAAACCCAGAATACAAAATACAAGTCCAATGGAAGAATTTAAACAAGCCCACACAAAATAAATACAAGCCAACAAATTAAACAACAAGCCCAAAAATAATTAATTACAAACCCAAAATAGAGAAATAAAAAGCCCAAAAAATTGGGTTAATTATTACAAGCCCACAATTAAAGAAATTTGGAAGCCCACAGGTTGGGTTCTCTCAATGGAATGGGTTTAGGCTTACCTTTTTTAGCACAGCCCAGCTGCTCTGATATTGTTGCAAAAATCCAGTTGGGTTTTGGTTCTTTTCCTTGGTGGCGTCCCAGCAGAGGAAAAACAGGTTCAGAAAAGCAGGTCCAACAGCAAATGAAGTGAAGCAGATGCAGATGCAAATGCTATGAAATGAAATACAAAATAGCTAAAGAAAAACACAAGAAAAACACATCATCAATCCCCGGCAACGGCGCCAAAAACTTGGTGGGCCCGGGAAAGCGTATAAAATTGAAGCGTAATAAAACGGGCCTACAGTAATACCGCAAGTGCACGGTCGTCAGTTGTAGCTCGTGCAAGTACGGGTCGATCCACAGAGATCGGGTGCGTTTTGTAGTGTTTCTAGCTAATTGGGTTCCTAAATTGCTGTTGGGCTTTGAATACCCTTTGAAATGGGTTGAACTGAGCTTGGGCTCAGTTGGTCCTTGAAGTGTAAATGGGCTTTGGCCTTACAGTGAACTGAACTTGGGCTCAACAGTTCACTTGTGAATTGGGCTCAGTGTCTTTTGATGTGAACTGGGCTTTGGATTCAGTCAAGGATCTGGGCCTTTGGGCCTTTGAGGAAATGGGCTTCAGTTTGTACAAACAATGGACAGTGGGCTTAGAACTGAGCTTGGGCTTTTGGGATTGCTGTGAGCCAAGCTCAGTTGCAGCAGCAGCAGCAGCAAGGGAAGGGGAGCAGCAGCAGCAACAGGGTTGCAGCAGCAGCAGCACAAGGCAAAGAAGAAGGAAAGCAGCAGTACTGCAGCAGCAAAGCTGGAGAAAACAGCAGCAACAGCAGCAGCAGTGCAAAGAAAGCAGCTGCACAAGCACTGAGTAGCAGGATAGGGAAGCAACAACAGGGCAAAAGCAACAACACAAGGGCTTCTGGCTTAGTAGCAAAAGAGGAGTGTAAACAGTGGCTCTAGGCCAAATTGGAAGCAAACCAGAGAACAAAAGAATGGCAAAAACAGCAAAGATTAAACAGACTAAAAACTAAACAGCAAAAGAAAGATGACAATGAAGAAAACAGTGTGAACAAGATAAATGAACCAAGGCCTAAGGCCAAGGGCAGGGATGTGGAGAAGAAGTAACAAAGCAAAGCTAAGGCATTCATCTAGAGTGGGAAGAGAACTAGCTTGCTCATTGTCACTAGTGAGCACTAGTTTCTCCCCACTACTCAATCAACACAATGCATCAAAGTTTTAATCTAACATTCCATTACTTAACAGTGAGTTGAAGCAACAGATACATTAACAGAATTATCATTAACAGGGGACAAACATTAACAATGAACAAAATTAACCTAAACAGGATACTAACATAACATTTGAAAATCAGTGAAAATTAAACAGGATACTAACATAACATGGATACTAACATAACATTTGAAAATTAACCTAAAATGAACAAACCTAGACAGTGAAATTAAAAAAGACAGTGAAATTGAAAATCAAAAGTAATTAAGAGTAGACATTAACATGGAATTAACATTTAACACTAACAGGAAATTAAAATTAAAACATAACAGGGAATTAAAATTGAAACCCTAAATTGAAATTTAATTGAAATTTAAGAACTGAAATTAAACCTAAACTAACCCAATTTTGGGGGAATCTCGGCTAGCCCAAGAACACCTTCTACACATACAACACCCCCTCTATTTATACCCAAAAATGAAGAACCCTAATTTACGAAACCCTAATTTTCAACAGTGACATAGGGATCGATTTTGTAACCTGATTTGATGTGATGAGACCATTCCATCTTCGACCCATGCTTCCACTTGTTCTCCTGTATCACCTCCATGCATCAATTGCTTCTCTAGCACACGTTAATCCATCAACCCATAACCTAGGGTTTAGGTTAGGTAATAAGTTGATGGGATAAAGGGCTAGAATGATGGGGGAAGCTTTCAATCACGTGTAGGATGATGACGGAGGTGGTATGGTGGTGTCAGGGTTGGTGGAGCAGGTGGCGGAGCTGGTTCTGCAAACAGGGTATGGTGGTGAAGGAGAGCTCGATGGAAGAAAGAAGAAGGGGTAGTTTGTTTGGGTTATATGTTTCTGGTACTATGGTGTTAAGCGGGCGTATCGAGTTTGATGTTCAGCGAGACTAAGCCGTGAGATGTGGAGCTGGTAGGTAGATCGGACGGTGATGCGGAGGCAAGCGAGGAGCGACCGTCGGATGAAGGGATACAACGAAACGAACGGTGCTAGATTAGGTTAGGTGCTGTAGTGTAAGGCGGAGATATCAAACTTTGATGAACAGCAAGGGAGCAACCGTTGGATTCAACTACCATCTAATCTGAAGGCTTGGAATTTCAGCGCTGTGGTGCTTGGCAGAGACTTCAGATTTTGATGCTCTATGAAGGAGCGACCATCAGATGCTTCTGAGAACTGATCTGATGGCTGAGAACGGAGGCGTTTTTGTGTGTAGAAAATGAGGTTGTGCGCACCATTCTTCGCGGCTTCCTTGCGTGATTTCTCCCGGCTTTTCACTACTTTTCTGCTCTTTTTGCTCCGCAAGTCATCCAGACTTTATTTATTACCTAAAAATGCAAAATTAAGTAAGAAAAATATTTATTCTTGAAAACAATGAAAATACAGAATATGGGATAAAATGTAGAATTACTGCACAAAAGATGAGTTAAATGCCAACAAAAAGGGATAAATATATACAATATTTGGCACTCATCAAGAGGCCATAATGTCGCAATCATCTCACAATTAGATGATACAAGCGAAAATGTGTTGGACCGGCAATGCTGCAAATCATTGCGGCTTCCTACGTACCATTCCCTACGCTAAAGGGATCAAGAACAGACCGTAGTTCATCCTCGAAGGGACCGACAACTTAAGACAAAAATCGTTTGCGAGGTCGTGGCTTAGCAATAATGGTAATGCCTCGTCCGTATAAGCCGTTTCGTCAAAATGCACAATGATTTTGCATTATCGGGTCCGCGGCGTGGCATTATGATGCCATAGCATCAAATGCTCTCTTGTAAAGGCTACACAATGATAAATGATCTTTAGGCATCATTTATACTCTTCCAGTTAATCTATGGAGCTTACTTGGTACATAGCCCGCATATGCACCTTCAACCAACTACCCCTCCCTATATATGTTAACTTGCAATTTCTACAAGTATGGAAAGGGGACCAAATTGACATGCCTGCTTCACTGTTCATTCGCAATGATTGCTTTCCTCTAGAATGATTGTGTTAATTCGTAATGATTGCGTTATTTCACAATGATTGTATTTATTCGCGATGATTGCCTGTGATGATTGCGTAACACTCGTTCAGCCAGCCCTCTCTGACCTGATACACAATGATTGTGCGATATTTGCTCTAGGCCAATAACCTCTATAATACTCAATGATTAAGCTGCGATATCGAGGCCACCTACCCAACTGGCCTAATGCATCATGATGATGCAACATTGGACTTTTATCAATACGCCTACGCAATGTGCCTTCCTTGGCACCAAATATTGCCCCGGGCCAAATGCATCTCACTATGCAAAGGAAGATTTGGATGAAGCTTCATCAAAAGTGAATGACGCATGTTTTAGCATGCGCCATGCTAAAAACACGGGGTGTTACATTTATAGTGGAAACTGATGTATGTTCTAGAGGCTTTAGGGTTGTACTCATGCAGGAGGGTAGAGCCATTGCTCTCTACATCAAACCACTAGGGACAGAAGCCTTTGGATGATACACTTATGAAAAAGATCTACCAGTTGTGGTCCATGCAGTCACCAAATGGAGACATTATCTCCTTTTCCACCACTGAATTATCAACACTAATCAACAGAGCATAAGATACTTCACGGAACAAAAAATTACAAATTTATTACAACAAAGATGGCTCACCAAACTTCTGGGGTTTGATTATACAATTAACTACAAGAAGGAAAATGGTTGCATAACAAGTTATACAATTTTATCTGTATAACAGGAGGGTTTGATTATACAATTTTATCTGTACACACTAAAATCAACCAAAATATGGCTGCATAACAAGTTATGCAGTCGAGAAAATGGTTGCATAATTTGTTATGCGTCTGCTTTTTCTGTTGGATTCAGGCATATACAACATTTTAGTGGCTGCATAACCAAAATAATTGATGCATGAAAAAAAATATGGTTGCATAACATGTTATGCATCTTTTGTGGTGTATGCATTTTGTGTTATGCATCTTTTTTGGAGTCTGCATAACGAATATGTAGTCAGTTTTCGAAAATTTTCCGTAAAATGATGATCACCTCCGATTTTTTCGTGAAAAACAAAAATTTCATATTGTTGTTTGTACTCGTTGTGTAGCTCTCTTAAAAAGAATGACAATGATATAAAATTTGTAAAATTCCAAGGCGCGGATTTTTAGAAATGTTATATCCAAGTTGCGTTGTCAATTATACCCCTGAAAAATTAGGTTGCATAACGAGTTATGCCTAAAAGATACTCCCTCCGTTTCTAGAAAAGTGATACTTTCACTTTTTCAATTTGGCCTATTTTTAGGCTAAAATGAAAAAGTGAAAGTATCACTTTTCTAGAAACGGAGGGAGTAGTATGCATAACAAGTTATGTATTGATTCTTAATAATTTAGGATAATTTTGGGTGTCACGGTATCTAAAATTAATTGTGGGTCTGACAGTAAGAATATTGTTTTTTTTGGCCTGCGCCTAAACTCCTCTTAGCTTAAGAACCCTGTTTTAGGGCATACCAAAAAATTTCAAGGCATACAAAATAGTTTTCCCATCCTAGGTGACCTTATAAGGGGTGTCTATTGGGTATTTCAATTACCTATATGTCGTTGAACCTAAAATCAAAAAACAAACAATAAAATATGTTTATATCCTAAACATCTCTTCTCCTTTCTCCCAGAATTTTTTTCCATCGCCGTAATTAATTATAGATTCGTGAAAATTTGATCGTCGATCAAATTGAACTATATAATGGGTGATATAAAGAAAAAAGCAGACGTCATGCGTTCTAAATTCTCTTCTAATCCATGAATTGAAGAAAAAGAATCAATTGAAAATGAAGGTGTAAAAACTGTAATTGAATCGGAAATTCAACCATTTGAAGCTCCAACTCCTGAAATGAGGATAAGAAGGTATATCCTACAAACCCAATCTCTTATTTGTTGTTTTTCATGGATTGAATGGGTTAAATTATTAAAAATTTAGGGTTTTTGACGGTTACAGTAGCGGGTTCGGCTAATAATTGAGTAGAGTTTTGAGCCGAACTGTTCTTGAAATTTCACCCTGAAAGTTTCTATGAAAAATTCGGCTAAACAATAAATAACAGTTTTTAGCCGAACCACAAAATGTGTATTAAATTAACTTTTTTTCTAAAAGATCCAATAGGTGTTCGGATAATATTATATTCACTATACAAGCCGAACCTAAAAGATATATGGTTCGGCTGATTCGATATTAAGTAAATGAGCCGAACCACAACTTTATTTTTAACTATCTATGGTTATTTGTAGCATTGGGTTTCTGATCGACGTATTCGTCATCGAGATATGGCTCACTTCCTAGGTCTTTGGATGTTTTCTTGTATAAATCTCTCAAACTTAGGCTTCATAATCCTTCCGGGATCGTATTTTCTTGAGATAAGAGTCAATTTGGCGTCCAAATATGTCCCAGAACAGTGTCAGGTTCGGCTAATACCTTGCCAACCTTTCCCGGCCGAACCTGAGAAGTGAAATTTACCCCAGGTGGTTGTCAGGTTCTGCTGACTCGATTAGATCACTTTCAAGCCGAAAATCTCACTGTAAAAACTCCGAAAATATTGATTTGGAGGCTCTAGGTTCGACTAGCTCGTGCTGATGAGTTATCATCCGAACCTTCTCTCTGCAAACTCAAGTCTTTCGATCTTGTGTTTTTTGTCCATAACTTTTTCGTCCGATGTCGGAATGACCTCATTATTTTTGCATTGTGTTTGTCTTTTCATTCTCTTGAAGTTGAAGATAAGATCTCCTTGATTTTAATGATTTGAATTTGGACCTTGGTATTCTTCATCAACAGACTTCACTTTCTTAACACTTTTAGTAATTTCCATTTTTTTTGTTTGATTAATCCTATGAAAAGCTTGCACAATTAATAGAAAACATATGTAATAAAAAGTCTAACCCCTAAATGTGTATGAGTTTAAATGTTTTATGGAAAATCAGTAACATGTTCGGCTGATATGATTTTTTGAATATGAGCCTAACTTGGAAAAATATACAGTTTTGTTGATACGATATTTAGAGTAAAAACCGAACCTAGCTCTCAAGAGAAGGTTCAGATTGTAATTAAAATTTCTTATTAGCTAACTAGTAAGTAGGTCAGAAGTTACAAACTATAAGTTCGGCCAATAAATATTGTATTTCGAGTAAGCCGAACTGTTCATCTTCAGTAGTATACAAGTGAGGTTCGGCTGATAATTTCAAGCCGAACCTATCTCTGGTTCGCCGAACTTGGGTGAAAAAATCAACTTTTTGATGATTTCAACCTACACAAATGAAACTAAAAATAATTTGCAGGTATACTTAGAGCTGTCAATTTCTAACCCGGCCCGCAGGTTGGACCTAGCTTGGCTTGTTTTAACCCGTCTCGGTTTGACTTGTTGTCTAAACAATCCGGGTTAGGGTTGTCATATCTAGCCCTAGTAAAAACAAGTCGGGCTATGGTCAACCCGCGGGTTACCAGCCAACCCGTCAATTTCATGTGAGTTACTAATTTAGGAATTTTAAGTTACTAATTTAAGAATATTATGGTTTTGTGCTAGAAATCAAAGTTCATATTTCCTTAAATGATTTAATACAATCCAAATTTCATTTGATTTAGGGTTACGGAGTAGTGATCCCTCTGCCCACTAAATTTTTTATACATTTAAGTGATTTTACGTTTCAACCACCCCATTTAACAAGCCAACCCGCAACCCGTTAGAGCCAACCCGTCTAGGGCTAGGGTTGGGGTTTTTGGCTTGTACATGAATAGTACTAGGGCTAGGGCTGACCCTAACCCGTCTATGGCTTGTCAAGCTAGGGCCGGGTTGACCCTAGCTTGCCCCGTTGACAGCTCTAGGTATACTTGTGTGTTGTTAGCATTGGGTTTCTCATCGTTGTATTCATCTTCTGGATTTGGCTCATAAGAATACAAGTTTTTCCTCACTTCCCCTTCTTCTCCCAAAAACCTAAAAAAAAAAATTCTTCCCAAAAATTATCATCAACACAAACTTTTATAACTTAATTATCTTAATCACTAATCATTTATATTAAATACTAATCAAAATTATTCATTATTATTAACACTAGTACAGAAAGGGTAAATTTGCCATTATCAAAAATATTTGGTTAAGGGGCTATTGGATTTACTATTTCCAACCCGTTTTTGTCTTTATTCAGTATGCCTTGAAATTTTCTTGTATGCCCTAAAACATGGTTCTAACTTAATTTTTGTCTTTTTTCCTTCACTCCGTACAAAACCCATCCATCAAGCCCATTATAGCCCACCCGCCATATTCATTCACATTTAACTCCTTTTCCACCTTAGTCTTACTGGGCTAATCTAACTCGTACATCCGATATCCCAAGTCCACTCCAGTTGCACCAATAACACGTCTGTAATATCTTCCAGAGTTATATGTCGACAATCAATTCTGTCAGCACGGCGCCAGAATTTCGCACTACTATATTTCATATAGGTGGAGTCGATATTAAGGTAATTATTGATCCGTTAGTTCCTAAAAATTAAGTGCCTCGTAAATTAGCTAGTTACTTTCAAGAAATCGCTTTTGGCGATTGGGATTCCAATGTCGGTTTCCTTGTTTTCAATATGGGCTAGAATATTACGGCGATGGAGCTTGTTTCGAGAAATTATCCATGAATCAGCGCGACGTGATTTTCAAAAAACCGTTTTTTAATAATTTTGGAGGTGCAATTTACTCTTTCCGTATCACATATATATGCGAAATTTTGAATTTTGATTGTCTCATTAGATAGGAGGATTACTATTTCCATATATACCTTTATTAATGGTACATAGATAATTGCGTTGCTAATAGGACAAGGGATAAAACATGAAAAATATAAAAAAATTATGAATTATATGTACTTTTCTTAATCTAAGAGAATTGTCTCTCACCGTCTATATAAGTGGTACGGAGGGAGTATAATAAAGAAGCACATAGTTTTGATTTCATGTATGACAATATACGATATTATATATTTGCGTTGCCGACAATGTAGTGAAAATCGCTCTCCAATGCCGATTAATCGGAGAGTAATCGCTACAGGCTATATGACCGAGGAGATTTCTGATTCCAAGCCATTCTCGATTCTTAATGATTAAGGCGGCCGATTTTGCGAATTTAGATCGATTTTTGAGCAAAACGAGATAACGATTTTTCCGAGTTGGCATTGCATGCTCTATAATCAAAAAATAAATTTTTCGTAACCCCTCAGATGGGAGTTATAAAATAGAAAAAACTATAAATACATGATAAAGACGTTCAATATAACAATATTATACACTTAATTATACGATAGCATTAAAGTTTTAATTTTAATTAGGTAAAAATCATAACTCATGAGCAGCAATATATAAGTTATAAATAAATAGATTCATGGTAATATACCGATTTTTGGCGATTTCCAAGTCCGAACTTGTTGCTCCTCACTCTAAGCTCCCCTACCGAGTAAGACCGAGGAACGATTTCGACGACTTTGGTTGTCGATTATTTTTCCTCCATCTTTATCTATCGAAGAACCATTAAAACCAGCGCCAGTACCAGAAAACCTTCTACATGTTTCGCCAACGACTTTACAAGATCTTCAGTCAATAATTGCGTACTCTGGTCCAGATCAGGCGCCAAGTAAGGATTATACATCTGTACATATTGTTCGCATGATAATCATTCAATGTAGTCAAGGTTTTATATATTCAAATATGTGGTTCCCAAAGTTAACAATACCAACATACTTCAAATATCTTATTCATTGGACGAGTCTTTTGCAATATCTGGTAAACTCGAAGACGACTTCTTTCCAAGATGGCGGTCTTATAGCATAGCTCGCTTGAACCCACCAAGAGGTGGTATGTCAAGTTTTGTTGTCATATTTTAGTATCAAAACTCATCTAGAGTCGATTGATTAAATACTAGAGTCAAATTCGTTTAGGTTAGACTAGAAAGTCTAGGAATGTTGAGATATACAAGTATTACTCTGAAGACCTGAAGATTGAGAAGAAGTAACGAATACAACGACGACATCATACTTCCACTTGAGGAGAGTAGTATTGATTTGAACTTGTTTCCATTCCTAACGTATCTTTCAAGTCATTCTATATTAAAAATATAACATGCGAATCTTGTATATAGATAATACTCTGGTGGATAGACATGATCATAATAGTATGACCATAACATTAAGGAATTATATTAAGAAGTATAACGCTTATCTTTTGAACTTCGTAGATATGACATCGACATAATCTTATGTATAGTTTTATGATTATGTGTATGGGTGTATGGTGAAGATTTCATCATAGGAATTGATGTTTTACATTTATTTAAAAGAAGTAGGTTCGTGAACTGGTTTAATGAATTGAAAGGTAAATCAATAGGTATATTGGTCCGGCTATTCATTGTATATCTTTTGGATGTCCAATATGTGTGAGTTGGTAGAAATGATCTTAACTCAGGTTATGTATCTTGGTATAACCGATTACAATATCTAGATTATGATTTGGTATGACCGGTCTTGGTATTACTCAGGTTATGTATCTGTTCAGCCAGGTAAATAAGCCCTTCCTTTTGTAGTGCTGTGTCACTATTTTTCCCTTCTTATCGGGCTGTAACGCTTTTTACGTTGAACTCTGATTCTCATTGTGGGGTGATGCCTCACTATTTTGGCAATACTTTTTCATCCTTGTTGACATTAGTTGTTCTTTTGTTGTTCTCTTTTTCTGACATTGCTTGTTACCGTTTCACACCAACACATTTTACAGTGTTTTTCATCGTTGTTGATAGTAATTGTTGTGTTCCTCCGACAATACTTGTTGTCGTTTTACACCGTACTTTGTTGCTTGTGCCAGCTTGCCTTATTATCCCCTGCATTGTATGTGAATAACGCATAAGTTAGCATAAATTCCATTTCTGTCGAACACACTCAACAGGTAGGGTCATCAGGCCCAATGCCATATCCTGATTGAGGTATCTCATCACCGACGTTTCGATCTAGTGGAAGGGATTCGCTCTTTCCTAAGTTTTATGGCTCGGTTACCCATGGTTATTTATCGATCAACAATCCCGGGCAGGTGAAGTTTCGAACACTTGCGATGGGAGCACTATTGTATGCTCGATTTCCAAGTACTCGTGCCTTGAAATCGGTCACTGGCTTCCAACCACCAGTACCCTTAGACTACCTAGACACTTGCACATTTCCGTTGCCCCGAGCGAATGACCATTAGACGCATATGTCATATTCCTTACCCCACGCAGATTTTCAAAGGAATTGAATGACAAAATATCATACCTGTTGATACACCACTCATGGGTGATACAGTTCCAAGTGTCATGTGTTCCATGGCCGAGCTTCTGGTGTTCCATCCGGTTTCAATATTTTGTACTCCCCTTCTCCGACTTTCGATATAATGGTGTATGGTTCACCCCATCTCGCCTATAACTTTCCACCCTTTTTGTCACCTTCATAACTGGGTAGCTCCTTCATTATCAATTGTCCTGGTTGGAATTCTCTTGGACGAACTCGTTTGTTATATTCACGATACAATAAACTTTGGTAGTTTTCCATTCTTTGTAGAGCCATTTCTTTAGTTTCTTCCAAGTCATCCAGCTTGGCCAGAATCAAATCTGCCGAGATGTTTTTCCTTCAAGCTTCCGTCCTTGTAATGGGTATCATAACCTCAGTTAGAAGGATAGCTTCAGTGCAGTATATAAGCATGAAAGGCGACAAGCCGGTTGCTTTCCTTCGAGCAGTTCTGTAAGCCCATAGGACATTGTAAAGTTCTTCACACCATTCACCATACTCTCTATCCAATTTCTTTTTCAGGTTATCCGCTATTGTTTTGTTGGTGATTTCGGCTTGTCCATTGCTTTGTGGTTATAGGGGGGTTGCCTTACTCTTTCGAATATTGTATGTGTTAAAAAATAGGTCAATGTTCTTTCCTTGCAGCTGTTTCCCATTATCCGAGACGATTGCTGCAAAAATTCTAAAGCGACAAATGATGTGTTCCCATATGAACCTGAATACGTCTTTGTCTCGGATATGTCTTAGTGGAACGGCTTCCACCCATTTGGTGAAGTAGTCTATAGCCACGATCAAATACCTCCTCTGCCCCGATCCGACATGTAATGGTCCGACAATGTCGATTCCCCATTTGGCGAAGGGCCACTGACTCACAATTGAGTTTAATGATACTGCTGGTGCGTGTATATTTTTCCCAAACTTCTGACACTCATCACAGGATAATGCCATGTGTTTTGCGTCCTCATTCATGTACGACAAAAATACCCCATGGTCTTGGCTCTGGCCGATAGACTTCGACCCGAGATATGATTGCTTGCGGCACCATAATGCATTTCATTTAATATTGAGTGTCCTTCTTCTTTGCTAAAACATCTTAGGAGAGGCCCTAGGTAAGATTTCCTGTATAGGATCCCGTCCCGTAATTCATATGTTGTCGCCTTACTTTTGATTTAGTTGATCTCGGGTCGTCCTTTTGGCAGTTCTCCCGTTTCCAAGTACTGATGAATAGGCTTACGCCAATCACCTACCTCATACATATTAGATGTGGTTATAACTACATACGCCTTTGTATATGTTGTTTCAGGAACCGATGGCATTAACACCCTCATGACTCGGATGCCTTCTATGCTCAGGTTCGTTAACATGGGGGCGATATATGCCAGGTCTTCCGAGTGTCGATTGTCTTTTCTGCAAATATGCCTGAATTTGATATTGTGGATTCGATCAATGTAGTACTGGTTTAACTCCCGATATTTTTGTAACACCGGATCATGGATGGCGTATTGTCCCCCAATATGCCGAATCACCAGCTGAGAATCGCTGGTTAGCCTCACCTCACGGATCCCAAGTTCTACAATTAACCATAAGGCATGTATCACAACTTCGTACTCAGTAACATTGTTTGTTGCCTTGAACTCGAGCCTGAATGAGTGAACCATCTTCTTTCCTTTTGGTGTAGTGAAGACTAATCCTAGCCCCGATCCTTCCTTGTTAGATGACCCATCTACAAACACTTCCCATCTTGTCGGGCTACAAGTTTCAAGGAGATCGGACGGATCCTCCCGATCTTCCTCCATTCCCGGGATATCCTCAATTTCAACCTCTTCGTCTAGGGAAAAATCCGTCAGGAAGTCCGCTGATGAGTGCTAAAAAGTGCATATTTCTATATATTTTTCTTGGCATTTAACTCATTTTTTGTGCATTAATTCTACATTTTATCCCATATTCTTTATTTTCATTTTTTTCAAGAATAAATATTTTTATTAATTAATTTTGCATTTTTAGGTTGTAAATAAAGTTTGGATGAATTACGGAGCAAAAAGAGCAGAAAAGTGGTGGAAGCCAAGAGGAATCACACAAGGAAGCCGCGAAGAATGTTGTGCGCAAGACCAAAAGGCTAGAACTGGGCTTGAAGAGGAAGAATTGTTCTTAAAGAATAAATGGGCTTGGCATACCCAAGGCCCAAACCCATTTCCAATATCCATACCCGCCTTCATCTTCAGCCGTCAGATTGGATCATCTCAGCATCCTACGGTCGCTTCATCATAGTGCATCAAAATCTGAAGCTCCTGTCAAACACTATAGAACCTAACTCCATCTTGAGCCGTCAATTTCGTTGTACTTCCGCATCCAACGGTCGCTCCTCGCTTCCTTCCATCTCGCCGTTAGATCGATCCACCATCTCCACATCCCACGTCTCATCCTCGCTGTGCATCAACATTTGCTGTCCCCGACACACACCATAGTACCAAACACCTACATCCCAAGTCGAGCAGCAAACCAAACACTCCCTTCTTCCCAAAACCATCGATCTCATCTTCTCCCTCACCTCTGCAGAACCACCACTCCCTGCCACCACCTTCTCCACTGCCTCAGCCACCTGCCACAGCTACCATCACCATCCTACCACTCTAACAACCAAAACCCATCATTACCCTAGCCTTCTACTCATCTATTTCATTAATCTCTCCTCTTTTCTATCTCTAAAACCCTAGGTGAGAGATTGATGAATTAGGTCGAGTTAGAAACGCAATTGGAAGGCATGGAGAGGAGAAGGAGAGTCAGAGAAGAAATGGTTCGACCTTCTTGAGTGATTTGTCACGTCAAATTAGGTAAAGTCGAACCCTAATTTCAACTGTTGAATTTGGGAATTTGGGGAAACCCTAAATTGATAAATTGGGTATAAATATGATGTGTGGGTGTGTGTTGTAACCATGCCTGGGCTAGCCAGAGCTTCACCCAAGAAGACTGGACTAGCCAGTGCCTCAACTGTGTTGTTTTGATTTGTTTTATCAATGCTATGTTTATGTTCAATGTTTCAATTCCAGTTATTTAATGTGTTAAACATGTTCTAGTTTAATTTGCCAGGGTTTAGATGAAACCCTAGCTTAACATTTGTTATTCATGCTCTTGTCAGTAGCCTTGATGTGTTTAAATGCTCATAGTGAAACTCCATCTTAGGGATTCAACACTAGCCTTTCACATTGGATGTCAGGCATCCATTGTAGTTAGAATCATCTAGTGTTGCTGAACTGCAACTCATGCTTAATTTTATACATTGTTCTTTTGATTAATTGTGCTTTAGCTAGACAGTTAATGCTTAGGAGGAGTACCTTAGTTGTGATAGGAGATTTCATATCAAAATAACCCTTGCTATATAGAGGATTGACATCCCTCTTGCTAGTGGTTATAGACAAACAAAGTTACTGTCAGTGATGAATAATCAGTGTGAGTTAGAGGTGGATTCAAAGACCTTGGTATTTTGTTTACATTTGTTTCCAAATTCTTGCTTCACTGTTTGCTTCTAAATTCTATACTTCACTGCCTTTGGCTCATTGCCAATGTAACTGTCATTTGCCACTGTCACTCTTTGCTTCATTAGTTCACTGCTCAGAGAATTAGCTTAGGAAACTTCAACTCACACCCTAGTCCCTGTGGATTCGACCCGTATTTGCACAAGCTACAACCGACACCGTGCACTTGCGGTATAACCATGTAGGCTTCTCTTATTCTCTTATTTTACACACATTCCAAAGCCTACCATCCGCCACTACCTGTGCTTTCACTGCCGTTCTCATTTCGTAGAAGATGTTGAATTGCTTAATTTGAGTTCCCCACTTGGAGATCCATCCCGACCTCGCTGCACTATCGAGTACCAATTATATAGAAGATTTCGTGAGTACCCGAATCCTGTGAGTCTGGAAATACGTTCGTAGTTTTTGCGTCGCAAATACTAAGGCTAGTATTAATTGTTCGATCCTGGTATAGTTCTTCTCCGCCGAGTTCATGGTCTTGCTTATAAAGTACACTGGTTTTTCTTCTACGCCAACATTCTTAACTAGAACAACACTTATGGCATAGCTGGTTGATGTGATTGTAGATTGTGGTAAAAAAAGTATCGTTCAAACTCGAACTTGTGAAGGATTTTTAGACTTAATTTCAAAACTAAATAGAAAACTCAGACAAATATGATAACAATAATAAGAGAATACCGAGGCTTAAGATTCCACTATTTTTCCAAATACAAAGTGATTAAATCCAATACTTATATTATGCATTTTTTCCGTTTAATTCGATTCTAAACTATTGCAACAAGTAGATTTCCAAAATAGCAACTGTAAATCCAGAGCATAAAGCATCAAAACCTAAGCGAAGCATGCTCTATCAAAAGAAATCACAATCGCTTAACGAAAATCACTCAAACAATTATCAATCAAGGCAAAATAATCATATTAATATTTGCAATAAATAAGGTAAATAGAAAGTACCACTCTTTATTGGAAAAATAGCTTCCTATATTGCCTCAACAATGGGGTTTAGCTCCTCATATTAATAACTTGCTCAAGATACATGATTATAGCCAAAACGTTGATTAAAAGATGAAGAAGTACTAAAACAGGAAATTTAGACTCACAGAAAGTGTCACAGATAAACGATACAAATAAACTGCTTTTGTCTCCGTTTTTTAAGACCGTTGGTCCACTGTCGTTGATACTTTTGAGGAACGACTGCCTTTACGTGTCTGTTCTTCGTGTTCTTGAAGGTCTTCAATGGCGGCAACAGCAGCAGAAGAGGTTCCTGGATGTTGATTGTTTACACTTTTCTGAGGCTCTAAAATTCTCCCTAGGGTTTCTCTTCTTTTCTAAGACTCGAAGCAATGATATATATAGCCAACAGGTCAATCGAATCTCACAAACTGATTTGGTTTATCTTTTTTTTCTCTTCACCCGTAAGCTACGGGATTAATGCTCTGTTTGCGCTTCTGTTGAGTCCCGCTCTTCCCAAACTCCTTTAAAAGATATATCACATCTTCATAAACTCTTACATGTGTTTTGGTCACGTTGGAATTCCAAAAACAATTCGAACACAACCCAAACTCTTCCCGTCTCTCTGTTCAGCTCTGATCCCTTCTCACGGCTTATCCAGCCCATTCTAATCGATTTATCACTTGAATATGGTCTATTTAGCCTTAACAGGCCTAGCCCAATCAATTTCCACAGTTTAATCTCTTTAAAACTCATTAAAAATCGAAACTCAAATCTGCCAGCAAAGTGAACATGAAATAACAATTTCCCGCCAAATTTTCAATTTGAATTTTAAAGAAGAAAAGGTGCCCTCCCCTATCCAGTATCGGTGTCCCTTTAGCACATGCCTAGAAATGGGTTACCCCTTATCCAAATAGAGAGTCCGATTAGCAAATGTCCTCTTAGGTGCCTTTAACAACTTTTTGAGTCAATTTCGCCGCAAAAGCTTATTTTCTCCAAAAACACCTACAAAGAGATAAAATACCATAATAAGTACAAATATGGGTACTAACAATATACACAATAGAGATGAAAATAGACACACCCGCTTGTAGCTCGGGAGCAATCCTTCGCATTTTCTGTCGGATCGTCTTGAATTGCAAGTCTATCTTGAGGCGATGGCAAACACCTCTGGGTCGATCCCCTCCATATCATGCATTTTCCAGAAGAACGTGTCCATATTTTCTCGTAATAGAGGTATCAATAGTGCTGCTTGTTCTTCTGATAACAAGGATCAAATTCTGACTATTTTTGGTTCTTCATTGGTCCCTAGGTTGATCTCCCGAGTAGACTCTAGGGCCGAGAAGCTTGGCTTTGGTCCCTTGATCGGCGTCACTTCCTTTGATTGCTATAATGTCTCTTTCTCGTCTGCTTCATAGGCCAAGACTGCCTGTGAAATTACTTTTTCAAGTTCTTCCCCTGCCTTGATTTCTTTTGCTTTGCTCTTCTCTTGGCGTAACCTAGACCGTCTGTCTTCATTTTGTTGAATATGTAACTGCATGCATTGTCTCACGGCTTGAGGATCACCCACCACTTCGACGATGCCCTTGTAGGTGGGGAACCTCAGCCTCTGGTGTTAGGCAGAAGCTACCCCTTTGATGCCCGTAATCCAAGGTCTTCCAATGATCGCCTCATATGGTGATATGACATCCACAACACAAAAGGTGGTGAGGGTGTCCAGGTATCCATACCCATCTAAAACTCTGAGTGTGACCTCTACTTTTGGTATTGTTACTGTCCCATCGAAGCCATAGATCCGATATGTAAACGGGATTAGAATTTCGTCTGATAACTTCATTCTCCTGAAGGTGTCGTATAATAAGACTTCCACTGAGCTTCCACTGTCCACCAGTATTATCTTGACTCCCAAATCCTCGATGAGTAATGTAATAACCAATGGGTCGCTATGTGCATGGACGTTCATCGGAATATCCTTAACGGAGAATGTGATCGGCTGCATCATCCAGGCTTCTATCAACAACGTTTTGGCGACACTGAATATTTCCACTCCCGCCTGATCCCTTTTGTAGATCCTTGATGTGATGCTCGTCCCTAGATCGAACCCCTGGATGGATGAGTGTGAAATAGTGTTACATACGACCTGGGTTCCTCGACCGATCCTGACTTGGTGTACGGGTGCATCGGGTGTATTTGGCGTGGGTGTCGTTGTCTTCACAATCTCCCCAGGTATCCGTCACGAATGAGGTGTTGAACTATATCCTTTACCTCTCGACAATCATTGGTTGAGTGACCTTGGTATTGATGGTAATGACAGAACTCGGGATGGTTTTTTGTTCCATCAAATTGTATTCCCCTGGACTTCAGATATCTGCTGTCGTCCCTTTTCTCTACTTCCTTGAAAACTTCTTCAAGTGGTGCATTCAAAGGTGTATAACTTCTAGGTTCATGGAGAGGCTTCTTACCTTTATCATCCCATTTCTTTCTTCCTGTTATTTTAGGCGGCGGATCCGATCTCTTCTCGGGTCGCTTTGAGGTCTCCTGTGGTTCTACCTCCACTGTTGTACTCGCTTCTTGTACTCCTCTGTCTTTGGATCCTTCTTGTATTTATTTTAGAGCGATGGAGTGCTCTTGCATCTTCCTCATCTCTTTCAGCGTCTGCAGGTTCTCCGTGAACATTGCTATCCAAATGGGGTCAGACTTCCTTGTCAACAGTAGAAGTTCTGCGAGAAGGAAAGACGAAAGGAAAATCAATAGAAGGTTTTATCCTGACAGAGGTTGTCGTAAAATTTTCATGTTTTCCACGACTAGCAGAGGCACGACATTTTCCATCTCTAAGGAGGGTGAACTCAGGAACACGCAAATCAAGAAGAGGTTCTGGCAGGCTATCTCGAGATCTCTTAATTTTTGATGGATTAACAGACTTATCCGATTTCTCCTTCAAAATCAAAACTGATTAGAAACAGAGACAACAATATGGTTTGGAAAATTATAGTATTTCTTACCTATTTTGATTTCGAAACAGATCTCTTAAGAATCTTCTTTGACCTCAGAAGGAGATAAGATCACATGGAAATCTTCTTATCAAGGGTGACATGATACATCTATAATGAACTAGGAAAATGAGGAGCAGCAGGGAAAATTCAAAAAAGGAAAGGCTGGCATTCAATAATCGCATTGTTTACATCCTGAATTATGATAGATTCAAGAGAGAGATCACTTCTTACTCAAATGAAGATTCCTTGGTGGAAGAAGGAATCCTTTTATCCGCCTCGAGAGAGGAAAGCCAAAGGAATGTAAAGAGGTGATAAGAGAGGAAGAAAAGGGGTAGGATATGAGGAAATCAATGGTGAAACTTTTGTATACTTAAATATAGAAATGGTCAGAAATTGATAAGAGTGGTCAAAAAACTGGCAGAAACATTTAAGACGGTCAGAAAACTGGAAAGAGCATTTAAGGGGGAGAAGACGTGTCAGTAATAAAGCGATGAAGAAAATACGTGTAGACGGTTACGCGAGATTTGCGGGAGCATAATGACAACTGGGGAATACCAAGAGGCATGGCGAGAAAATGTGAAATTCTCTTACTATTCCCTTTAGATGACTAGGACGAGAAGCGGCAAAATGTAGATACAAAATATTGCCTCGTCGTGTTTAAAAAAGTAATGAGCACGACAAATAGAAAGTTTCCCGATAACCGGATGATGAAAAATATTGACGACAAGAGATATATGATGAAAAATATTGACGACAAGAATAGTAGATGACACGACGATAATTAGATGGATACAACACAACGACAAAGACAAATCACACATGAAAAAGTGTAGCCCTATCGCGATAAGATCTTGACAGGGGATGGTGCGATAAAGAGACATCTGAGAGAAAACTTAGTCGACTTTGTAGGATAAGAAATCACTTCATTAGCTGTTATCCACTATGTAAAAAGTCTGTATAAGAGGAAAGAAGGAATTGTATAGGGTAACGAGGTTTTCTCTAGTTTAAGTAATATCGAGAGGAAATAGAGAGAGAAATCTAGAGTTTGTATACTTTGAGAAACAATCTTTGTGTATAAACCTTTTGAAAAAGTAATAATAATAGCTTGATTGTTATCTTCCTTGTTAGGTGTAGTAAGTTTGTGTGTAAAACATTTATTGAACGTAGTTGTGAGATTTTTTGCGGCTACAAGGGTCAAAAAAAAAACAATGAGGAGACTTAAAGAAGTACATGACAAGTTAAAGCGGACCACTTTTTTTTTACAGGCGTAAAGCCGTCCTCTGAATGATATAGTTTGAAATTCAGAATTTTATCATATGATTCTTGTGATTGTCTCATTTTGCGTGAGATGAATTTATTGTGCCTATCGTCTCTACCTATCTCATATATATATCTTCCTAGTTTGGGACTTAGGATATTTATTTAGGGCATGTTACTAAATGACAAAAAAGATCATTAGATATCAATTTTACACAATCCTTATTCAATTATTATTTTTCTATCCATTTTATTCCAGATTAATTAGTATTAATTATTGGTTTTAATTAAAAAATTTAGATGTGAGATCAGATAATTTAAATCGATCTTCAAAAAATCAAACAACTGAAAAAAGAATTGTATTTTTTTATAACACTACCCAGAATCGGTTTACGTTCATGCACTCGTACACCGATTCTGAGTTGGTGGTTCGATATTCAAGAAGGATGTACAGAATCGGGTAAAATATGCAATGATAAAATACGATTCTCGCAATCGGATTTTTCCTCGTCACATATAAACCGACGATTGTTGCGCATTTTTCCCTTTAAAGGATATATAATCGGTTTATATGAACATCCACATAATCTTACTCTAACAAAAGAAAAACATAGATAAAATCGTTTATCTCTTCCATACCATGATGGGTTTATGTGGGCATTAACTTTTACCGATTCTGATTAAATTTTCTTCGATCAGAAAATACAGACAATCGGTTGACATGTTCATAAACATTGACCGATTGTCATCAGAATCGTTAAATATGGACATGAACGTTCGTCCTATTATGTTAAACACAATAACCCAAGATTGTTTGTAGTTTTCAATCTTGAATAGATAAATCAATCACAAGTATAATAAAGAGATATGAATTGTAAACCATGATGTTTAGTTTGATTCTTTTTTTTAAGAAAAAAAATGGATAATGAAATTTCTTTTAAATCGATCGATGTTGAGTATGAATTTGAAATGATATGAATAGTTTTTGGTTTTGAAATGGTTTTAAATTTAAAAGGATAAAACTTAGGATTGAATTTTAAAAATAAGGGTACCTTAGTACATTTATCTAGTTTTATCACGGAGTAATAGACCCAAAATAGTCCCAAACTGACCAGGAGATATATATATGTGATGTGCGGAATGGGGTTTGACTGTTGACATTGTCTATCTCTACCCACCCATCTATACACTCATGTATTGAATGTTAGTGATATGTCATCTATACCAACTCTTATTAGACCGACCGAACAAAGCGACGGAAGATTCTATACGAGGTGACTTTGCGTCAACGTGGAAGATGACATTTTTTCTTCCAATACGACAAAAAGATTGTGGTAGTCATCCCCTTTTGGTAGTGTGCACTTAAAATGACAGAACTAACCTTCAATTAGAAACTCGATTCCTCCCACGTCATTTTTTTTCTTCTTCAGTAGACGTTTTTTTTCTTCTTCCATCGATTCTCTTTCCTTTCGAGATCGAAATTTTCTCGAACTCCCTCTCCGACGACAGCCACCGCTACCACTACCACCTCCGCCGCTGCAAACAGATTCAGGAACACCTCCCCCGCCATCACCTTCGTCGCTGTAAAATAGATTCATGATTCAATCGATAACCCTAGAGCTCAGATGTATCTGTTGATTTATATTCATATCCCAGATTCGATCTCTGATTTTAATGCTAAGTTCGATTTTGATCTTGTTCTTTCCTTTTCTTTTTCTTTAGATTTTCGTTTGTGAATTTTGTTATGATATGTGTATTTCAAGAAACGTTTTCTAAAATACGATTCGATTGAAATCAGAGATGTATGGAATGATAATCTAGAATACGAATTTGAATTTGAAACAAAATAGTTAATGATTTTCAGTATCAATAATATTTGGATAATCGATGAGGTATGTAAACTTTGATGGTGGTTATGCTCATCTTGGTTTGTTAAAATCTGCTATTTGGTTACTAAATCAAGAGTCTGATACTTTAAAGTGTTTATGGCTTGATAATGGATCTAGGGATAACTCAATTAGGGTGAATAGTTCAGGTATTGGTCCAGGTTTACTTAATTTTGGCTAGCCATACAATTAAAGTTCAGGTATTGGTCTCATAATTTTACATTGGCTACAAATGCTTAGATAGAAAGTGATTGGAGAAAATTTCAGGCTGCAGTTCTCAAACGGGAATAAGGGATTAAGAGAGAGTATAATGAGCTTGACACCGTCTGGTTTATGTCAGGATCACTATTTGAGGTCTTTTTGTAGCTTCCTTACAATAGTCTACTTTGCTTTCAGATTTGCACTACTTCGTAGTGCTTGTTTCTATGTTATTGAATACCTTAAGCCTGATGTGGCTTCAGTTCAATTTTGCAGCAATACTTATATGATATACCTACTGAGGCCTTTCCATATGAGATTTTCAAGCAAGCTTTTGTTGCCGTTCAGCTGAGATATTCAAGATCTTCATAGCTTCAGTGAAAAGTATTATATTGATTTAAGTCGTGTTATTACATCTATTACATCCAGCCATCCTACACAATTCATTTATCTGAACTACTTTAAAACAACCATGACAATACCCAAGGGAAGTTTATTCAAGTTTTCTACATGATGAGCTTGTTTTAGTGGAATGAATAGCGATGGTTCGTGAACTAATATTTAACTTTCTAATGGAGCAGAAAGTTAGTTTGGCATGAAGATTTGCTTTAGTTCCTCTAGGGCCACCACTGTTGGCTTACAAAAGCAATTGCAAGGCCATGCTTACTACTGTCGAAGGTGTTGTTCAGCTCATGGTTGACCGCTCATATAAGGTTGGGGAGCCAATTTTATCTGGTATGCTATCTCCCTTCACAGGATTGCTTAGTTTTGTCTTTATTATGGCCAGTTCTGTTATTAGTGGTTATTCTACAGTGTTATTCTAATATTTGAAGCTGGTTTGTCCTGTAGGTGTGGACCACAACCTAATTCAAAGCTTTTAATAAACTATGGCTTTGTTGATGAAGATAACTCCTATGACCGCATTTTGGTTGAGGTGAAACTGAGTTCATTCTGATAGTTTTATCGTTAGCCTTCTTTTTGTACATTAAGAGTTTGTAGGTCTTGGTTCTTACAAGCTTTTTTTGAACCAGGCATCCCTTAGCACTGAGGATCCTCAATACCACGATAAGAGAATGGTTGCTCAGCGAAATAGAAAACTGGCTGTACAAGTCTTTCAGGTGTGGGATTTAACCATTACTCTTTTCTGTTTCTTTGTTAAGCAAATCCATGCACACTTGAACTTATTTTTGGGACTATTTCCTAACCTGCCACAGGTTTCTGCTGGCAAAGAAAAAGAAGCAGTTTACGATATGCTTCCTTACCTTCGACTAGGCTATGTTTCAGATCCGTCTTAGATGGAGTCCATGATTTCTTCTCAAGGCCCTGTATGTCCAGTAAGTTGACTTACTATGATTCTATCATACTGTTGTTTGTTAAACTTTCCTATGTAGCCCAACTTTCCCGAATAATAACCTACAATAGCATTCTGTAAGAATGTTGGGGTCGTAATTGCAAATGAACTTACATTCTAGAAGCAACCCTATTCGATCATCCCCACTATTCAACATTAATACGGTTTTGTTAGCTACACAGTTTTTCTGAATAAGGTTTATTTCTTGTGGATGCTCACTAGAAATCTTTCTGGTACCCTTTCATCAGGGAGCTTGATCGCCAACGAGGGAGGGTTCAATTAGCTGCGGAATCTCCACTTCTATGGTCAGAAGATGAACTGGCTTACTTAACTGGGAGCCCTACAAAGGTATAATTAGTTGCTCTCATAATTGTACATTGGCTACAAATGCTTAGTTGATCTGTGATTGGGGGTTTTCTGGTAAGAAGCAGCGGCATCAGTTCATGAAGCAGTGAGATCGATTGTACATCAACTACAGTAGCAGCAACAGTGGATTTCAAGTGTTTGTGGTGGTTCTTCCTTTCGATTCAAACAACATCAGCGGTATCAGCTCAAGCAGCAGTGATATAAGAGGTACCAGCATCAATTTTCTACACAGTACAATAGCAACAAATTGGGGGTTTCTACAGTTACAGGTACAATTCGAGGGGTTCTTCATGAGATCTTGATTTTGGGGATTAATGGTAGCAGTGATGGCATCATACACAGCAACAAGAACAAAAACAAGACTGGGGTTTTCCAAATGCTGTCAACTTACGTTATTATATCTTATGTTCTTGTTTGTTTCAATCGTTTTTAGTTAAGACTTGGAGCTAAGAGAATTGAAGCGGGCGTTGGTTGTCGAGTTTTGAGTCACGTTTTCGGTCGATTTCTTCGTCGACCGTCCCACCGTGGCAGCGGTCATCTAGTTATATTTTATCCTATTTCTGCTAATAGGTGTCATTATATGTTACTCCTATGCTTTAATATCTTACGTGCGTTTTTTTAACTTTTTGAAGCATGCATATGTAAATTATTAGTTTTACATCTAAGGACATGAAAAATTACTGTTAATTATGTCACGATTCAACATATGAGTCAGTTGACAATGCACGATTTTCAATACCGTGGTCATTACTATATTCTGATTTCTGATGACGGTTGAGTGTCATGGAGTTGAATGAAATAAATGGAGTTAAATGATTGTTGTTGTTACCGTATATCCTTTTTCCTCGCAAAGAAAAAACAAGGAATTAAATGGGTTGTAATCTTTTTTCCTAACAAAGAAAAAACAAGGAGTTAAATGGGTTGTAATCTTCAGATCTAAATCTGTAAAAATCATAGTTCAGTGTTTGTAACATTGATGTGACCTAGCTCCATGGTTTAAAAAGGCGTTTGTGGGACGCGTTTTAGGTGCTTCTATAGCATCGTTTCATTTTTTGGGACCATGAATTTTTTGAGGAACCATGGTTTCAATTTTAGGAGGTCATTTAGAAGTAAAATGAAGCCACCCTTTACCCACATATTTAGTTAATGACTAAAATGACCTTATATTATTTATTGTAAAATAAATATTTTTTAAAATAAAAAATTAAATTTTTAATATTTGTTAAAAAAAGAATTTTTTTTTTTCAAAATTTTAAAAGAATAATTCAATTTTTTTAATTAGTTTTGGTTCGACTAGTACAATTTCACAAGTATTTTTCTTACAAACCCTTTAGCGATTTGCAAATTCGAAGATATTTTTCCACAAACCCATTGCTTTTACTTTGTTTTTAATTTAAAAAATCGATTAGAAATCATCAAATTAGGTTTGAAATGTTAGTTACAGAGTATTGCTCGGTTAGGAATAGTTTAAAAAAACACTAGTTTTCTAACCGAACTCCCTGAAACATAGAACACGTCGGTTAGAACGAAAAATCTCCTTGCAAACCGAACTCATAATTCGGTGCGTTCGCAAAAGTTTTAGAAATATTGTACCTAACCGAACTTTGAGTTCGGTCTGTTTGCAATTTTTTTTAGAAATTTTTTACTTAATCGAACTCTTATCTAAAAATACACTGAACAGTGTTTGGTTATATTCATAAAAATCTTTGCAAACCGAACTTTCAGTTCGGTATGTTCGCAAAAGTTTTAGAAATTTTTTACTTAACCGAACTCTATCTAAAAGATTTTTTATATATTTCTCTTAACCGAACTTCAAGTTCGACTAGATTTATTACTTTTCCCTTAACCGAACCACATACAGAAAAATACAAAAAAGAAAAAAAAAATTTAAAACAACAAAAAAATTAAAGAAAAAAGATATTTAAAAAAATTGAAAAAAAAGAACAAAAATTAATTTTAAAATTTTAATTAATTAATTAAATATTTATTTAATTAATAAAAGGATAACTTAGTCATCTCCACCTTTTAGGTCCCCTCAAAAAAATTATGGTCCCAAAAATGGTTCTTTACGAATCGGCTTACACTAGAAAATAAAATGCTGGCGTTTGAAGGCGAGTAGGACCTATTTCACGTTTTCTAACTAAATACTAATAACTTTAATTTATGGTGATGATCATGATAACGATGACCGTCTACATGATAATATGAATGATGAATACATTTATAACTAGTGTATTTAAATAGCTCCTAGGTAGAATAGGCAGTATCACTATACCATATGCTTAGTTAGTTTAATTGTTCCTTTCATTATCATGTGCATATGCTTAGTTTAATTGTTCCAGTCATTATTATGTCTGAATTTCGTATTTTTCTTTTACTTGATTGACAACTTTTTATTGACAACTTTGTATTTATATATTTGTAAAAGCTCGCTTTCGCTTTAATCTTTCACTACACTTTAATCTTTCACTACACTTTACACTTTAGTATCAGAACGCTTCGCCCCACGCTTATGCTTTTTAAAACCTTCCCTAACTCCTTTTCGGTAGATTAGGATGGTGGTAGTTTTGAATGGATTTGATTTCTGCTGGGTGTTATGTTTTCTTTCTCAGATTCGTTTTTAGCTAGTGAGATGAAAAGAAGCCATTCTTCACTGCTTTGTTGCAGACAGAGAAACCTGTGAAGTTTTACAGTTTTAGATAACCGTATATGTGGTTTCTAAATTAAATTACAGGAAAACTAAAAAAGGAAGAGAATTATGAAAGCTTCACAAAATTCATACATAAATCAAACCGTAGAGTGTGTCCGTAAAGAGCAATTTCATTCATAAAAATTCGTACGTTAATTGAATTCAAGATTAGAATGGTTCACGCCATGTGCAAGCTACCATGATGTGCTCATCCAACACCTTAAATTCAAGAATAGTGTGAACGCCATGGTCCAAAACCAAAGACTTTCGTAGGCCGTAGCGTTACCTTTTATTTGTACTGTTATTTGATGAAGTTGAACCGGTCGTGTATGATAAATACCACAGACAAGCTACAGGCAAACGTCATTCCTATCGCGTAGCAGATACAACTGCTGATCAATTTCTTTTTTTCTTTTTTTTTTTAAAGCTGTTTTCACTAATGGTGTTCCAAATGTAAAAGTGCAGTGACACTTTGAACAACATCATCCACATTGACAAACATGAAAGTATGAAACCTAGTCAAATCAAGTGGACATTAATTCGAAGATATACACAAATGAAGCAAAGCTTACGGTGTCAACTGTGTGTGCATCTAGCTTATTTGCATCTGAACCAACAACATTCGAACCAAAAGTGAGTTTTCATGGTTGTAGTTTGTGTAAACAATAAGAAATCGACTATGTATGTAAAGCTCAGCCTTAAATTGTAGATTTTAAAATAAGTGCATCGTTACAGCATTAAAAGGTAAACGAAGGTCCCATGTTCTAAGAGCATCCACAAGGGTGAATCCTAAAGGGTATGGTATGATCTAAATATACCATGTCGTTTTAGTATTCACAAAACTTGATCGTAATGGATGACAGGGTTAGCTATTAAGTTTAGGCGGAGTTTTAAACCCCTCTTAGATGGGTTTGTATTATGAAGAGGTGTTTTAAACCCCTCCAAGATATCAAGAGGTGTTTTCAACCCCTCATCGGTATCAAACGGTGTTTTAAACTCCTCCAAAATAGGGTTGTTAAAAAAAAAAGGAGTTTAAATATGCATCTCCAAAATTGCTATACTTGAGAATTGCTAAATTTATATATGTTAAATATCCATTACCACCCCCAAAATGGTACAAATACCATTTTAACATATCGATGTGGATGATATTAATCTAGACAGTGAAAGTTAGGTGACAGCAAGGTTTTACTGTGATGACTAACAAATTCAATGCAGGCAGTAGTAAGATTAAGGCTGTATCTTACCTCAATAGTATCATCCTTGTTATTAAGGCTGTATTTTTCATGGCTAGCATTCCTCGGAGCAATAGCATCCTGACTTAGAAGACCCATAAGCTAAGCTAAGAATGATTTCTCCATTGATTCATTGGTGGCAATCGCTAATAGCTTAGCACGCACCATGCAGTGCCCCTCATAGCTCAAGCCTGAAGATAATCAGTAAGACGGTGACATTGAGAAAAACTTCCACCTAAGAGCAGTGGATTCTTTATTGTCCGTCCTACAAATAATTTTCATACAAATTAAGGACGTAATAAGTTTGTACAAATGTAACGTTGATCCTTTATATTCATATATGATTAGTGCACATAACAGATATTATGCTTTTGATATTCATCATAAAATCTATTGTTCCCAACTTTGTTTGTGGAACCTACGAATCCCGGCACTAAAGTATAAATATTATAATTAAAATGTCTGTGACTTAAAACCATTAACTGGGCACAAAATTCTGCTCCTCTTTGTTTGAGTTGTCATAAGAGATAAGTGTGGCTGGAGCATTTTGGACATCAAAATATAGCTTATCAGCACAAAGAAGAAAACAACGGCTGTACCAAACCAATAATCGTTAAAATATGCTACACGCTATTAATTTATTACCTTAATCAGACAGGCTACACATTGTACAATGCAAATTGATTCGACTTTCGACAACCTGCATATGGAAACATCAGAGCATCAGTGTCAGAAAAATAGGCTTTGATGGATAACGTGAACGAAACATTTTAGCACCGAAACAATCATGTGTGGGGAGATAGAGGACTCATCAAATAAATCAGGAGATGTTAATTTATTACTCTTTGAGTTCAAAAAATACATTATTGCCAAGTTGGTCTTTCATTGTCTATATCCTTCGTCACATCAATGTCCTTCCTAGCGGTGACTTTCTGAATATATCCTGCATTGATAAACAATTATGGATAAATATGATATCATGCAAAATATTCTTTTATACAGAGATGAAAGATGGAAGTCGCTCTTAAAAAGTGACGTAAACATCAACAAAAAGTACCTAAAGTTTGTCAAAAAAGTAAGTCCCTAATCAAGTATTCCTCAGACCTTAGGCCTTTTCACTTCATGCCAAACCTTACTGTTGGATTGTGGAAACATAGTCTGGGACATCCAAGCACAGCCCAGGGTAACTCTTTCCAAGATATGGTACCCCTTCTCAGTTACCATTCTATCGAAGTGAACACACAAATTCTTGAAACAATAGAATCGCTCCCCTCACGAAGGAGTATTATTAGGAATTCGGAAGTAAAAAGGAACCGGCTTTAAGTATATGAAGAGTGCAAACTAACTTAACATAACAGTATTTCAAAAGGTACAACCGAGGATAAGATGCAGCCTAACGTACAACCGAGGCCTTAACATAACAGTATTTCAAAAGGTAGTTAAATAACGACAACATTAATGCTATAAATAGGCCCAGAAGAAATTTATCATTACACTTGAAAAGGCGAAGAATACAATTCCAGGGTTTTGAGAATACAAATCTGACCATGTCAGTATCTGGTGTCCTATAAGACCGCATGAATTCTTAGATACAAAACAACCAAGAATACCGATTAAAACCATGACTAATACTGCTGCGGCAAAGTTCGCTGCAACTGTAACAGAACGAAGAGGAATCGAACGCGGAGGGGTCAAAATCTAAGTAATCTAATAAGACAGCTCACTCTAGGAAGAGGTGAACTCCAACTTTTAGCAAGCATAGCATAGTATTCAATCTCAGATTTCCTCAAATGACAATTTTTTGAATAATTATAAGGTTTGGTGCAACAAATTTTTACTATCAAATCAGTAATCACCCTATTCCTCAAATAATAATAATAATAATAACAATAACAATTAAAAAAACACCTAAAATCACATAAAAAGAAGGATAATTCTTACATTTGGAAAAAAATTCCATCCAAATGGTGTTGAATCAAGTCTCTTAAGTGAAACTAGTTCACCAAATCCACTTTCAAGGTAAATGATGTTTTCATCAAACTATACCCAGTTAACCATGGAGTCATGGACTAACACATTTATTTGATTACTCAAATTACTTATTCTGGTTCAATATATGTGTAAACTCTGGCTCACCAACAACGCACGGTGAACTATACCAGTAGTTACAAAATATAAGCATGTGTAATGCACACATTCTCTCTACAAATGCATCATATCAAGCTCAACTTGAAAAAAAATTAGTTTCAACAAATTGTACTGAAAGATGTACCCAATCAAACAGCAGAATTAGAAAAACTTCAACGCACGGTAGATTATGATATGACTGGACGTAAACAACAACCTAGCATAGCATGCCCTACGAATTAAGGCAATATGTATTTCTGCTAAAAAAAAAAGTATCGTTACACGGCGAAACATTGTTAATTATAACTGATTGCTGTAAAATACAATATGTCTTAATTTTGTTCGTTTCTGACATTCTTTTTTTAAAAAACTTAAGCTTAGCTGTTTGTAATGGTCTCAGTTTCTTACTGATCGTCAGAGAATTTAAACAACACATATCCAACAGAAACATGCCAGAACAGATTTAGAGCTATTTTTTGGGGATGAAACCAGTGACCACAATCTTAACTGTAATTTTGTGACTACTAGCTTGAACAATGTGAGCAGAGTAAATAACATGGAAGCTACAAAGCGGGCTATAATTTGTAATAGAACGCAGAGGCCTCAAACGTATAGGGGTTAAAATTTAAATCTGATAAGACAGCTCACAGTTAAAGAACACTAGTACAAATCCTACTGTAAATATTTGGCACAGCCCTGTTATCCTCTCTTGAAACAACATTCCTTATCCATAGATCTAAGGAAATTAACAAGACAAATATTAATGTCTACGATTTCCAAAAGCAAATACAATTCCCATCTAATAAATCAATGTAAGGAACTTAGGAAGCTTACTTACTGAAGGTCTAGATAAAACTTCACGAAAAACTGAGAATATTCAATCTTAGTTTCTCAAGCCGGATGAAAAAGTCAAAGCCAGCAACTAATAGGCAACTCCTCCACTTCGAGTCACTGGGCAGGAGGTTTTAAGGCCTTTCTCTCGGTCCTACACCAATCATTCTAAGTCCAGAACGGAGAGCTTGAATCAAGTGCCTTCCCTTCATGTGGTGGTGCGACTTTGAAGACATCTACTTTACTGGAGTAAACATATGAGTTCAACTATAACAAAAACGGATAGACAGGCTTAAGCATACGTTAGCTTTATTTGCGAATAACATAAAACATACAAAACTACTCCATGACAAATATCCTCATGTCGTATATATATGAGAGGTGGCACAATTATCAATTCCTAAAAACAAGTACCGGGCTAAATCGTAAAGAGACGCAGTGTCTAAACAAAGAGGGGAGAAGACTACGTACCACTGCATCTACATCTCATCAAATCCTTCATTTCAGAAGTAGCTCTCAGTTATTCAAGTGATCTTGGAATATACTTTTACTAGTTCAGGAGTTTCTTGTTCATCAGAGGAATTTTTCCTTAATCAGACCCTTAGAGACTAAAATTCTGATGATAAAGCACCTAGGGATAATCCTCTCCTTCAAGATATAATGGAAAACCACTGGGATTTCTCGCAATACTCAATGAATCATAACCCATTTCATTCACAAGAAAATCCATAACTGCCATAATCTTCTTCTCGGAATACAGCATACGATTAGGATTTTTCCTAATTGCAGGCTGAATTTGGTCTTCAGACCAACCCCATTTCTTGTAAACATCCACTTTTCTTTTCCAAGTGGCTTCACTCAATCATGTTAATAGCTCGTATAGCTGCCTACAATAGATGTTGTAAGTAAAGGAACGAAACCCATTCCTTCAACCTTTTAAAAAATCTTTTTTAATTTATCTGATAATAGTAGTTTGAGGGACACCTTCATATCAAATGAACGGATTATAGTGTCTTTTAAGCTCCGTTCCAAAACTCTTGGGTTCCATGAGATGAAGTCTGCTAGTAGAGAAGAAAGGAAACATTGAACTAACCCTAGTTTTTTATGGACAACATTCGGGTTCTGTAGTGTGAGGAAAATACCTAGACACAGATGTGATACAGGTTGAAGGTTGAAGAACAGAAAGATCAGGTAAAAGACAGATGATACATGTCATCCATTTAAGTTCTATAAGATCTACCCTCATTCTTCGAAGATAGTGAAACTAACATCTGATACATACCGTACACATCATGGTAATGGAAATACTCCAGTTTTTTGCTCTGCAAAATGCGGCTCCTATTTACAATCAAACCACTATAGTGAAAAGTCAAGCACTTTGACTGATCCCAATATACCAAAAGTCGAGGAGATCCAATATATTCCTGCACATTATGCATACAATGGCAGCTTCTATTAGTACTGGATATAACTATATCCCATTGAATTTGGAAAATTTCAAAGCAAACGAACTTTTACCAGTGAATGAACAAGTAACGATAATTAACAAAATTGAGTCTCTTAACCATCAACGAAATTCATATCTAATTTATATTCAGCGCAGAAAAGAAATTTGAAAGTAATGAAAAGGATCACTACAATTACCTGAGTATTGACTGGCCTGTACCTTTTCAATTAGACTCGACTCCACATCTTGGGAAACTGTCCAACCAGGTTCGTACAAGAAAACCAAGCTTTGTCTTATTTGGTATAAGTCACGGGGATGAACAAATGGAACCCCTGGCGGCCATCTGATTTCCATCCTTACGCTTCCACAAGGGCTATCTAGGCTCTGTATGTGACTTCCGCACTCCTTCGAGCTGCAAAACTTCAGCTTAATGCCCTTCTGCCTGTTATTTCCTGAACTCATTCTTTGAGGACTCTTTGAGCTTCAAGACGCAACCTCTTTGACGGTGGCAGTGGTTTACACCTTGTATTTGGCTTCCTCCTCTCCACCAACGGCTTCAGAGATCCTGTACCAGCATTTCATCGACCTAATGACCTATTATTAAAGGCTACTTACTAAGGTATAAAAGTGGTAGAAACAAAATAATCAAACTTCATGAAAACCAAATACGAAGAATAATTACATCTTGATCAATGGCAATGCACTGCCATGTTCAAAAGAAAATCTGTTCATAAGTGACCCATAAACTTGTGAAGGTCGCCTAGATTGGACTGTCTACTAAATGCTATTTCCACATATAAATGATTAAAAGAAATAAATATGTGAATACGCTGACGTTACCATCTTGAGCAACTGGAAAATTGTAACTTTGGAAGCTTTGCCTGTTATGAAGTTGGTCAACTGGGTGCGTTCTCTGCATGAAGTCATCCACAAGTATTGGAAGCTGAAACTGAGCTTCAATTCCGTGACCTGCTGCACTCATCTCCGAACCGCTTAGACTTTCCATGGACTTAGGCATGTGCTTGAAAGGTAGAGAACAGCGTTCATAGCCATGCAGGCTACCAGCATCTTTTCGGTGGATGGCAGGACTGACATACCCGGCAGTGGCATAGTATAGCGCGAGTCCAGGGTAGACTATGGCTTCATGAGGACCAAGATCTGCGTCCACAAGCATCCAATTGCCATGAATGTCCCTTATATGTAAACCTGGTTTATCTGACTTAACAAGAGTTATTAAACCTTTATCGACCTGATGCTCATGATCAGAAAACATAACCAACTGACCATCACCTTGAGTTGTCAAACCATGTTGTTGTCCTTGAAATACTTGCCTGCTCGAGTGACAGCAAACAGATAAAATTGATGATGAAATTTCCCTATTTCTCAGTGGAACATTATCGAGTATTCCGTTAAATGCAGAGCTCCGCAAGTTCAATGAAAAGGTAATGACATCCAAAATATCTCTAGCAACTCTTGCAAGCAATGGAAACATATCTGGCAAACCAGCCGAAGGGTATTCCATTGTGTTGTTGTTAGGTTCTGTTGGTGTGAGGCCTGGTCTGAAATCATACGTCTCTTGGCACAGTTGAGGTTCTGCATAATAACCAGATGTCCTGCACCAGTCTCGGGAGTCATGGTTATGTACCGTATGTGCATTGGGATACAAAGCTTTTTGATGGAAGTACAAGTGAGCAGATTCCAAACCAGATCTTAGAAGAGCTCCATCACTAGCAGGGAGTTGAATGATTGCTGCAGAAAGTTGAGTTAACGACTGGGACAATGTTGAAACTGAAAATCTTGTATGTATCAGAAGGAAGCCCTTCCGAGGCTATGAGATCTGTAAGTTTAACACGACCCAGAGATGGCAGGCATTGGCCTGCCATAGCACCCATTCAATACTTTAAGTACCCTATTTGTCGCTGTTTTTAAGCTGCATATGAATAAACCAACTTCAGCTTGAAGGATAATAAACAAAATATCCAAAAAACAATACAATTCGCACGACCCTCTAGTTCAACTCAAACCACAAAACAAGACCACCCTATTTCAAATAACATCCACAATAAGGCCATACAATCAATAAAATATAGCAAGCATCAAATGTCTAGCTAAGTGTATACCATTAGGTTCAATTAGTGCCAAAGGTACCAAATGGATCGAAGCAAAGAACCCACTGACAGTAAGTATATTGCAATAACACCTACAGGGCATCTTAAACTTTGCAACATTCAGCTTACAGTTTATACCATCGAGCTTTGACTGTTTAACCATGTGTTCTCTATTTTCCCATTTTACGACGATCTACTACCCAAAAAAAAGTTCATTTTTGTCACTTGATTTCACAATTGGCCAAACTACTACTGCTACTGCTTCAATCAGTGATTCCTTGAAAAGGTCTCTAATAAAAATTTCTGATCCATCTAAACATGTTATATGTAAATAAGACAAGCAATGTAATTTCAATCAAAGGGAAACCTTAATTCACAAATTTGACCTAAAAAAATACAAAATCTGAGAGCAATTATATATCCAATATTACAGTAAAAACACTTTGAGAGTACCAACTGACCTTTGAATGAAGTGAAAATTCGTACGCGAGTTGTGGAAATTAGGGTTCTTCACTTTTTCTTCTGTAGATTTAGAGAGGGGAAGAAAAGAGAGTGAGAGCAGCTCTCAAGCAGTGTGCACGTGCACACTGTAAGAGTCAATTTTAAATGTTTTTCCAGCTCACTGAGCTGACTGTTCATCTCGGCTCGTGCTGAATAAGAAACAGATCGGGTACAAATCAATACTTTTTTTTTTTAAGCATGCATTATTATATATGGAAAAATTAGGAAAATGCCCAGTATAAGGTGCAAGTTCCCACGTGTTAAAAAGAGTTGGAAAAATATCCCATTATGAGAAATAGCATGCGAGTTCCCACGTGTGAGGAAAAGATAGAATTACCCACCTCCGTTAAGATTAGGCCACGTATTCCTAATAATTACTAATACAAGTATTATTTTTGTACTTTATGACTTTCTTGTCCTTCCTCTCAGATTTCTCCACGTCGATGTGGTCCTTGCATCCACCCGTTGATTCTTAACAATACCAGATTTTTTCACATGTCAACCATATATGATTCCTACCATTGGATAACAACAATCACCTTCTTTAAATCTACTGGTCTAAAAGATCTAAACTTCCCAAGTTTATTTCAATCTTTTTTCATAGGTCCAGTTGAAAAATAAATTAGTAATATATTACCTAACAAATTCAAATTCAAATTCTAACTGATATCTACAATAACAGTAGAGACCATAACATAATACATAACCATAACATATTGTCTTGGTAGTTTTAGGAAACATAAATCTACTGAAACATAACATAACTAGATATACTTTGAGTAGGGATTTTTTAGCCTTTCTGATGATGGTTCACAAATATTATTTGTCTGGTTCTGTATGTTAACTCCATTGTAAGTCTGACTAAACAAATCAGTAGCACCAGAAGAAGCACCAGCATGTGCAGCAGAGGTAGATGGTGCAACAGAGGTGGATGGCAGAAGTAGTGGCACTGGTCTTTATTTTCGGTCCAACAACAGTTGTAATTCTAGTAGCTGAGGTTGACAACATCAGTTTTGTTTGAAGATACGTAACAAAAATGGAGTTCAACTCAAGTGCTTTAAAGTGTATGTTACGATTCAACGGGGATGATATACTTTTCATCCAGATATATCTCAGCAGTGATGATAGCCTTATTACAGAATCGTGTTGATAACGTGTTGCAGTGAATTATAGAGAAGCAGACAAAAAGACAGAAAAAAAAAGTATTTTTATTGATTAATATTATTTGGTTACATAGATATAATTTTCTTTGTCAATGGGTCGTAACCCTAAGACAATTTTTGAATTACGTAGTATATTCAAATGAGTCAGATTTTGACTTTCTTTTTTTATAAAAGGGAAATTATTATACCACTAAGGAAAAGAGAGAACATAGTTTTGGTTACATTGCTTATCTAGCCATATATCTTTTCTAGATATATCCCAGTATCTAGAATCGATTTTACAATCCGGGAATTTAATAAGGAATTTGGCTAACTTATCAACTAACTTGTTACAATCCCTTTTAATGTAAAAGAAATAAGAACTAGCAAGAAGTTGATTTTGCTGAAGAGCCTGAAGCAAAATGGTCTTTGATCTCCAGTTGACCACAAAATGGTTCTTATCCATCATACTTCCGATAACATTTTTATTATCATTTAAGAAGACACACTTTCTATACCACAGTCTCGAGCCCATCTGACAGCTTATCTGCAGGCTCTAGATTCTGCATCTTCTGGGCAGGAGCACCAACCTGAACCTCCTGCAAAGTCACAAACCATACCATTGTTATTCATTTTAATAATAGCATAGGAATATTTACCAGAGTTTCCATGGAAAGCGGCATCAAAGAGAATAAAAATGTTTTCCTGCAACGAATTAGACTGAGTAGAGCGACAATTTGGGTGGGGAATATCACAATTGATTGAATTAATTTTCTTTTCGGGCGAAGAAATCCAGGTACTGGTATAGTTTTTGATGTCTTTATGGATGAACCCAACAATATCAAGAGGGTTAGAAATGATCTTATCAAATACTACGCTACACTTGTATTTCCAAATGTACCATAAGATACAAGCAAAGAGCTCACTATTTTCACTGTCTTTGAGCCAGACCAAACACAAATTCTTAAGTTTATATTTTTTGCAGTAAAATTTCCTAGCGACTGACATGCCTCTACAAACAGCTTCAGAGAAGATACATTTGGTGAACAGATGGTCTACAGTTTCCAATGCATTATTGTTGCAGAGAGGACAAACAGTTTCAATAGGGGAATACCTTCCTAGTATTTCCCTAACATGAAGACACTCACTGAGAGTTTTCCATAGAAATTTTTTAACTCTAGGAGTAACTTTTAGTTTCCAAATTCCTCTCCAGTTTACGTTAAGGTTAGAATGATTTTTATTGCATAAGTAGTTATAATCTGATTTTACTGAGCCATTGCCATCTTTTGTTCCTATCCATTTCTTAGTATTTATTTTGTCTAAGCTTAAGTTAGGTTTTAATTTTTTTTATCTCCTTTACATCATTTTCCTCGATAAGGTTTTTAATTAATGTGAAATTCCATTTTCCATTTGCATCAATTATATTCGAAACTTTTACACTAGACCTATATCTCCAATGTTTCTTGGTTTGGGGCTTTTCCCATTTGGTAACCATTTATCAGACCACACATTTATGTTTTTTCCATTTCCCAACTCCCAACCGTGATTTTCTCTAATGACATCTATCCCTTCACAGATGCTTGTCCAAACCCAAGATTTGATAGTTTTCTTCTTATAGTCTAGGGGATCACATTTTGGAAAATATTTGTTTTTGAGGATTATACTCCAAAGTTTATCTGGATTTTCTATGAGTCTCCAAGTTATCTTAGTTAAAAGGGATAGGTTGAATTTGTGAGGATTTTTAATTCCTAAACCACCATTATCTTTGCTAACACACATAGAATCCCAGGACTTTATGTATATTCCTTTGTTATATTTATTTTTTTGCCACCAGAAATCTCTATGAAGAGCATTCAGATTATCTATAGTTTTCTTTGGGAGCATAAAGCACATCATTTGAAACATAGGCATAACACTGGTTACTGAACTAATTAATGTTGTCCTACCAGCTTGCGAAAGAAACTTAGTTTTCCAACCTTGAACTCTATTGTAGGCTCTACCAACATATTTTGGTAGTTAAAGCTTTTAGATGTACTAAAAAATAATGGGGTGCACAGGCAAGTATCATTTTTTGTTATTCTACTAACTTTAAGGATTCTGGCTAGGAGTTTGCAATGTTTTTTTTTCAACTTTCTTACTAAAATAGACACCAGATTTTCTATAATTTATAACCTGACCAGAAGAGTTTCTAAAAATATTTAGAATATTCAAGATATTCCTAGCCTGAATTATACTAGCACTGGTAAATATGAAAGAGTCATCAGCAAAAACAAGTGAGTAACTGAAGGGCAGTTTTTAGTCACTTTTATCCGTGAAATTCTACCAGTATGTTCCTCATGATGAAGGAGCTTAGATAAGGTCTCTAAGCACACTATAAATATGTATGGGGACAATGGGTCTCCTTGCCTTATACCCCTAGTAGGATAAAAGGTTTCACTTAGAGCACCATTCACTAAAACAACAAAAGAAACTGAAGCAATACAACAGTCCAATCCTTTCCTACTCGTTTACCAGATTCATACCTCTGATGCCAGTAGGGACTGCTATAATCTCGGCTATTTGAATGAAGACTTTCGCGGCTACCTTGAACGTATAACCATCAGACCTGAGATTGAACATGTAGAGGCGAGACTCAATGGAATGACCGGAATGTACATCTTAGGCGCATTCTCCTTCTCTTTAATGTGAGGAGCACCTTGCTATCATGAAGGGGTAAGAGATAGAATCATACCTAAGATACGAGATTAGCTCAACCCACTTAGATCGGAATAGCATTCACAGAAATGTTTCCTAGCACGGGACACGGAATATGACCACTCCTGTATTCTTGAATTAGGAATGAAAAGAGGAGTAATGCTTCCTAGCACGGGACACGGAATAGGACCACTTAGATCGGAATAGCATTCACAGAAATGTTCTAACATAAAATCGAAGATTTGAGAGATTAGTTGACAGCAGTCAAAAGATGAGCGCCCATTTCCAATACAATAGGGGTCTCTACTACTGAATACCGTGATTGATGAGTGGGTAGGTGTGACGTTCTTCTACTTGAGTTGTAACGTGACAAAATTTCGCGATTCAGATATGTGCGAAAGAAAAGTACATTACCTAAGTAAATTCTCATTGTTCTTTCTCATCTTTTCCTGCTTAGAAGTGTAGAAGCCTGCTCTTTCAACTGAGGCGTGTTTCCGGCTCTCAAGCTTTATTTTACCCTACCATAATTGCCCCAGAGTCTATGCAGTACAATTACTTCTGCGCGCATCCAACTTTGAATTCGGTATAAATGTGTCCTCCCCAACTTGATGGTATAATATGGTTCACCCGAGCCACCTTCTTCTGTGAACTCTTCTGCTCCTGAAGCCCTACCATCATTGTGAAATTCCAGAAAGTGAGCTAGTCCCTTTCGACTCATAAGGATTCCCGGGTCTGTCCTTGCCCCGGATCTTTCAGACTTTTAAAGCGAAAAGATATGCCTGGCTGGTCCCACAAGAGAGGGGTCTTTTTGCTAAGATACGGGCCTCATATTTCGGTAAATCTTCTAGCCGATGGATTGGAACTTTGGATTTTCTCTGTCCCTTTTCTCACTCTTTAGATAAACCAAATTGTTTAAAAACTGTAATAACAAAGTCCCATTCCATCCTATCAAAAGCCTTAGAAAGGTCTAGTTTAATGGCCATATGACCATTTTTTTCTTTTCCTAGTTTTCATCGTATGAAGAATCTCATAAGCGACTACAATATTGTCCGTAATTTGTCTCTTAGGGATAAAAGTTGATTGATTTTGAGAGATTAAAACTTCAAGAATTGGTTTAAGCCTGTTATATATTATCTTAGATATTATTTTATATATAGCATTACTTAAGCTAATCGGCCTGAAATAATTCGGTGTTTTTGGATTTTTAATTTTTGGGACGAGGGAAATGAATGTGTGGTTAATTTTTTTGTCAAATATTTTGTTTTCAAAAGCTTTTTGAACCAATTTATTATATCATCCTTAAGGATATCCCAGTGTTGCTGGTAGAAACTTGGGAGAAATGCATCAGGGCATGGGGCACCCCAGGCATACATGTTGAATAAAGCTTCTTTTATTTCAGTTTCACTAGGGATCTCACAAAGTTTTTTATTTTCTTAATCATTAATAACAAGTTTTAGGATTTCTTTAAATATGCTATCTATATCTTGCCCACTCGTTTGGGTTATGTTTTTAAAATGGTTGGTTATTAACTTACTTACTTGTTCTTGACCTTCAATCCATAACCCGGAACAATCTGTAAGTGCATGGATGTTGTTGTGTCTTTTCCTATCTGAGGCATATTGGTGAAAGAATTCAGTGTTATTATCATTTTCCTTGATCCATTTTTCTTTAACATGCTAACTCTAATACATTTTTTCTAATTCATACCAGAAGCTTAATTCTTGTTGCAAAATTTCTATTTTATATTTTGTTACTGAGTCAAAAGGTTTCCTATTTTCTTCTTCAATACTATTTAATATGGCTGAAATATTTTTAAATATATTACCAAAATCAGTTTTGTTGCGTGATTTAAGGTCATATTCTACATTTTTAAGAGTTTTAAGAAGGTTATATTCTTTTTGTCTACTTTTAAATATAAAATTGTTGATCACATTGTTATAATCCTTGTGCTATGACCAACATCTCATATATCTATAAGGTTTAAAACCTTTCCCCTTCCTAGGAATTGTTTCTAAAAGGATCGGAGCATTGTCGGAGACAACTCTAGTTAAATGGTTATTTATGGATTTTGGGAATAACTCTAACCATTTACAATTGACTAAGGCCATGTCAATACGCTCTTGTATATTTTTATCCCCTTTCCTTCTGTTAGTCCAAGTGAATGGCAATCCCGTAAAGTTAAGGTCTACTAATCCGAGGTCTTGGATACAATGAAGGATACCCATTTTTTCCTTCTGCCAGCATGTATACTTTCTCTTCTTTAATAATGTCTTCTGCCATTATAATCGGGAGACAATTTTCATCTCCATCAATTTCAACCCAATTATTATTGATCTCATCTTCCCCCTTGTCACAGTTTGTTTCATTAAACACAATACCACTCCTTCTACCTAGTATCGAGTATTGTCTTAACAATCTACACTAATTATTCTGTTTTTTCTTCTGGTTACTTTCCTTGATACTCAGTTTTCTTGTTGCAATTTCCAGTTCAGAAACCTCGATAGCTGACTTTCCTTTTAGAGCCCTTTTGAGATCATCTTCTGTAATTTTCTTGTTACTTTGCCGTTTTTTCATTAGTGGAACTGTTTTCTCCTTCTTCCTGAATATCTATTCTTCTTCTTTTGCTTCCCCTATTAATGTAGTCCACTATATCTATCTCGTTGTCATAGATCCTTGGGCTAGTATTCTCCTCCGCAGCATTCACTATCCTGTTATTCGATTTGGGCCTGACATCCGAAGTACTTTCATGAACTCCCATCACATTGTTTTCCTCTCCGTACACAAAGACCTTTGGAAAGTTCTTTTGGTATTCTACATATATTTCTCTGCATATCTCTTCATTATGATTTCCATACACATGTCAGCAGTTTCTACAGGTTCCATGAAGAATATCTTAAGCTTAATTGTTTCTCTGCCATTCCCTTCAATAATGATTATCTTCACTTGATGAACTAAAGCTTTTTTGAGACTGACCACCACATGAGCATTGTATTCTCCTTGTGGATTAAGAGGACCTATGAGAGTAAGAACTTTTCCTAATTTATCCGCCACCATCTTTGCTACAAATCCCTTGTCAACCAAATCACTCCTTAGTTTAAAACTGACCCAATAGTCTTGAGCATTGAAATCAATATCCCCCAGTTTTGATGTGCTGGTTCATAGCCTCATAGAAAGAAGCTTACCATGAACTCTGTTTGGGATAGAATAGATTGCTTCTGCAAAATCACTAGCATTTGAGAATCTAATGATGAAGATCTTTGGGTTGACTGTTTTCCTTATTATCAATCTTCCTGTTGGTGACCACGAGTTGTTTAGAGCAAAAGCCATTTCTCCAACCTTCAAACCATTCGATCATCCCTTTTCCTTTATTTCTTTAAATAACTTAACTACTACTCTTGGGTATTTCCCTTGATCGATAAGAATGGCAGCAGTGCGAAGAAAATCTTTATAGTACCTAAAAGATTGAGTAAGGGGATTATCCTGGTCTTCTAGAAAACTAGAAAGATGAGCTATGTAATTTTCTGTCGGAACATCCGACATTTTTAGAACAATTTGAATAGCCAAGAAGCAGTTTTAGTTTTTTCCTGATGAAGTAAAGCTGAGTTTGCTTTTTGAGTTGTTTTTAATATAGGTGATGTACTTTATGTGAGTTTTGTAGGAAGATATCGAGACTCGATCATAATGGGTATGTGGTTGATAAAATCTTCTGATCCCAGTTGCCACATGTAAATAAAGATCGTTATGAACGAAGCTGTGAGAAACAAAGTGTCTGACATGATGATATTGGGTGACACACACTTTACATAATCTATACTCAAACTTCTTCTCTGTAGAATCAATGCAGTCCGTAATGATTAAAGTTTTCTCATTATTCTCATCGTATGTCGTTTTATATGTGTTTCCAAGCTCTATGTATTGTTGATTACTTGCAGCCGAGGAAAAAATACCGCCACTAGGGTTTGCTGGGAGTAACTGTAGCAATTCCTTTCTTCTCACAGATGAGTAACTGACCTGAAAAGGCCTCCACCGAGCATTGACTCTAACATATCCTTCCCTGCAAAACACAATGAAGAGAAAGAGGATAATTAAACTGATACCTTTAATTCCCAACATGAGAAGAGAAAGAAAGAAAGAGGAGATTCAGACTAGGGATGCACAAACCCGACCCTACCCACCGACCCGACCCGCACCCGCCGGTTTTTATCCGCACCCGATCCTACACGCCTAACACACGAGTCGGCTATGACTAGCCCCATCTAAAACCCGCCAAGTATCGGGTCGACTATGACTCACCCCTTATAAAACCCGACCTACCCGCTCACCCGCCTAGAAATCTATACCTTACAATCCAATGGAAAGATGCTGATGGTGGAAAGAGCATCGAAACGGTCGATTTCTTAGTTAAATGTGGATTATTCAGGATTCATTTGCTGGGTTATTCTTCTTCAAATAATCAAACAGGAATTGGTGGCGTATTTCAAAGTAAAAGGTGCCAAAAAGATTACTACGATGATCATCAGATTATGGTTTGAGACCGCTACTACCTTTCAGTTTCTTCTCCTGATGCATCAAAAACAGTCTAATAACAAGATCAATCTATTAAGCAAAAATAGCATAAATTGGATCTGCTAAACATCCAATACGTGTAAACTGGTATCTCATTTATATCAGTATCTGGGTTTTGATTTTCTTATACCTTGATGTAATTTTTCTTTTATAGCATATTGCTTGAATCTGTAGCATGAGGTGATGATTGATTCCATTCTGATGGTTCAGTTTGTTTAGGACGGGTATACCCGCCATCCTCCTGGGTCGGGTGAAAACCGACCCTCTGTAGTGTTGGGTTGGGTACGGGTGATGACTTCAATTACCCGCCGTCAGCGGGTAGGGTGGCGGGTCAGGCCAAACCCGACCCACCCGACCCGTTGTGCAACCCTCATTCAGACAAGAACCTCGAAAGCGTAAACTAAAAAATGCAGGAGAAACTAAAGCAAGGGGAGAAGAAAGAACAGAATTCTAAATTAACTTTGTCCAACAAAAACCAGAAAAAACTGAAAAGGGGACCAAGATTGTTTTTCTTCGAAGAAGAGAGAAGAAGGGAACAGTTGAAGTTTAAACGGAGAAAACTAAACCAAATCGATGAATTTTAACAATTTTGAATATTAATCATAAGCTAGAAAAACCAGAAAGATTTACAGCTGAAAAAAATTATAGAAACAACGAAATTAGACTCGAAACATTCATACAATTTTGACACTGAGTTGACAAGGAAAGGTCAATCAATCTTCCACAACTAAGCCATGGTTTTCCCACGATGGAAAAGGAAATGGATGTTGGGTGCAATAATCAAAAACAAAAGAAAAATCAAATAAGCAAAAGTTATTGATACTTAGCTCCTTTATAATGGAAGTGATTGCTTTGACGAAACGAACAAGCTCCCTGTATCTCCGCAACAACAACAAGGAAAAACTTTGGAAAATAGAGTGAGTCACGTGTTCAACACGCTGTCCTTAAGACATTAGCGCCCGGCTACACTCAAGAGTGATGCTATAGCCCTCACAGGACGGATATCTCCAGGATAAAACACCCTAATACACCTACTACTAGCATATGTAATAGATGCTCAACTTGAGTTTGGCAACTCCGAAAAAAATCGTTAAGGAAAATCGCGAATGCTTAAAAAACGCTATAAAATATTTTCCCTTAGGGGTCCCTCTAAAATATAGAACAACCCCTTTCCCATGATTTTACAAACGTAGTGAATTTCTTTATACGATGGAATAAAACAATTTAAGAAGAGGAATTCCCCGATGTGGGACTAAAAAGCTTATATAGTCTCTTAAAACAACTAAAAAATGGAAACTCCACAATGTGGGATTAATAAGTTTTTCATTCACAAACAAAACAATAAATTAATTTTATTTAGTTAAACACATTAAAATAATAATTAATAAATATTGTTCCAACAATGGATTTATCTATCAGAAAAGAAAAAAGATTAAGGGTTCAACCAACATTCGATAGGGTTGCGAGGATTAATAGCCTTGACAGGTGCAAGTAGAAAGCTAATTAGTTTGGTGCTCCATTTTTGTGGCATTCTTGCACACGGGCCATGTGAACCTTGTGTGTGTCCCATTCCAATTCTATCGGATCAAGTCAGATTTTGACTAATAAATTGAATCATGAAAGGACAAAAGTACTTGTAAGAAAATATCGGAAAGATAAACTATGTACGTGGAGTTCACCCGGCCTTCTACTACTTTCTTGAAAAACATGCCTACTTAGTTAACCTGGAAACACTGAGATGCCTGCGATTCCTAAACTTCTAATTTAAACATCAACCAGATGCTCCAGGTTGATCAAACATTTTGCATAGGAAGTGGTACATCAGGTTGGTGATCTCTAGATATCGTCCAATAGACTGGTTTCTCGATGCCTTCCAATTCGAAAATCAATTTCAACGGACAATTTAAAGATCTGTAAAAAGTAAAAGCGGCAACCGCCAACATCAGATATGGAGCCCATTTATATCTGTCCTCAAGTATCATTGAAAGTGCCATGCTAAATGCAATTACCACACTCAAAACCGATAGGATGAGACTTCTAAGACCTCTCTTAAGCGTTCTTGGCAATGTTAGCTGAAAATTCCTTTCAGTATGATTCCCAATATAGATGGATAAGAACAGAAGAATTGCTGTGGTTGAAGAAAACAGAGCTAGAGCCTCTGCCACCATGAATACAAGGAATGACTGCTTTTGCAAAAGTACAGGCTTTCCCGTCTTAGTTGCATCAGTAACGTCACTGAAAGTTCCACCAGGTAGTGTAATTGCTGCCGCAAATGCAACCGTAGCTACCAGAGCGGCCACTACCTGACATGATTCGGCAGTACGTATCATGTATGCCTCGGCTTTTTTCACTAAATCTTTGTGTTCCCGAGTAAAAACCTCTCGAGGAATTTCACCATCCCCATTTCTCATATTTCGTAAAGAACGTGGTACCCTATTCTTCACTTTCTTTACAAGAAAAAAAAAACCAAGATTACAATTAGAAACACTTGGTATATATTTTACTTGCTAGACTTATTATAAAGAGTAAAAAAAAAATAGTGGTAAATTATAGAAAACGCACCTTAAACCAAATAATCTCACTTTGGATTTGAGCAACAGGGCTGGAATAAATATTTAGCCGAGAAGGAGGTGCAATTTTGGCAGCAACATGTAGGATATTACCACCGTTTGATTCTACTGTGCGAGTAGTTAAAATCTTCTCATCTGCGTTCATGTGTTCGTACAAGTAATCGAAGATTTTTTCCTGTCTGTTCTTGACCGCTATTTCAAAGATGTTTCTCCGCTCTTGAGGAATCCAAAGTTGATCCGGGTAAGTTGAAATGCACATTCTTACAATGTCGATTGAACCATTTTTTACCGCAGTTTTTAGGAAATTGGAGCCGAAGAAAAATTGATACTTATCTTCCCCGTTCATTCTTTTAAATTGTTTAAAAATCAACTCTACCAATTCCAGGACAACAATGGATTGCAGTTGGCGAGCGTGAAAACCTGCAAGCAAATCATCAAAACTTGGTTTACCATTCTTAGGGGTTTAAAATGTAGTATTTCTTTAATAAAAAAAACTAATGGCCAGACCATGCATGGAAGAAGAGCTAAATTAAGCTTGATCAAGTAAGAGGATGACATACCTCTAGAATTGTGGTCGAAGAAGAATAGCACTTTGAGAAATATGGATGGCTTCTTAGTGATTTCGCAAAGGCCATAATCTACAAAAGAGAGGAGATTATGTTATTATTCACTTCTAAAACCGAATGAAAGAAGACATAATTAAAGTCTCCCTGAAAGTAAAATATGATTTCAGAGATGTAATTATACATGTTAGGAATGATAGTATCGATTTTGCATAGGCGGTTGGAATTGAAAGATCCTTTTCTGCAATAGCATATAGCGCAGTACTGTTGCCATCGTCCTCTTGGGCAGTTGCTAAGCTTGGGTGTCGGTCGATTAGAGTAGTTGCCAATTCTGAAATATTAATTTTTGAGATCAAATATAATCCTAAGAGTAGGATTAAGAAGAATATGTATATAGATAAATTTATAATTAAAATTACCGTATAAAGCAGCATGAGTTATGCTGCATATGAGATGAGCTCCCGAATGACCTTGAAAGATAGTTGGTTCATCTTGCATCTCATCACAGAGGAATCTAATAATTTCTTCATTCTTCCGACTGACATATATAGCAGCATTGAGTAGCGGATTCAACCCCTCATTGTTACATATACGTATTAATTTTTTATGTTTTTTCACCATTACTTTAACAGCGTCTTCAAGCCCAGCAATTACAGCAAGATGAAGAGCTGTATTACCATCATACCTGTCTTTCAACTCAAGTGCTTCTATGGGCATAATTTCGATTAGATTTAAAACGAATTCTGAGTGTGCTGAACCAGCTGCAATATGCAATGCAGTCCTTCCACATACTGTGATCGAAGCTTTAACTGAACCGGGATCATTATCTATGAAAACTCTTGCTGATTGCCAATCATTATTCATTGCAGCCTCTAATAAAGGTCGATATGATTCGTGGTACATGCCAAATCCTGTAAAAAGTTTCAAAAAGTTAGTTGCCGTGGACGATCTAGTTTCTTCCATAGACAAGACCAGAGAGAAAAGATTAAGAGATCAGAGAAATCTATGTATTAAGAGGTTTTAAAGATCCTGACTTAAATTGAAATATCATGATTAAGTTCAGTGGAAGTTGAGATCGGAGTAAATAATTTTACCTGTAGTCTTATAACAGAAGGAGTAACTGAAACGACCTAGTTTCTCTACAGCAGAAACACGAACTCTCTTTACAAAGCCTCCCATGGTGGCAAAAACCCCCATGATTTAGTCTTTGCTGCTACTAATTTTTCTTGGAGAAAGAGAAGGAGACAACTTTTTTTTTTACTTGATCGATGAAGAAGTTCTTTGTTATCTGAAAACTCTGGAATAATTAAAATCAGAGCTCGAAGAGAGCTTATTTATATTCCAAGTTGGAGAGTAAACAAAACCCATCTGCCAACTACTTGGTGAAGAGTCAAAAAAGGCGGCAGATTAGTCAAGTATCTTCACGTCCAACTTAGTTAAACGTGGTACTTATATAGGAGATACGTGGATATTAGGGATTGGGTGGAATAAAGGGCTAGAGAATAACAGACGATCCAAAGCCATCAAAAAGACTGCCCCACCTCCCAAGTTGCAAGACCAGTACCCTACTCATCCCTCCTTTATTTCCTACTTCATGCTTTTCTATTTCAAAGAAGGGGTGCTACGTAGGACATCCTACCCGTAACTCCTCTGTCTCCTATTTTAGTTCTTATTAGAAATTATTTTTACTAGTTCTAGGTTACTTCCTTTATTTAGAATTTACTTTCTAAATTCTAGTTTGTTTCTTTGTTTGTTTAGTTTGACTTTTTATCGATAAGGCACCTATGTTTCTCAAAGTTCTACTCTTGTTCCACCCCGGATATCAAGGTATGCCTCCAACGATCTTCACATAAAACATACATTTTCAAGCCTCATAATGGGTTTTCATCATTGATTTTGTTTGCAGCTTATCGGACTAAAAGATTGAGATCTTCTATTACGGTGACAGAATTGGTTAATATAATTTTTGAAGAAATTTCGCACATGACCAAAAAAGACATGTATTATTTTTTCTTCGGGTCTAATTTCCTAAAAATTACGGCAGAAAAAGGTGCAATCGAAATTCTAAAGAAGTACATTTCAACGTATCAGCATTGGTTTCCTCAGCTTTGGTATCTGGATCAGCTTTGGTTTCCTCACGAGGGGAGAAACATATTTCAAATAGCTGTCGAGAACAGACTAGAAAAAACCTTTGATTACTTGGATGAGAGGATTTTAACTACTCGCACAGTGGATTCAAATGGCGGTAATATCCTACATGTTGCTGCAAAATTTGTGCCTTCTTTTCAAATTAAAGGTGGTCTACGTAGTAGCCCTGTTTTTCAAATGCAAAGTGAGATTCAATGGTTTAAGGCACGTTTTCTATAATTTACTACTGCTTTTACTCCTTATACGCGTCTATAGAGTCTCTAGGAGGTATGAAAGGTGTTCTAATTATTTTCTGGTTTCATTTTTCCTTGTAAAGAAAGTGGAGAAGAGGGTACCACCTGCTTTAGCGAAAATGAAAAATGATCAAGGAGAAACTCCACAAGAGGTTTTTACTCGGGAGCACAAAGATTTAGTCAAAAACGCAGAAACATACATGTTACGTACAGCCGAATCATGTCTAATAGTGGCCGCTCTGGTAGCTACAGTTGCCTGGTGGAAATTTCAGTGACAGTAATGCAACCAACAAAGAAATGCCAATATTCTTGGGAAAGAAGTCATTCCTTGCATTCATGGTGGTGGATGCTATAGCTCTCTTTTCTTCAACTTTTGTAATTCAAGTGTTTTTAACCGTCTTCGTTGGGAGTTATAATGCAGAAGCAAAATTTGAGGAAATAATGCCGCGAAGGCTGGAATTCGGCCTTGTATTTCTTAGGGTATCTGTAGTTAGTGTGACAATTGCATTTAGCATAGCACTAATGATGCTTGGAAATAGTTATCTACGGGCTCCTTATGTCATATGTGGGGCTGCCTTTTGTAGCTGCGGTTACTCTCTGGGTTTCGTTTCAGCGGTAACTTGGAGATTTTGTTTTCTTTGAGAAATTTAATGGGGAACTCTCTGCCTTTTGTAGCTGCGGTTACTAAAAAGAAAAATGTTTCATCCCGAATACCCATAATTTTTTTTGAGTTATCACTTTATTCTTCTTCGATTTTAACATAATTTTCTCCTCAATGTGATTTTACCTACTGATGTTGAAGATGAACAAGCAGAAATTGATAGTGTCGAAACACTGAATGAGATGCAAATCAAGGCAAAGGGAGATGCTCTGAAGAAGAGTAAGAGAGGTTCTGGTATGCATAACTAGTTCTCATGTGTGATTCTGCATAACATAAATCTGCTTAACTTGTTCTGCAGATGCATGACAGGGTATGCAGCATCAAATTAATGTGTGTAACTTGTTATTCAGATGCATGACAGGTTATGCTTACAAAAAAAAACACTGCATAACACCTATTTTTAAGTGTTGCTTTTTAATTTTCATCTGTTTAAATTTTAACTTTCATCTACTTACCAAAGTTACTGCATAACTTAAATAACTTAATTATTTGTGTGTTGAAAAGATCCTGAAGCAACCCCGTCAAGGAAGTCGTAGAGATTAAAAGATCAGGTGTCACCTCAAGTATCACCTAGTTCACCTACGCCTGAAAAAGCTACTAAGGGAAAAAAGAAAGCAAAGAAAACTGCACCAAAGGAAGTATTGGGTGATGATACAGATAATGAGGATGATAATACAAATGATGCCGAAGATGGTAAGATTTGCTTGTGGTATCTTCTGTGTGATATATTTTTTAATTGGTATCATTGATTTGTTACAATATGATTTGGCCTGTTTCAGTGAGGCAAGTTGTTGATCATCAGAAGAAAAGAAAAAGACATGAACCCAAACAATCGAAAGAACTGAAAAGGATGAAGAAGAAGCAAATCGAAAGATCCGAGAGTGAAGAGGAAGAATAAGAAGAATCTAATAAGCAATGTGTTGTCTATAAACAAGGTGCGTTGAATTCCTTCCTGTTCCTGTTATGCATCAGTTAATAAACTTCTCTTATCATTTACCTGCTAGTTGGTATGTAAGACACATTATGCTTGTTAAAAAAACAAATGCATAATAAGTTAAGCAGGGTTGTGTTTTTAAATGCATAATAAGTTATGCACCTTAACAAATCAATGCATGACATATTATTCAGTTCCAATATTAAATGCATGACTAGTTATGCATTGTTTAGACTTGCTGCATCACAGGTTATGCATATAAAAAAATGTTGTTATATTTGTTATGCATTCCTTTGTTGTTCTAAAATAGCAGTTCTAAAATGCATTTTTTTGTTCTTTTTTTTATGCAGTTAAACCTAAAAATTCTTACTCAAAATTAAAAGATCAAATCAACAACAGCAAACAATCTACATTAACCAAAATCAGATGAGAAATCAACAGGATATCAAAATCAATAACAGATTACAGATCAAAAATAAGAATGGAAAAAAAATCAAATAAAAAATCCAACAGAACAGAAGCAAAACGTAGTAAATTGGTATGTCAACATCGGAACATGAAACCGAAACAAAAAAATTTAATCGAAAAGATCTACATTGATGTTAACAAATTCAGAACCTAGAAAATAAACAAAAATTCAAAAACAAGCTTAAAAGATCTAAAAAACTATTCGAAAAATTAAATTAAGCTTCGGAAACCTAAAATAATAGATCCTAATCTTACAGAAACTAAAACATAGAATCGAATCAAGATTAAACAAAAATCAGAATCAAGATTGGAATAAAAAGGAACGAACCTGAAGCTTTGCTGAGTAAATTGAATCTCGGCAATCAAGGACAAGTGAGGCTAAAGCTTGCTGAGTAAATTGAATCTCCGTAATCAAGGACAATTCTCAATAATTAATCTCTCGAAAATAAATAGGATAAATTGAAACTGAAAGTGAGGCTAAATTGGGAAATAAAAAAGAAAATAAACGAATTTTGAAAACTCTGGGCCTGCAAATAATTTGTTGGCCGCTTTTGGGTGCGCCCATGAGATTTTGTGGAGGTGGGTTTCACAGTAGGAAAATGTGTAAGAATGGGTCTCCCTGTAGTTTTCACAGTTTCCATAATATGTATTGCACTGATTTCCATTAAGGGTAATATGGTTTTTTCATAGTCTGTAATATTTACTTCACTTATTTCTGATAAGGGTAGTCTGGTCATTTTCACAGTTTGCATAATTTTTTGTTGTACTTTTTTCCATTAAGGGTAATATTGTCATTTTAACAGGATGTAATACTTACTTTACTTATTTCCGATAAAGGTAGTCTGGTCATTTTCACAATCTTCAGAATTTTTATTGCACTTATTCCGATAACGGTAGACTGGTAATTTTCACCGTCTTCGGATGAAGCAGATATGTCAAAGTCAAATTTCTATAAAGTCATGACTTCTTGACTTGGTCTTGATCCTGTTTTCTAATATTAAGAAAGTTAAAAAGAAAAAGAAAAATGTATTTTGATTTATAGAAATGAAATATAATTGTTAGTTTGTACAAATGTGGGAAAATTAGTGACAAGTAAAATTCAAAGTGTTATAATTTTGGGGTTGTTTTAGATGTGGTGAAATATTTGGGTGGAATCATCACTTTGAATTATAATTGTGATTGTCTGTAAAATTGTCAACAAATATTATTGTGACTAATAAAAGAATTTAATATTCCTAATTATTATCACGAATACAAAATTTAATAACAGTCATAACTGTTGCAGGACTTATCACAGGTGTATCAGTGACTGAAAAATAAACTGTGACAGGATGCACTGTTACAAAATCCTGGTTTTGGTGTAGTGCAGGTCTTGTCCTTTCTAACACTAACTGTCGGACCAGCTTGATTTCCTCTTCTTAACATATTCAGGTACTGATGCTATTGATCCTCCATCCATCCGAGATCTACAAGAGATGATGATGATTTTTTCTAGCATGCAGTCATGAGCGTCTTTATTCTCGGCTTCAAGTATGGTGTTGTTGATAACAAAACACCTCTCGCATGTGGGTGCTGCTTGAAAGAGAGTGACGAAATGAGATGCAGTTGAGAAACTAGTCACGTCTCCCACTTTCTTATAGTTTTTTAGCCTTAGTGGAAGCTACCTGCCCCACTAATATTCCTTTGACATTCCTTTGCTGTGTTTGTACCTCGGCTGTGAAATAATTCTATGCTGCTGATATATATAGAGATACCATACCATCTATATGGTTGCTGATATATGGAAATACTAAGCCAACCATATTTTATCATTGTTATTGCTGATACAAGGAAATAACAGGCCAACCCCATTTCATCATTGTGGTTGTTGATACATGGAAATACCATGCCAACCCTATTTCATCATTGTGGTTGCTGATACATGGAAATACCAGGCCAACCCAATTTCATCATTTCCGTCGCAAACACCATTAAGTCTCATATATTGTTGTTTATTCGCTGGATGATCGAATTCACTTGTACTTTCTACAAAAGCACTAAAATAGTGTTGTTACACAAAATATCGGGTCCTAGCTAATATAAATATGAGCGAAAAATGTAGCATTTACATGCTTATCAACTAGTTGTATACTAGAGTCGATTATCGTTTAACCCAGGTTTTCTCTTCTTTGGAAACCATTCGAGGGTTAACGACGTAAGGACTTCACTTGGGATTCGTGAATCTAGGTCCAACTATTTTATTTCGTAGTTGTGTTTCCTGATCTTACCGTTACTATCGTGTTTGAGTTTAATCTTCTCTAAGATTTTCTCGACATTTATCTCCCATAGGTAAGATACAAGAAATCACAAATTTCTTCGTCTCAGACTTTGTGGTTTCGCAATAACTTCTTCTATCACCATATAGTTAATTTATTATGAGGTGACTAATATTTTAAGCTGCATTCGGTGTTGTAAGATCGAATTATTATTTGGTTCCTGTTCACCTTGATTTATCATAAGACGGAACAAGAACAAGATAGATTTATTTGTGGCAGACAGATTATTTATCAGAATAGACTTATCGATGAGAGACAGATTTTTTTATAAAGTCTTCTAATTTGGGTCGTAGCAACTTTTAGCTGCGGAAATAAGAATTTCTGAGAGATGACATGTAATTGCGGAAAAGAACTTTCTGGAAATTAGTTCGAGGATCGAAAATGGACTGATACCATGAAAGAAAATGTGTTTTTATATTCAGAATGAAAAAGATACAAGATTTTCCTGTAAATTTCAAACTTAACTGCCAACTGAATCCTTTTTTGCGTAATTTTTTTTGCTGCCGGTGCACCATTACGAAGTGTAAGGTTAGTTCATTTTAACGCAGGTGTATCAAGTGTGTGGGGTTAGCTCAACACGAGGCAGTTTATCATTTTGCACTTTTCTTTAAGACACTTTGAACTTACTAAGGCTAGTTGCTCTTGTCTTTAAGAAACCTTGAACTTATTAGGACTTATATTGGTGTGAATTCAGAATTTGAATCCCTTTTTTATATGATTTTGAATGTAAATGTAAACTGGATTCAATTCTAATTTGAATCCTTTTTTTTATATGATTTTGAATGTAAGTGTAAATTGGATTCAATTATAGATTGTGTAAAGAATGCAATGAATGATCAATGGAAATGTCATTTTCAATTTATGAGTAATCATTGAATTTGATATTAATTGAGTTTGAGTCATTTGAATTCTCATTTGAGTTTGATTTAATTTTCATTTGATTTCCATATGATATTTAGTCAGATTCAGTCAGGCCAAACAGATTCATTCGGCCAGTCTGAATCTGTTTTTTAATATTAGAATCTATATCAACTAACGATTGGGTTAGTCATAATGTATTGACTGTTAACATTGGTCGTTGATATAAGTTTTACAGCGACCCGCATAGCTACGTCATAGATGAAAAAGACACTCACACACCTACCCTTTCCCCGACCGCCAAATCAAGTCATTTAACTCGTATCTATTTCTTGCTTTGACGGTCTCGAAACTTCTATCTTCCACTAGTGATAATATGATGTGGACTCGTAATAACACATATATGGTGCAACCAAAAAAATGCGTAATAACACAAATGTCAGGCTTATATCCAGTTACCAACTGGACGCAAAGAATGGTTGACCAATAGCGGGTCTAAAGTGAATAAGTGGACATGCGTTTAATATTGCATATCCACCAAGCAGTTAAAGGCAGGTTGGTACACATAACAATGTCTTAGACATCATCTGTAACCTTTGATGATAGACTTTGTGAGACCATGAGGTATAGGATGCTCCGCATTGATCCTATTAAACATGCAATAACTATCAAGTCCTTTTGATGTACACTCGCTAGCATTAACAAGGGGTGGTGAGTCCTTACATGTATAATATGTTCTAGTAGTTTTCAAAACCCAAAATTTCTTGGAGACTATAACTAGGCCAAAATGTCAAAATATCCACCAGAGCCATAAGTCATTTTAATGGTCCGCATTATGCATGGATGTTTTTCTAAATATCACCTTGTTTTCTTTGTAATATGGATGGATTGTTTTCCATTTGCATCTTGGGACGGTCTCGATCCTGTTTTACTGAAGACTTTGTAAAATGAGTGATATGCTTCCTTACTTAAAAGCACAATGGGAAGGGGGGCTGTGTATCTAGTAATTTACAAAACACTTATTGAGAGATATGTTGTCACTTAGCATTCTGTCAATCTTTTTCTCGTTGTCTCGTTCATTCAAGTAAAGTGATGTATGTATGAGCCCTTTCAAAACGATCGTCATATCACAACCAAAGTGGATTTATGGTTATGCCAAAGTTTCTATGAGTCAATATGCAATATTTCATTGTCGGGGTCAATATGGATTTAATAATCCAAATACTAGTGATTTACATTTCACCAAATTGACTCATAAATTTTTCTAAGAATATGGTTCCTTCCACATTCATTAAAGGTTATAAAAGATGCAACCAATTACATTCTTACAACTGGGAGTTTCATATGATATCCACTTGCATGGGTTTTTTTGGAATTTAACAAGGTGCGACTTGCTATCGGTATATATAGAACTTTTGTGACTTTTAATGTTTGTTCCATCTTGGAAACAAAATTTGAGCAGCGCTTCGCACGATGATCCAATCATCGTAGTCATACTATAAGGAACTAGTTCAACAACTAGTGTATATTCCTTAAGCTAATAGGAGGGAAACCACTATTTGTTGGACATCGAATCTTGAGAGACTTAATAAGTGGTGTAGTCTTATTACGTAACAATAATGGAGTTCATCTCAAGTGCTTTAAGTATATGTTACGGTTCAACGGGAATGATATACATTTCATCCGGATATATCTCAGCGGGGATGATAGCTTTATTACAGAGTCGTGTTGATAACGTGTTGCTGTGAATTATAGAAAAAAAAACAAAAAGATGGAAAAAAAGAAATATTTCTATTGATTAAAATTATTTGGCTATGTGGATATAATTTTCTTTGGCAATGGGTCGTAACCCTAAGGCAATTTTTAAATTAGACGTAGTATATTCAAATGAGTCGGATTTTGACTAATAAATTGAATCATTAAAGGACAAAAATACCTGTAAAAAAATATCTGGAAAGATAAACTATATACGTGGAATTTACCCGGCCTTCTACTACTTTCTTGAAAAACATGCCTACTTAATTAACTTGGAAACACTAAGATGCCTGCGACTCCTAAACTTCTAATTTAAACATCAACCAGATGCTCCAGATTGATCAAACATTTTGCATAGGAAGTGGTGCATAAGGTTGGTGATCTCCTTTTCTTTCTTAAGCAAATTTTATTAATAAATAACAAAGAAAAAAGAAAGAGGGGCTAGGCCACACCTCAGTAGAAGAAGATAAAGTGAAAAAGATAGAGTGAAAAAAAACAAAGGATAACATGCTACAAATTATTTAAGAAGATAAAGTGAATATAGAGTGCAAAAGAACAAAGGATAACATGCTACAAATTATTTGAATCGATAAGAAGACAGATTCGATTTGTCACTACCCAAAGCTGCTCGGATAAAATATCACAAAATTTGTTAAAAAGACCAAAATCAACAATTCCTGGACGAAAAAAACATGTAAGATTTGATACTGTTTAAATGGACAAAATTGTAAAAATAGCCAGGATGTAAACAATATCATCCTGCCCATTTTCAAATATTTTTTCTTATTTTTAATTTACATCAGGATGCGTCCAGTTTCATCCTCACTATTTTTTAAGTTTAAGCCAGGATGAATCCAGTTTCATTCTTGCTATTTTTTTGGCGTCCATTTCACCCATATTAATTTTTACTCGTCCATTTGAACCATGTTTTAAGAATATTTGGACATTTGACCCTATTCCCGATAAAATATGGTGGCTCATTCCACCACTGAGACCATGTAATAGCTCCGCATTTACCCAACAAATCAGCCACTGCGTTACCTTCTCCATAAATATGAGAATATCTGAATTGTATCGATGATAAAAATCTCAAACAATCTTCCCAATAAACGGCAAGCCTCCACGGAACTGGAGAGGGATCTGATAACGCCCTAATGGTTGGTGATCTCTTGATGTCAGTCCAATAGAGTGGTTTCTCGATGCCGTCCAATTCGAAAATCAATTTCAACGGACAATTTAAAGATCTGTAAAAAGTAAAAGCGGCAACCGCAAACATCAGATATGGAGCCCATCTATATCTGTCCTCAAGTATCATTGAAAGTGCCATGCTAAATGCAATTACCACACTCAATACCGATAGGATGAGACTTCTAAGACCTCTCTTAAGCGTTCTTGGCAATGCTAGCTGAAAATTCCTTTCAGTATGATTCCCAATATAGATGGATAAGAACAGAAGAATTGCTGTGGTTGAAGAAAACAGAGCTAGAGCATCTGCCACCATGAATACAAGGAATGACTGCTTTTGCAAAAGTACAGGCTTTCCCGTCTTAGTTGCATCAGTAACGTCACTGAAAGTTCCACCAGGTAGTGTAATTGCTGCCGCAAATGCAACCGTAGCTACCAGAGCGGCCACTACCTGACATGATTCGGCAGTACGTATCATGTATGCCTCGGCTTTTTTCACTAAATCTTTGTGTTCCCGAGTAAAAACCTCTCGAGGAATTTCATCAGCATTATTTCTCATATTTCGTAAAGCACGTGGTACCCTATTCTTCACTTTCTTTACAAGAAAAAAAAAACCAAGATTACAATTAGAAACACTTGGTATATATTTTACTTGCTAGACTTATTATAAAGAGTAAAAAAAAAAATAGTGGTAAATTATAGAAAACGCACCTTAAACCAAATAATCTCACTTTGGATTTGAGCAACAGGGCTGGAATAAATATTTAGCCGAGAAGGAGGTGCAATTTTGGCAGCAACATGTAGGATATTACCACCGTTTGATTCTACTGTGCGAGTAGTTAAAATCTTCTCATCTGCGTTCATGTGTTCGTACAAGTAATCGAAGATTTTTTCCTGTCTGTTCTTGACCGCTATTTCAAAGATGTTTCTCCGCTCTTGAGGAATCCAAAGTTGATCCGGGTAAGTTGAAATGCACATTCTTACAATGTCGATTGAACCATTTTTTACCGCAGTTTTTATGAAATTGGAGCCGAAGAAAAATTGATACTTATCTTCCCCGTTCATTTTTTTAAATTGTTTAAAAATCAACTCTACCAATTCCAGGACAACAATGGATTGCAGTTGGCGAGCGTGAAAACCTGCAAGCAAATCATCAAAACTTGGTTTACCATTCTTAGGGGTTTAAAATGTAGTATTTCTTTAATAAAAAAAACTAATGGCCAGACCATGCATGGAAGAAGAGCTAAATTAAGCTTGATCAAGTAAGAGGATGACATACCTCTAGAATTGTGGTCGAAGAAGAATAGCACTTTGAGAAATATGGATGGCTTCTTAGTGATTTCGCAAAGGCCATAATCTACAAAAGAGAGAGATTATGTTATTATTCACTTCTAAAACCGAATGAAAGAAGACATAATTAAAGTCTCCCTGAAAGTAAAATATGATTTCAGAGATGTAATTATACATGTTAGGAATGATAGTATCGATTTTGCATAGGCGGTTGGAATTGAAAGATCCTTTTCTGCAATAGCATATAGCGCAGTACTGTTGCCATCGTCCTCTTGGGCAGTTGCTAAGCTTGGGTGTCGGTCGATTAGAGTAGTTGCCAATTCTGAAATATTAATTTTTGAGATCAAATATAATCCTAAGAGTAGGATTAAGAAGAATATGTATATAGATAAATTTATAATTAAAATTACCGTATAAAGCAGCATGAGTTATGCTGCATATGAGATGAGCTCCCGAATGACCTTGAAAGATAGTTGGTTCATCTTGCATCTCATCACAGAGGAATCTAATAATTTCTTCATTCTTCCGACTGACATATATAGCAGCATTGAGTAGCGGATTCAACCCCTCATTGTTACATATACGTATTAATTTTTTATGTTTTTTCACCATTACTTTAACAGCGTCTTCAAGCCCAGCAATTACAGCAAGATGAAGAGCTGTATTACCATCATACCTGTCTTTCAACTCAAGTGCTTCTATGGGCATAATTTCGATTAGATTTAAAACGAATTCTGAGTGTGCTGAACCAGCTGCAATATGCAATGCAGTCCTTCCACATACTGTGATCGAAGCTTTAACTGAACCGGGATCATTATCTATGAAAACTCTTGCTGATTGCCAATCATTATTCATTGCAGCCTCTAATAAAGGTCGATATGATTCGTGGTACATGCCAAATCCTGTAAAAAGTTTCAAAAAGTTAGTTGCCGTGGACGATCTAGTTTCTTCCATAGACAAGACCAGAGAGAAAAGATTAAGAGATCAGAGAAATCTATGTATTAAGAGGTTTTAAAGATCCTGACTTAAATGAAATATAATGATTAAGTTCAGTGGAAGTTGAGATCGGAGTAAATAATTTACTGTAGTCTTATAACAGAAGGAGTAACTGAAACGACCTAGTTTCTCTACAGCAGAAACACGAACTTTAAAAAGCCTCCCATGGTGGCCAAAACCCCCTGATTTAGTCTTTGCTGCTACTAATTTTTGGAGAAAGAGAAGGAGACAACTTTTTTTTTACTTGATCGATGAAGAAGTCTTGTTATCTGAAAACTCTGGAATAATTAAAATCAGAGCTCGAAGAGAGCTTATTTATATGATACTACCTGTACCATGAAGAATATTCCAAGTTGGAGAGTAAACAAAACCCATCTGCAACTACTTAGTGAAGAGTCAAAAGGGCGGCAGATTAGTCAAGTATCTTCACGTCCAACTTAGTTAAACGTGGTACTTATACAGGAGATACGTGGCTATTAGGGAATGGGTGGAATAAAGGGATAGAGAATAACAGACGATCCAAAGCCATCAAAAAGGGTGCCCAACTCCCAAGTTTGCAAGACCAGGACCCTAGTCGTCAAAAAGAGTGCCCCACCTCCCAAGTTGCAAGACCAGTACCCTACTCATCACTCCTCTGTTTCCTACTCATACTTTTCTATTTCAAAGAAGGGGTGCTATGTAGGACATCCTACCCGTAACTCCTCTATTCTTTCTATTAGAAATTATTTTACTAGTTCTAGGTTACTTCCTTTATTTAGAATTTACTTTCTAAATTCTAGTTTGTTTCTTTGTTTGTTTAGTTTGACTTTTATCGATAAGGCACCTACGTTTCTCAAAGTTCTACTCTGCTCGACCCCGGATATCAAGGATGCCTCCATCGATCTTCACATAAAACATACATTGATTTGTTTGCAGCTTATCGCACTAAAAGATTGAGATCTTCTATCACGGTGACATAATTGGTTAATATAATTTTTGAAGAAATTTCGCACATGACTAAAAAAGACATGTATCATTTTTTCTTCGGATCTAATTTCCTAAAAACTGCGGCAGAAAAAGGTGCAATCGAAATTCTAAAGAAGTGCATTTCAACGTATCAGCCTTGGTTTCCTCAGCTTTGGTATCTGGATCAGCTTTGGTTTCCTCACGAGGGGGGAAACATATTTCAAATAGCTATCAGAGAACAGACTAGAAAAAACCTTTGATTACTTGGATGAGAGGATTTAACTACTCGCACAGTGGATTCAAATGGCGGTAATATCCTACATGTTGCTGCAAAATTTGTGCCTTATTTTCAAATTAAAGGTGGTCTACGTAGTAGCCCTGTTTTTCAAATGCAAGTGAGATTCAATGGTTTAAGGCACGTTTTCTATAATTTACTACTGCTTTTACTCCTTATACGCGTCTATAGAGTCTCTAGGAGGTATGAAAGGTGTTCTAATTATTTTCTGGGTTCATTTTTCCTTGTAAAGAAGTGGAGAAGAGGGTACCACCTGCTTTAGCGAAAATGAAAAATGATCAAGGAGAAACTCCACAAGAGGTTTTACTCGGGAGCACAAAGATTTAGTCAAAAACGCAGAAAACATACATGTTACGTACAGCCGAATCATGTCTAATAGTGGCCGCTCTGGTAGCTACAGTTGCCTGGTGGAAATTTCAGTGACAGTAATGCAACCAACAAAGAAATGCCAATATTCTTGGGAAAGAAGTCATTCCTTGCATTCATGGTGGTGGATGCTATAGCTCTCTTTTCTTCAACTTTTGTAATTCAAGTGTTTTTAACCGTCTTCGTTGGGAGTTATAATGCAGAAGCAAAATTTGAGGAAATAATGCCGCGAAGGCTGGAATTCGGCCTTGTATTTCTTAGGGTATCTGTAGTTAGTGTGACAATTGCATTTAGCATAGCACTAATGATGCTTGGAAATGTTATCCACGGGCTCCTTATGCATATGTGGGGCTTCTTTTTGTAGCTGCGGTTACTCTCTGGTTTCGTTTCAGCGGTAACTTGGAGATTTTGTTTTCTTTGAGAAATTTAATTTGGAGATTTATGGTTAAAACAAGAATCAATAAGCAAATTTCATTTCCATGTTTTCTTAACCCTATTGGTACTTTTGCTTCGTTCTCTGTTATTGAATGGCAATTCCGAATTCAAATTTCATCTTATAATATGAACAAATTTTTTTTCCTGGGCGCTAGGTGAGGCGATGGGTCGAGAAGAAGAACTTTTTGTTACTACCTTGTTTGTAAGTCCTGTAGTCTTCTAGTTTTAGACTTAGGAGTGTGAACAGGTGATGAGATATCAACACCGAAGGTACAATAATTCATATAAACATACTGTTCTAGTCCAATGCATTATTGCTCATTAAGTCAAAAAGGACAAATTATTACCCACTTGCTGTACGTCTTGGCTTTTTATTTTCACCACCAACATTATACTGTCCTACATCACATGCATTGTTTTCATTGTCGTCCTCTTTTTATCACACTAATGGAATCCATTCATTCTTGACCTTTACCTTTGTATTTGTTTAATTCAGTCGTATTTCGCTTTGGTTAATTTATCATGGAGGTTCTAGGTACCATCATTGGCAACATAATAACTCATGCTTGCGATTGTTGTGCTGATAATACATCTTATCTCTCTGAACTGAAACAAAATGTAATAAGAGCTTTGGAGCTAGTTGAACATTAATGAACTAAAAATTAAGAATCAAATCTAATGTAATTTCAACCAAATTAATACTGAAAAATGTAACCAAAATTGTAAGGAGTTAGCAGTAAATTAGAGAAGTGAGTACCGTGTTCATCTCAGATTTCTTGGCTTTGTTGCACACACGTTTTTTCACTGCTTGACGAGCACTCTTGGATGCTGATTCAACTTTCTTCATTGGAGCCGCCACACAAACCACATATTTATGCAATTGTATCAGTTCATTACAACCATGAGTTGGAGGATAACCCCTGAGAACATCTAACTAGTTTTACAACTTTACATTATTTTAAAAAGTTATTTATGTCAAATGAAAGATCACAAATACCGCTTGGAATACACTTACAAAACACATTTTCCAGATAAAGCAACAAAAGAATACACTACTTCTACAAATGTTAGCGGTTTCAGCGACAATAGCCGTATGCAGATTAACCATAATCAGAATGGTCGAAAAGATCAACATGTTTGCAGGAATAACTTCCTGTTCCAGGTATCAATTATCATCGAACTTTTCGATAAGATAGTTGCAACACCTGTTATTCAGATTGATTTTAGATGATTTAAAGTTGCAACAAGCAGAAAAAAACATTACTTCAGCCAAGTTTCAATCTTTTCTATTGTGCTAACACCTACCAGGCAACCAGTAGAAGTAAGAGAAGGAAATCGAGATACAGTAAGGCACCCAAACTCGCTTTTCTTTGAAGGGTCCGTAGAAGTAATTTTTGTTGGAAAAAAATACAGTTTTATGTGAATAAAAATTACCAATAAAAAGGTTTTTCCAAAAATAAAAAACACCTTCCAAATTTATCTCTTAGTTTTTTACGGGATAAGTTTACCATATATTTTTTGGATTTGGGTTAGGGTTTTATATATGAAGAACCTCTTTTTATTGCCGAGATATATAGAAAAAACTTCTTCTTCTTCTATGTTTTTGAAACGAGGGTTTAAATACGTTTCATGTGTTTTCCGCTGCCAAGTTCTAGATAGAATAATGATGCAGGGCATACTACAATTCCAGAAGATTCCGCTTAGAGGTTTGGCTTCCATGGTTTCCTAGTTTCAATCTTTCTTATTTTTAGGATTCTTTTAGATTTCCTTTTAGTTTTCTGTTTCCTAGTTTGGTTATTCTTCAAGCCTATATAAAGGCTAGATTAAGTCTTGTAAGAGCTATCTATTACTCAATCAAATTATTAAACACAAAACTTATCTTTCTCTTCTTGCTTGAATTCTCTTCTATTCTTGCTTATAGCAATCTAGTATTGCTTTCTTTTACCTTGTTCCACATTACTTGGTATCACCCGCTTAGTTTTGGGTTTCTCATCCTATCACTTGATCCTTTACTTCGCTTCCGCAACATCTTTCATTCCTTTTAAGTACAAAAAAAAATATGACTGCTCAACCAGTTACTCTAGCAGCAATCGAAGCTCTCATCAAATCTCATACCGAGATTTTGGAAAAAAACATTACTGAAACTCTTGAGAAGTCCATGGAGGAAAAATTAGGGTTAAGAGATAACAAGCTTGAAGCAATGCAGAATCAACTTTTCAAGGTTGCAAAACACATAAATATAGATTTGGATATGCCTGAGCTTGTAGACTTAGAAGAAAAAACTAAAAACGTTACACTTCAGTTTTTACAGAATGATGAAGTACCTAAAGATGTATTGCGTACTTTAAACATTAAGAAACCGTATGAAGGGTTCATAGGTCATTCAAAGAAGAAGCTAGTTTCTCCTACACTCGATAGTGATGATGAAGATGAACGTGAGAAAGATCTAGAGAAGAATTGGATTGAAGAACGACGTTTAAAAACTGGTCACCACCCTTACAGTTCTTTACCCGAATATAAGCTAAAAGCTGATATTCCCAACTTCTTTGGAAATTTTCGTATTGAAGAACTAACTGATTGGTTCTTTGAGGTAGAAGCTTTTTTCGAATTTATGGAAGTCCCTGAAGATTCTAAGGTCAAACTTGTGACTTACAAGATCAAAGGAGGAGCTGCAACCTGGTGGGATAAGATCTGTGATGATCGTAGAAACGCTAACAAACCGAAAATACGTAGTTGGAAACGTATGAAAACTTTGATCAGGGATAAGTTCTTACCTAGAGACTTTATGCAGCAACTTTTCATCAAATTGCAGAACATTCAGCAGGGGGCACACACTGTTGAAGAATATGTGTCAGATTTCTATAATTTGGTGGCACGAAATCAACTCAAAGAATCTGAAGAACAATTAGTTGCAAGATTCATTGACGGGCTGAATAGATTAATACAAAATGGTATGACTCATTCAGTTTTTACTATGGTCGAAGCTGTGCAGCAAGCTATTAAGATATAAAATCGCCTTCTTCGTTCTTCTAAGACTTATCCATCCAGACAAGGGCGTTATCAAAATAATTCCAGGGGTACCAATTCATCTCAAAACTTTTCTCCAGATACTGTTTTGACTATTCCCAGGCCTCCTTATGATGATGTTAGCCATTCACATCGACAACCTAGCCATATTGTGCCTTATACTCCACCTCTGGCAACACCTATCTTAGCCAATCCAGTTGATCTTCACCCGGGTCAGCAGTCTCACTCTCTGCAACCAACTCCTCATACTACAGGGAATCGGTTTCATAACAAGCAACAACAATTTCCACCGCAACAGAGAACTACTAATACTTATGCAAAATTTCGTGGAGATAAGTGAAATAAATGCCAGCAATCGGGGCACACGTCTAGTGATTGTCGGAAATTCAATGCTTTGATTGGTGAACCTCAGTTCATTAATGAAGTCACTGGTGCGCTTAATGAGTTCGAAGATGAAGACTCACCTGGTGATGACGATGAGTTTGTTGGGATGATTCGTCCATTATTTCTTACTCAACAATGCAAGTCTCAGAGACACAGTATCTTTAAATCCAGATGTTATATTGGGGGTAAAATCTGCAAGATGATAATTGATAGTGGCGGTGTGGATAATTATATTGCTGATCACGTAGTTAAGAAGCTTGAACTACCAGTAACTTCTCATCCAGAACCTTACACTGTAGGATGGGTTAATGCCTCTAGCACACAGAAGATTACTCTTCAGTGTTATGTGTCATTCTCTTTTGAGGGTTATGAAGACACAGTTTTATGTGATGTCAGCAACCCATCTTCTTCTTGGCAGACCTTGGCAATACGATCTTCACGCGGTTCACAATGGTTTAGAGAATACTTACACTTTTGTTCATAATGGGAAAACCAAGGTTCTTAGTCCATCCAATTCCACTTCAAACTCTTGTGCGCAGACTGATGCTGTCGTAGCCACTGTTATTCGTTCTTTGCACCCACAACATTCTTTACATTCCCATGAAGATTCTAAGCCTATGATTGAGTTTCCTGCAAAGGTGAAGCCCTTATTATTTCAATATAATGTTTTATTTCCAGATGAACTACCAACTGCATTACCTCCTTTACGGAGTATTCAACACTGCATCGATTTTATTCCTGGAGCCTCTTTACCAAACCAAGCACACTATCGCTTGAGTCCTGCTGAGTATGAGATATTACAGGGACAGGTAAATGATTTGCTTACAAAGGGTTTGATACGACCTAGAAACAGTCCTTGTGCCAGTCCTGCCTTCTTGGTTAGTAAAAAAGACAATGGATGGAGGATGTGTATCGATTGCAGAGCATTAAATCGCATCACCATTCCTTATATATTTCCGATCCCGCGTATTGATGATATGATTGATTTACTGTCGGGCTCTATTATTTTTACTAAGTTGGATTTACGCAGTGGTTACCACCAAATACGCATTCGAGGTGGAGATGAGTGGAAAACAACATTCAAGACACGTGAAGGTTTATATGAATGGTTGGTCATGCCATTTGGGTTATCTAATGCACCTAGTACTTTTATGCGACTTATGAATCAGGTTATCCAACCCTTTCTCAGTAAATTTGTTATTGTCTATTTTGATGACATACTAATTTTTATTCGCAGTGAGCCAGAACACCTCCAACATCTTTCACAAGTGTTTCAAATTCTTGCTGACAACTCTTTATATGTTAATTTGAAGAAGTGTACCTTCATGGCTTCTTCAATAACATTTTTGGGATATGTGATTTCTACTGATGGTATTCATGTCGATCCTTCTAAAGTTCAAGCAATTGAAGATTGGACAGTTCCTACTTCTATTCGTGATGTTCGTAGTTTTCATGGTTTGGCTTCTTTCTATCGAAGATTTGTGAAGAACTTTAGCTCTATTTCTGCACCTTTGACTGACTGTCTCAAGAAGGAGAAGTTTGAGTGGACAGAAGCAATGGATAAAAGCTTTATTCTTCTTAAAGAAAAGCTTTGTATGGCACCAATTCTTGCACTTCCGAATTTCAACAAGCCTTTTGAAATAGATTGTGATGCATCTGTTGTTGGTATTGGTGCAGTATTATCACAGGAGGGTCATCCAATTGCATATTACAGTGAGAAGAATTCATATGCACAAAAGAAATGGTTTACATATGAATTAGAGTTATTAGCTCTTGTTCAATCTCTTAAGCAGTGGCATACTTATCTTATACATAGGGAATTTGTTGTCAACACTGACAACCATGCTTTGAAGTTTTTGAATACTTCTGGTAAAGTTAACAGAATGCATGATCGATGGCTTTCCACACTCAACAAATACACTTTCTCCGTGAGACATAAAAGTGGCAAATTGAATTAAGTTGCTGATGCCTTAAGTAGAAGAAGTCATCTATTAACAACAATTCGTAATGAGAGTTATGCATTTGACTATATCAAAGACATTTATCCAGAAGATGAAGATTTTGGCAAACTATGGGATCAATGCAGTTCTCAAACTCATGGGGTTGATGATTTTCTTATACAAGAAGGTTTTCTTTTTAAAGGGAATCGATTGTGTATTCCTCAAGGGTCTTTACGTTTACATCTTATGCGAGAATTACATGGCAGTGGTCTTGGTGGTCATTTTGGGAGAGATAAAACCATTGCCCTGATTGAAGAAAGATATTTCTGGCCATCTTTGAAACGTGATGTACAAAAGTTCGTACAAAAATGCATGGTCTGTCAGAGAGCAAAGGGTACAATTCAAAATACCGGGTTGTATACTACTTTACCAGTTCCTGATGCACCTTGGGTTGATATAAGTATGGATTTTATGCTTGGTTTACCTCGTACTGCTAGAGGTAATGATTCTGTTATGGTTGTAGTTGATCGTTACTCTAAAATGGCTCACTTCGTAGCTTGTAAGAAATCAATTGACGCTTCTAATGTTGCTTCTTTGTTCTTTAAAGAAGTAGTAAGATTGCATGGGGTTCCAAAGTCTATCACTTCTGACAGAGATACAAAATTTTTGAGTTATTTCTGGAAAAGTTTATGGATGCGCTTAGGCACAGTTTTACAATTCAGCACAACTTCACATACGCAAACTGATGGACAGACTGAGGTTGTTAATAGATCACTTGGGAATTTGATTAGAGCTAAGTGCCTGGATAATAGTAAGCAGTGGGATATGTTATTGCCACATATGGAATTCACTTTCAACACTTATGTGAATCGTTCTACTGGGAAAACTCCATTTGAGATTGTGTACTCTAAAGTACCTAATCATACTCTTGATTTGGTAGCCTTACCCACCACACAGAGTACAAACACTGCAGCCGACTCTTTTGTAGACAAAGCAACTGAATTACATAATGAAGTAAAATCTAAACTGGAGAAGTCCAATTCTAAATATAAAGAGGATGCTGATAAACACAAGAGGTTTAAAACCTTCAAGGAAGGGGAGCTCGTGATGATACATCTAAGAAAAGAGAGATTTCCAGTGGGTACTTATAAAAAAACCAAGATGAAGAAATATGGTCCTTTCAAGGTTATAAAGAAGATCAATGATAATGCTTATGTTATTGATCTACCAAATGATTGGAATATCTCCAACACATTTAATGTTCAAGAGATTTTTACGTTTCATGGTGACAATGAACTTCTGGTTTGTTTGGACAACTCGAGGACGAGCTTTACTCTAGAAGGGGGGACTGATGCAGGGCATACTACAATTCCAGAAGATTCCGCTTAGAGGTTTGGCTTCCATGGTTTCCTAGTTTCAGTCTTTCTTATTTTTAGGATTCTTTTAGATTTCCTTTTAGTTTTCTGTTTCCTAGTTTAGTTATTCTTCAAGCCTATATAAAGGCTAGATTAAGTCTTGTAAGAGCTATCTATTACTCAATCAAATTATTAAACACAAAACTTATCTTTCTCTTCTTGCTTGAATTCTCTTCTCTTCTTGCTTCTAGCAATCTAGTATTGCTTTCTTTTACCTTGTTCCACATTAAATAAGGTTTGAGTATGCTCTTCAAACTTTATTGAGATTGTTGTATCTTGGAGGCAGATGTCCAATAGGGCTATAGCATCATCCTTTTTGGAGTGTAGCAGGGCATTATTGTCTTAAGGACAGCATGTTGAACATGCGCCTCAATCCACCATTACAAGTTTCTTCTTTCTATGGTGTTTATCAGGATGTTCAAGACACCAACAGATGACTAAGGAGAAGACACAAAAATCAGATAAGTGCCTCTTATATTATTTAGTTGTTTGGTCAATTTTAATTGTTATTCCCAACAATCTTAAGACAAGACTAATCTTAGAATAACAATTAAGAAAAATCAAATTTGGGTATAAGTAACTCTCGCAAAATTGGGTTATATCAATTTCTTACAGTGACTATTTTTTCACTTTACTACTGTGACCGTGATGAAACTGTAGCCGGTTAATATGTGCTTTATTAATGGCTTAAGTGGGGTGTCTTTTATATCCTGAAATATACGGGACATGGTGTGTTATAGATATTGATTATTAACTACTTATAAATTAGCTTCTTCCTCTTGTAAGTTGGTGTCATACTTTTGCATGTGCTTATCTTAATTTACTGTGTACAACTTAAACCACTTGTATCTTATAAACTATTGGTCAGTGATCCAGCCGCAGAAATCTGGACGTGTGTCACCTGACTTCGAAAGTGCTGAGCGAATTAGGAGACTCTTTAGCCTTCCTGAAGACTTATTCAACGTTTCATATCCAGACTTCATTGTTCAGTTGATCTATGACAGGGACAACATATTCGGGAATATATCTGCAGCTATTCCAGCCGTTCCCGTCACTGCATCAGTAGGTGTTGGCAGTCATTAGAAGTGGCAGTTGATGGAGTTGCGATGGGATGATTAATGGAAGTGAAGGTCTGGTAGTATAAGTTCGAGCTAAAGGGCTTGTTGGCTGTTAGCAGCGAAGAAAGGAGGAAACTGTTGTTTGGCAGTGACGGGAAGCTGTGCTATGAATCAGTTGGTTGCTGAAGGTCGTAGCTCATTCCCACGTGCACGGTTATGCATTAGATGAAGCTTCCGAAACAGATAGAAATCCTAGAGCTCCCCGTCACTTGTCGGAGGTAACTGGTGATTATGATAGTCATCATAACAGTTTAGTATGTCCTCAGTGGTACCAAGGGATACCCTTTTGGGGTATGCTCATTCCCTTCATCCAGCACCCCCCACAGTTCCGTAACAAGTATCCATGGGATTCGAACTCCCATCCAGGGATCCCTGTGAAGCGGATTGTTCCTTATATGAATTCTAATGGTGTTACTCCATGAGGCCCCCAGTTCTTATCCGAGAAATCTTCCATAACATCAGGTACAGAACCTAGAGTCGTTCAAATGCAATAAGGAATGAAGGAATAGTTGATAGAAGAGGTGATTATTTCTCTGAAACTGAATTGGAAGAGTTTACATGTATGTATAAAGCCTTGCCAGACAGAAGTATTAAGAGTTCTGATTGGATATAGCATAATGTTTTGAACGATCTTTTGGAGTCTTACATCCAAGACAATCAGAGGTCAAATGGAGTCCTAGTGTTCCTCATTGTGGAAAGGAAACGATGAGTCAAAACAAAGAAAAAGAAGAAAGACAATGAAATCAGTGGAACCAAAACAAAGAAAGAATCAAAAGTTATTGCTTCTGCTAATCTTCTTGCTTCTCAGCAACTTAGCTTCTTTCTCAATTGAAAACAATCCTCTAATGGTTCGTGCATTGTGAAGTCACCTGAAGACCTAAAGCGAGATGATGATTCTCTACACATATGAAGGTGGCTTTTGGAAAGTCATGGAAAGCAGAGCTCTGTGAAGGGAAGATTTCAGAGGAAAAAATTGATGCAGGAAATCGTGCAGTTCTTGTTATTAGTACATCTTCACTAAGAGCATTGGAGCTTCTCAGGGGCTTACGGCCGTTGACAAAAGGGTATCGTGCTGCAAAACTGTTCGCAAAACATATGAAGGTTGAGGAGCAGGTGGCGATGGTAAAGACCCGTGTAAATATTGCTAGTGGTACGCCGAGCAGGATTAAGAAGCTGATCGACATGGATGCATTGGGGATATCACGGTTAGCCGTGATTGTGCTTGACATGCACACAGATACCAAGGGTTATTCGTTGTTAACTCTTCCACAAGTCAGCAATGAATTCTGGGACTTGTATAAAACCCACTTTGAACAGCCACTGATACGAGGTGATTTACGTATCTGTGTATATGGCTCTATATCCTGCGGCAGTGAGCTAGTTAAAGTCAGGTGAAAAATCTATATGAAAAGATGAGGCGATGTATGAGGAGCTGGAACATTGGATTATGCGGATCAAAGTATTGTCCATCAACAAAAGCATGCGTGATGGCACTAGTAAGTACTATGCAATTTGGTTCAGTAATCATGCAGAGGTAAAGTGGAATTCACTTCAGGTACCAACCCCATCTAGAAAGATGCTTTTGGTTGCACTTTTTATTTTGAAGTTGTGTAATTCTCATCTTGGGATAAGAATGATGAATTATGGTAGACAGTCCTAAGATAGTTCGTCTATATGATTTTCATTGAGAAGCTATTTAGGTTGTCACCTTTATCATGATATTTTAGGAGATGAGGGTCGGTTTATCTCGTTGATTTACTGGATTAGTTGCCATTTTGAACTTACTGAAGGCAAGAGCTAAGCTTAAATAATAATCTTAAGTAATTTTTAAGGCAATTACTAAAATGTGAGGGACCTTCGGCCATAGTCATACATATACGGGTAAGGCGTTTTGGCCAGTTGGGGTTGTTTATGAATCTGTAGGCTAGTGCACCTTTTTGTTCCCAAAAGGAACACTTGATTTAGGTAACGATACATAAGTAGATGTTGAGAAAGTATCCTTAATGGTTAATCAGATATGGGACAAACTGCAAGGTTTGGAAATTATGAAATGTATCTGATATAACCATACTATACATATATGTATAAACCTAGATACTTATCGTACCACATGTCTCTATTATGATATTTTGTGATGTGATGAAATCTTGCGATGTGACAAACATATAACTGTTTTATATCTACTAACAAATCGGTGTTGTTTAAGATTTGACAGGAAACTATTATGCGGTTGAAGTGGTCTAAAGGATCAGTAGGTAACCAAAAGAAATGTTGAGGATATAGTTTCTGTCTATCGCGTTTAGTATGTGTTGTAAAACAGATTTGCATGTCCGCGTTTAACCTGGGAAATCACAGGGATGCTCTGACTAAAGGATCAGAGATTGGAATGCATGAGGTACATATTTAATTTCAAATATGTGATATATATTTCACTAACCTTAATCTTGAGGAAGATGTAAAAAATGTACTACTGAATAGTACATGTATTTTTTTTAATATGCTTTACAACCACCTATCAAATATGTGATATTTATGACTTGACTGAAAGACCAATTGGTTGATTTGATCTAAAGGATCGAAGGGAACCAGAAGTTATTCTGAAGGAAATGGTCTTTGTCAAACTCGAGGCATTTAATGTGTGTTGTAAATGTGCAGTATATCAGGTGTATACAAATACCCTTTTACCTCAAGAGAATTACTGGGATGATCTGATTAGAGATTTGTGATACTTGAGGTACATCTTAAATTGTGTATGTAATACATATTGTACTGACCTTAAGAGACGTTGTTGTTTCAGGCTATGGATAAATCTTAGCCTATGTGTGTATCCTTGATAGACGCATTTATGTGTCTATTTTCATCTCTTTTGTGTATTTTGTTAGTACCCATTTTTGCTTATTGTGGTGTTTTTATGTTTGTTTAGGTGTTTTTGGAGAAATACCCCTTGTGTAGAAAGAGTTGCTCAATAAGTAATGTTTTACACCCCGGAGAAATGCACTGAAAGGCACCCCAGAAATGCACCGGAAACGTCCCAGAAATGTACCGGAGGATCCCAGAAAAATTATCATTTCCACCCCAAAATTACTATTTCCACCCAAATTACTATTCGCACCCCAGCACTCTGGATAAGGGGCACCTTCTTCTCAAATTCAAATAAACTTTTTGGCGGGAAAATTGGTTCATCAACTGGCAGAATTTCAATCGACAAAATGAAGGTGTTGTGGTGCGATTCAATGGCTCAAACTTGGTAAGAAGATGTGATATAGGATAAGGAACACGTTTTGGGCTTTTGGTTCGATCAAATTTGGCCATAATTAGCTGTACAATTCACGGAAGCAAAACAGGGAAACACGGGTTGGACACGGGATTGGAGAAGATTTGAGCGTGTTCTTCTCATGCATGAGGGCTCTAGAAACGTTTTGGGTCGTGTTTAAGCACTTATAGAGTGACCAGGATGGAAATCTATGCGTACCAGAGCAAGAATGGAAAGAAAATATTCCCAAGAATATTTTTCTTTACTGCCGAGTTAAAGAGAATTATATGGAGTAATTGAGGGAGATTCAACGAGCTGTATGTGTATAAATATGTTCCCTGGGAGTACTAGAGAGGCTGTCGAGAGTTGGGAGAAGAGAGGAGAGCCACAGACGCAGAAATCAAGAGTTGATCAAACTCTGCTGCTGCTGCTGCTGCTGATGAAGAACACCAAGAACACGAAGAACGGACTCGCAGCAGCAGTCGTTTATCAACAGTGAATGACTCACGTCCGTGGGTCGTAGGTGTGGGTCGTAGCGTTTCAGCGACAACAGCACCTCAGCTTTGTCGTTCATTTTGGACGCCTTCTGTGGGTCGCAGAATCTGTTTTAGAACATTTACTTATCTTTCTCTTTATTGTAAACATCAATTGAGCTTAATAAAATATTTTGAGAGGTTTTCCAACATGATGAGTTAATTCCCTCGTAACCAAGGCAATGGAGGAAGCTATTCACGCAACATAAATGGGTAACTATTTCATTTAATTATATAATTCACCTAATCGCTGCTTTTGCAGAGTTTTAAATTGTTTGAATGATTGTCTTAATTATTTGTTATTCAGTTTGATAGGTTATGCTTGGTTTAATCTCTTGATAATCTATGCTTAAGGTTTACAAATAATGTTTGAGAATTTGTATGATTGATAGTGAATTAAAGATAAAAGAGGACTTAAGAATTGAATAGAGTTTTGAAATATTTATCATTCAATCTTGCGTAGTAGTGGAATCTAGTGTCTTGGTTACCTCTCGCCCAAAATTGTTAATATTTTGTATATATATTTTTATAAGTCTAAAAAAATCCTTTACCTTCACAAGTCTTAGAGTTCGAACCTTTATTACTACAACCCACGAAAAATCTATAATCATTTTGGCGCCGCCGACGCGGATTTGTGCTTAGGTAGAATTTTTAGGTTTATTTTTTTTTTTATTTTTTTTTCCTTTTTACTTTGTCTTTTTGTCTTTGATTTACAGGTTCGAAGTGGAGCACTAAGGACTTGGAGAGGAAAAAGCTTAAAGCGAAAAGCGAAAAGAGAAGAAAAAAGGACAATTTTAGGATTTAATTTTTAATTTTTTTTTTTTAGAGTGTGTGAGGAAAACTGTAATTTTTTTTTTTTTTTAATTTGGATTTTTTTGGACTTTATTCTGGACTTTGGACATTATTTTTTAAAACCCTACGGAAGGGTTATAATTAAAAAAAAAAAAAAATTAAATACAAACTGTTTGCAGAGAAGGACGACGATTACTATATCGTCTCGGCCCCTCGGGTTCGCACACGGCATAGGAGTCGTGGCCCGAGTCGACGACAACGGTTCATCGCCCGTCTGGTACGGGAGGTAAGTCCAATCGAAACACCCGCGAATCTCCTGCAAGCGGGTTACTGTCTGCCTTAAGGTGATAATTGTTTGAGGACGAACCGGACTGTCTTTATTTTCCTAGTAAAGGGCAAGGCCTGGCCTAAACAAGATAAGGGTTCGGATTTCATCACCGTTCTCTTCTTGCCCGCCTTAGGAAAACGAAACCGAACGCGAACCTAAGCTTTAAAATTTGGAATAGAACGAGACCGATAGGGTAACGAGCTTAATAGGAAACTCGTTCGAAAAATATTGGTTGCTCTTTAAGCACACTCCAAAGTTCATGACGGTTTCTGTGAGTTGAATGCGTGACTGCGCTGCCTTGTGATAGCGGTGAGGCCTTGGGTATCAAAGCTCCACTGAGCTTCCCTCGCCTCAATTCAACTTACTTTGACTCGGATTGATTCCAGAGGGGTTTGCTCAAATTGCAACGAATTCCCTTTCGAAAGATAGAAGCTGGTCTAGAAACAATCTAAGTGGAGCCATCATGCTTTTTGTTTGCTAGAAATCTTTAGGTTTGTTTTGGTGGAGTCGAGTCGGCCTTGTTTGTGATTGTGTAGAATTCCCCTGCAATTAATAATGTCGAACTGGTATGATAGAAGCCAATACAATGAGTATCGACCTGATTTTGATTATGGACATCATCCTTTTTATGACCATGTTGGGAATAGTGGTTGGGAACGCCATCCTTTGGAAGGATATGGGTCATACCCTGGTGAGCCCAATTACTATCCACACATGCATCAGTCTTACGAGCAAGAAGATTATAGTACTAGTTCTTCGTCTCTAGAGGATACAATCAAACTATTGAAAAGTAGTCCTTTTTATGATCCTTCTGATAATTCCTCTTTATTAGAGTCAACACGTAAGTTAGCTGAGTCGACGCGTAAGTTAGCTGAGATGAATAGTATAATTATAGACGAAAGAACAACAATAATGAGTGAACCTTCTTTAGAAGACCACCTCAAGCGGATAGCTGAGACGAACGAAAGAATTGCTCGAAATTACTTGAATTGCCAATCTAGTGTATCCAATAATACCCTTGAGAATGAAGATAGTTATTTACACAATCAAGAGAACGAGGTTATAATTGGTAACACTACTTATTTAGATAAGGTTCAATCATCTTCGTACTATTATGATGAGGATAGTAGTGATGAAGAATCTGAAATATGTAGGCATAGTGATCAGGAATCTAGTAATCCAATTGAGCTTTATAGTGATTATATTATTTCTACTTCAAATCCAAATAATTTTTATGATTATTCACCTATTCAAGAGGATGAGGATTTGATTAGGAATACCACCGTTTTAGACGATGTAGTATTTCCTTTTGATTACGAAGCCGATAGTGGTTTAGAGGAACGGGTTTATTCTGAAAATGCTGTTTTAGAGTCTAGCGACTCAGAAACAATAATCTTGAATGAAGAACATAGACTCGTAGAGATGAGTAAAGATGCACTACCTGATAAAAACTTAGAAGAATTAATTGACCACTTCCAAGAATCTGATGATCTAGATATTAGGGAGATTGTGACTAGTCTATCTAGAGACACTGAAAACTCTAAGTTTGGGGGTGATTATCACTTTCCTAGTGCTTTACCTTTAACTCTCAGAAAGTCCCCTCATATAGGACTTAATATCCATTCCTTAACCATCTTACAAGATTATCTTCATACTAGGTTTACCGAACCTAATGATGTCCTGAAAAAAGTTCAGTTATTAGAAACCCATCCTCTGGTTGATGTGGTTTGCCCAGGCTATGATACTCAGATTGACTTTGTTTTCCTACCAAATAGTTTTCTTCCAACTGTGGGAACATTTCAAATGAGTCGAATATTAAGTTCTGAGACTAAGCCTAAGTACTTTAGGTTAATAGAATCGACACATTTTCCTAAGAATGACCACTACTCTCACTGTGGTCAACTTTGTAAGTCATATCTGATTGACTTAGAGGATCCGCAATTATTTAGGTTATTACTTCGTGATTCTAAGTTCGTATTTGAGTTTTTACAGACTCTAAGACCTAATAATTTGGATCCAACCTATGAAAACACATCCAATGAAAATATTCTATTTAGACCCTTTCATAGAACCTGAACCTGAACCACAATTAGCGATAGTTATCAGGAAACTAGGTAAGGGCATGCTAGTGTTTTTCATTTCGTTGGTTCACTGTAGTTTCCTTTTGTCAGCTCTTTTTGGTTTTAAAGACCCACAGTTATTCCGGCTACTGTTATACGGTTCGAGTTGACTAAACCTTTCCTACGTCTGGCTGAAGACTTTAAACTTAGCACTTCTTGGGAGGTAACCCAATATTCTTGCGACACGGTAATATCCTTCCTTATCTCTTTTGCTTCAAGTGGTAACAGTTTCTCCTTGTTCATGCTTTTAGTTTCATCTTTAGAACATTGAGGACAATGTTAGATTTAAGTTTGGGGGTATGGGAGAAACTTTTTAGTTGCATAATAAATAAACTCCAGTGCCTAGAAATTTACGCCTATTAAGGATAGCACTAACCAATCTAAGTGGATGGAAACATTTTTGTTTTAGGAGTTGAGGAACCAATCTGACTAGATGGAAACATCTATAGAGTCTATTCATAAAAGCACAGAGCTCAGGTGTTAGAAATAACATGATAGTTTCGCCATATCTTGTCGAGTCCTTTTCACTTTCTATTTTTAGTTTTCTTTTATTTCAAGTGATTTGGTGGGGCACACGATTCAAGTTGTTACCTTTGCTAGGGTGAAATAGAGTGACTGAGTTACCCAAAAAAAAAAAAAAAAAAAAAAAAAAAAAAAAAAAGACCGGACCAGTTAGACCAATCGGAATAAGTATTAACACTTGGATAGCAATATGCGTGTGTTCTCCCTGTTTCCGTCGCCTAAGCAAGCGTGGAATGCAGGACCCGTGGGAACTATCGTGTAATCTGCTGACAAGAAGCATGCGCTTGGATCCAAAAGATCTATTCATGCCGTTAAGTTAAAAAAAAAAAAAAAAAAAATGGTTATTGTTATGTGTAGTCAACTGCTGGTTCCCTTGTATTTGCCAGTTTGTTGATCTAGATTTAAGTTATTAACTACTGGTTCCCTTGTATATGCCAGTGTGTTAATATTAGTCAGACCGGTATCTCAGTCATTTAGGTTAGGTTCACCTTGGCAGAGGCCTTCAGACAGATATGGGAAACACCGTTCACTTTTCAACCATCTACATTTTTCTTTTTCCATCTTCTTAATCTTTTCATGTGATTAGTCTGACTCCGAGTATGATGTCCATCGTGAAACTATCTTAGTAGAGCTCTGTCACTTATATGGATTTTAGTATGCTTGAGTGCAAACTCGTGTACAGCAATTGGAATTTCGCATCAGGGTTCTTCCTCTTAGAGTCAATAATTGTATGCCAACCAAGGAGGTTCTTTAGTGCTTTCCAAGGTTCTGCGTAGATAGCTAGGGTTGGAGTATTGGTTTTTGTGGGTACACCTCTGATAAACCCACCCGAGATTAACTCGGTCACTTTTCAAGAATAAATTTTGCTCGAGGACTAGCAAATAATAAGTTTGGGGGTATTTGATAGACGCATTTATGTGTCTATTTTCATCTCTTTTGTGTATTTTGTTAGTACCCATTTTTGCTTATTGTGGTGTTTTTATGTTTGTTTAGGTGTTTTTGGAGAAATACCCCTTGTGTAGAAAGAGTTGCTCAATAAGTAATGTTTTACACCCCGGAGAAATGCACTGAAAGGCACCCCAGAAATGCACCGGAAACGTCCCAGAAATGTACCGGAGGATCCCAGAAAAATTATCATTTCCACCCCAAAATTACTATTTCCACCCAAATTACTATTCGCACCCCAGCACTCTGGATAAGGGGCACCTTCTTCTCAAATTCAAATAAACTTTTTGGCGGGAAAATTGGTTCATCAACTGGCAGAATTTCAATCGACAAAATGAAGGTGTTGTGGTGCGATTCAATGGCTCAAACTTGGTAAGAAGATGTGATATAGGATAAGGAACACGTTTTGGGCTTTTGGTTCGATCAAATTTGGCCATAATTAGCTGTACAATTCACGGAAGCAAAACAGGGAAACACGGGTTGGACACGGGATTGGAGAAGATTTGAGCGTGTTCTTCTCATGCATGAGGGCTCTAGAAACGTTTTGGGTCGTGTTTAAGCACTTATAGAGTGACCAGGATGGAAATCTATGCGTACCAGAGCAAGAATGGAAAGAAAATATTCCCAAGAATATTTTTCTTTACTGCCGAGTTAAAGAGAATTATATGGAGTAATTGAGGGAGATTCAACGAGCTGTATGTGTATAAATATGTTCCCTGGGAGTACTAGAGAGGCTGTCGAGAGTTGGGAGAAGAGAGGAGAGCCACAGACGCAGAAATCAAGAGTTGATCAAACTCTGCTGCTGCTGCTGCTGCTGATGAAGAACACCAAGAACACGAAGAACGGACTCGCAGCAGCAGTCGTTTATCAACAGTGAAAATGACTCACATCCGTCGGTCGTAGATGTGGGTCGTAGCATTTCAGCGACAACAGCACCTCAGCTTTGTCGTTCATTTTGGACGCCTTCTGTGGGTCGCAGAATCCTGTTTTAGAACATTTACTTATCTTTCTCTTTATTGTAAACATCAATTGAGCTTAATAAAATATTTTGAGAGGTTTTCCAACATGATGAGTTAATTCCCTCGTAACCAAGGCAATGGAGGAAGCTATTCACGCAACATAAATGGGTAACTATTTCATTTAATTATATAATTCACCTAATCGCTGCTTTTGCAGAGTTTTAAATTGTTTGAATGATTGTCTTAATTATTTGTTATTCAGTTTGATAGGTTATGCTTGGTTTAATCTCTTGATAATCTATGCTTAAGGTTTACAAATAATGTTTGAGAATTTGTATGATTGATAGTGAATTAAAGATAAAAGAGGACTTAAGAATTGAATAGAGTTTTGAAATATTTATCATTCAATCTTGCGTAGTAGTGGAATCTAGTGTCTTGGTTACCTCTCGCCAAAAATTGTTAATATTTTGTATATATATTTTTATAAGTCTAAAAAAATCCTTTACCTTCACAAGTCTTAGAGTTCGAACCTTTATTACTACAACCCACGAAAAAATCTATAATCAATCCTCTTAAGGAGTGTCTGTCTAAGGAAGTCCTTAAAACAGACAAGATGAACTTGTATATTGAAGAAATCAAAGTTTGTGTGCTTTAATTCAAGCATAAGAGGAAGACGAATGATTACTAAGATGCTTCTTAGAAGATATTTCTCTGTGACCGAAGCCTGTGGCCATCATTGCAGAAACTCAATTGACTATGTGAGTCCAAAGTAAATGAGCAATGACAAAGTCTAGACATACTCGGAGAATGCTAATTCGGTAAGACAACTATACTCTTTAATGAAGTAATTTTAGATGGTTCGTGAAGTCAAAAAGAGGTCTCAGTAGACATGTAAAGTCAAAAGAGAACCTCACAGACTTAGGGAAGTCAACAGAAAAATCAGTGGTCCTTTGACGAAAGGATTTTATAAAGAGATAGTTCGTAATTATACATCGAGGGGGAATGGGACTTAAGCTCATATAAAATAAACTTGCCATGAAGGATACTCAACCTTGCTGACTGGAGATCCCAAGATCAAGGTTTCGAATGAGACAACTAATTTATGGCGGGTAAAGGTAAACACTATCAGAGAATTATATTCTCTGTCCCTTCCCTATGGTGTAGATGTGATAGTGTGACTGCATGTGAAGGATGACTTTTAATAAGTCTTAATGAGTTCCATAGTTTCAATTTAAGATTGAAGTGGGGTGTAGCAGTGAATACTCTTGATGGAACTCACCTATCTGAATGAGTAAGTGGGTCGCTTCCTATGAGAATATGAGCTAATTCTCTAGGGCATTCTGAGAAACAAGACGTCCAGGGCCAAAATGGACACAACGGCGGAGCTTGGCAGCAACCTTGGAGATATCATGTGTGGTTGTTATTGCGAGTTACACCAAATGTTAGAAAGTTCAAGACCTTATGGACACTGTCTAATAAGTAGTTCAGGTAACCTCTCACTAAGCAAAGGTTCAAGACATTATGGACACCTATGCCTATTCGTGATATTTCTTGTTTTCCGTGTTTTATCGTACTTTTATTCATGTGGGGGATTGTTGGAAAAAAATACAGTTTTATGTGAATAAAATTACCAATAAAAAGGTTTTTCCAAAAATAAAAAACACCTTCTAAATTTATCTCTTAGTTTTTTACGGGATAAGTTTACCATATATTTTTTGGATTTGGGTTAGGGTTTTATATATGAAGAACCTCTTTTTATTTCCGAGATATATAGAAAAAACTTCTTCTTCTTCTTCTATGTTTTTGAAACGAGGGTTTAAATACGTTTCATGTGTTTTCCGCTGCCAAGTTCTAGATAGAATAAGGTTTGAGTATGCTCTTCAAACTTTATTGAGATTGTTGTATCTTGGAGGCAGATGTCCAGTAGGGATATAGCATCATCCTTTTTGGAGTGTAGAAGCGCATTCTTGTCTTAAGGACAACATGTTCAGCATGACAGGGTATGCAGCATCAAATTAATGTGTGTAACTTGTTATTCAGATGCATGACAGGTTATGCTTACAAAAAAAAACACTGCATAACACCTATTTTTAAGTGTTGCTTTTTAATTTTCATCTGTTTAAATTTTAACTTTCATCTGCTTACCAAAGTTACTGCATAACTTAATTAGCTTATTTATTTGTGTGTTGAAAAGATCCTGAAGCAACCCCTTCAAGGAAGTCGCAGAGATTAAAAGATCAGGTGTCACCTCAAGTATCACCTAGTTCACCTAGGCCTGAAAAAGCTACTAAGGGAAAAAAGAAAGCAAAAAAAGATGCACCAAAGGAAGTATTGGGTGATGATACAGATAATGAGGATGATAATACAAATGATGCCGAAGATGGTAAGATTTGCTTGTGGTATCTTCTTTGTGATATATTGTTTAATTGGTGTCATTGATTTGTTACAATATGATTTGGCCTGTTTCAGTGAGGCAAGCTGTTGATCATCAGAAGAAAAGAAAAACACATGAACCCAAACAATCGAAAGACCTGAAAAGGATGAAGAAGAAGCAAATCGAAAGATCCGAGAGTGAAGAGGAAGAATAAGAAGAATCTAATAAGCAATGTGTTGTCTATAAACAAGGTGCGTTGAATTCCTTCCTGTTCCTGTTATGCATCAGTTAATAAACTTCTCTTATCATTTACCTGCTTGTTTGTATGTAAAACACATTATGCTTGTTAAAAAAACAAATGCATAATAAGTTAAGCAGGGTTGTGTTTTTAAATGCATAATAAGTTATGCACCTTAACAAATCAATGCATGACATATTATTCAGTTCCAATATTAAATGCATGACTAGTTATGCATTGTTTAGACTTGCTGCATCACAGGTTATGCATATAAAAAAATGTTGTTATATTTGTTATGCATTCCTTTGTTGTTCTAAAATAGCAGTTCTAAAATGCATTTTTTTGTTCTTTTTTTTATGAAGTTAAACCTAAAAATTCTTACTCAAAATTAAAAGATCAAATCAACAACAACAAACAATCTACATTAACCATAATCAGATGAGAAATCAACAGGATATCAAAATCAATAACAGATTACAGAAAAAAAATAAGAATGGAAAAACAAATCAAATAAAAAATCCAACATAACAGAAGCAAAACGTAGTAAATTGGTATGTCAACATCGGAACATGAAATCGAGACAAAAAAATTTAATCGAAAATATCTACATTGATGTTAACAAATTCAAAACCTAGAAAATAAACAAAAATTCAAAAACAAGCTTAAAAGATCTAAAAAACGATTCGAAAAATTAAATTAAGTTTCGGAAACCTAAAATAATAGATCCTAATCTTACAGAAACTAAAACATAGAATCGAATCAAGATTAAACAAAAATCAGAATCAAGATTGGAATAAAAACGAACGAACCTGAAGCTTTGCTGAGTAAATTGAATCTCGGCAATCAATGACAAGTGAGGCTAAAGCTTGCTGAGTAAATTGAATCTCCGTAATCAAGGACAATTCTCAATAATCAATCTTTCGAAAATAAACAGGATAAATTGAAACTGAAAGTGAGGCTAAATTGGGAATAAAAAAGAAAATAAACGAATTTTGAAAACTCTGGGCCTGCAAATAATTTGTTGGCCGCTTTTGGGTGCGCCCGTGAGATTTTGTGGAGGTGGGTTTCATAGTAGGAAAATGTGTAAGAATGGGTCTCCCTGTAGTTTTCACAGTTTCCATAATATGTATTGCACTAATTTCCATTAAGGGTAATATGGTTTTTTCACAGTCTGTAATATTTACTTCACTTATTTCTGATAAGGGTAGTCTGGTCATTTTCACAGTCTGCATAATATTTTGTTGTACTTTTTTCCATTAAGGGTAATATTGTCATTTTAACAGGCTGTAATACTTACTTTACTTATTTCCGATAAGGGTAGTCTGGTCATTTTCACAATCTTCGGAATTTTTATTGCACTTATTCCGATAAGGGTTGTCTGGTAATTTTCACCGTCTTCGGACGAAGCAGATATGTCAAAGTCAAATTTCTATAAAGTCATGACTTCTTGACTTGGTCTTGATCCTGTTTTCTAATATTAAGAAAGTTAAAAAAAAAAAGAAAAATGTATTTTGATTTATAGAAATGAAATATAATTGTTAGTTTGTACAAATGTGGGAAAATTAGTGACAAATAAAATTCAAAGTGTTATAATTTTGGGGTTGTTTTAGATGTGGTGAAATATTTGGGTGGAATCATCACTTTGAATTATAATTGTGATTGTCTGTAAAATTGTCAACAAATATTATTGTGACTAATACAAGAATTTAATATTCCTAATTATTATCACGAATACAAAATTTAATAACAGTCATAACTGTTGCAGGACTTATCACAGGTGTATCAGTGACTGAAAAGTAAACTGTGACAGGTTGTACTGTTACAAAATCCTGGTTTTGGTGTAGTGCAGGTCTTGTCCTTTCTAACACTAACTGTCCGAATCCATGGAAGCTTGATTTCCTCTTCTTAACATATTCAGGTACTGATGCTATTGATCCTCCATCCATCCGAGATCTACAAGAGATGATGATGATTTTTTCTAGCATGCAGTCATGAGCGTCTTTATTCTCGGCTTCAAGTATGGTGTCGTTGATAACAAAACACCTCTCGCATGAGGCTGCTGCTTGAAAGAGAGTGACGAAATGAGATGCAGTTGAGAAACTAGTCACGTCTCCCACTTTCTTATAGTTTTTTAGCCTTAGTGAAAGCTACCTGTGATTAGAGATTTTTTTCGTGGTTGTAGTAAATAGGTTCAAACTCTCGGACTTGTGAAGGATAATTTTTTAGATTTGATAAAAATATATATACAAAAATATTAACAATGGGCGAGAGGTACTGGGACTAGGATTCCGCCAAATTCATTTCTTAAGGTTCAAATAATAATTCTTTTATCAATAATAGCTCGAAAAATATATTAAATATATCGACTCTAATTTATTGCCAAGATTGATTTTCAAAATATTAGGTGTAAATGTTAAGCATGGGACATCAAATCATCTAAGCTAAGCATGACCCATCAAATCAAATCACAACTAATTAATTTAAATCATAATTTTTTCAATTAAAATTAATGCAAAAGTCATGAAAAGAATTAAATATAATTACCCAAGTGTGAAATAAGGCTTCCTAAATCGCCCCAATGTTGGGATTTAGCTTCTCATATTAATCATAATCTCAAAAAACATGTATGTTGCTCAAAAGTTGATTAAAATGATAAAAATGAGTAAAACAGTGAATGTACGACCAACTTAAGGCGTCACAAAAAGAACGATAAGGGACATGTGCTGCTGATATTTAGACTGCGTTGCGACCCACGGATGTGCGTCTTAGACACTGTTGATAAACGACTTCCCTCGCGAGTTTGTTCTTCGTGTTCTTGGTGTTCTTCATCATCAGCAGCAGCAGCAACAAAGTTTCATCAACTCTTGATTTCTGCTTCTCTGGATCTCCTCTTGACCCCAAACTCTTAATACCCTCTCTAGTAGACCCAAAGAGCCTATTTTTAGTGTTTTAGGACCAAAAATCCCAACATTACTTGCGTATATTCTCCATTTAATCCGATTATTCTCCGCTGCCAATAATAACGATAATTTCCAAAATTAACTCTGTCACACGTTAGAATTGGTTCTGCACACTCCAATTCAGCTCTCCCACGCCTAGTAAGTCGTCGAACGTCCCTTAATCACTTCCATGCATAGCCAAAACACACACAACAACGTGTACAGGGTGCGTTCAGTCCGTGTAGCTCTGTTTTGAGCTCGAGAATCAAATCGATATTTCCAGCCAATTCCGATCAAATTCGACACCCAAACTATCTTCCTTAGGCTAAATCATAACTTCCTACCAAGTTTGAGCGATTGAATCACACTCTAACCCATTCATTTTGACGATCACAATTCTGCCAGTTGAAAACTTCATTTCCCGCCAAAACACAAATTAAAATTGTTGAAGAAGGTGCCCCTTATCCAGAGTGTTGGGGTGCGAATATCAATTGGGGTGGAAATAGTAATTTTTATGGGTTCCTCCGGGACATTTCTGGGACGCTTCCGGTGCATTTCTGGGGTGCCTTTCGTAATTTTCTCCGGGGTGTAAAACACTGCTTTTTGAGCCCATTTCGCCGCAAGGGCTTATTTCTCTAAAAATTCCTACAAAGACATAAAAGAACACAATAAATACAAAATTGAGCACTAACAATACATACAATAGAGACATATTAGACACATAAATGCGTCTATCAACACCCCCAAACTTATTATTTGCTAGTCCTCGAGCAAATTTATTCTAGAAAGGAAAATCATTTGAACCCTTAGGTGGCCCTAGTGTCGGAGTGTTGTCTCCGGAGGGTTTACCAGAGGTGTACCCACAAAACCTTTACTCCATACCCTAGCTATCTACGCAAAACCTTGGAAAGCACTAAAGAACCTCCTTGGTTGGCATACAATTATTGACTCTAAGAGGAAGAACCCTGATGCGAAATTCCAATTGCTGTACACGAGTTTGCACTCAAGCATACTAAAATTCATATAAGTGACAGAGCTCTACTAAGATAGTTTCATGATGGACATCATACTCGGAGTCAGACTAATCACATGAAAAGATTAAGAAGATGGAAAAAGAAAAATGTAGATGGTTGAAAAGCGAACGGTGTTTCCCATATCTGTCTGAAGGCCTCTGCCAAGATGAACCTACCCTTAATGACTGAGATACCGGTCTGACTAATGTTAACACACTGGCATATACAAGGGAACCAGTGGTTAATAATCCTAACTCTAGGTCAACACAACTGGCATATACAAGGATACCAGTGGTCGACTTTATTAAACACACATTTATTTAAGAACTAACAACATGATTGGACCTTGTGGACCGAAGCGCATGTTTCTTGTCAGCAGATTACATGGTGATTCCCGTGGATCCTGCATTCCACGCTTGTTTAGGCGACAGAGACAGGGAGAACACACACATATTGCTATCCAAGTGTTAGTATTTATTCCGATTGGTCTACTGGTCTGGTCTATTTTTTTTTTTTTGAAAAGGTAACTCAGTCACTCTATTTCACCCTAGCAAAGGTAACAACTTGAATCGTGTTCCCCAACAAATCACTTGAAATAAAAGAAAACTAAAAATAGAAAGTGAAAAGGACTCGACGAGATATGGCGAAACTATCATGTTAATTCTAACACCTGAGCTCTGTGCTTTTATGAATAGACTCTATAGATGTTTCCATCTAATCAGATTGGTTCCTCAACTCCTAAAACAAAAATGTTTCCATTCACTTAGATTGGTTAGTGCTATCCTGAATACGCATAAATTTCTAGGCTCTGGAGTTTATTAATTGCAACTAAAAAGTTTCTCCCATACCCCCAAACTTAAATCTAACATTGTCCTCAATGTTCTAAAGATGAAACTAAAAGCATGAACAAGGAGAAACTGTTACCATTTGAAGCGAAAGAGTTAAGGAAAGATATTACCGTGTTGCATGAGCATGGGATACCTCCCAAGAAGTGCTAAGTTTAAAGTCTTCAGTCAGACTTAGGAAAGGATTAGTCAACTCGAACCATAAAGTAACAGTCGAAATAACTGTGTGTCTTCAAAACTAAATAGAGATGACCAAAGGAAACTGCAATGAACCAAGAAAGTGAACAAGACTAGCATGCCCTTACTTAGTTTCCTGATTAAGAAATTTATATCTAATTGTGGTTCAGGTTCAGGTTCTACGAAAGGGTCTAAATAAAATATTTTCCTCGGATGCATTTCCTCATAGGTTGGATCCAAATTATTAGATCCTAGAGTCTGGAAAAACTCAAATAAGAACTTAGAATCACAAAATAATAATAACCTAAATAACTGAGGATCCTCTAAGTCAATCAGGTTTGACTTACATAATTGACCATAGTGAGAGTAGTGGTCATTCTTAAGCAAATGTGTCGATTCTAATTTCCTAAGGCATTTAGGTTTAGTCTCACAACTTAATATTCGACACATTTGTAATCTATATGTTCCCACATTTGGAAGAAAACTATTTGGTGGGAAAAAAAATCAATCTTGGTATTATTTCCTGGGTTAACCACATCAACCAGAGGATGGGTTTCTAACAGTTGAGACTCTTGTTGGATATCATTAGGTTCTGGAAAACGAGTATGAAGATAATCTTGTAAGATGGTTGAGGCATTGATGTCAAGTCCCAAGTGAGGGACCTTACTAAGAGTTAAAGCACATGGAGGATTATACTCACCCCCAAACTTAGAGTTTTCAGTGTCTCTAGATAGACTAGTCAAACTTCCCTAATTTGTAGGTCATCAGATTCTTGAAAATGGGCAATTGATTCTTCTAAGTTGTAATCTTGCGGTGCATCCTCACTCATCTCTACGAGTTCATCTAAGACTATAGTTTCTAAATCGTATGACTCTAAAACAGTATTCTCAGGATAAACCAGTTCCTCTAAACCTTTCTTGGTTTCGTAAACAAGACATACTACATCGTCTGAAACGGAGGTATCTCTAGTCAAATCCTCGTCCTTTTGAATAGGTGAATAATTTTTAAAATTATTAGGATCTGAACCAGAAATAATATAATCATTATAAGGCTCAACTGGGGTAACAAATTCCTGATCACTATTCCCACACATTTCCGATTCTTCATCAGCACTATCTTCATCATCATAATATAATTTTTGACATCTAATAATTCTCAATCTTTGTTCCAAACTAAGCGGTCTATTTTTATAATACTTCTCGTAGATCGTTAGAGGTGATTCATCGCTAACCGTTGGAACATCCCAATGTCGTTTCCCTTGCATATATTCACCAAGAGTCATTTTCGAAGACGTCTCTTGATAACGAGAATTTCTAGACATATATTCTCGTAACATCATCTCAGGTGGCGTCTCCTGAAAAGGATTCATCACCGAGGAAACACAAACTACAGAGGAATTCTACAAAATCACAAACAAGGCTGACTCGACCAAATCAAACTTATAAATTCTAGCAAGCAAAAAGCATGATGGCTCCACTTAGATTGTTTCTAGACCAACTTCTATCTTTCGAAAGGGAATTCGTTGCAATTTGAGCAAACCCCTCTGGAATCAATCCGAGTCAAAGTAAGTTGAATAGATACGAGGGAAGCTTAGTAGAGCTTTGATACCCAAGGCCTCACCGCATTAGAAGGCGGCGCAGTCACGCATTCAACTCACAGAAACCATCATGAACTTTGAAGTGTGCTTAAAGAGCAACCAATATTTTTCGAACGAGTTTCCTATTAAGCTCGTTACCCTATAGGTCTCGTTCTAGTCAAAATTTTAGGCTTAGGATCGCGTTTGGTTTCGTTTTCCTAAGGCGGGCAAGAAGAGAACGGTGATGAAATCCGAACCCTTATCTTGTATTGGCCAGGCCTTGCCCTTTACTAGGAATTTAAAACAGCCGTATTCAAGTCCTCAACATATATTCACCTTAAGGCAAATAGTAAACCCGCTTGTAGGAGATTCGAGGGTGTTTAGAAGTGTACCTCCCGTACCAGACGGGCGAAGAACCGCTGTAGTCGACTCGGGCCACTGACTCCGGTGTCAGTGTGCGAACCCAAGGGGCCGAGACGATATAGTAATCGTCGTCCTTCCCTGCAAACAGTTTGTATTTATTTATTTTTTTAATTTATAACCCTTCCGTAGGGTTTTAAAAATAATGTTCAATGTCCGGAAAAAAAAATAATGTCCAAAAATAAAAGATTACAAAAATAAAAACTTTAATTACATTTTCTAAAAAAAAATATCTAAAAAATAATAATAAAAAAAAAGTCCTTCGTCTTCTTTTCGTTCTTTTTGCTTTAAGCTTTGCTCCTAGTCTTTATGAAATCGCCAAAAATCTTTGACAACTTCTTCTTCTTCTTTTTCTTTTCGTTCCAAGCCTCAAAACCTGTATCACATAGACAAATACCCAAAGAACGTAAAAAAGAACAAAGAAAAATAAATCTAAAAAAAAAAAATTCTACCTAAACACAATTCTGCGTCGGCGGCGCCAAAATTTGATGTTTTTTAAAAGTTGTTGTAGATAATGGTAAAAAGGGTTCTTTTCGAACTTGTGAAAGTAACTCTTTTTTTTTAAGATTTAAACAAATAAATAAATGAAGGAAATTAATAGGAATGTCAAGATTTTAGAAAGATTAAGGCTCAGGATTCACTATTACTTCAAGTTGATTTGTTATAAATAATATTTCAGAAATTATTATTAAGCTCTTTTTCTTATTAAATCACTTTTTAATTTAAAAGGTGTCCAAATATTAAGTTGTAATCCTTAAGCATGATTTATCAAAGAATTATTCTAAGCATAAAACATCAAACTGATTCACAACTAATTAAGAAAACCATTTTATCCCTTTTTTTTATATTTATCCAAGTGAATTAAATAAAGTAAATAATTAAAGAAATTATAAATAAAAATATTACCAATCAAACATGAGTGAATAGATCCTCCATTGCCTCAATCACCAAGAATTTAGCCTCTCATCATGTTGGAAAAATACTCAAAAGATTTTATTAATGCTCAAAAGTTGAGTACAAATGATGAAATAAAAAGAAATCGTTTTAAGACTGTCCTTTGCGACACACAGGAAGTGTAGGGAAGAACGGCACTTCAGAAGTGCTGTAAGCTCGTCGCGGGAAAGGAACTGAGAGTTGTCGCAAATATGCGACACTAATCAACGACTTTCCTGGATTGTACAATGTTCTTCGTGTTCTTCCTTTGACAGCAGCAGAACTTTTCTCTGTCAACTCTTCTGGTGATTCTCTCGGCTCTAAACCTTCCGCAAACTCTTGATACCCTCTCTAGTAGACCCAAAGAGCCTATTTATAGTGTTTTAGGACCAAAAATCCCAACATTACTTGCGTATATTCTCCATTTAATCCGATTATTCTCCGCTGCCAATAATAACGATAATTTCCAAAATTAACTCTGTCACACGTTAGAATTGGTTCTGCACACTCCAATTCAACTCTCCCACGCCTAGTAAGTCGTCGAACGTCCCTTAATCACTTCCATGCATAGACAAAACACACACAACAACGTGTACAGGGTGCGTTCAGTCCGTGTAGCTCTGTTTTGAGCTCGAGAATCAAATCGATATTTCCAGCCAATTCCGATCAAATTCGACACCCAAACTATCTTCCTTAGGCTAAATCGTAACTTCCTACCAAGTTTGAGCGATTGAATCACACTCTAACCCATTCATTTTGACGTCACAATTCTGCCAGTTGAAAACTTCATTTCCCGCCAAAACACAAATTCAAATTGTTGAAGAAGGTGCCCCTTATCCAGAGTGCTGGGGTGCGAATATCAATTGGGGTGGAAATAGTAATTTTTCTGGGTTCCTCCGGGACATTTCTGGGACGCTTCCGGTGCATTTCTGGGGTGCCTTTCGTAATTTTCTCCAGGGTGTAAAACACTGCTTTTTGAGCCCATTTCGCCGCAAGGGCTTATTTCTCTAAAAATTCCTACAAAGACATAAAAGAACACAATAAATACAAAATTGAGCACTAAAAATACATACAATAGAGACATTTTAGACACATAAATGCGTCTATCAACCTGCCCCACTAATATTCCTTTGACATTCCTTTGCTGTGTTTGTACCTCGGCTGTGAAATAATTCTATGCTGCTGATATATATGGAGATACCAGACCATCTATATGGTTGTTGATATATGGAAATAACAAGCCAACCATATTTTATCATTGTTATTGCTGATACATGGAAATAACAGACCAACCCCATTTCATCATTGTGGTTGTTGATACATGGAAATACCAGGCCAACCCTATTTCATCATTGTGGTTGCTGATACATGGAAATACCAGGCCAACCCAATTTCATCATTGCCGTAGCAAACACCATTAAGTCTCATATATTGTTGTTTATTCGTTGGATGATCGAATTCACTTGTACTTTCTACAAAAGCACTAAAATAGTGTTGTTAGCCAAAATATCGGGTCCTAGCTAATATAAATATGAGCAAAAAATGTAGCATTTACATGCTTATCAACTAGTTGTATACTAGAGTCGATTATCGTTTAACCCAGGTTTTCTCTTCTTTGGAAACCATTCGAGGGTTAACGACGTAAGGACTTCACTTGGGATTCGTGAATCTAGGTCCAACTATTTTATTTCGTAGTTGTGTTTCCTGATCTTACCATTACTATCGTGTTTGAGTTTAATCTTCTCTAAGATTTTCTCGACATTTATCTCCCATAGGTAAGATACAAGAAATCACAAATTTCTTCGTCTCTGACTTTGTGGTTTCGCAATAACTTCTTCTATCACCATAAAGTTAATTTATTATGAGGTGACTAATATTTTAAGCTGCATTCGGTATTATAAGATCGAATTATTATTTGGTTCCTGTTCACCTTGATTTATCATAAGATGGAACAAGAACAAGATAAATTTATTTGTGGAAGACAGATTATTTATCAGAATAGACGTATCTATGAGAGACAGATTTTTTTATAAAGTCTTCTAATTTGGATCGTAGCAATTCTTAGTTGCGGAAATAAGAATTTCTGAGAGATGACATGTAATTGCGGAAAAGAACTTTCTGGAAATTAGTTCGAGGATCGAAAACGGACTGATACCATGAAAGAAAATGTGTTTTTATATTCAGAATGAAAAACATACAAGATTTTCCTGTAAATTTCAAACTTAACTGCCAACTGAATCCTTTTTTGCGTAAATTTTTTTGCTGCCGGTGCACCATTACGAAGTTTAAGGTTAGTTCATTTTAACGCAGGTGTATCAAGTGTGTGGGGTTAGTTCAACACGAGGAAGTTTATCATTTTGCACTTTTCTTTAAGACACTTTGAACTTACTAAGGCTAGTTTCTCTTGTCTTTAAGAAACCTTGAACTTATTAGGACTTATATTGGTGTGAATTCAGAATTTGAATCCCTTTTTTTATATGATTTTGAATGTAAATGTAAACTGGATTCAATTCTAATTTGAATCCTTTTTTTTTATATGATTTTGAATGTAAGTGTAAATTGGATTCAATTATAGATTGTGTAAAGAATGCAATGAATGATCAATGGAAATGTCATTTTCAATTTATGAGTAATCGTTGAATTTGATATTAATTGAGTTTGAGTCATTTGAATTCTCATTTGAGTTTGATTTAATTTTCATATGATATTTAGTCATTTGAGTTCCATATGATATTTAGTCAGATTCAGTCAGGCCAAACAGATTCATTCGGCCAGTCTGAATGTGTTTTTTTAATATTAGAATCTATATCAACTAACGATTGGTTTAGTCATAATGTATTGACTGTTAACATTGGTCGTTGATATAAGTTTTTCAGCGACCCGCATAGATACGTCATAGATGAAAAACACACTCACACACCTACCCTTTCCCCGACCGCCAAATCAAGTCATTTAACTCGTATCTATTTCTTGCTTTGACGGTCGCGAAACTTCTATCTTCCACTAGTGATAATATGATGTGGACTCGTAATAACACATATATGGTGCAACCAAAAAAATGTGTAATAACACAAATGTCAGGCTTATATCCAGTTACCAACTGGACGCAAAGAATGGTTGACCAATAGCGGGTCTAAAGTGAATAAGTGGACATGCGTTTAATATTGCATATCCACCAAGCAGTTAAAGGCAGGTTGGTACACATAACCATGTCTTAGACATCATCTGTAACCTTTGATGATATACTTTGTGAGACCATGAGGTATAGGATGCTCCGCATTGATCCTATTAAACATGCAATAACTATCAAGTCCTTTTGATGTACACTCGCTAGCATTAACAAGGGGTGGTGAGTCCTTACATGTATAATATTTTCTAGTAGTTTTCAAAACCCAAAATTTCTTGGAGACTATAACTAATCCAAAATGTCAAAATATCCACCAGAGCCATAAGTCATTTTAATGGTCCGCATTCTCCATGGATGTTTTTCTAAATATCACCTTGTTTTCTTTGTAATATGGATGGATTGTTTTCCATTTGCATCTTAGGACGGTCTCGATCCTGTTTTACTGAAGACTTTGTAAAATGAGTGATATGCTTCCTTACTTAAAAGCACAATGGGAAGGGGGGGCTGAGAGATATGTTGTCACTTAGCATTCTGTCAATCTTTTTCTCGTTGTCTTGTTCACTCAAGTAAAGTGATGTATGTATGAGCCCTTTCAAAACGATCATCATATCACAACCAAAGTGGATTTATGGTTATGCCAAAATTTCTATGAGTCAATATGCAATAGTTCATTGTCGGGGTCAATATGGATTTAATAATCCAAATACTAGTGATTTACATTTCACCAAATTGACTCATAAATTTTTCTATGAATATGGTTCCTTCCACATTCATTAAAGGTTATAAAAGATGCAACCAATTACATTCTTACAACTGGGAGTTTCATATGATATCCACTTGCATGGGTTTCTTTGGAATTTAACAAGGTGTGACTAGCTCTCGGTATATATAGAACTTTTGTGACTTTTAATGTTTGTTCCATCTTGGAAACAAAATTTGAGCAGCGCTTCGCACGATGATCCAATCATCGTAGTCATATTATAAGGAACTAGTTCAACAACTAGTGTATATTCCTTAAGCTAATAGGAGGGAAACCACTATTTTTTGGACATCGAGTCTTGAAAGACTTAATAAGTGGTGTAGTCTTATTACGTAACAATAATGGAGTTCAATTCAAGTGCTTTAAGTGTATGTTACGGTTTAGCGGGGATGATATACATTTCATCCGGATATATCTCAGCGGGGATGATAGCTTTATTACAGAGTCGTGTTGATAACGTGTTGCTGTGAATTATAGAAAAAAAGACAAAAGAATGGAAAAAAAGAAATATTTCTATTGATTAAAATTATTTGGCTATGTGGATATAATTTTCTTTGGCAATGGGTCGTAACCCTAAGGCAATTTTTAAATTAGACGTAGTATATTCAAATGAGTCGGATTTTGACTAATAAATTGAATCATTAAAGAACAAAAATACCTGTAAAAAAATATCTGGAAAGATAAACTATATACGTGGAATTTACCCGGCCTTCTACTACTTTCTTGAAAAACATGCCTACTTAATTAACTTGGAAACACTAAGATGCCTGCGACTCCTAAACTTCTAATTTAAACATCAACCAGATGCTCCAGATTGATCAAACATTTTGCATAGGAAGTGGTGCATAAGGTTGGTGATCTCCTTTTCTTTCTTAAGCAAATTTTATTAATAAATAACAAAGAAAAAAGAAAGAGGGGCTAGGCCACACCTCAGTAGAAGAAGATAAAGTGAAAAAGATAGAGTGAAAAAGAACAAAGGATAACATGCTACAAATTATTTAAGAAGATAAAGTGAATATAGAGTGCAAAAGAACAAAGGATAACATGCTACAAATTATTTGAATCGATAAGAAGACAGATTCGATTTGTCACTACCCAAAGCTGTTCGGATAAAATATCACAAAATTGGTTAAAAAGACCAAAATCAACAATTCCTGGACGAAAAAAACATGTAAGATTTGATACTGTTTAAATGAACAAAATTGTAAAAATAGCCAGGATGTAAACAATATCATCCTGCCCATTTTCAAATATTTTTTCTTATTTTTAATTTACATCAGGATGCGTCCAGTTTCATCCTCACTATTTTTTAAGTTTAAGCCAGGATGAATCCAGTTTCATTCTTGCTATTTTTTTGGCGTCCATTTCACCCATATTAATTTTTACTCGTCCATTTGAACCATGTTTTAAGAATATTTGGACATTTGACCCTATTCCCGATAAAATATGGTGGCTCATTCCACCACTGAGACCATGTAATAGCTCCGCATTTACCCAACAAATCAGCCACTGCGTTACCTTCTCCATAAATATGAGAATATCTGAATTGTATCGATGATAAAAATCTCAAACAATCTTCCCAATAAACGGCAAGCCTCCACGGAACTGGAGAGGGATCTGATAACGCCCTAATGGTTGGTGATCTCTTGATGTCAGTCCAATAGAGTGGTTTCTCGATGCCGTCCAATTCGAAAATCAATTTCAACGGACAATTTAAAGATCTGTAAAAAGTAAAAGCGGCAACCGCAAACATCAGATATGGAGCCCATCTATATCTGTCCTCAAGTATCATTGAAAGTGCCATGCTAAATGCAATTACCACACTCAATACCGATAGGATGAGACTTCTAAGACCTCTCTTAAGCGTTCTTGGCAATGCTAGCTGAAAATTCCTTTCAGTATGATTCCCAATATAGATGGATAAGAACAGAAGAATTGCTGTGGTTGAAGAAAACAGAGCTAGAGCATCTGCCACCATGAATACAAGGAATGACTGCTTTTGCAAAAGTACAGGCTTTCCCGTCTTAGTTGCATCAGTAACGTCACTGAAAGTTCCACCAGGTAGTGTAATTGCTGCCGCAAATGCAACCGTAGCTACCAGAGCGGCCACTACCTGACATGATTCGGCAGTACGTATCATGTATGCCTCGGCTTTTTTCACTAAATCTTTGTGTTCCCGAGTAAAAACCTCTCGAGGAATTTCATCAGCATTATTTCTCATATTTCGTAAAGCACGTGGTACCCTATTCTTCACTTTCTTTACAAGAAAAAAAAAACCAAGATTACAATTAGAAACACTTGGTATATATTTTACTTGCTAGACTTATTATAAAGAGTAAAAAAAAAAATAGTGGTAAATTATAGAAAACGCACCTTAAACCAAATAATCTCACTTTGGATTTGAGCAACAGGGCTGGAATAAATATTTAGCCGAGAAGGAGGTGCAATTTTGGCAGCAACATGTAGGATATTACCACCGTTTGATTCTACTGTGCGAGTAGTTAAAATCTTCTCATCTGCGTTCATGTGTTCGTACAAGTAATCGAAGATTTTTTCCTGTCTGTTCTTGACCGCTATTTCAAAGATGTTTCTCCGCTCTTGAGGAATCCAAAGTTGATCCGGGTAAGTTGAAATGCACATTCTTACAATGTCGATTGAACCATTTTTTACCGCAGTTTTTATGAAATTGGAGCCGAAGAAAAATTGATACTTATCTTCCCCGTTCATTTTTTTAAATTGTTTAAAAATCAACTCTACCAATTCCAGGACAACAATGGATTGCAGTTGGCGAGCGTGAAAACCTGCAAGCAAATCATCAAAACTTGGTTTACCATTCTTAGGGGTTTAAAATGTAGTATTTCTTTAATAAAAAAAACTAATGGCCAGACCATGCATGGAAGAAGAGCTAAATTAAGCTTGATCAAGTAAGAGGATGACATACCTCTAGAATTGTGGTCGAAGAAGAATAGCACTTTGAGAAATATGGATGGCTTCTTAGTGATTTCGCAAAGGCCATAATCTACAAAAGAGAGGAGATTATGTTATTATTCACTTCTAAAACCGAATGAAAGAAGACATAATTAAAGTCTCCCTGAAAGTAAAATATGATTTCAGAGATGTAATTATACATGTTAGGAATGATAGTATCGATTTTGCATAGGCGGTTGGAATTGAAAGATCCTTTTCTGCAATAGCATATAGCGCAGTACTGTTGCCATCGTCCTCTTGGGCAGTTGCTAAGCTTGGGTGTCGGTCGATTAGAGTAGTTGCCAATTCTGAAATATTAATTTTTGAGATCAAATATAATCCTAAGAGTAGGATTAAGAAGAATATGTATATAGATAAATTTATAATTAAAATTACCGTATAAAGCAGCATGAGTTATGCTGCATATGAGATGAGCTCCCGAATGACCTTGAAAGATAGTTGGTTCATCTTGCATCTCATCACAGAGGAATCTAATAATTTCTTCATTCTTCCGACTGACATATATAGCAGCATTGAGTAGCGGATTCAACCCCTCATTGTTACATATACGTATTAATTTTTTATGTTTTTTCACCATTACTTTAACAGCGTCTTCAAGCCCAGCAATTACAGCAAGATGAAGAGCTGTATTACCATCATACCTGTCTTTCAACTCAAGTGCTTCTATGGGCATAATTTCGATTAGATTTAAAACGAATTCTGAGTGTGCTGAACCAGCTGCAATATGCAATGCAGTCCTTCCACATACTGTGATCGAAGCTTTAACTGAACCGGGATCATTATCTATGAAAACTCTTGCTGATTGCCAATCATTATTCATTGCAGCCTCTAATAAAGGTCGATATGATTCGTGGTACATGCCAAATCCTGTAAAAAGTTTCAAAAAGTTAGTTGCCGTGGACGATCTAGTTTCTTCCATAGACAAGACCAGAGAGAAAAGATTAAGAGATCAGAGAAATCTATGTATTAAGAGGTTTTAAAGATCCTGACTTAAATTGAAATATCATGATTAAGTTCAGTGGAAGTTGAGATCGGAGTAAATAATTTTACCTGTAGTCTTATAACAGAAGGAGTAACTGAAACGACCTAGTTTCTCTACAGCAGAAACACGAACTCTCTTTACAAAGCCTCCCATGGTGGCCAAAACCCCCATGATTTAGTCTTTGCTGCTACTAATTTTTCTTGGAGAAAGAGAAGGAGACAACTTTTTTTTTTACTTGATCGATGAAGAAGTTCTTTGTTATCTGAAAACTCTGGAATAATTAAAATCAGAGCTCGAAGAGAGCTTATTTATATGATACTACCTGTACCATGAAGAATATTCCAAGTTGGAGAGTAAACAAAACCCATCTGCCAACTACTTAGTGAAGAGTCAAAAAGGGCGGCAGATTAGTCAAGTATCTTCACGTCCAACTTAGTTAAACGTGGTACTTATACAGGAGATACGTGGCTATTAGGGAATGGGTGGAATAAAGGGATAGAGAATAACAGACGATCCAAAGCCATCAAAAAGGGTGCCCCAACTCCCAAGTTGCAAGACCAGGACCCTAGTCGTCAAAAAGAGTGCCCCACCTCCCAAGTTGCAAGACCAGTACCCTACTCATCACTCCTCTGTTTCCTACTCATACTTTTCTATTTCAAAGAAGGGGTGCTATGTAGGACATCCTACCCGTAACTCCTCTATTTCTTTCTTATTAGAAATTATTTTTACTAGTTCTAGGTTACTTCCTTTATTTAGAATTTACTTTCTAAATTCTAGTTTGTTTCTTTGTTTGTTTAGTTTGACTTTTTATCGATAAGGCACCTACGTTTCTCAAAGTTCTACTCTTGCTCGACCCCGGATATCAAGGTATGCCTCCATCGATCTTCACATAAAACATACATTGATTTTGTTTGCAGCTTATCGCACTAAAAGATTGAGATCTTCTATCACGGTGACATAATTGGTTAATATAATTTTTGAAGAAATTTCGCACATGACTAAAAAAGACATGTATCATTTTTTCTTCGGATCTAATTTCCTAAAAACTGCGGCAGAAAAAGGTGCAATCGAAATTCTAAAGAAGTGCATTTCAACGTATCAGCCTTGGTTTCCTCAGCTTTGGTATCTGGATCAGCTTTGGTTTCCTCACGAGGGGGGAAACATATTTCAAATAGCTATCGAGAACAGACTAGAAAAAACCTTTGATTACTTGGATGAGAGGATTTTAACTACTCGCACAGTGGATTCAAATGGCGGTAATATCCTACATGTTGCTGAAAAATTTGTGCCTTATTTTCAAATTAAAGGTGGTCTACGTAGTAGCCCTGTTTTTCAAATGCAAAGTGAGATTCAATGGTTTAAGGCACGTTTTCTATAATTTACTACTGCTTTTACTCCTTATACGCGTCTATAGAGTCTCTAGGAGGTATGAAAGGTGTTCTAATTATTTTCTGGGTTCATTTTTCCTTGTAAAGAAAGTGGAGAAGAGGGTACCACCTGCTTTAGCGAAAATGAAAAATGATCAAGGAGAAACTCCACAAGAGGTTTTTACTCGGGAGCACAAAGATTTAGTCAAAAACGCAGAAACATACATGTTACGTACAGCCGAATCATGTCTAATAGTGGCCGCTCTGGTAGCTACAGTTGCCTGGTGGAAATTTCAGTGACAGTAATGCAACCAACAAAGAAATGCCAATATTCTTGGGAAAGAAGTCATTCCTTGCATTCATGGTGGTGGATGCTATAGCTCTCTTTTCTTCAACTTTTGTAATTCAAGTGTTTTTAACCGTCTTCGTTGGGAGTTATAATGCAGAAGCAAAATTTGAGGAAATAATGCCGCGAAGGCTGGAATTCGGCCTTGTATTTCTTAGGGTATCTGTAGTTAGTGTGACAATTGCATTTAGCATAGCACTAATGATGCTTGGAAATAGTTATCCACGGGCTCCTTATGTCATATGTGGGGCTTCTTTTTGTAGCTGCGGTTACTCTCTGGTTTCGTTTCAGCGGTAACTTGGAGATTTTGTTTTCTTTGAGAAATTTAATTTGGAGATTTATGGTTAAAACAAGAATCAATAAGCAAATTTCATTTCCATGTTTTCTTAACCCTATTGGTACTTTTTGCTTCGTTCTCTGTTATTGAATGGCAATTCCGAATTCAAATTTCATCTTATAATATGAACAAATTTTTTTTCCTGGGCGCTAGGTGAGGCGATGGGTCGAGAAGAAGAACTTTTTGTTACTACCTTGTTTGTAAGTCCTGTAGTCTTCTAGTTTTAGACTTAGGAGTGTGAACAGGTGATGAGATATCAACACCGAAGGTACAATAATTCATATAAACATACTGTTCTAGTCCAATGCATTATTGCTCATTAAGTCAAAAAGGACAAATTATTACCCACTTGCTGTACGTCTTGGCTTTTTATTTTCACCACCAACATTATACTGTCCTACATCACATGCATTGTTTTCATTGTCGTCCTCTTTTTATCACACTAATGGAATCCATTCATTCTTGACCTTTACCTTTGTATTTGTTTAATTCAGTCGTATTTCGCTTTGGTTAATTTATCATGGAGGTTCTAGGTACCATCATTGGCAACATAATAACTCATGCTTGCGATTGTTGTGCTGATAATACATCTTATCTCTCTGAACTGAAACAAAATGTAATAAGAGCTTTGGAGCTAGTTGAACATTAATGAACTAAAAATTAAGAATCAAATCTAATGTAATTTCAACCAAATTAATACTGAAAAATGTAACCAAAATTGTAAGGAGTTAGCAGTAAATTAGAGAAGTGAGTACCGTGTTCATCTCAGATTTCTTGGCTTTGTTGCACACACGTTTTTTCACTGCTTGACGAGCACTCTTGGATGCTGATTCAACTTTCTTCATTGGAGCCGCCACACAAACCACATATTTATGCAATTGTATCAGTTCATTACAACCATGAGTTGGAGGATAACCCCTGAGAACATCTAACTAGTTTTACAACTTTACATTATTTTAAAAAGTTATTTATGTCAAATGAAAGATCACAAATACCGCTTGGAATACACTTACAAAACACATTTTCCAGATAAAGCAACAAAAGAATACACTACTTCTACAAATGTTAGCGGTTTCAGCGACAATAGCCGTACGCAGATTAACCATAATCAGAATGGTCGAAAAGATCAACATGTTTGCAGGAATAACTTCCTGTTCCAGGTATCAATTATCATCGAACTTTTCGATAAGATAGTTGCAACACCTGTTATTCAGATTGATTTTAGATGATTTAAAGTTGCAACAAGCAGAAAAAAACATTACTTCAGCCAAGTTTCAATCTTTTCTATTGTGCTAACACCTACCAGGCAACCAGTAGAAGTAAGAGAAGGAAATCGAGATACAGTAAGGCATCCAAACTCGCTTTTCTTTGAAGGGTCCGTAGAAGTAATTTTTGTTGGAAAAAAATACAGTTTTATGTGAATAAAAATTACCAATAAAAAGGTTTTTCCAAAAATAAAAAATACCTTCCAAATTTATCTCTTAGTTTTTTACGGGATAAGTTTACCATATATTTTTTGGATTTGGGTTAGGGTTTTATATATGAAGAACCTCTTTTTATTGCCGAGATATATAGAAAAAACTTCTTCTTCTTCTTCTATGTTTTTGAAACGAGGGTTTAAATACGTTTCATGTGTTTTCCGCTGCCAAGTTCTAGATAGAATAAGGTTTGAGTATGCTCTTCAAACTTTATTGAGATTGTTGTATCTTGGAGGCAGATGTCCAGTAGGGCTATAACATCATCCTTTTTGGAGTGTAGCAGGGCATTCTTGTCTTAAGGACAACATGTTGAACATGCGCCTCAATCTACCATTACAAGTTTCTTCTTTCTATGGTGTTTATCAGGATGTTCAAGACACCAACAGATGACTAAGGAGAAGACACAAAAATCAGATAAGTGCCTCTTATATTATTTAGTTGTTTGGTCAATTTTAATTGTTATTCCCAACAAACTTAAGACAAGACTAATCTTAAAATAACAATTAAGAAAAATCAAATTTGGGTATAAGTAACTCTCGCAAAATTGGGTTATATCAATTTCTTACAGTGACTATTTTTTCACTTTACTACTGTGATCGTGATGAAACTGTAGCCGGTTAATATGTGCTTTATTAATGGCTTAAGTGGGGTGTCTTTTATATCCTGAAATATACGGGACATGGTGTTTTATAGATATTGATTATTAACTACTTATAAATTAGCTTCTTCCTCTTGTAAGTTGGTGTCATACTTTTGCATGTGCTTATCTTAATTTATTGTGTACAACTTAAACCACTTGTATCTTATAAACTATTGGTCAGTGATCCAGCCGCGGAAATCTGGACGTGTGTCACCTGACTTCAAAAGTGATAAGCGAATTAGGAGACTCTTTAGCCTTCCTGAAGACTTATTCAACGTTGCATATCCAGACTCCATTGTTCAGTTGATCTATGACAGGGACAACATATTCGGGAATATATCTGCAGCTATTCCAGCTGTTCCCGTCACTGCATCAGTAGGTGTTGGCAATCATTAGAAGTGGCAGTTGATGGAGTTGCGATGGGATGATTAATGGCAGTGAAGGTCTGGTAGTATAAGTTCGAGCTAAAGGGCTTGTTGGCTGTTAGCAGCGAAGAAAGGAGGAAACTGTTGTTTGGCAGTGACGGGAATCTGTGCTATGAATCAGTTGGTTGCTGAAGGTCGTAGCTCATTCCTACGTGCACGGTTATGCATTAGATGAAGCTTCCGAAACAGATAGAAATCCTAGAGCTCCCCGTCACTTGTCGGAGGTAACTGGTGATTATGATAGTCATCATAACAGTTTAGTATGTCCTCAGTGGTACCAAGGGATACCCTTTTGGGGTATGCTCATTCCCTTCATCCAGCACCCCCACAGTTCCGTAACAAGTATCCATGGGATTCAAACTCCCATCCAGGGATCCCTGTGAAGCGGATTGTTCCTTATATGAATTCTAATGGTGTTACTCCATGAGGCCCCCAGTTCTTATCCGAGAAATCTTCCATAACATCAGGTACAGAACCTAGAGTCATTCAACTGCAATAAGGAACGAAGGAATAGTTGATGGAAGAGGTGATTATTTCTCTGAAACTGAATTGGAAGAGTTTACATGTCTGTATAAAGTCTTGCCAGACAGAAGTATTAAGAGTTCTAATTGGATATAGCATAATGTTTTGAACGATCTTTTGGAGTCTTACATCCAAGACAATCAGAGGTCAAATGGAGCCCCAGTGTTCCTCATTGTGGAAAGGCAACGATGAGTCAAAACAAAGAAGAAGAAGAAAGACAATGAAATCAGTGGAACCAAAACAAAGAAAGAATCAAAAGTTATTGCTTCTTCCAATCTTCTTGCTTCTCAGCAACTTAGCTTATTTCTCAATTGAAAACAATCCTCTAATGGTTCGTGCATTGTGAAGTCACCTGAAGACCTAAAGCGAGATGCTGATTCTCTACACATATGAAGGTGGCTTTTGGAAAGTCATGGAAAGCAGAGCTCTGTGAAGGTAAGATTTCAGAGGGAAAAATTGATGCAGGAAATCCTGCAGTTCTTGTTATTAGTACATCTGCACTAAGAGCATTGGAGCTTCTCAGGGGCTTACGGCCGTTGACAAAAGGGTGTCGTGCTGCAAAACTGTTCGCAAAACATATGAAGGTTGAGGAGCAGGTGGCGATGGTAAAGACCCGTGTAAATATTGCTAGTGGTACGCCGAGCAGGATTAAGAATCTGATCGACATGGATGCATTGGGGCTATCACGGTTAGACGTGATTGTGCTTGACATGCACACAGATACCAAGGGTTATTCGTTGTTAACTCTTCCACAAGTCAGCAATGAATTCTGGGACTTGTATAAAACCCACTTTGAACAGCCACTGATACGAGGTGATTTACGTATCTGTGTATATGGCTCTATATCCTGCGGCAGTGAGCTAGTTAAAGTCAGGTGAAAAATCTATATGAAAAGATGAGGCGATGCATGAGGAACTGGAACATTGGATTATGCGGATCAAAGTATTGTCCATCAACAAAAGCATGCGTGATGGCACTAGTAAGTACTATGCAATTTGGTTCAGTAATCATGCAGAGGTAAAGTGGAATTCACTTCAGGTACCAACCCCATCTAGAAAGATGCTTTTGGTTGCACTTTTTATTTTGAAGTTGTGTAATTCTCATCTTGGGATAAGAATGATGAATTATGGTAGACAGTCCTAAGATAGTTCGTCTATGTGATTGTCATTGAGAAGCTATTTAGATTGTCACCTTTATCATGATATTTTAGGAGATGAGGGTCGGTTTATCTTGTTGATTTACTGGATTAGTTGCCATTTTGAACTTACCGAAGGCAAGAGCTAATCTTAAATAATAATCTTAAGTAATTTTAAGGCAATTACTAAAATGTGAGGGACCTTCGGCCATAGTCATACATATACGGGTAAGGCGTTTTGGCCAGTTGGGGTTGTTTATGCATCTATAGGCTAGTGCACCTTTTTGTTCCCAAAAGGAACACTTGATTTAGGTAATGATACATAAGTAGATGTTTAGAAAGTATCCATAATGGTTAATCAGATATGGGACAAACTGCAAGGTTTGGAAATTATGAAATGTATCTGATATAACCATACTATACATATATGTATAAACCTAGATACTTATCGTACCACATGTCTCTATTATGATATTTTGTGATGTGATGAAATCTTGCGATGTGACAAACATATAACTGTTTTATATCTACTAACAAATCGGTGTTGTTTAAGATTTGACAGGAAACTATTATGCGGTTGAAGTGGTCTAAAGGATCAGTAGGTAACCAAAAGAAATGTTGAGGATATAGTTTCTGTCTAATGCGTTTAGTATGTGTTGTAAAACAGATTTGCATGTCCGCGTTTAACCTGGGAAATCACAGGGATGCTCTGACTAAAGGATCAGAGCTTGGAATACATGAGGTACATATTTAATTTCAAATATGTGATATATATTGCACTAACCTTAATCTTGAGGAAGATGTAAAAAATGTACTACTGAATAGTACATGTATTTTTTTTTAATATGCTTTACAACCACCTATCAAATATGTGATATTTACGACTTGACTGAAAGACCAATTGGTTGATTTGATCTAAAGGATCGAAGGGAACCAGAAGTTATTCTGAAGGAAATGGTCTTTGTCAAACTCGAGGCATTTAATGTGTGTTGTAAATGTGCAGTATATCAGGTGTATACAAATACCCTTGTACCTCAAGAGAATTACTGGGATGATCTGATTAGATATTTGTGATACTTGAGGTACATCTTAAATTGTGTATGTAATACATATTGTACTGACCTTAAGAGACGTTGTTGTTTGAGGCTATGGATAAATCTTAGCCTATGTGTGTATCCTCTTAAGGAGTGTCTGTCTAAGGAAGTCCTTAAAACAGACAAGATGAACTTGTATATTGAAGAAATCAAAGTTCGTGTGCTTTAATTCAAGCATAAGAGGAAGACGAATGATTACTAAGATGCTTCTTAGAAGATATTTCTCTGTGACCGAAGCCTGTGGCCATCATTGCAGAAACTCAATTGACTATGTGAGTTTAAAGTAAATGAGCAATGACAAAGTCTAGACATACTCGGAGAAGGCTAATTCGATAAGACAACTATACTCTTTAATGAAGTAATTTTAGTTGGTTCGTGAAGTCAAAAACAGGTCTCAGTAGACATGTAAAGTCAAAAGAGAACCTCACAGACTTAGGGAAGTCAACAGAAAAATTAGTGGTCCTTTGACGAAAGGATTTTCTAAAGAGATAGTTCGTAATTATACATCGAGGGGGAATGGGACTTAAGCTCATATAAAATAAACTTTCCATGAAGGATACTCAATCTTGCTGACTGGAGATCCCAAGATCTAGGTTTCGAATGAGACAACTAATTTATGGCGGGTAAAGGTAAACACTATCAGAGAATTATATTCTTTGTCCCTTCCCTATGGTGTAGATGTGATAGTGTCACTGCATGTGAAGGATGACTTTTAATAAGTCTTAATGAGTTCCATAGTTTCAATTTAAGATTGAAGTGGGGTGTAGCAGTGAATACTCTTGATGGAACTCACCTATCTAAATGAGGAAGTGGGTCGCTTCCTATGAGAATATGAGCTAATTCTCTAGAGCATTCTGAGAAACAAGACGTCCAGGGCCAAAATGGACACAACGGCGGAGCTTGGCAGCAACCTTGGAGATATCATGTGTGGTTGTTATCGCGAGTTACACCAAATGTTAGACAGTTCAAGACCTTATGGACACTGGCTAATAAGTAGTTCAGGTAACCTCTCACTAAGCAAAGGTTCAAGACCTTATGGACACCTATGCCTATTCGTGATATTTCTTGTTTTCCGTGTTTTATCGTATTTTTATTCATGTGGGGGATTGTTGGAAAAAAAATACAGTTTTATGTGAATAAAAATTACCAATAAAACGGTTTTTCCAAAAATAAAAAACACCTTCCAAATTTATCTCTTAGTTTTTTACGGGATAAGTTTACCATATATTTTTTGGATTTGGGTTAGGGTTTTATATATGAAGAACCTCTTTTTATTGCCGAGATATATAGAAAAAACTTCTTCTTCTTCTTCTTCTATGTTTTTGAAACGAGGGTTTAAATACGTTTCATGTGTTTTCCGCTGCCAAGTTCTAGATAGAATAAGGTTTGAGTATGCTCTTCAAACTTTATTGAGATTGTTGTATCTTGGAGGCAGATGTCCAGTAGGGCTATAGCATCATCCTTTTTGGAGTGTAGCAGGGCATTCTTGTCTTAAGGACAGCATGTTGAACATGCGCCTCAATCCACCATTACAAGTTTCTTCTTTCTATGGTGTTTATCAGGATGTTCAAGACACCAACAGATGACTAAGAAGAAGACACAAAAATCAGATAAGAGCCTCTTATATTATTTAGTTGTTTGGTCAATTTTAATTGTTATTCCCAACAATTTTCACAACAGTCATGAAGTCAAGGTTTTCAAGATGACGACTGCGCATCATAATCTCACAAATTCAGTGTCATGGCCTTGCTGTCGTATGTTTTCATGCATCCAGACCAAGTGGCATGGATTAGAAGTAGAAACTTTTGAAAATTGGGAAAGCCATGCGAAACCACAAAACTCAGACAGTCCAGTCAACATAATTTCCATCACAAACTTTGGTTCTCAAATCTTAGTACCTAGAAAAATATACAGAAAAAGCAAGTAACATCCGAGAGAAAGACACAAATATAAAAGAACAAATCATATTCAAATATCCGAGTCTTTTCTTTAGAGGTTTAATATTAGAATAAATGTCAAAGATACATTAAGTGACCATGTTATACTCCACTTTCTCTACAGCAAGGTACAATTTCTTGATTGATTTATTTTTTGTGTATTAAGGAAACCACACATTAAAGTGATTCAAATTTGTCACACTATCGTAGCAAGTAGGAAGGTATTATGGATCTCATTGGAAATCCAAATCTGATTATTGCTCTATTTTAATTTGAGAGCAAGAGTGACACATACCACTTTCATATATTGAGAGGACTTGTAGAAGTTAATGTTAACATCTGTGAAACAATCCCACTGTTAGTCCTTAAGAAGATGCAGTTTTCTGTTTCTATCCATTTTATAAATTTCGTGGAAGATGGAATTCATGAAAATGGATTCTAACATCACTAAGTGCTGAAATCAACCTACAATAACAACAAACAAGCATTTTATTTTCCAAATTCTTCTTGCAAAATCTCAAAAATATTAACGACATACCAACAAGAAGAAGGTTTTTGTGTTATTGTCTAAAACCAGAATTGAGATCAAACTTATTTTCAGATTTGTTAACTGAATGGTCAAACATCTATATATTTCCAATTTCTTCCATACTTGTAAACTTGTACTACTATATCAAAGTTGAAATATCAAATTTTAAGAGGAATGAGCAAAACTCAGATCCATAACTTAAATGTGAAATTGGGTTTCTCTAAAAATCAGAGACAGGAAGAACAAAATCAAACTTATATAAAAACAAGACTAAATTACTATAATGGACATAACCTTGAGAACAGACTCAATAACCAAACAACAATCACATACCGATACTTAAAACTACTTTAAACTAATTAGACCGGCTAATGGTTTCATCAATTGATAAAATCAAGCAACGAATTAATAAAACAACATAAGCAAAATAAGTGCAGCACTGACATCAAATCAAAGATGATAATTACACATTCAATTGCACCAATCTTATGAATCTAGAAAAGCTTATCAACAAAATAGAACAAATCAGGTATTAACATCATAACCTCAATGTTTGTCTAACAAACAGAAATGATTAATAGGAACTTGATGAGATAAAAATCAAACCCAAGAACAAGTTACGAATCATCATATTTTCCAGGTAGAGAAAAGAATAGGGAACTAAAATATTTGATCTGATAGAAGCAAAATAAACTCAATCAGAACTCGATCTAATGAAGACAAATCTTTCATGGGTAAATGCATCTAAAAAAAAATATTCAAAACATTCAAATCTGTACCCTAAACCAAACATCTCATAGATTTTGATATATAATCGAAACCCTATTCATCTTTAAGCATTAAAATAATTCAATCAAAACAAATTCAATAACCCATTATTCCAATACTAAAATAATGCTTCCGTATTTGATAACACAGACAATTTTGAAATAAAAACTAAGTTTCAACCCTTCAATGATCATAAGATTTGAAATCTCAGTCCACCGATCAACAATTAACAAATCCCCAAAAGAAAAGATTACTACCTTGTTCTCTGGCATAGACAGAGTGATGTGGAGACAGTTAATCAGAGATATTTTTTGCATATACAATAGAGGGATAGATTGTAGAGAGAGGAATTCTGTGGCAGAGAGTCAAGGCGGCTGCTGTGAGTTAGGGATTATGGAAAGTGAAGTGTGAGAAAAAAAAAAACCCTAGGGGTTTTGTATAGATTTATGAACGGTGGATAAGGATTGTCATGCGGATTAAAACAAGTTTAGGACAATAGAGATTTTGTTTAGGACTCGGGTACGGATTGTAAAAAATTGACTTTTGTTAAAGAGAGAGCAAAATGTGATCCGAAAAATGCAAAAATCCGAGTTAATTAGGATCAACTCAGTATATTTTTCTAACTTGGTCTAAAGTATCCTCAATAATCACACAAACCCATCACACATGGTAAAAATAAAACCTCTTTTATCTCATCGTCTTCTTCTCTCATGAGAAAAAGAAACCCGAACTGCTAAACTGATTACAGTGAAAAACCATAGCTTCTAAAATGATTAATTACAGTGTCCGATGATTTTTTTATGCCGTTGTAAAGAAGTTTTCAGGATTTATTACGGCATGGTAGACTTACTTTGAAACAAGTTTTGCAAACGGACGATTGAATTCTTCCCTTATACACTTACTTCTGTAAAGTTTCGTGAATCAAAGTGGTGGACATGTTAGAAAATGTGAGAATTGGCTCAGGATCATTATATATTATATTTTAGAAATTTTTAATTGGCAGACAACATCGATGATGTGTCTGGATCGAGAGTTCTGATTATAAAGGAATTCTTTACCAAATGGAAATATCGAAGGTTATGATTGCTATCCAGCTGCTTCGTTGAACTTGTTCCTGCCCATTATGTGGAGTTATTTCAAACCCATGGTTCCATTACCAAACGACTATCTACAACAAGATGCAGTACAACCACATTTTTCCTTCTCATGATCATCTTGTTTGTTTGGTTACTACGAAAATGAAGTTTTCACAAATTTCAAGATTAATCTTCTAGGGTTCATGACTCTCACGGAAGAAGATGAATAACGATAGAGTTCTAGTTTATATTCGAACATGTGAGAAACTTGAGTGGCTGGTAAGGGTAATTTAATCCAAGTTAGAGATAAATATTGGGTTGAGCCTAGTTAATGAGACGACACCGATTTTTGCACTCATCGGATCCTTTTTTGCTCTCCGCTTAACAAAAATCAAAAAGTTTGTGTGTTTTTTTGTGTACTAAAACGAACTCGTGCACTCGATTTAATTATCAATTTTCGATGTTTAAAGAGTATTATATAGATTATATAATAATCTTGGATATATTTTTATTGACCTTCGGTTTTATATAAATCTGAATATATATAAGAATGAATCAGAAAAATGAGAAATATATTCAATAATTGTCATTATATAGTGTAAATTTTGAGTTATAGAGGTCATGTTACAATATCTTGTTGTATATTAATTTATCTATTAATTCTATATTTTGTCTGATCTCTCCTAGTCTTATCGGATACTTAGGGATTCACATTAATCTCCTGACTACAAACTTTAATATGTCTTAATGCATAGTATTTAATTGATTCATCTGAAGCTAACTTATAGACTTTGTTTAATCTCACTCGGTGTCATTGGTTTTATCGACCACATTCAATTTCACACGTTATCCATCAAAATCGCTTAAAATCGGCATATGTAGATCTCTAAGCATGCATGTCTAATTAGATCGAAAGAATTCTAAAGTCCTATAACATAAGAATATGTATTCAATGATTCGAAGGAAATCTAAAATAAAAAAAAAAATATTTTGAAAGTTTGTTTTCTTTTGGAATAGACTTGTTGTACTCTGAGTATGTTGATCTAAACATGTTTTTAAGTGAGGCTTTTTGCACCAAATTTTCCGATTCCGATTTTTTATTGCCCCCAATTACTATTACTATGTTTTTCCATTGCATTCACAATATATCTTAATTAATTTTATCACTCTGTTCAAATTTAATGTAGTTTTTTTTTCAATATTTGCTATGCAAGTTGAATAAGTATTCCACAAATCTCGCAAAAATTACAAAATAATTTTAACTGACATATTTACGTAAACACCTAATTTAATAAGATCAAAAGAATTCTAGAGTTGGATGAATATTTTATTGAATCGACTTAGAAAGTCTCTAAGAATTCTAGAAGTGGATTAATCTATAATGATATCGACTTAGTAAGTTTTCCAAGTATTCTAGAGATGGATAAACTTTTTATGATATGAAATCGATTTAGTAAGTCTTTAAGAATCTTAGAGATGGAAAAATATATCTTCTACAGAGTTGACTTAGTAAGTTCCTAAGAATTTTATATTTGGATAAAAATTACTCAAATTTATCTAATTTCTTAATCTAATATCGATAATATCTCAATTTTCCAAATTAAAAACACTAACGATCTATAGTTAATATTCTTGGTGTAATTTTAATTGTTTCTTTAAAAAAAATCAAATAAGGTGATACATTTAGATCACTTAGATGCTTTGGTGATGAATTCACCAATACCAATTTTGTTTACAAAAGAAGAAATCTTTTGCAAGATTAATAAAACATCAACCTTAGTAGTCGTCATATCATGGTTTTTGAAAGCTACTAACCACACCAACAAACTGGTTGGCTGGAACAAGTGTTTACCAACAAATTGACTTTGTGGCTACACTTAGTGGATTGAAGTATTTACCTTCTATTGTGCTTTTTTATTTCCAAACTAGCGTGGCTGAAAGCTACCAACAACGCCACCAATTTGATGGTTGGTTAGCTGTCTACAAACAAATTGTTTCAGTGGGTAGGACGAGTGACAAAAAATATTCACCTTCCAAGGTACGTTTTAGTTACCCGATCTTGGTGACTAGAGGTTAAAAACAACTAATATAATATTTCGGTTGTTAAATTATTGTTGTTAAAGAGTTTCACTTACTCTCGTTGCTGGAAAAATGGTGGTCAGAGGTTTCTGCCAACCGGAGCTGTTTTTAGTTACCATAAATTATTGCTCAAGAGTTCCACTAAACGAGGTTGGTAAAAAACATTTGCTAAAACCTAGTTTTCTTGTAGTAAGTTTTGGATATAAAGTAACATGATAAAAAAAATATTTATGAAAATCAAAAATATCCATAATGGGTTACTCAACTCGATAATGAGTTAATTTAAGTAAATTTTATTTTATGCGTTTTATAAAATACAATGAAAAATTATATAGCATTTACTTAATCATGATCTTTATTTTTATATCTAAATGCAGCCAAAATTAGCACTCAATTTAGAAAATAAAGAGAAAAGATATTAGACACTCGTTAAAACGTCAAATGAAGAGAAAAGATATTAGACACTCGTTAAAACGTAAAGTGATTCACATAATTTATGATCAAATAAAGATCATATCCTTCAATATTTCTTAAACATGTGAACTCAAATCACATGCGGGTAATTGTTGTTCTAGTATATTTAAGCATAACAATATTATAAGCACTTGACAGTATAATGGTCGTGGTTCAAAAAATTATTTGAATAATTGTGGTAATTGCCAAACAACTTAACAATAATACCATTACCATGATACCTTACCTTTACGGTTTGACGAATTGATGCTCACAATAACATTATGATTATTGTTAAGATAAAAACACTCTAATATCATTGTGATGATAGCACTCTAATATATCATTGTGGTGATATATTATTAGTGTCTGACATAATAATTTTAAAGACAAGAATGTCATTTAGACCATCAACATATTGAGAAAGAAATCATTTGCATATGTATCTCCTCTCATGTAGTAACACCTCGTGCATCTGATCATGTTTAGAGACGTTTTAAATTTTGACATTAGAAAGAACGAAACAAATTCAAATGTTTTTTTTTCTTGAGGTTTCTTTTCTTTCCAGGTGGAGGGGGCAGAGAAGAGAAAGAGTGCGGTTTTTGGATTATTGGATGCTTTCTTGTTTGACTCTTTAGTGTTGAAGTATTCTTGATGTTTAGTGGTTGACTTGTTGGTCACGAGCTTTGGCTCCCAGCACAACATACGAGGTAAGATCCGCTTGACCAGCATATCGTTAGTATGAAATTCTATATTCATGAACTCAAGTTGCCATTTTTATCAGTAAAGAATTATCAGAAATGTTAAGTCAAATGCTGAAATCAACATTATACGACTAATAATATGCATATAATACTCCCCACTGACAGAATTAGTCACTGTAAACTATCTACTTGTACAAAAAATTACGAAGATCACGAATTAGCTAAGAACTATCTTAATGTTTGTTTAATGATGATCATCATCATATATAAACTCTCTTCTAGCTCTAGAGTTTTTATAATATCACCAATTTAATTCCAGCAGGTTACAAAGAATTTCTCTTCCTCATCGATCAAACTTTGTTTTTCTCTCCCTCTCTTCGTCTAAGTTCTCTTCCAGGGGAAGCAGTTAGTGCGTAAATTTAATAAAAGCAGCAGCACAGACTAAATCATGGGAACAAGGGGGTTTATTACCACTGACGGAGCGCTCGCGAAGGAAGTTCGTATTTCTATAAGGCAACGTAGTTTTAATTACGCCAAATGTTATCAGACAACAGGTAAAATTATTATTAACTCCGATCTCAAATTCCACGACTTTATTAGTTGCAGAATAAATCACACTCTTAATTAATGTTTCCTCTCTGGTCGATGTAAGCAAATGTACGCAGTGACTAATTTTATGAAACTTGATACAGAATATGGCAGGAACCTTGATCAATATCGACTTTTATTAGAGGCTGCAATGAATAATGATTGGGAATCAGCAAGAGTTTTCATAGATAATGATCCCAGTTCAGTGGAAGTTCCGATCACAGTATGTGGGAGGACTGCATTGCATATTGCAGCTGGTGCAGGAGAAAATTCATTCTGGAACTGGTCAAACTCATGTCCATAGAAGCACTTGGGTTGAAAGACAGCTACGATGGTAATACAGCATTTCATCTTGCTGTTATTGCTGGGCTTGATGAAGCTGTTAAAGCAATGGTGCAAAAAGATAAAAACTTAGCACGTATATGTAATGAAAATGAGTTGAATCCGCTACTGAATGCTGCTATTCATGTCAGGGAAGAGCATGAAGATATTATTAGATTCCTCTGTGATGAGATGAAAGATGAAGAAACAAGTGACTTTCAAGGTCATTTGGGAGCTCAACTCATATGCAGTACAACTCGTGCTGGTTTATACGGTAAGTTTAAGTCCATTTAATTATTAACATTAATCTCCTCTTCTCTTAAGAAGAAAGTCTGTATAGATTGATCATTAAGTTGAGAACCCCAATCAAACAATTCCATAAAATAAAATAAAACAATGATCATGTCTTCATGACGTAATTTCACCACGGAGCCACACAGGGACTCTAGAATCTCAAAATTAGTTATTTAGCCTTCGTTTTTTTTAAAGATTTTTATACATTTGTCCCTCCTTGGATTTTAGAAAATCACTATTATAGGACGTCTCTTAAAATATTTACGTAAATTTTATTACAACTCATCTTACTCTTAAAATATCTTACATGAATTTTATAACTCGTCTTGGTAATAGGTTTAAATGCTACTCCCTCCATTTAAAAAAAATAAATATACAGTAGAAATTCTTTAAATTAATATTCATTAAATTAATTATTTTTTTTAAAATAATAACATTTGATGATTGCAACTAGACTTGCACAAGCTAAAATTTAACCCGCTAAATTAATAATCTCTCTAAATTAATAGATTTTTCTGGTCCCAAGGCTATTAATTTAAAGAGTTTCTACTGTATTTTTAATTTTTCATTTTAGCACAAAATTTCTAAAAATATCATAAAATTGATATTTAGGTTTGTGATTGCACAAACGCTTAAGAATTTCGGGCGGCATTTGGCTTCCATTTGGTACTGTCTTGATGCCATTTTGTTGTATATATTTTTCCCCTAGCCAACGATTTCCCGCTCTATCACTGATTTCCGAGTACATCTTCGGATTGTATAATAAGGGAGTCTTAATGAGCTGTGTTACTGCTCACTACAGTATAATATTCCGTCATGGGCATTTACAAGAAAACTGACGCATTAGGTTGGATTTCAAACCATTATGCACGGAATTTTGAAACATCGCTTGTTGGCTATTCGGAGCCATCAGGCTTGAGTAAAATTTAAAAGAGCTTGATGTTTTCAGAATTGGCCTATAATCTAATCCGCGAGCACCCAAGTTTAGCAACTGCACGAGAGGACGATGGCAACACTATTTTAGACGTTCTAGCAGAAAAGGGTCCAATTTCCAGCCTGCCATCTGTTCGACATGGAAAACTGTCTTTCCATTTAGGTACATAAAATCCTCCACCTGACTAATTTTCATTGCTTCCTAATATTAATTTGATTTTGCAAATGAATATGAAGAATATCCACATTTTTTGTAGATACTCAGCAATGCAAATTTATCGATAAGAAACCTACGTTTCTGAAAGTTCTACTCTTTCTCGACCCCGGATATCAAGGTATGCCTTCAACGATCTTCACATAAAACATACATTATCAAGCCTCATAATGGGTTTTCATCATTGATTTTGTTTGCAGCTTATCGCACTAAAAGATTGAGATCTTCTATTATGGTGACAGAATTGGTTAATATAATTTTTGAAGAAATTTCGCACATGACCAAGAAAGACATGTATCATTTTTTCTTTGGTTTCCTCACGAGGGGAGAAACATATTTCAAATAGCTATCGAGAACAGACAAGAAAAAACCTTTGATTACTTGTACGGTCACATGAATGCAGATGAGAGGATTTTAACTACTCGCACGGTGGATTCAAATGGCGGTAATATCCTACATGTTGCTGCAAAATTTGTGCCTTATTTTCAAATTAAAGGTGGTCTACCTAGTAGCCCTGTTTTTCAAATGCAAAGTGAGATTCAATGGTTTAAGGCACGTTTTCTATAATTTACTACTGCTTTTACTCCTTATACGCGTCTATAGAGTCTCTAGGAGGTATGAAAGGTGTTCTAATTATTTTCTGGGTTCATTTTTCCTTGTAAAGAAAGTGGAGAAGAGGGTACCACCTGCTTTAGCGAAAATGAAAAATGATCAAGGAGAAACTCCACAAGAGGTTTTTACTCGGGAGCACAAAGATTTAGTCAAAAATGCAGAAACATACATGTTACGTACAGCCGAATCATGTCTAATAGTGGCCGCTCTGGTAGCTACAGTTGCTTTTGCGGCAGCAATCACAGTGCCTGGTGGAAATTTCAGTGACAGTAATGCAACCAACAAAGGAATGCCAATATTCTTGGGAAAGAAGTCATTCCTTGCATTCATGGTGGTGGATGCTATAGCTCTCTTTTCTTCAACTTTTGTAATTCAAGTGTTTTTAACCGTCTTCGTTGGGAGTTACAATGCAGAAGCAAAATTTGAGGAAACAATGCCGCGAAGGCTGGAATTCAGCCTTGTATTTCTTAGGGTATCTGTAGTTAGTGTGACAATTGCATTTAGCATAGCACTAATGATGCTTGGAAATAGTTATCCATGGGCTCCTTATGTCATATGTGAGGCTGCCTTTTGTAGTTGTGGTTACTCTCTGGGTTTCATTTCAGCGGTAACTTGGAGATTTTGTTTTCTTAGAGAAATGTAATTTGGAGATTTATGGTTAAAACAAGAATCAAGAAGCAAATTTCATTTCCATGTTTTCTTAACATTGTACACTATTCGTACTTTTTGCTTTGTTCTCTTTTATTGAATGGAAATTCCGAATTCAAATTTCATCTTATAGTCTGGAAGTATGTTAAGGGCGCCTAGAGTTAAAAGTCGCCCAGGCGCCGAACTATGAACAATTTTTTTTCCTGGGCGCCTAGGCGCTAGGTGAGGTGATGGGCTTGGAGCCTCGCCTTGCCTAGCGCCTAATACAACGTACTAGGGTTTTTCTATTCCTTAAAAAAAGCCTCCGGAAGAGTACATACTAAGTATACTAGGTTTTTTTTTATTCCTCAACCTTAAAATATGAAGAAGCAGCCGTCAGCAACGATGTCAAGAATTCCGGATGAGATCTACACGGAAATCCTTCTAAGATTTTCAGCGAAGTCAATACTGGTATGTAAGTGTGTTTGCAAGATTTGGTATGCCCTAATCTCTAGCCCTGCTTTTGTTAAATTTCATCTTAATCGAGAAAACAACCCCAAACTCATAATTAAAAACTACGATACTTTACCTAAGCGTAAATACCACGATCCATACAGAAGAGCCTCCCCGAAGAGTACATACCATGTACTAGGTTTTTAGCACACCCATGCATCCCCGAAGTTTTCTGACTCCGATCAAAAAATAGATTTATTACTCGACCTAAAATATGAAGAAGCAGCCGTCGGCAACAATGTCAAGCATTCCCGAAGAGATCTACACAGAAATCCTTCTAAAGGGACCAGCGAAATCAATATTTATATCTAAGTGTGTTTGCAGGACTTGGTATGCGCTAATCTCTAGCCCCGATTTTGTTAAATTGCATCTTAATCGATAAAACAACCCCAAACTCATCCTGAAATCATACGACTTTACCAAGCATATTAATGTATACAAGTCCATGAGTTATGATTCGTTATCGTCTGGAGATGTTGCTGCTGTTAATGAGATGAATTACCCATTCAAGTCTTTAGAATCTGATGTGCGATTTAAGGCTTCATGTAACGGTTTGCTGGTTTGTCTGTTTTATAATTATGGTTCTCGACACTTGGTTTGCATTTGGAACCCAATCACTAGAGAGTATAGGAAAGTACCTGCGTCACTGGATAAGATTGACGGATACGATTTTTATTATGATCGCAAGATCGACGACTACAAGTTGATACAATCTGCTAGCTTAACTGAAGATGAGGATACATTATTCCAAATTTATAATTTATGATTTAAGAACAAATTCATGGAAAAGCATACAAACCATCCCTTACCAGATTAGTTTTCCTATAGTATACGGAGTACTTGTGAATGGAGCGCTTCACTGGATGTGTGCAATGGGTGTCAGAGAATTCTCCTCCTGGTCAATAATATCTATGGAAATCAACAATGAAAAATTTAAAGAATTGCAACAGCCCAAAGACCCTTCAGAGACTAACTGTGTGGATCTAGGAGTTTTGGAAGGGTGCCTTTGCCTTTGCGTGCTTGTAAATGATGTTCAGGATTATGTTCAAGTATGGGTAATGCAAGAGTATGGAGTTCGGGAATCTTGGACTCAATGTTATGTCATTACCCATGAGAAAATTGTGAACGCCTATTGTTTGAGTTTTGGCTATTCTTTGAAGCTGACGTGGTCTTTTGAGAATGGCGAGATGTTATTTAGGTTACATGAAGGTATTCTTGTTTTGTATGATCCAAAGCATGAAAATGCTAGAGAACCAAACATTAGTAGTTTATTTTCAGCGGGAGAAGAAAACTATTTTGAAAGCTTGGTTTCACTTCACTCTGGTACTTATGTAGGAGGAGAAGCGGAAATCAAAGAATCAATTGAAACATGGTGATGAACAAGAAGAAGCCTAAAGAAGAAAAACATGAGTCCGTTCTTTGTCCTTGCAGCATTTCCTGTGTTGTGTCCTTGTTTGCCAACTCATTCTGATATATTAACATCGGCATATAATGGAGAAAGCGGAGATTTGTGTTCTATTTTTGTTGAGCTAGTTACCACCCGGTTCTACCTAGTAGAACACAACGCATATCTTAAAAAGGGAAAGTTTTCTAGATTTTCTTGAATCTCCGAATTGGAATGCCTTTTGATTTCCTTATTCAAAATCTCTTTTATTTTTCATTTTTTTTTCTATATAAATTAGAGCTTTTTTTCACAATACATGCAACTTATTCTATCTTTCCACCTCGCAATAACCTAAACCTGATACGCCTAAGAAAACACGAAACTAATAATCATGAGTACAGTTAACCGAAACCAGAAAGCTAAGAGGAGGTGTAAGGCTGTAGAAAATATCCAACACAAAATTCACAGGTATGTATTCGAATTAAACCAGTGTGTCTATGGATTTATCTATTTTAAATATATATATACTAGGGTATCACCCAGGCCTTCGGCCTGGGCTCAACCTCTCGTGCACCTTCGACGCGTGGGACTTTATGATTTGGCCGCGCTGTCACCATGTCTAATCTTTATGGCTCGCGACGTCGAATTCCTCTCGTCTTGTTGATTATTTTCAAGATAATGTGCATCCATAAAAATAAAGTTAGTATCTTTGAATTGTTTCCTTTTAAAAAGACGTATGTTCCTTCCAAATACCTTGGCCTTCATTAAATAATTGAAGGACAGTAGAGGTGCTCAATGACGTTAATTAAATGTACAAAATACGTGCATTACTTACAAATTGTTTCGGATGGTTTCAAAGTGGGCAAGGTCTTTATCAGCTGGATTGGAATGAACTTTATTCAAATATAGTTTGTACCGCCATTTCAAAATAGCTTCATTCTCACATTGCATTATAACTGAAAGGTAAATAAACTTATAAATGCATTGCGTACTTGGCTGTGGGTGTCAAGTTTGGTTTCAAGTCATTCTTATCATGCAAGACCAATACCATCCATTCTGGCCAACAATTTTTGTCTGGATAGCCTTGCTATATTGCTATTGAGGAACTTATGGTCTGTCAAAGAGTTACTTGATATCCAAAAATGAAAAGTTAAACAAACTATAAGACAGAAACTGGAAAATCGAAATGGAAATGGAAAACATAAATGACGGTAAACAGATACTCGAATTAAGTTAGTTTAGTACTGCAAACACATACTCGAATTAAGTTAGTTTAGTACTGCATGCCTTGCAAAGACAGAGAGACATGAGCAGTAGAGATAAAAAATGTCCTCATCGAGATTGAAGAGAACGAACAACTCAAGTGGGAACATATGATTATGTAAAGATGTAAATGAGTACATATAGAAATACTGCATTGAGAATCTATTTGAATTTATGGTTTACCGTGACAATAATATGTGCGTTATTTGAAGGAAATGCAGGTTCCATGTCAAATTTGGTCAATGAAAAATGCCCAAGAGTAGATATTTTGTGTTGTGTCGTTAGTTAGTAACTTTTTTTATTACTGCTAAAAGTTCTTGAAAGTATCAGTTAGGATTAGTCGCAGACAATCATTTTTTGAATGTGCTCATAGGGACTCCTGGATTGCTACAGGGTGTCGATACTGCTGCAATATCACTGCATCCATGTTGGTAGGCGCACACATTCTAGAGAACTCATCGGCTGGCACCTTCACAGATCCAACATTTGGTAAGTGCCGAGTCAATAGCCATATCAATGTCCCCAAATACATATCGATTCCACATCTTCAATTTATCCTTCAAAACATGTAACTTCTTAGAAAAACATTCACCCGCCATGCCTATAAAAGAAAAAGATTCCCATCATTCTTTCATTAGAATTCCTGATTGTGCACACACCTTACGCACTTCTCGGGTTACAAAATTTTATAATGCAAATACTTCAATATATCCCACTCTTATTTGTTCCAAAATTCTAAAACTGCGTGCTCGATAAGCCCAGCGCCCCAGCCTAATGAATTCAAACTTAATAAATTAAACTAAAAAAAATTCTTTTCAGTGTAGACCAAGGTTCGAAAAACGGGTCACGGCCCAGGTCACAGGTACTAGGCGTGACCGTTATAACGTGTTTTGACGGGTGTGAGCACGTTTTGGGTCAAAAACGCGTTATATAGGAATAAAACGCGTTTTTTTGACGTTTTTTTAAAATAACGGGTGTGATAACGGTTAAATAAGAAAAATAAATAATTTGTGATCTGAATTTCCTATGTAACGGTAATTACAGCTGTGAAAACGGTTACAACGGGTCTAAATAACGTTGTTACTACGTTTTTTCATTTTTTTTGGTTTAATTTATTTATTTGATTTTTTATTTATTTTTTTATGGGTTTTTAACATACAAATTTATGGATATCTAGTAAAATTCACAACCCTAAGTCTATGACTTATAACAATGCATTGTAGTTATCGTCTACCGACAATATTTATATACGCATACTATCACTATCCACTTGATATGTTCAAGTTGTCACTCGAATAGTTCAATGCATTCCCCAATATTTCAATAATGCATATTCGGATTCAAAAGCAGTCAAAACTTTATTGTCAAATAATACTCCTAGGCTCTTAGCTACTTGCTACAAGACTAACCAACAAGGAATGCAACAGGAAGAGAGTCAGAGACTAGCTAGAGAAAAAGAGAGTGAGAGAGGGAAGTCAGGGAGTCGATTTATCTTTTTCTTTTGCATTTGGAGGTGTGTACAATATATGCTACATGTGGTCTGTACTTTAGAGTTCAGACTCAAAAGTTAAAGAAATAAAACAAAAAAAAAGTAAAAAGAGTAGTTGGTTTCATGATCAAAGACATAGCTAGCCTGTGCTTATATACGCATCAACGAGATTCCAAATGTTTCAAGAATATTTCGATTTGCTAGCTATTATGTCTTCTTGCCCAATGGAATGCTTTAAAAGGACAAGAAGAGAATTGAAATGAAATCAATACCTCTGGTTCTCTGGTTCTCTGCTTCTTGCTCAAAGGAATGCTTTACATTTTGAATTTCTCAAATACAAGTTTAAGAGGTAATATTAATTATTTTTTGTAGATTTTTCATTCAATTAGAGATATAATTTATTAATACGTTATTAATTTATTTATTATCGTTTTTTTCTTTCATGATGTTAGAGTAGTGCATATAGATGTTTGAGAAATATCGATGTTTTTTTCTTTCATGATGTTTGAGAAATATTGAAGAAATGTTTCATTCTATTAACGTATATTTACTTAATAAATGTTTCATTTTTATCTAAGAAATGTTTTAAGAAATATAGATTTTTTGTTCATTTTATTATCATTTATTTAAGAAATGTTTTAATAAATGTTAATATTCATAATTAAATAGTCCATCAACTTGAATCAGTTGGCACGTAAAAAATCATTGTTTCTTTATAAAAAAAAATGGCATGATGAATTGATGTATGGTATGTTTGTATTCCTGTTATCAATCATGAAAAAATGAGAGGCTACACGATCCTTAATTTCAACTTTTAATATTCAAGTTGAGTAAATGACTAATGCAACTTGTGATTTCTAATTATAATGCTACTCTAACCATTTTTATATTGATGGAATATGTCCACTTAACTTGTATTTATATATATCACTTATTGCTATGTGAAATTTCCTACTTACAGAATATAATGGAAGGATCAACATCTGCAAAACGAGATGTTTTTCATGCATATTGTACTGTAATGAGTGATGGTAAAAAGTTGAAGTGTAATTTTTGTGAAAAAGAAGTGTCTGCGGGAATTTCGCGTTTCAAAATGCATTTGGCACAACAAAGAGGTACAATTACTCCCTGCATGCATGTGCCACCTGAGATTAAAAATTTAGCAAAAGTATGGGTGCAAGACAGAAACAAAGCAAAACGGCAACGAGTACCAGAAACTGAATATGAAGATACAGAAATTCAAGATATGTATGAAAATGAACCGTGGAACCCTGTGCATGATATAGATGAAGAAGAACAAGCGTCGGTAACACAAAAGAAAATGGGCGGGTTATCGAAGTTGAAGAACCTTTTTGGACGAAAAAGTAAGAATACTAATGCCGGAGAAGGTACATCACAGCGTCCACAGGCCTCTATGGACATACCTAGTTCTTCAATGTGTACACCACACCAAGCACCTAGGATGTCTGTAGATATGGGAGGACAATATAATACTAATAGGGATTCTCAACCTAGCATGGCGAATTTTGGGAGAAGTAAAACATGCCGGGAAAAAGTTGATTCTTCTGTTGGACGTTTTTTTTATGCTAATGATATTCCCTTCAATGTGGCCAACTCAACTCAGTACCACGAGGCATTCAATGCAGTTGCAAATTTCGGAAAATCATACAGAGCTCCGTCTTCCTATAAGTTGTCGAACCCATTATTAAGGCAGGAAAAACAAAGGATTCAGAAGGATGTGGTGTCGGTCCAACGAAATTATTGGAGAGAGTATGGGTGTACACTCATGTCTGATGGTTGGAAAAACAAAAATAACCATACGATTGTAAACTTCTTAGTTTACAGTGGCCATGGGACAGCATTTTTAAAAAGCGTTGACATCGAGCATAATCGGTTGACAGCAGAGTATTTGATGAGTTTGTTCAGACCGGTTATAGAAGATATTGGTCCGACAAATATTGTTCAAATAGTAACTGATCAAGGATCCCAATTCAAAGCCGCAGGTAACTATTACAACTTAATTTAATTACAGTTGTTTATTTTTATTTATTATTAATTCATTTCTCATTTTGTTTTAATAGGTATGAGATTGGCCATAGAGTATGGTACATTTTTTTGGGCTGTACTGCACCATTAACATTTCTTCAGCGAAGGACTCTTCAATCTAACAACTAAATGTTTTCTGACATAGTAACCGAACAAAAGGACTTTTCAATATAGACTGCAACGACGGATTCATTTGTGGCATTACAGATTACTATCGCTTTCACTCGCACGTCTTCCAAGGGCATTGCCAAATCCCACCCAATGCCGAACCCAACCCACAGCCTTCTCCTTTAAATCCCCATACAACGATCAAACTTAGTACCAATTAAAAAAGCAATCTTATTAGGTGCAACTAAAAGCAACCATTGAGTCTGACTTATAGGAAGATCTGAACTGAGTTGATATGATTCAAACTAATAAAGGAAAGTTAAGAATTTTCCTAAAAGATAAGTTTGTGTTTTTTCAGAATCACTGTCGGGGTGATTAACGCGCACTGCAAACAAAGAAGAGTTAAAAGTAATATGTTAGAAAAACAGAAAAATCATAGAAAGACAATATTTAGAATGTAGAAAGTTGCAAAAATTAGACAGACATTCCCATTGTGACAATTTGTACTTAAGTGTTTTACTAATTTTACTATTACTTAAAATGTTAGACAATCAAAACTTGTTCTTCCCAGGTGTATGATTTATCTCCGAATACTGGCACTGCTGATTCTACAATTTAGGATGTCAAAGGAAAATAACAATTTAACTGATGATGTCGTTCAGATAGAAAACAACAACCAACAGAAAATAGCAATAAGGAAAACGGCATCGTACTTCTTACAGAAAATACAGAAGAAATAATCACCAAATACAATGAGTACTGGACGATCGAAAAATCGCTGAATTGTACCAAAAAAAAAGTGTCATCCAGTAAGGCAACAAAATGTTACTACAACTTACTATGAAGAATTAGTTGGGACTGATAATTAACGTGTTCTCAATGATAAGAGAAACACAAAGAGGATTAAGTATTTATATTATCAATATTACAAAGGATACAAAGATTTCCTAGATTACACAGATTTCCTAGATATTCAATTAGTAGGATATAGGATATACAAAGCTTTCCTAGATTACACAGATTCCCTAGATATTCAATTAGTAGGATATATATCCGTATAATAGGAAAGATACAAAACATCGTGACTTATTCAGTCACGGTTGTTATATGTCTAACACTCCCCCTCGATCTAAGCGGGTTGTCAATGACATTGAGCTTAGAGCGGAGTCTGCAAAAATGATCCTTTGGAGTAGCTTTAGTAAAGATATCTGCAATTTGACCCGTAGATGAAACAAAACGAACAATAAGTTGTCCTTCCTGAACTCGCTCACGGACGAAATGATAATCAATTTCTATATGTTTCGTTCGACCATGAAATATCGGATTCATTGTGAGATAAGTAGCTCCCAAATTGTCACACCAAAGAGTAGGAGGAAAACGAATAGAAGCCTGTAGTTCACGAAGAAGAGATTCAACCCACATCAATTCAGCCGTTGCAATGGCTAAACCACGATACTCAGATTCAGTACTGGATCTTGAAACTGTCCGCTGTTTACGAGAACTCCAAGAAATAAGATTGGAACCAAGATAAACACAATATCCACTTGTAGAACGACGATCAAGATGGTCACCCGCCCAATCAGCATCAGTATATGCTGAGAAACTAAGCTGCAAATCTCGTTCGGGACGCAGAAAAAGACCAAAGGTAGATGTATGTTGCAAATAGCGAAGGATACGCTTGACGAGAATCAAATGAGCTTCCGTGGGTTTATGCATAAACTGACATACCTTATTAACTGCAAAGGAAATATCCGGTCTTGTCATGGAGAGATACTGAAGACCACCAACCAAACTCCTGTACATAGTAACATCAGACAGCAAGGGACCATCAGCCGGATGCAAATCAGTTGACGTGCTGAAGGGAGTAGTTACTGGTTTAGCTCCTTGCATATTGGCACGAACAAGAAGATCCTCAATGTAACGACGTTGCGAAAGAAACAATCCATTAGAGAGTTGTGTGACTTCTATGCCAAGAAAGTATGACAGCGAGCCTAGATCCTTAAGAGCAAATTCGTTATGATGATCATTCATAAGAGATTGAATACACTTCATAGAAGACCCCGTTAAAATGATATCATCAACGTATACCAAAAGAAATATCACACTCTCAGCGGAACGACGAATGAACAAAGAGGTATCAGAGACCGAAGTAACAAAACCAAGTTTTTGAAGAAAAGAGCTGAGACGAGTATACCATGCACGAGGAGCCTGTTTGAGACCATAAATGGATCGATGGAGTTTGCAAACATAATCAGGAAACTGAGGATCTTTATAGCCAGGGGGTTGTTTCATGTAAACCTCTTCATGTAGAATGCCATTAAGAAAAGCATTTTGAACATCAAATTGGCGAATAGGCCAATGATAAGACAAAGCCAACGTCAAGATAATACGAATAGTACATGGTTTAATAACCGGACTAAAGGTCTCACCGTAATCAATACCTTCTTGTTGATTAAACCCCTTGGTAACTAACCGAGCTTTGCGACGTTCAATAGTGCCATCAGGTTTCCTCTTAACACGATACACCCATTTGCAACCAATAATGTTCTGGTTCAGAGGAGGCCGAACCAGGGACCAAGTCCCATTCTTCCGAAGCGCATCAATTTCTAAGTCCATCGGAGGAATCCATTTGGGGTCAGTTTTTGCCTGGGAATAGCAAGTGGGTTCAAACAAGTCATCAGTGAGCTTAGTGTGCACAGAAGCGAGGAGAACTTTCTTCCTGAAAATACCATCTTTTCCTCGTGTTACCATTGGGTGAGAATTAGTAACAGCCGGCTGCAGTGGATCGTTGACAGAAACAGTATGAGAAAGCGGTACAGCTGCTGGCGACGACGAGTTATGATGAGTGCCAGGACCATCAGGTGAAGCTGCAGACGTAACATGCACTGTATGGGAATCAGTTGCTGCAGGCGTAACAGTTGGTGCAGTCGCAACTGGGGACTGAACAGGAGAGGCAACGGCAGGTAGAATGGAAGCAACAGACTGAGGAATGATCGGTGTCTGTGGTAGTGCAGAGATGGTATCGTCAGCTTGTAACGAAGGTGCTGATGCAGGAACTTGCAGTGACGTTTGCTGAGGAACGACAGTGGCAGGTTCTGAAAATGTAACAGTGGAATTTTGCTGAGCAGACGTAATAGTCGCAGCTGGAGTGGATCCGCTAGGTAACTCAGTTTCATTAAGCCACATATTAGCAGTAGAGTTCAACTGAGACAGTATTGTAGGAAAAGTAGAGGAAGAAGATGGTGAAGAAAATACCTGTAAGGACGACGGTGACGGAGGTAGCTTATCAGGGGCAGCAGCAAAGGGAAACTTGTCTTCAACAAAGACAACATCACGAGACCAATAAATACGAGTAGTAGGTAAATGAAGGCACTTATACCCTTTGCGATGATCGCTGTAACCAAGAAAAACACAAGGAGAGGAACGAGAATCCAATTTTGTTCTACCATAGGGTCGAAGATGTGGAAAGCAAAGACAGCCAATAGTGCGTAATGAGAGGTAGTCAGGTGCACGATTAAACAGAAGTTCATAGGGAGATTTTAAACCAGTTGGAGTAGAAGACACTCGGTTCATAAGAAAAGTAGTTGTAAAGAAAGCATCATACCAGAAAGATGATGGAACAGACGCTAGAGACAAGAGAGTGAGGCCACTTTCAACAACATGACGATGTCGACGTTCGACTAAGCCATTTTGCGCGGAAGTGTGAGGGCAAGAGAAACGATGATGACTGCCATTAGTTTCTAAAACTTTAGTGAATTTTTGATATTCACCACCATTATCAGACTGAAAAACTTTGATCTTAGTGTTAAATATATTTTCGACATGTTTAGAGAGTGTAATGAAGATTTGCAACGCATCAGATTTAGCATGCATGGGTACGCACAATATTCGCCTCATGTGGTGCAGAAAGCAGTTTGTTTTGAGCAGTAACACGAAGATCATAAGACAAAAGTATGGATTCAAACTGATCAGTAGTAATCAAACTCATAGTTGTAATCAGAGAACTGACAATACTCTCATAGGCTGAATCAAGTCCTTTGAGAACATAATGGCAAAACTCAGTACTAAAAATCTCATGACCACTAGCCGCAAGAGAATCAACGATGTTACGAACTGATTGGATGTAGTCGGCCATAGATAAGTTACCTTTGGTAATGGTTTGAAGAGAAGACTTTAGGTGGACAAGCGTAGCATCAGTTTTAGAGGCAAAAAATTCCTCAAGTTTAGTCCAAACCTGAGAAGATGTTTGACAGGATTTGACCTTAGCCAAAATAGGAGATGTCAGTGATGATAAAATCCATCCAAGGAGAAGCTTGTCGGTGCGAGTCCAAGAGAGAAACTTAGGGTTTGTAGTAGAGTTATCAGTTTGAGCAGGGGGGCACTTGATGGAACCATTGACAAAACCGTCAAGACCATAACCTTGCAAGTAGGGTAAGAACTGAGCTTTCCACAGGAGAAAGTTGTTGCCATTAAGTTTTTCCGAGATAGCTCCATGAAGTCTAGCAAAAGGAATATCAGTCCAAGATGAGGAGTCATCAACAGAAATAGTGGTTTTAGTAGTTGTAGTCGGATTTGGTGTCATGATGACTAGTGATTAAAAAAGATGATCAAAAAGAAAGGAAGAAAAAAAAAATACAGGCCCTTGGATTAACCAAGGTGATACCAAGTTGGGACTGATAATTAACGTGTTCTCAATGATAAGAGAAACACAAAGAGGATTAAGTATTTATATTATCAATATTACAAAGGATACACAGAATATAGGATATACAAAGATTTCCTAGATTAGACAGATTTCCTAGATATTCAATTAGTAGGATATACGATATACAAAGCTTTCCTAGATTACACAGATTTCCTAAATATTCAATTAATAGGATATATATCCGTATAATAGGAAAGATACAAAACATCATGACTTATTCAGTCACGGTTGTTATATGTCTAACAGAATTGAAGATGCTAGGACAATAAAATGATTTATCCCATCTCAATCAAACCTGAATACTTACTGAAGTTTTAAAATCGACCGCCAACCACTTTTTCGTGGATTTTTCTTCCACCTAAAAGTAACCATGTTTCTGGCAATTGTCTTGCAGACGAAGATGATGTTTATTAATAGTTTAATACCTGTAAAACAAACAATGAGAGAACAAAATTAAATTCAACAGATAGGATACAGGAATATTAGGGAATAGGGAATGAAACTCACACGTCTCTTCTTCATAGTCGGAAGAACAAAACTAATTGGGGAGGGAACTAATTGTCGAAGTTTCAAAGAACTACACACATGCAAATTACCGAGAAATATAAGGAGTTGGTGACACGTACCTGTCGATCTGGATTGCAACGGTTTTCCGACCCTTCTGTGTCTAATGCAAAAGACAAAGGACTGTGGATCAACGTACACTTGTGAAAACCGACGGTGAAAATCTTCTCCTGTTGGATTAAAGGATAATGACCACTAATTGTCTTTCCTAAAACTCATTCCGACCACTCTCTGTCTCCCCCAAAAAGGCAACTGTGTCGTAGTTAATTGATATATGTCTAAACAATTTCATCTTTCTCTCGTCTCGAATTGATTCTTCTTCTAACAACATACATATATTCCTTATTTTAGGATAAGGTCCCATTATGAACGGTAGCCGAAAGAATACAAATATTCTGATGATAACAGACATATCTATCTAGTGTGATTAAAAATTTTGTTTCCTTTTTTTTTTTTTTTTTTTTTTTTTTTTTTTTGTTGTTGTTGTTGTTGTTGTGGGCATCGTCTGAAAAATGTTTCTTTCCTGCAGGGATCATGCGAAGGATATAGTGAATAATCCGGCAAATGTTTTCCGACGATGAAAAGATGAACACCTTTCTAAGCTTTCACAAAGATACATGCGTCAATATACTGTTACTACTCTATCCATCCATTGATGATGATGAAGATGGATGGACATATGATGATGCATTTAACGACTGTGAAATCCTTAAAGTAAGTAACCATTCTCCTTACTGCTGCGAAATTATCAAAATTTATCTCCATTGACACGCTGAAAATACCGATGACTTTTCTTTTACCAGAGTTTCAAGCCCGTACTGGTTGGTCTGGAATCTGAATCCCGACGTACTTATTTGGATGCTCGTTACTGGCACTTGAGACCAAACAAATGACTACTGCAGGTTCGTTCTAAATACTTGTATATTTCTTTTTCGTAAACTGTTTTGCCACTTGTATACTCTGATATATCCGTAAACTCAAATTTGTTTGTTGGTTGCTTGAAATAGGCGAAAGCTGAGCTTTTCTAAAATCTCCTGACGCTCTCCCGGAGGAGGATATTAAGAACTGGATGCTGCAAATATAAGGATGTGATGATGCTTATGACAGCGATGATGACTATGATGAGGAACGGAGGATGAGTCTTCGAAGGGAAAAAAAGGATGTACTTGCTATGCTCAAAAAACTAGGAGTTGATATGTCCAAGTACCAACAAGATAGTGATGCTGATCCCAAATTCATCGACGATCAGCCTACTCAAGCCATGATAGATCAGTACACGGTACCATAAATTATAAGTCTTCTAGCTAGTTGTTATATTTTCTTACTCTCACAATCACCCATGTCTGTCTAATTGACTTGTTTTTATTATTTGTATGCGTGTAGCTGCTGGAGGATGAAGTAACAAGGACGTACGGAAAAATGACTGAGCTGTTCGAAAATTCGCAACCCTTTGCTTCGTATCTAAGTATTGTAAACAGAAAATGGGTCATTTGTCCAAATATTTTTAAAACACGGTTCAAATGGACGAGTAGAAATTAGTATGGGTGAAATGGACACAAAAAGTATAGCAAAAATGAAACTGGTTTCATCCTGTCTTAAACTTAGAAAAAAGCGAGGATGAAACTGGTTGCATCCTGATGTAAATTTAAAACAAGAAAAAATACTTGAAAATAGGCAGGATGAAACTGTTTACATCCCGTCTATTTTTAAAATTTTGTCCATTTAAACAGTATCAAATTTACATGTCTTTTTTACCCAAAAATTATTGATTTTAGTCTTTTTAACCAATTTTGTGTATTGTAAAACGTCACGTTGAATACATGGAAGGTCAATTAAGTAGAATGGCGATTGCCAATTTCAGGAGGCGAATAAAAATGCATAGACGAAAACTGAAAAGACAAAAAATACTCCGTAAGGCAACCAGCAGATCCAGACGGTTTACATGGAAGACAATGGCGGGACGTAAACTTGGAAGGACGACACACTGATGATCCACTGTAAAAATAATAAAGTCAGTGTTAGATCCCTTCGAGCTTAGGAAGAGTTAGCGCAGTTTTCCTTGCCTCGCATGAACGAGATGAATGGCGTGTTCCTGGCCGATGCACCCTTGATACGAGTAAGATTATATCACAGCATGCATCCAGCTGATTGTCGAAGAAAAGTTGGGAATTGAAGATACGGAAGCGGATCGGGTCAAGTCCATTCCCTTGCTCACCTTTAGTTCAGGGCCTTTAAGCTAAGAATTGTTTTTTTTTTTGGGACCATGGTTTTTTTGGGGACCATGGTTCTACTTTGGGTAAAGATATTGGAAGTAGTTCTAGGTCACCCCATATCTAGTTATTTATTTAATACCTAATCTACCCTCCTAATTAATTTAGGTTATGATTAGTAAAATAATTTAGTTAAAAATAATTAGTGAGATTAAATTAAAAGATGGGTTTATTATTATTTGAGTAAATTATTATGAGTAGAATTTTTGTGAGATTAGAGTTAGAGAAGATGAAGGAGAAAAACATGGAAAATAAAAAAAATTCCAATTCACCCCATTTGAATATTCAAGTGATGAATCTGATTCTTCATCTCCATCCTCTCATAGATAATGTATGTTTAATTGGCAAAAATTCCCCAAAAATGTAAGTTTGGAACTGGATTTTGACCAATTCGGTTAGTTTATATGAAGAACAACTAACCGAACTCATCTGATGGTGTAGTTCGGTTAGTTGTGAGGATGAACAAGTAACCGAACTCATCTGAAGGTGATGTTCGGTTTCCTGGTGAGATGAACAAGTAACCAAACTAATGGGAATAACAGCAAGGTTCGGTGCTTACAGTACTCAAAACAATGGGAATAACAACAAGGTTCGGATACATAAAAAAATTCTTTCTAATTTTTTAAACCCTATAGTTCGGTTACATTGAAATTTTACAATTTCTTTGCGATCGAACATAACTGAACCTTTAAAAAATTAGAAAAGGCTTGAGTTCGGTTACTTGTAAAATTGTGTGGGTAAACGAGCTCAACCTTTAAAAAAAATCAGAAGTTCAAGGCTTGAGTTCGGTTACTTGTAAAATTGTGTAGGTAACCGAACTTAACCTTTAAAATAAATCAGAAGTTCAAGGCTTGAGTTCGGTTACCTGGTAAATTTCTGCAGGTAACCGAACTAAACCTTTAAAAAAAAATCAGAAGTTCAAGGCTTGAGTTGGGTTGGGTTCCTGGTAAATTTGTGCAGGTAACCGAACAATGTCATGTTTTTTGGAACACTAGAGTTTGGTTACAAGACATTTTTCTGCAGATAACCGAACTTAGGAGTTCGGTTACCTGCCATTTTTTGACAGTTCACCGAACCTTCTCCTGGATGTTTTAGCATGTTTTCATTTTAGTTCAACAGTTCAGTTCGGTTATAATGGAAATTTGAAGTGTAGCCGAATTGTGAGTTCGTTTACACTCTAAAATTGTTATCCCACCGAACTACTAGTCAGGAATTCAAAAAAACTAAATATCGCAAACTTCAAAGTATTTTTCAACATAAAATGAAACCAAATAAATATTGCAAACTTTAAAAAACTAAATCCAATCACTCATTTACCATAATAAGATACCAAATAACTCCAATCACTCATTTACCACGACAACTACGAGAAACTTTTCCCTTCTTGCGTCTTGGAGCTCTAGCAATTCCATCGTCACTATGAGTATCCTCTCCACTGCTTTGTTGTTCAACCATATGACTTGTACCTTCACCTTCTTTGTGAGTCCTCTTTGCCGGCATTGGATCAACAGTGGGGGTGCAAAAACATGACTCAAATCACCGTAGAGGTCTTTAGGTTCATTAGTTTTCATCGAGTCTCCACTCTTGATATTTTCCATAAGTTTCTTCAACATTTTAACACTAGCCTTTTTCTATTTAGATAACAAAAGCATAAATAAACGACTATTATTTCTATTTTCAATCAATAGCATAAATAATTGACTTGAAATAAAAGACGAGAGAAATATCTTACCGCCGCATTCCATAACATCAAATCCTCATCACCACATTTATGAGTATTCTTCATAATCCTCTGAGCCTCTTTCTCAACCATCTTCGTTTTCTCTTTCTCAGCACGAGGTTGTTGGACATGGTTTATTACCAAAGGATGAGACCAGTTTTGATACCATTCAATGTAACCTTCTTCACAAGCATCTGGATCATCAGTGATATCCGGTAAATCTTCAACAGGAAACACCTACTCATACATGTTGTTCCAATGGTCCACAGATGGAGTTGGGTCGTATTTGGGAACAAAATTCTGTTCGGTGTTTTTGGTTCCCCGCTTCATCACCTTGAAGTTGAATTTGTCCTCATCTGGGATAGTTTGAATGCAAGAACATTGTATCAATACTCTCCGAGGATTATACATTGTACAACCTCCAGGATGAAACAACGGTCCGTTGTAAGCTGCGAGTGGAGAGAAATCAATAAGCTCAACATCCATATCATCTTGATCTTCATCATAAGCGTATGGATGGAAAACCACATATTGAAGCGTCACATCATCTAATTTCTCCCTCAATCTCAACACCTTCTCTTCCTTCTTCTTGTCCTGCGAGTTCAAAAATTCATATTTACCAGCTGTAGGTTTCCCATAACGCCAGGGATCGTGAGAATGAGACAATTTAAGTTCAGGGAAGTGGTCGTACACCCAAACCTATGAGAAAAACCAAGAAAAGATACAATTATGATTAGTGACAATACACATTAATTCAATTATGGAAAACAAAGGTAAACTTAACGGCGTACCTAAACAAGGGTGTATAACCCTCCAAAGTAGAGACTCTTTAGCCTCGAAGCTTTTCTGAGCTCCTGTTGGGACTAGAAATGATCCTAAAAATTCTAACTGCAAGTGCACAGTGTCGGCAAGCAACACAGGGCAAGCACAGGTCAGTTCAACAGGGACAAGGGGGTGCAAGTGCTATTTTTCTTATTGTAACCAATTTCTAACTGATTACACTAACCAGGGCAGATTACTAATCATGAGACTTTAAACAAGAACAACAAAAGTGACAGTTGAAGCAAGTTCAACACTGACAGTTGAAGCAACAGCAACTGACAGTGAGGCAAGATGAATAATGGACAGTGAGTGTGTGAAACAAGTAAAGATTGTGATGTTAAGACACCACAGTGAACAGTGAAGGTAAAACAAGCGTAAGAAAACAAGAAAACAAAGCTAAACAGTTGAAGATGGAATTGTGGATGACAGGGAAGGTTGATGGCAAACTAGGGTTTAGATTCCACCTCTTAACCTAGACTAAGTCGGATATTCCAATTGCAACTAAATTATCCTCCCAAAGTACTAGCTATCTGATTAGAGCATAACTAGTCTGAGGTTTGGACCATAATCAATTAACATGGGCTGTTGCACTTTCAATCACAGGGGTATCCTAACTACAATGTATGCCTGACATACAATGTGAGAGCAAAGTGATGAGAGGCCAGAATTGTAGTCTCCTACACAGTGGAATTAAGGTTTCATCTTCACCCTAGTGGTGAATTAGAACATGAACAGAAATTACACTAAACCTAAACACTAACAGGACATGAAAGCTAAACAGAAATTAAACATTAAGCTAACAGTGAATTTATACAACTAAGAGCATTAGACTAACAAAACATCAAACAATTAAACACTAAAACATCAAACACTACACAGTGAACAAGAACCCTAATTATGAAATTGGATTAAAATTGAAATTTGAAATTAAAATTAAACCTAAAATAAACCCTAATTGATGGTTACTTGGATGACCCAAGAACATTTTTTTACATCCCTAACACTTCCCTTTTATAGTTTACAAAAAATCCCCAAATTTAAGAAACCCTAAATTTGAAATTAGGGTTTTTTCGATTTTCAAAATCACTCACCAAATTTCCTTGTTTGTTGTTCATTGTCCTTCTTGTCGATGACCCATGCTTTCTTCTGCTCCTCTGCTACGAATTCAGTTCCCATCAACCTAGTTCTCTCATGTCAAAACCCTAACAGTGGGTAGGGTTAATGAAATGGGTGAAATAGGATGATGGGTTTTGTTGTCGGGTGATGGAGATGGTGGTGTTGTCGGGTGTTTGTGGTGGTGGTGGAACTCGAGGTCTGGTGGTGGCAGTGGAGTTGCAGGCGATGGGGAAGAGAGAAACTGGTTTTGGGAAGATGAGAAGGAAGAGATCGATGGGATTAGGATTAGGGGTTGTTTGGTTGGGAATAGGGTATGTGTTTCTATGGTGTGAGGCGGAGACCTTAAGAGTTGATGTACGGCGATGAAAATCCGTTGGACGATCCCATATAGATTGAATCGAACGGCTACGATAAAGAGGGTTTTCACGATTGTTGGATTATGAGATACAACAAAACTGACGGCTTCAGATGGAGTTAGGTATTATAGTGTTTGACAGGATCTTCGGAGTTTGATGCACAATGATGAGGCGACCGTCGGATGATGAGATGGATCCAATCTGACGGCTCTCGTGGAAATGGGTATGTATAATGGAAATGGATTTGGGTAAGGGTTTTGGGCCTTGGGTATTCCAAGCCCATATCTTCTTTAAGAACAATTCTTCCTTCTTCAAGCCCACTTCTAGTTGATCCGGCTCTTGCAAACATCATTCTTCGCTTCCTCCTATCGAGAGTCTTTGCCGTTCCTTTGCTCTTTTCGCTCCGTGAGATAACCAGGATTTATTTAGTACCTAAAAATGCAAAATTAATTAAGAAAATTATTTATTCTTGAAAACAATGAAAATACAGAATATGGGATAAAATGTAGAATTAATGCGCAAAAGATGAGTTAAATGCCAACAAAAAGGGATAAATATATACAATATTTGGCACTCATCAAATACCCCCAAACCTGAATTTTACTTGTCCTCAAGTAAAACAAAACTAAGGAAATCCTAACTATACCACTGTCGCTGGTCTCTCGAGTGCATTTAGCGTATGCACTAAGCCTTTTAAACCACTAAGTGTCCCTAGTGGACGAGTTGAAGTCTCGTGAAGGTTTGCTTAGAACGTACCTACAAAGTTCTAGGTCAAAATATAAGCTCAGATTCCATCAAATGTGACATGTGCAAGACAGTTTAAGCTCACAACAAAATGGAGATGTCAATCTAGCTATCAAAGGCACAATCCTAGCACTGATAACAAATAAAGACATGTGATAAGAGTGTAAAGTGTATCTACACATGTGTAAAGAAAGATCGGATGTTATGACTACTAATCACCAAGAGATAGTTTCTCAGGCTAAGAACCGAGGTCGAAATCTAGCTAGCTGTCCGGACTTTACGAGAATTGTGAATGAGTTAGAGGTATTTCACAATTACTCGCGTTGTACATCAATGGCATACACCCTCCTTGCTTATTACAATGAAACAACAAAATGACTATTTACATGACTCTTATTTACATTGACTACTCTCTTTTATTTTTGGAACAAGAGATGATGGAATACTTGATTTTTTTTGTATTTTTCTGATATTTTTTTCTCTTTTTTTTTTTTTTTTTTAACACTGACTGATACATTTTTGATATATGTACAAAAGGAAACAAAAGATTACATGACACTTTGCAAGAGGTAGCCCTTTTTGATGCACCCAGTTAAATTCGATGGTTGTCTTTCTTAATGTAACCTCCATCTTCTATCCCAACCAACCAAAGAACAAGCTAGTCAAGTTTCGTTCAGTATTCTAAAGTGATTGGCAATCGTAACTTCCTATCCAACACCTTGAAGATCGAGGCCATACATGTATTGGTAGATCGTGCGCGTGCAAATTTCTTATCACAATGTGAATTGTGCTAGAATCAGGGTGCCTAAATATCTAGACTAAGACTCCTAATAAAAATACATATTTGCACAAGAGTCAACATTTCAAGGTAAATGAGCTCCATTTTTTATGATTTTTAATTTTTTATTGAATTTTGATTTTTTTAATTTTTTTTGGAATTTTTCAATTTTTTTTTTTTCAAAAAGAAGAAGGAGTTCGTTTTCAATTATAGCATATTATCATGGTATCTACTCTATACCCCCAAACCTAAACTAAACATTGTCCTCAATGTTTCAAAAAATGGAAAGAATTAAAATGCAACATATGGAAAGGGACATGCTGAGTAGAGTAAAAGGAGAGAGAATACCCGATTTCGGCGAAAGCAGAATTAAAACTCCGTTATTCAAGGCAAAAATCCAACATATTTCAGCCGAGGTCATATTGGATTAGCAAAATATATACAAAAGGAACAAAAGGGTTTTTAAAATTTATCTACTTGATTATATACAAAAAAATTCACCATACACTAACAATCTAAAGAGTTGAGGATCAACCCAAAAGACGAAGTGTAGACATTTCAACAGCTTCACACAATAATAACAGGAAAGAAACGCAAGTGAAACTGTGAAACAAAATGAGCTACCCCCAAACCTGGATTTTACAGAAGATATAGTTTTGAAAACAAAATCGCGCAGTTTCGGGGGTTCATCATGCAAAAGGTCTAGCTCGAAATGAACTGTGCTAGGGACGGGCAAACATGCAATTTCCAACTGTGGTTCCTCAAAGATATTATACTTAGAAGCAAAATAGTCCAAAAGGACTTGGGAAGCACACAGTTCCAAACCTAGGTTGGGCATTCTCAGAAAAATTGGTTTTACAATATTGGTACAAACCAAATCTAGGTTGGGTGGAATGCCAACAGATTGTGACTCATGTAGGAGAATAGGTGCGTCATTATTAATCAAATCAAAATCTCCTAAGTCATCCACACATGTCACATCATGCTCACAATCATCAATCAGATTGGCAAGTTCACACTCAGAATCATCAACATCATCAACAAATTTATTCTCATGCATCGGCAAATCAGGAGAAATATCACAATGTGATCTAGGTAGAGAATCAGACACATCAAATATATTTTCATGCATATTAGTGTCTACAGAAGATTCAACTATTCCTATGTCATGCTCATCTTCACAGAATAATTGTACGAATCCCATGTCAATATCAAAATCATATGAATTACAATGAGTATTAGAAAAAACAACATTCATGAAGGTCGAGGGCGAGAAGCCATATGTTATTGAACCAACAGGTTCCACAATATTTTCATGTTCTTCTAACACATCATCATAATCATCATAATCATCATCATGGTAGCATGCATATTGGTCCGCATTAAGAGTGGTGGTGTCGTTAATCGATTCATGTTCCTCTAAATTAGGTTTATATTCAACATCATTTACATGAATGGGACTAGACACTTCATTAGGGACAACATACATTTCCTCATGAATTTCCTCCTTTTGTCGGTGAAGCAAAATCTGATCTAAATGTGCATGAATTCGTGCTGTAGATCTATCATAATCTTGCTTACAGAGTCTTAAAGCTTCTGTGGTGGAGTCTAAATTCATGGGAGTACAAAATTCTTCATGTTCAAATTGTGGTGAATGGTACATGTATGCATGGTCATTAGGGTCTACAAAATATTGATTGCAACCCTCAAAGGATTGATTATGGTCCCAATGACTACCATTCTCACAATTCATGGGCATTTCATACATTGGATTTTCTCTAGATGGCCTAAAATTATGCAAAATATGACAATGCTCAACAGGGTGGTCTAAACTACCACATGCGGGACATGCATAGATTTCAGGTTGCCTAAGAAAATTAGATGTGACAGATTCCTCATGTGATTGCATTTCTAAAGCTGTGATTCGAGCTTCTATTTGATCCATAAGTGATGATTGTGTGAGTGAGGCACTAGCAAAATGTTCATTTTCACGTTGCGATGAATGATGCATGTATGAATAGGCATTAGGGTTCATGTATTGCGGCTCGGGACTTTGAAAATGTCCATAATAATTCCTATGACTATTGACATCATGGTCCGTGGAAGGTTCATAACGTGGCATATGCCCATAAGCAAGTTCTCTAAGAGTTTTATTTCCATCCCCAGGAGCAGACCAAAATCCAGACATGATTGGCTCAAAAGCTAAGTAACTATGTTACAAAGCTCAGAATTTGGTTTTTAAAGGGTTTGGATTTTTGGGAAAAATTTGGTTTTGGTGGGAGACATTTTTTTTTGGCAAGTTTGGTTTTAATGGGATATTTTAGAAAAAATTTGGTTGTCAAAATGGGAGCAAGTAAACTTTGGTTTTTGAATGGGAGAAAAGTTTTGGTTTTTGAAATTAGGAGCAAAATTTTGGTGCTTTTATTTATTATTTTTTTTTTTTTAAACTTAGCCTAGCATAAATTATCACACCCCACAAAAGAAAATAAAAACAACAATAAATAATTACAAGCCCATAAAAGAAAGAAAAAGAAGAAAAAGAAAAATTATTACAAGCCCAAAATAAAAAATAAAGAAAAACAAAAATTATTACAAGCCCACAAATTAAAAATGGAAGCCCACAGGTTGGGTTCTCTTAATGGGTTTAGGCTTACCTTTGAAGCACAGCCCAGCTGTTCAGTTAGGTTGCAAAAGCCCAGTTGGGCTTTGGATCATCCTAAGCTTTGGCTTTTCTGAGGCCCAGTTGGGCTTTGTTCAACTTGTGCAGCTTACAGCCCAGTTGGGCTTTGGTTCACTTTCTTCACCTTCTGCAGCTTACAGCCCAGTTGGGCTTTGGTTCAGCAAAGCTGCAAGTGCACAGGGTCAGTTGGCCTGGCACCAGGTGCAGCAGCTTTGGTTCAGCAACAGGTGCAACAGCTCACAGGGTTCTTGGCCTGGCACCAGCAGGAGCACCACAGCAGCACAAGAGCATCAGCAGCAGCAACAGATTTTCAACAGCACCACAGCACCACAGCAGATTTCAGGCAGCAGCAGCAGTTCAGTGGCAGACTTAGCAACAACTCAACAGGAGTTACAGCAAGCAAAATCAGCAAGCAAGCATAGGAGTTACAGCAAGCAGAGTTCAGTAACAACCCAAAAGAAAGAAAGAGCAATTGCGCCGCAACCGAGTCCCCGGCAGCGGCGCCAAAAACTTGTTGGGACTAGAAATGATCCTAAAAATTCTAACTGCAAGTGCACAGTGTCGGCAAGCAACACAGGGCAAGCACAGGTCAGTTCCACAGGGACAAGGGGGTGCAAGTGCTATTTTTCTTATTGTAACCAATTTCTAACTGATTACACTAACCAGGGCAGATTACTAATCATGAGACTTTAAACAAGAACAACAAAAGTGACAGTTGAAGCAAGTTCAACACTGACAGTTGAAGCAACAGCAACTGACAGTGAGGCAAGATGAATAATGGACAGTGAGTGTGTGAAACAAGTAAAGATTGTGATGTTAAGACACCACAGTGAGCAGTGAAGGTAAAACAAGTGTAAGAAAACAAGAAAACAAAGCTAAACAGTTGAAGATGGAATTGTGGATGACAGGGAAGGTTGATGGCAAACTAGGGTTTAGATTCCACCTCTTAACCTAGACTAAGTCGGATATTCCAATTGCAACTAAATTATCCTCCCAAAGTACTAGCTATCTGATTAGAGCATAACTAGTCTGAGGTTTGGACCATAATCAATTAACATGGGCTGCTGCACTTTCAATCACAGGGGTATCCTAACTACAATGTATGCCTGACATACAATGTGAGAGCAAAGTGATGAGAGGCCAGAATTGTAGTCTCCTACACAGTGGAATTAAGGTTTCATCTTCACTCTAGTGGTGAATTAGAACATGAACAGAAATTACACTAAACCTAAACACTAACAGGACATGAAAGCTAAACAGAAATTAAACATTAAGCTAACAGTGAATTTATACAACTAAGAGCATTAGACTAACAAAACATCAAACAATTAAACACTAAAACATCAAACACTACACAGTGAACAAGAACCCTAATTATGAAATTGGATTAAAATTGAAATTTGAAATTAAAATTAAACCTAAAATAAACCCTAATTGATGGTTACTTGGATGACCCAAGAACATTTTTTTACATCCCTAACACTTCCCTTTTATAGTTTACAAAAAATCCCCAAATTTAAGAAACCCTAAATTTGAAATTAGGGTTTTTTCGATTTTCAAAATCACTCACCAAATTTCCTTGTTTGTTGTTCATTGTCCTTCTTGTCGATGACCCATGCTTTCTTCTGCTCCTCTGCTACGAATTCAGTTCCCATCAACCTAGTTCTCTCATGTCAAAACCCTAACAGTGGGTAGGGTTAATGAAATGGGTGAAATAGGATGATGGGTTTTGTTGTCGGGTGATGGAGATGGTGGTGTTGTCGGGTGTTTGTGGTGGTGGTGGAACTCGAGGTCTGGTGGTGGCAGTGGAGTTGCAGGCGATGGGGAAGAGAGAAACTGGTTTTGGGAAGATGAGAAGGAAGAGATCGATGGGATTAGGATTAGGGGTTGTTTGGTTGGGAATAGGGTATGTGTTGCTATGGTGTGAGGCGGAGACCTCAAGAGTTGATGTACGGCGATGAAAATCCGTTGGACGATACCATATAGATTGAATCGAACGGCTATGATAAAGAGGGTTTTCACGATTGTTGGATTATGAGATACAACAAAACTGACGGCTTCAGATGGAGTTAGGTATTATAGTGTTTGACAGGATCTTCGGAGTTTGATGCACAATGATGAGGCGACCGTCGGATGATGAGATGGATCCAATCTGACGGCTCTCGTGGAAATGGGTATGTATAATGGAAATGGATTTGGTTAAGGGTTTTGGGCCTTGGGTATACCAAGCCCATATCTTCTTTAAGAACAATTCTTCCTCTTCAATCCCACTTCTAATTGATCCGGCTCTTGCAAACATCAATCTTCGCTTCCTCCTATCGAGAGTCTTTGCCGTTCCTTTGCTCTTTTCGCTCCGTGAGATAACCAGGATTTATTTAGTACCTAAAAATGCAAAATTAATTAAGAAAATTATTTATTCTTGAAAACAATGAAAATACAGAATATGGGATAAAATGTAGAATTAATGCGCAAAAGATGAGTTAAATGCCAACAAAAAGGGATAAATATATACAATATTTGGCACTCATCAGCTCCGCTTGACCCAACGAAAGAACCACAATGCCCCAACAGTAGTTTTTCACCTCACCAAGTGGGTCAAATAGCTGGAGGTAATGGGCGTTTACCGCAGCTGAAGTGTCAGGGAAGAAAATGGTTCCCAATTGGTACAAAAAACAAGCAGTCACATGGTGTGTAAGTTTCTCCTCCGTCATCACTAAATTTCCTCCAAGAACTTTATCTCTAGTCCCTGAGAACTCATCAAACAATGTGTTCAACTTGATATTTTCAACATCTTCTTGTCCATGCAGTCAGCATTGAATGGATTAAGCTCATCGCCTCTCTTAGGCTTTTTTGCAGCTTTTTTAAACTCACATTGTTCCTTTATAGAGTCCCATCCTAGACACTTTTCAACCAACTTTTCAAGAGCTCCAAAAATCATATTAGGATCGTAGCCAGCTCGAACACTTGTTCCAGTAATTGGTAGGCCTGTGATTCTATAACAATCATTTGGAGTTATTGCCATCTCGCCAAAGGGTAGAAGGTAAGTATCCGTCTCTTGATAAGATCTCTCGGAAAACGCAGTAACAGTGACAACATCAAATTTGTGGTGCGCTTTTTCTATCGCTTTCCAAAGTACACAATCATACACCGCATTCTTGAACTCATCACACTCATGCTCTATAGTCTATTTCTTGTTCTTTTGACGTTTTAAAACACGGACAGCCTTATTATGGTCCTACAATAACAAGATCGTATCTTATATAAATATATATATATATATATAGAAATATAACCAAATTAACAAATCTTCATGGATAAGATTCAATACCTTGGTCGCAAAAATCTTGGCAGCCCATGAGTTTTTGTAGCCAATCAATTTCAGCCCTCCATCTCTGGGAGTACCATAGGTTGGGTTCTTCGGCGGCAAGCACAATGCATTTTCAGGAATGTATGCATATCTAGCACAAGGCGGTTTAGGCGTCTTTTGAACTACCTCTTCCCCTACCTCTTCTTTTTCTTCATCATCATCTTCCTCATCCTCATTTCCTTCTTCTTCCTCATCCTCATCTATTCACTGTCATCATCATCCTCATCCTCATTTCCTTCTTCTTCTTCAACTACTTGCTTACCTTCTCTTTGATTTTGTTTTACGCGTTCCACAACCACCTCTTCATGTTCTTGTGCACCCGTTTCTTCCACAATCTCCTCTTCATGTACTGGATCACCTGATTCTTCCATAATATCCTCATACACTTGTTAAATGACATCGTCTCGGTTGACAACGTATTTGGTTCCACGCTTAGAGGCACCTAAGTGTAACCCCCCCCCCCCCTAGGCGGAGGAGTTATCAAATCTTCAGGTAATGGTTGGTTGGATTTATTACCTTTGACACTAATAAAGAAAACAAAATATATTAGGAATAAATCACAAAAAAAGCCAATTTAAACAAATTATTGGTGATTCAGGGTAAGGTTCGGTTACCAGATCATGTTGTGCGAACAAACCGAACTCATAGGTTCGGTTACTTGTAAAATTGTGTAGGTAACCGAACTCAACCTTTAAAAAAAAGCAGATGTTCAAGGCTTGAGTTCGGTTACTTGTAAAATTGTGTAGGTAACCGAACTCAACATTTAAAAAAAAAAATCAGATGTTCGGGGCTTGAGTTCGGTTACTTGTAAAATTGTGCAGGTAACCGAACCTTCTCCTGGATGTTTTAGCATGTTGTCATGTTTTTTGGAACACTAGAGTTCGGTTACATGGAAAATTTGCGAACAAACCGAACTCATAAAAAATTTCTTTCTATGCTATTAACCCTAGAGTTCGGTTGCATGAAAATTTTGCGAAAAAACCGAACTCATAAAAAATTTCTTTTTATGCTATTAACCCTAGAGTTAGGTTACATGGAAATTTTACAATTTCTTTGCGAAACAACCGAACTCTAGAGTTCGGTTACATAATCTGAATCACATATAACCGAACTGTTGTTCGTGTTCTTCAGTTCAGTGAGTTCGGTTAGGAACCTAGGGCAAATACAAAACACGATCTAACCGAACCCAACACTGTAACTACTATTCCAAGCCTATTTTGATGATTTATATTCAATTGAATCAATGAAAAAAAAATTAAAAAAAATGGGATTGTCGAGAAATACCCTCGAATCGGTCCCATGGAAGATTCAGCGTTGTTCTTGCGGCTGTTGCGACGAATTAGTTGCTGCTCCGGTTGGACTTCTTCCTCAATTTCATGTGGTTGATTAGCTAAACGTCCTAATGATGGACCTGTTCTTGGATTTCGCTTGGTTTGCTTTCGACGGGACATTGTTATACTAGATTGATTAATCGACGATGAAAATTTTATGAATCGACGATGAATCGATGATGGAGACGAGTTTCGAATGAAGAAGAAGAATAAGAGAGGAAGAGTTCACGGGTGCGTTTTTTTTCACATTAGGGTTAATATATCACGGTTAGGGTTAGTATTAGGGTTAATGTTAACTAGGTTAAGGGCAAATTAGTAAACTTGCTAAGTAGGATTATTGTTAGGGTATCGCTTATCATTGTAGGGTAGGTGGCCTAATAAGACCATGGTCCCCTAAAAAAAACCATGGTCCCTAAAAAATGGTTCTAAGCTAAAACTATCATCTTGTTTATGTTGGGCTATGCCAATAGGCCCAAAGCTGATGAACAATGGGACCTAGATTGAGAAACCTTTTTCGAGGCATACTGAATTTTTTTGAGCCATACTCATTCATTATCCCATCTAGGGTGGCTTTATAAGGGGTGTCTAAAGGTAGTGCAATTATCTATATATATCCTTAAACAATTTAAATTGCTAGAGTGCTCTTATCCTTGAAAACCTAAAATCAAAAATCAAAATAACCTTTAAACTTAAACATTTTGGACTCCAATTCAATCAAGCAATTAATCAAGCAAAGGAAACATGAATCTAAGTGAGCGATGTTGGAGTGCGAAACCCATCTTGTTTTTGATTTATTTTATTTTGTTTGATCGATAGAATATGATTTCAAAGATGGAATTAGGGTATTCAGAAGATCAGTTCGGCTGATCTTGAAATATCAATTTTGAGCCGAACCTAGTATATGATTTAGAGAAACACTATATTAGGCTAATGCAACTTTGCTAGATTCTGTTCGAATCAACCGAACCTAGCCTTGTTCTTCGTTTTAAATTTTCAGAAGATCAGTTCGGCTGATCTTGGAATATCAATTTTGAGCCGAACCTAGTATTTGATTTAGAGAAACACTATGTTCGGCTGATGCGACTTTGCTAGATTATTTTCGAATCAGCCGAACCTAAACTTGTCAGTTACAGAGTGAAGTTCGGCTGATAACTTGTCAGCCGATCCTCTGTTTGTTGAAAATATACCTAGGTTCGGCTGACAAGTTGTTAGCCGAACTGTTCATTTGTTCAGTACATCTCGTTTTAAAAATTCAATTTTTGACAGATTCAACTTATAAAAAGGATATTCAACCTCGTATAGAAGTCTACCTCTGATTTGAATCACACATTTTGGTCACTTCCGACACGCTCGAACTGAACCGACGATCAAGACCAAATTTGAAACGCTTCCGGCATATAAATTACATTGGAAATCAACGCCGGAAACTCGTACGTCGGCATTCTTATTAACAAAGTCACAACGCCAGTACCTAGCGCCGACGTGGCTGATGATTAACCAACCACGCCGATATTAGACCTTGAAAATAACTAGTTCATATATGTTTTCTCTTTAGGTTCCGGCATGCTTGTTAACTAAACTTCAATGCCGGTACTAAATGTCGGCGTGGTCGATAATTAGCCAACCACGCCCGATATTTGACTTCGAAAATCACTAGTTCCTGTATGTTTTTCTTGAGAACTGGCATGTTAACTTTAATATTTAACCATGCCGGTAACATATTCCTCGAAATATTTTGTGGTAGGTAAAAAGTAACTTCACTGCCGTAGTATTTTTGGTTGAAGACAATACCGGCATTAAAATCAAAATGGGGGATATTATTGGCCGGCATGAATGTAGTATGAATACCATGCCGGTTTATCCTTTGCCCGCATTGTATTCATACTACGACCATTGTTATAGTTTTGAAAGTGGTAGTAAAAGTTCGTTGCTCGGACTTGTAAAGATTTAGAAATAAAAATATATACACAATATTTGTCACAATGGGCGAGAGGTACTGAGACTAGGATTCCGCCAATTTCATTTCTTAAGGTTCAAATAATAATTCTTTTATCAATAATAGCTCGAAAAATATATTAAATATATCGACTCTAATATATTGCCAAGATTGATTCTCAAAATATTAGGTGTAAATGTTGAGCATGGGACATCAAATCATCTAAGCTAAGCATGACCCATCAAATCAAATCACAACTAATTAATTTAAATCATAATTTCAATTAAAATTAATGCAAAAGTCATGAAAAGAATTAAATATAATTACCCAAGTGTGAAATAAGGCTTCCTCCATCGCCCCAGTGTTGGGATTTAGCTTCTCATATTAATCATAATCTCAAAATACATGTATGTCGCTCAAAAGTTGATTAAAATGATAAAAATGAGTTAAACAGTGAGTGTACGACCCACAGAAGGCGTCACAAAAAGAACGATAAGAGACAGGTGCTGCTGATATTTAGACTGCGCTGCGACCCACGGATGTGCGTCTTAGACACTGGTGATAAACGACTGCCCACACGAGTCCGTTCTTCGTGTTCTTGGTGTTCTTCATCAGCAGCAGCAGCAACAACATAGTTTCATCAACTCTTGATCTCTGCTTCTCTGGACCTCCTCTCGACCCCAAACTCTCGACAACCTCTCTGTAGCACATTAGGAACATATTTATACGTAATTGAACCATTGAATCTCCTCCATTAACTCCAAATAATCTTCATTTACTCGGCCATTGAAGAAAAATATTTCGGAATATTTTCTTCCCTGAATTATCTCTATAAGCGTCTGGAGCTGTAAATGGTGAGTAGATTTTCTTTGTTTATCTCAAACACACTTCAGAATATAGCCAAGCCCTGTCCAAACACGAGCAGCACACTTCCAACTCATCAAAACCCCGTGAAATATTTTCCATGCACGCGTCTGCTCTGATTTCATCTGGTGGATTTTCCAGCCAAATTTGATCGCATCCAACACCCATATCCTTCCTTTCTAGCCCAGCAGAAGATACCCAATGAGTTTCAGCCATTGAATCGGCCTGAAACTCCTTCAAAAATCGATTGGCAAATATGCCAGTAAATAACCAAATTTTCCCGCCAATTTTGGAATTTGAATTTGGGAAGAAAACTGGCCTCCCCCTAATCCAGTTCTGGTGTCCCTTTAGCAATTGGGGCTGAAATAGTAATTTTTGGGTGGAAATAGTAATTTTTCTTGGTTCCTCCGGGACATTTCTGTGATGTTTCCAGTGCATTTCTGGGGTGTCTTTAATACTTTATCTTGGGGGTGTAAAACACCACTTTTTGAGCCCATTTCGCCGCAAGGGCTTATTTCTCTAAAACTTCCTACAAAGACATAAAATAACACAATAAGTACAAAAACGGGCACTAACAGTGTATCCAAATGAGATATATTAGACACATAAATGCGTCTATCAAAGACCCCCAAACTTATTATTTGCTAGTCCCGAGCAAATCAAAACTACAAAATAAAATCCTAACTCACTTTCGCAGGCATCGTCGATTGCATTTAGCATATGCAATAAGCCTTTAAACCCCTAGGTGGCCCTAGTGGCCGAGTTATAGTCTCGGGAGGGCTTACCAGAGATATACCCACAAAAACTTTTACTCCATACCCTAGCTATCTACGCAAAACCTTGGAAAGCACTAAAGAACCTCCTTGGTTGGCATACAATTATTGACTCTAAGAGGAAGAACCCTGATGCGAAATTCCAATTGTTGTACACGAGTTTGCACTCAAGCATACTAAAATTCATATAAGTGACAGATCTCTACTAAGATAGTTTCACGATGGACATCATACTCGGAGTCAGACTAATCACATGAAAAGATTAAGAAGATGGAAAAAGAAAAATATAAATGGTTGAAAAGTGAACGGTGTTTCTCATATCTGTCTGAAGGCCTCCGCCAAAATGAACCTATCCTAATGGATTGAGATACTAGTCTGACTAATATCAACACACTGGCATATACAAGGGTACCAGTGGTCGATAACCTAACTCTAGGTCAACACAACTGGCATATACAAGGGTACCAGTGGTCGATTTTATTGAATTTATTCCTTTTGGTCAAATGGTCTGGTCTCAATTTTTTTTTTCAACTTTTTTTTTTCATGGTATCTCAATCACTCTAATTCACCCTAGCATTGGTAACAACTTGAATTGTGAGCCCCACCAAATCACTTAGAAACATATTTAAAAAGAAAAATAAAAACAGAAGTGAAAAGGACTCAACGAGATATGGTGAAACTATCATGTTATTTCTAACACTTGAGCTCTGTGATTTTATGAATAGACTCTTCTAGATGTTTCCATCTAATCAGATTGGTTCCTCAACTCCTACAACCAAAATGCTTCCATCCACTTAGATTGGTTAGTGTCATCCTAAATACGCATAAATTTCTAGGCTCTGGAGTTTATTTATTGCAACTAAAAATTTTCTCCCATACCCCCAAACTTAAATCTAAAATTGTCCTCAATGTTCTAAAGATGAAACTAAAAGCATGAACAAGGAGAAACTGTTACCACTTGAAGCAAAAGAGATAAGGAAGGATATTACCGTGTCGCAAGAATATTGGGTTACCTCCCAAGAAGTGCTAAGTTTAAAGTCTTCATCCAGACTTAGGAAAGGATTAGTCAACTCGAACCATAAAGTAACAGTCGAAATAACTGTGGGTCTTCAAAACGAAAAAGAGCTGACCAAAGGAAACTACAAGAATAACATGCCCTTATCTAGTTTCATGATTAAGATATTTATATCTAATTGTGGTTCAGGTTCAGGTTCTATGAAAGGGTCTAAATAAAATATTTTCCTCGGATGCATTTCCTCATAGGTTGGATCCAAATTATTAGGTCCTAGAGTCTGGAAAAACTCAAATATGATCTTAGAAGCGCACAATAATAACCTAAATAACTGAGGATCCTCTAAGTCAATAAGATTTGACTTAAAAATTTGACCACAATGAGAGTAGTGGTCACTCTTAAGCAAATGTGTCGATTCTAATTTCCTAAAGCATTTAGGTTTAGTCTCACAACTTAATATTCGACACATTTGAAATATAAACGTTCCCACATTTGGAAGAAAACTATTTGGTGGGAAAACAAAGTCAATCTGGGTATCATAGCCTGGGCAAACCACATCAACCAGAGGATGGGTTTCTAACGACTGAACTTCTACCTGGACATCATTAGGTTCGGGAAAACGTGTATGAAGATAATCTTGTAAAATGGTCGAGGCAGAGATATCAAGTCCTAAGTGTGGGGACTTTCTGAGAGTTAAAGGTAAGGCACTAGGAAAGTGATAATCACCCCCAAACTTAGAGTTTTTAGTGTCTCTAGATAGACCTCTAATTATTTCTTGAATTTCCGTATCTTCAGAGTCCTTAAAATATTCAAGAGATTCTTCTAAGTTATTATCAGGTAGTGCATCTTTACTCATCTCTACGGGTCTATCTTCTTCTTCCAAGACTATTGTTTCTAAGTCGCTAGACTCTAAAACAGTATTTTTGAAATGAACCCGTTCCTCTAAACCACTATCGGCTTCGTAATCAAAAGGAAAAACTACATCGTCTAAAACGGTGGTATCCCTAATCAAATCCTCGTCCTTTTGAATAGGTGAATAATCATAAAAATTATTTGGATTTGAACTATAAATAATATAATCACTATACAACTCAATTGGATTACTAGACTCCTGATCACTATGCCTACATATTTCAGATTCTTCATTACTGCTATCCTCATCATCATAGTACGAAAATGATTTAACCTTATCTAAATAAGTAGTGTCTTTTATTCTAACCTCGTCCTCTAAATTAGGCAAATATTCACTATTTACATCAAGGGTAAAATTGGAAACACTATTTTGGAAATTTAGATCTTTTAGAGAAGTTCTATTCTGGGTCTCTAACAAAAGCTTTTGGGCCGACTCACATGAATTCCTGACGTAATCTAGGAAATCAGGTAAAGAAAGTTCACTCATTGCATTATTTTCGTCCATAACTAAGTTATTCATTTCAGCGAACTTACGTGTCGTCTCATCTAACTTACGTGTCGACTCAAGTAAAGAGGAATTAGCAGAATTTTTCTCGTATGAATGATGGTTGTGAGGATAGTGATTGGGCTCACCCTGGTAATAAAACTGATGATGTCCATATTCAAATTCAGGTCGATATTCATTGTATTGGCTTCTATCATACCAGCTTGACATTCTTAATTGCAAGGGAATTCTACACAATCACAAACAAGGCTGACTCGACCAAATCAAACCTATAAAATCTAGCAAACAAAAAGCATGATGGCTCCACTTAGATTGTTTCTAGACCAGCTTTTATCTTTCGAAAGGGAATTCGTTACAATTTAAGCAAACCCCTCTGGAATCAATCCGAGTCAAAGTAAGTTGAATTGAGGCGAGGGAAGCTCAGTGGAGATTTGATACACAAGGCCTCACCGCTATCACAAGGCGGCGCAGTCACGCATTCGACTCACAGAAGCCATCATGAACTTTGGAGTGTGCTTAAAGAGCAACCAATATTTTTCGAACGAGTTTCCTATTAAGCTCGTTACCCTATCGGTTTCGTTCTATTCCAAATTTTAAGCTTGGGTTCGTGTTAGGTTTCGTTTTACTAAGGCGGGCAAGAAGGGAGCGGTGATGAAATCCGAACCCTTATCTTGTATTGGCCAGGCCTTGCCCTAAAAACAGTCCAAATTCGTCCTCAATCAATGAATCACCTTAAGGAATACAGTAAACCCGTTGACAGGAGATTCGCGAGTGTTTCGATGGACTTACCTCCCGTACCAGACGGGGGATGAACCGTTGAAGTCGACTCGGGCCACGACCCCTATGTCATGTACGAACCCGAGGGGCCGAGACGATATAGTAATCGTCGTCCTTCCCTGCACACAGTTTATAATTTTATTTTTTTTTAATAATAATACCCTTCCGTAGAGTTAAAAAAGAATAAAGTCCAATTGTCCAGAATAAAGTCCAAATAAAAAGTCCAAAAATTACAAAAATTATGAAAAATAAAGCCTATTTACAAATCCTAAAAAAAAATTATGCCTTTTTTTTCTTCTCTTTTAGCTTTTAGATTTTAGTTTTAATCTTTTTGTTTGCAAGTCCTTAGTATTCCACTTTGAACCTGTAAATCAAAGACACAAAAAGAAACGTAAAAAGGAATAAATAGTAGTAAAAAAATAATAAAAACCTAAAAATTCTACCTAAGCACAAATCCGCGTCGGCGGCGCCAAAATGATTAGTGATTTAATGGGGGTTGTAGTAGTAGTGGTAAGGATGGTTCGAACTCTAAGACTTGTGAAGGTGAAGAATTTTTAGATTTATAAAAATTATATACAAAAATATTGACAAATTGGTAGAGAGGTATTGGGACTAGGATTCCGCCAAATTCATTTCTTAAGGTTCAAATAATAATTCTTTTATCAATAATAACTCGAAAAATATATTAAATATATCGACTCTAATTTATTGCCAAGATAGATTCTCAAAATATTAGGTGTAAATGTTAAGCATGGGACATCAAATCATCTAAGCTAAGCATGACCCATCAAATCAAATCACAACTAATTAATTTAAATCATAATTTCAATTAAAATTAATGCAAAAGTCATGAAAAGAATTAAATATAATTACCCAAGTGTGAAATAAGGCTTCCTCCATCGCCCCAGTGTTGGGATTTAGCTTCTCATATTAATCATAATCTCAAAATACATGTATGTCGCTCAAAAGTTGATTAAAATGATAAAAATGAGTTAAACAGTGAGTGTACGACCCACAGAAGGCGTCACAAAAAGAACGATAAGAGACAGGTGCTGCTGATATTTAGACTGCGCTGCGACCCACGGATGTGCGTCTTAGACACTGGTGATAAACGACTGCCCACACGAGTCCGTTCTTCGTGTTCTTGGTGTTCTTCATCAGCAGCAGCAGCAACAACATAGTTTCATCAACTCTTGATCTCTGCTTCTCTGGACCTCCTCTCGACCCCAAACTCTCGACAACCTCTCTGTAGCACATTAGGAACATATTTATACGTAATTGAACCATTGAATCTCCTCCATTAACTCCAAATAATCTTCATTTACTCGGCCATTGAAGAAAAATATTTCGGAATATTTTCTTCCCTGAATTATCTCTATACGCGTCTGGAGCTGTAAATGGTGAGTAGATTTTCTTTGTTTATCTCAAACACACTTCCGAATATAGCCAAGCCCCATCCAAACACGAGCAGCACACTTCCAACTCATCAAAACCCCGTGAAATATTTTCCATGCACGCGTCTGCTCTGATTTCATCTGATGGATTTTCCAGCCAAATTTGATCGCATCCAACACCCATATCCTTCCTGTCTAGCCCAACAGAAGATACCCAATGAGTTTCAGCCATTGAATCGGCCTGAAACTCCTTCAAAAATCGATTGACAAATATGCCAGTAAATAACCAAATTTTCCCGCCAATTTTGGAATTTGAATTTGGGAAGAAAACTGGCCTCCCCCTAATCCAGTTCTGGTGTCCCTTTAGCAGTTGGGGCTTAAATAGTAATTTTGGGTGGAAATAGTAATTTTTCTTGGTTCCTCCGGGACATTTCTGTGACGTTTCCAGTGCATTTCTAGGGTGCCTTTAATACTTTATCTTGGGGGTGTAAAACACCAATTTTTTAGCCCATTTCGCCGCAAGGGCTTATTTCTCTAAAATTTCCTACAAAGACATAAAATAACACAATAAGTACAAAAAAACGGGCACTAACAGTATATACAAATGAGATATATTAGACACATAAATACGTCTATCAAATACCCCCAAACTTATTATTTGCTAGTCCCGAGCAAATTTATTCTCGAAAGGAAAATCATTTGAACCCCTAAGTGGCCCTAGTGGCGGAGTGTTGTCTCCGGGGGGTTTACCAGAGGTGTACCCACAAAACCAATACTCCAGACCCTAGCTATCTACGCAGAACCTTGGAAAGCACTAAAGAACCTCCTTGGTTGGTATACAATTATTGACTCTAAGAGGAAGAACCCTGATGCGAAATTCCAATTGATGTACACGAGTTTGCACTCAAGCATACTAAAATTCATATAAGTGACAGAGCTTTAATAAGATAGTTTCACGATGGACATCATACTTGGAGTCAGACTAATCACATGAAAAGATTAAGAAGATGGAAAAAGAAAAATGTAGATGGTTGAAAAGCGAACGGTGTTTCCCATATCTGTCTGAAGGCCTCTGCCAAGATGAACCTAACCTAAATGACTGAGATACCGGTCTGACTAATATTAACACACTGGCATATACAAGGGAACCAGTGGTCAATAACTTAAATCTAGATCAACAAACTGGCAAATACAAGGGAACCAGCAGTTGACTACACATAACAATAACCATTTTTTTTAAACTTAACGGCATGAATAGATCTTTTTTATCCAAGCGCATGCTTCTTGTCAGCAGATTACATGATAGTTCCCACGGGTCCTGCATTCCACACTTGCTTAGGCGACGGAAACAAGGAGAACACACGCATATTGCTATCCAAGTGTTAATACTTATTTCGATTGGTCTAACTGGTCCGGTCTTTTTTTTTTTTTAGTAACTCAGTCACTCTAATTCAACCTAGCAGTGGTAACAACTTGAATCGTGTGCCCCACCTAATCACTTAGAGAAACATAGTTTAAAAAGAAAAAATAAAATAAAAAATAGAAATGAAAAGGACTCAACGAGATATGGTGCAACTATCATGTTATTTCTAACACCAGAGCTCTGTGCATTTATGAATAGACTCTATAAATGTTTCCATCTAATCAGATTGGTTCCTCAACTCCTACAACCAAGATGTTCCCATCCACTTAGATTGGTTAGTGCAAACCTTAATAGGCATAAATTTCTAGGCTCTGGAGTTTAATAATTGCAATTAAAAAGTTTCTCCCATACCCCCAAATTTAAATCTAACATTGTCCTCAATGTTCTAAAGATGAAATTAAAAGCATGAACAAGGAGAAACGGTTACTATTTGAAGCAAAAGAGTTAAAGAAGGATATTACCGTGTTGCATGAGATTGGGTTACCTCCCAAGAAGTGCTAAGTTTAAAGTCTTCAGCCAGACTTAGAAAAGGATTGGTCAACTCGAACCATAAAGTAACAGTCGAAATAACTGTGGGTCTTCAAAACCAAATAGAGTTGACCATAGGAAACTGCAGTGAACCAAGAAAATGGACAAGAATAGCATGCCCTTACCTAGTTTCCTGATTAAGATATTTATATCTAATTGTGGTTCAGGTTCAGGTTCTAAGAAAGGGTCTAAATAAAATATTTTCATTGGTTGCGTTTCTTCATAGGTGGGATCCGAATCATTAGGTCCTAGAGTCTGGAAAAACTCAAATATGATCTTAGAAGCGCACAATAATAACCTAAATAACTGAGGATCCTCTAAGTCAATAAGATTTGACTTAAAAATTTGACCACAATGAGAGTAGTGGTCACTCTTAAGCAAATGTGTCGATTCTAATTTCCTAAAGCATTTAGGTTTAGTCTCACAACTTAATATTCGACACATTTGAAATATAAACGTTCCCACATTTGGAAGAAAACTATTTGGTGGGAAAACAAAGTCAATCTGGGTATCATAGCCTGGGCAAACCACATCAACCAGAGGATGGGTTTCTAACGACTGAACTTCTACCTGGACATCATTAGGTTCGGGAAAACGTGTATGAAGATAATCTTGTAAAATGGTCGAGGCAGAGATATCAAGTCCTAAGTGTGGGAATTTTCTGAGAGTTAAAGGTAAGACACTAGGGAAGGGATAATCACCCCCAAACTTAGAGTTTTCAGTGTCTCTAGATAGACCTCTAATTATTTCTTGAATTTCCGTATCTTCAGAGTCCTTAAAATATTCAAGAGATTCTTCTAAGTTATTATCAGGTAGTGCATCTTTACTCATCTCTACGTGTCTATCTTCTTCTTCCAAGACTATTGTTTCTAAGTCGCTAGACTCTAAAACAGTATTTTCGAAATGAACCCGTTCCTCTAAACCACTATCGGCTTCGTAAACAGGAAATACTACATCGTCCAAAACGAGGGTATCTCTAGTCAAATCCTCGTCCTTTTGAATAGGTGAATAATTATTAAAATTATTTGGATTTAAACTAGAAATAATATTATCATTGTAAAGCTCAATTGGAGTAACAGATTCCTGATCACTATGCCTATATGTGTCAAATTCTTCATCAGCACTATCATCATCATAATCATCATAATAACATGAAAAATGATTGAACCTCATCTAAAAAAGTAGTGTTACCAATTCTAACCTCGGCATCTTGATTATGCAAATAACTATCCTCATTTTCAAGGGTACTATTGGAAACACTATATTGGAAATTAAGACTATCTTGAGCAGTTCTGTTCTGGGCCTCTAATAAAAGCTTTTGAATCGACTCACATGACTTCCTTATGGTATCGTGTATAGAAGTTTCACTCATGGGTGCATTTTGTTTATTCATTTCTAACACAAACCTATTTGTATTCTCAGTTAATTGTTTGAGAGACTCTTCTAGAGGAAGAACAGGTTCAGAAGGATCATAATAGGGACTAGTTTTCAATAGTTTGATTGTATCCTCTAGAGACGAAGAACTAGTACTATAATCTTATTGCTCGTAATACTGATGCATGTGTGGATAGTAATTGGGCTCACCAGGGTATGACCCATATCCTTCCAAAGGATGGCGTTCCCAACCACTATTCCCAACATGGTCATAAAAAGGATGATGTCCATATTCAAATTCAGGTCGATACTCATTGTATTGGCTTCTATCATACCAGTTCGACATTCTTAATTGCAAGGGAATTCTACACAATCACAAACAAGGCTGACTCGACCAAATCAAACCTATAAAATCTAGCAAACAACAAGCATGATGGATCCACTTAGATTGTTTATAGACTTGCTTCTATCTCTCGAAGGGGAATTCGTTACAATTTAAGCAAACCCCTCTGGAATCAATCCGAGTCAAAGTAAGTTGAATTGAGCCGAGGGAAGGTCACTGGAGCTTTGATACCCAAGGCCTCACCGCTATCACAAGGCGGCGCAGTCACGCATTCAACTCACATAAACCATTATGAACTTCAAGGTGTGCTTAAGAAAGTAACCAATATCCTTCGAAATTTTTCCTAATAAGCGCGTTACCCTATCGGTCTCGTTCTAGTCAAGTTTTAAGCTTGGGTTCGCGTTAGGTTTCGTTTTCCTAAGGCGGGCAAGAAGGGAGCGGTGATGAAATCCGAACCCTTATCTTGTATTGGCCAGGCCTTTCCATTTACTAGGAATTTAAAAACAGTCCAAATTCGTCCTCAATCAATGAATCACCTTAAGGAATACAATAACTCGCTTACAGGAGATTCGCGAGTGTTTCGATGGACTTACCTCCTGTACCAGACGGGGGATGAACCGTTGAAGTCGACTCGGGCCACGACTCCTATTTCATGTACGAACCCGAGGGGCCGAGACGATATAGTAATCGTCGTCCTTCCCTGCACACAGTTTATATAATTTTTTTTGTTTAATAATACCCTTCCGTAGGGTTAAAAAAAAATAAAGTCCAATTGTTTAAAGTCCAAAGTCCAAAATAAATAAAAAAATTACAGTTTTCCTCACACACTCTAAAAAAATTAAAAATTAAAAATTAAATCCTAAAATTGTCTTTTTTTCTTCTCTTTTCGCTTTTCGCTTTAAGCTTTTTCCTCTTCAAGTCCTTAGTGCTCCACTTCGAACCTGTAAATCAAAGAAAAAAAAAGACAAAGTAAAAAGGAACAAATAATAATAAAAAAAAATAAACCTAAAAAAATAAAAATAAATCTATATACAAGTCCCCGGCAGCGGCGCCATTTGTTATAGTTTTGAAAGTGGTAGTAAAAGTTCGTTGCTCGGACTTGTAAAGATTTAGAAATAAAAATATATACACAATATTTGTCACAATGGGCGAGAGGTACTGGGACTAGGATTCCGCCAATTTCATTTCTTAAGGTTCAAATAATAATTCTATTATCAATAATAGCTCGAAAAATATATTAAATATATCGACTCTAATTTATTGCCAAGATTGATTCTCAAAATATTAGGTGTAAATGTTAAGCATGGGACATCAAATCATCTAAGCTAAGCATGACCCATCAAATCAAATCACAACTAATTAATTTAAATCATAATTTCAATTAAAATTAATACAAAAGTCATGAAAAGAATTAAATATAATTACCCAAGTGTGAAATAAGGCTTCCTCCATCGCCCCAGTGTTGGGATTTAGCTTCTCATATTAATCATAATACATTTCTGTGACGTTTCCAGTGCATTTCTGGGGTGCCTTTAATACTTTATCTTGGGGGTGTAAAACACCACTTTTTGAGCCCATTTTCGCCGCAAGGGCTTATTTCTCTAAAACTTCCTACAAAGACATAAAATAACACAATAAGTACAAAAACGGGCACTAACAGTATATACAAATGAGATATATTAGACACATAAATGCGTCTATCAGCCATGATGGCACAGAGCTTTTTCATCCATAAAAATGGTGATTTCGAAGAAAAAAACCAAATTTTCAACACATTAGCACCTGTACCTGAGTATTTGGGATGCTTGTATGTTGAGCATGTTTGCTTCTTGGGTCGGTTCTTCACGAAACTCTCCATGCTCATTAAAATCATGATCTAAGGGTGTTGGTTCATCATAGAATTGCAATTGTGAATGGTTGTAATTTTCAGAAATTCAAAATATATTCCTTGTTGTAGTTGAGCTAAAGATTCAGCAGCATTTCTGTCTTCACTATATTCCACTATTTCCACCATTTTCACACAAAAACTTGACTCTCAATATTTTTCCCTCCTTCTACTCTCACCCAAAACTAAATGGAAAATTTGTTGATTGGTCCAAAGCCCATATAGTTATTTATAGTAAGGTCCAACCACAAATTTTTTTTATCCGGAGGTCCAAAATTAATTAAAACATAGAAATGACCATAATACCCACTACTACCAAACTGTGTGTCTTCAATGCTTACAAATTTGAGTACATATCTGGCACATTGCTCACAAATTCGAGTACATATCTGCTAAAAAATTTGAGTACATATATGCCGCACTGCTTACAAATCTGAGTACATATTCGTCGCACTGCTTACAAATTCGAGTATATATCCGCTGCTTACAATTCGAGTACATATCTGATGCACCACTTCCAGGTAAAGTACATATATGTTAGAATCAATTATAAATAAATTAAAAAACGTATTACATCACATATATTGTAGGATCGTACGAATTAATCTATAATATTTCTTCAATACAGTATTAAATCATAGAAGAGAAATAGAAAAACCTACAAATCCACAGTAAACACAGAAAAAGCTACACAAAACTAGCACATATTTCAGTATTGCGCATACGTACTCATGGATCAAACAAAAAAAAGTGACAAAACTCTGAATAAAACAGAATCGAAAGAAGTTTCTATCAGTAAGCCTTATACGTACTGCTTATTCATGAAATAAAAATCAACTGCCTGTAAAAAAGAATTGATGAATCCATGAATAATAAATACAAAACATAACAAAGCACATATTTCAGTATTACATATACATACTCATGGATCGAACCCAAAAAAAAGTGGTAAAACTCCAAATAAAACGGAATCAGAAGAAGTTTATATCAGTACGCATATACGTACCGCGTACTCATGAACAAAATAATCAACTACATGTCAATAAGAAGTGGTGAATCCATGAATATAACCGAATGGAAACACATATTTCAGTATTTCACATACATACTCATGGATCGAACCCAAAAACAGTGGCAAAACTCCAAATAAAATAGAATTATAAGAAGTTTATATCAGTACGCCATATACGTACTGCATATTCCTGAACTAAAAAGTCAACTGTATGTCAAGAAGAAGTGATGAACCCATGAATATAACTGAATCAAATCACATACTTCAGTATTACACATATGTACTAATGGATCAAACCAAAAAACAAAAAATGGCAAAACTCTGAACAAACAGAATCAAAAGAATTTTATATTAGTACACCAAATATTTACTGTCAATTCATACACAAAAACAAACTCTAAACAAACAAAATCAAAAGAATTTTACACAAAAACAAACTCAGTACACCAGATATGTACTGTCAATTCATACACATATTTCAGTATTACCATATGTATTAATGGATCAAACCAAAAAAAGTGGAAAAACACTGAACAAACAGAATCAAAAGAATTTTATATCAGTACACCAGATATGTACTGTCGATTCATACACAAAAACAGACTGTAACGAACCTAAAAACATAAAAATGTCATGAAAATCGATTTCATCTTCATAATACAATCAAAAGAAGAAAAACGAAAAAAATAATCAAAGAAGATGATTAGAAAACATACCTGGAAACACAACCAATCTTCTTGTCGTAAGTCATAACGATGCATCTTCTTCTTCTTCTTCATTCAAAATAAGCTAGGTTTCTGTCAGTACAGGATATACATATTGTTGTTTCATACAAAAAAACAAATCTAAAACAACAAAATGGAACTAGTATGATCAAATCTAATAACGAAATGAACCAAAAACGTGATTACTCATCTAGATCTAGTAAATAATCAAGAAATCAAACATGGAGATCAAAATCTTAATCAAACACAACAATGATTAGATCAAAAAATTTTCTCTAGGTTTTCTTGGAGCAGCAGGTTTCTTAACTTTCACAGCTTTTGGTTTTGGTGCTGGAACAGATTGTTCTTCAGTAGTAGCTTCAGTAGGTTGTGGTGGTGGTGGTGGTGGTGCTGGATCTGCAACCACTTCAGGAACAACGACGTTGGTTTATTCAATTAAAGCCATTGTTAAGAAATTTTTTCCTGAAGGAGGAAGAGAAGAAAATTAGGTTTTGTAGAGAAATGCAGATGAGATGAGAAACTTGGATGAAATCTGATGGATTCGTGGGGGTGGTTTTTTTGGAAAGATTTCTCGTGCTTATAACCTGTTAAAGAAAAGAATTGAATTTATATTCGTATATGAATATTATTTTTCTCCCCTTTATGAAAATTATTCATTTGTGTCTTCCTTATGTTCTTTCATTTCTTTTTTTTTCGCAAATAAATTAAATGAATTTTTCGGATTGACTCTTCGTTTTGGTTCTTCTTGGATCGGTGGATGGAAACATAAAATTTATTTGAGTGGGTTATAAGAAGCTAAAGTAAAATTTCAAATTAAGTTTGTTTTCGATTGTTTTCTTGTTTATTAAATTTGAGGTTTTAAATTTTTATTTTATTTGTTTAGTGATGTAAGATTATAAGTTCTCTAGTATTGTCAATATATTTAATGTTGTAATTTTAATCTAAGTTTAAGTTCCAGAGAAACTTTACTTTACGATTACTTAAGGTTTTTCGCCTCTTAAATATAAACTAATATGCAACTCTTCTCGGTGTTGACAATAAGTGTGAATAAATTCGGGGCGGACTTCAAAAGTGTAGTCGAATTTAGATACCTATTTTTCATATATATATACATATACATATACATTTGTTCTCCCAAATTCAAGTTCTACTCGGTACCCGATCATTGTCCACATAATATTATCCATATAGGTTATTCTTTCATAGAGTTTCATTGGGAAGAGATAAACTGTTAATTTTAATATATTTTTGTGTAAAACATATATAAATATAGAATTATAAGAAGTAAATATTTATCTAAAAATATTTCCGAATATTCAAAAGATTTCACTATTGTGATACATCAGTGTGCAAGATCTTACACGGTGACCAAAAGACACAAGATCTCACATGGTAACCAAAAGATACGAGACCCTCGAGAAGATAATAAACTCAATATGACTTTGGAACAACTTTGATGAGTAGTATGATTATTTTAATGCAATAATTTAGGTTCTTTCTAGAACTCCATTTAGGTGTTAACACGAATTCAACAAAAGTTTGACCCATAAGCATTGAAAAACAGTAATCCAACAACACAAGAGATTACCGCCTCTTGGGCCAAATTTAAAGCAAAATTAAAACTAAGAAAAAAAACAGCTAACCAAATTCATAAAACTATATCCCATAATTGGTTCATCACTGCTTGAAACAAGAAATCATGACACCATACTGATTGACATTCTTACGCATCCTACAGTCCGCCTTGAAGGTCTCCTGCAGTCCTCCTTGACATTCTTAGCACTTGGGTTGACAACCGCATATTGAAGACGAGGCAAGAACTTCGAATCATATATTTCGACTTCAATATCGAAAAATCAACTGCAACATCTGAAGAATAAAACGGCTATGCATGAGAGGCAAGTCATCGAGTTAGATATAGTTTGTTGAAGCTTTCTTATCTTTAGGAGATTGAATAAGTCATTAGACTGAGTCAGTTTGTTGGCATCATTTTAGGAGTCAGTTTCGTTTGTGTTAGTTGTGCTTTCATGATCTATTTAAATGATCATTGTACGTCAGTTCAATAAGATATAAGAAATCTTCAGTACAGACTAGTGATCTTGTCTCTGATATACCAACAAGTGGTATCAGAGCCTGATACGAGCCTGGTGAGAGAGAGGAAGAAGATGGGTGATAGAGATTCATTGTTAAGCATTCCGAAATTCGATGGAGACTACGAGTACTGGGCCATGTTGATGGAAAATTTGCTCAAGTCTAAGGAGTGGTGGGATCTAATTGAAACTGGGATCATAAGACCAGAGAGGAACGTGATTCTGACTGGTGTACAGAGAACTGAGTTAGCAGAGGCAACGCTAAAAGATCTCAAGGTGAAGAATTACTTGTTTGCATCAATAGACAAGTCGATTCTTAAGACAATCATGAAGAAGGACACGGCCAAGGATCTATGGGATTCAATGAAGCAGAAGTACCAAGGGAACCAGAGAGTTCAAAGTGCACAGTTACAAAGATTGAGACGCAACTTTGAAGTTTTGGAGATGAAGGAAGGAGAAGCTATAGCAGATTACTTCTCGAGAGTCATGCTAGTGGTGAACGACATGCGTAACCTAGGAGAAGAGATGACTGACTCCAAGGTGGTGGAGAAGATCTTGAGGACGCTTGTTGAAAGATTCACATACGTCGTGTGTGCGATCGAGGAATCCAACGACATAAAGGATCTTACGGTTGATGGACTGCAGAGCTCTCTGATGGTGCATGAGCAGAAACTGATCAGACATGTAGGGGAAGAACATGCTCTGAAGATAGAAGGAAGATGGAAATCTGATGGAGGTAGAGGTCAAGGAAGTTCAAACATGAGAGGTCGAGGAGGTTATCAAGGTAGAGGAAGAGGGAGATCAAATTTCAATAAGGAGTCAATTGAGTGCTACAAATGCCACAAGAAGGGCCACTACAAGTTCGAATGTCCAGACTGGGATAAGAATGCCAATTATGCAGAGCTCGAAGAGGATGTGTTACTTATGGCACATGTGGAGACAGTTCAAGAAGAAGAAGAACATATATGGTTTCTTGACTCTGGTTGCAGTAATCACATGTGTGGAAATAGGAGTTGGTTTGGTGATTTTGACAGTAGCTTCCATACGAATGTGAAGTTAGGAGATGACAGAAGAATGAAAGTTGAGGGAAGAGGGAGTCTCAGTCTGAGAATTGATGGAGTTGCACAGACCATTACCTCAGTCTACTTTGTGCCGGGACTTAAAAATAACCTACTGAGTGTGGGACAACTGCAACAAAAGGGGCTGAGAATCATCATTGAGAATGACGTCTGTGAAATATGGCACAAGCAACAGATGAGATTGTTGATGCATTCAACGATGAGCAAAAATCGTATGTTCATCATCGTGGCAAAGATGAAGCAAATTGACGATGAAGTAAAATGCTTACAAGTCACAGAAAGAAAGACAGAAGAGTTGTGGCACAAAAGACTTGGACATCTTAGTCACAAGGGAATGCAAGAGCTGGCTGAGAAGAATATGGTGCTGGGAATCCCATCTTTAAAAATCAGTGGAGAAAAGAACTTGTGTGATACGTGCATGAAGGGAAAACAAAACCGAGAAAATATACCAAAGAAAAGTTTGTGGAAGTCAGATCGTGTGCTGCAACTTATTCACACAGACATCTGTGGACCCATTACGCCAGTATCATCAAGCGGAAAAAGGTACATGATAAATTTTATTGATGACTACAGTCGAAAATGTTGGTCTTACTTTCTTGTCGAGAAGTCAGAAGCTTACAGACTTTCAAAGAGTTTAAAGCGGCTGTGGAGAGAGAACTTGGACAAGCATTGGTATGTTTAAGGTCAGATCGAGGAGGAGAGTATAACTCTAAGGAGTTTGAAACTTACTGCAAGAAAAGAAGGAATCAAGAGACAACTAACAACTGCATACACACCACACCAAAATGGCATAGCAGAAAGGAAAAACAGAACAGTCATGAACATGACAAGGTGTATGCTTGTAGGTATGTCGGTACCAAGGAAGTTCTGGGCTGAAGCAGCTCAGTATGCTGTTCATATTCTGAACAGGAGTCCATCAAATGCACTAGGAGATGTGACACCAGAAGAACGATGGAGCGGTCACAAACCTTCAGTCGCTCACATCAGAACCTTCGGCTGCATTGTTTATGCAATGGTACCTTATGAGAGAAGGACCAAGTTAGATGAAAAAGGCATAAAATGTATCCTGCTGGGAGTAAGCAAGGAGTCAAAGGGTTATCGTCTCTACAATCCAGAGACACAGAAAGTTATAATAAGCAAAGATGTGAAGTTTGATGAAGATCATGGATGGGAATGGGAGGAGAATCAACAAGAGAATGGCTACGTATGGGAGAAACTAATGACTGAATCAGATGATGAAGAAGGTGAAACAAAAGCTACCCCACCTGAAGAGGAAGTGAATACTGAGACAGAGGTTTCAGATACGCTTAGACAAGAAGAAGAAAGTGAGCCTGAGCTAGGAGACACAAGTGGAACAGCTCAGAGAGATTCTAGTAGAAGAAGAAAGCAAGTCCCTGTTTGGATGAAGGATTATGTGGGGCTCTTTGTCGAGGAAGATGAGGAAGAATACGTTATGGTAGCCCACCCAGAGGATGAATACGTTATAGTAGCTCACCCGGAAGATCCTGAGAGCTTCAGAGAAGCAGTTCAAGACAAAAGATGGAGAGAAGCGATGGAAACAGAGATAAAATCCATCGAAGAAAATGACACATGGGAGTTGGTAGAACTACCTATGGGAGCCAAAGTGATTGGAGTAAAGTGGATCTTCAAGACGAAGTACAATGAAAAAGGAGAAGTAGACAAGCTTAAAGCAAGATTGGTGGCCAAAGGATATCATCAAAGACAAGGTATTGATTTCATGAAGTGTTCGCACCAGTTGCGAGGTGGGACACGATACGTGTTATCTTGGCCATAGCAGCTCGAAGAGGTTGGGAGATGTTCCAGTTAGACGTAAAAAGTGCTTTCCTGCACGGTGAGTTAAGTGAAGACGTCTATGTAGATCAACCAGAAGGATTTAAAGATCAACAGGACACAAGGAAGGTCTTCAAGCTAAGGAAGGCTCTTTACGGCTTGAAACAAGCCCCTAGGGCCTGGTACACTCGCATTGAAGGCTATTTCTCAAGAGAGGGCTTTGAGAAGTGTTATTGTGAGCACACCCTGTTTGTGAAGCGGAATGGAGCAGAGATCTTGATAGTAAGCCTGTACGTTGATGATCTGATATACACTGGTAACTCAGTCACATTACGTGAAAGGTTCAAGGCGTCGATGATGGAGGAGTTCTCAATGACAGACCTTGGAAGAATGAGATACTTCCTAGGAGTTGAGGTGATTCAAGATCAAGAAGGAATCTTCATCAATCAACACAAACATGCTTTGGATGTCTTAAAAAGATTTGGAATGGAGAGCTGTAATCCAGTGATGAATCCATTGGTTCCAGACAGAAACTATCTAGGAAGGTGAAGGTGCTGCAGTTGATCCAACAATTATTGTTCAAGCAGCTCATTGGGGTCTCAGGTACCTCCTGTTACCAGACCTGACTTAACCTTTCATAAATCTTGTGAGTAGATACATTGAAGAACCGAAGGAGAATATGTTCGGCTAAGCGAATCCTGAGGTATGTGCAAGGCACAAGAGAGTAGGAATTCAGTACAAGAAAGGAGGAGAAGATAAACTGATTGGCTATACAGACAGTGATTATGCGGGAGATGTAGACGATAGAAGAAGCACATCTGGCTATGTCTTCATGCTGAGTGGCGGAGCTGTCTCGTGGGCGTCAAAGAAACAGCCCATAGTAACCTTGTCAACAACTGAGGCTGAGTTTGTGGCTGCTGCGTATGGAGCTTGTCAGGGAGTATGGCTCAGGAACATTTTAGAAGAGATTGGAGTTAAACAAGCTGAAGGGACTGTAATGTTCTGTGACAACAGCTCAACCATCAAGCTGTCAAAGAACCTGGTGCTACATGGAAGGAGCAAGCATATACATGTCAGGTATCACTTCCTACGCGAGCTAGTGAATGATGGGATTATTCAACTTGAGTATTGTCCGACATTGGAGCAGCTCTCGGATTTCATGACCAAAGCAGTAAAACGAGACACATTTGAGAAACAAAGGAAGAGCCTGGGAATTGAAACTAAAGAAGGTTAAACTGGAAGGGAGGAGTTCCAGTTTAGGGGAAGAAATGAAGAATAAAACGGCTATGCATGAGAGGCAAGTCATCGAGTTAGATATAGTTTGTTGAAGCTTTCTTATCTTTAGGAGATTGAATAAGTCATTAGACTGAGTCAGTTTGTTGGCATCATTTTAGGAGTCAGTTTCGTTTGTGTTAGTTGTGCTTTCATGATCTATTTAAATGATCATTGTACGTCAGTTCAATAAGATATAAGAAATCTTCAGTACAGACTAGTGATCTTGTCTCTGATATACCAACAACATCTATGCATAGCTGTATGACACAACCATCTCTCCTTGTAGGGTTTCAGTGACTTCGATCACTTTGTCGATGTAACTATTGATATAATGTTTTTCGTTGAAACATTATTTTTGCCCCCTTGTAAGATACATTCGTTGATCCATTTGATGCAACTGAGTGTTCTCCTTCAATAGTAAACGCTTAGATCTAGAGATTTGCGAAAATGAGGTAGAAGGCGAAACGAATTTGATGGATGACTAAAGGAAAATAAAAAATACACTAATGATGGTATCATCACTGACACACCCGTTAGTGTTTAGTAAGAAACTAAAGGGATCTACCGTAATAGGACTATACTGGTATAAAGCTCCTCTGTCACTCTTGATGAGGATCATCAGTTTCCTAGCCTTACTATTCTTAATCCTTCTCCTCCTAACGGTTTTTGTTGTTATGTAAACGCTGGGACAATTGTAAAGCCGCTTAAACACGTGAAACCTTATATATCTTACATGATTTTTGTTAGCCTTGGGTTCTTCGTTACTATGTTTGTGATCCTATGTTTCTAAGTGGGTTAACTTACTCATGTGCTTTGAAAGATTTCGTATCTCTAAAGGATACACGAATCTATGATAATTTGCAAATCGTTACTATTAATATATCAAAGTTTTCGCGGCTACTTGAATGGCATGGGTAGGGCTCATCGGCTCCATTATATTCATGCACATCATTCCCTTCATCAGATGGTTACGTAGGTATCTTAGAATGGGAGATGGAAAAAATCTAATGGAAAGGTTTCAACATTTATTCTACTTTTAACAAATCAAGTTTTTAAATTACAAAAAAACTTCTTTTAATTATCAGGTCAATCATTTTTGAGAATATTAATCATCTACAATGGAATCTTTGAAATTGACCGATAACCTAGCAACAAGTTGGACACTGAACCCTTTTTAAATATCTACACCTAATCTATGAAAAATAAACTACCTACCTTATCTGTGGCATCATAACTAACAATATAACTTTTTTAATCTTTTTAGAAAACTAATAGTGTCTTCACCCAGTTCCCAAGGGTAGTGAACGCCAAAGTACCAAAAATCATATTTGTGGGAATGCATTTGTAGAGATACTTTATACGTTTACGAAGGACTGCGTTGGATAATATACGACTAGGCGTAAAAGCACGGGTATTGCCACCAATGAAGAGTGAGCGAGACCCCGTGATATCAAAACAAACATCCTGACCGTTCTTCCAGTTGTATACCAAAACATCTGCAGGTCGTAATGCACTCTCATTATCGGAGAAAAAACCAAAAGAAACCTCTTTCCTGGACGAACCTCCAGCTTTGTAGCATATATATCAGTAATAACATCTCCAACAAGATCCTAGCGGAACTTGAGCCCAATATCACTTACGCAGTGTAGAGCGTGATCCCTGAAGATATCCATCTCCCCGTTGCAACTGGGGAAAGGGCTACCAATGTCAAATAACAGGATACCGAGCCTATAAAAAAGTATGAAGCTAAATTTTATAGACCCAATGATTTGGTTTAGCCCAGCAATAGGCACGGCTAGTAGATAATATTATGCATGTTCAATTTTGTTGCATCGCAACAAGGTGGAGTCATGGTCTTTCGTTGTGAACTTCTTAGGCAGCTATTTCATAACAACGTCGAAGTAAAATAGTACTAAAGTTTCCGTGGGATTAGGGGCAATTTCGTCCATGCTAAATCTAGAAGCTGGCAAACCACACACCAAGCATGTAACTATGTAGAACTTGATGGTAAGCAAAAGATGACAGAAGAATCGAGGATGTTCTATTGTACAGATTTAGTCTGAATGAAGGAGGCAAGATAATAATGGTGTCTCGCATCAGATATTGTATATATTCCCAAGCTTCCGCACCTGATGCGTAATTAAGGAAGAAAGACGTTATTGCAAGGGTCCATAAACAGTACCATCCCCGATTATTTTCTTAAGTGTTGAGACAGATGAAGATCAAAATGAGACTTAGCTTGTTGAAGAGCTGTAAGAGTTGTAGTGCGCATGGTGAAATACATCCAGGATCGACCCTGAGATTTTTCTGCCTAGAAACAAGAGTAAAATTGTTGCCCATATCACAATTATAAAAGCATTGCCAAGTCCACCCGGCGTATCCATATGGGTTGTATAATGTTACAATAATCCCGTTTTTGAATCTATCCAAGTTCTCGAGTTCAATTAGAAATTCTGAATGTCAAAGTGAAACTCGGCATATTGCAACGACCAAAATATAACTCATGATTTCAAAATCAACCGCTAGTACGCACTACTGGGATCATAAGCGATAATTCATATTATGAATAAGTGTTAATGGAAAAAGTTATGACATATTTCTTAATAATCAATCCGGTAATAAGAAACATCAAAAGAGAGACACCAAAACTCTATTGTATAAAAAATAGCAACAAGCCAACAAACCCTTTTTTGTATTACATTTATAGCGCCAGAGGAATGTTAAGGGACTAATTTCATCAAAAGCTTCTGTTCATTGCCATTGATGCCAACTACAAAGCCACGAAACTAAAACAACTTTCAGCACTGAAAGATTATACTATGAAATCATAATTCTTCACGGACAGCCAAAAAAAAATTGCCATGTCTCTAGCCTCTCTTTTATTTGGTACCGCGTTATATTGACCGGAAAGTAGATCATATCATCATAGTGCCCGCGATTCAAATGTGGAGTGTTAATTTTTCTATCATTATATTATACTGTGCCCCCCAAGTCTCTTGGGATTATGTTTTTTTTTTTAATTTATTTGTAATCATGATTTAAACCTTCGGTTTTGTTTTTAACACAAATCCACCCTCAACAAAAAACTTTTTGTGCTGCTCCTGTTCCGTGCTCCCCAAAAGTCAACATTCATTGACCTTCCCTAGGGCCGACCCTGAGTATAGTCGGGACACACCAACACAGTTACGAAGAGTAACTGTTCACTCTGTGGGTCAATCATTAGAGAAAAAACAAATAAACTTAAAGGTAATCTCTTTAGATTTTTTTTCCCTCCGAAGCAAAAAGGTAATCTTTACGCATTTCATCTAAGTCAGTAATAATTTTGTGTGTGGTAAAATTATCAAGTCAGTGTTATGAGAAAGTTAATGTATGTTTATGTATTAGCAAGTGTTGTCGAAGTAAGAAAATTGTAATGAAGTCAGAGCGGTCAAGATATGTAATCATTATTTTGTTATACTGCTCCTACGTATATGAAGGTGTAGGGGTGTGTTTTGTTAATGTGATTTTTTCTTCTTCGTTTCATCTCCGCATTTTAGCATATTTAATAATATGATTTCAGGTAAATTTCCTTTGCTATGGTTAAAAGATGAACAAAGATCTGTTGCTAGAATTTCTGACCTCATCGAAAAATATTTAGATCAATAGAAACTTTTGAATTTGATTTTTGTTTTTTTCGACCCACTTCTCTCTATTTTTGCAGGGAATAAAATAATTTTGGCCCCAATTTTGCACCCCTTTCTGTCGCAGGTTCCGTTATCTATGTTTTTCTTAAATCTCTTTCTCTCTCGCGAGATCTTTTGCTTCTTTCTTGAATGAACCATTCTCCATTTGTATTTGGTTGTGATACTGAGAATCATAAAAAAGAAAAAAACTTAAACAAAACCTAATTCTCCAATAAGGGTGGTTCTCCCAGGAGCTGTGGTGGCTATTGTTGCTAACCAAGCAATCTCGCTTAAATTTATTTTGGTTAAATGACACATGAAAAAAATTTGTTGGGTGCAATAATCAAAAACAAAGAAAAATCAAATAAGCAAAAGTTATTGATACTTAGCTCCTTTATAATGGAAGTGATTGCTTTGACGAAACGAACAAGCTCCCCGTATCTCCGCAACAGCAACAAGGCAAAACTTTGGAAAATAGAGTGAGTCACGTGTTCAACACGCTGTCCTTAAGACATTAGCGCCCGGCTACACTCAAGAGTGATGCTATAGCCCTCACAGGACGGATATCTCCAGGATAAAATACCCTAATACACCTACTACTAGCATATGTAGTAGATGCTCAACTTGAGCTTGACAACTCCGAAAAAACCGTTAAGGAAAATCGCGAATGCTTAAAAAACGCAAAATATTTTCCCTTAGGGGTCCCTCTAAAATATAGAGCAACCCCTTTCCCATGATTTTACAAAAGTAGTGAATTTCTTTATATAATGGAATAAAACAATTTAAGAAGAGGAATTGCCCGATGTGGGACTAAAAAGCTTATATAGTCTCTTAAAACAACTAAAAAGTGGAAACTCCACAATGTGGGACTAATAAGTTTTTCATTCACAAATAAAACAATAAATTAATTTTATTTAGTTAAACACATTAAAATAATAATTAATCAATATGTTCCAACAATCCCCCACATGAATGAAAACCTCAATAAAACATGAAAAACACAGATAAATCTTGGTAAGTCAACACCCAATCTCCATGATCCGGCTTGATCGAACAGACATATGGAACGTATGTGTGTTGAAATCATACTAGTCATTTCAATGTCCTCTCCTTCACACAAAAATGTGTTGACCCTAGGGTCATACTATGGATTGCAAAAATCATATAGTATAGAGAGCTTTCATCTTTAGCTCCTCACAAGTGAGACTAAAGGTTCCTTTCACGAAAGTGAAAAAGCATGAACCAGTGAACACTTAGTGACCCTTAGGTACTAAGTTCCAGTAATACCAAAACCATCAAAAGCGAAAATCATATAAAAAATGCAGGAAATACCATTTTAGGCAGAGGTGTCCATGAGGTCCTGAACCTTTGCTTAGTGAGATATTACCGGAATTACTTGCTAGAGACAGTGAACTATGTCTTGAACTCCTAGCGTTTTATGTAATTCGCGATAACAATCACGGATGATATCTCCAAGGTTGCTGCCAAGCTCGTGCCGTTTTGTCCGTTTTGGCCCTGGACGTATCCTGTTTCTCAGAATGCTCTAGAGAATCAGCTCATATTCTCACAGGAAGCGACCCACTTCCTCATTCAGATAGGTGAGTTTCCATAAAGAGTGTTACTGCTACACCCCACTTCAATCTTAAATTGAAACTATAGAACTCATTAAGACTTATTAAAAAGTCATCCTCCACATGCAGTCACACTATCACGTCTACACCATAGGGAAGGGACAGAGAATGAAAATCTCTGATAGTGTTTACCTTTACCCACCACAAATTAGTTGTCTCATTCGAAACCTTGATCATGGGATCTCCAGTCAGCAAGGTTGAGTATCCTTCATGGCAAGTTTAATATATGAGCTTAAGCCCCAACCCCCTCGATGCATTTTTAACTATCTCTTTGTACAAACCTTTCGTCAAAGTTGCGCGATATTCTCCTTGGACTTTATCCAATCAATGGAAATAACGCCGATTGAGATTAGTTATTTCTTAGCTTTAACTATTATAGCTTGGCTAACACAATGTATAGATATAGCTGGCACAGGCCTATGCCAAAGAGGAATGTCTTCTAAAAAGCATCTTAGGCACTCGGCCCCCTCTCATGCTTTATCTAACGCAATACTCTCAGATTCCATAATGAATTGAGCGATATGTTTGTTTGGAAATCTTCCAACAACAAACCCACATGTTAGAGTGAAACCATATCCACTCGTAGACTTAGACTCCTCTGAGTCAACTATCCAGTTTGCATCATAAAGTCCCAAGGACAACAAGATACCTTTCATAAATCAAAAGAGTATTTTAGGTACCATAATACTCTACTCAGTGCATCTGAATTCTCTTGCTCTGGACTACAATTATATCCACTTAACTTACTCAATATAGGCAATGTCTGGACTCTTACAGTTCATTAAATTCATCAGACATCCTATAACTTTTGAGTATTCAAGTTAAGATACTCCACTACCCTTATTTTTCTTGAGACTACAAGAATAATCGTACGAAGTACAAGCAGGTTTACAATCAGACTGATTGTATCTCTTAAGCACAACTCAACATAATGAGAACGACTAAGACTTATAAATGTTTGATTATCTTCTAATCCTCATCCCTAAGATTACATCAAAAGGGCCCAAGTCTTTCAAGTCAATGTTCTCATTCAGTGCATGTTTTTAGTGGAATTGATCACATCTATGTTTGTATCAAGCATATCATCAACATACAAGCATACAATTACACAGACATCCTTAACAAGTTACTTGTAACATACTTGTCAGATTCATTAATTTAAATCCACTATCCATTATCACATGATTAAATTTTCCATGTCACTGTTTACGTGCTTATTTGAAAACCACAAAGATTTTTCAAATTACAAACTTTGTATTCACAACCTTTCACTACAAAGTCTTCAGGTTGATCTATGTAAATTTCTTTACCTAATTCACGGTTTTAGAAAAAGCTGTCTTAACATCCATCTGATGTATCTCTACGTTCTTTATGGCAGCAATAACAATTAGTATCTCAACGGAAGTAATTTCCGTCACAATTGAATTAGAATCAAGGAAATCTACACCTTTTTAGTTTATAGCCTTTAGCTACCAACTTAGCTTAATATTTTTCCACAGTTTCATCTACCTATCGTTTCCTCTTAAAGACTCATTTACATCCCATGGTCTTACAACCTGGAGGTAAACTAGAAGCTCCCAAGTCTGGTTCCAACGGACTGAGTCCATTTCACTAAATGAAGCTTCTTACCAGAATGGGGTTTCAGTAGATATCAAGGCTTCTTTACAAGTCTGTGGCTCAGACTAAGCTAGGCATGTTATGAAGTCGGTTTCATAAGAAGTCTCAAGTCTAATTATTTTACTTCTCTTAGGCTCAACATCAACTTCATCTTCCTTTAAAATAAGTTCTGACTATTTGAAATAAATCTAGGGGATCAACAACACATCTCTAATGAGGTACAGGTTTAGAATAAACATGTTCAAAGAACTCAGCATCCCTAGATTCCGTAATAATATTCACACCAATGTCAGAAAAAATCAGAACACACAACCAAAAATCTATTTGTAGAAGTATACTCAATATACCCTATACGAAAACACAATCAACATTTTTGGTTTCAATCTAGTTCTTTTAGGAAGAGGAATTACAATCTTAGTCAAACGCCCCCACACTTTGACACATTCATAAGAAGGTCATCTACCGTTCCATAAACCATATGGAGTTTCATCTGATTCTTAAAAGGGTACTTTATTCAGGATATACTAGTTAAGAGGACTGCCTCCCCCCACAAGGCCGCAGGTAATCCTGAACTAATCAACATGGAAATTATCATCTCCTTAAGGATACGGTTGTTATGTTCAAGGCTTCTAATTGGTTTCCAACTTCAAGTTTATACATCTTAAGGCTTCTAAGGCGTCATCCTTATCCTAAGCAAGTATACAAGATAGTACCTCGTACAATCATCTACGGAAGTTATAACCATCTTTTACCACAGTGGTTTTGGGTTGAACTCATGTCAACTAGGCCTAACTGAATTAATTCTAAAGGCTTAGAATTACTCTGAACATTTGTGCTAAAAGATTTTATAGCATATTTTGATTCTTCACAGATTTCACTTTTGTGTTCAAAATCCAAACTAAATTTGGGTACGAAGCCTATGCTAGCCAGTTAAGCATTGACTTATAAGTTTACGGTTCCAAGTCTACCACGTAAAACAATCAATCACACAAAGATATCACAAGAATCAACTACGTTCACATCATCAGTTTTTCCGTTAAGCTTATATAGACCCAAAGTCCTATAACTCTTGCTTAAAAAATCACTGCCTAGTTACAACAAGTTTTCCAGATTCAATTAAGATCTTAAATATTTTTCCATCTACAACAGAACAAGATACAAGATTTTCGCATATGCTCGGAACATGAAAACTTCATTCAATGTGAGAATATTACAGATATGAGCTTCTGCTCGACCTTTTCCTTTTATGCAACCTCTATTGCATATGAGTTACTCAATAAGAGTTTCTCGACATCCCCTATCCTATGATAGGAGGTGAACAGGTCTCTGTTTCAACAAACATTCTTGGTGGCTCCAGAGTCCACCTACTGGTCTCTCACATTGGTTATTAAAATAACTTCCGACATCATGCCACCAAACTCGTTCTAGTTTGTTTCAACTAAATTAGCATTAACTTTCTACTTATTAAGGTTTTTATGTTGTCTACAATTTACTGCCGCGTGGCCAGGAATTTTACAAACATAACACTCACCCTTAACTAAAGTAATTCCGGATTCAGGTTTACGAAATATACCTTTATCATGAAGACCATGCTTAGAGTTGCGTTCGATGTTCTCACCTTTGCCATCTTTGGAAGATTTGTTTCCAACCACATGCGGCTATTAGCCATGTCCCTCGGAGATGACACCTTTATTCACAAATCACAATTCCAAATCAGAAAGTAAAATATGAGTTTTGAAGATAACATCTATATATACAAACTTCGTTTGAATCAGCGTTTCAAAAAACTCATGGTTACCCCACAAAAATTAATTTAGTTAACAACAATTTTCTGCTCGTCAGAATTTTTCAGAAACGTTTTTCTGTTTTGTAAAATATCAAAAAAATACTTTTACAACTCCAAAAATTCTGAAATTTTACGCGGGTAACTATCAGATGTCTACTACGTTGTGTCAAAAGGGTTCATCGAAATTCCTTCTAGATTAAAAGATAAAATTGAAACTCTACAGCTGACCAGAAATTCGTTTTTGTTTTTCACTCCACAATTAACATCCATGATTCACAAACCAATCAATCGTTTTCGATTATTACAAATACTAATGTCTTAAGATTGTTGGGTGCAATAATCAAAAACAAAGAAAAATCAAATAAGCAAAAGTTATTGATACTTAGCTCCTTTATAATGGAAGTGATTGCTTTGACGAAACGAACAAGCTCCCCGTATATCCGCAACAGCAACAAGGCAAAACTTTGGAAAATAGAGTGAGTCACGTGTTCAACACGCTGTCCTTAAGACATTAGCGCCCGGCTACACTCAAGAGTGATGCTATAGCCCTCACAGGACGGATATCTCCAGGATAAAACACCCTAATACACCTACTACTAGCATATGTAGTAGATGCTCAACTTGAGCTTGACAACTCCGAAAAAACCGTTAAAGAAAATCGCGAATGCTTAAAAAACGCTATAAAATATTTTCCCTTAAGGGTCCCTCTAAAATATAGAGCAACCCATTTCCCATGATTTTACAAAAGTAGTGAATTTCTTTATATAATGGAATAAAACAATTTAAGATGAGGAAATCCCCGATGTGGGGCTAAAAAGCTTATATAGTCTCTTAAAACAACTAAAAAGTGGAAACTCCACAATGTGGGACTAATAAGTTTTTCATTCACAAACAAAACAATAAATTAATTTTATTTAGTTAAACACATTAAAATAATAATTAATCAATATTGTTCCAACAAAATTTAGTCCTCTAGTCAGCAAAATTTAGTCCTAGAATTAATAATGTAGGCGCGCACAGGTTAAGATAATAAAAATAGCGTGACCCAAAGAAAAGAAAAAAGTAGACCCCCACGGATTGAATACCATAAAGTACCAAAGTATTGTTTATTTGTCTCCAAAGATGCTGCTATATCACAACACACATACGTTTGCATCTTTCCACAACCACGCACCTCAAAACTGTCTTACAACGGCACTGATAAATTTTAAAGCCGATTATCACATACCTCAAATATGCGAGTCTGGCATCGAGCCAATTCAAAAAATTATGCAACGGAAGCCGGTTGCACCACTAACGTCATGCCTGGGACACGCAGTTCTAAGACCACACCTTTGATAAGAAAACGACAATCTTATCCCCCAAATCTTTCTCAAAAGGCATTAAGATACAAAAACAACGGCTTACATCATTGCATAGTAACTTAACATACTGTACCCTTAAACACCTTATCAGTCTCTGCACTCTCTCCAATTCTATAAAAAACCTCGTTTACATCAACTTGTATTCCAAGAAAAATTTCTCACTAAATCTCTTTATATTCAGTAAGTTCTTCTGATCGATTTCATGGTTTTTTTATTTGATGTTCTTGATCTAATTAATGATCTGTTCTGATTGATTGATTGATTGATTTGTGTTTTGTTTTGTTGGATTTGCAGTAGTAATTTGATTTGATTTGATTTGATCTATAAAACAATGGCAACAAAGAGGAGTGTTGGTGATCTTAAAGAAGCAGATTTACAAGGAAAGAAAGTATTTGTAAGAGTTGATTTGAATGTACCATTGGATGATAATTCTAACATCACTGATGATACCAGAGTTAGAGCTGCTGTTCCTACTATTCAATACCTAATTAGTCATGGTGCTAGAGTTATTCTATCTTCCCATCTTGTAAGTAAATCTTTATCTTTTTAGTTCAATTTGTTTCATAGATTGAAATTTTATTTGATTTTTGATTAAGGGTTTTGATCAAAGGGTTTCAAATCATGAATTTACTAGATAATGTTTTTCTCCTGCTCATTAATAAACCCTAATTGAAGTAAATCATGAATTTATTAGCTCAGACAAGAAAGATCTGTTGGATAGATTGGTGTGGGTGTGATGACATTAGGTTGTATTGGTTGGGTATGACAAGAATTGGGCTTGTTTATTAGTATTCTGTAGTCTTGGTTGACTTACTGACTGGGGTTCGGTTTGCTTGTGGTTTGTAATTTGCTTTCTATGCATCTGGGAGTTAAGATTTTAGTAATGTGAGCTTATTGTATTGGGTTGTTTACAGTTTAACAGTTCATGAGTTCATTGTTGTTCATTAATTTTTGGTTAATTTACTGGTTAACAATCGAGAGAATCGGTTTGGTTCTGGTGTGTTTTGCATGTATCTGTGAGTGAAGGATTTAGTTCTGCTGAGCTTATTGTATTGGGTTTGTGATTTTCAGGGCCGCCCAAAGGGTGTTACACCAAAGTACAGCTTGAAGCCACTTGTGCCCAGACTGTCTGAGCTTATTGGTATCAAGGTGTGTTTTTCGTTGACATGAATTGAGCTTGTTTGTGTAATATCATATTTATTAGCCTCATGGATGTTAATGCTGTGCTCTGCTGTTGAATAGGTTGAGATGGCAAACGACTGTATTGGAGAGGAAGTTGAGAAGATGGTTGCTGCAATCCCTAATGGAGGTGTTCTACTTCTTGAGAACGTCAGATTCTACAAGGAGGAAGAGAAGAATGACCCAGAGTTCGCAAAGAAGTTAGCTTCCCTTGCTGACCTATATGTCAATGATGCTTTCGGAACTGCCCACAGAGCCCATGCTTCCACCGAGGGAGTTACCAAGTTCTTGAGGCCTTCTGTTGCTGGATTCCTTATGCAGAAGGTATTCTTTTTCTTTTTAGTATATTTTAGTGCTCCTAATGCACTTCTGACAGCTTCGCTAGCCTTTTTTTTACTAATGCCATTGCTGAGTGCATGGGTGCAACCATGATCTGATGCATAATTCTTTTAGTTCCATGTGTATTCTGGACATTTGAAGTCATTGTGCACATATTGGATTTAACCTAAACTCGTGCCTGCCTAAAACTCTTCATGAATTCACGTAGTTCCTTGTGAATTCCCCCCTCTGTGCAGTCAGTATCTCGTATGTTCTGACTGCAGATGCATTTATAATCAGGAATGGGGTGTAGGTGTAGATTACTTTTGTATTGACACGTTTGGAATACTGTGCTATATTATCTCGAATAGCAGTCTTATTGGATTTCTGGAATTGTATTCTTATATGGTTTGTAATATTGCATGTACTTCTTATTGTATGTTTTCTGCATTGAATATTGAACTTATGAGATGTTGATTTGGTGTGTGATCTTGATTAGGAACTCGACTATCTTGTCGGAGCCGTGTCAAACCCCAAGAGGCCATTTGCTGCCATTGTTGGTGGTTCAAAGGTCTCATCCAAGATTGGAGTTATTGAATCTTTGTTGGAGAAAGTTGATATCCTTCTCTTGGGTGGAGGAATGATCTTCACATTTTACAAGGCCCAAGGCCTCTCTGTTGGATCTTCCCTTGTTGAGGAAGACAAGCTTGAGCTTGCATCATCTCTTATGGAGAAGGCTAAGCTCAAGGGAGTGTCTCTTTTGTTACCCACTGATGTTGTGATTGCTGACAAATTTGCTCCTGATGCCAACAGCAAGGTTTGTTTCCTGATTACCCGCATCGTTGTTTTATGTTACCTTGTTACTAGGTGGAATTTTATTTGACTTGGATGTTATATATTTGCAGACAGTAGCAGCATCTGCTATCCCAGATGGTTGGATGGGATTGGACATAGGTCCAGATTCCATCAAAACATTCAGCGCATCTCTTGATACAACCCAAACTGTCATCTGGAATGGACCCATGGGAGTTTTTGAGATGGAGAAGTTTGCTTATGGAACTGATGTATGTGTTTCTCTTGCTATCTTTTTGAATATCATTTGTCATACATTTATATTGACATTAATAACTAGAAAGTTCCCCCGCTGCTATTGATTATCCTGTAATTGTCTATGGCATCTCAGGCAATTGCTAAAAAGTTGGCAGAACTAAGTGGAAAGGGAGTGACTACAATCATTGGAGGTGGTGATTCAGTTGCAGCTGTAGAGAAAGTTGGTCTGGCTGACAAGATGAGCCACATCTCAACCGGAGGAGGTGCCAGTTTGGAACTCCTAGAAGGCAAGCCACTCCCAGGAGTTCTCGCCCTAGATGATGCTTCAGCTTAGTGACAGAACAAGAATCTTTCTTTGTTCAGTTTTCCTGTTTTCGTATTTTTATCTTGAGAGAGATTGTGGTTTCCCTGAGGTGATGGTATATTTGCCTGGGTTTCTTGCTAGGACAAGGTTTAGAACCCTTATGATTAGACGAAACAAAAATATGAGTTGGTGTTGTAGATGCTGTTTGATCTGCAGAGGCTTCTTCAATAAATGGGTGCTGTTTCCATAGGCACAAGAAAACAGAACAATGAGCATTTATATTTATGAATATGAGCGTCTTTTAGTGTTTTTTTTTTGTAGCATAGTTTTTACTTGTACGCTAATTGAGTTGCTGTTCACAGCAAAATGTTGGGATACCTACTAACACCAATTAGGTTGTGCATGCCTTGGGAGTTGGTTTTGTTTCAAGTAGGTGGGAAGCAATTAGTTTATGTTTAGGACTAGCCAGGATTCTTTATCTGCTTGACTGCTTTGCTTCTCTCTATAAATACACAGAAGAAGAATAACTGAATGATCACAACAATTCATAACCAATTCATTTCTCATGGTTTGCCATTACAGGCACTTATTTGCCATTCAAGTGCAAATAGCTTCATACAGTATTTGGTTTGCACTTTGAGTGGCCAATAGTTCTTGTAATGATAAATTATGGGAAACATGCTACTATCATCTTTTAAGAGAAATTTCAACAATTCATAATCAATCCATTGCAGCTACTAACTGGCCATTCATGTGCAAATGGTTTTTGCACCCTGAGTGTTGTTGTAATGATAAATTACGGGAAACATGTTAACCTCAACTTTCACAAAGGAACAAGATGATTATTCAAAAGAATCAAAATGTACCAACTTGTTGTCGGGCCAGGTATGGTATAGACAGGCACGGCCCCTATAAATCTCAATCATTTTTCTCTCCTCTCCTTCTTTGCAATTTAACACTGAGCTAAAAGCCTAAAACCCCAAAAGCAGATAGATAAATAAAACTCGAAATTGCTTCTTCTTCCCAAAACACTCCACAAACGAGAGAATCTACAGTTTCAAGCAATGCCAAAACCCTAATTCTTTCAGAAATGGACCTTACTATCCATTACAGACAAAACCCAATTTCAGTTTCTTCAAAATTCTCATACCACCAATCAAATCTATCTCTATTTCTCAATCCACAAAAAAGAACAACCAAAATCCCCCATAAAAGACTCATCTTTCGAGCTTCTTCTTCTTCTTCATCATCTACTGGGGATTCTGAAAATGAGTCTAATAATTTGTCTTGGTCTAGAATTTCTCGCTCAATTCGTCGTGGGTCTGAACGATTCCTCTCAAGTGTTGGTAAATCAGTGAAAAAAGAAACTGGGTTTGATTTCAATGAAGCTAATAACAAAGTGGTTTTATTTGTTAGTGATGTGAAGAACAATGGTGGAGTTGCATTTCATCGTTTTAAGTTTGAATTGGTACCTTGGTTTGTTGATTGGAACAAGCTTGAACAGTGGAAGGTATAACCCTTTTCTTCAATTCATATCTAATTTACTTTTTACTGTCATTTTAGATGCTAAAAGGAGATTTTTTTTTTTTGAAATTTTTGTACTTAATTAGGAAGTCAAAAATTGGGAACCAAAGAGAATTGGGGCATTGGTGTTGTATGTTTGTGTTGTGATCATTTCATTTCAAAGGGTTTATATGGCTTTTAAAGCTCCTCGGATAGCTGAAAGCAAGCAGGAGTTGACTGAGGCTTATATGGAGGCAGTGATCCCTGAGCCATCTCCAACTAATATCAAGAGGTCAGTGTAGCATTTCTCTTCAGTTCATGTCAACCGGGTTTTGCACCAATTTGCTATTCTTACGTGTATGCTGCTAATGGTGGCAGGTATAAGCAAGGGATATGGAGGAAGACAATGCCAAAGGGTCTTAGAATGAAGAAGTTCATTGAAGGACCTGATGGGACACTTATTCATGATAACTCTTATGTTGGCGAAGATGCATGGGATGAAGAGGCAGAAGCTCCTGAGAGTGATGTGAATCAAATTATTCACAACAATACAAGGTTAACCCCGCAAGAAAAGAAGAAATTAAAGAAGGAATTAGGCATTTCAGGTTGGTTTTGAACACATTGCTGATATTTTTCTTTGTAATTATTAAATAATAGGATGATCAGTGTGCCATTTCATATTTGTTTGGCAGGGGTAGTTCAGGGGAGTAAGGGAACGTGGCGAGAAAGGTTTCGTACGTGGAATGAAATTATCCAAAGGGAGAAGTTGGCTGAGCAAATTGAGTCTCAAAAGTCTAAATATGTGGTTGATTTTGACGTGAAAGAAGTTGAAAAGAGTCTTCGTAAGGATGTGGCGGAGAAGGTATCAGAAGCCCAAGGCACTAGGGCATTATGGATTGCAAAGAGATGGTGGCGCTATCGGCCCAAACTTCCGTATACTTACTTTCTTCATAAACTTGATTGTTCAGAGGTAACATCTGGTTTTTTACATACCTTGCTTTGATCTTTGTTCCTGCAGATGGCTATTGCCCTGCTGTCTCCTATGCTAGTCCTGTTGTGAGTTATGTTTTTGCATTTGAAAGTATATACGCGACCGTTGTATGTAGTAGTGTCTCCAATTACGACGCAAGTGCATCTTTTTGTATACTATATGCTGCAAAATAGTTCAATACATGTAAGACAAATGTTGTTGTTGACAGGTTGCTGCCGTTGTCTTTACTGAAGATCTTAAGAAGTTATATGTGACAATGAAAGAAGGTTTCCCTCTTGAGTATGTTGTAAGTACGCTTCTTCACTTCCTTTCATTTTTCAAACTGATACTGCCTACACAAACTCTACTGTCTAGTGCCTGTGTCATCCTGAAACCTATCTGAAGCCTTGACATACCCTCAATCAGCTAGCCCATGAAGCACATAAAAGAAAAATAGGTACAGAAGAAAACGAAATATAGGAAAAGAGGGAACATACGAAAGACAACTTGAATCTGATGCTCTCTAATTTATTTTTTGTAGGTTGATATTCCCCTTGACCCATATCTGTTTGAGTTTATCTCGAATTCTGGGGTTGAAGTAGATCTTCTTCAGAAGAGGCAAATTGATTACTTGTTTCGGATTGTGGTTGCATTGGTTCCTGGACTACTGATCTTGTACTTCATAAGGGAGTCTACAATGCTTCTACACATTACATCAAAACGTTTCCTATACAAGAAGCTTAACCAACTTAATGATATGGTTTATGCTGATAATTTTATCATGGTAAACTCTGGCACCCTAATTGATGCTTTTCTTTCAATTAATTATTATTGATCTAAAGAAGCATTTGGTAATTTTTTTTATTCCAGCCTGTGGGAGAAGCCGGTGATTCAAACTCTATGTATAAAGAAGTAGTGTTAGGAGGTGATGTGTGGGATCTTCTGGACGAGTTAATGATTTATATGCAAAACCCCATGCAGTACTATGAGAAAGGAGTCCAGTTTGTCAGGGTAATCTTTCTAGTAATTTGAATCACAATCTAAAAAAAAGCTCTATGGTTTATAATTACGTGTAAAAGAGTTGATCTGAACTATTAATGTATGCATTGTTGATAGGGCGTTCTTTTATCTGGGCCGCCTGGAACAGGCAAAACACTTTTCGCACGAACGCTTGCGAAGGAAAGTGGTATGCCTTTTGTTTTTGCCTCTGGTGCGGAGTTCACTGACAGTGAAAAGAGTGGTGCGGCGAGGATAAATGAACTTTTTTCTATTGCCAGGAGAAACGTAAGCAACATCCTAATGTAATTGAATGAGAGGGAAGAGACCTATATTAGATCATTGTTAGAAACTACTCAACTCTATTTACAGAGATGCTCATATTTTCTGCAGGCCCCCTCGTTTGTGTTTGTGGATGAGATAGATGCTATAGCTGGAAGGCATGCAAGGCAGGATCCACGAAGAAGGGCCACATTTGAAGCCCTGATTGCACAACTTGACGGCGAGTACGTATGTTAGATTTTCCTGAAGTTCTTCTTTACCTTTCCCAGTGTTTTCCTTTCATCAATTTGTTGAATACAAGTGATTCATGAGAAAGAATCAGTTGGCGTATCAAATCAAATGTGGGTGATAACCAGGAAGGATAACCTTCTGAAAAAACTATATGCATTCTGTTATATTGTTCCCTTTCTTGAAAGATAGATTTTTCTCATGACATACTCCCATATGTACTGCTTTCTGATGTGCAGGAAAGAGAAAACTGGTGTTGATCGGTTTTCATTGAGGCAAGCTGTTATATTCATATGTGCAACAAATAGACCTGATGAGTTGGACCTAGAATTCGTCCGACCTGGGCGTATTGATCGACGTTTGTATGTCGGTTTACCTGATGCAAAGCAGCGAATACAAATATTTGGGGTGCACAGTGCAGGAAAGCAGCTTGCGGAAGATGTGAACTTTCAAGAGGTTTATTTGTGCTGTTCTTTGTTCTAAATATATGCACGTATATGAATGTTATATAAAATGTTCAAGCCCTTTTAGATTCTGTATTTCTTTCTGTACAACCAAGAGGAAAACTCTCTTTTACCAGACTCCAAATAGTTTTGTAGTTTACATTTTAGTACACTTGGTTACCATTATTTTCAGCTGAGTATTGACGGAAACCTAGAGACAGGATGTTGGACTAGGTCGGTTTAGGCAGGGAAAGATCAAACTTGGTTGGACAGTACTTACTAGACATCTAGACCACTGATTGAAGGTCAGAGTGCCAGCGAGGTCATCAGTTTGTGGCTTCTTCATTCTCCTATTCTTCAGCTTTCAATATGAGGAGGATCAGCTCACAGCTTATTGTTTGTTATTAAGACTACTGAGAGTTTCTTGTAGACGAAGGATGAGATCATAGTCTGGCAGTGGTAGAAACAGTCTACATAGGATTTAGTGTTCCAACTGGTTTCAAATCCTCCACCAACCCTTTTCTCATAACCAGGACATTGAGGCCTTAATTGGATCTGAGAATAATGGATCTTTTAAATTTGTAAACTTAAACAGTTCCAAACAAAATCTTTTAGTTATACGAACAACCTTTCATGTTATTCGTTAATGTAAGGTTAAATCTTACTTTTAAGCAGTCAACTCTTTGCTTAATGTCATCTTATCTTCCTTGTTCCGCAGCTCGTTTTCCGGACTGTAGGTTATTCTGGGGCAGATATTCGAAATCTTGTGAATGAAGCGGGTATAATGTCTGTAAGTTATTTTATTAGTTTCTCCTTTTTTTTCTTGAATGTTGAAATGTGATTTAGTAGGAAATTTTCTTAATAGATATTCATTTATTTATGCATCAAGCCTAGTTTTAGGTTTTACTTTCCGTTTATATTATGAACAGTTTTTCTTAATTAGAACTTAGAAGCAAGTATTTTTTGTTGATTCCCTTTTCTGCTTGGTACTGATGATACAGGTGAGGAAAGGACACTCGAAGATCTTCCAAAAAGACATCATTGATGTTCTAGATAAGCAGTTGCTTGAGGGTATGGGTGTATTGCTTACAGAGGAAGAGCAACAGAAATGTGAAGAGAATGTATGTGTTTATGTCCAATATCTGTACTTTTAAAGAGTTACAAATGGTCTACTGTGCCTTTGATCGGCTGTCTTGTTTACTCTCTTTGTATCGCAGATATCACTTGAAAAGAAGAAATTGTTGGCTGTACATGAGGCAGGACACATATTATTAGCCCACTTGTTCCCTCGATTTGATTGGCATGCATTTTCACAGCTGCTGCCTGGTGGCATTGTGTGTACATCTTTATATTGGTTATTTTCTTCTGTTGTTGCTAGTTAATTTTGTGTGGGAATGGATCTCTAATTTGTTCATTTCCGACTTGTGCAGGAGACTGCAGTATCGGTGTTTTATCCTAGAGAAGATATGATTGACCAAGGGTATACAACGTTCGGGTACATGCAAATGCAAATGGTTGTTGCCCATGGCGGTCGTTGTGCTGAACGTCTTGTATTTGGCGATGACATAACTGATGGAGGAACGGATGACCTCGAAAAAATAACAAAAGTATTAGAACTCCCTCGATCCTATTTTGGCTGTTATTGCACTTATAACTCCCTCGATTATCTGTGGTATATGATTCAGTAACCAAACCTTGGTTCTTTTTATAGATTGCCAGAGAAATGGTAATTAGCCCCAGAAACACAAAATTGGGACTCACCAAGCTGATAAAAAGAATTGGCTTGACGGATCGACCCGATAATCCCGACGGAGAGTTAATTACATACAAGGTAGTCTTTACGGATTAGACATTCTTGTTCCTTGTCTTATTTGTTACAGCATGTCTTCCAGGCACTGGTCATTCATATTCTTCGATTAACTAATGCTTCTTTTTTCTCTTCTAATCCATTATGCTAGTGGGACGATCCTCGGGTGATGCCTGCGGATATGACAGTTGAGGTGTCTGAGTTATTCAGTCGAGAATTGACAAGGGTAATCATACCTTTCTTTCAATAACCTTGATTCAATGAACTTTTGTATATCATAATGTCATAAAGGCTAGTTTTGGTTAAGATGTGATCTTCTGGCCTTCAATTTCTGCTAACTGATTCTACATCGGTCATTTAGTCATGCAGTATGATAGTAGTAATTATGGTTTTAAATGTGTATCCATGTTTTCTATGGAAATGTTTTTAACTCTGGAGGCTTTATATTGTGTGACAGTATATTGATGAGACAGAAGCAGATGCAATGAAAGGTTTGGAACAGAACAGGCATATCTTGGATATGATTGCAAAGGAACTGTTGGAAAAATCGAGGATAACTGGACTGGTATGCTGAATCCACCTTTTCTTTTTAAATTTTCAAACTGCGAAACAGATTTTCACAACTTTGACATGAAATACGGACAAAAATTTATGGGTTATGGACGCTGTCATTTGTGATTTTTCTATGAATGAGTTAGCAATGTGTTGTTTTAGTGTCTAATATCTCATTTGAAAATCTAATTTTCTTGTGTATTCTCTTTTGCAGGAGGTAGAGGAGAAAATGAAGGGACTGTCTCCAGTGATGTGTGAAGATTTTGTAAAACCATACCAGATTAATTTGGATGAGGTATTTTTCCTTGCCCTTATCTGTCACATCATAGTCTACTTATCATATTCTTATATCGACTCATTTATACTAAATCACGACAATATGATGTATGTTGATGCTAACATCTGTACACAGATAAACTAACTTGAATTTTTAAATTATTGATTTGAATTTCTTGTAGGAGGGACCATTGCCTCGTAACGATAAAGTGCGTTATCAAGCACCAGTTGTATACCAAGCACCACTTCACCGATGTTAAAAGACTTGTATGCTGATTCTTAAACTCAAGCACAGTAACTATCGAGGATTATTGTTCAGGTACTTGAACAAAGAAAAAGCAACCTACTGAACAGCTTATGCAGCACGAAATTGCTGATGCTGCTCAAGCTCAACTGCAGAGGCTTCTATGACTAATGCAGCATCCTCGAATACTACAGACTAGTGATTTTTCATGTCAGCAATGTCTGTTTTGTATGTCAAGTTGTACCTTAGTCTTTTTATTCTTTACTAATCACATCGAGTGTGTTAATGCTTCCCCCATTTTGATAAGTTCAAGGGGGAAGATCCTTATCATGTAAATCTGTCAGCTGATATATAGATTTCATGTATTAACCTTCTTCTTAAGGACCGGTGATAGGTTATACACACGTGGTGCACTTGATCATGATTTGCCGTGGCGGCCACCAATATATCTACGAGCTATGCTGTTTGTTTGTTGTTTGGAGGTCTATCCATAAACTGAAATTGTGAGCCATTCAGGAGCTGTGTATGCCTGTGATGTATGCCTAGTATCTCAGATCACTATAACCTTCAATTTTTGTTGGGCACCTATGAAATTTCTGCGCACTTTCCATATTGATATTTTTGGCAAGCAAATGCTGGTGGTGGTGGTAGTCTCCATCAAACATTGAGTGCAGTAATTAAGAGTTGTCATCTACCATGAATGAATGCATTAACTGTCAGATCGTGATAATGGGTTTGGCGTTCTTGCTAGTCCTTTTCTCATTAACCCGGCGAGTTCAGACTCAAATCGTTAGAAACTCGAATCGATCCGATCTACTGAGTCAAGCTTAATTAAGAGTGTAGTCGTGATTAACTTCATCGTCAACCAAACTTCATCCCGATATAAGGCAATCATAATTAATAGTAATTAATGTAACTAAGATCTGACGGCCAATAATTACTCAACATCTCAAGATGCGTGCATAGACTATAACAAGCCACGTTTCCACCGAATACTATTATCAAAATCTCCTCTCTTCTCTCAAAAACACCTTTCCCCTTTCTTCATCTTCTTTCTCCAAATCTCATCTCTGCAAAAATAAAATAATTAGGGTTTCATTTTTCTGATTTGAAGGAGGTGGTTGTTAATAAAAAAAAATCAAATTGAGGAATGGATCTAGAACCAGAGGAGCTTCAATTCCTAAGCATAACAGACATTGTAAAAGAATCAATCAGCATCCCAAGAACATCACCAAGAACATTCTCTCTATTAACCCTAACACTAATCTTCCCTCTATCATTTGCAATTCTCGTTCATTCCATCTTCACGCACCCTCTCGTTAGACAGCTCAACTCTTCATCTCCGTCATCAGCAGCAGCTCAACATTCATGGACACTTTTATTGATCTACCAATTCATCTACATAATCTTTCTCTTTGCGTTCTCTTTGTTATCCACGGCTGCTGTTGTGTTCACCGTGGCTTCAATTTACACGTCTAAACCCGTTTCGTTCTCAAACACACTGTCGGCGATTCCCAGCGTTTTGAAACGTTTGTTTGTGACGTTTCTGTACACTACCCTTTTGATGGTTGTCTATGATATTGCGATTCTGATAGCTCTGGTTGTGCTGATTGTGGCGATTGATACACAGAGTGGGTTGTTGTTTTTGTTCTCTTCGATTGCGATTATTGTCTTGTTTCTGTTTGTTCATGTTTATATCACGGCGTTGTGGCATTTGGCTAGTGTGATTTCAGTGCTGGAGCCTGTTTATGGATTTGAAGCGATGAAGAAGAGCAGGGAGCTGCTGAAAGGTAAGACACAGATGGCGTTTGTTCTTGTTTTTGTGTATCTGATGATGTGTGGATCCATTGGGGGTGTTTTTGGGACTGTGGTGGTTCATGGGGGTGAGGATTATGGGATATTGGTGAGGGTTTGTGTTGGGGGATTCTGTGTTGGGGTTTTGGTGCTTGTGAATTTGATTGGGTTGATGGTTCAGAGTGTGTTTTATTATGTTTGTAAGAGTTATCATCATCAGCAGATTGATAAGAGTGCGCTGTATGACCATCTTGGTGGGTATCTTGGTGAATATGTTCCTTTGAAGAGCAGTGTTCAGATGGAGAGCTTGGAGATTTGATGGGGTTATGGTTTGGGGAGAGTTTGAAGAAAGAATTGGAATTTGTACCACGTAATGATATATGCTTCAGATCTCTTTTTGGGAAAATCGGAGATCAATTGCTGAAGTTTCTTGTAAAATTCGAGATCAAGTATGTATGTTCATTTTTATGGGAATTTCAATCTTGTTTCTTTAAATTGTACTGTTGCATTGTTATGTTTCTTGTTAGCTTCTATTGTTTGCATGTTAGATATTGTTCACTAACAGCTAACCAGGAAACAGTGTGCGTCTTGGTTCAAAATCATGTTAGTATGAATTGCTAACTTGGTCGATTTTGCAGCTTGTAGTTGAAATAGTGGGTATGTTATCTAGGCATTCATAGTCGATTTGGTGGCTTGATGAAGGGGAATGTTAAGATTTAGTATGTTGATTGTGCAGCTTATAATTGATCCACTAGTGTTTATTTGTGCAGCTTAAAATTTAGTATGTTTTCTTATTAGTTTTTATCGATTGCATATTGAAATGGAATGTTACTTTGGAGGTAATATGAACTTCCGTTGCATTTACCAACAAGTGACTAGGAAACAGTGGGTATTTTGGGTCACAATTGTTTTGGTATGAATTGTTAACTTGGTCGATTGTGCAGCTTGTAATTGAAACAGTGGGTATGTTGGTTCATAATCATTTAGGCGGTCATAGTCGATTTGGTGGCTTGGTTGATTATGCAGCTTTGAACTGATCCAGTAGTGTTTAGTTGTTTCTCAATGTGTCTGTTGTTTGTCAGTTCTCTCCTTTCCTGTATGCAATTGCAGTGCATATTCTGAGTTATGATTGGATCGTGAGTGCAATTTGAGTCGCCTTCTGTTTGCTTTGTCGAGTCGGCCATTTTGGAATGGTTGAGAAACACAATAGTTCTGCTGATTATTTGGCCCCTCAGTTTTCTTTTTTGTTTCTTGTGTGAAGTCATGTGTTTGGTCTATTATCAGTTGTTACAACAATTACGTCATTTCCTTGAGTTAGAATTGTGACAAACAAATTAGTGAGGTTTTCTTACAATTTGCAGAGAAATCGTGTTTGTCATTTTATCTTTTGTATGGGTTCGGTTTTGTGGATGGTACATTTCTTGGGTCGAATCCATATACTTTATAACTTTAAGATCCAGAAGAGGTTAAAAGCAGAGTGAATAGATGATAATCTAGGAAAATTAACAGGAGATCATGAATTTGTAAATACAAAATAAAAGGCATAATATACGAGTAGCTGTAGGAGCCAGCCAATGCTATCTGTGAATCAGATAGTGACCTCCTTAAAAGTGTTATCCGCCTCCCAATCCGTAGTGATCTTCCAGCCATCATCACCAGCTTCCAGAACACGAGACTCGGTGATTTCTAATTTCCGGATGCAGCGCATGTTTTGCATCTCTGTTGGCATGTGCCGCCAGTTACACCGATGGATTTTCAAATTTTGGAGTGCCTCAAGCTGTCCAATCGCTGGAGGTGTCGTTGAACCACGACAAAGACATCAGAGTATGAGAGAGGTGACGCGGCAGTGACTTTAAATAAGAGCATTCGCTAATTGACGATTTCAATGTGAGGTATTCTCCTTTTGAGAGAAATTGTGCAAAATCGCAGTGCATTATATAACCATCCAAGTCTCGCTTGAAATTCTGGAAAAATGACCGAGCGGCTAAACTGTTGAAATACTCTGTGCCTCTCCTTCTGATTCTGCGGTGGGCACAATAAGACCTTGCGCCATCCACATGCCGATTAATTCATCCTTATGAATTCTGTGACCTTTACGAAAGATGGCGCAATACAAAAAGCAGGCTCTTACAGGTGGTAGTAAATCATAGTAGCTCAGCAGGCTTTAGAGTACCGCCTTCAGCTTTTTCTAGTTTCCAAATGAAGTTGTTACTCATCACCGTCTGCTAGTCGATGATATTTCCTTTTACGCGCAAGAGATTTCCTAAGACTTTCGCTGAGAGGGGTACACCTTTACACCTCTTTGCCAATGTTTATCCAAGCTTTGTTACATAGTTTATCGGCATTTTTTCCCCTGAAAAGCTAGATGACTTAAAAGTTCCCAGCAGTATGTCTCCGATAAGAGGGGTGGCTGTAATTTGAATCAATCGAGTGGTCACCAGAATTCGACTTCCTTGTGCGGCATTTTTAAAGGAGAGTCTGAAAGGTTCCCACTTGGTATTGTCGTCCGTCCACATATCATCAAGAACAAGTAAAAATCTCTTCTTTTTGACAGATTCACACAAAAGCTTGTGTAATTCATCATTCCGTTCAGATAAATATTCTGGGACATGAACTCCTGCCCCACGGATGATCTCCTTGGCAATCCTGGTCTGATCAAAATAATGATACCCAAATGACCTCATTCTGGAAATAGCTCTTCATTGTATACTAGTTGAGCGAGAATAGTTTTTCCCGGTCCCCCCATCCCAATTATGGATACGGGTTGGTAGGAGTACTACCGTCGCCCAATAGCTTGGATAATATGATATCTAGATCATCTTCACAACCAAAAATTCCGGATTCATAGCTACTCGGTAGTCGCTCACCAGCAGGAAGATTGCTGATCAACGACAGGTCATCCTTCTCGCGAACAATATCATCCAACTCTTTTTTCAGCCTTTTGATTTTCAAACCAGTTTGATGGGGCAGAGCAACTTTACCAAAACAAGAGCAACAGGAGGAATAGTAAGAAGAACCCATCTTCCTGTTTTTGCGGATATGTTTGCTGCTGGCACCATCATCAGTATGGTTACGACCAATTTGTGATACTAGAGTTTTAGTAATCCACTGGTCTATTATGTCGTCGATCTCATATGCTACATCTCTGAATCTTCGCAACCATAAAGTCACACCCGCATTTGCATTTTCATTTGTCATCTTCTTTATCTCTGCATCATAGAGCATAGCTTGGATGGCCTGAAAAGGAATCAGTAAGCTTCTTCACCTCGTCTTTTTCACCCATCACTAACTGGAAATGTTCTTCTAGCTTGTGTACCGGCGACAGAGGCAAGACGCTCGAGAACTACCGAAGCAACTGTTTCTGCGGCCATATTAAACAGATCTCAACCAATGCATGAGTATTTATTGCTACACAAACCGTTGAGGTGATAGACACATTTTTGTGTCTGATATAATCTCAATTGTATATATTGTTAGTGGTCGATTTTGTATTTATTTTGGTATTTTATGTCTTTGTAGTTGTTTTTGGAAAAATAAGATTTTGCGGCGAAATTGGCTCGAAAAGTGTTTTTTTGCGCTCATGGGAGGACATTTGCTATTCAGACCCGCACTTTGGATAAGAGGTAACCTAATTACTAAGGGGCATCCCATTTCCAGGCAGCTGCTAATCGCACCCCTACTCTGGATAGGGGGCGAACATCTTCTACATTTGAATTATAAGTTTTGGCGGGAAATATCTTGGCAGTGAAGAACAGATTAGGGTTCTTGATTTGGAGGAGTTTGAGGTCGATTAAACCTCTGATTTTCATAGGATAGACTCCTTATGGGTCTAGGAATCTGATATGGGTGTTGAAATCGATTAGACTGGGCTCAATCGACGGATTTTTATCACAACAGAAATATATGGAAAGTCACGTGTGTGACCTGTTTTAGGGAATTTAAGAGAGATTAAAGTGTTATAAACCTTCCCAAAGATTTGTATCTATCTAAGGAAGAGTTTAGAATAAAAAGGAAAGCTCAAAAACGCGTAGAAATTCTAAAACAAGAAATCGCCGCAACTTTGCCGTGAAGAGAAGGAAAGAGATTTTGAAAAATTTGGGAGAGATTTAATCGGTATTTTTGATATAAATAGATTGCTTGGGTCATATAGAAGGGGTGTCGAGAGTTTGGGGACCTGAGGAGAGCCAGAGAAGAAGAAATCATAGTTTTATCAAACTCTGTTTTTGCTGCTGCTGAAGCTCAAGAACACGAAGAACATTGATGCACGGAAAACAGTCGCAGAACAGTGTCGTTGTTCAACAACAGAAGATCAGTAAAGTTTATATATAACAGTTAATCATTGTTCCTCTTTTACCAGATATCTGTAAAACTTTGACGCTGTTGCAAATCAGCTGCTTTACACCTTTCACTCTTTTAATCAACTTTTGAGAAACAAACATGTATTTTGAGCAAGTGATTAATACGAGGAGCTAAACCCCAACACCGGGATGACGGAGAAAGCCATATTTCATGCGTGTGGTAATTATATTTAATTCTTTTTTATGATTTTTTGCATTAATTTAATCGTTTTATGATTTTTCTTAATTAGTTGTGAAGTCGTATGATGATGTATGCTTGGTCTAAGTGCTTTTGATGCATCATGCTAGTTATTTACGGTTAATCTTTTTAAAATCTACCCTGGGAAAGAATTAGAGTCAATAAACAAGAGCTATAATTGTCTAAGAATTGATTTTTGAACCACATGATATGAGGTTTGGTGGAATCCTGAGTCTCAGTAATCTCTCGACATTGTGACAAACCTTGTGTATATATTTTCTTTATTTTTATTATTTTCTATTTTTAAATCTGAAATCAGTCTCAACAAGTCCGAGAAACGAACACTTTACATACCACTACAAAATTACAACAATTTTTGGCGCCGTCGACGCGGACTTGTTTTTAGGGTTTTAGATTTATTTTATTTTTATTTTTTTATTATTTTTGTTCTTTTTTATGTTTTTGGGTATTTATCTTGTGTCTACAGGTTCTGGATCACAAAGAAAATTGAGCCAAAGAGTTTGGTGATTTCATAAAGACTTGGAGCTAAAGATTAAAGCAAAAAGAACAGAAAAGAAGACAATTTTATTTTAGACAATTTTAGTTTAGGGTTTCTTTATTTTCATTTAGAAAAAAAAAACTGTATTAAGGTTTATTATTTTTGTAATTTTTCTTTTCTGTTTGGACTTTTGGACTTTGGGACATTTTTTTTTATTACCCTACGGAAGGGTACTTTAAATAGAAACTGTTTGCAGAGAAGGAGGAAAATTACGATATTGTTTCTGCACCTTGGGTTCGTACACTTGACATCGGAGTCAGTGGTCCGAGTCGACTATAACCGATTCATCCCCCGTATGGAACGGGAGGTAAGATTCTAAACACTCGCAAATCCCCGGTCAACGAGTTACTGGACTCCTTCATATGCATATATGTTGAGGACTGAATACAAACAGTTATTTTTCTAGTAAAGGGCAAGGCCTGGCCATACAAGATAAGGGTTCATATTTCATCACCGTTCTCTTCTTGCCCGTTTTAGGAACACGTAACCTACGCGAACCTAAGCCTAAAATTTTGACTAGAACGAGACCGATAGGGTAACGAGCTTAACAGGAAAGTCATTCGAAAAATATTGGTTACTCTTTTAAGCATACTTCGAAGTTCTTGACGGTTTCTGTAAGTTGAATGTGTGACTGCGCCGCCTTGTAATACCGGTGAGGCCTTGGGTATCAAAGCTCCACCGATCTTCCCTCGCCTCTATTCAACTTACATTAACTCGGACTGATTCCAGAGGGGTTTGTTTAAATTTTAACGAATTCCTGTTCGAAGGATTAGAAGCTGGTCTAGAAACAATCTAAGTGGAGCCATCATGCTTTTTGTTTGCTAGAAATCAATAGGTTTGATTTGGTTGAGTCGGCCTTGATCTGTGTTTTCTTACCCTTCCAATTTAGAAAATTCTATTATATGCCTGAACGTAAAAGAGACGCACTAGGTAGATTTGTTAAAGAGAAACCTAGTAGTTCGAAGCGTCTCGATTACCTTAATCTAGAGAGTCTGACTTTTGAAGAGTTTGTTTTTGAACGTCCTTTGACTGAGGAGAGAATCCCTGTTGCTCCGATAGCGCCAGAAATGGCAACTTTGAAAGCTTTGTTGAATCCAACTAGGACTACTCGTCCCTCATGTATCAGGTTAGCTGAGACGGAAGCAACTTATGAACTTAAACCTGGGACCTTACAGCTGCTCCCAATCTTTTTAGGGAAAGAAAATGAAAACCCCTATTTCCATGTTAGGGACTTTGAGGAAATTTGTAGTACCCTCAGGATTAGAAACTAGATGATGATGCTTTGAAACTTAGGTTATTCCCCTTTTCCCTGAAAGATAAAGCTAAATCGTGGCTATATAGTTTGGCTTCCGGGTCAATCGAAACGTATGAACAACTTACATCTGCCTTTTTGAACAAGTTTTTCCCTAGGCAAAAACATCGTCTATTAGGACGCAAATCTGCACGTTTTCTCAACAGGAGGGAGAAACTTTGTATAGGTATTTGGAAAGGTTCAATGATTTATTAGCCCAATGTCCTCATCATGGTTTAGAGAAGGTTAGGTTAGTTCAGATCCTTTATGAGGGTTTAGATTATCCCACCACAACCACAGTAGAATCTATGTGTACTGGTGGATTTGAGAACCAAACAGTTGATGACGCGATGACATATTTGCATGAAGTCGCCGAAAAGACCCAACAATGGGAAAGTAGTAGGGGACCCCAGAAAACAATTCTTCTCGGCAGAGGAAACGTTAATAGGGTAGAAGGAGGCTATGAATCAGATGCCAAAATTGCTGCTATAGCGAAAAGGTTAGAAGCTTTAGAAGTGGGTAACACTAGTGGTAGATTGGAGCCTTTTTGGGAAGGCCAGAATAATGAAGAGCAAGCCAATGCTCTATATAATAACACTAGGTTTGATAATCGTCAGAAGTTTGACCCATATTCAGAAACCTATAATCCTGGTTGGAGGAACCATCCGAACTTTTCATGGTCTAAGGGCCAGAGTCAGGGTCAGTCTAATAATTCTAATGCTCCCCCAGGTTTTGGCTACACTAGGAATACATCAGGCCCAGAAAATAAAACGACTAGCTTAGAGGAATCTATTAAGATGTTAGCAAAAACTCAGGAAATGTTAGCACAGAGCCATGTTAGTTTTCAACAGGAAACCAAGCAGAATTTTCAAACTAATGCTCAGAGCCTTGCTAAGTTAGAACTTCAAGTCGGCCAAATAGCTAAGACCTTAAGTGAGAGAGATAATGGTAGGTTCCCTAGTCAGACTAATCCCAATCCTAGAGGAGTTCATGAAGTAGGTACAAAACCATCGAATCAATTGAATGCTATTAGAACCCTTAGGAGTGGTAGAATAGTAGACAATCAGGTAACCATGCCCGATAGTGAACATACTGTAGTTCACCCCTCAGGACCACTAGCTAAGGAAACTGATAAATTTCTGATGATGCCAACTCAGTTCCTGAGAGGTCTGATTCTGTGCCTAGAGCCCCATTTCCTCAGCTATTAGTACCAACAAAGAAGGAATCGAACTTTAATGACATATTGGAGGTTTTTAAGCAAGTTACCATAAACCTTCCTTTATTAGATGCAATTAGGCAAATTCCTGCTTATGCCAAGTTCCTTAAGGATATGTGTACGCGAAAGCGAAAACTTAGCGTCCATAAGAAAGCCTTTTTAGCTAGTCACGTAAGTTCAATATTCAAACACAACTCCAAAGTACAAAGACCCAGGTTCCCCTACCATTGCTTGTACAATAGGTAACCCGGGTAGAAAAAGCTTTACTTGACTTAGGAGCCAGTGTGAACTACTCCATTCCATGTGTACTTACAGCTAGGACTTGGTGAAATGAAACCTACTCAGATGACACTGCTGTAGTAGGAACGGTCGGTTGTTAAATCCTCGAGGTGTTATCGGGATGTTCTTATTGAGGTCGACAAGTTTATTTATCCAGTGGATTTCTTGGTCCTAGATACCCAACCTTGTCCTGACCCAGAGAACCAGATACCTGTGATTTTAGGTCTCGCCCATTTTAGCTACGTCTAATGCGATCATAACTGTCGAAATGTGTGATGTGATGAGTTGTGTGATGATCTTTTGTGTGATGAGTTTATCTTTTGATAATATGACTATGGTGATGAACATTTTTAATGTCAGTGAGCTACCTCATGAGCTAGATGATACATGTGTTGAAGAGGTGAACATGATAGAAGCCTTAGTTCAAGAGTCATTACCAAACATTTTGTCTGAAGACCCATTAGAAAGTTGTCTATCCCATTTTGGTTTAGATTTTGACGACGATAGCACTATTGAACAGGTGACTGCTCTATTAGATTCTACGCCTGTGTTAGACACTGATAGATGGAAATCTAGATTCGAACCGTTACCAGTTTCTGAGACTACCCTAATTCCTTCTTTAGAATAGCCCCCAAAGTTGGACCTTAAACCACTACCCGATACTCTAAAGTATGTGTTTTTAGGCCCATCTGAGACTTTACCTGTGATTGTAGCTTCCGATTTGGATAGTGATCAGGAAAGTAGGCTAGTAAATGTACTTCAAGACAATAAGGAAGCTTTAGGGTGGACTATAGCAGACATTAAGGGTATAAGTCCTACTGTGTGTATGCATCAGATTCATTTAGAGGAAGACTCCAAACCTTCTAGGGAGATGAAACGTCGACTGAACCCTAACATGAAAGAGGTAGTTCGACAAGAGGTGCTTAAGTTGTTAGATGCGGGTATTATTTACCCAATTTCAGATAGTAAGTGGGTCAGTCCTGTTCAGGTTGTCCCCAAGAAATCAGGTATCACTGTAGTCCAGAATGATAATAATGAATTAATCCCAACCCGAGTGACCACGGGATGGCGTGTGTGTATTGACTATAGGAAATTGAACAAGGTCACAAGGAAGGATCACTTTCCCCTTCCTTTTATCAACCAAATGCTAGAGCGATTAGCTGGACATAGTCACTATTGCTTCTTAGATGGCTACTCCGGTTATAATCAGATCGTTATTGCCCCAGAAGACCAAGAGAAAACCACTTTTACCTGTCCCTTTGGTACCTTTGCGTATAGACGCATGCCTTTAGGGCTATGTAATGCCCCTGCAACTTTTTAGCGTTGTATGATGAGCATATTTTCTGATATGGTAGAACGGTTCTTAGAGGTCTTTATGGATGATTTTTCAGTGTTTCGTTCATCTTTTTATGAGTGCTTGCATCATTTGACATTAGTGTTGACTAGGTGTAAGGAAAAGAATTTAGCGCTTAATTGGGAAAAATGCCATTTCATGGTTGAACCAGGAATTGTCTTAGGGCACATCGTTTCTTCAAAGGTTATAGAGGTAGACAAAGCCAAAGTTGACCTTATTAAGACTTTACAGGTCCCAAAAACCATAAAAGATATTAGGTCATTATTAGGGCATGCAGGTTTTTACCGTCGAATCATTAAGGATTTTAGCTTGATTTCTAGACCTCTTGGCAATTTGCTTGCAAAAGATGTTAAGTTTGTCTTTAATGATGGTTTATTAAAGGCTTTTGATAAGCTTAAAACTTTACTCACTACTGCACCTAACTGGAACCTACCCTTTGAAATTATGTGTGATGCTTCAGATTATGCTATAGGCGTTGTGGTAGGTCAGCGAGAAAACAAATTACTCCATGTGATTTACTATGCTAGCAAAACTCTGAATGATTCCCAAATGAACTATACAACTACCGAGAAGGAATTGCTAGCCATCGTGTTTTCCTTGGATAAGTTTAGATTCTATTTATTAGGTTCTAAGATCATAATCTATACTGATCATGCTGCTTTGAAATACCTTTTGTCTAAGAAGGATACCAAACCTAGATTGATTAGATGGATCCTTTTGTTACAAGAATTTTGTCCAGACATTAGAGACAAAAGGGGTGCAGAGAATGTAGTAGCAGACCACTTGTCTAGGCTAGTTGTTAGTTCCCCTAATAATTCCCTTCCTATAAGGGACAATTTTCCTGATGAACAATTGTTCTCTGTTTCCCAATCACCTTGGTATGCAAATATAGTGAATTATCTTGTTACTGGTCGAATGACTCAACATTGGGGTAAGCAAGATCGTTCTAGGTTTTTAGCCAAGGTTAAGCATTTCTTTTGGGACGATCCTTATCTGTTTAAGTATTGTCCGGACCAGATTATTAGGAGATGTTTATCTGAGAGTGACCAGTCTAGTATTATCTCCTTTTGTCATGAACATGCATGTGGGGGTCATTTTAGTGCTAAGAAGACTGCTGCTAAGATTTTGCAGTGTGGATTTTACTGGCCTTCGTTGTTTAAAGATTCCCATAGTCATTGTGTTTCTTGTGAGCGTTGCCAGAAGTTAGGAACCATTTACCGTAGAAATATGATGCCTTTGAACCCTATTTTAGTGATTGAGGTCTTTGATGTGTGGGGCATTGATTTTATGGGTCCATTTCCTATTTCGTTTGGTTATCTTTACATACTTGTCGCTGTATACTATGTGTCTAAGTGGGTTGAGGCGGTTCCGTGTAAAACGAATGACCACAGGGTCGTAGTCCAGTTTTTGAAAGAGAATATACTTACACGTTTTGGTACGCCGCGATCTATAATTAGTGATGGAGGTTCACACTTTTGTAATAGACCGTTTGCTTTTTTAATGAAACAATACGGTATTACCGATAAAGTAGCAACCCCATATCACCCTCAGAATAGTGGTCAGGTAGAGGTTTCCAATAGGGAAATTAAACGTATTCTAGAGAAAACAGTTAATCCAAATAGGAAAGATTGGTCGTCGAGGCTTACTGATGCCTTATGGGCTTACCGTACTGCGTTTAAGACACCCATTGGAATGTCACCTTATCGTTTAGTGTTTGGAAAGGCATGTCACCTGCCTGTTGAGTTAGAGCATAGACCCTATTGGGCTATTAAGAACTTAAACTTTTCACTTGACAAGGCAGGAGCTCAAAGAAAGCTCCAGCTCAATGAGTTGGACGAGATTCGTAGAGATGCATACGATAGTGCTAAGGAGTATAAGAACAAAATGAAACTTGTTCATGATAGGAATATTTTACGAAAGTCATTTTCTCTAGGTCAAAAAGTTCTTCTGTATGACACTCGTTTGCATCTATTCCCAGGGAAGTTGCACTCTCGGTGGACCGGTCCCTTTGTGGTCCGTGCTTTTTTTCCTCATGGCGCTGTTGAGATTGAGACACCAGATGGTGGTAGTTTTTTGAAGGTTAACGGTCAGCGACTGAAGCCCTTTTTAGAGCCCTTTTCTACAGGTGATGTTGAGGAGGTCCCTCTGGAGGACCCTGTTTACCTTGATTGACCATCGAGGCGATTTTGTATGTTGTATAATATTTTTGTAGGTTTTTGGTTACACTTCACTCAGGTACTATCTTTCCGACTTCTCTCTTTACTATTTTCTCATGTTACTTATAGTTTTGGTACTGTTCTTTAATTAGAAACATTGAGGACAATGTTAGATTTAAGTTTGGGGGTGGGGTAGAACTTTTTGTTACCTTTTCGTTGCAATAAATAAACTCCAGGGCCTAGAAATTTATTCCTATTAAGGATGGCACTAACCAATCTAAGTGGATGGAAGCATTTTAGTTGTAGGAGTTGAGGAACCAATCTGCCTAGATGGCAACATCTAAAGAGTCTATTCATAAAAGCACAGAGCTCAGATGTTAGAAATAACATGATAGTTTCACCATATCTCGTTGAGCCCTTTTCACTTCTGTTTTTATTTTGTTTTGTTTTTAAACTATGTTTCTCTAAGTGATTAGGTGGGGATCACGATTCAAGTTGTTACCAATGCGAGGGTGAATTAGAGTGATTAAGATACAAAAAAAAAAAAAAAAAGAGAAATTGAGACGAGACCATCAGACCAACTGGAATAAATTCAATAAAGTCGACCACTGGAATCCTTGTATATGCCAGTTGTGTTGACCTAGAGTTAGGATTATCGACCACTGGTATCTCACTCCATTAGGATAGGTTAATTTTGGTGGAGGCCTTCAGACAGATATGAGAAACACCGTTCACCTAGTAAACATCAAAACCATCTATGTTTTTCTATATCCATCTTCTTGATCTATCCATGTGATTAGTTTTGACTCCGAATATTGATGTCCATAGCGCGACTATCTGAGTAGAGCTCTGTCATTTCATATGAATTTTAGTATGCTTGAGTGCGAACTCGTGTACAACAATTGGAATTTCGCATCAGGGTACTTCTTCCTGTAGTCAATAAGTATGCCAACCAAGGAGATTCTTTAGTGCCTTCCAAGCTTCTGTGTAGATAGCTAGGGTCTGGAATATAAAGGTTTTGTGGGTATACCTATGGTAAGACCTCCGGAGACAACACTCCGCCACTAGGGACACCTAGGGGTCTAAAGGCTTATTGCATACGCTAAATGCAATCGACGATGCCTGCGACAGTGAGTTAGGATTTTATTTCTATTTTATTTTTTCTCGAGGACTAGCAAATAATAGGTTTGGGGGTATTTGATAGACACATTTTTGTGTCTGATATAATCTCAATTGTATATATTGTTAGTGCTCGATTTTGTATTTATTTTGGCTTTTTATGTCTTTGTAGGTGTTTTTGGAAAAATAAGATTTTGCGGCGAAATTGGCTCGAAAAGTGTTTTTTTTTGCATTCATGGGAGGATATTTGCTATTCGGACCCTCATTTTGGATAAGGGGTAACCTAATTACTAAGGGGCATCCCATTTCCAGGCAGCTGCTAATCGCACCCCTACTCTGGATAGGGGGCGAACATCTTCTACATTTGAATTATAAGTTTTGGCGGGAAATATCTTGGTAGTGAAGAACAAATTAGGGTTCTTGATTTGGAAGAGTTTGAGGTCGATTAAACCTCTGATTTTCATAGGATAGACTCCTTATGGGTCTAGGAATTTTATATGGGTGTTGAAATCGATTAGACTTGGCTCAATCGGCGGATTTTTATCACAACAGAAATATATGGAAAGTCACGTGTGTGACCTGTTTTAGGGAATTTTAGAGAGATTAAAGTGCTATAAACCTTCCCAAAGATTTGTATCTATCTAATGAAGAGTTTAGAATAACAAGGAAAGCTCAAAAACGCGTAGAAATCCTAAAACAAGAAATTGCCGCAACTTTGGCGTGAAGAGAAAGAAAGAGATTTTGGAAGATTTGGGAGAGATTTAATCAGTATTTTTGATATAAATAGATTTCTTGGGTCATATAGAAGGGGTGTCGAGAGTTTGAGGACCTGAGGAGAGCCAGAGAAGAAGAAATCAGAGTTTTATCAAACTCTGTTTCTGCTGCTGCTGCTGAAGCTCAAGAACACGAAGAACATTGACGCACGGAAAACAGTCGCAGAACAGTGTCGTTGTTCAACAGCAGAAGATCAGTAACGTTTATATACAACACTTAATCATTGTTCCTCTTTGTACCAGAGATCTGTAACGCTTTTACGCTGTTGCAAATCAGCTGCTTTACACCTTTCACTCTTTTAATCAACTTTTGAGCAACAAACATGTATTTTGAGCAAGTGATTAATATGAGGAGCTAAACCCCAACACTGGGATGACGAAGAAAGCCATATTTCATGCGTGTGGTAATTATATTTAATTCTTTTTATGACTTTTTTCATTAATTTAATCGTTTTATGATTTTTCTTAATTAGTTGTGAAGTCGTATGATGATGTATGCTTGGTCTATGTGCTTTTGATGCATCATGCTAGTGATTTACAGTTAATCTTTTTAAAATCTACCCTGGCAAAGAATTAGAGTCAATAAACAAGATCTATAATTGTCTAAGAAATGATTTTTGAACCACATGATATGAGGTTTGGTGGAATCCTGAGTCTCAATAATCTCTCGACATTGTGACAAACCTTGTGTATATATTTTCTTTATTTTTATTGTTTTCTATTTTTAAATCTGAAATCAATTTCAACAAGTCCGAGAAACGAACACTTTACGTACCACTACAAAATTACAACATGAGGGTAGTTCTAGATCTGGTCTAAGATGAACAAATGTAGGAGCTTTATTGAAATCGTTGAATTCAGAATATAGTAAAGTAGCTTCTGGATGGGGAACTACCCCTTTGATGGGTGTCACAATGGCTTTATTTGCGGTATTCCTATGTATTATTTTAGAGATTTACAATTCTTCTGTTTTACTGGACGGGATTTCAATGAATTAGGTCCATAAGTGTTAGATCACTGCTCGATCGAACTCGCAAGCGTTTCTATCTCAAGCTTGTTTGTCAAGTTTAGTTGTCAAAACGGTAAGTCTTGATTTCTAGTCTATATATAGCTAAGTCTCGGATAGGATAGAAAGTGTGGTTGAGCCTAGTCTTCACGGCGTTCATCGATTGAAGACGAAGAACTATCAAGAGGAACTTGTGGAACTTCTTCCACAAAAGGTATGTGGAGATTTGAACTCATCTTTCACCTAAAAAGTCAATTTTAATATATATCCTTCTTGAGACACAGTCGTTTAGATATATAGATTTCTTTTATGCACAATTGATATTTCGAGCTGAGTTCTAACTCGCTTTCAAATTTTTCGAAATATGTGTTGGTAAGCTTTTAACTTCAACCAATTTCATCTTGCATACTTGACGAAAGTCAAAAGATGATCATATGGAAATTGCCAAGTTATGTGACTCGGAATGTTTCATGATTGATCATAATTTCGATTATCTGAAAATTGCCTTGATAATTTAGTTCATGGTAAACAACTATCATGGTCCTATAAGAATGTTTCAGTAATTGAAAAGGAGAGTAGAACATCTATTGGTTTACATAGTGTGCGTACTTGGATGTATGTAATACATGTCTGGGTGCCATAGTATGCATACCTGTATGCGTACCCATTGGTTTATGAAAATTCGAGTACCTAGTACATGTACCTGTACGCGTACTTTCGTAAGGTATAAGTTCGAACTTTTCTGCTGGAGTTTGGTATAACACTAGGTATGCGTACCTGTTCGCATACTGGCGAAGCCAACTCTAGTACGGGTCATTAAGGTTTGCGTACCCGTTTGCATACCTTAATGAGATATGTTCTATTTCGATTTTATAACATGAACTATACAATAAATTATAAGGGATGCAATCACTTGCATACCGTGGCTATAATTGTTCATGGTTGATTTATGTGAATTAACAAAAACCAGTTTTGCTTCAATTGTGTCTTGTATACTTATATGAGATATAACAATTGAATCAACTCCCAAGAACTAGTTTCATTTAAGTCATTTGAACTAGTATGGGTAGAGATGAATATGGTTGAGAAGAAAGTGCTCATATGGTTAACTTTGGTTGACTATGAATGAACCAACAAGGTGTACATGTTTAGGTACGGTTACCCAAACCTAAATGAGGGTATATTTCAATTGTGTGTAACAAGCTAAGTTGATCTAACATTCCTTGAATATTGGCTTGAGTTTAAATCAGGTTTTCATCTAACGGTGAATATTGAATGCTTTGTTACCAAGGTAACTTAGATTGCAAACCCTGATTTGAAAACTATATAAGGGAGAACTGTAGCAACTGGGAAACCTAATCCCCACACCTCATGTATGCTATTAGTTGCGACTAGAGTCGATTCATTGAATAAGTGGTGATCCAACCTTAATGACCCAGACTAGACTTGGCTTCGCCAGTATGCGAACAGGTACGCATACCTAATGTTATACCAAACTCCAGCAGAAAAGTTCGGACCTATACCTTACGCAAGTACGCGTACAGGTACGTGTACTAGGTGCTCGAATTTTGACTTATTCAAGTAATTTATTAGGTACTCGAATTTTTATTCAAGTACGCGTACAGGTACGTGTACTAGGTACTCGAATTTTCACATATTCAAGTAATTTATTAGGTACTCGAATTTTTATTCAAGTACGCGTACAGGTACGTGTACTAGGTGTTCGAATTTTCGCTTGCGAGTTCGACCGAGCAGTGCTCTAAGGGGGATATTTTTATTAAAATTCGAGTACCTAGTACACGTACATGTATGCGTACTTGCGTAAGGTATATGTCCGAAATTTTCTTATGGAGTTTGGTACAACATTAGGTATGTGTACCTGTTCGCATACTGGCGAAGCCAACTCTAGTCCGATTGTATACATTGCATAGTGTTATTACACAGTGTCAAAGTCCAATTGTATCAAAACTTCAACAATAATACTATGGTGATATGTATCACTCCCCCTTAGTCAATACTCCATCTCACATGGAAACCACTATCCCTTACACAATGATCCGAAAACCATATGTATCTGTAGTGTGAACTACATATTAATTCTCCCCCTTTTTTTCAATAAAATTGGCAAAGGTACAAGAACAGGATCATAATGAAATTTCTATAAGAGACATTTCATGACTAAAAGAAAATACATACCATCTAATTTAGATGCAATCATATAACCGAAGATAATAACATTCATCAAGGAGTTTAAAGATATAAGATAACCCCTTTAAAATTCCACAGCCGCGCACCACTCAAAATATGACCATTAAGCACAAGTTCAAAAGAACTCTCCCCCATTTGATGTCATTCCCAAGGTAACAACAAGAGCGACCTTAATTTCAAAAGAAAAGAAGAATTTTGATTGGACACCAAAAACCATGAGAGTGATTTTCTATATCCAAAAACTCAATTAAATTAATCACAAGTAAACCCATGATTAATTTAATCGGAATACGCAATCAAATTAAACACAAAAGTGATCAACTTAATTGATTATGCTCGACATAAGAGAACTTACGGACCATACAACTAACATAACTATTTGAAAATGAATAGGATAATCGTTCATATACTCAACATAAGAGGAATCTTACGGAGTATGAAAATACTCAACTAGATTAATTACAAGAGAACCCATAATTAATCTATACACAACCAAACTAATTACAAAAGTAATCAATTTAATTGTCATTTGATTTGCTCGACATAAAAATACTTATGGAGCAATAACTAAATAACCAAACAAGATGACTAATTTAGTTTAAGAATGCTCAATATAAAGTACCTTACGGAACAACTAACAAAGCTAATCAAAAATTAATCAACTTGGTTGTATCGTGCTCAACATAAGACACATTATGGAGCCTCACAGTATTACATAAAATATGGATCAGTGAAGATCAATACTGTGGAATACACAAGGATTCATTCTATCTTCCATCACTATTTTCATAACGATATTTAATAGACATAATCCTTGAACACAAAAGATTTTAACCTATCTTCCATCAAAGAATTGATAATATATGCTTAACTTTTGTATATGTAAAAAGTCTATTCATCCTTAAATCAATACATTAGTACCGATCATGAACGACTTTACTTTTGAAAAAATATAGGACAACATAGTTCACGGACGTAAACACCAATATTCCCATGACAAATTGCAATATAACAAATCATAAAGATTAAATACTGCAAACCATCATCCTCCAAATATTTTTAGAATTTAAACCAATAAACCTAAAAAAGAACAAGAAGATGAAATATAATAGCTATGTGTAGTCACAATCATTGCTATTCAAGCACTAGTTATTTTCCAACTAAATCAAAAAGAAGACTTACTAGGCATTGTGGATCTTTCTCAGAGCATCTATAGAAAATTCCTTCTCATTATTGAAAAATCCATTGATTATGGGATCGTTCAATTCCTCTAGATCTTCAGAAATATCAGTTAACTCACTAAGTTCTCTTTTTAGATCACGCAGGGTATTCTTGGTCAGACACAACCTTTGTTCATAGTGAGTTATCTCTTCCAAAGAGGAAATGATTCGAGATTCTAAATCATTTCTCTTGTTGATGAAAACTTTCACCATGTCTCTAGCACGACAAACAAAAAAGAGACAGTTAGAGGAAGAACCTTCTCCATTGATTGTTCACTTCTTCTTTATCATTCTCGAGGAAGTGATTCCTTTGCACAGATGTACATTGACTGTTCTACTGCATTTCTTTTGGTAGTACCTCTAGTTACATGAGCCATGAGAACGTAATTAAAAGACGGAGAAAGAAAACAATAAAAGGAGATTTATAAGTGTCAAACCCTAGACCATTTTGACACAGTCTTCCAAGAATCTAAAAATAAGATTACCTACACAAATTGAAATTCACGAACATTGACTTGAGCCACTTTTCAGACACTTCTCATCTTTCCCAAGTTAAATATGGGAAGGCAAACATCACCATTCAGTTGGTGACCGGACGGGAAAAATGCCCACTTCCCTTGTTTTTTCGTGGCTTGTCACTGTTGGTTGTGCTAACAAATTTATTACTTCTTCTGGAATATTTACCTTGCTTATCTTTATCTAGACACACTCTGTGCATGTTCTTTTGAAGTTGGGTGACTCTTTTGTTGCTTTTCTTGAATCTCCAACAGGTATCTTTATCATGCCTTGAGTGTCCACAGAAGGAGCAAATCAATGTGGATTTTTCATCTCCATGTAATTTTTCCTGTTTGACACAACACCCAAACATTGTTTCCTGATTTGCAGAATCTATCACTTTTGCTGTTTTGATTTTGAATCCTAAACCATGATTGTTCCCAAAGTATCTCTGACCAAACAACATTGTTGTAATTTTGTCAGAGCTTCCATACAGCCTCTGCAGGTCATCTCTGAGAGAATTAATCTCTTCTTCCTTTAGAGACATGGTTTTGATGAATTTAATATGAAGATGCTCTATCTCAATATTTTTCGTCTGGAGTGATGATTCAACATTCCTCAAGGAGGCTTTAAGACGAAGGTTCTCTTGAAGAATCTCTTTATTCAGGAGATCAACCAACTCAGTGTCAAATTCAAGTTCCGAATCAGAATTTGAAGTTGAAAGAGAATCTGAAGTAAGGACAGTAAATCCATTGCACCAGTTAGACTCATCTGAGCTATATAGAGAAGTATTGTCTTCTGTTGAATTATTTTCAGCAACCATAGAAGATGAAAAACCTGCAAATATATTCTTCCTTTTTATTAGATTCTTGACCTCTTTGACTACTAGTGAATGATCACATTCATCAGCCTAGGACAGGTGAGAGGAAGACATCTCAGGTTTTTTCACAGCGTTGAGTGCGAATGTTTTTCCTGTCTCTTGATCAAGAATTCTTAACTTTCTAATTAGTGAAGTCTTGGAAAGTGTATCAGGGTTATTTCCCTCAACGATGACATGCTTCTTATACTCATATCTAGATGGCAGCGATCTGAGAATTTTCATCACAATGTTCTTTTCAGGAATAATCTTACCCAATGCAAAAGATGCATTAACAATTTCAGACACTCTGTGATTAAACTCATCAAATGTATCTTCATCTGCCATACGAAGGTTCTCCCAATCATAATTAAGGTTTTGAAGCCTAGCTTCCTTTTCACTGGAGTTTCCTTCAAATAAGGTTTCTAAGATATACCAAGCATCTTTAGACTTAGTGCAATTTGACACATGGTGCTGAAGATTTTGGGTAATGGCATGTATGATGGCATTCAAACCAGCGAAATTTTTCTTTGCAGCAAGTATCTCAGCAGGATTATATTCACCAATATTCTTGGGAACGTTTACATATCCAACTACCACAACGGTAGCATCATATCCATTAACAACATATACACATGATTGAAAATCACGTACTTGAAGAAAAGCTTGCATAACAATTTTCCACCATAAGTAATTAGAGCCATCGAAGACCGGTGGTACGTTAATAGAGATAGCACCTCTGTCCATAGAGTCAGATCGCTACAAACACGGACTTGTAAGGTCTTGAACATGTTTGCCTGCTCTGATACCAATTGAAAAAGCGGGGGTCTAACAACACCACCCAATATTTCGCTTAGCAATCTGTATGGACTGACTCCGAAATACTTCTAGAGAATCAACTAGACAGTCAGACTCAATCTAGGTAAAAGTATCTCAAGGAGTTAATATCTCTCTCTTGTTTTGATTTACTCGAGCTAATAGAAATCGTTACGGAAGGACGCTCCAGGACATTAGGGAAAGATACGAGTTACTATACAAAGATTATGAAGCGGTGAAAGACGAAATGGAAGCTCGGGAAAAAGCTCTTCCCAACGAATCTCATATGGAAAGAGTAAGTTTGTGAATCTAAAAGGCCTCTCATACGGTTATTTTCATTTAAAAACGCTAACTTAGAATTACATTTTTTTCCAGTACTCTTTGGGTCGCAGCCAATACGAATTGAAGTACGGCCACGAGTTTTCGCACGAAAATTTCTATCGTCTCTTGACAGAAAATTTCTGGCAATTCACGAAGTATAATTGACTGTGTTCAACGGTAATGTAGTGAACCAGATTTTATGTCTTTTCCTTATATTTTATTTCGAAGTACATGTATGTTTCTTTCCGATTCAATAAAAACAGTTCACTTTCTAATTGTTCCAACAAGGGTCGTTAGTAGACTTCAATTAAAACCTGACGACTCACTCTATTATTCGGACACATGGTATGAGTCGTCACTTTGGTAGAAAAACACACTAACGACTCTTGATGTTGATTAAAACATGAAGTATTTTCTATGGGAGTCGTCACCATTTAAAAGTGAGAGACGACGATTCTCTTTATCGAAAAGATTCGTCGCTTTGTTGATATATAAGGTGACGACCCTTATAGCAGTTAATGCAAAATTTGAATTCTCCAGATGTGGTTGAGTTAACCAACGGAAAAAATTCAAAAATGTGGCAGTTGGATCGTTCAATTCTATAAATAGAGACCCAATACTCACCTCATGCTCACACAAACCATAATTCTAAACCTTCACATACTATCTCATATATTTATCATCCAAGAGGAAAAAAAAGGTATCTTGAAGATGACTACTCCCTACACTTCCGAAGAGAATTGTGCCATTACGAGAGCTTGGTTGACAGTCACAAACCACTTTGAAAGTCTAGATAAAGACATTGATGAAACATCGGATGCTTGGTGGAACCGCGTATTTATCGTTTTTGTGGCGTTGGACGGAAATCACAACTCAAGGTCTTTCAAACAAGTCAAGGAACGCTTCAAGGAGATAAAATTCGAGTGTGATGTTTTGAAAAGAGAATTTACGGCCGTAAGGGAAGCCTTTCCGGATATGTTGTGTACTCTAAGAGTAAGTATTTAAACAAGAGGTAAAACTTATCTACAAATTTGATCGATACTAACTAAATATGTTTACGTTTTCAGATGAAGAAGGCGTACAGATATTACGAGGTGCTTCGTGGGAAAAAGTTTGAGTTACACAATTGCTACTTTATCTTCAATGGAACCATGTATAATTACATGCTTTATGATTAAGTGTAGACGTGCACCGTTGTTATCTATTGTGTTTTATTTCCTTCAATGTAACCCTATAAAATATGTATGCCTTTTGCGATTCAATGAAATGATCATATGAAATCAAAAATCTTAAAAATCAACCCTAAGAGTCGTTAACCATTAGTAATATCGAAATTGATGACTCTAGTTAGAAATCTTAATGGTTGGTTAGGATCGTCAGTTTGTTTGAATATATGTGTGACGACCCATAAAAAAAAACTTGTTTTTTTGACAGAGAGTTTGTGTTTGAGAGTTGTCGAGGTACAAACAAATCAAACAAACGACTTTGATGAAGTACCAAAAAGAGTCGTCACTGTTTAGATCAACAAGCTAACAATTTTTCATAACCTGAGAAAGTTGCAGGTTAGAGTCGTCATTCTGGGTGTAAAAAAGGTGACGACTCTTAAGAGTCGTCAGTGTATTCGAACCCCGACTATAACGACTCTAGAACTGAGGATTTCGATGGTGACCATGAATCGACCACTTGGAGCACCATTCAGACAGTTTCAAGAGTATATGAGGTTTACCTGATTGTTTTGAGCTTGGGGTTCTTCATTTTGAGGATTGGTTCCTTCATTTGGAGTAATAGGATCTTCACTTGCACCATTATTCATGGCTTCCTCTATTAACATCTCTTCATCAAACATCCAATCCGTATGATTAGTTGACACAGTCTTACCATCAACACAATCATGTATGTCATTTGAAGCTTCACAAACATCATTTCCTCCACTTGAATCACCTATTTCTAAAAATCCTAATTTTCCTCACAAAACTCCTCTTCTTCTTCTTAAAACACAAAAACTCAAAAATAAAATCTACACACACTACAAAAAAAACCATGTTTTGCGAGAAATTATATTGTTGCGAAAGTCTTTTTTTTTGTCCCTAAAAATTTTTTGTGATGGAAAAAAGTTTGTCCCCTTGTGGTCGGTAAATCCCCGTCAGGAAAAGCATTCACCGGCTAAAAAGTTAGTCCATCACAGAAAGCAATTTTAACGATAAATATTATTTTATCACCGAAAATAGACTATAGCAAGTGGATTAAATTCTCGTTAAAAATTTGTTTACCGACAAACTAATTTATCATAAAAATAGTTTTTTACAAGTATAAAGGTTATCGCAGAATATGATTTCAACAACAAATATATTTGTCTGTAAAAGAAATTTAAGGTGACCAAAAAAAATTATCACAGAATCTACTTTTAATAAGAAAAATATTTTGTTACCAAACTATCTTTAATGAGAAAATATTGTGACCAAAAAATAATCACAGAATCTATTTTGATGAGAAAAATATTTTGTTACCTAAACTATCTTTAACGAGAAAATATTGTGACCAGAAAATAATCACAGATTCTAATTTTAGTAAGAAAAATATTTTCTTACCTAAACTATCTTTAATGATAAAATTTTTTATTGCAAAAACAAATTTTGGTGATGGATACCTTGTTTCTAAAAATAAGATTAAGTGGTGAAAATTTCTCTCCAAAGATAATTAAACATAATAATTATTTTTTAAAAATTCTGTTATTGGCAATAATTCATAAAAATAAATACTACATATCTAAAGAACATGTGATAAAACATGCTTCAGAAAATAAATAAAAATTATAAAGCAAGTAATAATAAAAAACTTAATACTTATATATAAATTAAAAGTTACACAGTAGACAAACAAACTTAACACAATTTGACATACATTGACAACTTGACCATAAGACAAACTTACATAAAATAGACTTGCAAACCTAAGATAACTTACTAATAAAATACGAACAATCCCTAAAACAAACTGCCTTACATAAACAAACTATGCGATAAACTTGCAACCTAAAACATACATAAAAAAACTTAAACGATAAACTTGCAACCTAAACAAACTTCATCTGGAACTTGCATTAATTGTGCTCCTGTGGTGGAATGGGAAGGTTATTAAACATAGCGGGAGCAAAACCCAGTCGACTAAGCATATCTTCCTTAAAAGCAGCATTGTCATCCTTCATTTTCTGATTTTCATCTTTCATTTCCTTGATTTCATCTTGATATTTCAAAATCTGGTCCTCTTGGCTTTTGATATTTTCATTCAATATCTCAATTAAATCACGAAACTCATTAACCACTCCATCAGAAGATGAAGCCGAAGAAACACGTTGTCTTTTGTATTTCTTAGCACCCATCACTTCGTTAAAAATAGCCAACTCCTCAGGAGGTTGAGATCCCTCTGTAATTCCTTGTTGATACAACTCAAGCATCTTTTCCTATATGCATATGTACACATTAATCAAACCAAACATAAAAAAATAGGATAAGTAAAATCAATTTCATAGTAACATACATGTCTTATTTGGGCTTCCTTGCTTATCCACTGCACCTCATCTTCATCATCAGAGTTTTTTACCTTATGAGTATGGGTGTCATGGAAAGTTTTTATGTAGATATGTTGCACTTCTTGGGCCTATTTCTGTTTGATCAAAACCAAAAACATAAGTACCTAGAGTACTGTAAATCAACAAACAAAGAAAAGAAAAAAAAAGCATGTTTAATATGTGTACTGAAAGGATAAATGGATACCAATTCTCTATGGACTACGAATGGAAGAGACCCTCCGCAGTGATTATAGGGAACTTTTGCCCTATTATTAGATCCAGCTAGTGATCGTTTCTGCAATAGGAACAATAATTAAACAAAATAGAATACATAATTATAAACTAAAGCAAGTATAATCACCATGTATACCTGAAACGTTTCCGAAGAGAACCAGTCACACAAATAATTCCAGCTATCTTGGGATACATTCCTATGCGGATTCATGCGCGCCTCTTCAATTGTTCCGAAACTCTTAAAATGCTTAACCAACTTATTCCGATGATTTGTAAATTTTTTTGCCATATTGTCGTTCAAATATTTTCTTATGAAAGGCACAGCAGTATCAACAACAAACTTGTCCTACAACAATTTTGGAAACATAACTTGTTAATTGAAAACTTTATTGTATGTAACTCTGAAATTATCCTTTCAAATTTATTCAACATGTTCACAAACCTTAACACGTTCGATTAAAGCATTTCGATAATGCTCAGGAATTTTCGTCCAGGATTCGTGCTGAAGAGGAGCTAAACCACGTACAATAATTCCACATTCAGATGACAACTTGGGGGCATTTGAACAAATAGTTGCCTTTTCAATTTCAGAAAAAACCACGGGAAGCTTATTTCCGTTATTCATAGCCATAGTTCTTGATACTTCAATCCCCCGGGTTAACCCACGCACATTTCTTCTCTGCATTGATGAATCTATGATACAGTAACAAGAGAAAACATGTCATAACTTTTCCAATCAAGTTCAAAGAAAATAAACAATAAAGAAACATTGATTGTCATATTCAAACCAGCAGGAGGTGACTGTCCAGGAACAACACGACGAGCAATGCCAGTAGCCATAACAAGTCTAGCAGAAATTCAAATAAGAAACAATATCAGAAAATATTCAAAGCAAATAATCTGTGCGAGATGGAGAAACAAGAGTGAAAAATGAAAAGAAAAAGAACTAATGGAGAAATCTAAAAAAATATCAAGGAAGATGGCTTACAAAGCAGATGTATGCAAAGCAGATGACTTTTCTGAATCTGAAACTTTATGATAGAGAGTAGCATCTTCCGATCTATAAATAAGTACCTTAGGCACAAATAACTGCAAAAACAAGCGGGAAGGATCCCGCGCCAGATTTTTTTGATTTTTCATCTCAACTGAAATTTTTAGTGGGAGCGATTTTTCCTCTCATGATAACTGACTTTGAAACTTTTTGAAGAGCACTAAGTTTCTTGATTTATATGTCTTAGGTGTGTATGATTCCTAGTTTAAAGGGAGTATTAGTTGCAGAAGATGTGATATTCCGAGAGAGAAAAATGAAATAAGGATAATCATTTTTCCTCGCCATTAATAAATAGGTTATAGATTTCATCGCCTTTCCGTTACACGTTTCAAGCATGCAAAATAATATCTTGCCAGCTGTTAAAATTTTTTTTTCCTTATATTCGGATATAAAATATCTCCTATACGAATACCTCGACAGCTATTAAATTGAAGACAGAATAAAAAGGAAATATCTCGCCAACTATTAAAGAATATATTTCCATATATTCATATATATCGTTTTTTGAGAGATGTATTCCTATAGTATATATCGAATTAAAGACAAAATATTTTTTTTTCTTTCCTTATATTCATATATATCTGCATATATATTTCCTATATTCATATATATGAAATTGAAGACGGTGCATATAAGAGTGAACTACTTATTCGGTATCCTTATTTATCCCCGAAATAATTCTTAACTGCTTAGTATTTGACAAATTATCCCCCAAATAACTCTTAAATGCAAAGATATACCAATTGTGGTATTTATTGTTCACCTAAATTCTTAAATACAAATAAGTAGGACTTCATGCCATTAAAAATTTGATTTCTTGGTTAAAACATTAAACGACGATTTAGGGTGCAGATTTTGCAAGACTCGTGGCTGGTCGGTTGACTTTTTTTAAGATGGAAAGGCAACTTGTATTAATAAAATAAATATAGTACAAGAGATTTATGAGCTAATTTTCCAAAAATATTGGAAATACTGTAAAACATTTATAAACATTTATCACCTAAATTTTATTACTTTAAAAAGATATTACTTAATCGATAAAATAATTATTTTGTACATATAATGTACTCCAGACACATCTCATTCGCATCAACAACAACAAATGAACAAAAAAACTAAAACTAAAAAAAGCAACAAGCTGGGCATCAACACCCCTTTGAATACCAATGTCTAGTCTATTATTTCGGCACATATAATAATAGCATATTAATTAAAAAAAAATCAAAAAAATGAAAATTTTCATATTAAAAAAATAAAAATAAAGTATCTTAGAATAAATACCGAAATAGATTTTTAAAGGTGGAAAATTAAAAAAAAAAAAAGACAAAAAAAATTGTAAGAGCATATTTTGGATACCTTCGTCTTTTCAAAAACATTAAGGGAAATATTTTTAAAACGACATATATTTTTTTTAAAGTAATAAATCTTATTAATTTCGATGGAAAGATTTTTATACAGAAATTGTTATTTGAACTTTAGAGAAAAACAAACTAACACTGAATCATATTTTGAAAAACTTTAATGTGTAAGAAAATTATTTTTTATTGAATTATATTATCCCCTCTCCAAGGAAAATCTTTACATGTCTTGTTGATCGTCTCCAGCAGTTGATTAAGTTTAGGTAAACAAAATCTCTGGCTTAAAGTTGCTAAGAGAGTCCACTTTGATTCCCAGTTACTTCTTGATATATAGGGGTTATTTTATTTTCACAAAAACAAGTTAGAAATGCTAGCATAAGAGCGTAAATAGGTTAATACGGATGCGAATAGGGAACTATCTGTATTCGATTCCGAAAATCATATAAACTTTCCGAATTCGATCCGAAATCTGAACGAATAGTCTTTTTACTTCAGATAAATCAGACAGTTATCTGATCCAAAACCATAAAACAAGAAAACAACAGAATATTTGCAATTTTTGTAAAAAGAATAGAATCTTATAATATAAATTAATTAAAACATTTATAACTGTTTTTCAATAAAAAAAAAGACAAATAAGAAAATATATATTTATGTATATTATTCCATATGTGGATATTTCGGGAAGCGGATATCTAGGTATCTTAACTCGTATCCGATTGGTAACATACCCGGATATCCGAAGTCAAAAATTATTTTCGAATAATATTTGATATTTCGAATGCGGATTCGAATAATATCGGAGTTCCCGGACATCCATTGAAGCCCTGATGCTAGACATCTTGGTGCACTTTGCCAAATCTGCCTATATATTTAGTCACATCACATAATTAATGTTAAGAATGATATTTTAATATTCTCCAATTTGAAGAACATATTTGCATGAAAAATATTTACGAATTTTCTTATTACTTCAAACTAACATATTTGATTTTTATTTTACAATTTTAGAGGTAAATTAGCTGTTTGGAGATCTGTGTTCCTTAAACGACCAACTAAGAAAGGCATTTCTGGAATCGGTCTGATTTTCTCTCTGTTCGTTCCGTTTGAAGAAAGGAAGGATCCCAAAGAATCGATCTTTCACTTTAGATAATGCAGCTACTACGAGAGTGTTGCATTCTTAAATTGAACTCTATGAAAAGGACACGGGTCTTTCAAAGTTTCATATCCGAGGCTGAGCTTAGCTAACTATGTGGGAGCCTGCTGAGAGGTAGAGGTGTAAGATGTGTCGGCTCAGCAAACGAAGTTACATCGATCCTTAGTGTGCTGGTTGTGTTGTGTGTTGTTATATCTAGAGACTAAGGCGTGTCGTACTGCACCTTGTTAGACGACGTGTTATGTTGTGTTGTGCAAGAAAAATAAAAGTGTTGAGTCGTGCCGTGTTGGTTCAGATATATTTATTTCATGTAAAGAAAATATTATTTTTCAGACATTTGGATATTATATGTATATGTATTAATTGTCAAATAAATAAGCTAAAATAACGAAGTTAAAATTTCAAAAATGTGTTGTGTAGTATTTTATGCATGTTATGGCATCCTTTCTTTGCAGGTTATGTTGTGCCACTATGTCGATTAATCTGTCCCAGCACAAAATACGAAACTACAACTTATGCCATTCTAAGTCACATCTTGGGGTGGTCTCAACTTTTAGCGCTCGCACACCCCAACTTAAACCTCTACTAGGAGGTATAAAAAATCACCACTTATTTATATTTCTTATGCCAAATAATGTTAAAATGGATTCAGCACAAAGAAAATTTGGATGAAGGACATTAAAGAATGATAACAGGTTTTATCCCAAGAGCTGGAAAGACATCTTGTTTTTACAATTAAGGTTCTTGGTGGTCTTAGTATTAAGAAAAAAGATATTTTAAACCAAACTCTATCCTTTCTGGAAAATGATATTTCATAGGATTGGCATAATCAAAAAATATTATGTTTGGGAGTCGCTATCTCTATGGAAGGACAATTGGATTCCAAATAGAGTTGTTCTAATAATAGCCTAGCTCACAATATTTCTATATATAATATAACTATCGGTTGGATTATTTTTGGTCACGAAACTTCGTCACATCCTTTATCATCTCTTTACTAAGGATAAATTGCTGGATTTACACTATCTATTTTCTTTGTGGTACTGGCTTTTGATTCTGGGCAAATGCAGTCGATCTCTTCGGAAATTCCGGTTTCGACACTCAAGGCAGCATGATGCTTAATTTCACCGAGATGGAATTTAGACGGAATCAACTGGAATCGTCCTGAAAACTTGACTGAATGTCAGTTGATTGCAGGAAATCTTGGTTGTAATTTTTGAAATTTGTATGGATATTGAGTTTCTTACTATTTTGAATGAATACTTGTTTCTATTTTAAAAATTGGTGATGTGGGAAAATGTTCCTGGCTGAGACGAACCAGAATCCGAAGTTAACTACATCGGCCTGTCCATATTTGTGGAATGTGATTTGTTCATAAGTACTAAACCCATATGTTTTTGAAATATTTTTGTGTAGGATACCATACTCTGAAGCAGAGTGCTTCAGAAAGAAGTTAATTTTTCGTTTTTTTTTTTGTTCCTTCCCGATCGTTATAGGATTTGATGCTGATGAGTTTGTGCTCAATTAGCTATAATTGAGAAATTCTTTATTTTTGATATATATAGAATTTTGTGCTCACAAGTTTCGATCTCTAAAAAGTCACTTATAACATCACCTAATAGCTTTACCATTGTACTACAACGATATCTGAATGAAAAAATGAATTTTGATGTATTATAATATCCCTTAGAGAAAATTAATTTTGATACATCATGACATTCCCTATGTGTTACAAGGATATATATGTTTAATTTATAGGGACTTTATTTATTTTATTTTTTAAGCATGAATTATAGGTAAACCTATTTTTGATAAAAAAAGTTTTTTATTGAATTTTATTTTCTTGTGTTTTTTTTTCTTTTTACTAAAACAACATTATATTAAACGCGAAGCAAAACTATATACAGATACGTCAAAACCTTACAAAACCCAAACAAAGTTTTTTTTTTTTTTTTAACTTATTTATTTTTGGTAAAGTTCTAACAAAACTCAAACAAAGCTTCTAGTCGAAAGCCTAGCAACAAGCTGGGCTCCAACTCCTCTTTGAATAGCAACACCTAATTTATGGAAAATAAAACTACCAAAGCCACTACTAGCATCGTTACTAATTAAGCAATTCTTCAAACGCTTGAAAAAAATCAAAGTGTCTTCGCCAAGCTCCCTCAGAGTGGTGAAGGCCAAGATGCCCAGACCAAACCCCAAAGAAGTACACTTGTCCAAATATTTAGTGTGTTTTCTAGAAACCGCATTGGAAAAAGCTTTTCCGGGGACAAATGAACGAATACCATCACCAGTGAAAGGGGAGACACCAGACATCCTTGCAAACATATTTCCTATTCTCCCAGTTGAGAACAAGAATCTTTAACATCAACAGACATTTCTTGACGATCCAAAGCTTATATGAATGTAGAAAATAGAATAGTTCATCTTTGTAATAACTTTTTGGGTTTCTTCTTTATTCCTAGACTAGGAAATCAAGTTGAGGATATTCTAGCTAAGTCTGTTTGACCTTTGAATTCGACTATCAAATGGGGAAACTTTCCTCCCATATATAGTATTAAACAATTTCAAGTAGATAAATCTAATATTGGGAAATCTACACCCACACTAGATGGGTCTACTTCTTTTGTAACACCTACTGTTTTTGAGTCTTAGTCTTTTGATGAAATATCTTATTTATGGGAAAAAAAAAAGGTTACTAGCTAAATTTGAATTCAGAAACAAAACCTAAGTTATTCAGCTAATTCTGCCGTGCCGAGGATTTTATTCATGGATGAGATCTCACGGAGATTTTTTATTGCACACAACTTACATTAAATCGTGTTTGATGCAACTGCTTAATACCCGCGCTCATGATATACTCATTTCAAATTTACCGCCAATTTAGGTTTCCCACGATCAACACTACACCACTCCTTATTTTCACTCCTTTATTTCCTTGTTCCAAACTGCAGCAGTTTTGAAGAGATTACATGAAGCTAACTGCAAGTTGTTTTCTTTATCTGATGTTAATCAAGCAAAATCCTTTCATTTCCTTGAAACTAATATCCCAAAAGGTGAAAGTGCAAACAGCTGATTACAAGGTATTGTCCTACTAAAATCAAATCTTTTCTTATATTTTTTATGGGTCATTCTCCAAATTCATTATTCATACCACTCTGATCAATGGGCTGGCGAATTGGGTAATGCATATATGGTGCTTGATAAAATGTCAATTAATGGGATACTGCAGATTCTCACACTTACAGTATATTACAAAAACATTATGTGTTTTCTTTACCTGTGGTTTTGCGTTTCTTTATTTGTTGTCTTTTGTATGTGTTGCGTCATCTCGTTCTTTTTAGTTGTTTTTCTAGGATTTGTTTAAGTTAAGTACGGGATAGGGCTATCAGATGTTAGAGAGACCTATGCATTGGCCACGAAGGAAGACAGGTCTGTTGTGAATATTTAAGCTCTTGCAGGAGGAAAATTTCATAACAGTTTGAGTTGAATTCTTCCTTCGATTGCTAATTGTCTTGAACGGATCTGATATTTGGAATAGTGAAAATGCTTCATTTTAACAAATAATAGCCGGCCTCTCGTTAGTTAACCACATTTTCACGCTAAAAAATCGAATATAAATCTATTTTAGAATACATGGATGTTGTCCAGTAGCACCTAGGTTGCAGTAATAGCACCTTGGATTTGGTTTATATAGACCTACAACGGTTATACACAATGAAAAGATGTTGGATTATATTCTGATCATCATGTTTATAAGCTGTACTTATGATAAACAAATTGTTTACTTCATTTTTTCGTGACTGTAGTGTTTGATCAAAAAAATTGATAAAACAGTGACACCAATTTAGTTACATTTCAGGAACTTCTGGAAAAGTGTATGCAGAGAGGTAAAATGCCTTTCAACTCCAGGCACACCAAGCTGCTAATGCGGATGCCACACATGCGATGTCAGAGACTTAAATGCGAATATACGCACCAAGTATATTCGCGTAAAGGTATTTCATTGATCTATCCCTATTTTTGATCAATTTCTTATATTATTAAATTCTGGTTGCTTTGCATGAATTTTTTCTTTTCAAAATAACCTTCTCTGTCTGGAAAAAACAACAACAAAGTGACTGGTTGTCAATTCCAAAAAAAAAGGAATGTATTGACGATGGTTTGTTTAAGAAACATGCACATATGTGATAGAATCTCGATAGTTATTTAAAATAGTAGTAATGTTGATGCTAAGACCAATAAAACACATTAAATTTTTTCCAAAGTTATGGGTATTAAATTCTAATTTAAACTTTTAAAGTAAATAAAATTTTAAAGTAAATAAAATAACTGAACCAACTAGTCTTCAATGTCAGTGTCTTCATCATTCACCACAACTTCCTCTTCATCTGGTAAGTCATCAGTATAGTCAAATAACGTGTCATCTTCCTCCTCTTCATCATCGATTGAACCATCTGTAATTACAAAGTCTACATCTATCGTTTCATATTCACCATCATCATCTCGTTGTAGTTGATTTTCTTGAATATCGTCCGCTTCAACAGTTGTTAACAACGTCGACTCCCCACTCTGATAGGCCTCACTAACATCAGTGTGAAGATCATCATTTTCCAATTCTTCGGAGTCCTCAACCACTAGTACAAATCTTTACATTGGCCACACTTAATCACCGTGTCCATAGGCTTTTGGTCATGGATTTTTTTCACTCCAAAAATGTGGCATCAGGTGCCGAGACAAAAAGGTATCCCTATGGCTGCATAAACTTTGAGTGGCTATAAAATATGATTAACCATGGCCATAACTCTAAAACCGTGTCTATATGGTACTCAATATTTTTTTGGTAGTTAAGCATTTTCACTATCACCGTGGCCATAGGATCCTTATAGACACACAATTTAATTATATGTGGCTAAAGTTTACCTTAAAGTCACGTAAATTTTATTATAGTCGTGGCCTTTGTCATCAATTGGACACGCAAAATTCATTTTATCATGGCCAATTCATGAGTTGCGGTCACACTAATTTTTCTCAACCATGGCCATCTCTATCATTTGGACACACGGAAAATAATTTAACATGGCTAATACATGATTTGTAGTCACGTTTAATCTATGGTACCATGGCCATCCATATTTTTGGACACATGATAAACATTTTACATGGACAATTAATAAGTTATGGCTACTAAAAATTTGTAGCACCGTGGCTAAATTTTTTCGAAAGACACATCAAGTGTGTTGAATGTAGCTATTGTTCACCTTTTGGATACATCAAGTGTTTTCAATGTAGCTATTGTTCACCTTTTGGACACATCAAGTTTTTTGAATGTAGCTATTGTTCAACTTTTAGACACATCAAGTGTTTTCAATGTAGCTATTGTTCACCTTTTGGACACATCAAGTTTTTTGAATGTAGCTTTTGTTCACCTTTTGGACACATCAAGTGTTTTGAATGTAGCTATTGTTCACCTTTTGGACACATCAAGTGTTTTCAATGTAGCTATTCAAAAATCACCTAAATAACCATCCATAAAAAATTAATGAAGACTACAATTAGAATTGTACCAAAATAATTTCATTTCACAATATAATAAACATCTCAATCTGATAATTGTGCAGTAACCTTGAGAAAACAAACTTTCAAAGAGAGACTTAAAAGTTTAAACATCCAAATCCTATAGTCCACCTATTTCTATTAATAATTAGGCTGCAGTCTTGAGTCTCTGCTGGATCTCCGAGACTTTAGTTCCCCGCTCTTCATATATGAAGGTTTCTTCTTCTTTGTCTTCTTAGTGTTTGGGTCAGAATCATATTCATCGTTTGGGTCAGAATCATGTTCACCGGGGTCTGAAAGTGGATGGCCCTGCAGCAAGCCAGTGGATGTATAATTAAGGGAAAAAACCATGTTAACAGTTATATGGTCAGGATGCAGAAGGTAATAAACATGTATAATAAAGCAACTTACACTAGAGCAAGAGATCACAAACTCTTTAGGCCAAGCTACTATAGATTTTTCAGCATCCTCTACTGTTTTGAGATGAGTAGATGGGACTGGCAAACAATGATTCTTTAATATCGACTTTTCAACCGTCACTCTGACACAATCATCCCGGAGTGGATCTCCATGAACCTTCTGACCTGGCACTGATGGAAGAACCGAACCCCATGCAATGATATTTCTCAGTGAAGCATGAGCCAGTTTGCATTTACCAATCTGCAAAACAGAAATGTTATATTGACATCAACAGATTCAAATCTCAAAATGCTTAAATGCCTGTGAAAAGGACATACCGTTGAAAGTTCAGTTTTGTCTTTCGATTGAGAATTGTCTGGTGAACTAAGGGGTAGATGCTCAGATGCAGGAGACTTTTGTTTGTATTTTCCAGACTACAAAAATATACGCTATATTAACATCAACAAAAAATGGAACTCTCAAAGCACTATATATTTTAAATACCTGCAAAAGAAACATACCATTTGGAGTTCAGAACTATCTTTCGATCCCGTAGACTGAGATACATTTTCAGATTCAGGGTCATTTCTATTTGTATTAGATTCATTCCTTTCAGTCGGAGAAATGCTTGTAACAGGGAATTCAAGCATAAGAGACTTCTCTCTAATAGGAGATTTCTATATAGTGCAGTTGACATATTAGATACTGCAGAATTATTAGGAAATACATACTTAATCAAAATTACTTGGATGATGTTAAACATACCCGTGCCTTTTTGCTTTTGATTTTCTTTTTCAATATGCCTTGAGATTTTAGCTGAGACATTAAGCTGCTCATCATTTCTTCTTGTGCCTTCATTGCTGCCTTCATTTCCTTCATTTCTGCATCCTTCCTATCTCTCTCCATTTGGTTCGCGCGTCTTTCATCTTCCAGTTGTTTCTTCAGTTCAATGTGCTCCTTGGATGCTCCTTTCCGTGGCAGGTGCCAGTACGTTGTTGGAGTCACTCCCTTGCCTATACATCTTACACGCCCAGCATGTTCTTCCCCAAACACAAGGGTGATAGAATCATTGCCTGGTTGTTTTCTCAAAGTTCCATCTTCCAGCTGCTTATCAAAATCCTCCTGCACAAAAAAAGAATTAAGGGATTAGAAGTGATAATCAATTAAATCAAAATTATTTTCACATTTACTCAAGCACAAAACAAATAGCTAGATAGTTTCAGTCGTCTTACAAGCTGAGCTGCTTTTTCCCTAACATCATCGTCATCGTATTCTCCATTTTTGTTTTGATGTGCCTTCCTCCATAGTAAAGACCGTGAAGGATTTTCATCTTCAAGGATCTCTTTCTCATTAATCTAGTAATTATAAAATACACAAGAAGAAAAATTAGATAGATAATACTATAATTTAAACTGGAAATAATAATAATTTTGTATAACAAACTGGACTTACTAATTTTTCCAACAGCCCTGCATACCCTGCTCTTCCCGTCCTGTGGTTATATTTGTGGTTCTTACGCGCCTTAGCTCCCCTAATGGACAACTCCTGAGCATACAGATTTAAAGAATTTCATTCATAAAAAAGTTAGACTAATTAATGAAATTAATATCAATATTTCCAAACTAAAACGTGCAATATACAACCTTGCATTTATCAGACAACCTCCACTTTACGAACTTGTCCCATTGTTCTTGGTTCACAATGACACGATATTGTTTAGGAACAGTATTTAGTTTAGCAGGTTTACCCAAATTGGGCACTATGAACTTTACATACAACTTTCTTCTGAAGTTGCGCAAATGTTCCCCAAAATATTTCATAATTTGTCTTCTCATAGTCTCCTCAATTTCATAAAACCGCTGCCAAAATATGGAGATGTTAACGGCAGGTAACAAATTAATAACAAATATAGTATTAAAAATCAATATAGATCAGCATATACATACCAATAGTTCGTGCCATAACTTATCCCTCATCACTGAATTCACTTCCTTCCACTTCAAGTGCCTTAGACCAACGTCTCGACGTACCAATACACCCATGTAACTAGCAATTTCAGCTTTATATTTCCCCTTAAATCGACCAAACTTATCAAATTCTATCACATGCTTCTCGCCGTCAAAATTTTTCTTTAGCTTCTTCAATCTTGTTAAACCTCGAACATTATTCTCCTTAGACTCTACTGTATTGTTTGGAGCTCCTGTGTCTTTTTATAGTTCAAAAACCCAAAATAAGAGTAAACATGGTGTAAGAGTGTACTCATATTTTTTAAGTCCAAAGCAAACAAAAACAGACAAGCTAGTATAGCATTACCAGGCTGTTCAGGACTTTCAGTCGATTCATCATCAGAACTGGAGCTATCACCATCGGAACCGGTGCGACTACCATCGGAATCTTCGTCTTCATCCTCTGACTCTCCTAAATTCTGCAAGGCTTGAGCCTCCAGGGCTGCAGTCTCATTTTCAGCATACTCATCATCATCATACTCTGGCTCCCAACTCGAATTCTCTTGTGTAGTCATATAGGAAACTGCATATACATGTATATGATTCAATCAAATAAGGTCTGAATTCTTTTCAATCAAAAGTCAAAAGTTATTAAGCTAGACAAAAAAATTAAATAACAGTCAATTAACATGGTCTTGATTATGTCAGTACTAACATGGTCTTGATTAGTATGATTAGATGCAAGAGCAGGATGCCGTCTCAGAATTGTTAAAAGATATAACAATTAAAAAATTATTAATCGCTGAGGTTTTTACTAGAGCATTGAAAGAACTCAAGCAAGACTCCAGTTCAAACATACACAATTATGTAAACCTACCAAGTTCCCTAAAAACAAACGACGGATGCCGATCTCCGACATAATTATAATCCCATTATACAAAATGTCAATGACTCGGGAGTATACACGACAGATGGAAGCTTACTGACCAGCTAAAGTTGATGAAAATGAGATAAAAATGTGATTTCTAGTGGTTTCAGGGAGAACCACAGAAGTTTAAACTATTGGTTTGCAATGTGAAAAACATTCATCAGAATAGACAGATAAAAAAACCAAGGAATAACATTCAATTGACCTAGCTCTGACATAATTATAATCCCATTATACAAAACGTCAATGACACGGGAGTATACACGACAGAGAATGTGGCCAGCTAAATGAGATAAGAATGTGATGTCGAGTGGTTTCAGGGAGAACCACAGAAGCTTAAACTATTGTTTGCAGTGTGAAAAACATTAATCAGATTCATCGGAAAAGAAAGAAAAAAACATAAAAGAATAGCATTTCCATAACCATAGAAGACTGAGTTGTTATCCAGCCACTATGCAACTTAGAATACAATCTGCATAAAGATCCTAAGCATAACATAGGAAAAGCTTAAACATGCATGCACACCATTGTTCTTCTTAATAAGAAATAAACAGGTGCATAAACCCTGCTTTCAATGAATCAAAAATTAAGAATTAGGGTTTGAGTCAAAACTTAACCTTTGAATCAATTGGGTCTGATTCAAAAATTAAGGTTTGAATCAATTAGGGTTTGAATAACTAAGCTTTTTAGACGAAAGAAAGATTGAGAACAGGATATACCTTTATAAGATTTAGCCATGCAATTCCTCAACACCATACGGCCCTTTATAAAGTCGCACAGATTGAATAATCCCGCCGAAAATATTTTGCGTTTCATTTTCATCCCGCTCAAAATTATTTAGGGTGAACTGAAAAATCGATTGAGTTTGGTCTACGATTTCCTTTTTTCGGAAAAATCTCCTAAGAAAATACCATTTGATTTTGATCCTACGGTAGACCTAAAAATATTTCCAAACTTTAGAAATCCGATTTCCCTTTTTACTCTAACAAATCTCAATGTTTCCCTGATTTTAAGCCTAGAACTTTATCCCCTTTTTACTCTGCTTAGGTTTCTCTAGTTCTCTCCGCTCTGTAACTCTGGTTTAGGAGGAAAGATAAAACGAACAGAATTTTGAGGTGTTACATAGCGTAAGATAAGAGGTTCTTCCCTATTAATCTAACTATTGGTTGGGCTTGTGATAAATATATTCACCGTTAGATTTACTATGGACATCCTATTCGATGCATTTTGAAATAACATAAGTAAAATCGTAATGGACTGGGCTGGAGTGTTAGCTTAAACCATGTAATGGACTGGGCTGGAGTGTTAGCTTAAACCATGTAATTGACTGGGCTGGACATAAATGTGGCATAAATTTTTCATTATTTTTCATTTTTTACTTAAATTTTTTTTCATTTTTTTCTTTTTACTTTTTTTTTTATTACATAATCAAAATTTAGTTACATAATCAAGACTCGACACTTCACCTGAAATATTGATCGATTCGAACGAGTTCGAGTAAAACTGATGAAAACGGAACTTCGTCCTTTGGAATCGAGACACGGAAAAATTTAGTTATTACATAATCAAATTTAGTTATTACATAATAAAATTTAGTTATTACATGATCAAAATTTAGTTACATAATCAAGACTCGACACTTCACCTGAAATATTGATCGATTCGAACGAGTTCGAGTAAAACTGATGAAAACGGAACTTCGTCCTTTGGAATCGAGACACGAAAAATTTAGTTATTACATAATCAAAATTTAGTTATTACATGATCAAAATTTAGTTACATAATCAAGACTCGACACTTCACCTGAAATATTGATCGATTCGGAACGAGTTCGAGTAAAACTGATGAAAACGGAACTTCGTCCTTTGGAATCGAGACACGACAAAATTTAGTTATTACATAATCATAATTTAGTTATTACATATCAAAATTTAGTTATAACATGATCAAAATTTAGTTACATAATCAAGACTCGACACTTCACCTGAAATATTGATCGATTCGAACGAGTTCGAGTAAAACTGATGAAAACGGAACTTCGTCCTTTGGAATCGAGACACGACAAAATTTAGTTATTACATAATCATAATTTAGTTATTACATAATCAAAATTTAGTTATTACATGATCAAAATTTAGTTACATAATCAAGACTCGACACTTCACCTGAAATATTGATCGATTCGGAACGAGTTCGAGTAAAACTGATGAAAACGGAACTTCGTCCTTTGGAATCGAGACACGGAAAAATTTAGTTATTACATAATCAAAATTTAGTTATTACATGATCAAAATTTAGTTACATAATCAAGACTCGACACTTCACCTGAAATATTGATCGATTCGGAACGAGTTCGAGTAAAACTGATGAAAACGGAACTTCGTCCTTTGGAATCGAGACACGACAAAATTTAGTTATTACATAATCATAATTTAGTTATTACATAATCAAAATTTAGTTATAAAATGATCAAAATACATAATCAAGACTCGACACTTCACCTGAAATATTGATCGATTCGGAACGAGTTCGAGTAAAACTGATGAAAACGGAACTTCGTCCTTTGGAATCGAGACACGACAAAATTTAGTTTATTACATAATCATAATTTAGTTATTACATGATCAAAATTTAGTTACATAATCAAGACTCGACACTTCACCTGAAATATTGATCGATTCGGAACGAGTTCGAGTAAAACTGATGAAAACGGAACTTCGTCCTTTGGAATCGAGACACGACAAAATTTTATATTACATGATCATAATTTAGTTTATTACATAATCAAAATTAGTTATAACATGATCAAAATTTAGTTACATAATCAAGACTCGACACTTCACCTGAAATATTGATCGATTCGGAACGAGTTCGAGTAAAACTGATGAAAACGGAACTTCGTCCTTTGGAATCGAGACACGACAAAATTTAGTTATTACATAATCATAATTTATTTATTACATGATCAAAATTTAGTTACATAATCAAGACTCGACACTTCACCTGAAATATTGATCGATTCGGAACGAGTTCGAGTAAAACTGATGAAAATGGAACTTCGTCCTTTGGAATCGAGACACGGAAAAATTTAGTTATTACATAATCAAAATTTAGTTATTACATGATCAAAATTTAGTTACATAATCAAGACTCGACACTTCACCTGAAATATTGATCGATTCGGAACGAGTTCGAGTAAAACTGATGAAAACGGAACTTCGTCCTTTGGAATCGAGACACGACAAAATTTAGTTATTACATAATCATAATTTAGTTATTACATGATCAAAATTTAGTTATAACATGATCAAAATTTAGTTACATAATCAAGACTCGACACTTCACCTGAAATATTGATCGATTCGAAACGAGTTCGAGTAAAACTGATGAAAACGGAACTTCGTCCTTTGGAATCGAGACACGACAAAATTTAGTTATTACATAATCATAATTTAGTTATTACATAATCAAAATTTAGTTATTACACGTTCAAAATTTAGTTACATAATCAAGACTCGACACTTCACCTGAAATATTGATCGATTCGGAACGAGTTCGAGTAAAACTGATGAAAATGGAACTTCGTCCTTTGGAATCGAGACACGGAAAAATTTAGTTATTACATAATCAAAATTTAGTTATTACATGATCAAAATTTAGTTACATAATCAAGACTCGACACTTCACCTGAAATATTGATCGATTCGGAACGAGTTCGAGTAAAACTGATGAAAACGGAACTTCGTCCTTTGGAATCGAGACACGACAAAATTTAGTTATTACATAATCATAATTTAGTTATTACATGATCAAAATTTAGTTATAACATGATCAAAATTTAGTTACATAATCAAGACTCGACACTTCACCTGAAATATTGATCGATTCGGAACGAGTTCGAGTAAAACTGATGAAAACGGAACTTCGTCCTTTGGAATCGAGACACGACAAAATTTAGTTATTACATAATCATAATTTAGTTATTACATGATCAAAATTTAGTTACATAATCAAGACTCGACACTTCACCTGAAATATTGATCGATTCGGAACGAGTTCGAGTAAAACTGATGAAAACGGAACTTCGTCCTTTGGAATCGAGACACGACAAAATTTAGTTATTACATAATCATAATTTAGTTATTACATAATCAAAATTTAGTTATAACATGATCAAAATTTAGTTACATAATCAAGACTCGACACTTCACCTGAAATATTGATCGATTCGGAACGAGTTCGAGTAAAACTGATGAAAACGGAACTTCGTCCTTTGGAATCGAGACACGACAAAATTTAGTTATTACATAATCATAATTTAGTTATTACATGATCAAAATTTAGTTACATAATCAAGACTCGACACTTCACCTGAAATATTGATCGATTCGGAACGAGTTCGAGTAAAACTGATGAAAATGGAACTTCGTCCTTTGGAATCGAGACACGGAAAAATTTAGTTATTACATAATCAAAATTTAGTTATTACATGATCAAAATTTAGTTACATAATCAAGACTCGACACTTCACCTGAAATATTGATCGATTCGGAACGAGTTCGAGTAAAACTGATGAAAACGGAACTTCGTCCTTTGGAATCGAGACACGACAAAATTTAGTTATTACATAATCATAATTTAGTTATTACATGATCAAGACTCGACACTTCACCTGAAATATTGATCGATTCGGAACGAGTTCGAGTACTAATTTAATTTTAATCGAATAATTTATAATTTAATTTTAATTGAATAATTTATAATTAACTATAATTTAATTTTAATTAAATTTGTGTGGGGAAATAATTTAACTTTAAAAAAAAAAAGACAAACACATGCTCGGTTTTGATGTTAACAATGTAAAATGGGTATCTTCTCAAACAGGCATGTACGCCTATCAGTTCATCCCTAAAATCTCTAAATCACTTCATCCATATCTCTCTATCTTAAGGAAAAAAATTCTCCAACTGATATTCTGGCAGAAAATAAGGGGATTTTTAGGGAAGATTTAGTCTTCAATTTTGGAAATATTTCTGCACCTCCATAGGATGAAAATCTGATGAAATCAAGAATATTGAGAACATCTAGCGGTAATAATCCCAGTCAATTATTTTTTTATTTGAACCCTAACCTTTTTATTTTGGGGTTGAAATCAAAAGAAATAACTTTTGGGCGGGATTATTGCCCCTTGATGTTTTAGAATATCTATAGATTCAACCCTAAAATCAGTCTGATTTACTCCCATCTTAGGTATGTTGTAGCATTCATTCTTAGATTGCTGAAATTCTCATTATACTAGATGATTTTTGCGTAGTAATAAGTGTTACTATGTTAGCTTTTTGAATTTTGTTGTAACCCATTGCACTCTGTGTTAGCTTCATCTGGTTCCCTTGATGTTAGTCAACATTGATGCTCTCTGAATTTGTTAGTCCTGACAATCTCTTTTGAGCAACCAGGTACTTGTGAGGCTGAAATACAAACCAAGGAGGGGGTAAGAAGGAGCATCACAATATGTGGTAGTGCCTAAACCCAGTTTATACTGGAGGTATCATTCTCAAACCTTAAAGTTATTATCTCTGATAATTATCATGATAGCTTGTTGAACTGTAACCTCATTGTAATTTAGTTAAACCTCTGAACTTTTCATGCTCTGTCTTGAATGATATACCCCATGTTTGCCTGAAATGTTGTTAACTCCTGCAACATATAGAATCTGTTGAGTAAAGTTTGTGTCTGAAGTTTGTGCACTAAAATTCTTTTTCGCTGCAGTAAAGTTTGTGTCTATTATTTTTCCTGCAACATATAGAATCTGTGCTCACTACTGCTTTGTTGTTCAGTACATCATGTTGAATCTGTGAGCATGTTTCATAGAACTTATCTGGTGATGTTATCCTATTAGAGGGACTAGTAAAATGGGTAGCTAAATGGGTGATGTATTGTAGCTGAATGGGTGATGTTTCATTCAATCTGGTGATGTTTCATAAAACTAAATGGTTGATGTTATCCTATTTGTTTTTGAATCTGTAGCTAAATGGGTGATGTATTGTAGGTACATGTATTTGTTTTCAATCTGTTTCAGGGCTGCAGCAATTCATTCTCGTGAAATCTCCCAACTGCGGCTGACATACAGACCCTTCAGTATGTGTTATTCCAAAACTTGAAATGACTCCATTTACTGAAAGTACTAGACCAATTTTCCTGAGTTAATACTGGATGTCTGATTATGGGTTTATTGGTAATTTCAAGACTTGTATGTCTAAATTGTCAAGTTAGGGGATAACTATTATTTTGAAATGAAACATATTTATTAGTTAATGCTAAGCTTGTATTTCTGAATTGATTTATCAGTTTTTGCTTTCATTGGAGTGCAACTGATGGATCTACTGGTCTCTTTGCGTTTCAGAATGGATAAATCCTGGATGAGTACTGATAGAACGAAGAAACGTTATAGAGAAGGAGTTGTGGCGTTTCTGCGGTATGTTGTCAACCATCTCAAGGAGGAGGGTGAGACATATGATGAATTTCTTATGTTGTGTCCGTGTACAAATTGTTTAAATCTCTGTGCATGCTCCGTTGGCGACGTAGAAGATCATTTATTCGTAAATGGAATCGATCAAACGTATACTATTTGGAATAAGCATGGGGAAAAGGATGAGGCAATAACTAGTAGTAAGCCAGTTAACGTCAACAATGGTATGCACGCTGAATTTGAAATGGGAACTCCCACTGATGCTCCAGACGAAGATTTTGGAATGGGAACTCCCACTGATGCTCCAGACACTATAGATATGATGCAGGCTGCAGAAGAGTTCGCAGATGACCCTATAAAGTTTAAAAAGTTACTTGAAAATGCTGAAAAGCCCTTATACGAAGGATGTCCCAACTTCACAAAGTTGTCTGCAATTGTGCAGTTGTTTAAGTTGAAGAGTAAGCACGGTGCATCAGACATGTTTTTTAATGAATTGTTACCCTTGTTAAAGGACATGCTTCCCAAAGAAGGTAATTTAATGGCGAGGAGTACATATCAGGCAAAAAAATATTGAAATCAATGGGTTCAGGGTACACAAAGATACATGCATGTATCAACAACTGCATTCTTTATTGGAATGAGTACAAGGATGAAAAAGTGTGTCCTACTTGTAAAGCACCCAGATGGAAAGTTGACAGGGATGGTAAAGTTTACGAGAATGTTCCAGCAAAGGTATTGTGGTACTTCGACATCATCCCAAGATTTCAGCGGCTGTTTCAATCGAAGCACACAGCAAAAGATTTGATATGGCACGATACCACTAGAAACAAAGACGGTGTTTTACGTCATCCGGCAGACTCACATGCTTGGAGAGAGATAGATAACAATTTCCCAGAAATTAAAGGTGATCCAAGAAATCTGCGGTTAGCTGTTTCGGCTGATGGAGTTGATGTAAACACAGGCACCAAACATCACAGTGTATGGCCAGTTTTGGTTGTGATTTACAACCTTCCACCGGGGCTGTGTATGAAGAGAAAGTTCATCATGTTGTCGTTACTTATAGATGGTGCGCCAGGAAACAACATCGATGTCTTTTTAGAACCTCTTGTTAAAGATTTTCAATTCTTATTTGAGAAGGGAAAGAGAACATGGGATGCATATGCCCAAGAAATGTTTACTCTACGTGCAGTTGTTTTGTGGACGATAAACGATTATCCTGCTCTTGGTACACTATGTGGTTGTCGCTACGCTGGATATCATGGTTGTGTGGTGTGTCGTAAAAAAACGCACAGTATTAGGCTTCATGACTCAAACAAGAATGTTTATGTTGGTTATAGAAGATTTTTACCCTATGAGCATCCGTTCAGAAGGCAGAAGGGGGCATTTGGCGGAAAACAAGAGTGGGAGACTGCTCCAGAACCAATGACCGGGGAAGAAATATATGAGGAGGTAAAATGTATAAAGAATTCATGGGGAAAGAAGGGGACGAATACTCAAGGGGAAGACGTGCAGGCTACACCTGGAAAAGGTGGAAAGATGAAGCGCATCGGAAAAACGAAAATTGAGCGCATCAGAAAAATATCAAAAGAAGTCGATAGGTCAGGTGAGGAAGAGGAAGGCAGGGAAACCACTTACTGGAGCAAGTACAACATATGGCAGCGACTACTTAGATATTGGCGCTATAATGATGTCCAACATTGTATTGATTTCATGCATGTCGAAAAGAATGTGGGACAAAGTCTTGTTGGAACGTTGCTGCACAACGGGAATACAAAAGATGGATTAAACGCCAGAAAGGATTTGGTGCGTTTGGGGTTAAAATCGGAGTTACACCCTAAGACAGATGACAAAGGAACGATACTTCCCGCAGCATGTTATACATTAACTACGGAAGAAAAAGACATATTCTTGGAGACACTATCCGAGTTAAGAGTTCCAGAAGGGTATTGTTCGGATTTTTCCACCCTTGTGAACCTAAAAGAGCGTAAGCTGATCGGACTCAAATCACATGATTACCATATGCTTATGCAACAATTTTTGCCCGTCGCTATTCGATCAATTATGCCTACACCTGTGAGATATGCTATTATCAGGTTTTGTTTCTTTTTCAGATCAATATCTGCCAAAGAAATCATGGTGGAAGAGCTAGATAAATTGCAAGAGGATCTCTGTGTGACGTTATGCTTACTAGAGAAGTATTTTCTTCCATCCTTCTTTGACATCATGATTCATTTAACTGTACATCTTACCAGGGAAGTGAAGTTATGCGGTCCGGTTTGCTTTCGATGGATGTATCCTTTCGAAAGGTGTATGAAGGTTATAAAGGGGCATGTGCGAAACAAGAATCAACCTTGTGGATGCATTGCCGAAGAGAATGTTGCAGAAGAGACGATTGAGATATATTGTGAGTACCATAAAAGCATCAGGACAATTGGTATTCCACTAGATAGGCATAATACATCTCAGGAGGGAGAACCGTTATCAGCTGAAGAGCCGTGTATAGTTACCCCTGAACAGTTGAGACAAGCACATTTCTATGTAATGCAGAACACGCCTGAAATTGAGCCTTACATAGAGTAAGTATTAATTTTTTTTTTTTTCCTGTTTTTTTTCCTGTTTTTTTTTTTGTACAAAGTATAATAACATTTGGTTATTGTACATACCAGCCGACACAAGCTATATTTGGAAACTAACTATTCTACTAAAAAGCGAGCATGGCTAGAGAAAGAGCACTCTAACACTTTTGGCGCTTGGTTAAAAAATGAGGTAATAGGTCATAGAAAAAGTGTCTTGTTTGATGTGTTATATTCCTTTAAACTCAAGGTTCATCCTAATAATGAATTTCAGGTTGAAAAAGAGTTGGCAGACGACAGAGAAAGTATCTCAGAGAACTTAAGATGGATATCACACGGCCCGCACTACGAGGTAACGAAATACACTGTATATCGCATCAATGGATATCTATTCCGCACAAGATCCCGTGATGGTAGAATTCACCAGAATAGTGGGGTTAGCGTTGCAGCAAATGACATGCACATATCTAGAGATGATGATGTTACATATGGTAAAGCCTCTTATTATGGTGTCTTGCAAGAGATATGGGAGTTAGATTACTGTGAAAGAAAAGTTCATCTGTTCAAGTGCAATTGGGTTGATAATAAACGTGGGGTCAAAAGAGATGCTCTTGGCTACAAGATTGTTGACCTTACTATGTTGGGATACAAAAATGATCCTTTTATTTTAGCCTCACAAGCTAAGCAGGTATTTTATGTCAAAGACCAGTTAGATAAGAAAAAGTCTATTGTTTTTGTGACACCTCCCAAAAATTATAGAGATGACGATGGCAACGATGAGGAATTCAGTACAGTAATCTTTTCTGCGAATGATAATATCTTGCCGTCTGTAGATCCACAAGACTTGGGTAAAGAATCCCGAAATGATTACTTCCGAACTGACTGCCGAGGTTTACTTATACGCAAGCCAAAATGACACACTCCCGCAGGTACATCGCTTTATTTCCTTTAATCTGTGGTTATTCGGTTAGTGACATGATATTGAAAGAACGATAAAGATGGAACTTATGTTTAATCCTGTTCCTTAGCATGCTTTCTGTATGTTTGCGTGCTTTATTCTTTGTAAAATGAATAACATCATTTTATCCGTGTCTCATATGGAACTTCAATTGAAATTTCTACTACTGTACTTTACAACTTGCTACTCTGGTCACTTTTAAATAGATATCCAAGAGAATGAGAGTTGGTATGTTTTTGTCCTATTGCTTGAATATATTTATGGGCACATGCACTATAACTACATGTTGTACTTGTATTTCAGAAATCTTTTATACACTTCATAACATTACTCAAAGCATATGGTGAAATTGAATTCCAAGTACCCAAATTAGATTCGTAACCCTGTAGATATATGATGGAAACTCCAGTTCATTAACCACAAAAAAAACATTTAAAATGATGGTGCTAAAGGTCTTATGGTTCTCAATTTTATGGTGAAAGCATTTGGGGGCGGACTGATGCTTTTTCCTAAGTGAATTGCATGGAGCGGTTCACTTGCTTGTGTGAGGAGTTTGTATTGTGTAGCCTGTGAAGAATAGTGAATTTTAATCTCATTTTCCTTGTTCCAATTTAACCCTCAACCGTTTTGAATACCATACTTGACAGGGTTTTTCCCATATCTTGTGAAAGTCCTCTTTGTAAGAAGTCTTGACCACAATTTATGTTGAGTTGGGCTGACACCTTGTATTAATTGTTGTGCCCTCGTTCTTTCTTCCTTGTTTTTTTGAACTCAGAACCCTATTTTCCTGTTGCAGGTTCGTTGTGGCTATTCAACACTCTACATTGTCCCTGAGCTTTGACGAAGTCATTTTTATGCCATCAGATGCCTCTATAAGTTTGACACTCGAATTGTAGGACACGAACTCTGCATCTAAAACATCAAGAATTTGATTATGGGATTGTTTTGTCTTGTTATATAAAGAGCAAAAGAAATGCATTCCTACTGCAATCGTAGTTTTGGAGTGGCTGGCTCCAAAATCAATTTGATGTAATATTTTTGTTTTTTCTTTTGGAAAGAGGTAAATAAAAAATATTGGTTGTAGATCTAAATTTTTTCATTAAATATATTGGCTAAAAATATAAAGCTTTTGTGAATTGATAAGTTAAACAGGTTTGGTTGGTCTCACAGATGGCTCCTGTCGTTTGCAGTCCCTTCTAGATTTGTATGAAAAGTTTAAGATATGGTTTCCTATTTTGGATTTTGGCATGGTTATATATCGGGAATTTTGGGAGAAAGTAACACAACAGAACTCCACTATACATGTTTATTTTCACAAAACACCCGGCTGCACCCGCTGTATTGCAATTACCTTGGAAGCCACAATCACTTGTAATGTATCCTTCTATACACCAGAGCTTGAGGTTTCTTTATTGCAGTGAACATGCATAAACATTACCCTAGCATATGTTGCTTGAAAATTAAGCATACTAGGAGCATTTGGCCTAGAAAAGACTCGGTAACAACCATGGCTAGTACTTTAAAAGTTAAAATTCAATCTCATGTGTCTAATGGATCCGACGCTATGTTCACAATTTTTTTTCGTGTAGCCATATCATAATCCTCCCAAAAAAAAATATGGAGTAACCATATGTCAATCTTTTGTCATGTTTGATATAATGTGTCAATTCCTTAGTATATGCGTGTCTAATAAACCAGATATTATGGACACATAAACAAACCAATGTGGCTAAATAAATCCTCTTTCCGTCACAGTCTAAAAGGTGTGTCTATTGTCATCCGACACTTTTGACACCTACAAAATTATTTAATGTGGCCATATACGCATCTATGGCTACATGTGATTGGATTAAACTGAAAACCATGACCAAACGATACCCTATGGATACAGTTGATGGGTTTAGGAATAAACCCATGACTAAATGGTGCACTATGGCTACATGGTAAAACAAAATGTGTCTATAGTTATACTGATGACCAATAGCCACACAAATAACCTGAAACGTGGCTGGACTGTACACTAAAAAACGTGGCCTATGTGAAGGTTTGTACTAGTGAACCTCAGGAATATCCCACAAATGTCTATGTTGCATTTTTTGAACCACTTTCCAATTTAATCCGAATTTGTGATCATTAACATAGAACACTTGCCGAACTTGGGATGCAAAAATAAATGGTTGATCCTCGTACCAGAAATTGCTCACATCTAAGCATGTCAAACTATAGTCCTTCCGAATCCTATTTCTCCTTGGGTTTACATCAAACCATTTGCACTTAAATAACACAACGCGAACCCAGCGTATACTCTAACTCGATAACATCGCTTACAGTACCGTAAAATTCCATTGCCGAACCATCATGTTCACTATCAACTACCAAACCACTATTTTGGGTTGTCCGGCGAACTTCCCTTTGACTAGTGTGGAAGCGCACTCCATTAACATTGCAAACAGAATATGAATTTGCACGAAAATCAAATCCCCATGCTAATGAGTATAACTCCTGAGTAGCTTCGGGTGACTTTTTGGCCCATAAAGTTGTCATCTGCCAAAAGAATTTAGAAAAATTTAAATTTACGATGAAACAATATCTCTTTCTTTCTGGTTGTTGCCACCAAGTCTCTTGCTCCTATTAAGCTCATCCTTAGTCGAAGTAGGTAGTGGTACTGGGTGGTGTTTGCATTTGGGAGTGTCGACATATGGTCCGTATAAATTTCTAAGGTTTAGCATGGTAGATAACATCTATGACTAGTTTGAACTTATATGGTTTGGTGCAGCATGTTTTGGATGGATATATATGTCTTTAAAAACCAGGTTTGTATAAATCACACGTTGCTAGTTGTCGGCAATCAACCCATATATATATATATTAGAAAATGAAAAACTTCTAGTACGAATGCCACTAGTGTGAAAGATGCTATTTTCTTTATCGGCAAGGCTTTTAAAATGACTCTTAAGTTTTCTGTTTGACTAATTAATGTTACGGTTTAGGACATGCATGGTCTCATTTTTCTGCCATCACTATCTACACTAACCGCTGCTACTTTCTTTTTGGGGGTGGGGGAAGAAAGTACACAGTTATGATCATCTCAAAAAACAATCAATAAGTATAAAAAGAGAGAACACTTACACGATCTTTAAACCATTCGGGAAACTGTTTTTGATGTCTTTGCAACACGTTCACATTATTTTCCTTCTTCAACAAAGTCAGGTGCTCTCTACAGAAATTAGATAACAAACAATAAGATTTTTCATGTTTAGTGATAACTTTGCATAAATGTTAATAATATTAAAGCTACTCACTGCATGTAAGGCTGCACTTCATCACAATTGTTTAGAACGAACCAGATCATTTGATCTCGTTCTTGCAATGATAATTCGTTTATATCATAAGCACCAGTAGGACAAATATCGTGAGCGAAGACAGATATAGATCCCCTTTTCCGTTGATTATTGTTTGATCTATCAGGATTTCTTTCTGGTCGAGTAAACTTTGTTTCCGTCCCACGGAAATGCATTGAACAAAATGTCAAAGACTCGTTAACAATGTAAGCTTCTGCAATTGATCCCTCTGGACGAGCTTTATTTTTCACGTAACACTTAAGAGTCCCCAATGCCCTGAAAATTGTAAATTTATAAATAAAATAAAAAACAACAAAGATGTATATGTATTCGAAAATATAAATATATGTCATGGAATAATAAGGTACGCGAATTATACATACCTTTCAATTGGATACATCCAGCTATAACCTACTGGTCCAACAAGTTTTGCTTCCTGTGGCAAGTGAACAGCTAGGTGAACCATGACATCAAAAAAGGCAGGTGGATAAATCCTTTCCAACTTACACAAAATCAACGGTATTGCTTTTTCGAGTTCATCCAAGTGAGCTACAGTCAATGTCTTTGCACACAAATCATGAAAGAAATTGCACAACTCAATCAAGGGAGTGCACAGATCTTTTTTCAGGTAAGGTCGAATCCCGACAGGGAGTAGCCTTTGTAATAAAACATGACAATCATGACTTTTGAGACCGGATATCTTTCCTTCATTAACGTTAACACTCCTTGATATGTTAGCGGCATAACCATCTGGAAACTTCACCGATTTTAGGAATTTACAAAAATCTCTCCTTTGATCTGGTGACAGAGTATAACACGCAGGACGTTTTATGAATTTGTTTCCCACGCGTTTAAGATGCAGCTCTTTCTTTATGTTCATGTCTTCCAAATCTAAACGAGCTTTCATTGTATCTTTTGTTTTTCCTTCAATGTTCATCAATGTTCCCACAATGTTATCACATATATTTTTCTCAATATGCATCACATCAAGCTTATGTCTGATTAAATGATCTTTCCAATATGGAAGCTCGTAGAATATGCTCTTCTTTACCCAGTTCAATTCATCAGGACAACGCTTACGATTCTTATCATATATATCTGGATGCTTTCCCGGATTGGTTTTAATATTGTTCATCTGGGACAAAAGTTCATCTCCTGTAAACTTCTTAGGTGGAGACCGATAATCGTGTTTTCCATTATGAAGATTACTCCGTCTCCACTTATGATCAGGGGACAGGTATCGGCGATGGCCCATATAACATATCTTGCTCCTCAATTTAATTGATGGTGCATCTTCATTGCAAACAGGACAAGCTAAATACCCTTTTGTACTCCATCCAGACAAATTGGCATATGCTGGAAAGTCATTAATGGTCCACAACACAGCTGCATGCATACGAAAACTTTTTTCACTTGAGGCATCATAAGTTTCCACACCAGTATCCCACAATTCTTTCAGTTCATCAATCAAAGGACGCAAATATACATCAATATCTCTGCCAGGTGCTTGTGGGCCAGGAATAAGTAATGACATCATGAAAAAAGGCTCCTTCATGCATTTCCAAGGAGGTAGATTATAAGGTATAAGTATCACCGGCCACATGCTGTATGAGTTGCTCATGTTTCCAAAAGGATTAAATCCATCGGTGGCCAAACCAATTCGAACGTTACGTGGATCTTGTGCAAACGATGGATACCGATTATCAAAATCTTTCCAAGCTTCCCCATCAGCAGGATGCTTCAAAACGCCTTCTTTCTGGTCATACTTGCTTTGTGCCATCGCATATCTTTAGCTGTGTGTTTTGATGAAAATAACCTTTGTAATCTAGGTTTTAATGGAAAATATCGCATATCTTGTGCGGGATTTTCTTGCCTTTCCCATCGTCAATTTTGTACCTAGACTCATGACAAACAGGACAATCAACTCTTTCACTGTGCTCTTTCCAAAAGAGTGCACAATCATTTTTGCATGCATGGATTGATTCATAACCCAATCCCAAGTCACGAAGCATCTTCTTGGCATCATAGTATGACTTCGGAATCCTATTGGTTTTTGGAAAAGCTAGTTTCAGCAGTTGGAGGAGCATTTCAAAGCACTTGTTACTCATGTGATTTAGTACCTTGATATGCATCAACTTTATAAGGAACGTCAATGACGAAAAATCTGTGCAGCCAGGATACAATTCTTCTTTGGCTTCACTTAATAACTCAGCAAACTCTCCAAAATCTACTTCACCCTTATCATCACGACCAGTATCCATTCCTTCTCCTTGACTATCCAACCGTCTCGATTCGATTTGTGTGTGTATCATTTCAACTATTTCATCGTCGTCCTCATAATCATCATCATCATCATCAATATCAACGTTGGCGGAACTTGGATTAGGCTGATTTTGGGAATAAGGATCAACTTCTCCATGATGTATCCATATCGTGTAACTTCCTGCCATTCCATATTTATATAGATGGCTTTCGACAAAATTCAATGAAACATGACCGTTTGCGTTTATACAATTTGCACATGGACATAAACATTTATCCATGTTTTTCTCCGCCATATAATTAGATGCCATCTGAATAAACGATTGAACCCCTTTTAAGAATTTAGGACTCAACTTGTTTCTCTCGTACATCCAGCTTTTATCCATTCCTGTGAATAAAGAAGAAGGTAAGATATTTATGAAAAAAATTTATAGGAAAATAATTCATCAGATAATAACATATGCTTCAAATAAATATATAATAAATAATACTAAAAACCTTGGAAAATTACAATAAAACCACATACAAACAGAAAACCAAACCATTAAACCTGAATTTTGAATAGCGTTTTATTCGTTAGCCAAAGGATTTATCTTCTCTTGATTGAAACAAAAAAATAATCAACAATCATCAAAGACAAAAAAATATAAGATATTAGGAAGAAAAAAAAGCAATTACATAATGTTTTTGATAATTATAATTTTTTATAGAAATCATAGAATCATGATAACAATATGTAGTTCAACTAGATATTTTGCATAAAGTAAAATAATTATAATTAAATTGAAATTTACATGAACAAAACAAACCATGAAGATCTATAGCGTATGAACTTCATAAAGAGTAAACAAAAATTTGACCAACCTGTATTTTCTCTTGAAAGTAAATCAAGTGATGCACACGGTGTGAAAACGAATCAATTAATCTCCCACACGTTGTGCTATGATTCTCATCTAATAATCTTCTTTATGACACCTGTGATTTTATAGGAAAGTACCAACTTTGGAATACCTATTTCACCTCAGATAACAAGTAAATCGGAAGTCGAGTTCAACGCAAATACGAATTCTTTTTTTTTTATAAACTATACGAATTCTTTTAATAAGCTAAGTTTTTGATTCTAAGTACAGGTGGCTTGAATACAAAGCAAGGCGAAGCCAGGTGTTAGATATTGTACGCGGTACTTATCAAATCTCAAATGCATATCTTTTCCTTTTTGTTAATACATTTAATCCAACGGTGAACTGATTTTGCATCACCCATATACAAGTCGGTGGGTGAGTGAACCCTTAATATTATAATTAAACGGATCCTGGCCCACTACTTAGAAATCCTGGTTTTAGTTTGCTTCTTATTATATAGGTGAGCTGAACTTTATATGCACACTTTATTAAATTTAATCTAAATAGCTACCAGGTGTTAATAACTAAATTGTTCGAATTAAGTCATGATTATTTAAATCGCTTTGACGCCCCATCATCTCTAGCATCATTTGATTTGCTTTCAAAGGTAAAATTTTATAGTATTTATCAAATTTAATTTTCATGCGAGTGAATATGTAACAGATTTCTTGGTTGATAATAAAACACGACGTCTTTCTTCTACGAAATGTAAACTTTATGAATTTTTGCAGATACTCTAGTGAAAGAATGGCGGCAAAATGCCAAGTATGTATGATGTTAATCTGTTTGATATGTTGGTTATATCCCTTTGGGTTAATATGATGTATATAATTTGGGTCAGATCATCCATATGTGAAAAGGAAGCTCAGTCTCGTTCACATTTGTTTTCCAAAAGATTGTCAACCGTAAGTAACTAACGTTATGGTTCTTTATATGCATATGCATAATTCCTCTAATATTCCATGAATAAGTTTGTAATTAATAATTGTGTTTTTTTTGTACAAAGAACTTATCCATTCAACTTGGTGCACATAATGCGCAATTTGAATCAGGACTGGATCGAGAGGATAGTGTAGGAAATATTCTTCATTTTCAAACTAGCATAGATCCCCCAGAGTAGGATATATCCCAAGACCAGAGCATTTTTGCCTTCTTTGATCCCCAAAACTAGGATGTTTACTATTAAACTTAAATATGTTTTTTATATATATGGTTTCTATACGCAACTTCTTATTTCTCATACTATTTGCTTAACTAACCAGCGCGAAATGAATTTCACCACTGAAGAGATAATGATCTTTGCAGGGCTTATCTTGCAGGCTTAGAAGAAACTACAATGGAGGAGAGCGCAACAACATTCTGGGATCGTGTTCTTCAATATTTTGTCAACTTAAATGGTAATGATCAAGGAAGAACGGCACAATGTCTATCAGAAAGATTCGGGGACATACGTCTTTGTGTTCACGGTATCAAAAAATATTGAGGGGCTTGAATATAGATAAAGAAGCTGCAATTCTTGCATATGCTGCATCTGTAGGGCGCGAATTCAAATTCACGGAGGCTTATGAAATTATCAAAGAAGATGTTTTTTAAGCTTGTATTAAACTTGCATTAAGGAATTAATAAAGTTTTCTTTGGATTATGACCAGTTGGGCAACTAAAATTTTTTTCCCGTCTTCCACTTAACAAATGTTACCAAAGTTTATTTTTTCTACAGAACCTCGCTAGAGAAAGAAATAAGAAACTTATAATGTTTCAGTCCTTCCTGATTTTGGTGAGCAAAGAAAAGGGACTTGAAACATAAACGAAAATGTTGTTTTAAAGAAAAAGAAAACCAAACCGATGATAGGTTTGCAAGAGTGACATAAGCTGTAGTACAAAAAGAAGTACAATGACAAAAGTCCGTACATATAAACCTTATAGGGACACAACTGAACAGTCTGCACATACTTTCCTAATTCCAAAAGAGACTGCAGGTCATATTTAAAGACAACAGAACACGGCAAACAACTGCAAGTTGCTGCAAAGAAGAGAATGGCTGAATTAATTTATCTACAACCACCTATTGAAGCCTGCAAGACTATCCTGTTGCTAAGACACTGCAAAGCAGTGAAAAGTATACTAAGAATTAATCGAGGTACACATAGAAAAGGCTTTCCAAATGCCGCTTACTGAATTAACATCTAAATTTAGAAGAAAACAAGACAAAAACATTGAACACTGCCGCTTCTGGCTAACTCAGATGCTGACGCTACTTCCACCAGCTTCTGGCTTCGGTCCAACCAACACGTTACATTTCTTAATCGTCAACAGAAATTGACTTCATCATCAAAAATTAAATTTGCGAGAAATAAGCGACGTCATTAAAAAGCTATTCAGCGATACATGACTTGGTTTCTCACAACAACAATATTTTATGACGGACATTTGTTGTCATCACTAACTATATTTTTTTGTGGTAAACACAAATCATCACAGAAACACATTATTGGTGATAGAAGCTGTTTTAGTCCCAAAATGTATTTGGAGTGACAACCTATTTTGTGTAGCAAAAAAAAACCCAGCGGCAAAAGTCGACTTCATCACTAAAAATTAAGTTTGCGAGAAATAAGTGATGTCGTTAAAAGAATATCTAACGACAAAAAATTTAGTTTCTCATAAAAATAATATTTTATGACGAATATTCATGGTAATCACTAATTGTGATTTTCTGTGGCGAATATAAATAATCACTAAAAAAATTATATGTGAGAAAGAAGTATTTAGTCCCTGATTTTGCTTTTGGTGACAAGCTTAGCGATAATTATAAAAGTTCATCGCAAATAAATTTTTATAGTGGTGAACTTTTTTTTTGTTGCAAACAATGACTTTTGGTGGCAAATTTAAATCGTCGTCCAAAATATTGTCACTAAATCCTTAATTTCTTGTAGTGACAAATTTTTAATCCCAAAACCATATTTTAATCTAAACACAATTAACTTAATCAACTTTAATTAATTTTTAATAATAATCAGTTAGGGGCATTTTAGCCATTTAGAAAATATTTTTATAAAGGATGACCTAAATTAGGATGGGATGATCTTTTTTATCCTCTGATGCTTGGCACCCATTTAATTTTTATGACCCCCAATTAAATCAGATAAAAAAAGGCAATCTGATTGATGTCATAGAAAATACGTAAAAAATGTAGGAACAGGATCACAGGCTTAGCCATTTAGGAATCTTTAAAAAATTCTAGTAGATATTTTGTTGCAGGGAATCACATGAGTGGCACAAGTCTCCCAAGGAGTTGCATGCCCTTAATATAATCAGAAGTTTAAAATTGGAATCTATTACTGTATATTGGAGATCAACACCATATGACAATCAAGTAAAAACTCGTATCACCATCGCATCTTTCCATGAATTATGAAGACATGAACAAAAGCTTAAGAGAAAACAGTTCTAATGGATCTCATAACGCGAGTTTTGATAGAGGGCTTAAGAATAATAAATAATACTCCCTCTATTTTTGGAAAGAAGATACTTTCACTTTTTCAATTTGGCATAAAAATAGGTCAAATGAAAAAAAATGAAAATATAAAACAGAGGGAGTAATTTTTATGGGTTAAGGAAATCTTTTATAATATTAAAAATAATAAAGTACCAATGAATTCGGATCTGTAAATATATATCTCCATAATATATATCTCTGTAAATGAGAACATAACAATTATAAATCTTGATTATCATGAGAACATAACAATTCTCAATATATAGTAGTTACATGTAACATCCGTTGTGAAAAAAACCCCAAAAGAGAACGTAATATCCGGGTAATTTTGTTCTTGATGATTCCGATGCTGGCTGAGAGTGGGACTGTTATCTGCGTTGTAAAGTTCCCATTCTCAGCCTGCAGTGGGAACCCCAAGAATAAAATTCCCCACATGGTGTAGATCTCACTCTCGCACGCACATAACGCCCTTGCTTTAATCAAATACAACGCTGATCCGCAGATGAAAAAATTGGTGGAAGTACTCTGTTCTCCGGTATCAGTATATCCCATACCACTCTAAACCTCAGAAGGCGATTTTGAATGGTTGACGTCGTATACATCAAATGAAACTTGTTGCAGCTATATATACGTATTGAATGGCGATAGCTACAACAACTATCATTTGATGCAGACAACGTCTTTTGAGTTTCTTGTTGGTACGAGCATCATTGCAGCTGTTATACTTACAGACGAAGGCCCTACTAGTCAAGACTAAACGGGGTTACGGCAAAAATTTTCCAAGTTTTAGCAAATCGAGTAACAACTGCTTATTGAACACAATTTTTTTCTCTTTCGAAAAATCTTGACTAGTAAGGCATCCGTCTAGCCACAAACTTGAAACAATAAAATTCTTTTAGAGGTTGAAAAAAAAATCTTAGATAGAGAGAACTTGATGGTATGACAAAATATTAGCACAAGGAGGTTCCTTTTTATAATAACCTATTCCAACTCAATTCGCATGATATAACAGCATCTTCATGCAATGTCAGAAGTAAGCAGCTAGCTCACAAGTTCCCCGTTAGTCAACTACGGTCAAGTGTCTTAGCCTCTTAGGGTCATGCAACTTAAAAATTGATCCAGTGTTTGTTTCTCAGTTATCTATGCATAACACTGAGCCACTCGGTACAATATGCTAGTTTGCTTAAGATGAAAGGTTTTGTGCTCTGAGTGAATTGTGATGAAGTGCCTATATTCTGCCTGCTAAAATGAAGAGCACAATAAATATTTTTATTCAAAAAAATGAGTGAGGGTAACAGCAATCTTTGTAACAGATATCCGAGCTTTGCTCAAGGAAATAAGATTAAAAGATACATCTATGAGGACAAGGTCCTCGTCTCCTTTATATTTTCTTGATCCAATGTAACTTAAATACATTAAGATTGAAGTTGCAGTTCAACTTACTGTAACTGCAGGGACTCAGGGCCGGCGTAAGCAGGTCTTGAGGAGGTGCTTACAATCATCAGTGATGTGGTTTTGCCGTCACTTACCACCACATTTCACCTAGGGAGGTACTTACTACTACATTTTACTGCGGGTTGGAACTCCACTGGAAGGTGCTGGTGCACCTGATCTGGATCTCTTTTCCACAACTCGTGACAATTCCTTCACTGCCTCTTTTGAAATGTGGCGGGGCCGGCTCAACCAGTTTCCTCCATCGACCACAAGTGTCATACCGTTGATGTACTTAGCTATAATAATCCATGGGAGATGCACATCAGAACAATAGGTGAATGGAATACTTAAATCAAAAATGTGGGATGCATATTGTTGTTTACAGATTTCATTCACGAGACATGGAATTGAGGTCGCTAACCAAATACCTGTATATCTTTAAACTTCAAAGGAAGATGGATAATAAGCTAGATAAAGGGCTATACTAGACCAGTTATGTTTCCTACATGGTCTTAGTTAAGTCTGGGGTTTATTTAGTGGGTGTATTCCCATCCCTTCGGTATATCTACATTGTACTGTTTTTGTGGAATTTATTTTGGATCAAAATATGAAAAATGAACAAAAATGAGGTTACTGACCTGCATCTGAAGCTAGGTAGAGAGCGGCCATAGCAATATCCCATTTCTCTCCTGCTTTATACAGAGGCCTGGCATCTTCAGAATGGTTAATTTTCATTTCATCCGGAGCAAGCTTACTCAAGCCAGGAGTGTCACCAATTGGTCCTGGTGCAATCCCGTTCACTCTTATATCATAATCCGTACCCCACTCTAATGCCAACGACCTTGTAATGGCATCAACAGCTGCCTGTTGCAAGAGCGAAAAAAGAAATCTTACAAACCATCTTCACATGGGTCACAAAGGCAGCATACAAAACAAGGCATGATGAGAAGAATACCGAAAGAGTACCGAGTAAAATCCCATACCTTAGCGGCAGATACATGGATTTGATACCAAGCTGCTGTATAATGAAGTGTAGCACTTATGTTCATTATGGTTCCACCACCGGACGTGCCCCTCCCAAGACCTCCTTTCTTTATATACTTGAGCGCTGCGTGGCACATTGTAAATGTGCCTACCGAATCAATATCCATAACTGCAAAGACCACCAATTAGTTCACCAACACAACCTCTATCTTATGAAAGCATGTCCCGCAAGGAACGGCATGCCGACTGATACAATCCCTGGAAAGAGAAATGAAAATGTGAACCTGTTTTGAAACCATTAGGGGATAAATCCTCAGCAGGCACAAGAAAATTTCCAGCTGCAGCATTTACAAGAATGTCAATCCTCCCAAAATGTTGATAAGTTGCATCGACAACTCTGGTTGCGTCTTCTTTCTTCCGCACATCTCCCTCGAATCCAATCGCCTGAAATCACAAACCATTAACTACTATTTGTGTATCCAAAACATTAACTAGTCTGCTAAATTTAAGCAGAATCCGATGTAGCTCAAATGTAATTCTACCATCAATTAACCAATTAGGGTTCCTCCTGATGTTACTAAACCTCAATTCATCAGTGAAATAAAAGAAGGAACTTTCTTGGTGTGGGATTGAAGATGAACAAATTCAGGAATTTGGGGCAATCACAAAAATCATTCGTTTCATAAAAATTGAAGAAATTTTACATGAAATTTCATTCTGAATCGAGAATTCAGAATCAATGAATTAAGGGTATGTGTTAAGATTATTAATACCTGGATACCGAGAGAGCGAAGAGAAGAGACGGCAGAATCTAGAACAGATTTGCGTCTTCCCATGATAGCAACAGAAGCTCCATGTTTACCGAATTCTTTAGTAATCTCAAACCCAATTCCTGATCCTCCTCCGGTAATCAAAGCTACTTTCCCTTTCACTGTATCAGCCTTAAATGGAGACTCCATTTGTCTCCCTCCGGTAACAGAAAGCAGCAAAGAGTTTACACTACGGGCGTCTCTTTGTTTCTCTCTTTGTTTCTAAAAGGAGAGCATACGTGTAAATTCGTTGATCACTAAAAGTTAGGTTGGTTGGTCTCTTCTTGGGGTTGGCCGGTTGGGACTTGGGGGTATATTCATCTCTCGGCACACAAATGATCCACTTTTGTCTCCATTTTCTTTTCTTTTTTCAAGAAAAGAGAGCAAATATGTCATGCTCAAGTTCAATCAGTAGGGAGACGCAACTGGGACATGCAGTATGTGTATGGGTACGCATATTTGGTCTCTGGTCTTCCATAACCAGCCAGTACATGCACGAATACGCATATCATGGTTCATAATTTGGTTATGGGGAGGGCTTGATTCTTTTCTTGGACTGGTTTAAGGATAAAATTTACTAACGTATTATGGCCCAACTCGAAAAAGGCTACAAAAAATGTCTTTTCATCTTGTTGGGATTGGCTTAAGCTAGTCTAAGTCAAAGGGTAGTTCCGCCCCTGAGCTGATGCCAAATCTTTCAGGGGTATCATTATATAAGACAAAACGATAGAAAATGATCTTGATCGTTGGATCATATAAACGGTATCCCTGAAATATTTGGCATAAGCCTTTAACAATCATGAACCGGAGATGTGGAAAATCTATGGGGATATGGATTATTATTCCCATCCTATTCCACCTATAGGGATGATTTTTTTGACGAAAATACTAAACTGCCTTTAAAAAAAATAAAAACTAAATTAAACCTAAATATTGCCTACTCTCTTTCAAGTTCTCTTCTCCTTGTCTGCCAGCTCCTCACTTTGAAAACGATCTTTTTTACATCGCTGGTATTTGTATTAGTGATAAACACCATGCTGATAGACACATTTTTGTGTCTAATTTGTCCTCAATGTTCTGTATTGTTGATACTCGATTTCGTACTTATTATGGTGTTTTATGTGTTTGTAGGTATTTTTGGGAAATAAACATTTTTGGAAAATTCGGATCGAAAAGTTGCTCTAGGCACCCCCGGAAAAGTACTAAAGGCACCCTCATTTTGGATAAGGGCACCCCCAGGCACCCCAACTATTAAATGCACCCACACTCTGGATAGGGGGAAACCATCATCTTCCTCATTTGAAACTGAATTTTGGCGGGAAACTTGTTTCTCACCTGCAGAATTTTTTGTTCGGGATTTGAGGACATTTTAGAGAGAGTCAATGGCTGAGAATTGTTGGGATGATGTGACTGGTCATAACAGACATGGTATGGCTTATTTTGTCGGATAAAATTGGCTAGATTCTCGTGTTGAAGAAGACGGAGGCGTACGTGCATGGGAAGATATTCTCCATTAAACTCATGGATATTTGGTCGGATTTTCTCTTGTTTTGGATATATACCAGCCTGTTATACTACAACAGGGTTGGTAAGTGCTTTCAATTCGATCAAAGAGGAAGATACACGGAATCTCGTGAAACAGGGGAAGAAAATATTCCCGAGAATATTTTTCTTCAATACCGAGTAATGGAAGATTTGCTGGAGTTATGGAGGATTATTTTCGGTTCTGGGAGGCTATTTAAGGTGTACGTAGAGAAGCAGAGGGAGATATAGAGTGATAGGGGAGCAAACAGAGGGTTGAGGATGGAAAAAATCAAGTTGCAGAGATGAACCAGTTTTGCTGGTGAAGAAGAACACAAAGAACATTAGACCACAGAAGACAGTCGTATTGCTACAGTGCCAGCGACACTTCATATTTATCGTTCTCTGTAACAGTTTGTTTGTGACAAATATAATTGATAATGGTCAGTGAGTCAATCTAACAAACACTTGAAATGCAACAGCAGTTACCTAACGTATACGAAGTAGGTAGTTCTGGATGACAATAAATGAAGGCAAATCAGTTGATCAAACCATCATCAACCTTCTTAATTCTTCCAGTTTTACACTCACCAATCACATAATCATTAGGGGTGCCAAAGGGGTCATTTCATCCATTAAGAGACACAAGGCGAGAGATAGAGATAAAAAGAGCGGTTCCATTGATTAGCTAGCTACATTCTAGTAAACGCTATGAACATTGAAACCCAAAAGTGATTTCAAATCATAAAAACTAAACCCCCCAAAAGAAGATCATTCAAATCCCAGATTTCATTACATAGTAGACTGTAAGACAAGTTAAAAGCGAGCGAACTAGATCATAATTAGGCAGCAGCTTTCCTTGGAGATTTTCCAGCAGGGGATTTAGGTGTAGTTGTTTCCTTGTCAAGACCCTTCTTTGGCAACAGAACAGAGTTGATATTTGGAAGAACTCCGCCGCTAGCAATAGTAACACCGGCGAGTAACTTTCCTAATTCCTCATCGTTCCTTACTGCTAATAGTACATGTCTTGGTATAATCCTTGATTTCTTGTTATCCCTAGCAGCATTTCCAGCCAATTCCAAAACCTAAAAAGAAAGACAATCAAAATCAAATTAAACAAAAACCCAGATCCAAAATCAGATTTCTGTGGAGCTTGACTCGAGAAACCACAACCTGATGACTATTTCAAGCCGGAAAACCAGCTAAATTGATGTTGCTGCTGCCGTTAATCGAACAGGGAGGATTATGAGCTTGTGTCGCGTGATTGATTGAAACAATGAAGAAAGAGATGTATTGGCTGAGCAATGGTGCTGTGTTAGTTGTATGAAACCAAGTGAAAGAAGACTCTCAGGCAGACGTGAAGTAGAAGTTGGCTGATGGTGGCGAGATCGAGAAGGGAAGTTTGCTGTGGCCTGGATTTGGAAGTCGTCATCATGGCAGCAATGATGTGAACTGAGTTTGTCGCTGGTGTTTACATCGAAAACTCGTGAGAAAATGGAGAAAAGAAGTTACGATGCTGGTGTTAGTTCATGGTGTTTATCTTGAACGATGAGAAGATCAAGAGAGTCTGCTGTGGCCAGAAGAGAAGCGCAACAGACGGTCTGAATTGGTGGCCAAGACGGAGTGGCAGGATCCCAGAAGGACGAGATGGTTCTGCATATGTCAACAACAGTTTTCTACAAATAACATCTGTGAGGGTAATCGGAGTACTAATAGTACTACTAATATTTCGAGTCCTCCAAATAATGTTGAAGATTATCAAGAAGAAGCAAAAGAGAAGTTATTGTTGTGTGCCATTGTTGCTCTGGGGTTCTACTAAAGAAAGAAAAATGGTGGTTTCCTTACTGGAGGCTAGTAGATATGGTTGCAAGGAGAGTCGCAAGACGTGTGTTTGGACTGTAATTGTTGTTATAAATAAATATTGCTCAAATGCTAACATCATGGCAAATGAAAGCATATCGTGTTTCCCTCACATTATAATCCATCCCCTCGATAATCAATAACAATTTTATTACAAGAAGTGTTCTAAAACCACTCACTGTTTGCACTAAACTGTATTTGAAGCTTCACACTAGATGGGTTTTTGTTGTCACTGACTACTACATTTTACTGCGGGTTGGAATTCCACTTTCAGGGGCTCCTGCACCAGATCTTGATCTCTTCTCCACACTTCGGGACAGTTCCTTTACCGCCTCTTTTGAAACATGGGAGGCCCTGTTAAACCAGTCTCCTCCATCAACCACAAGTATAGTTCCGTTGATGTGTTTACCTAATAATTAATTCGTGGCAAAGGTGAATTAATTTAGAACCGTAGGTCAATGTACTACTACTCTGAAGCTAAATTGTCCGCTTCAAAGCGTTTCGTTGATTTTCAATATCAAGTCCATTTCTCATACAAAAAATGAAGAAGTGAAGGAATGAGGATGAGGTTACTAACCTGCATCTGAAGCTAGGTAAAGAGCAGCCATAGCAATATCCCACTTCTCTCCTGATATAAACCGATGCACGGGGGCTCCAGATTGGATTTCATGTGGATCAAGCTTACTCAATCCAGGCGTGTCATTAATGGGTCCTGGTGCAATCCCATTGACTCTTATATCATAATCAGTGCCCCACTCCAATGCCAATGACCTTGTCATGGCATCAATAGCTGCCTAAAATACGAAATTTCATTACCTGGATCATTTCTAATGACAATTAAAAGGCAGAAACATTAGACTCAATTGAAGTTTTACTAAAATGATTGCCAACCTTAGCTGCAGACACATGAATTTGATACCAAGTTGCGGAATAGTGTAAAGTGGCGCTTATGTTGAGAATGGTTCCACCGCCAGATGTGCCCTCCCTTCCTAGACCTCCTTTCTTTATATATTTCAGAGCTTCATGGCACATTCTGAATGTGCCAACAGTATCGATGTCCATGACTACAAAGACATCCAAGCAATTAAATTTAAACAAAAACATTTGATTCACAGAATGAATCGCAGCTCAATCTCTGGTATACTAGCTAAAAGCACGTGGCATCATATTTCGTTTCGTGTAGAAATCTTCAGATCAAACACAAACCTTGGACGAATTTGTATCTAGACCCAATAATTCAAAAACTATGGGCAGCTAAAGAGCTATGAACATATATATATATATGGCACCCAATTACCCACACACACAGGTAAAGAGGGGAAAAAAATGCAAAGGAAACCTGTTTTGAAGCCATTAGGTGATAAATCCTCAGCAGGCACAAGAAAATTTCCAGCAGCAGCATTAACAAGAATGTCAATCCTCCCAAAATGTTGAAAAGTTTCATCGACAACTCTAGTTGCGTCTTCGTTCTTACGAACATCTCCTACAAACCCAATTGCCTGAAACCATTACACATATATGAAGTCAAAATTGCTAGTACTGGTCAACTATTGGTATTTTCCACAGTTGATCTTGGAGCTCAAATGTCAAATTATCAATTAATTAGCAAACTAATTATACTGAATCTGAAATCAGTGAAGCTTAAAGCAAAGATTGACATACAACAGATTGAAAATAAAATTGGAAATCAAAACATTGATTATGAACTGGGTATGATTTTTTAGCTTACCTGAATTCCGAGACAGCGAAGAGAAGAGACGGCGGAATCAAGAACAGATTTGCGCCTGCCCATGATAGCAACAGAAGCTCCATGTTTACCAAATTCTTTAGTAATCTCAAACCCAATTCCTGATCCACCTCCAGTGATCAAACCTACTTTGCCTTTCACTGTATCAGCCTTAAATGGAGACTCCATTTCCACGCCACGCTTCTTCTTCTGTAAAAACTAAAAAAGTGCCGGCCGGCCTCCTTGTTGTTTCAAGTCAAACAGAAACAGCATTCATATGTGAGTTGGAGTATGATACAGGTAGTCCAAGCTTTTTCCATTTCAGGTTGTTTATTTTTATTGGTCAAGATGACGGATATATCCCTGGTACAATCTTGAAATGACAACATTTCTGATTTCTGCTAGTGCTGCTTATTTTTCTGAAATGACAACATCATCATAGGAACTTTCCTGTCAGAATCGTTCTCTTTACATAACCCTAGCTTAATTCTCGGCACTGGAAGAGACAGACATATTGTCGGTCCAAATAACAGCCGTTTAATGGGTTCGAATGAGATGATGGGTTGGATAACAAAAAAAAAAAAATACTATTTGTGTGATGATTTAGGGGGCAGATTGAAAACTCCATTTATAATAGTCAAACAGTCAACGTCAGTCAACCCATAGTCAGTGTGTTAAACAAAACAAGAAAAGTCAACTGACAGTTTTATAACGGTCCTTAATTAGTCTAGGACCCTATTGCATCAACTGCATGTTCTAAGACCCAGACCCTTAATTAGATGATAAATGTAAGACCTTTTTATAAAATAACTCATTAAACTTTGAAGTAGAAAATACCGAGCAATGACTCATCCTATCACTTTGTTGACACTTTAATCACATTCAAAAGTTGTTACTTTTATCGGAATTTCCTGCGAAAGTCAGATTCAAACTTCTTTTTTAAATAGATCAAAAGATTATTCGTAAAGAAAGAGATCATAGAAGGGAAAAAAAAAAAAACAATGGAAGAAGAATTTTCATACTTGATAGTATTAGCAGATAGAATTCGAGACGCAGTAAAAGAAACGGAATCATTCAAGCTTGAATGTTTACAAGTAAGTAAACAAGTTAATCATTTATCTCTAATGTTTCGTTCCGTCATTCGATTATCAACAAACACTGCTATTACTACTAATACTAATCAGTCCTCATTTTACGAGCGTCCAGTTCGTCGTATAATCTCAGAAGTGACAAAAACTTTAGAGAAAACATTGACACTGGTACAAAAGTGCCGTCAAGGAAATTGTTTCTTTCACTGTCTGACGATTACGATAACATCAGCGGCTGATTTCCGTAAAATATTTATTCTTTTGGATACTTCGATTGGTGATTTAGAATGGGTATTAAGTGTATATGATGTCAATTCACTTGATTCCAATGGTATTGTTCTTTCATTACCTCCTATTGCCTGTAACGATCCGATTTTATCATGGGTGTGGTCTTTCATTGCTGTTTTGCATATGCCTTCATTATCTCATCGTATCGAAGCCGCCAATGAACTTTCTTCTCTATCTAAGGATAATCACCGGAACAAGAAGATTATTGTCGAAGAAGGAGGCATACCTCCATTACTTAGAATGTTAAAACAAGGGTCTTCGTCGCCTGAATCCCAGATTGCTGTATCTAATGCTTTATCTAATTTAGCTACGGATCGACGGAGGATTAGAACGATTCTATCTGAACATGGTGCACCTATAATTGTTCAAGTGCTTACGGAGTCTACAATGAGTGTTCAGATTAGTGTTGCTAATTTGGTTTCGAAAATGGCGAAAAATGATCCTTCTGCTCAGGAGGAATTCGCTAGAGAAAATATTATCAGACCGCTTGTTTCTGTGCTTTCTTTTGATACTTTTCTGGAGGAACCCAAGCCTCAACCTCAGAGGCCTACTAGTTTCCATTCTCTGGTAAGGATTAATAAGGATTTGCAAGGAGGAGGGAAATCCAATGTGGGCATTGGTCGTAGCGGGACGCATAATAATAATAAATATGAAAAGGAAAATGAAAGTCCTGATGTGAAGCTCAAGCTGAAGATTAAATGTTCTGAAGCATTATGGATGTTGTCAAGAGAGAGTATATCAAACAGCAGGAGAATTACGAAGACGAAAGGACTGCTTTGTTTGGCAAAGATCATTCAGAAAGAAAGAGATGAACTGCAAATGAATTGCTTAATGACAGTTATGGAGATCACTGCTGCTGCAGAAGCAAACGCAGACCTAAGGCGAGCAGCCTTCAAGACAAATTCCCCAGCTTCAAAGGCAGTTACGGAACAACTTCTGACATTAGTTCATCAGGAAAATAGTCCGTCATTGCAAATTCCTGCTATAAAATCAATTGGATCGTTGGCGCGAACCTTCCACGCTAGAGAGACCCGAGTTATAAAACCCGTTGTGCTTCAGCTGTGTAACAAGAACCTGGATGTTGCAACAGAAGCTGCAATTGCCTTGGGAAAATTTGCTTGCCCGGAGAATTTCCTCTGTGCAGAGCATTCTAAGACAATCATCGAGTATGGTGGTGTCACGCCTTTGCTGAGACTATTGAGGCCTGGCCACGATCGAGCGCAGATACATGGCTTAATTCTGTTGTGTTACTTGGCACTGAATGCAGACAGCGGTGAGGGTCTTGAGAGAGCACGGTCAGCGCTAGAAGGCGCAGCTGGCTCCTCTGTACTGATGCAAAACTACCCATCTCTGAGAGATTTGATTCCAGACGCCATTTCCCACCTTGCGGTGTATGAGAGTGGAGTTTATACTCTCATGCAATCTTATACCATTTGAATTTTCTTGTCTGGGCAAGTTATGAATGTAGAACCGTAGATAAATTTGTAATGGAGAAATTTAGTTGGTTTGCAAAAAGCATAATAAGCTTATTTTCTCCGGCAACATTTCTACTTTTTCCGGTGGTTTGAATCAACGCAAAGTTGTACAGAGTTTAGTTGTCTAGTTGATTAGGATGAAATCAGGATGGATTCAATAAAGAAAAAATGAAAATTTAAGAAAACAACACCAGCCAAAATATGCATCTTCATTCATGATCATCAACATTAGGAAGACTAGTACTAGTTACAAACTGCAGTTTCATTAGACAACTAAAACTCAAATTCATTAGATAACTAAACCATGGCTTATTAGCTAAAATTCTGAACTCATACTCAATCTTCCTCATCTTAGACTCAATACCTTGAATCTCTGAATTTTTACTTGATTGGCAACCCTTGTAGTCTTTTCTGCTAACTCCATCAAATGAAATTCTGCTTCTTTCAATTTCCTTGCTTCTTCTAGTTTTTCAACTTTATCTTTCAATTCCTTATCTTGTTCAGCTATTTTCTTTAGCAGATTGAATCTTTCTGTTACTTCAGTCAGATCGTAACCCAGTAATTCAAATTCCTCAAACTCTTGAGTAAGACTTTCTGAAAAAAAATCTACTTGGATCAACCAAGTTCTGAAATTTCTTTACAAAGTTTAAGAATGCTATGTCGCATCCTAGCTTGTTTCATGTTCTTACTTCTGAATCTCTTAAGTAGGTTCAAATGTGGTGTCTGTGAAAATTTGGTCATAGAAAAGTTCAAGTTCAGGAGATAGAGAGAATTAGACAGTGGGGATTTCAAGGTAAAACCAGGAGAAGAAGAAGATGATGAAATCTTCAGTCTTTTTGATGATCTAGATCTAGTGTTTGATGTTATTTGTGTGCTTTTCCTGAAAGAAAAATATGACTAATTTCAGTGTGAGGAAGAAAGAAGTCTGATAAAGAATAGGGAATGGAGTTTTGTTTAAAGAAGAAGAAATTGGGGTCTTGTCATTTCGGTGTATTTATTCAACATCATTAGCTTTTTGTTATGCTCGGTGATGACAATTCTGAGATGTTTTAACTTACTTGATACACGAAAATGATTCTCTATCTGTCAATCTGATGTGATCTGTTTTGAAAATACAGAGCTTAATGTCTGACATTGTAATCAAACCTCAAACTCTTTCCATTCCAATCCTATTCCTACCTAAGCAGTCACTCGATTGTTTGCAAAGTGATCGGATTTACGAGTGATGCTACGTTGAACCGGGAAATCCTGCTGAAATGCAAAATATCAACTCCTATTTGCTGGATCTCATTTATGTTTATTCATTAACTGGCTTTGGAATCAAACGAAAACTTGATTTCTGTTTGTTGTTATTGCTGATCACAAATACTGCAAAACTCTGTCTTTCAATAAACAACTGAAGAAGCCAATATATATATACATCACTGCAGCTCTGTGATGGATTGCAAAAGGCTTGGTCACACTAATGATTGTTTTGCAGACATATTATCTTCTAGTTAGAAATTATTCTTTTTGTGCCCGTGTGTCAGTCAGACCCAACAATCCCTTCCCCGGTGATATTTCCGTTTCCCGGTGATTTCAACCATTACTGAATTTTAGAGAGATGGAGTTGTCTAGTTGGATTCATTTGTTCTATTTGATTAGGAAAGCAGACTAGTTGATGCCATTGATCTTTGGGAGTTCTTCTTAAAAGAAACTTGTTGTTATACCGGAAGAAAAATAAACTAATTTCAGTGTGATGAAAGAAGAAGGTCAGATGAAGAAGAAAAAGAAGAATTGCCGTTTTAGTGTATGATGAATTTCTTTAACATTTACTTTACAAAAAATTCACTATTAAAGATTGACTAGTCTGATGACAATTCTTACTTGATAAGAAAACGAAAGAAAAAGAAAAAGAAAATGCTATCTACTTTGTCTGACATTGCTTTGAGCCTTGTTGCTTTTTGTATGTATGTCCATGTCAAAGGAGTTTAATCACTATGCAACCGAAAGAAATATAATTTGATGTCCACGAGGACAGGATAATCAGAAAGATGTACTCATGAAAAACTCTTATGACGTTCTATTAATGAAAAATAATTTCTTAATCTCGTCAACAAAATAATCAGTAGGAAGCGTCTACAGTTTGAAAATCAAAATGTAAAAAAAAAAACATATGATGGGAAATCAAACCGTAAACTTAATATGTTGTGTGAACTCCAAACCGTAACCAAATTCGGGATCGTTTACGATTAGGAACTTAACACTTACGATGGGAAAAACTGGGTTTGATTTTTACCTAATAATTTTATCTATAATATGAAAATATAAAAACCTAATAATTTTATCTATAATATGAAAATATAAAATTTCCAAACTGGAAATAAATATACTGTTTGGATAGTAAGAACTTCAAACCGTAGAACTGGGTTAACAATTAAGTGTATGGTTTGGAAATATAAATTTTTTAAACGCAGATTGGTTTAATGTTGGGAGTTCATACTTCTAAGCTGTAGAGTTGATTTACGGTAACGAAAAATTGATCTCCTCACAGTATGTTGTTTTGAAATTAATTTTTTAAATTTTTAATTTGATCAAATTTAACCTATCTATGTAATCAAAACCAATAAAAAAAGATGAGTTTTCTTACGTGAATGAAGTCATTATGATAGGAAAGTGCAGGTTTTTTAATTAATTTCCAAATTATAATTCAATCATATCTAACATATTTATCATCACGATCAAAAAACGAAAAAATGGGTAGAGAGACGAAGAAGAGGATATGAACTAGGATTAGACTAGATTTAAGACTTTGTTATGGAAATGAAGAATGCGGTGATCACATCCTTCGTGAAGATACTCCATACTCCGAGATATCCCGATAGCAGTTTCTTGAATTTTTTCCCAACCAAGGTTAATCACTTTGTTGTCTTTCCAAATCGAGAATATGAACCTATCTAGTGAACAGTTTGACATGAATTCATAAATAACACCTCTCCTAGATCTTTCAACACAGAATCCCAAGAGGCGCACAACATTTAGATGATGAATTCTAACTATGGTGGCAACTTTAGTGACAAACACTTCTTCATTATTGGTTCCTTCAGAATTGTCAAGAACTTTAACGGCTATGATAAACGAATTTATGTGTCTAATATGTTTCAATTGTATGTATTGTTAGTGTTTAATTTTGTATTTATTGTGTTCTTTTATGTCTTTGTAGGAATTTTTAGAGAAATAAACCCTTGCGGCGAAATGGGCTCGAAAAATGGTGTTTTACACCCCTAGGATAAAGTTAGGGTTGTCAACGGTAGCTATCGAAACGGATATTGCCTCTACCATATCCTTTACAGATAAGATTACCGGATATCCGATATCCGATAATATCCGACGGATATTCAAAAAAATTATTTGTATCCGTCCCGACAACAATGTCGGATTTCCGATAATATCCGTTAATATCCGATAATAATTCATTATAATAAAAATAATTTAATTAAGTCTTTCTGTACATTTGATAAATTGTAAAAAAAACAAAGAATATCTAAGGAATTCAACTAAATAAAACGAAATGCCTTCATCAACAGTAAAATTTTTGACTTTAAAATTATTATATTAAATTATATTTAAACAAAACTCAAATCTTCTCTATCAGAATTTGAAAATCCTCCGCTTTGCTCACAACCAACAGAACTATTTGTGTTTTTTTTCTTCCGTAATATTTTTATTTCTAAGTCTTCATATATTACCACGTTAACAACTAAATATATTACTCAAAAAAATAAAAAGAAAATTGCATATGTATTCTTTAACGGATAACGGATATTATCCTATAGGATAATGCATTTACCGTATCCGTTTCGTTAAACTAAAAATATCCAATAAGGTATCTGAATCCGTTATCCGTTATCTGAAATCTCAGATAATATCCTAACTATTCGAACGGACTCGGACAGATATCGAATATTCGGTTATCCATTGACAACCCTAGATAAAGTGCTAAAGGCACCCCAAAAATGCACCGGAGGCATCCCAGAAATGTGTTAAAGGCACCCCCAAATATAGTTAAATGCACCCTCATTTTGGATAAGGGCACCCCTAGTGCGCCCAGCTGTTAAAGGCACCCGTAATTTGGATAGAGGCACTCCTTCTTCTTTGTTTGAAAAATGGAATTTCGCGGGAAAAGAAACATGCTTGAAACTCCGATGTTCATTGTGAAGATTTTGGGAGAGATTTTGTCGGATATTTCTCTTGTTATCGATCGATATCAACCTGTTTCGATGAAACATGGAAGATAGTTAAGTTAGATTCGGAGAAATAAAGATGGAAACCGAGTTTTGCTAAAACAGGGAAGTGTGTACGAAGTGAGATAATAGTGGGATCTTCTACCATTTTCCGATGATTACTGAGTGTTAGCGTGTGTTGGACTCAATCTTTGATGAGTTTCAACGTGTTTGGAGGGTGGTTGAATGGTGCAGTGGAGTGATAAGCTAAAACATGGAGGAGATATTCACGGACTTTTGATATATTGTTTCGAAAAATTACGTGCAGTAATGGGAGAAGATATTCTGTCAGATATGGATTTATTCTTACAGGGAGTTTGGAAAGTTTGACGGCCAGTAGAAGACGCGTGAAGAATAAAGAAATTATTTCGGTGATTTATACCGAATTGATTACGAGAAGTTTTGGAGTTATTACGGGAGATTCCTATTCATGTAAGTATATAAAGAAGCGGGAGGAGTCAGTAGAGGGTTCGTCGAGTGATTGGGGAGAAGAACAGAAGGTTGCAGAGCAGATTTTTCTGCTGCTGCAAAAAAGAAGAAGAAGAAGAACAGACTACGCTCGTAGTCTGTCGTTTAAAACTTCCATTGTTTCTCCCAAGAACGACAGTTTTCTGTAATAATCATTCTAGCAGTTTTGTAACGACTTTGTAGCGTTCCGAAACTTAGTTTTCTTATCTTTTCACCTCTTGTAAGCACTTTTGAGCAATAAAAATGAATTTTGAGCGTGTCTACAAGATGAGTTAAACTCCAACACTGGGATGACGAAGGAGGCTGAATTTCATCCTTGTGGTAATGTATTAATTATTTATTTAATTTTTACGCCGATTTTCAATGATATATGATTTCTATTAATTACTTGTTATTTTTTCTGATGTCGCATGCTTATTTCTAATTACTCTTGATGCGTCACCCTTACAACTTACCAATAATGTTTTATGAAACCTATTTTTGGCAAAGAAGTATAGTCACAAATTTTCTTATTTGAGGTATATTGTCTAGAGTTAATGACTGAACCACAAATACATGAAAAGTAGCAGAATCCTTAGTCCCAATACCTCTCGCCCAAATTGTTAACATTTTGTGTATATAATTTTATCTAAATCTAAAATTCCATTACCTTCACAAGTCTGAGACGAATCCTTTTTACCACTATCACTACAACCCACTTTGAAAAACCATCAAGCTACTTGAATACCATTTGTAAGCTTCCCCTCGAAAACGCTTCCATATCCTCCTTCGCCTGATTTGATCTCAAATTTATTTGTGATCTTCTTTAAATCAGCATGACTAAATCGAGTGGGCTTGAGAGCATTCTTTTCCAAGAACTTTTCGATTCGTAATTGATTTTCTTTTTCTATCCTATTTTCTTTATTGTGTGCTTTGATGAGTATGATAAACATGAATAATACGAGAACAAACCACCGAGTTATCTTGGGGATAGCTCGGGGTATGGATACGAAATCCTTAATCCACGAGCTTTATCTTCGTCGACTTGATCAAGAAGAAAAACCAGATCTTCTTCTTCAACGGATGGGTCTGATTTTCCAAATCAGTTCTCAGTTTGGAGTTGGAGACTTATAATCTTACCGGAGAGCGTCAAATTCCTCTCAGAGATCTATTATATTCTATTCTATCACTTAGAATCTATTTTATCCTATTTTATTGCCTAAGAGATTAAGTCGTACAACTATATAAAGTCTTTCATTATGCACACTTGATATTTTGATCTGAGTTTATCTCGCTTATCTATTTCTCGAAATATGTGTTGTAAGCTTTTTGCTTTGGCTAAGTTCATCGTATTCTCGGTGAGTTTAGTTTGAAACAATTTTTTTGTTGGAAACTAAATGCTAAGTCAAAAGATGATCATGCAAAAATTACCTTGAACACCTTACATGATTTGTGTCAGACAATCATTTGATGTTAGCTCGGGATGTTTCGTAATGATCATCCGATCACTTGAAATTTACTTGAAGCTAATAGTATGTGTAAGATTACTATTATCGTCTTCCAAGGATGTTTCAATGATTGAAATAAGAGTTTCGAACAATTACCCGTGTTTGGATACAATATGGTACACATACTTAGTAGAACCGTATTGTGATGATTCAGCTCCGGAACTCTTGTTTGCATACTTTGTATGCGAAATGAGTTACCTGAGTTGGGTCCAGAACGGTTGTTCGCGAACCGGGTTTGCGAACGGCTTCTCAAGGCCAAGATCCAGAACTGTTTTTCACGAACCTGGTTTGCGAACTCAGTGGTTAAGTTCTACAATTGGTCATGTATGATTTTCATACTCATGAACTAAAAAACTTGTAATAAAATGAATGCAATCTTTGCAAACCGTGGCTTAATATTCATGAATTGATTCTTGAATAAGTAATTTGTACAATCATGAATCAAACTGATTTCAATTTAATTTGTTCATATATATTTCTATGAAATGGTGAAAAATTGAAAAAATCTATTGAAGAACAATTAGATTCATTTGATTATCATTCATGATTTGTTAATCTATATATTTGATCTAGATGTGTTAGATGAATATTGCTAAAGTCAAGAAGTGTTCATGTATCTAACTACGACTAACTATTATTGAGCCAACAAGTATACACGTTTGGGTACGGTTCATCCATATCTAATTATAAGTATATTTCATTTGTGTGTAACAAGCTAAGAGCATCTAACGATGGAGATTAATTTTTTTATTTCTAAGCAGAGTTAGCTTGAATCTTAAATCAGGAGTTCATCTAACGGTGGATATCAATTGCTTTATTACTAAGATATCTTAGCATTGATTATAAGCAACCCTGATTTGAAAGATTATATAAGGGGGAACTCTAGTACTTAGGAAAACTAATCCCCACACTTCCGTGTGTTCCTAGTTGCAAACTAGAGTCGATTCTTCTTTATCCTAGGTTTTTCCAAAACCATTAGGTTAACAACTTAAAGAATTCATTGGGATTCTGAAGCCAGATCCAACTATTGTCTTTGTAGTTGCATATTCTTATCTTACTTGTTTTATCGTATCGAGTTTTATTGTAACACCCCGATTTTTTAGAATGGGGCATGCTAAAAGATGTGCCATGGCATGAGATGAAGCTTCATCTCAATCTTCATTTCTAAGTAGAAAGTTTATGATCATCATCGTCTATTCCGCATTATATTTTGTTTATATAATTGAAATATCACAGGTTGTGCGTAAGTTCAATCACAGTTGTAAAGTCCGACCTTGTTTGTCGGATAGCGACTTGATTGACACTTGGATATTGGTCTTTAGTACCATCCAAGTTATTCTCATAACAATCAGTTCATTCCTATCTGTTTGATTTACTGATTTGATTGAGAAAGAGATAAAGCTCTTTGATATTTTTCCTGATTGAGCTGAGTAACTTGGTGCTTTCAAGAATTGTATTAGAGTTTGTTCCATACAGTTTTCCGAACGAAATAGTTGGGTGTGGTTTTTGTACCCCATCATAGCATACTTAGATAAGGCATCTGCTACCCTATTACAAACTTTGGGAACAAACCTAATTTTAATCGAAGATAAACACTGAAATTTACTTAAACATTCAGATAAATGATCCTCCCATGTAACCGCATCTAGATTCTTTTGTGGCATCACTTCCATGATAATTGTTATCACCTTCTACAATTACCTTAGAGAAACATTGAAATTCAATCCATTGGGATAATTGGAGAAGAGCTATAGCTTCTGCTTGATCTACATCTCTTTCCCTTCGTGTCCAGGACGTGGCTTCCACGAAATCTCTTAAATGATTACGCACCATAAAAGATAAACCAGCACAGTTAGAATTAGGAAGAATTGAATCATCAAAGTTAAATTTTAACCATGCATGTGTAGGAGAGTTCCAATGATGTTGAAAATATATGCATGTCATAGTTCTACAATTAGGAGAATGACTTTCTCTAGTATGAATGCATATTTTATAGTCATAACAAAATATATTGATCACATGGATAGTAGTTGAAGAAGACTGAGTTTTCTGTTCAAACAACTTCAGGCATCTGCTATTTCAAATGTGCCATATTTTATTACTGCCAAATTTAGTGACTCCTTTCTAGCAGCGGAAGCTAAGTTATTCCTATCCATCCAAGAATGAATACATTCTTGAAAATTGCCAAATGGCATTTCTGCTGGAAAACAGAATTAAAGATAGATGAACAAATTATTCAAGCAAACGGGCAGTGAATCAAAAGATGAGTAGTGGTTTCTAGGCTTTGCCCACACATTATACAATGAGTATCATCCAGCGTTATTGTGTATTGAAATCTAGTAGCAACTGAAAGTATGTTTTGGAAAGTTTTCATATGAACAACATCCTCAGTTGTTGAACATAATCAGCTACTTGAGAAGTCTGCATCAAGATACACCTGTATGTGGAATTAACTGTATAATTGCCATTTTTAGTAAGATTCCATCTGAATGTATCCTCAGCAGGTTGTTGAGGAATAATAATATGCTCAATTTGCTGAAGCTGATCTGCAGAAAATATTTATTTCAGCTCTTTCATTCTCCAAGTGAGATTCACATGATCAATATAATTAGACACCTTGATGAGATTGTAGAAGATTAATCAATAGATACTGATAATCTCTATTAGCTACCTCCCCAAACCACTTTCCTTGAATATTTAAATTTGTTTCATCCTCTATCTCCCATATATGAAAATCTATTTATCCATGTAAGACACCCATGCTTTTTAATTTCCCCATAAAGATAATACGAATATCTATAATGTCTAGCTTGTAATAATTGAACCCATTTATCTTCCTTTTCCTTCAATATTTGCCAATTTAGTCTTGTTAACATGGCTTCATTAAAACATCTCATATTTTTAAAACCCAAACCTCCCAATATTTTGGGTTTATTGAGTTCTTTCCATCCAATAATATGCATCCTTGTGTTTTAGGTTTATTCCACCAGTGATTCCTTTGAAAAATTTAAAACAACTACATCAATATCTTGCTCGAGTAGTATGTGTACTTTTCAATGCCTAAAACGAGATATCAAGAAATCTTTTAAGATTGCATAATGAGCTTCATAAGTAAAAATTTTTCTTTTTCATCTTCATCATTTCTCTCGAGCTTGCAATACAACATAAACATTAGTCTCACCTCTAAGTCGATAACGATTAACAAGCCGAACCAAAGCTATGAATTCTCCAACTTCTTTTTTTTATATCATTAATTCGATAAAACAACCCAGTTGCATTGTGGTTAGTGGGATTACCAGTATCGTTGTAGAAGTTTTCAAAGATTCTGTGGATATAACACATACTCGTTAACCCATTTTGACGTCGTTTTGCACCTCTAAACAGATATAGATCTACGTAGTTTCAACAAAGCAACAAATCTTCATCGATCATAGATTCCGATGGATTAATATACGGTGGAGCCATTACTCAGAAAATTTATCGGCGTAAAAGGAATGTGTGGTTTTGAAGTTCAATTCGATTCAATTTATAGGAAAGGGATTGGTAACCTTTGGATGGACTAGTAGTTCTCAACTCAGTCTGAACTGGTACGCTCAGAAGGACGCGATGTTCGCTTCTGTTAAACCTGAGTCTTGGCTCTGTAAGAGATGCTCGGTGTTGTTAAAACCGATCGTCTCAGAGTGAGTCGACCGACTCAATCTGTGACGTGGTAAAAAAAACCTTTTATGGGAGGGTTTGTTCATCCGTTTTAATGATATACCAGTCAAACAATGCTCATTGGAGTTGCTCTAGGATAAAAGAAAAAGATGACCTTAGTGTTGGGCCTGGGCTATTGGATCATATGGTATCGTGAAATTAGTCACTTGTCAGCCCGGGTCCCCGGGAGAACATGGATGAAACAGAAGCATGTACTTGACAATGTTGCACACAAGAAAGGGAAAATATTTACAATTTTTGATTAATTCAATTGCATAAACATAGTTGATGGATATTGTCTAAATCATAAATGAAGATGATGATAATCATATTTACAGAACAATTTTTTTTCCATGATTTAAATTCATCAGAGGCCTTCAACTTCCATTTCGTCATCACTAGTCTTATAGTTTTCATAGTCATCGTCATCACTTTCCTCGTCGTCATTTTCCTTATTTTCTAAATCTTCTGCCTTAGCATACTTCAAACAGTGTTCTGTTTCAGTGTACATGTAAAATTAGTAATTGCTCATTCTTGGTTTAAAAGATGAAAAATGTTTTAGTAGATTAATTTACCTTTGACCTTCTGTTCATACACAGGACGGTCTCGCATCATCAATGCAGCAGCTTCGCCGTTCAATGGGTCTGCAGGGTTTGGGTATAGCAAGAGCTGAGGCAAAAATACCTCAAAGATGTTCACTAGATCTAAAATACAAAGCACAACAAACAAGGTATAAGCGGATCAAGTTGGTAGAGTAACATCTAAAAATTCATTTTCAAAAATCAGACGAAGAATGGGGGCGGGTTTGAGTGCAAATCACCGAACATAGGGCTCCATGTCTGGTTAATGACATCAAGACATACTGAACCAGACCTGCATTAGTTCATTTGTATAACTTAGCTTTGTTTATGTTGATCATGAGCAGTAGTGACTACAAACTAGTAGCTCGAGTGTACCCAAGAAAAATGTCAGACAACTGCAAATGCAACGAACCAGGATATTAGTACGGGTTTGGGTTTGAGTGCGCTTACATTTCATCGATGTTTGGATGATAAATGCGGTTGATGAAGCCGATTGACGGAGATTTATATGGGTAAGCATCTGGTAATTCAACTCTAACTCTCCATACTCCTCCACTATACAAACCTGTTGCAACATTTTTTTCACTTAATAATGGGGGTGTAGCTAGTAATAAGTTGGGTGTAAACATCATTAAAAGACAAGTGTAAGAAAAATCAAGATAAGTTTTGCTGCCAGAAGAAAGTCAGTTGTAAAGATTGATCAAGGAAGGAATCGGCTTACTGTCTGGAGGGCCATTGAATTCAACAAAGAATTGGGAGACGGAATCATCAACTGTTTCCACTTTGTAATCTGTCATCATTCTATCAACACAGTATATCCATATTGTTTATTTTTTTTTCCAAAGATCAAGATAATTAATGACAAAAAAAAAATACTGAAAAAGAGATTACAATTTCATGACATCCATATCCCTTCTTTTGCTTGGTGAAGACATTTTTCTGCAACAACAAACTACCATAATTAATTAATTTCTGTGGAGACATGAAAACCAGGATTTGGATGAATTCTAATTTTCTTCAGCAACTCCCATAAATGAAAATTTCTAGAAAAAATACAAATTAAACACCAGATCGTGTTTGATATAGTAAATTAAGATTAGGTGATTTACCTCTAAACTTCACAAGTGGAGAGTGGCAATAATCAAAAATTTTGAGTTCTTGAAGACAAGAAAGAAGAAATTGAATAGAGAGAAAGAAAGTGGGGATGGAGATGATGGAAATGAGAAGAAGAAGAAGAAACTGTTGGGGGAGGTGTTGGTTCAATTTCAATTCACTTTTGTGAAGAAGATGGATGGGAATGAAGTTACAATTTTACCCCTCTTTAGGTCCTATCTATTTTAGTGAATTAATTTAGGAAACTTTACAAGAAGATAAGGAATCATTCATCATTCACATGTCCCACTCGCACTCTCATACGCTGCTTGTGGATTGAACACACACCTAACCTAACCCACACACACCACGTACAAATAAATAGGAAACACATATTACTCCTACAAAATTGGTAAAATGATTAATATGATTGTTTAGTTTACACGAAAATTATGATTGTTAATATTTTTCCTTTTCTAGAAAAATATGATTGTTTAGTTTACACGAAAATTAAAAAAATCAATATTTTACCAATTTTTCCATGTTTTTCCTAATTTATCTGTGGTCGCATTCATTTAGTATTACTCCCTCCGTCTCCAAAAGATAGGTAAGTTTGTGTGTAAGTAGAAAAAAAGGAGAGATAAGTGGTCCCCTTTTTATATTAAGAAAGAAAATGAAGAGAAAAGAAGTGGTCCCTCTATGTGTAGATTAGTAAAATCATAATATTTGACTTTCCATTTATGAAAACAAGCCTATTTGTTTGACATACCCAAATAAGGAAACAAACCTATTTTTTAGAAACGGAAGGAGTAATATATTAGAGGAAGTCTAGTCCAGTCGGCCTAGTTAACTACATGTTTGGTCCTTTTTTGAAATATATATTATAGTTTGGTCTTATAAATAATGATTTGGTCCTTGGTGACGTTATGGATGATGTAATTGTCATCTTGTAGTGGCAGAAATATCATTTTGGGTCCATATATACACAAAATAAGAGAAAATATATATATTATTTTCAGATTCACTTTCTCTCTTCTTTATTTCAGATTTACATTCTCTCACTTCTTTATTTCCATATCTAGTTTTTTCTCTAACCATTTTTTTTCTCTGTTCGTGATGAAGAAGATGAAGATGATGATGAACAATGATGTTTCCGGACTCTTTTTTCTCTGCTAATATTTTTGTTGATGATGAAGACGATAAACAAGATGATGATAATGAAGTTTTTGTGTTTCTTTTTCGTTTATTGTTGGTGTTGTTGAAAACAACGAAGATGATAAATACGATGAAGATGATATTGCTGATGCCAAAGACGCTGATGATGATTTAGTTTTTGAAGAAGATGGAGTTTTTGTGTCTCTTTTTTCGTCTCTACTGTTTGATGTTGTTTTTGAAGATGATAAAGATGATGAACACGATATTGTTAGTGTTGATTTGAAGACTATGATGTTTGCTGCAGTTGTGGAAGATGAAGTTTTAAATGGACTTCATTTCTGGGATGAAGTCTGTTTTTTTAGGTGATTTCTGAAAGAAAAAATAAGTAGAAATTAACATGAGTTCATTTTGAAGAATGAAATGTTATAAAAATAATAATTAGAAATTAACACGGAAGGTTATTTTCATCCATTTAATATTTTAAATAATTACGGACCAAACAGTAACCGTATTTTCCCAAAGAAATAAACTAATTTGGGGCCACCTAAAAAAGAATTAAACGATTATTTCCCCGACAAATAATCTAGCTCAAGAAAAAAACATGATGAAAATTTTGGAACAAGGTTATATTAATAATAATAATATCCCATAATTCTTTGGTTAAGAATTAGAGATAAGAAGAGGGAGAAAACGGTAAATATAAGCTTCAAGGGAGCATGATCGAGGCTTTTGAATAACCAATGATTGGACCCAATGTATAAAAATCATGAAGAAAAAGTCTATTCGGGTTTGGCAGATTCAAAACGTTATTATTATTATTATTATTATTATTATTATTATTATGCTCATTACTTACTTGACAAAAGGGATTACGCAACTTTTGTATTTTTAATTTGATAAAGATTAGACACATAATCCGAAAATAGTTGTGAATAAAAATAAAAACGTCATCAGGTTTACCAGATTGTTAGTATGATTCAGCCAGCACATGAGCAAAGAAGACTCGAATGTTAGAATACACCGTGGAATCTTTAAATCAGCAGTAGATACCATGCTTAAGACTTTTGGAGAAGATTATAAGTTGTTTTTGCACCAATATCTACTACCATCAGCTGTGAATAATTTCTTTTTTCTTTTTTGATAAAACAGTTTTTTTATTAATTTCATCCGAAGACGTATTGCTGGATCAAAAGTTACCGATCCAAGTGGCATTGCTGACTGTCTAACATTCTTAGTAGTAGTATTAGCAACTTGAATATCATCTTGACTTACATAGATTAACCCACAAAATAAGAACTAGAGATTAAATGTTTGATATTTTTTGTTAAGTTCATATTCTCATATTGAATGAGTAAAATGGAATGAGTAAAATGCTCCCACTAATAGACTCGATGACTATTTTGGCATCTGCTTCAACTTGTATACGTGAATGTGATAGACGCATTTATATGTCTATTCTGATCTCAATTGTGTGTATTGTTAGTGTTCTATTTTGTATTTATTATGACTTTTTATATCTTTGTAGGTGTTTTTGGAGAAATGAATTTCTACAACGAAATTGGCTCGAAAAGTGGTATTTACACCCCTTGGGAGAGATTACTAGAACACCGCTACCACGGTGGAGATGGCCGACCAAAAATAAACCAAATACCGCTGTAATGGGAAATGGGACTGTAAAAGAATTTGTGATCACTGAAAAGAGAAGTAACCAATTTTTTTTCTAAAACATAAATGTTACCTTGGAGCTCTAAGTGCAATTCCTATGGCAATGAAAAAAATAATATTTGTTCATTCAAGTGGATGAACAAACACGTTTCTCCACTATGGTAAAATAGTGGGTGTTGAACACTCAGGCGCGCGCACACGCTAAAAACACTGGAGCAGGAGAGACAATTGCTGGCGTTGGAAGCATCAGCGTCGCGTCTCGGGCAAATACACCGGTGTATGTCCCAAAAGCGCCAACGGTTGACTCTCCATCGCCAACGGTCGACTCTTCCACTCTATAAATTCACTCCACAGATTTCATTTTCACTCAATCACAATTTCCTTCTTCAAAAAAATCTTCTAAAAATCTTCTAAAACACAATATATAAACATATTGAGGAGAGGGGCAAAAAGCCTAAAGAAGGCAAGAGATAGAAAAATGAAGCACTACCACGGCCTAACACGGGTGTAGATTTTTCTCTAAATCGAGAAGTATAGTTTTCTTCTCCAAATATAGTTGTTGGTCCATCATTAGTCCAGGTCATGTGTCGGGGCATCAAGATCGATCTGAGGATTATTATACAATGAGGGATGGATTTTATGAATTAAAAGATGTTTATGCTCTTCTACCCGCTGCAATCCGAAAAAGGGTTGACAGATATCCTTGGTGTGTGCTTTATACAGTGAATGTTAGAGAACATAATAACAAAATTCCAAAAACATTGATAAAAAGGTGGTGGATGACGATGCACGCATTCCGTTTTACGGATTTCAAAATTGGTAAGCTTTTTTAACTTAACTTAAATTAAAATTTTTAAATAATTGATTGGATTAATTATAATTGATATTATACTTGTAATAGGAATTACGCCCCTAGATTTGTATTTCATTTGTAGTATTCCTAGTGGAACGGGATACCCGCCACCATTCAACAAAGACGAATGGGTATCAAATAAAAAATGAGAGAATCTTTATCGCTCGTTTATGGAATCAAAAATGCATGAATATTATAAAAATTTGAAAGGAGGTGTGATTAAATGTGCAACGTTGAAGCATTTTTCTAACCTAAGCCAACACAGAAAATGTAGATGATTATCCTGAACTCGAAAGGTTTTTTATCTTATGGGTACTGGGTTATACATTCTTTCCAAAATCAACTAGTATTGCTCATGTTGGTTGGCTTGAAGCGTTAGAAGATCTTGAGAAAGCACCACACTATGACCGGGGAACTGCAATTTTAGCAGAATTGTATTGTACGCTGGATCAAGCGTCCATGGGCGGAGATAACATCGCTGATTTCTGGGACATCATAGTGGTAAATATCAAAATTATTATTTTTAAATTTATTATTATTACTAAATTCAAAATTTTAAATAATTTATGGACAAATGTGGATTATTAAGTCAAAAAAACTAAAATTTATAAAATTGCAGTATTTGTGGTACATCAACTTCCGTGTCGCTAAACCAATCCTAAAAGACGAGACACTTAGATTCCCAATGTTGAACATGTATGAAGCGAACAACATACAGAAGATAACTGGCAGCGACGTCTTAGTTTCCAGTTTTGTTCAAAGGTTTCATCAGATGACTCAGAGCCACAACAACGTAGTTGTTCGACCGTATGTTGATTTACCTCAGTATGTTGATGATGTTGGAGTAAGTATTCTTGATTACTCTATGCATAGAGTTGTTTTTAAAATCCGGAATCACAAAAACGAGTTTGGTATCAGGGAGAAAGATTGCAGTACCAACTACAAGGTATATTTGCAATTGCAATTAACCCGCCAAACAAGATGCAAACCTCTGCAACAGATTTTTGGAAGCTGAGAGTTACCTGTTGGGAGAGGTATGAACTAAAGGGGAAATATTGATGAAGCGCAGTATGTCAACTGGTACAAGTCAATTACGGAGCCTGTAGTTGGGACACAGAACATGCATGTCTACGGGTTTGATATCCCAGAGTTATCAGACCTGTATCATGATCCAAATATCGTTCCTAGCCAACCACCTCCAAGAGAGTCAAGCTTTGTGACTTATCTCAGACAGGGTGGAAGTTCTTCATCATCTTCGTCAAATATGCCTGAAATTCGTTTGGAGTTGCAAAGTATTACTTCACAAGGTGAGCCAACCACGATCCCCATTGTTTTCCAAGGTATGGACCGTGAGTATGCTTACTACAATGTCGCTGCCAGTGACGACGAGTAACTGAGGCAACTGAACGATTTGCATTGGCTTAATCAACAACTTCAGGCTACGCACTTGGAACAACCACGAAAATGGCAGACATACACAATATTTGGATTGACTCCAACTGCAGATAATAGTGAGCGACGGTCATAGTCTAATGATTCCACCAGGAGCAACAGATCATGGCACAAAGTGAGGAAATAGTGGTGGGAGAAACACAAGTACGACAGAGTTATTCACCACATATATCTCAACCACTTCGGCTTAATCCTACGTGCATTTCATCATCATTCTCTCCTTACAACCAAAATAAATGTTACACACCTCAACCACCACAACACTTCTATCGTTGATTTCTGGACGCCTTTTGTGGTCGTAGATTCACTGTTTTATACTTTTTCACTCTTTTAATCAAATTTTGAGCATCAATTATGTATTTTGAGAACATGATTAATATGAGGAGTTAAACCCCAACATTGGGATGATGGAGGAAGCCATTCTTTATGCATGTGTTAATTCTATTTAATTCTTATTTTGCACTATTCTAAATTGATTCATGATTTTTCTTGATTATTTTTGATTTTGTATGATGGTGTATGCTTAGTCTAAGAACTTTTGATGCATCATACTTATGATTTGCATCTAATATTTTACAAAATCTATTTTTGACAAAGAAAGAGTCAATATTTGTTATCATTATAAGCTATAATTGTCTAGAATTAATAGCTGAATCACATGAGTATAAAAATTGGTGGAATCACGAGTCTCAGTTTCTTGATCGTATTTTGTGTATATATGTTTATTTTTGAGTCTGAAATCGAGTCTACACAAGTCCGAGTGAACGACACTTTACTTACCACTTTAAATTTACATCAAAACGAATATGATATTAATCAAAAAGGCAATCTTACAGTTAACACAAAAGCCGTAAGATAGCAAAAAAAAAAAAATCAAACTCAAATCAAATACCAAAAGCATCCACTAAGATCAGTTAATCAAATAGAAATATCAAAAGAAGCCATCCAGTAAAATATCAACGATTCAAAGTGAAATCAACGAATAGAAATCAAGTTAATCAACTAACCCCATTATGGCAGTAATCCTACAATCATCCAAAAATGCAACTAGTTTTTAATTAATCACGGCTATTAAACTACATAAGACTATAAGATAAGACATTACCTAGGAATTGAATGGAATTAATTTTTTCCTGCTACCAGAATACATGTGAATGGAAATATGGTTGGAATGAACTTTCTTCTTCACGGCGTTCTCGAATCTCGGCTAGGGTTTATCGATAAAGGTTTTTCTTTTTTTTAGATAGTTTAAGGGAGAAGCGATAAGTTAGGAATATAATTATTAAGACTAGGAAATATTTGGATCGTTGGATAACTCGGATCGAACATGTATGTGATATGTATGACCAAAACGTAGCAACCACCAGACGTAGCAGGCCACCAAAAATATATATCCTACCACTAACCCAAAAACTCCCGTCGGCAAAAATTCGCGACCTGTGTCGTTGCCCAAGAAGCCCCATTTCATAACCGGGCCTGGCCTGAATAAAAACCCATAAGCCTGAAACTAGCTAGGTTTAGAAACACCATCGTTCCATTTCAAGAAGACTATAATAGGACGGTAGCTATCTGGACCGGGAGCTTTTTCATGTCCCAACTCTTTGATGTCTGTGACAGCCAAGAGTTGCGTGGTGTGTGTTTCCGGCTATCCACCCAATTACGAAAGCTGATTAGAAACTATATGCCTATGACTTTGATGGACTGATGGACAGATTTGGTTATGTTCTGAATGAAAGTACTCTCTCTTTATTAAGATTCTTAGAAGCAATATACATAGGGTCCAATTTTTTTCCTTCTTCTTTTTTTTGTCTATGATGGGGCTTATATAGCCTTAGAATTGTACGTGAGTCATCAGCTACGTGTTGATTTATCTCATTATCTTGACTCCACCTCCTGCTTCCCCGTGTACCACTTACCACGGGATTCTTGAGTTGATATTATCCCCCGTGTTAAAGCTGCTTCCATACTTATCTTGATTATTGCTTCTAGCTTGACCTGTCGGCTGGTTATAATGACAGCGCATATCGATCGGCCAGCGCTTCCCTTTTTTGAGTCTATCTTCTGTATCGTTGACACGTCAATGGTTGACCGTTCTTCTTGTCGACACGCGTGGTATGTGGCCTCGATTCTTGACGCTTATCTCCTGCCTGCCTGTATCGTTTTCAGTATACCTTTACGGGACTCGTTTGATGCTTTACGGGATTTGTTCGATACAATTCCTCCTTTGTTGTTACGGGTTCATTGCCGATTGATCCCGTGGTACCTCCATCGTATCTTGGGTTGTTCCTACTGCAGGTATGTGTCCTTTTTAGGATATTTTGGTATCCACATTTTGCCCCTTCTTTTCCGTTTTCCTCGTATGATAAAATGGAGAAGAAATAGCCCTTACGTGGCTTGCTTTTAATGCTATCCGACCGTTATTTTGGGGGGTAAAATCCCACGTTGCTCGCTTTAACTGCTATCCGTTACCTGCATTAAACGAAGTCGTGACACGTCTTCTCTTTCCCATTGTTTCATTGGCTGGTTTCGAGGGACGGTTATCATAACGGCTACCCTGGCTTCCTATATATTCGAAAATGTGACATTCCCTTTTGTTTTTCTTCGCAACTCTCTCTCTCTCCACTGCAACTCCTCTCTTCCTTCTGTTCTTCGTTACAGCTCTAGTTGCTGCTGCTGCTCCCCTTCTGTTTTTGCTGATCATCTTCCTTCAATCAGGTAACAATATTCGTATCTTGATCAAATTTATCATCTTGAATTCTTGATTTCTTGTTGCTGTGTTGGTTTTGATATTCTGTTTTTATATGTTGTCCTTTTTATTTGACTCCATTGTTCTTCATATGGGTGTTGCTTAATTTCTGCATCTCTTTTTCACACATGTTTAATCTTCTGCTCATGCGGTGGCTGAAAATCGTAATGATGTAAATCTCGGTTCTACTCTGACTAGAATATTTCGATCTTCCATTCTCTAGTCTTGCCATTTTTTGTTATGGATTGCCCCTGTAAACTTTTCTCCTGTTTGTGCTTGTCTTGCTTTTCCTTTTATCCTGCAGACATAAATGGGAAAAACGACGGAATCGAGTAAGGATAAAAATCCGTCTGTTCCCCGCAAAGAGATGGCGGGTTCTTCAGCTCTAAGGTCTCCTCCCCGTAGGCAATCCGTTCGTGAATCCTCTCGTCAAAGTTCGACTCAGTCTGACCTGACTCTACGGGATCTTGCCTCTATCCAGCCTGCTACGGGTAGTAGTCTTGGAGATAGTCGAGCCCGTAAGAGACGTGGTTTTCAAGATGCCCCTCCTTATCAGTCTAAGCCTTTGAAGAAGCCTCCTAAGAATTATATGCTGCCAAGTGATAGCTGGCGCCCTCTCGACTTGGAAGCTTGAAAGGAAAAGAGAGGTTTGAAGGGCTTTACTGTAAACTTTTACAATGACGAGGATGATCTGACTTACGATCTGATCTCCAACTACAAGTATGACCATATGCATTGTCTCACCACCGTTGGAGCTATTGAAGCTGGGATGCCCATCCCCTTATATCAGAAGGAGGATTCCTTCGTTTATGATGTTCTTGCCTCCCGTGACAAAGTAAAGAGTTCTGCCTGTCGCTCTGCCGTCACTTACACGGGTAACTGGTGGCGTCTACTCGAGGAGTATCGTCTTCGTCGCCGTGGTGCTACCAAGATGACCAAGTACATTCCCAATCTTGAGCAAACATCATGGTACACTCCGGATAACTTTAACTTTACTTACCATGACTTTATTAGTTCGGCGGTTCACAAAAAATGGAGTGTTGGTCCCAGTCGCCGTAAGATGTGTAGCAAGAGAGATTTCGAGAAAGGATTTTCGACTTCTTCTATCTGAAGTTGATAAAGCCAATATTTCTTGGGTTCCTGGTACGGAGGATGATGTTAATCCCATTCCATTTCCAAGGAATGAAATGGTTCGTGATGACCATGACTTCAAATGGCATCGCACTGTTATCGAAATTGTTGGCCCATGGTGTTGGGGCTGGTCTCCCGTGAATCCGGAGAAGGTTCGCGAATCTGGTCCTACAAGATACGGGGATTATACTCCTTGGATGCTCAACTTCTCTGGTTTCAAGTTCGATTATTCGCAGGAGGAGCAATATGACATGTCTTCTAGAGTGAAGGTACATTACGCTGGTTCTGAACCTCGTTCTTTGTTCTTTTCATCTTGCTATAATACTCCTGACTTTTCTACATTATATTCAATTAGGCTGCCAAGAAACCTAAGACTTCTCGAAGTTCTACTGCCGGATTTCAAGCGGAAGATTCGGGTGTTGAAACAACCAGTCTCCCCTTGGAGGAAGAGTTTGAGTCTGAGTCTGATGGTTCCGATCAAACCCTGAAGAAATCTTCTTTGCCTGGATCCCGTAAAGAAGATGATACTCCAGAATCATCTGCCCGCGGGTCTCCTCCTCAATCTCAACACGGTGAGAGTAAGGGTGTTGAACAGTTACCCCACGGGGACGAACCCGACGTTGTTTCTCCCGTGTTCTCGTTTGATGCACAAGGAGCTCATCAAGAGAAGATCCTCCAAATCGAATCTGCTGACCATGGTCATGAAAGAGTGGAAACTCACGCCTTCCCCTTTTGTTCCTACGTTTGAGGACTTGGATCCCTTGGAAAAAGATTCAGTTTCCGAAACGTTGATGGGTGATGCGGGTCCCTCTTCTGTTGCAACAACTAGGTTTTTGGTGGATCTTAATGACTTTGACCCCGAAGATGAGGAGGCTACTTTGAACTGGGACAGGGAGCGTGGATTGCTGAGTGGCTTTAGCCCTGAAGTTCCTGTCGAACGCGATTCTCCAAGTTCCATGGAAACTCGCAATCGTATGAAGCCTACTAGCTTTGAAGACGTGAGGGATGATATGCTTCGTGCTGACCGCATCTCCCAATCTTTCGTTGACGTCCCTCCTGCTAGTTTCAAAGAGATGACTTCCTGTGTTGATAGTTATACTTACTTCTTCCCGCAGTATCATCTATCTTCCGTAAGTTTTTCTCCTTGTATATATATATATATATATATATATATATTTTTTAAGATTCCGTCCTTTATTTTTCTTGACTTTCCCCCTTACCGTTATGTTACAGTTGGCTCGTCAAGTTGATTACAACTTTCAACTATATCAACTTTACAAGTTGAAAGCAACCAAGTTCCAGTCGCTTCTTCGCGATGCTCAAACCAAGGCCGGAGATCGTGAAACTGAAATTGAACAGCTAAAGGCATCTATTAGCGGCATCAGCTCAGCTGAAAAAACAGAATTGGAGAATCTGCGTGTTGAGATGACTAAACTGAAGGAGACTCATGCTGAAGGTATTAACATTTCTTCCCGTGTCCCGTTGTTTTTCTTATCGTTCTTCTTGTTTGTTCTTCTGAGTATGAGTCCCGTACTGGTCAGATGAGACCATGATTTCTCAACTTCGATCCCGTAACATCCTACTAAAAGGAGAGCTTCGCGAAAGGATTGCTGGTATCAGACGCGATGTTGATGCTTCTAGAATGAAGGAATCTAAACTTCTTGAATCAAGGAATAACTGTGTTGCTGAAATTAAGTTTCTCAAAGATGAATTATCCCGTGCTTATTCATTGATCCCGTCAAAAGATCAAGTTCAGGGTTCCCCGATTGCTAAAGAAGTTGCGAGTCTCTCTGCATATGTGAATGCACGGGATAAATTAATTTCTGACCTTCGTGAGTCTTTACTTAAAGCTGATGAAGAAAAATTGCAACGTGCTAAATTTGCTCATCATCTTCAGAAGGAAGTTGAAAAGATTTCCACCCAGAATGTTCATCTTCGACACGAGAATTCCATGCAAAGGGTTGAAATTGACGATCATATCATGAAATTGCGTAATGCCGAGGCAGATTATCAGAAACTGTCCAGTGAATATAAGATCTTGAATGAGAGTCGTGATGTTTTATTTGATGAATTTAATAAGTTGAGATAGCTTGTAGGTTGCTTAAATGGACCGTCATATGTCTCGTTATTCTTCTTTCTTTAACTCTTCCCTTATTCCGCTATTCTTGATAGTGCCACAGATGTCGAGAAACGGGAAGATAGCCTTAAGCTTGAAGTGGTGAATTTAAAGAAGCAATTGGAGGATGCGGCATCTGCAAAAATTGCAGAGTTGAAAAAGCTTCATAAAGATGCCTCGGAACATGCCCGTAGATCGATGAATAAGTTTATTGACCGTGTGAACCATGATCACAAGCAAAATATTCACAAGGCATGCGATCATGTCAAATGATTGACACTCTTCTTTCATAGTTTTTTTTTTGGCTGTTGCTTAACAGATGGATTTGTTGTTTATCACTCCTCTTTTGATGCGAACTTCCTCCATTATACTTTGTTCGTTCTATATGTGTTGCTTGTGACTTCTTATGATATGTCCCGCCCTTTTTCAATTGTCGAGTTGATAAGATCCCGTGTATCAGTATTTATTGAAATAATCCTCGCGGTTGTTCTTATGACTTGTTACTTTCACTTATCCGAAAATCTGTAAAGATGAAATTTTTGGGCAAGAAATATAATTCTGTCGATATCGATGATATCTGTAACACATGTCTAAAGGTAAACACGTGGTTTATATTCTATTTCTGAGAACAGTCATCTCCTCCTTTTCTCCCCTGCCAAGGGAGTAGGATATGCAAGATGGTTCTCTCCATTTGGGTCAATCGATTAATATGAATCGTATCACCTTATAGACGTATTACTGGGATCTAATAGAGGATGAGCGCCAACTGCAGTGTATGCAATTCGCCACTCCCTGGCTCGGGGTGCTCTAAAAGGTGTATAATATGTGCATTAATGCCAATCCCAGCTTGTCGCGCCATATATGGATTTCAATATGCGGGACTCCCGTGACATATGAATGTACAATACGGGGTTTGGACAATCTATTGTCATTTTTGGAGGAATAATCAGGTGTTTAAGAAGAATTTTGAGAGACAGTATGTATATAGCGGAAACGGTATATACACATATATATATATATTTTTTTTTTTCTGAATAAAAGCACTGAATCGTATAGAACGATTGCCTACGTACCCAGAGTGTGGGATCAAGCGCTACGTAGTTCGATTGTATATTACCTGATTACTTCCTGAATTTGCCCGTAGATGGGTTGTCTGTTTCATGGATAATATGCTTTCAGGTGAATTGCATTCCATGGGTGTCGCAGTATTTCTCCCTTCATGTTCCGTATGTAATACGATCCTGCCCCTGCTTGATCGTGAATTATGTAGGGTCCTCCCCAGATTGGTGCAAATTTTCCCATGGACCTATCCCTTTGATGTGGTGGGATTTGTCGTAAAACATATTTCCCCTCAATGAAATGTCTCGGTCTTGCTTTTTTGTTGTATTCCCTTGCTATTCTTCTCTGATAATTCTCCATTCTTTGAAGCGCACATTCTCTTCTTTCTTCTAAGTCGTCCAACTTTTCAAGCATGATATCTGTGTTTAAATTCTTCATCCATGCCTCGGTTTTTGTCGTTGGAAGTATGATTTCTGTTGGTATGACAGCTTCTGCCCCGTAGGTTAGTAGAAATGGAGATTCCCCCGTTGGTTCTCTTCTTGTTGTGCGGTACGCCCAGAGTGTATTATGTAGTTGCTCACACCAATTATGTTTGTATCCACCGAGGGTCCTTTTAATATTGAGAACTATGATTTTATTAGCTGCTTCAACCTGCCCGTTGCTTTGTGGGTAAATTGGTGTTGATTTGTGCATCTGAATTTTGAAAGTCTCCCACAGAATATTAATCTGTTTCCCTTTGAATTGAACACCATTATCTGTGATTACTTCTAATGGAATTCCAAACCTGCAGATTATATTCTGAAAAACGAACGTGAAGATGTCAGTATCTGCAATGTTTGTTGTTGCTTTTGCTTCAACCCACTTGGTGAAATAATCAACAGCTACGATGAGATATTTCCTCTTTTTAATTCCTGGAATGAATGGCCCCACTATATCTATTCCCCATTTCAAGAACGGCCATGGGCTTAACACCGAATTCAGTTCTGTCGTTGGTGCTCTGATCTTGCGAGTCCATCTCTGACATTCTTCGCATCTTTTTGACATGTCCGCAGCATCGGCATTCATTGTTGGCCAGTAGTATCCTTGTGTTTTGGCTTTTAATGCTAGTGATCTTCTTGCTGCATGATTTGCTGCGTCCCCATAGTGTATATCTTTCAATATTTCGTAGCCTTCACTTCTTGATAAGCATCGTAACAATGGCCCTAAAAAGGTCTTTTTGTACAGGATCCCATCTCGGAGTTGGTAATTAGTTGCTTTCATTGCGACTTTTCTGGCCTCCAAATATCCCGTAGGAAGTGTTTCATCTTCTAGAAAAGAGTGAATTGGTATCCGTCATTCTGATACGGGATGATAGATATGATTATTCGGGGTTATTCTTTCTTGTGCGGGATCTGGCATCTCCGTATCTGGTTCATCATGTATGTGTTCTCTGACGGCCTCATCTTCACTTTCAGCTGTAACTGCAACAAGTGGAGTTTGTTGGATTGATGGTTCGTATATCCTCCCAATTTTTATTGACTCTACTTCTGGATCTCTCAGCATGGATGATATGAATGCAAGGGCATCTGCATGTCTTTTTCTTTTCTAGATAGATGTCTAAAAGTAATGTCTTCAATTTGAGACGCAAGTTTTTGAACCATATTCATATATGCTTCCATTGTCTCGTCTAAAGTGTGGTATTGGAGGTCAATCTGTTTGATCACTAGCTGTGAATCACTAGTTAGCCGAACATTTGATATTCCTAATTCCAATATTAACTTCAGAGCATGCACTACAGCTTCATATTCAACCACGTTATTGGTGTGCTTTTCAAACTCCAGTCTGAATGCGTGAATCATTGTTTGTCCCGCTGGTGTTGTGATTACTACCCCAATCCCTGCGCCTTCATTGTTTGAGGATCCATCTACAAATACTTCCCACCTTTTGATATTGACTGGCACTAATACGTCTCCTAGATCTTCTTTATCTTTGAAGTTGGGGATGTCATCTATGCCCATTTCATCTTCAAGTGGTAAATCAGCAAGGAAATATGCCAGGATTTGAGATTCTTGGGCAGTTCTGTGCTCAAATACAATATCAAATTGTTCCAACTGGATATTCCATTTTGCTACGCGCCCAACCTTCTGAGTATGTTTGAGTACATTTTCAAGTGGAGCAACTGTTAGCACTCTGACTGTGTGAGTTAAGAAATATGTTCTCAGTTTTTGTGTTGCAAAAAGTAGTCCTAGGATTAGTTGCTCCATTTTTGTATAATTCCGCTCTGCGGGACCGAATGTTTTGCTGATGTAGTAGATCGGTATTTCTTCCCTTTCCTTGGTTCTGACTAATACGACGCTCACTGCATTGCTCGTAGCTGTGATATATAATGTTAACACTTCTTTGGGCTCGGGTCTTTGTAGTATCGGAATTGATGCCAGATATGTTTTGATCTTAGTGAATGCGTCTTCACATTTTGTTGTCCATGCGAATTTGCTTTCCTTTTTGAGTATATCAAAAAATGGTTTGCACTTGTCTGATGACCTGGCCAGAAATCTCTTTATTGCTGCTAATCTTCCATTGAGTTTTTGGACCTGTTTAAGATTTTTTGGTGATGGCATCTGTTGGATCGCCCGCACCTTTTCCGGATCAACTTCGATTCCCCGCTTTGTGACCAAATATCCTAAAAATTTTCCCGAGGTAACTCCAAAGGTACATTTTTCAAGATTTACCTTCATTTTTAGCTCCCGCATTCGATCAAATATTTCCCGAAAATCAGAGAAATGATTCTTCATTTCCTTACTTTTGACCAGCATATCATCCACATATACTTCAAGTGTTTTCCCGATGAATCTTTTGAAATTTGCATCCATGAAATCTTGATACGTTGCCCCTGCATTTTTCAATCCAAATGGCATTCTCGTGTAGCAGTATATTCCCCACGGAGTAAAGAATGCAGTATATTCTTGATCCTCCTCCGCCATTGCGATTTGGTTATATCCGGAATAACCATCCATAAATGACATCAGCTCGTGTCCCGCAGTTGCGTCCACTAGTTGATCAATACTTGGAAGGGGATAACTATCCTTTGGACAAGCTTTGTTCAGATTGGTGAAATCTATGCATATGCGTACCCGCCCATTCTTTTTTGGTACAATCACCATGTTTGAGATCCATGTTGGATATTTAACTCTTCGTATGAATCCCGCTTCCTTCAGTTTTTGTAATTCCTTTTCTACTGCTTGTTGATATTCTGGTGTTATCTTTCGTAACTTCTGCCTGTACGGGATCATTCCTGGTTTGATGGCGAGTTTGTGGCAGGCCAATTTTGGGTCAATGCCAGGCATATCACTCATTTTCCAAGCGAAAATGTCTTCATATTCTTTCAATAGCTGATGTAGCGCCCTTTCTTGTTGCTCTCCCAACAATGTTCCAACTTTGACCATCCTTGGCTCTCCTTGTGTGGCTATGTTTATCTCTTTAGTTTCCTCCAATGCTGTCAATGAGGATATTGGGGTTCCAATCTCCGGGCCTTTCTTTAATTGCTATTTTGTCGACTTTTCTTTTTCATCATTTTGAGCGTCCCTGAAAACCCCCTTCTTTTCTTGATTGCGTCGATCAAAGTGTTTTGGTGCAACTTCTTCGCCTTTCGTTCTTTATTTGAGTTTGAGCCTCTTCTCTGCTTCTCTGATCTTGATTCATTCCCGTTTGAGTTTGTGCCTCCCTCTGCAATTCTTTTCTTGATTGCGTCGATCAGAGTGTTTTGGTGCAACTTCTTCGCCATTCGTTCTTTTTTTGAGTTTGAGCCTCTTCTCTGCTTCTTTGATCTTGATTCATTCCCGTTTGAGTTTGTGCCTCCCTCTGCAATTCTTTTCTTGATTGCGTCGATCAGAGTGTTTTGGTGCAACTTCTTCGCCTTTCGTTCTTTTTTTTAGTTTGAGCCTCTTCTCTGCTTCTCTGATCTTGATTCATTCCCGTTTGAGTTTGTGCCTCTCTCTGCAATTCTTTTCTTGATTGCGTCGATCAGAGTGTTTTGGTGCAACTTCTTCGCCTTTCGTTCTTTTTTTGAGTTTGAGCCTCTTCTCTGCTTCTTAGATCTTGATTCATTCCCGTTTGAGTTTGTGCCTCCCTCTGCAATTCTTTTCTTGATTGCGTCGATCAGAGTGTTTTGGTGCAACTTCTTCGCCTTTCGTTCTTTTTTTGAGTTTGAGCCTCTTCTCTGCTTCTCTGATCTTGATTCATTCCCGTTTGAGTTTGTGCCTCCCTCTGCAATTCTTTTCTTGATTGCGTCGAGCAGAGTGTTTTGGTGCAACTTCTTCGCCTTTCGTTCTTTATTTGAGTTTGAGCATCTTCTCTGCTTCTCTGATCTTGATTCATTCCCGTTTGAGTTTGTGCCTCCCTTTGCAATTCTTTTCTTGATTGCGTCGATCAGAGTGTTTTGGTGCAACTTCTTCGCCTTTCGTTCTTTATTTGAGTTTAAGCCTCTTCTCTGCTTCTCTGATCTTGATTCATTCCCCTTTGAGTTTGTGCCTCCCTCTGCAATTCTTTTCTTCATTGCGTCGATCACAGTGTTTTGGTGCAACTTCTTCTCCTTTCTTGTTCTTTATTTGAGTTTAAGCCTCTTCTGTGCTTCTCTGATCTTGATTCATTCCCGTTTGAGTTTGTGCCTCCCTCTGCAATTCTTTTCTTGATTGCGTCGAACAGAGTGTTTTGGTGCAACTTCTTTGCCTTTCGTTCTTTATTTGAATTTGAGCCTCTTCTTTGCTTCTCTGATCTTGATCCAGTCCCGTTTGAGTTTGTGCCTCCCTCTGCAATTCTTTTCTTGATTGCGTCGATCAGAGTGTTTTGGTGCAACTTCTTCGCCATTCATTCTTTTTTTGAGTTTGAGCCTCTTCTCTGCTTCTCTGATCTTGATTCATTCACGTTTGAGTTTGTGCCTCCCTCTGCAATTCTTTTCTTGATTGCGTCGATCAGAGTGTTTTGGTGCAACTTCTTCGCCTTTCGTTCTTTATTTGAGTTTGAGCCTCTTCTCTGCTTCTCTGATCTTGATTCATTCCCGTTTGAGTTTGTGCCTCCCTCTGCAATTCTTTTCTTGATTGCGTCGATCAGAGTGTTTTGGTGCAACTTCTCCGCCTTTCGTTCTTTTTTTGAGTTTGAGCCTCTTCTCTGCTTCTCTGATCTTGATTCATTCCCGTTTGAGTTTGTGCCTCCCTCTGCAATTCTTTTCTTGATTGCGTCGATCAGAGTGTTTTGATGCAACTTCTTCGCCATTCGTTCTTTTTTTGAGTTTGAGCCTCTTCTCTGCTTCTTTGATCTTGATTCATTCCCGTTTGAGTTTGTGCCTCCCTCTGCAATTCTTTTCTTCATTGCGTCGATCACAGTGTTTTGGTGCAACTTCTTCGCCTTTCGTTCTTTTTTTGAGTTTGATCCTCTTCTCTGCTTCTCTGATCTTGATTCATTCCCGTTTGAGTTTGTGCCTCCCTCTGCAATTCTTTTCTTGATTGCGTCGATCAGAGTGTTTTGGTGCAACTTCTTCGCCTTTCGTTCTTTATTTGAGTTTGAGCATCTTCTCTGCTTCTCTGATCTTGATTCATTCCCGTTTGAGTTTGTGCCTCCCTCTGCAATTCTTTTCTTGATTGCGTCGATCAGAGTGTTTTGGTGCAACTTCTTCGCCTTTCGTTCTTTTTTTGAGTTTGAGCCTCTTCTCTGCTTCTCTTATCTTGATTCATTCCCGTTTGAGTTTGTGCCTCCCTCTGCAATTCTTTTCTTGATTGCGTCGATCACAGTGTTTTATCCCAACTTCTTCGCCTTTCGTTCTTTTTTTGAGTTTGAGCCTCTTCTCTGCTTCTCTGATCTTGATTCATTCCCGTTTGAGTTTGTGTCTCCCTCTGCAATTCTTTTCTTGATTGCTTCGATCAGAGTGTTTTGGTGCAAATTCTTCGCCTTTCGTTCTTTATTTGAGTTTGAGCCTCTTCTCTGCTTCTATGATCTTGATTCATTCCTGTTGTAATATTTCGAATTTGCGGTAAATACGGATTCGTTGCTCGGACTTGAATAGATTTAAAAACAAAAATATGTACAAAATTGTCACAAGATCAAGAGGAACCAGGACTCAGGATTCCAATGTGTTTCATATTCAAGTGGCTCAGAAAATAATCCTAGGCGATTATAGCTCAAAATAAAACAAGTATTAACTCTATCTTTGCCAAATTAGATTCCATAAAATATTACTTGTATATTATAAGCATGGCACATCAAGAATCCCTAGGACTAAGCATGTTCCATCAAACAAAATCACAAGTAATTAATTGAAATCATAAATCAATTAAAATCGGTGCAAAAAGTGAATTAAGAATTATTTAAATAACCACATGGCTGAAAAACAACTTCCTCCATCATCCCAGTATTGGGGTTTAGCTACTCATGATAATCATGTTCTCAAAATACATACTTGATGCTCAAAATATGATTAAAAGAGTGAAAAATATAATACAGTGAAACTACGACCCTCTTTAAGCGTCCATAAAAGAACGATACCTTAGTGCTGTTGTTGATAAGCGACGCTGTATTCTGCTGTTGAAGAACGACGCAGTTCTACTGCTGCTAGCACTGTTGAAGAACGACGGTCCTGGAGGGTCCGTTCTTCGTCTTTTTCTTCCTCCTCGAGCAGCAGCAGGAAGCTTTCCTGCAGCTTCCTGTTCTTCGTCTTCCAGCCTCTCTGCTGCGTCTCTGTGGTCTCTAAACTTCCCCAAACTTCTTGATAAAACTTTCTCTCACTTCCCACCAGCCTTTATATACCAATAGGGTCCAAATTACTCGATTAAATCCGAGTTTATCTCCCTTTTTTCTTCACGTGCAGTTGAGAGAGAAATCTCTTTTCTGTTGCTTTGTACGCGTCTTCTGGCAATTTCTTACGCTCCAAACTTCTCCTAATCCTTAAACAAGACTAGATACACTTTACTTCAACGTAAAACTCTCCCAGAATCTCTAAAAATATATTTGAAAACTTCACAGAGAACACGTATTCTGTTTGGACTTTGATCGCTTCTCCCAGCCATTCCAGCCCAAGTTGATCGATAAAATCACTTGCATACGATCTGTTTATTCTTAACAGGCCTAGCCCAATTGATTTCAGGGATTTAATCTCCCTCAAAACTGCCCAGAAATCCAACAGAGAATTATCAGACGTGAACTTAGTTTTCCCGCCAAATTCCATTATTTGAACTTTGAATGTGGTGTCCCCTTAACCAGACCTGGTGTCCCTTTAGCAGCTGCTTGGAAATGGGTCACCCCTTAGTAATTAGGTTACCCCTTATCCAAAATCAAGGGTCCATATAGCAAGTGTCCTCTGGGGCATTTTCCGCACTTTTTTCGGGGTTCCTCCGGGGTATTTCTGGGGTACTTCCGGTACACTTCTGGGGCGCTTCCGGCACTCTATCAACGGAGGTTCAAACGCCGCATTTTCAGCCAATTTCGCCGCAAATCCTTATTCTTCTGAAAACACCTACAAATATATAAAATAACCAAATAAGTACAAAAATGGGTGCTAACACTATATACAATTGAGATAAATTAGACACATAAATGCGTCTATCAATTCCCGTTTGAGTTTGTGCCTCCCTCTGCAATTCTTTTCTTCATTGCGTCGATCACAGTGTTTTGGTGCAACTGCTTCGTCTTTCGTTCTTTTTTTGAGTTTGAGCCTCTTCTCTGCTTCTCTGATCTTGATTCATTCCCGTTTGAGTTTGTGCCTCCCTCTGCAATTCTTTTCTTGATTGCGTCGATCAGAGTGTTTTGGTGCAACTTCTTCGCCTTTCGTTCTTTATTTGAGTTTGAGCATCTTCTCTGCTTCTCTGATCTTGATTCATTCCCGTTTGAGTTTGTGCCTCCCTCTGCAATTCTTTTCTTGATTGCGTCGATCAGAGTGTTTTGGTGCAACTTCTTCGCCTTTCGTTCTTTTTTTGAGTTTGAGCCTCTTCTCTGCTTCTCTGATCTTGATTCATTCCCGTTTGAGTTTGTGCCTCCCTCTGCAATTCTTTTCTTGATTGCGTCGAGCAGAGTGTTTTGGTGCAACTTCTTCGCCTTTCGTTCTTTATTTGAGTTTGAGCATCTTCTCTGCTTCTCTGATCTTGATTCATTCCCGTTTGAGTTTGTGCCTCCCTCTGGAATTCTTTTCTTGATTGCGTCGATCAGAGTGTTTTGGTGCAACTTCTTCGCCTTTCGTTCTTTTTTTGAGTTTGAGCCTCTTCTCTGCTTCTCTGATCTTGATTCATTCCCGTTTGAGTTTGTGCCTCCCTCTGCAATTCTTTTCTTGATTGCGTCGATCAGAGTGTTTTGGTGCAACTTCTCCGCCTTTCGTTCTTTTTTTGAGTTTGAGCCTCTTCTCTGCTTCTCTGATCTTGATTCATTCCCGTTTGAGTTTGTGCCTCCCTCTGCAATTCTTTTCTTGATTGCGTCGATCAGAGTGTTTTGATGCAACTTCTTCGCCATTCGTTCTTTTTTTGAGTTTGAGCCTCTTCTCTGCTTCTTTGATCTTGATTCATTCCCGTTTGAGTTTGTGCCTCCCTCTGCAATTCTTTTCTTCATTGCGTCGATCACAGTGTTTTGGTGCAACTTCTTCGCCTTTCGTTCTTTTTTTGAGTTTGATCCTCTTCTCTGCTTCTCTGATCTTGATTCATTCCCGTTTGAGTTTGTGCCTCCCTCTGCAATTCTTTTCTTGATTGCGTCGATCAGAGTGTTTTGGTGCAACTTCTTCTCCTTTCTTGTTCTTTATTTGAGTTTAAGCCTCTTCTGTGCTTCTCTGATCTTGATTCATTCCCGTTTGAGTTTGTGCCTCCCTCTGCAATTCTTTTCTTGATTGCGTCGAACAGAGTGTTTTGGTGCAACTTCTTTGCCTTTCGTTCTTTATTTGAATTTGAGCCTCTTCTTTGCTTCTCTGATCTTGATCCAGTCCCGTTTGAGTTTGTGCCTCCCTCTGCAATTCTTTTCTTGATTGCGTCGATCAGAGTGTTTTGGTGCAACTTCTTCGCCATTCATTCTTTTTTTGAGTTTGAGCCTCTTCTCTGCTTCTCTGATCTTGATTCATTCACGTTTGAGTTTGTGCCTCCCTCTGCAATTCTTTTCTTGATTGCGTCGATCAGAGTGTTTTGGTGCAACTTCTTCGCCTTTCGTTCTTTATTTGAGTTTGAGCCTCTTCTCTGCTTCTCTGATCTTGATTCATTCCCGTTTGAGTTTGTGCCTCCCTCTGCAGTTCTTTTCTTGATTGCGTCGATCAGAGTGTTTTAGTGCAACTTCTTCGCCTTTCTTGTTCTTTATTTGAGTTTAAGTCTCTTCTCTGCTTCTCTGATCCTGATTCACTACCGATCAGCGTGTTTTGGTGCAACTTAGCCTTTGTTGTTCTTTTTTATCAACTATGCCTTTCGCTGAGATTAGTATTAATGGAGAAGAAAGGAATCAGTTTGAAGATTCATAATTTCGGTGATATTTTTTTCACGGGCTTTGTTAAAGACGAAAACAGGGGTATATATGAAGGTATGATGGGAGGTAATTTGATCAGTATCCACAAATCAACAACTCCGAAGCGTCAACAGTTAAACCATCCACATATCCTTCGGCATTTAATGCCTGCTACTACTAATGATGATGATGGCTTCAAGAAATACCAGTTGTACAAGAATTTCGATCTAACTCTCTCTGCCTATTTGAGTAAAGACGAACAAGAAAGGCCTTTCAGGTATTTGGGCCGGAGTAAAGTTGATGGAACGGGTCCTCTTAGGCCCAATTGCAGATTCATAAACGTTTTAGAACAGCTAACAAAGGGGTTAGACGGAGCCTTCAGACTTGGTTACGCATGCGTTAACCTTGCTCCAGATACCATCACACTCAAAGTGCTTCCTGGGGACGAAGTAGTGGTGAAACTGATGAACGAATTTCGGCCTATTTAGACTGCCTACAAGGATCAGGAGAAAAGTAAGTAACAATTTTTTACTTATCCCTCTCAAATCAAATTAAATCCACCATGATATTAATCCATTTTCATTCCCAACGTAACACAGAAAAAAAAGAAGATATGAGAAAACTCCGCACCATCATTAAGAAGTTTTGTTCTGGTGCTCCTAACTGCCACGAAGCCAGAGACCTGTTTTGTAGGATGAAAGCCAAATGGTAAGTTCCTCTTCTTTTTTTTTTTCTTTGAATCCAAATAAAGAAGCATTTTTTGGGACCATGGTTTTTTTTGGGACCATGGTCTTATTAGGCCACCTTCCCCATCATTATAAGGGGTGTCATAATGTGTAGAGATGACTAACCTATCCTTAACCTAATTTGATTTAAAACTAACCTAATGACCATATATATATAAAAATTTCAATTTTTGGTAACTAATCATATGAATCATTAAGTTTTCAAAATTTTGGGAAAGTTTTTAGTGGTAGCTAATCATTATTAATCATTACTAATCATTAAATTTGGTTCTTGGTAATAAATTTGGGAAACCAAACTTTAAGTTCGGTTTGATTGTAAAAAAAAAAAAAATTGTAACCGAACTATATAGTTCGGTTTGATCGCAAGAAATTTTTTTAATCTTTTGTAACCGAACTTCTTACTGGTAACTAATCATTACTAATAATACTAATCATTAAGTTCGGTTCTTGGTAATAAATTTGGGAAACCAAACTTTAAGTTCGGTTTGATTGTAAAAATTCTGAATTTTTTTTTGTAACCGAACTACATAGTTCGGTTTGATCGCAAGAAATTTTTTTAATCTTTTCTAACCGAACTTCTTACTCGTAACTAATCATTAAGTTCGGTTCTTGGTAATAAATTTGGGAAACCGAACTTAAAGTTCGGTTTGATGTAAAAAGTCTTTAATTTTTTTTTGTAACCGAACTACATAGTTCGGTTTAATCGCAAGAATTTTTTTTAATTTTTTGTAACCGAACTTTTTACTGGTAACTAATCATTACTAATCATTAAGTTCGGTTCTTGGTAATAAATTTGGGAAACCAACTTAAACTTCGGTTTGATGTAAAAAGTCTTAAATTTTTTTTTGTAACCGAACTACATAGTTCGGTTTGATCGCAAGAAATTTTTTTAATCTTTTGTAACCGAACTTGTAACTAATCATTACTAATCATACTAATCATTAAGTTCGGTTCTTGGTAATAAATTTGGGAAACCAAACTTTAAGTTCCGTTTGATTGTAAAAATTCGGGAATTTTTTTTGTAACCGAACTATATAGTTCGGTTTGATCGCAAGAATTTTTTTTAATTTTTTGTAACCGAATTTCTTACTGGTAACTAATCATTACTAATTATACTAATCATTACTAATTATACTAATCATTAACTAATTTTTTGTAATATAGTAACTAATCATTACTAATCATTAACTAATTTTTTTGTAATAAAGTAACTAATTATTATTAATCATACTAATCATAACCTAAAACTAAATATGAGGGTAGTTTAGGTATTAAATAAATATGTAGATATGGGGTGACCTAAATTTACTTCTAATGTCTTTACCCAAAATAAAACCATGGTCCCAAAAAAACCATGGTACCCAAAAAATGCTTCCAAATAAAATACAACTTCGGCCCAAATTCAGTTACAGCCCATTAAAAATCCCTGAATCAGTGCACAGTAGTTGTTCAATTTTCATGGATTAGGGGACTAATTACATATCATTCGTTTCACAGGAAGAGGACTGTTGACGGATCACCCATCATTCAGGTGTCAGAACTTTATGAAACAGTTTTGAGCGAAAATTTCTGCAATGCCTTCTTACGTTCACCTCTTCTATCAATCAAGACCCAACCTATCTCGTGGAATTCCAAGTAATGCCTCGAGTTCATTAGACTACTGTGTGATTTTTTGGACACTCAGAAGGAAAAAATTTCTGAAAAACTTGAAGACCGCATTTGATCAAGGACTTCCTTTCCCTGGCAACACCCATTGGGACGACGAATTCGATCCCGTGCTCAAGGACTGTACTTACATAGTCGATGGCAAAATAGAAAACAATGATTATTCAACGGATAGGTTCACTGACACTCAACGGAAAAGGCTATCAATTTTGCTGAAGTACACAAGGGACCTTAACTGTCATTTTGGCAGACATAGAGCAAAATGGGTATGTGGTCAAACTCTTCCTCTGTTCCTTTCTTTTCAGTTTTTTTTCTACAAAATCTGTCTACCATTTGTGTTCGTTTATTGACAGATCTGTCTATAACAGTCGCAGGTCTTAGGCAGTGGAGACTGCTACGAGTACATCAGGAGCAAAAATCCGCAGTTTCTGATAGTCGCACACCGGACCTTTGAGGTTCAATATGCAAACCTCAGAACGAAGCTCAGTGTCACAACTGCTTGGGATGCCACCTTTCAAGATTACATTTTGTTCCAGGAGTAGATTCTTTGTTACAACATAATTTTAATCTCACACTAGCTAATTGAAAACAAGAGTTTGTTAGTATTTTTATCTATGGAAAAATTATTATTACTATTAGACTACTCATCTCTTCCAGATTTTCAATTGCTCGTACAAATTACAAAATCTAGGATAATGATGGCAAACATACAGTAGAAATCACGGTAATGGAAGAACATGCAACTCCAGTTCTTTTGATTACTCTGCAAAATGCGGCTCCTTTATATATATATTCCTGCAAATTATGCATACAAGAGCGGTTGTCACTGTTATCCAATTCATTTTGAAAGGTTTCAAAGCAAACAAACTTTTACCAGTGAAAGAAAAAGCATACAATAATCAACTAAATTCAGTCTTCCCTTTTGTATTCAGAAAGTCGACAGTAACGAAAAGTAGCATTGCCTTATTTGTTGATTGCACATCCTAGGAAGCCGTCCAACCAGGTCCGTACAACAAAACCAAGCTTTGGTGCAAGTCATGCATGGGGATGGAGTGGACGAATGAAAGTTTCATTATGAAACCTCTGGCAGCCATCCAATCCTCATCCCTATGCCTCCTTCACAAGGGCTATCTATCTATCTTGGCTCTGCATGTGACTTTCACGCTGCTTCAAGCTGCAAAACTTCAGCTTAATGCCTTTTCTTGTCTGCTATTTCCTGAACTCGTTCTTTGAGGATTCTTTGAGCCTCAAGACGCAACCTCTTTGACGGTGGCAGTGGTTTACAACTTGTATTCTGGCTTCCTCCTCTTTCACCGATGGCTTCAGAGATCCCGTAACAGCATTTCATCGATCGATCTGATGACCTGTATAAAAGTGGTGGAAACAAAATAATCAAACTTCAGGAAAACCAAGTCGGAACAATATTTACATCTTACATCAATGGCATGCCTTTCCATGTTCAAAATAAAATCTGTCCATAAGCTAGGGACCCCGTGAAGGTCGTCACGCTTGGACTGTCTTTTTCTTTGCTCAGCAAAGATAAAGATTTTATAAATCAAAAGGAAACTCTATAAAAGTGCAGACACCAAATAAAACACAAAGGGATAGGAAAGCCCAAAATGTCTCGAAGGAGACAGAACAAAGCTAATTTACAGAAAGCTAGGGAGCATCAAAAAACTTCGATCTCCAGTTAACAGTGATATCATCCAAAACAACATCGGAAAAACAATAACAGGTTTAGCCCATGAGAAGATCTTGTTTTTTGCATACAGTTATGAAGTTGTTCCTCAATAGGAAGCTTTGTAGATTTGACAAAACTGGTTGCAAAAAGTGAAGCCACAGATTTCCTTGGTCCAACCCCACTTGAAACTACTCTATGCGGCACACACACGCAAACACACATAATTTGATCAGTACATATCAGGCGCCCATGGGCGACTAACACCCCTGTGCATATGCAAATTTAACACTTCCCAAGCAAAATTTCACCTGACAAATGCTGCGTAGAGATACATACCTGCAGAAGATCACCCACGTTAATAAAGCTCCAGGGAGAGGCTTGACAGTAATCCACTGATTTTTGTAAAACACTTGGAGGCCTTCAACTTGGCCTTTGAGAAGAACAGTGAAAAAAGTTGGATCTGTATGCTTACGTGCACCCAGAGTTAGTTTTGGTTCTGGGCATGCAGGATAATACTGAGCTAGGATTGATAAGAATTTTGTACAATCCATGCCTTTGAGGTGGTCTCGTTTCAGCACAAGAGCCTCTGACAGTAACTCAGCGAGAGTATCTCCCAGTTTAGTAATATACTCTGTGTACTCAACTATTCATACCAAAACATGGATCAGTGAAACGAATTCCTCATTTCAGAGTAGGATTTTCCAGTTATGAAGTTGTTCAATCGGTGCCTTGTTTGCATAAAGTCATCCACAAGTATTGGAGCTTCAATTCCGTGACCTGCTGCACTCATCTCCGAACCGCTTAGATTTGCCGGGCATGAGAGACCAGCGTCCATAGCGATACAAGCATCCAATGGCCATTAATATCCCTTATTTGTAAACCTGGCTTACCTGAGTTAACAAGAGTTATTAAAACTTAATCGACTGGATGCTCATGATCAGAAAACATAGAAGAAGAAACACCTATGAATTAAGGATTTAATTACAAATAATGGGTATTGGAAAATTGGTATCCTAATTTCTTATTTTGCACCAGATAATTTTTATTTTACCTGTGCCTAATGCAAAAGTTGATGAGCTTAAGTGGTTACATACTAAGAATGTTGTACCTAGTGTAAAATCAGTATACATGGTATTGACTAAGGAATTAGGTGATCCAAACCCAATTTGGAAAAAAAATTATGAAATTAAAGTGTCAACCTAGAGTAAAATTATTCATTTGGAAACTTTATATTCTGATGCTTTGCATTTTAATAGTAAACTAGCAAGATATACCAAGAAAACTTCTTCCTCTTATTGTTTGTGCACTTGCGGTCAGAATGAAGATGCAATCCATCTTTTTATAAACTGTCATTTTTTTTACTGCAATGTGGTTTGGACTTGGTTTAACTCCTTTACTTGCAGTATCTAACTATACTACCATGCAGGGATGGATTTATTATCTTTTTCGGAGTTATAATGAAAGTTTGGTAGGAAAAGCAGCACATTTTATGTGGTCTGTTTATAAACATAGATGTAATGTTATATTTAAGAAACTTAGACCAAATTCAGTTATGCTTGTAAAAGATATTTCCTTCCAGCTTTCTTAAATTGAAAAAAGAGGTTCATTGATTGACAAGATGCCTGTTGCGGATAATCGTGCTGATTTGACAACGTTTATTTAGAAAGAATAAGAAAATTATACTAATTGATGCATCTTTTGATCATTTTACATGTAGATATGGATCTGCCTCAATCCTCATGGATGATAACGGGGAATGTCAACATCCAAGAGTATCGTCTGGTTTGACTACTGGACCTGAGAAGGCAAAGTGCATTGCTCTCAAGGATGCAATTGGATGGGCTTTAATATTAAAAGTTATACCTGATATCATATTTGTTGGGGATTGCATTTTTGCGTTTTAGCCACTTAAATATTTCAATATTAACTTAGGATTGAGAGGAAAGAAAATAATGAGAGTCTATCAAGCCATGTATAGCTGTTTTAGGAATTGTGTTTCTTGTTTTCTTAGTAGAGATAACATAGGGATACTAGATACTCTTACTAACGGTATTAAGAGCTCTACAGTTTCGAACTTCTCTATCTTAAATATGTCATAATGTGACAAGGATAATTTCTTTCAAGCTTTATGTAATGGGCAGTGCTTTAGTTTAATTTAATTTATAAAATCTTATTTTATTATCAAAAAAAAGTGTCCTCCATTCATGACGCACACAGAGTTATTTTTGTGGTTGGTGACCTTGGCTCCATGCATTTCAAATCTAATGACACAATCTAGTTGTTGTTCACTATATGGAAAACAGTGATAAAGACTTTGATTTATATAGAGAATGATTATATACGATTTACAATTAAGAATAACTAAAATATAGGAGTAACTTATATAATTATATTAGTCACTCATATACGTGATTATAGAAAAGATAATTGACAAGAAAATAAGGAAAAAAAAATAAGTCTAGAACTAAATAAGGAAGCATATCAAGACTAAATGATATGCTTTGACTCTATAAGTCTAATACTCCCCTTTAAATGGGCGTGGAATAAGGAAGGTCGACCACACCCAACTTGGAAATTATCCGGCGATGTACTTCAGCTCCTAGCGGCTTTGTGAAGATATCGATAAGTCTATCGATGGAGCGAAGAAATATGGTGCAATTAGTTTTGAAATTATTTTCTCTTGAATGAAGTGGAAATCCAATTCAATATGTTTAGTTCGTTCATGAAAAACTGGATTTTCGGCAATATGGATTGCAGCTTGATTGTCACAGAAATTGGTCCGGATGAGGTATACTAAGATCATTTAGGATATAATTTAACCATTGAAGTTCACACGTAAGTGTGGCAAGAGCACGATATTACGCTTCTGCAGAAGAGCGGGAAACTGTTACTTGTTTCTTACCTTTCCAAGTAATAGGACTACCACCAAGCATAGTATAATAGCCTGTGATGGATCTTCGAATTTTTACGCAACCATCCCAATCAGAATCACATTATCCACTTAAAAGAAGGGTATTACTAGAAGATAAGAAAATGCCTTTTCCAATAGTACCTTTTATATAACGGAGGATGTGATTTGCGGTATCCATGTGAGCTTTGTGAGGATTAATCATAAATCGACTCAGAGTATTAACAACATATGTGATATCTAGTCGTGTAACCGTAAGATATAATAGACGACCAATGAGGCGACGGAAGAGAGTTAGATCAGACATAGGTTGACTATCATTAGACTTTAGATAAAGTTGCTGCTTCATGGGGAAATCATAAATACGATCCCCTGTCAATCCCTCGTCTTTGAAGATATCGAGAATATATTTTCGTCGGCATAAAAATATACCACAATTTGAACGAAATAATTCAATTCCTAAAATATATTTAAAGTTTACCGAGATCTTTAATTGAAAAAGATTTTTCCAAAAATGTCTTGAGATTGGAAATCGATGTTTCGTTATTCATGGTGATAATTATATTATCCACACAAACGAGAACAAAAAGAAAAACATAACCCATTTTATATATAAAAAGATTGTTATCAGCGGTGGATTGAGTAAAACCTTGTTGTATAAGGGTCTTAGAGAATTTTGAAAACCACTATCGATAAGCTTGTTTAAGGCCATATAGTGATTCATTTAATTTGCAAGCATAATATACCCCTTACGGGAAAATTCGAGTGGCAATTTCATATAGATTTCTTCTTCAATATCACCTTGAAGAAAAACATTATTTATATATAATTGATAAAGTAACCAACCACTAGTGGAAAACAGTAGTTTCGCGACCGTCGAAGCAAGTCATAGATACAGGTTAAATGACTTGCTTTGGCAGTCGGGAAAGGATCATTTTTTGAGCGTCTTTTTCATCTATGATGTGGCTCTGTGGGTCACTCAAAATCTTATATCAACGACCGAATTTAACGGTCAAGGGATGATGACTGACCTAGGTCGGTCATAGATATAGATTTTAATATATAAAAAAAGAATTTAGATTGGTTAACTGAATCTGTCTGGCCTGAATGAATCCCAAATGAGAACCAAATAAATCTCAAATGAGAATGAAATTCAAATCAAATGAGAATGAGAATCAAATTAAACTTTCACTCATACATTCAAATAATCTTTCCATTTAACATTTATTGATTGATTAAGTTTAGATAACACTAGAAAGGATTAAAATCCTGAGTTTAAGCCAGTTAAGACCAATATAAGTCTTCATAGATAAGTAAGTTCTACGATTTGGTTACAACAAAATAAACTAATAAATGATTGATTAAACAACAAAATGATAAACTATCTGATGATGATGAACTTGACGCATACTTGAGAATGGTGTACCTTCCATCGAAAATAAGTTTTTAACATCACAACAATTGAACAACCACAATAATACTAACAAATAAGTAAACTAATAGACTATTTATGGTGGCCATATTTTCAATCACTGCCTAACATAAATATAGAATATATAAATGTCACAGACAAGGCAAGAAAGATTGTTATAATAATATGCTTTGTAAGAAGAGTCTAGAAACCTACAGAGAGTTTTTCAGTAATTAAACTGTCACATGCAAGGCAAGGAACAATAATATACACCCAAACCCTATGAGATATCAGCTAGATTATATGGATTTCAACATACATGAAATTTTCAATGCCCAACCACCCTGCATATACCCCAAGTGAACTTCCCAAGTGATTCTAAAGTTTGGACATTTGTTGGTTGATGCGGGCAGGTCATTAAAATGCGTATAAGAAAAACAACCACATGCTGTCATTCATCAACTGATAATCTGAAACACCAATGAATCATATTTACGAGAATAGATAGAAAGACTTTCTCTAACTGTGAAGTATTTTTTATGTGTGGCATCCTTAGTAAAACTAGCCATTCAACAATCATTTGTCGAATGACCGTGAAATCAATGGTACTTTCATAATTCATTGTCGCGCCTTCTAGGTGGGGGTTCCACCCCTAAATTTGGTGGAATTTGAACTTCTTCTGATAATATAACCATTTCCCAGATTTTTTTTTCCACTAGTGTATTGAGCGATGGAAGTTTAACTTCTTAGAATGCTTGTGCGTTGGATCTTCGCTTTAACCAAACTTTGGTAACTGTTCCATCTTCCTCTATGATCACGATGTCTATCTCGTTGATCATTGTAACCTCCCTTTTAACCGTTGTATCATATTTGACTACTATCTCCGTACTGATTATCTTGAATTACCTATTGAACCACTCCATATCCTTACTTGATAGTGCAACTTCTTATTTACTGGTTGTTCTCTTGTTGTCCTATATATTCTCCTTGGGAAATGTTTTCTACCATATTAATTGGTCGAGAAAGAAGACGTGAAGCACATAATTTGACTGTAGCTGGTTGTAAGATTATCTCTCTTCTTTTCCTTTAACGTGATATGTTCTTACTGATACTCGCACGATTTCTTCTTCTTTATTTTGTCATTTTTAATGAATATTTTAGTATGCAACAAGTCTGTTGCTCATAGCGCGTTTATGAATCCCAGGATCAAGTTTCTTTCAGAGATTCGCCCTGCTTGTTCGCTACACATTCTTCTTCATCGCGTTGTCAGACTTCGCAAACTCTCTCCCGATCTTTTATTCAAGTTGAAAATCGTTTATATGCCTGGTGTCAATGAAATGTTACTGATGTAGGTTTCAAGGAATGCCCTTCTTAATTGGTCGAATGACGAAATTGACCCTTCTGCTAAACCTCCAAACCATGCAAGATCCTCCCCTGTTAAGCTAGCCGGAAAATATTTGCACAATGCTGCATCATAGCCTTCCCATTGAAAGAGTGTGAGCCTTATTTTGTTGATTACGATCCCTGATCTATCAAATATATTATTATAAGTAGGTAGGGTGCACTTTAAAGGTATCTTAGCATACAAGATCTTCGATGGGAATGGAGATCGCCCTCGATCGCTTCCTCCAATTGCATTTTTTATCCTACGCCATTCTGGTTATTCATCGTTGCCCTCATATCATCTAATTCTCTTACTATTGTACGATTTAAGTTCTCAGCACCAGCTTATCTATCTCTATCGTCTTCCCTATTTTTCCTTAGTTCCTCTTGTAAAACTCGCTCTTCGCTTTTTTGCGCTGTCTCCTTGCACCAGCTTATCTACCTCTCTCGCCTTCCCTACTTTGCCTTAGTTCCTCTTGTAAAACTCGCTCTTCGCCACCCTCCCTTTTGCGATGTCTCCTTGCACCTTCATTATCATTTCTTGGCTGATTCACGTTTAGGGATTCTCTTTTACGCCCTTTTCTCTACGATGACGGTCGTAGTGATTTTCTTCTCTTCCCCCTTCGCGTGGTTGGTTAGGGAAATTTTGTCCTCTAACCTCCCAGCACACTTGGTGCAATTTTTTGTTAAATGAGCACCTCAACCTCTAATGTTATATGAGGGGAATTTCCCGATCTGCAATAGCTCACTACTTCATAATATGGGACTAAAATCAATAAACGAACACAAACATCACGCAACTTATAACACGACATATGACGTGACATCAAAAAAAACCTCCCACAATGCAAATACGTGTGTAATAGAACGGCGTATATGCCATATAATATGTCAATGGCATCCACACGACATCCCCCAGCCAGCAACACTGACTGAGCCAATACGGGTAACTCGGAATTCGAGCGCCCCTAAGGGGAACCAAATGTACAGGGATAGCACTTATCCGAGTAGTAGGCTATTCCCAATCCAATAATCGATTGTTATTCGTAGTAAGATAAAGATGGCGGGTTGAATATGTATCTTTCCTTTGTTTTAAAAACCCGATATATCGGGTTCGCCTTCTCTATAACAACCCTTTATTGCTCACTCCGCTCTTCTTTCTTTTATCACAATGAGGGTTACAACGTTCAAACAAGGTCATTCGCTCTTCTTCTCTGAGTTGCGGCGGCTGTTTACTTATAATTTGTAGAGATTAATGGGTTCTTCATCTGATGCTGCAATTGGACATTGAAGGAGGAGGAGGAGACATGAGAGATGAGCTTGATAACATGTCTCTTAATAACATTCTTGCTTCTTCTAGGAGACTCGATGACCAAACCCGTATATTCAATGTATGTTTTGGGTTTTTTAATAATTTCTTCTGGATTTGTTTATTTAGGGGTTTAATTTTGATTTTGATTTCGACTTCTAGGGCTAATATGTGTTTGTTTTTTTGTTTGGGGTTTTGAAGGATGAACCTTTGCTTAGTGAGATATTACTGGAACTACTTGCTAGACAATGAACGTGATGTCTTGAACTGCTAGCGTTTGGTGTAATCCACGATAATAACCACACATGATATCTCCAAGGTTGTTTCCAAGCTTGTGTCGTTTTGTCCGTTTTGGCCCTGGACGTATCCTGTTTCTCAGAATGCTCTAGAGAATCAGCTCATATTATCATAGGAAACGACCCACTTCCTCATTCAGATAGGTGAATTTCATCAAGAGTGTTTAATGCTACACCCCACTTCAATCTTAAATTGAAACTATAGAACTCATTAAGACTTATGAAAAAGTCATCCTCCACATGCAGTCACACTATCACGTCTACACCATAGGGAAGGGACATAGAATGAATTTCTCTGATAGTGTTTACCTTTACCCACCACAAATTAGTTTCTCATTCAAAACCTTGATCATGGGATCTCCAGTCAACAAGGTTGGGTATCCTTCATGGCAAGTTTAATATATGAGCTTAAGCCCTAACCCCTTCGATGCATTTTTAACTATCTCTTAGTACAAACCTTTCGTCAAAGGTTGCGCGATATTCTCCTTGGAATTTATCCAATCAATGGAAATAACGCCGATTAAGATTAGTTATTTCTTAGCTTTAACTATTATAGCTTGGTTAACATAATGTATAGATGTAGCTGGCACAGGCCTATGCCAGAGAGGAATGTCTTCTAAAAAGCATCTTAGGCACTCGACCCCCTCTCGTGCTCTATCTAACGCAATACTCTCAGATTCCATAATGAATTGAGCAATATTAGTTTGTCTGAAAATCTTCCAAAACCAAACCCTATTGCTAGAGTGAAAACATATTCACTCGTAGACTTAGACTCCTCTGAGTCAACTATCCAGTTTGCATCACAAAGTCCCTCAAGGACAATAAGATATCTTTCATAAATAAAAAAAAAGGTAATAGAGTATTTTAGGTACCATAATACTCTACTAAGCGCATCCCAATGCTCTTGTTCTAGACTACAAGTATATATACTTAACTTACTTACAATATAGGAAATGTCTGGACTCTTACAGCTCATTAAATTCATCAGACATCCTATAACTCTTGAGTATTCAAGTTAAGATATTCAATTACCCTAATTTTTCCTTGAGACTACAAGAATAATTATACGAAGTACAAGCAGACTTACAATCAAACTGATTGTATATCTTAAGCACAACTCAACATAATGAGAATGACTAAGACTATAAATGTTTGATTATCTTCTAATCCTTATCCCTAAGATTACATCAAAAGGTCCCAAGTCTTTCAAGTCAATTTTCTCATTCATTGCATGTTTTTAATGGAATTAATCACATCTATGTTTGTATCAAGCATATCATCAACATACAAGCATACAATCGCAGCCAAAAGGGCCTAAAAATAAACTTCTTACGCATGTACAATATTTTATTTTGTTTTAGTATGTATAGGTCCAGATCTGCTAGGGGTCGGACTTTAACTCTAATATTTTACTAAAGTTCCAGCCACGGTGCACCGCTCTGATGGCTGTAAAAACTAAAAACTTCATCTGCAGCCTGTTGCATCCAAATCTGGATGTTTTTCTTAAACATGAATGCAAAATCCGATTCTTACACAAAGAAAAGTCTTCTAACTTTGAAATTTAATATCCCACGCACACACATTTCTTTCTCCGTCCATTCCAGCCACACAACCAAAACCTAGTACTCATCATATGTCCCATTAATTCAATCTATCTAGCTACCTGCTTCCTAATTAACCATGAATTAACATCTATCCGGTAAGTAATGGTATATTACCTAGTGACCAGCAGTTCTTTGGCTCCTCCCATACAAGTGCCATTACTACCTGCATTTCATGTTGTTTCGCTCTATGTATTATCGATATTTCTACACTCACCATGGCTGGGATCCCATAGATCTCACCGTACCTCACCAAAAAAAATGTGGGACCCACCGTGGGACTCATAGCCCACCTCCTACAAGGTCCTATGAATCCCAGGGGCTATGAGACGCGGTAATTCCCACGGTTCCCAGCCCCGGTGTGCGTAGCATCACTCGTCTATATATCCTGTATACCTATGCAGTCAGTCATTTTTTTAGGCTAGATGCACAAATAGACTAGCTAGGGGACTAGACGAGAACTCAACGATAAAATCAAAGGAAAATTAAAATTTGGAGATAGTTCTTCTGTAGAGATTGAAGGGAAAGTATCAATCATATTTCAAAGCAAGACCGGAGAACAGAAGCTCGTCACAAACATCTATTACATTCCAAACTTACAGAGAAACATCCTGAGTCTGGGACAAGCTACAGAAGTTGGATGTGATGTTAGAATGCAGCGAGACTATCTAACTGTTCATGATCCCAGTGGAAGGCTTTTGGTTAGAGTCTCACGATCACAGAAAAGACTCTACAAGATAAGTCTTACGATTGAGAAACCAATGTGTCTAAACGTAAGTCTTGAAGATCAGACATGGAAGTGGCATGCAAGATTAGGACACATAAGTTTCAAAACTACAAAGGCGATGTCTCAAAACAAGATGGTTCAAGGACTGCCACAGATAAACGATGAATCAAGAATCCTTGAATCATGTCTAGTTGGGAAACAAACTCGCCAAAGTTTTCCAAAATCAACGACATTCAGAGCTTCGAAGCCATTAGAACTCCTTCACGCCGATTTATGTGGTCCCATTACACCACAGACCCTTTCAAATAACAAATACATATTTGTTATTATAGATGACTTCTCAAGATACATGTGGTCTATTGATAGACGCATTTATGTGTCTAATGTAACTCAATTGTATATATTGTTAGTGCTCGAATTTGTACTTATTTGGTTATTTTATTTATTTGTAGGTGTTTTTAGAAGAATAAGGTTTTGCGGCGAAATTGGCTGAAAATACGGCATTTGGACCTCCGTTGATAGAGTGTCGGAAGCACCCCAGAAGTGTACCAGAAGTGCCCCAGAAATACCCCGGAGCGAACCCAGAAAAAGTGCGGAAAATGTCCTAGAAGAATTGTTATACGGACCCTTGATTTTGGATAAGGGGTAACCTAATTACTAAGGGGTAACCCATTTCTAGGCAGCTGCTAAAGGGAGAACAGTACTGGCTAGGGGGCATACCTTCTTCACGTTTTAAACAGAAAATTGGCGGGAAATATTTTCTCTCTACTGCCAAAGATTTCGATCAAATTTCGATAGAGTTTTGGTGCGATTAAAGGGCTGGAAATGTTTGGGCTTACTACTTGGACTTAGAGGAAGCTAATGGGGGTGATTTGAAGGGCCAGAAGTGGCTGGAAAATCCTAGAGAAGTTATCACAGTCCAATAAGGAATATTGTGCCCTGTTTGAGTTGGAATAGAATTCCAACGTGACAAACCGAAGATAAACCTTCCTAGAGCTTCATATATATCTAAGGAAGAGTTTTAGATGAGTGGGAGAAATCGAAAACGCGTGAAACGATTTTGGGAAACAATTTCTGCCGTGACTGCCAAGGAAGAAAGAGAAGATTTCGACGCGAATTTGGAGGGATTCAATGACCCTTTGGTGTATAAATAGGTTGCTTAGGGTACATAGAAGGGTTGCGAAGAATTTAGGAGACTTTGGAGAGCCACAGAAGGAGAACAATCAATTCCAGGAACTCTGTTTTCTGCTGCTGTTGACGAGCTTCAAGAACACGAAGAAAACGCCACGGTTTCTTCATCCAAGTCGCAACGGTTTCTTCATCTTCGCAACGGGCTGTTCATCATCGCAACAGTTTCTTCAAACTGATTTGCAACAGCATAATAAGCCACAGCGCTTCACAGACCATTACCAAATCTTCTTTTGTAACGGCACAACAGCGCCTTCGCAACAGTAACTGCTGTTGCGATTTTTCTGTTGTGTTTTTTACTTCTTTTAATCAACTTTAGAGCTATAAAACATGTATTTTGAGCAAGTGATTAATATGAGAAGCTAAACACCTTAGCCAAGGCGACGGAGGAAGCCATTGTTTCATGAAAAGTGGTATAATTCTATTTTATTTATTTATTGCAATATTATTTACATGATTATTTGCATAGAACTTAAAAGAATAATTGATTTTTATTGAGTTGTTATGAGTCGTTTTGATGGAGCATGCTTAGTTTTAATACTTTTGATGTTTCATGCTTGGTGATTACAATTATTACTTCAAAAATCTATCATAGGCAAATATTAGAATCACTTTAAAAAGAAAACTTGCATGAATATTGACTAGAATTTATCACTCGATTGATCAATGGTGGAATCCAGAGTCTTGGTATGTTCTTATTATCTTTGAAATACTTTTATTCAATTTTCTAAAATCCTTCACAAGTTCGAGAGAACGACAACTTTATTTACCACTATCAAAATCACATCATTTATTCTTATGAAAGAAAAGAGTGAAGCGTTTGACAGATTTAAAGTATTCAAGAATCTGATAGAAAAGGAGTTAAAAGAGGATGTCAAAATGCTTAGAACGGATAGAGGAGGAGAGTTAGTTTTGTGAATCAAATGGAATCAAACGGCAACTCACAACACCATATATAGCACAACAAAACGGAGTGGTGGAGAGGAGAAACCGGACTCTAATGGAGATGACGAGAAGTTCATTAAAATCTATGATGGTACCTAATTATCTATGGGGAGAAGTTGTATGACACTCCACATACCTAATAAACAGGATACCTACGAAATCTCTTAACAACATGACTCCATACGAAAGTTTGCGTAAGAGAAAGCCAAACCTAGACCATTTAAGAGCGTTTGGATGCAGAGCATACGCAAAAGTTGATTCCGCAACTCTTAAGAAGCTGGATGATCGATCACAGACCCTTGTGCATCTAGGAATAAAGCATGGATCCAAAGCTTATAGGTTATACAATCCAACAACGAGGAGGAGTAATAGTGAGTCGAGAAGTTGTACGAAGAATGACCCTCCTCATCCTCCATTGAATAAAGAAATTTTTATTCTCACGTTCTCCTTCTCCTTCTCTCTTTCTCAATAAAAAAAAATTTCTCCCAAAATTTATCATCTACACAAACAAACCTTATAATTCTGAAAATTACCTTAATCACTAAACAAAAATTTTAATCACTAATCCATATTATTAACACTAATATATAAAGGGCATATTTGTCATTATAAAAAAAATTGGTTAAGAGGCTTTCTGATTTTGTTATTTGACATCCTTTTTTTTGTCTTCACTTGGTATGCCTAAAAATAACCTTCTTACACCTGTGCAATATTTTATTTTATTTTAGTATGTATAGGTCCAGATCTGCTAGGGGCCAGACTTTAACTCTAATATTTTAATAAAGTTCCAGCCACGGTGCACTGCTCCGATGGTTGTAAAAACTAAAAACTTCATCTGCAACCCGTTGCATCCAAATCTGGATGTTTTTCTTAAACATGAATGCAAAATCGGATTCTTACACAAAGAAAGTCTTCTAACTAAAATTATCTTGTATACCTATGCAGTTAGTCATTTGTTTTAGGCTAGCTGCACAAATAGACTAGCTAGGGGACTAGACGAGAAACAGGTATTTTTTAAACAGAGAAGTACTACCTACGTATGCCCGTCTGAAATCAATATACAGACTCATGTTTATAGATTTTTGACATATACAGCGGTATACATACATAGGCAGCCTGAATTGCAAAATCTCAAACCAGTTTCATTCTTATTCATCCTATCCTATGACGTTGAAATCAACCCGAAATCAGTTGAAGTTGTTCACTTCCCCTTTGTGGTTGGTTGCTGGGGAGATAATTAAGTTTGGCATCATGCATCTTCACTAGTATTACTATCATTTTGTGCACATACATTTCCAACTCTCATTCATTGTAGAAAGCAGACAACCAAAAATAAATGCCTTTATTTATTTTTCTGTGCCAATCAAACCATTTTCCCTTGTCTTCCCTCTCTCATGCAAAATTTTTCGTTTATTCTTTTGCCGGGAGTTTCCACCGGTACTCACAGTTTTACAGAGTTCAGTTGTCTAATTGATAAGAAAAATCAGAGTTTAAGAAAGAGAAATAAAAATGGAACAAAACACACACAAACCAAAACAGATTAGACATGATCATCACATTAGGATATACTTCTAATTACCCAATGCAGCTTCATTAGACAACTAATTAAGACCAAAATTAATTAGACACCTGAAATCTCTAAACTTAGTAGTCATCTCCATCACACTACCATGGAAATTTAGCTAATTTTCTAAACTCATTTTCATTCATGTTTGAAGTTTCCATAATCTTCCTCCTCTTGAAATCAATACTCTCAATTTCTGATCTCTCCATTTTTACTTCATTTCCAACTTTAGCAGTCTCTGCTGCTAACTCCAACAAAAGAAATTCCTTTTCTTCAACTTTCTCTTCTCTCTCTTTCTTTTCTTTTTCTAATTTTTCAGCTTCATCTTTTAGAGCCTTTTCCTGCTCAGCTCTTCTCTTCAGTAGATTGAATCTTTCTCTTATTTTACTTAACTCGTAACCCAGTTTTTCAAACTCGTTGAATTCTTCTGTAAATTTCTGTTCATCACTAAGAAAACTACTTGGATCAACCAAGTTGTGAAATTTCATGACCAGGTTCAAGAAAGCAATGTCACAGCCTACTTTGATTCCTTCTTTGATGTTCATGCTCCTGAAATTCTCAAGCGGGTTAAAATGAGGTGTCTGTGGTAGTGCTGTGAAAACTTGATCATAGAAAATTTTGAGTTCAGGAGACAGAAACGATGACCTATGATCATTAACTTGTGGGAGTTTCATGGTAACACCAGGAGGAGGAGACTGTGATGGTGTTGGTGGTTGTTTTGGAGAAGAAGAAGAAGATGATGGAGTCTTCAAGACTAGTCTTCCATTGATTTTGTTTGAGTTTGATGCCATTGATGTTTTTTTGGTACTAGTTAAACTGAAAATCAGTGTGATCTCAAATACAAGTATGATGAAGAAGAACAAGAAGAGATGGGGTTCAGTTGGGGTTGTTTTGAAGTACAAGTAATGGGTTCAGGGTCAACCACATTACCATTTCTGTGAAATTTGTATTTACTGAGCAATGACTTTACCATTCACTATAAATGGATAAACCAGCTAAGCTAATCATCTCTTGACAATTTTTCAATCTTTAACTGAAAGCTAAAGACAGAGCCATGCTCTGAGGAGAGAGGGATGAGGTATCTATCTAATTGTTGCCGTCCGGTTACATGGAGACGGCAGACCACCTGAAATGTACCGGAGAAACTAAAGATTAAACGGGGTGGTCAGCAGGTCAAATGGACGTGGAACTGCTTATTTTTTACATCCAATAACATAGTGACACATCAATTAGTCAAACTTTTTTGTGCCAGTCAAACCGATCTCATTTTTCTTCTCTTCTTCTCAGGCGACATTTCCCGTTTCCTCTTCCTTTTTCCGGTGGGTTATACTGAGTTTTAGAGACTTCATGTTGTCTGATTGATTAGGAAATCAGGGTTCAAGAAAGAAAAAGGTAACAAAAATAAGAACACCACACCAACCAAAAACAGATTAACATATTTTCATTCATGATCATCACATTCTAGCGCTTCTAAGTTCTAGTTACAGAATCCAGTTTGATCATTCATCTCCATCATACATTACATTACCATGGAATGGTGGAAATTCATTAGCTAATTTTCTAAACTCATTCTCATACACGTTTGATTTTTTCATCATCTTTCTCTTCTTAATATCAATTCTCTTAATCTCTGATTTCTCCAGTTTTAATTCATTTGCTACCCTTGCAGACTTCGCTTCAAGCTCCATCAAAATCAACTCCTTGATTTCAAATGTTGCTTCTCTGTGTTTCTTCTCTTCATCTAATTTGTCAATTTCATCTTTCAAATCCTTTTCCTGTTCAGCTCTTGTTTTCAGTTGATTGAATCTTTTTCTCATTTCAGTTAAATCATAACCCATTTCTTCAAACTCCATAAACTCTTTCTCATAACTCTCTACCTCACCCAGAATCAACAAAGTTCTGGAATTTCATGACTAGATTCAGAAATGTTATATCATACCCATGTTTGATTCCTTGTCTGATGAGCTTTGCAAGTGGGTTGAAGTGAGGAGTTTGAGTAAGTGCTGTGAACACTTGATCATGGAGAAGTTTAAGTTGGGGAGATAAAGAAGAAGACTTATGCTGTACTAGTGGGAATTTCAAGTTAAGAGCAGGAGGAGGAGGAGGTGTTGATGATTGTGAAGGAGAAGTTTTCAAGACCAGTTTTCCTTTTTTTGATGATCTTAGATTTAATGCCATTTGATGATGCTTCTTGGGAGGTTAATTGAAGACTGGTTTCTTTCTGATTCTCTGAAATGCAACTTTGATGAAGAAGAAGAAATGGGGTAGTTATTTTTAAATGGATGTGATGGGGTCTGACTGACCGTTAAAGCTGAACCGTGTTACCATTTCTGTGTAAGCTCTCACTCACTCACTCACTCCATCTGATGACAATAAAAACAAACAATTCTCTGTTTATATCCACTATAAGCTCTGGAATATGCGAAGAGGCTCTTTGGTTTTAATCTCTGACAAAGGAAACTCTTTGCATAAAGGAAAGCCAAAGATGCAGGTGAGCCATGTTTATTGTATGTCCATACCATACTATGATTCCTCATGGACCATCTTCTTATCTGACCGTAACAAAATAAATTATGCTTGCAAATGACATGGACTCACGGAGCCGCAGGTATGTGGTGTCTAGGAGTACTTCTTCTCGTTCTTTTTTGCAATCTCAGTAGAAATAAGTTATATGCATTTGCTAACTACTGAGGTCTAAATCGCAAATGCAAATTGACACAAGAAAGAATCGGAATGCATTCATCAGTTACTTGACTGGAGGTCTGATACGACGGCACCAGCACAAGAAACATTGAAATAAACTAGAGTATATTCACAGCCACCATCTAATAAACCCCGCTAAAATTAGGATGATCCATATTACAGAAACATTGAAATGAAATTAAGATAGTAGTACTAGCTACCTGCAAGAGGTATTCTGAAGAGTTCACCAACAGCAAACGAAAGCTTTTCATAACTATCATAAGCCTTAATATCAACTTTCCTTCCATAATGATCTTAACAAAAAAAACATTCAGCAATTTCTCTTGTTCAACTTTTCTTTTCAGGAGATTGAATTTTTGTTTTATTTTAGTTAAATCATAACCCGTATCTTCAAACTCCTTGAACTCTTGAGCATCAACAATGTTATGGAATTTCATAACTAAGTTCAAGAAAGCAATGTCATATCCTAGTTTGATTCCTTCCATGATGTTCTCACTACTTCTGATATTTGCAAGTGGGTTAAAATGTGGTGTCTGTGGTAGCCTTGTGAAAACTTGATCGTAGAAGAAGACCTATGATCATAAACTAGGGGGAATTTCATGGTAGGACCAGGAGGAGGAGGTGGTGACCCTGATGATGTTGGCTTTGAAGAAGAAGATGATGATGAAATGTTCACGACTAGTCTTCCTCTATTAGAGTTGGATGATCTTTGATTTGATGCCATTGATGCTTTTTTGGAGGGTTTTCTTAAAAAAGACTCTGTATAGACTCCTCTGAAGGCTTAGTGACCTTACTGACCTTGGCTACACTGAATGTCCTTTCACTTGGAGTAATAGAAGAATTAGTACACATCTTACTGAGCGAAGGCTTGACAGAGGCCTAGCTACTGACTTCTGGTTAGATATCTTTCTCAACTCTAACATCTCTAACCTCTCTGCTACAGAGTCTGATCATAATCCTATTCTGCTCAATACCAATCCCCATTGGAGATCTTGCCAAATCCCTTTTAAATTTTTTGGTCCTTGGCTAGATGACCAAGATTGCAGAGACATTATTGCTTAATGTTGGAAAAAGAGACACTCTGGATCTTTTGTTTTTACTTTAGCTAGAAAGATGAAAGATGTCAAAGTTAAAGTCAAGATTTGGGATAAAGTTGTCTACGGTAACATTAAAACCAACTTGGAGGAATGTATTCAATATCTAGATTGGATTACTACAAACCAGTTTGACTTCAACAGAGGCTCAGCTGTAAAAGAAGCTAAGTCCAAAATTGAGCAATGGCAAGATATTCAAGAAAGCTTCTGGAAAACCAAAAGCATGGATTAGTTCATTAAATTGGGGGATTGAAATACCAAATTTTTCCATGACTCCACCAAGAAGAGGATCAGAAGAAATATAATTGATTCAATCCAAAGGGAGGATGGTATATGGCTTCATAACTTCAAGGATATCTCTGACTGTATCACAAACCATTTTGAAACTATGGCCACTGCTGAAAACATAACCATTAACCATAACATCATCAACCTTATACCCAATACCATCACCAAATCTAAAATGAAATATTACTGCTAATCCCAGATGCTATGGAAATAAAGAGCATTCCCTTTATTATGGATGGTGATAAGAGTTCTGGTCCTAATGGTTTCCCTCCTAACTTCTTTCAAGAAAACTGGGAAGTGGTTGGCAAGGACATCATTGACATGGTTCAGAAAAAAAATCAGGCATGGCTTCATCCTAAAAGAAATGAACTCAACTTTCATATATTTCGTACCAAAAACTGACAACCATACTGCACTATCTCAGTTCAGACCCATTTCTCTATGCAACACCACATACAAGATCATCTCTAAAATCTTAGCCCAAAGACTTAAACCACTCCTTCCCAAACTCATTTCCCCCTTCCAATCTGCTTTCATTCATGGAAGATAAATCTCTGATAATATTGTTATTGCCCATGAGCTCATATATCACGTGAATACCAGAAATGGAAAGAAATGCTCTAACGGAATTTTGGGTATAAAATTAACATGGAAAAAGCTTTTGACAGAGTAAACTAGGAATTTCTGATGAGTATCATGACTCAAATGGGATTTAATGCACCTGTTGCAATATTATATATCAATTCATATCTACCACCAATTTGGATATCCTTGTTAATGGCACTCCTGGAAAATTCTTCAAAAGGCTTATTTTATTTTTCCTGGAATGCTGTCAACAAAACTAAAGAGATACGAGGTCTGGGATTCAAGAATATGAAATTCTTCAACAATGAAATGATCACCAAAATAGCTTGGAGACTTATCTTTGAGCCTCAATCCCTGTGGTCTTTCTCTACGAAGGCAACTCACTTTGATGACACTAGAATGGATACAAAACCCAAACATTCTGACTCCCTTGGATTTGAAAAGGTATCTTGGAGGGTATTGCTAATATCCAAAAGTACTATAGTTGGAAAGTTGGGAATGGTACTCAAATATATATATATATATAGGAGGAAAAATGGTTTTGGGGTCAGGATTCTAGTCTATCTAAGCCACCTATGTGTCCTCCTGATCTTATAACTGTGAATCAACTTTTCACTGACACTGGAGAATGGAACTCTCCAATCTCTTAGAAACTTGGATCTCTTATCCAAGATGCTATCCAACTCATTGAACACAACAGTGACACTGAGGATAACATCATCTGGAGTTTGTCAATCAAGAGAGATTTCACAGTCAAATCTCTTTATGACAAGCAAATTTCTGACAAGTATGCTAATGACACCTGCAATACCTCTTGGGGAGACATCTAGAAACTAGATACCTCCCCAGTTATCCATCTTTTTCTATCTGGAAATGTGCTCATGACATCTTACCTACAAATATCAAGACTTCCAGCATTCTTCACTATATTGACCCTATTTACAACTTCAGCAAGTGTGCTAAAGAGGATATCACTCATGTTTTTATGTCTTATCTTGCTGCTTCTGAAATATTGATACATCACCAAATGTTTGGAAATTCCTCCTCTTTCCATGATTGGCTCAACAAATGGTTCCAGGCCAACACTGTGATTTCAAGTTGGAATATCACTCTTGCCACTATATGCTAGTTTATCTGGAATGTGACTTTGTATTCAGAAATACCAAACCTAATACTAATACCATTGTAACCATGATAACTCAGCATCTCTGTTCGAGTGATGCAGAACCTAGGGCACATTCTAAATAATATCTAATATTAAATGGATTCTGATGACAAATGATCCGTAAGCACACACAAGGAAAAATTTGGGATTACTATCAGCATTAACATTATGGAAGTTTCCTGGCATGATGCTACTAGTGGAAAACTCCTCTACACTAAGTTTGCTTTATTGGCCATGTCTTCATCAGGGAACCGCATGGGACCAAGAAACTACAAGGACAATACCACTATAATCAACAGGGATGCAAGAGGAGCTAAACTAGCATTGGAATGGGGGAATTGAAAGAGCTTCACAAAGCCAACATACACTTTGAAGCTCAAGAAAATTCCATTCTCAAAGCAATCCAGAAGGAATATCAGCGCGTACAAGGAAGATTTCACCTAGGATTACACCAAAAGAGGGGAGGAAATGTTGAAGTTATATATTTTGTCCTTGACAACTTAACCAAAGTTGACCATCACCTAAACTTATCGACAATTAGATTGGAAAAACTTTGTATTCGGTCAGACTATCTTGAAACCCTCAACTGGAAGGGCCCTAACCTCCACCAGTTATCTCTCTTCGGTCTTTTGATGTGTCGGGTATGATGCACAATGCAAACTATCTCTCTTCAGTCTTTTGATGCGTTGGATATTATGCACAATAACTATTATGTAACGTAATTTGACCTCTCAACCTGGTGCTAGAGCTATCCCAGTGGAAGGTTTCTCTGTAACCTTAAGTTAGTTGTCCTGCTGTTTGGGCTAGCTACTCTTTTTTCTTATAAAGAAAAAAAAAGTGATAGATTACTACCGTATTACTGACCTGCGAAAAGTTTAAAATGAAGTACCAATAATACAACTATTTTTCGTCTATGAATCTTAATTTATATCATACATAGAATATTTGGCCGACGTTCAACAGACTCTCATGAGGTACATGGAATATTACACTATTCTCTCTGCAAACCCTCTTTAAGAAAGCATAAATGTAATCGATCGATATCTTCTTCAGGAATTTCGAATCTCTTCTTGCTCTTACTATCGTATTCCCAAGTATATGTACTACACCTGCATCTCTACAGCTTTTTAAATACTCCATCTCATCCAACTCCGACTGATGACTTGTCTGCCCAGCTGAACTGAAGAAATTGCTTGCAGCTATCAGTGCTGAAGCTTGCGCAGGTATAATGCCGTCGTCTCCTGATGAAGTCATAGTGCTGTCCACATTCAGAGATATCATATTTCGGTTCTCGGTTAACTGGGAATCTCCGGACCTCACTGTTTGCTGACCATATAAACTGTACTCATCTGAATCTGAACACCCTTCCATCATTGATTCCAGTCTAACGAACAAGAAGAGGTTTTCAAAGAGCTTTTTCTCAAAATCGTCGTCTTTCTTGTGGAGATCCTTATAACCATACCTGGCCACGCACCGGAACATGTGGAATTCCTTGGGTCCAATTCGCTTTACAAGGAACCGTTCTTCTTGAGGTACTGTGTAGACAGGGAGATACTTCACGCAGACAAAAATTACAACTGAGTGAATTGCAGGGAGATTTGTGATGAAGTGAGAGAAGATGTGAGGAACTCCACTTGCTAATTCAGTATACACGAGTCCAATACCTGGGACTCGTACTAAACCTAGGCTCGGTCCCAAACCGAGTATCCATGCCATTGATACTTTACTGTGCAACTCAACTTCGTAACGCTTCACTGTCCCATAATGCCACACGTACATGATGATAAAAAAAACTACAGCTATCACAAGAGGAACCCAACCGCCTTGATCTATCTTTAAAAGTACTGCTGAGAAATAAGTGCACTCAACGATTAATGATAAGACGGTGAAGATCACAACCAGAATCCAGTGACTCCGCCATACCAGTAACATTACAAGTATCATAAGAAATGTAGTAACAAGCATAACTGTAACAACTGCTGTTCCTGTTGGTGGCCAAAACAGAATATTATTCATATGTTAAATTCTGAAACCTCTGATTCCCACATGAAGGATGTTTTTCGATAAGGAGGAAAAATGCATGGAAAGAAAGGCAAAATATAAACTCACCATAAGCATTTCCGATCTGGCTTTGGTTTCTAAATCCTGCTGTAACAGCAATGCACATAAGCATAAGAATCCAATTAATATCGGGTATGTATATCTGCCCAAGGAATTTCTTTGATGTGTGAACAACTTTCACCCTTGGGAAACAACCAAGTGCAAGAGCCTGCTTGATTATTGAAAAAGTCGCAGATATAGTGGCCTGACTTGCAACAATAGCTGCTCCTGTTGCGATGATAAACACTGGCCAGTATATGCTTTCTGAAAATTACCAATCAGAGGTTAATCAGATAAGAACTTAACTTGCTGCAGGTAATTGCTTACAAAATTTCAAACACAAGAGTTTGGGAGAGACGTGGTATGGAACGGTAGAATGCATCAATCACATGGTCCTGATTTTTGATGATGTAAGCAGCCTGTCCTGTATAAGCCAATAAAAGGCAAGGGAACACGAGCATCGTGAAAGCTAGTTGAACAGCCGATACAGGAAAATGGGCTAAGTCAGCAAATAGAGCTTCTGTCCCTGCAAAGATTACGTATCTTCATTAGAATTCATCGAGTTTTTGCCTGTAAAACATATCCAGATATGTGAAGAATAGTTAAGGTTACTTACCAGTGATACTGAGCATGATTCCTCCAAGGGTTCTCCAACCTCCTCGTCTGAAGTATCTATAAATATAGACTGGAGAGAAAGCTTTTAGAACTGAGCTATCATATTTCCATATATTGAAAGCGCCAATGCCTCCAATTAAAAGAAACCAAAGTAGGACAATTGGAGCAAAGAGCCATCCAACTCTATCGGTTCCATAATGCTGCATGCTGAACAAGCCAACTAATACGACAGCCGAAACAACTATCACTACATCTGCATAGAAGAAAACCAAAACTATCACCCATCTTTCCAATGAAGAAAACAGTGATCGACGGGAATAGAAATTGCTCATCATGAAAACATGTTGTATAGTCTTAGTATCAGGATAGAAAGGTACCTCCGCTCATCTTTGGGTGATCTACCTTGATTCCTCCAACAGCCGAAAGAACTGAAAGAACAGTAGTTACTAGTTAGTATAATGAATCTTTTTGTAATTTTCTGTTTTAGAGTTGTGAAAGAGAGCTCCATTAACAAGTTCTAATAAAAGGTCATGCGACTGATTACGTAATCGGGCAGAAGAGATTTTAATCAAACATAAAGGTTACTTGCTGACACAAGGGAAGCAAAGAACGTAGAAAATGCAACTAACTGAAAGAATAAATGCTACCTTAGTGTGCTACCACTACTATGACTCATAACTGGCAATGAAATCAAACACACAAATATGTTATTGCTAATGCATCATCGGAATCAGACCTGATATGGCTGGAGTTAAGATCCCGTCTCCAATAACCATGCATGTCCCGACAAGGACAAGAATCAACAGTAAATTTCTCCTTAATGCTGTCGCTTCCAACCATCTTTTGGTCTTAGCCGCAAAAGATTTCTCATGGAATATATGACGACTGTACGTTGTTAATTGCTCATCCGTCCGGTGTTGGTTCGGAATAGTATTCACCTTTGCATGTCTACATAGTAGTGAATAAAGAGCAAATGTTCCACCTGCAACATAGTTAGACAATTTTAATCACATAACCTTTGACCCTCTCAACTCAGACTCTTTCCAAACAGAAATAATAAAAACAGCCACAGGGATATACTAGTTGATATATGAATATTCACCTTGACCATTGTCGTTCGCCCTTAACACAACAAAGACGTACTTGATGAGTGGAATAAGAGTAAGAGAATATATAATCAACGATAGTGCTCCTATAACATCCTCTGACTCCTTGATTCCATCAGGAAATGTATTATAAAAGACATACAAAGGAGATGTTCCCAAGTCTCCATAGACCACTCCAAGACTCTGGAATGCTAGTCTGAATACTAACAGCGACGAAAATTTCTGCAAAAAAGGTTATACAAAAGCACATCAACACTAAGACCAAGTTTTAGACCCCCAATTCCCAGTCTAAGACTAGTTTGCAACCCAATTTACTGATCAACAGACAAAGACCCAATGACATGAACTATGGATCAATCAAAATTTGGTGTAATTAGACTACTAATGGGATTTAGAGTGTCCACAAATGATTCTACAGAGATTAATAAAGAGGAACAAAAGGGGTTGGTGAAATGAGTGATACCTTTTCTCTGTACATATTCTTGAGCCTTCCAGCTTCTTCTTCCATGGGTTGATCAAGTTTCTGGTCTAAATCCCACATACTACCTCTATTCTCCGTACTTTCTTCATCAATAGGTGGTGGTACTGAATTTGTTGTCTCCATCACTCAAAACTTACTTAAAAATTCCCTCAAAATCCAAAATTGAATCACTACTGATTTGATGAATGAATTGAAATTGAAACTGAAGCAAACAAACCCATCTTCTTCAATTATTGATTCTCCACTGAAAATTGAATGAAATGAATAAACTTTCAACTTATTATTGTTACAGCAACACCACAAAAATACTACTCTTCTCCTGCTAGAAAACAACAGCTGAGGATAAAATCTGGGTTTTCAATTTTTCTATTTTTTCCCCAGAAATCTTAGCTTTAAATTACAAAGTGGGTCCAGCTTAAAATGGAAAAAGTATCGATTTACTAATAAAGTTAAAAATCTTAATAATTACATATCACTATTATACAGAATCCTCCATTAACAGACCTCAAAAATGAATACCCAGAATCAAAATTGAGCTAATTCACAGAAGTAAAGGATTGACCAAATCTATACATGAATCTCTGTTCAAAATCTAAAGAAAGAAAGATCGAAATCTGAGACTAGAAAAAGAAAGATGGAATCTAAGAGATTTAATAAGTAGAAGAGATTGATTGTAATAATTTAAGCGTGAAGAAAAAGAGAGGGGTTTGTTTGTTAAAACGTGTGAGTGGGGAGGAAGAAGAAGAAGAGACAAAAACTTGTTGTTGTTGTTTTGTTTCTGATGCCATTAAAAGTTGGTCAGTCTCTCTTCTTACTCTGTTGTTATTTTCATTCAAGTTTTGTTTTTTATTCTTTTTTTTATTTTTACAGTATATTCTCTTTACCACTGCATCTTTTTATTATTTATGTTTCACACACACACATACACAGAAAAGCACAACAATCGCATTATCAAAATAAAATAAAAAAATGGTTGACCGGGCTTAGCAGTGGGGCTGGCGTACCGGGCTTGGCAGTGGTCCAGCCCGGTTTGCTGTGTTTGTGTAGGGTATTAGGCCTAGTTTTCGCATTATCAAAATAAAATAAAAAAATGGTTGGCCGTTTTGGTTGGCTATAATTCTAATAGGTGAAGCACGGACACATCAGTATTGACGTCTTACCGTGTCAGACGCGCGATGGACACACGACGCATGTGAGACACCGACACGACACACATGTAGAACTTTATACTTCATTTTAGTAGTTTGGTAACTTAGTGTGTCAAGGAAATCAGTATAATAGTTAATTTTTCTATAAGTGAGCTAACCTAACGGCATAAAATTGAATTTTTTACATGTATTTTGCGTGATTAATGTATTTGATATATATTATAACACTATGATCTTAGTATATAAAAACCATTTTATTAACGTATATATAGACATGTTCGTGTCCTGATGACTTTGGATTTTTGCCGATCCCTTTGTCTGTGTCCCTTGTCAGTGTCCGTGCTTCCCAGGTTCCAATATAGCTAAGTAAAAGCCAACATCCTGGCAAACAACCATTGCAGTAGAGGTGTATTTCTTGGCCAAAAAGAAAAATTACAACCATTCTGTAATTGGCCAAAAAGAAAAATTATAGTTCCAAGAAAAAATGTTAGTGTGTCATTGGTAGTTTTGTGGGAAAATATGAAAACTTTCAAGTTATCGTGGAACAAAAAAAAAACCCTAAAACATCATCCAAAATGGAAGGAAGGAGTATTGGTTTACACAAAGTTATGGATTAGGATGTTAATTTCCGATCCTACTAATTCAGGAAGTCAATTGATAGGTAGAATTGCAATATAATTTTGTTTCATTTTGGATAACTTTTCATTTCGAAAGAAATGTATCACCTAATCTAAATGTTGAATTTAGTAAGAGGAAAACATGTTTATATCAAAATGACAGTGACGCTCCCAAAATGAATATTTCTCGACTAAGTATATGGAATAATCATCACCATGAAAAAACCAATACATTTACATTAAAAAGAAAAATGCACACATAGAACGAACGTATGGTCGAGATGTTTCTAGAAGAAGGATTGGTACGTGATAAACCGAGCAGATCGAATATGCTTGCTTAAATGCTGCTGCCAACTAGATTTGTGACGTGGCAAATCCCCGGCCCTTAATTTGATATGGACATGCCGTGGCTGAAATCATCTGTTGCCACAATTAACTCATGTGCGTAAGTAATATTGCCTTCAAATTTGACCACTATTTATTTACATAATACTGTAATTGACTATTACTGTGCTAATAATACTCGTTTAACCTGTGCCTACAAGAATAGAGTGGAAATTGATGAACTCAATTCTCTACTAGCTACACGTCTAATCTAGTTGGTATGAGAAATAATTTTATCGCTTCCCGTATATATTGAGATGATTCATCAAATCAGATAGTCGTTTATCTTCTCATCTACCCACGATGATAGATTTATTATGTAAAACTGAAATGTTTGTTCCCAGGTGATGAGGAAAACACTTTAACTAATTGGTTAAGATCATATAGCCGGCAACGAAAGAAAGAAAAAAAATGGTAGTAATATGATTAACTTTAAATAATACTTACTTGAAATGAAATTAGTGACTAGTAATTTTTTAAATGAATGATCATAACGTCAAATAATTATTAAGTAAGATTAGATTAGATTAGCTAGATAGGTTTGTCTGGGCTGGTGTTAGCATACCTAAGCCTGGATGTACGACCCTAGTAAGTAATTGTTTATTAGTCATTAATTTGATTTGTATTATTAATTGAAATTTTATAATAAGATCATGGCTAAATACTCTGGCTCCATAATTTGATTATTCTACCAGTACTTTCTCATTAGTTTTCATTAAAGAAAAAATCTAGTAAATTGGTGTATTTAAAATGAAGTGATAATAGACTAAGATCATGTTTGTTGTGTATCTGATTCGCGATCTGAATCTACGTCAACTCCTGACTCGTCGCGAGTCAGCTGCCATACGTTTGTTTTCAATGTTGAATTGCATCGGACTCGATTTCTGACTCAGGCTAGTTCATGACTCGGACCCGTTTGAATGATGTAATAAAGTACTCCTGATTCATGGAATCAAACCAATGATTCACATGTTTTTAAGTCAGTTGAGTTGGATCAGGCTCAAAACAAACATATTGAGTCAAAATTGACTTAAATCAGGTGATTTCAATCAAGTCCAGATGTCTCAGATGAGTCAGGAGTAAACAAATAAAGTGTAAGAAGGGATTCAATACATTAATAGAGTGTGTTTGTTTGTCTTATTTACCTGTTGACTCGGCGTCTGAATCTGGTTCAGCCACTGACGCGGCTTGAGTTATATGTTAAGTTGACGGGGCGTTTGAATCTGCTTCAGCCATTGACGCGGCCTAAGTTATATGTTAGACCTTGAATTTATGGTTGGAATTTAATTCCGATAAAAACCATTATTCCACCGATTCAATCGGTTCTTATTCATGCTTGTATTCATCATGTTCCGTTAATCCTTCTCTTTCTCTTGTCGGATATTGCGGTGTTGTACTAGTATGGCATGTTCTTGTTATTTTGTATTTTCTAATTTTCTAATTTAAACCCAATGTAACCTTGAATTTCTATTAATGAAAGGTTCCTTTGTTGTGGGAAAAAAAAGTTATATGTTAGACTATTTGTTTTTTAATTTTAAGTTAGATCTGACTCGCGATCTGACTCAGATCTAATTCCTGATTCAGGCCTGTTTGAGCCAGCCAGTCAGAAAATAAAATACTCCTGATTTATGAGACTAAACCAGTTACTCACATATTGTTTAGTACTCTAACTTCAAAAACAAACATATTGAGTCGGATCCAGATAAGTCACAGACGAGCCAGACTCAGACAGTTCAAATGAGTCAGGAAAAAACAAACACAATGCAGTGTAGTCAATATCGCCCATAGCGGCCGAAATATCGCTAATATTATCGATACCGGTGTTAGAGCGAAATGGAAACATCAATATCGCGATATGATTTTTTGCCTATAATATCGGCCGATATACACGAAAATGATACAACCGATTTTCCGATATGTGATAGTTTCGGAATTTGCTGTGAACATCAGGGCAATTTAGGAATTTTAAGTGAAGGGAAGGTATAAATCCCTAAATCTCATCGAATGTTCAGCAGAAATTTTTTGAGAAACCCTTCTTCTCAGCCTAAAACACTTTTCTTCTCAATGTCAATGGTGAGATTCAATTGATGGTCGGGGTGTTAACAAGAGGTTGGGGTTTTGATTATCACAGATATAAATTTAAAACCGATATTGCATTTCATATGGTGACTCTTATGTTTTGAATGAACTTGTTTTGTTTATCTAAAATCAATGATATTTTTATCTTAAGTCGATATATGAAATGAAACAATAAAAATCATAGATATAAATTTAGAACCGATATCATACCGATATTTGAAACTGAGATCTCCCCGATACAATATGTACCAGTGTATCCGATCTACATTGACACATGGTAAAATTTGAGATTATAAAACTCATTGAGTTGAAATGATTTGATCTGATTCTGATCGTGATTTTCCAAATTTGATCTAATGATAAGGATGAACGTGGGACCTAATTAAGTAAGACGAATCTTGAAAGTAGTAGTGGGCCAGTATCAATTATTAAAAGTCGTTGTGGGTCCCACTCCAACTGATCGTAAACCGTACTAACTGACCATTTAGCTGATTTCAGTAATAAGTTATTGGATTCGATTGATGATGGCAGGTGGATCATGCCATGGTCACTCTTTTCTGCACAACATTTGAATCGATTCGTTGCCACATGCATGTATCAGTTGGCACTTCAACGTCGAGATATATACTCTTATGTCCGCAATAATAATGAAGAAATTGATTATTATTGCATTTGACTTATGATAATATGATGCTCATTCTAACAAGATAATGGGTCTTGTTAGAATCAGTGGATTCAGTATCGGAACTCTTCCACTTGGTAGTTTTACCACATGGTGTAATAAAATTGACTCAAAAGATTAATCAGTTAAACTACGACCGGACAAGAATTGGGATGCATATAAGAAGTACGGCAGACGGGACCAAACTATGTGGCTTGCTAGTTTCTACCTATGCATGAGATGAGATGGCGCACTCAATCAATGTTGGAGGACCAAACTGCGTTAATTTTTTTGTGTTGCATGAAATGAAATGATTATGCAAATTAATATGATTTTGTATTGACCGTGCATACTGTTAACCCGTGAGAGTGGTCCAACCGAGTTTCATCAAAAAAGGCAAAAATGACTATCCATGCATAAAAATAGTTATACTTTTCTTTTGGTTCGGGAAAAGTTATACTTCCATCTTTTATTTTTATATAAAAATAGCATGAAAGTATCGTTTTTCTTGAAACCTAAAGAGTTGGGTGATATTACAATGATACAATCAACTATTAGAAAGAAAGAAAGAAAAAACATCTGGTGTGTGAGCAGGAAGTTTTACAACTCATTCAAAAGAATCACTTGTTATGTTTATGTCTCAAAAGTCAATTCATTCAGGGTCACACAATTATTTTTGTTTTCTCACACATTTGTCACATGGGGATGTATTTTTCAGTCGAAACACCTTTTTAAGGCTTATTCCTATGCACATGCCAAAAAAAAAAAAAACTGTTCGGCATGCCACCTAGTACGCCAAATGAGTTGCACCGCTATGGTAAAACCACTGAGCGACGAACATCTTAGCGAGCGATATTGACTATAACGCTAGCGATAAAGACTATATCGTCAGCGCTTCCATGAATATCGCTCGATATTATCTCTAGCACCTGCGGCTAGTTCTTTATCGCTTATAAATGGGTAATTTTCAAATTCAAAACTTACCCCAAATTTTTTTATACTCTAATTTATTTTTTGAAGTTTTTCCAAATGGCACCATTTCAAGCCCTACTTGATTCGGCAACGCAACTAGATTTTTCCGGAGTAGTGCTTGAAGGTGTCGCTAAGAAGATATGTGATAGTTATAAAGAAATAAGTAAGAAGTAAAGAAGTATTCAAGTTTTGGATATTAACCAAGTCAAAACCGCAACTAAGAAAAGGAAAAGAAAAGTTCAAGGAAAGGAAAATCAAAGCAAAACAAATTTGAAGCCAACGAAGAAGATGAACAAAGGAAACTCCGTTCATGAGTGCATTCATTGGAAGTTAAGTGAAATGAACAAGATTAACAAGATGAAGAACATTGTTCCAAATTTTTATTTTTAAATCTATCTTTCAAATTATTATTGTCTAGTTTTATTTTATGCCTTGTAAAATGACTATCAATGATTAATGCGAAGTTGAATTTGAAATTTTGCAAATAAAAATTGAAAATTAAGCTTAATTATATTCCTAATCCAATCTTACATTTAATTGTTTAAACAAATATTAAAACTTAATATTTGTTGTGATACTTAACATACTTTGAATAGTTTAATAGTTAACTTAAATCATAAATAAGAAACTAAAACATAAATATTAAATGGACAAATAAGAAACTAAAACATAAATATTGAACAATATTTGAAAAAGTATCTTAAAATTTCGAAACAACTTCCAAATTCGAAGTCATTTTCGTAGATGCATGCGACGATATTCCGCAAGACACATTGGTCGAAGATCCATCATGGTTTCACCACCCCTCATGTGTCGACCTTCTTTTTGAAGTAAAGCAACATGATGACTCAATTATGTAATATCACGATTGTTGAGGTTCATTAATTGTTCTTCAAATTTCACAAAAATCTTATGCCAAAATGGTTGGGGATTGAATTCATCAGTGAATAAACTCTTAGTTAAATCAACATAATTCCTGCAAATACATTCATCTTCCGCAATAGTAAACTTTGGTACTCGCCTCCTAATTATTCGAACTCGCACATTGGCACGGTTAACAACTCTTTGATTTTCGGCAGCATGTTGGTTTGCTACAAACTCAGTCATGTTCGCATTATCAACCATGCTCTTTGAGGAATTAGAAGATTAGAAAATAATTGGAGATTGAGAAATTCTAGAGAGATTTAGAAATTCTGGTGTAAGTTGAAATGAGTTTGAAATTGGGTATTTACAGGCGGGGGAAAGTATAGCCGTTGGATGAGAAACTGATAAGCTATGATAAAATCAGCAAGCGATACAATGGCTTCACTGGCGATTTAATGACCAGCGAGCGCTGCTATGACCATCGAGCGATCAAATCTCTATCGCTCGCTGGAAACTCCATCGTGTATGCCTATATGTTATTTCTGGCATATAGACATATACATTTGGCAGTTTGGCACACTAATACTAGATGCATATATGCCAAAATGTAATGTTTGCCATGTGTATAGGAATAGGCCTAACAACCATTGTGCAATAGACAATATATAATATAGGGATGATAATAAAAGCCAGTAATGGCTATAGGAAATGCAACATACTAATAAATTTGTGTGTGCCACGATATCTGGTGTGATTAAAGCCTCTTTCAAGATATTCTTTTTGGTTTGGAACAGATTAATCTCGGAAATTAAAAAGCTAAAGAATGGTATTTGCTTCTTTCAAGATGTTAATTTGCAGAGCATCACTGGACTTAGTATTTTGTGGGCTTAATCTCTTCTCGTTCTCAATCATTCCTCGTATCTGTGTTCGAGGAAAAACTTGAGAATTAAAAATCACAATACGATAAAAAAAAATCGAATAATGAAATCTTAAACATGTAAAAACTATAAAATTAAAATAGCTTGGCATGTATTATGGAGTATTTCTTACTGGTTTCCACATATTAGAAATTGCCGAACCAATACGAAGGCCCAACGTGATAGATTTTAAAGATGAACTGCTAACAATACATGTATTTTTATTCATTAATCCACATATAATTATCATAAGTAGAATATTTGGCCAGCATTCAACATTTTTTTTTCTTTTAAATCACATTTCAATTCATTCAAACCAAAATAGTGATTATATGATTGGTTACAAGATTATCAAAAACATCAAAAAAACAAAATAATCAAAACCCAACATTCGACATACTTTTATGAGGTACATGGAATATTACACTATCCTCTCTGCATACCCTCTTTAAGAAGGCGCAAATGTAGTCGATTGATATCTTTTTAAGGAATTTTACATCTCTTCTTGCTCTGACTATCGTATTCCCAATAGTTCAATTTCCTTGCAATATTTTCTCGCATCCAATAGTTCAATTGCCTTTACTTAACTCATTTATTACCTTTAGTATATGCAAATCTATATGATGGAGGACTACCATACCTTAAGTAGGTAGAAATCCTCTATAGGTCAGTATCTATATCAGTGAGCACCGATATGATACTGACACCTGATATGGCTTCGACCATCCTTCAATCTAACGGTTTAATTTCTTAAAATTACATCATAGTATGACCATACATAATGTGTATGATAAAAGTTAAAATAAAAATTATATTTAATTTTGGATTTGAGTTTCTCAAATGCCGCTCATACTGGGGCAAAAACAAAATAAAATAAGATAATAAAATCGAACCATATTTCACCAGTTTAGGGACTAATCTACAAAATGAGTTCGTCGACTAGAATGTATCTCAAATCAAGCCTACCATATACTCTCCTACCCTCTCTCCTCTCTCACGTCCCTCAACAGAAAGCTCTCTCGTCGGAAACACCACCTGCTCAGATCTGGTCTGTCTTGGACTTTTGGGACGGATCTGAGCGGGAAACTCATCTCCTTTTATTACTTTTCACTGGATCTTTGTTATAGTATGTTTATTTATGTTATTCTCTTTTCATTTGATAAGTTTTCTGCACCTTTATGGTGATTTAATCTCCTCTACTAGAGAGGTTTATCTCGGCTTTAATGGTCGTTCTTGGGTACTATGGGTTTTAAAATCACTTGAGATGCATTCCAACGATGAGATCTTCATCATTTTTGGCTCCGGCAACGGAATCTTCATCCTTGGATTGTCCGGCGACGGAATCTTTAACAATGATATTCTTGACGACGAGATGTTCATCACAAGTTTTAAGAGATTTGAGCAAATCACTCCAACTTTAGGAGCATTTCTTTATGAAGAAGAAAAACAAACTAAATGGTTGGAATTTAATTCCGATAAAAACCATTATTCCACCGATTTAATCGGTTCTTATTCATGTTTGTATTCGTCATGTTCCGTTAATCCTTCTCTTTCTTTTGTCGGATTTTTCGGTGTTGTACTAGTGTGGCATGTTCTTGTTACTTTGTATTCTCTAATTTTCCATTTAAAACCCAATGTAACCTTGAATTTCCATTAATGAAATGTTTCTTTGATATCAGGAAAAAAAAAATCAAGCCTACCACGCTATATTTGAGACTTTTATTCTTTTAGTCGGCTGCCTTAATAATTATATTAAAAAAAATGAGGGGCAGGTAGATCATATTTGGAAAGAACAAAATATATTTTTTTTGATCGGTAAAATTAATCATAGAAAAGAAAGGGAAAAATGTTCACGAAACATGAACGAAAAGTACAGACGAAATTCAAACCAAACATCCCAAAGCAACGACCAGATGAGAAAGAAATGCAAACAAAACAAAAACTACACATAAGACTCATGGAGGTTCAAACACCACATCCTTCCATTTCAACATAAAGTGCTGAAGAGTAATGCCTATGAATTGAGGTTGCTGATACACCCAATACGCGATTGTAAACTTAATCTTCTGGATGACCTTCGTTGTGGTAAAGACTTGTTTTCAAACGCGCGCCGGTTTCTTTCCTTCCATAAATTCCAAATGATTGCAGCAGGGATTGTGCTAATCACAACATCTTTTCTCGTTTTAGGTTTGTAATTAGACCAAGAGTGAATGATAGACGCATTTATGTGTCTAATATATCTCAATTGTATATAGTGTTAGTGCTCGATTCTATACTTATTTGGTTATTTTATTTATTTGTAGGTGTTTTTAGAAGAATAAGGTTTTGCGGCGAAATTGGCTGAAAATGCGGCGTTTGGACCTCCGTTGATAGAGTACCGGAAGCACCTCAGAAATACCTCGGAGGAACCCCGAAAAAGTGCGGAAAATGTCCCAGAAAACTCACTATATGGACCCTCAATTTTGGATAAGGGGTAACCTAATTACTAAGGGGTGACCCATTTCCAGACAGCTGCTAAAGGGACACCGGAGCTGGATAGGGGGGCACCCTTCTTCTTCACGTTTAAAACAGAATTTTGGCGGGAAATTGGTTTTCAACTCTGGCAGTTTAGGGTTCGAATTGTTGGACGTGTTTTATGGAGATTCAATTGCCAAACTCGATTGGGATGGACTTTAGTAGACCAAACAGGGTTTATGTGTGCGTTTGGGTCGAGCATATTGGGCTGAATCGTCGATATCAAGCAAAACAGAGGTGATGTTTTCACGGGTCTGCTGTGGAGATAATTTTGGAGATTACGTGGAGGATTAGGGAAGATATCTTCTCTTATTCGATTCCCTTATATCTTGGGAAAGTTTTGTAACAACAGAAGACGCGTACGAGAGTTTGGAAAGGGTCAGCAGCCGTGTAGAAAAGAAAAACCGTAACTTGGCAGGGAGAAAAAAAAGAAAAATATTTCTCGAGATTTATGGATCTGGGTAGTATATAAAGGAGGATACAAGTCTCATAAAGGGGGATTAAGAGTTTGGGGTCGATACAGAGCCAGGAGGAGCGAAGAAGAAGGAGTAGCAGCAATGTTCACCTGCTGCTGCTGCTGCCATTAAAAAGCTTCAAGAACACGAAGAACAGACTCTCCAGGACAGTCTTATTTTCAGCAGCTTCAGAACAGTCTTATTTTCAGCAGCTCAACAACAGAAGAGAGGTGTCGCAGTTTGCTGCAGTTTTCTGTTGTCGTTCTTTTCTGGACGTGTTTTGTGAGTCTCAGAACTACTATTTTATAACTTTTGACTCTTTTAATTACACTTTGAGCTTTGAATTAATATGTTGAGTGTGTGATTGATATGAATAGCTAAACCCCAATACTGGGATGATGGAGGAAACCATTCTTTATGCATGAGTAATTTTATTTAATTCTTTTATGACTATTTGCACTATTATGGATGGAATTATGATTTTTATTGATTATTTGTGATTTTGTCTGATGATGTATGCTTAATCCATGAGATTATTGATGCATCATGCTTATGATTTACATATAATACTTACAAAATCTATGTTTGGCAAAGTAAGAGTCGATATTTGTTATCAATATAAGCTTTAATTGTCTAGAATTAATAATTGAATCGCATGAGTATAAGAATTGGTGAAATCCTGAGTCCCAGTATCTCTTGATCCTGTGACAATTTTGTATATATTTTTGTTTTTAAATCTATTCAAGTCCGAGCATCGAATCCGTATTTACCGCAAATCGAATTACTACAACAGTGAATAGCAATTTCAATAGATGGGGGAGTAATCCATACCGGGTTGAATAACTCAATGAAAGATCTCCATATGGTGTTCGCATACGAGCAGTGAAAAAGCATATGATGTGATGTTTCTCCGTCATCGATACATAAATAGCAGTGATTCACCCAATCTCTCCATTTTCTTTTACAAAGATTGTCTTGAGTTAAGACTTTTTGATTGACAGCAAGCCAAATGAGAAAACTCACCTTTGGAGGCCGATATTTGGACCAAATCTTCTTTGGAGGGACGTAAACCGCTCCTTGCTGAGAGTTTTTCCGAGAAACCATCCACGTATAACATTTCTTAACCGAGAATTTACAAATTTCATTCCTATCCATCCAACCTCTTTCATCTGGATTGTTATTAAGTGTAGTATTGCTTTCATCCAGAGCATGCAGCAGCCTTGCAACACTTTCGATAACATGGTCTTGTATTCTTCTTGTAATGAAAGAAACTAGTTATACTTTCATAAACATATACATTTCTTGAATATAGAAACATATGACATATATATAATATAAAATCTTCCTCGAAATGATATCTTTGAGAATGAATGTGTCGATGGTTAGACTCCTTTTGATACCGTCCCAGGACCATTCGGAAATTCATCCTATACCAAGCTCACTTTGAGATTAATTTCCATGGTTGAGCTTCCTCTTAGACATAGCAGAGGGTAGGTTGAATTACACCTAGTTTAACTAGGACATTATTTTTGATTAATTTCCATGGTTGAGCTTCCTTTCAGACATAGCTGAGGGTAGGTTGAATTACACATAGTTCAACAAGGACACTATTTTTGAGAAGGAATCCAAAAGATACTCCTTTTTGAAAGAAGCTAGCCCAGTTAAATATAACGCTATTCGTGATTGCCAAATTTGGCATCCTTGTATAACATACTCCCTTCGTTTCACTATTAAGTGACCTATTTATTTTTAGGTTTTGTCCCACTATTAAGTGATCTATATCACTAAACAAGGAGATATTTATAAAATTATCATTTTAATTGATCATAAGAAATATAAAAAATATGCATAATTTGACAGGCATGTTTATATTCATTATGTAGGTGTTTTAAAATGCTTTTCAATGGTATGAAGTTTGCGAACATCCATGGTGTAGTTTGAGAGACAAATCATTTCAAAATTTCACTAATTATTATCCATAAGGATATAATTGTAAAAAATGCTTAATTATACTCTTTTCCCTTACTTGCCTTAAAAATTGTGCAAACTTGAATTAGGTCACTTAATAGTGGGGCGGAGGGAGTATATGCTAGTATAATTTAGCTTTTGCAATGTCTATTGCCAGCTAAATTATATATAGTGATGGAATTTTGTACATATGTGATCAGTTGTTAATTATTTAAGCAGTCGAATGTAAACGTTAAACTAACACTCTTTAAAGCAGTGTGCATAAAACTAAATTCATATTTGTGCGGATGCTGCTAGGTAACTTTTATGGTAGATAATGACTCTTAGAAATATAATGCTTGTATTAGTATCAAAAAGAAAAGATTACCTGTAACAAACAAAAAATAATTAAATAAAATGTGTTTGTTGGTGGAAGTAAAGCCCCTTTAATATAGAGTGTTATATACATTGTGAAAAATAAGTTTTGAAAATTTAGTTTCTTTTTCCTTAAACCATTCAATCATGTACTTGTAGAATAATTATAAATTGATTTGATCTTGTCGGGCGCAGTGGCTTCACATCGACGAAAAATACTTTCAATATGTAAGTTGTTATGAGATCTTAAGAGCGTTTCCCAAATATAATTCAATTTTTATGTTTTAATTTCTTAATTATCAACTTAAACTTAAGTGTAAGTTTTAATGTTTTTCTTACTTTATTAGTGAAAATTAAAATGTAAGTCTAAATCAAGAGTATAAGCTTAATTTTCAATAATATTTCTTGAATTCATTTAATAAGCTTAATTTTCAACAATACAAGTCAAATTTTCAAATTTATTAACAATTGTGCTTTTTTTTTGATATAAACTTCGAATTAATCATTACTAGTCATTTTACAAGATATAAAACCAGACAATAATAATTTAAAATAAGGACTTTAATAATAGAAGTCTCGGACAATCTTCTTCAATTCCCCCCCTTTTTTCATTTCACATAACTCCCGATCAATGCGCTCATGAACTGAGTTTCCCTTGTTTCAGTGACTCCTACTCTTCTTTGTCTTCAAATTTGCTTTGCCTTGATTTTCCTTATCTTGAACTCTTCTTTGCCTTTTCTTAGCTGTAAGTTTGAGTTGGTTAATATCCAAAACTTGAAGACTTCTTGTTTTTTACATATTTCTTTATAACTATCACATATCTTCTTAACAACAGCTTTAAGTACTACTCTGTAAAAATCAAGTTGGGTTGTCGAGTCAAGTAAGGTTTATAATAACGTGGCTGATTTGTCACGCCACCTGGTGTATGCCCAATTGAATCATTCTGCCATGATTCATACGTATACATATGCGTCTCTAATAAGATTTAGAGTTGGAATTAGAACTTGAACTAGTAGTAGTTTATAGAACATTAGATTAGATTAATTTTCATCATCACCTTGGAAAGAAAAGTATCACCTAATGTTCGATTTAGTAAGAGGAAAATCAAAATGACACTGACACTCCCAAAATGGATAAATCTCGACTAAGAAATTAACAATTATGGTTTAACCTTACCAAGTAGTAATCGAGAAAACCAATATTTTTTATGAGCTTCTTAAAAGAAAAATGCACAAATAAAAGACGTATGGTGGGTGGACATGTGATTCTAGAAGAGTTGATACGTAAGGGTGCATATAAACCGATCAGATGGAATATGCCGCTGCCAACTAGACTAGACAAGATTCATGGATGATATGGCAAATTCCTAGCCCTTGTCTTCTTTATTAATTGTCATGTACTAATTTGACCATCATTTATTTTCATAGTAATTTACTCGTTTAACCTGTACCTGCAAGAAAAGATTAGACATTGATGGTGCTGGGCAGGTTGACAAAATGAACTCCATATTCCCCTCCTCCTTCTCTAGCTAGTAGCCACAAGTCTAAACTAGTAGGTAAGAAATCAACACGTCCACTTGGAATATATATGTTCATGCATCCGGCCTTTTATTTTTAACTTTTAGTACACATTGCTATATGAATTTTCAAAAACTCTCGCTAAAAACCACACCAACACCAAAAATTCTAAACAAACGACCAAAAGAACAACACTAAAACACCTCTTTCACATTGGAGTGAGATTCACCCTCGAAAAACGGGATCCTGATATGTTTTTCGGTCCCGTTTTTCGGGACGGGTCCCAATCCAATATGAGAGGTGTTGTTTTAGTGTTGTTTTTTTGGTTGTTTATTTAGAATCGTTGCACCAAATCAACCAGACACAACAAAACTCATAAAACGAGATTTCCTGCTATTCTTCGCGGGGCCCACCGAGACCCACGAAAAAATTTATAAGAGAAAAAGTGGAATTTGGTTTTTACATTGTTTAGATGCTCGGTCTGTCCAGAGGCGTTGATGAATTTTTATACCTCGAAGCGGCCTTAATATTAGGTTGGAAACAAAATTTCAAAATGAATTATAAAAAGAAAACAAAGTTTTTCCTATAGCCCGTCTCCGATTTTGTGGTAAAAAAAATTAGCATAGAAAATGAACTATGATTTTAGGCATACCAAAAACTTTCAAGGCATACAAAATAGTTTTCCCATTCTAAGTGACCTTACAAGGGGTGTCTATTGGATAGTTCCATTACCCATATACCCTTGAACCTAAAATCAAAAAATAAACTATCCTAAACATCTCTTCTTCTTCCTCTAGCTAAACCACCTTCCTTTTCTCTCAGATTTTTTGTTTCATCACTGTAATTAATTATCGATTCGTGAAAATTCGATCATCGGTTAAATTGAACTATATAATGGATCGTACAAAGAAAACAACAAACTTCAGGTGTTACAAATCCTCTTCCAATCCATGAATTAAAGAAGAAGAACCAATTGAGGATGAAGGTGTAAAAACTATAATTGAACCGGAAATTGAATCGGAAATTCAACCATTTAAAGCTCCAAATACTGAAATGAGGATAAGAAGGTATTCCCTACAAACCCAATCTTTTATTTGTTGTTTTGCATGGATTGAATGGGTTAAATTGCTAAAAATTTAGGGTTTTTGACGGTTACAGTAGCGGGTTCAGCTGATAATTGAGTTGAGTTTTGAGCCGAACTGTTCTTGAAATTTCTCCCTGAAAGTGTCTTTGAACAGTTCGGATAAACCGTAAATGTCAATTTTTAGCCGAACCCCAAAATGTGTATTGAATACGTCCCAAAACAGTGTCAGGTTCGGCTAATACCTTGCAAACCTTCCCGGCCGAACCTGAGAAGTGAAATTTACCCCAGGTGGTTGTCAGGTTCGGCTAACTCGATTAGATCACTTTCAAGCCGAACCTCTCTCTGTAAACACTTCGAAAATATTGATTTGCAGGCTCTAGGTTCGGCTAGGTCGTGTTGTTGAGTTATCAGTCGAACCTTCTCTTTGCACACTCAAGTTTTTCGATCTTGTTTTGGCCATAACTTTTCCGTCCGATGTCGGAATGACCTCATTCTTTTTGCATTGTGTTTGTCTTTTCATTCTATTGAAGTTGAAGATAATATCTAATTGATTTTAATGATTTTAATATGGACCTTGGTATTCTCCATCATTAGACTTCACTTTCTTAAAATTTTTAGTAATTTCCACATTTTTTGTTTGGATCATCCTATCAAAAGGCTGCACAATAGGAAACATATGTAATAAAAATCCTAAACCCTAAATGTGTATGAATTTAAGTGTTTCATGGAAAATTAGTATCATGTTCGGCTGATGTGATTTTTTGAATATGAGCCGAACTTGGAAAAATATATAGTTCGGCTGATACGATATTTAGAGTGAGAACCGAACCTAACTCTCAGGAATAAGTTCGGCTTGTTATTAGACTTTAATATAAGCCGAACTAGGATCTTGCAAATATGTTGGAAGTTGGAAAATGAAGGTTCGGCGTATAACGTTAACAAATTCAGTTAGCCGAACTGTTCATCAATTTAGTGGGTTCAGCTTATATTTTTAAGCGAACATAGTCCTGGTTCGCCGAACCATGATGAAAAATACAATTTTTTGATGATTTCAAGCTACAAAAGTGAGATTAAACATAAAATAGAAGTGTACATGTGTGTTAGAAGCATTGGGTTCCTCATCTATGTATTCATCATATGGATTTGGCTCATAAAAATCATCATCTTGAGTTTGATTTTGAGTTTGTAAAATCATTCTCACAATCTAAGAAATCAGCAATTTCTGGATCATTGTTGTAGTTGATATGTATTTTCCTAGGTTCTTTAGATGAAGAATGAACCTCCTCATCCTCCATTGAATCAAGAAGAAAATTTTTCTCACTTTCTCCTTCTCTCCTTCTCAATAAAAACTTTGATTTTTTTTCCCCAAATTTTTTCATCTAAACAAACCTTTATAATTCTGAAAATTATCTTAATCACTAAACAAAAGTTTTAATCACTAATCCAGATTACTAGCACTAATACGTAAAGGGTAGATTTGCCATCAAAAAATTTTTGGTTAAGGGGATATCTGATTTTGTTATTTCACATCTTTTTTTGTCTTTATTCAGTATGCCTAATAAGATTTCAGTATGCCCAAAATCATATGTTTAGAGCCCACATATTAGTTGTAGTTAGCTAATCGTATGTGATTTTTAGCCCATACTATGAGGTGATCAAAATTTAAGTTACGTAAAATGTAAATAATCTTTCTCCACTCAATATATTTCTACTCCTATTTTCTTTGGTATAAAAATATTTTTTGATAATCATTTTATTTTTGTTGTTATTTGTGTTTGTTTAACTTTTTTTCCCCTAGCTATTTGGTATATGATGTGTTGCAAAAAAATTTGCCGCGATCTCCGGCTGCATTATCGACTATTACATTCCAGCCCTACCTAACGGAGAATCCTAGATCCGTCCCTGTAGGGAGCATACCTCTTTCTTTTGATCTCCCTCCCTAGCTCTTTTAGATATATATATATATATACGATGGGCGGCAATGCAAGAAAAAACTTGGCCAAGACTGCTGCTACATCGGGAGAGTAATTCCAAAAGTGGTTGTATAGGATGATTAACTTTAAGAAAAAGTGGTTGTACTGTGATTAGCTTAAATAATAGTCCCTACTTGAATTAGTCTCTAGTTTTTTAAATGAATCATCATTAACGTCAAATAATTAAGTAAGATTAGATTAGATTAGATACAGCAGATATATAGGTTTGTCTGGGCCGGTATATTAGCCATTAATTTCTTTTTTAGTATTATCCCTATTCATTATAAGATCATGGCCAAATACTCTGGCTCCATAATTTGATGATTATTCTGACAAAATTATTAATCGGATTTCATGAACAAAAACAAAATAAATAAACTGCTGACTTTGAAAATAAAAGTAATAATGATAGACTGAGATCAGATGAATTAGAGATGAGATTATTATAAAACTCAGTGAGTTGAAACTCCTTCCTAGGCATGATCTGATCTGATCTGATCGGATTCCCTGATGGTGATAAGGATGAACGTGGGACCTAATCAAGAAAGACAACAACAGATCTTGTAAGCAATTAATTAAAGTCGTAGTGGTGGGTCCCACACCAACTGATCACAAACCGTACTAACTGACCATTTAGCTGATTTCAGTGAGTTAATTTTTTTTTATTTTGGATTCGACCGATTCGATGATGCTCGTCGCTATTCTTTTCTGTACAGCATTTCATTGAATCGACCGATGCACTGCTCAAGTTATATTGATTTTCCTCGTCTCTCCCTCACTGCAAAGTTAGTCTTCGACACCCACGTGTCCTGACTTAGACTTGAATCTCTTCGGAAAGGAAGTTGGTGTTAGAGAGCAGCGAGGCCCTCCTGTTACGAAAAATGGGTCATTTGGCCCAATATTTTTAAAACATGGTTCAACTGGACGAGTAAAAATTAATATGGATGAAATGGACACTAAAAAAATAGCAAGGATGAAACTGGATTCGTCCTGACTTAAACTGAAAAAATAGTAAGGATGAAACCGGATGCATCCTGATGTAAATTAAAAATAAGAAAAAGTATTTGAAAATGGGTAGGATGAAACTGTTTACATCCTGACTATTTTTACATTTTTGTCCATTTAAACAGTATCAAAATCTAAATGTCCTTTTCATCGAGGAATTGTTGATTTTGGTCTTTTTAACCAATTTTGTGTTTCTCATTTTGATGTTCTTATGATTCAGCCAAACAAATTTAGATTACGTTACAATCACAAATTTACTAACCTACTGCATTCAAATCTTCATCAATCTCTACTGTTATTCAATATCATTCAACACCAAGAAAAATACTCAAAGGAAAAACATTAAAAGTAGTATTCAAAGCAACAAATATAGTCTCAGACATAATATCACCCGACCTAAATTTTGTACAGATCAAAACATCAACACCCACTACCAACATCACCATCTGCAACTCCCCCCATAGTTACTACCGAAGTCACCTTACAAGAACCATCTTACACCATTATCACAAACATTACCAACAACATCATAAAAAAGCAAGAAACAAAACAACATCATGTAATATCCGACCGAAAAGAGAAAAGAACCAAGAGCAAGTATACTACTATTAACAACAAAATTCAGAATAATAGGAGCAAGCATCGTGAAAGCCAGTTCGTAAAAAACTTGTTGTTCATCTTCAAACTTTTCTCAAAGCCTGAAAATTTGACTACTTTCGATACTCCAGAAAAGAACCTTACCAATACTCTTCATCGTAGCTCCAGTCCTCATCTTCTGCATAACGTTCACTGCAACTGCTGCCTGATGAAGCTGGAGAAGTATCATCATCCCCAAAAGATGAGTCCTCTTCATCACTTTCATCGTCTTCTTCATCATTACTAGAGGCATCAGGGACATTCTCATCAGAATCACTGGAATCTATTAATTGAGCAGTACGGGGATGTATCAAAACAAGCCTCTCTTTCTCAACCTTGGGATCTCCTTCTTGCATGGTTTTGGCAAAGATTTTTGGATCGGCTCTCTAAAACTCAAACCGTCTTCGCAACTCCAAATCATGATACCTCCCCATCCTTAGCCCGTCCTCTGCAGCATCAGATCCTTCCTCACTGGTGTTTACCTCTTCCACATGATACTCATACTCTCCTGCAGAATATGATTCAGAGACACTCTCAGTTGTACTACCATATTTTGGACCTTTCTGATGTCTTTCAGACCTCTCCTCCATTTTCCGATCTGATATATCATAATGCTTCGGTAACCAAGCAGCAAACAGCGATTTAGTCTCTTCATCTTCTCTCCATTTCCTTTCCTCCTCTTCTCTCTGACAATCAGCAATCTCATTTTCACGTCTATTTATCTCCCCCTGAACTTCATCCCTTAATTTCATCAATTCATCCATTTCCAAGGAAAAAGCCTGGCTTTTTGCTTGATTGTATTGATCGGAGTTGACAGGAATTACCGGAGTTGAAAAGCTGGAACTCGCCATTTTCTACTGAAATCTCTCTTAAACCTACCCTTTCCAGTAAATTTGTTAATGGTGATGTTAATCTCTCCTAAAATACTCCTTTTAAAGGCACAATTTCATGCATTAACTGCAATTTATGGCGCTTAGTTAACCGTCATGTTGCTTTGTTCTCTACGCCTAATCAAAGCCATGCGTGCCCCCTTCACCCTAATGACCATCATTACCCTATCAAGACCTATTTTCAACACCTAATATTTTTTACTGCCTTTACTCCTCTTGGATTTTCTATTAAGGGAGGTCTTGGTGGGTTACCAAATTTTGAAATTTCTCTTTGGGGTCTAATTGAAATTTTATGTTTTATGCAGACTAGAAGAAGACACCATTAGTTGGGAGGCACTATTGCGGCCTGGGGCATGGCAGGAAGATGCGTTACTAGCTTTTATACTGAACCAAATTACTCTATGGATACTCTACAACAATCCCTTAACCATCCACCCCATCACAAAATCTCCCTCAATTTTCCTGTCATTATTACATTTGGAAGTTCGCGTCGTCACACAAACGTCATCCCAAGAAATGACAAATCTAATAAATACCCAACTACCTCAATCCAAGTCATGCATCCCCAATCCAACCTATCTAAGAAGATCCAACAATGTATTATTGGGTTTGTCTATATGTGGTCTTCTTTCCACAATACTCACGTGAATACTTCACCTCGAAACATATCCATAAAGTATGGATCCGAAAGTGACATCCCATATGTTTCTCCTTCCTTCACATTGTCTGTAACCAATATCAAATCAGTACAAATAAGAGATTCCTTTCTCTACACCTGTATTTTATATTAGTTACTGGGAATTCTGAACTCTATCAACCCATATTCATATATATCCAATTCTCTTACATAATGGAAAGTCCATATTCCTCAGAGACCACTCATAACTTGAACCAAGAGATTCAAACCCTTTCGACTCAAATGGCAGAAAAACTAACCTTACCATCTACACTTGCTAAACCTGGCTTCATTGATAAAAAAGTTGTATTAGCTGAAGCTGATACCAATTGGAAATGGTGTATGGTCGGTTATGTTTTCTGTGAAACTTTGATTCCAACCGCTTCATCAGATTTTATATCTGTAATAACTGGCCTTTAGCTCAACACGCAACAATAACTACCTTTAATTGTCAGCGAAACAAAGTCCTCATCCGTTACTTATCTGAAGAGGATTTTGATAGAATCAATTCTCAAAAACCTTGGTTTGCCTGTGGTTACCTTGTGGTGTTAAAAGTTGTTCCTGTTGAAGGCTGGCCTCCAAACCACCAAATTTTTTTTGATGAAGAAATCATGTGGTTCATTTTGTGCAATATCCCAAATGAATGTACTGAATTTGAGGATCTTCAGAAACTCACACTCAGTATGGGGGAACTTATCGAAGCTCACAATCCCTTTGGAAAACATCCCCTTATGAAGAGCGTTAAAGTGTGCATTAGAATTCCAGTTCAGAAAGCCTTACCAACAAGCATTCCTCTCTTCACAAGTGGTAGAAGTGAACCTTTCTTGATCGAGTGTAGGAACATCAAAGTTCCAAGGTATTTCTGCACCTCTTGTAGTATTCTTGATCATAAAGATCAAAATTGCCCAACCTGGAAGCTAAAACAGGTAAAAAAAAAGGGATTGATACACGCTGTAGTAGCTATACTCTCCCGACTGTCTTAAATTTAATGATGCCTACTACAATCAAGCAAGTAGATTCTCCATCTGCAGTCATCAGTGATACCATTATGCAACATTCCGAGGTAATACCAGAAACACAAATTGAATCAACAGCTATCGAAGTGTGCAACAGGGGAAAAGCCAAAGCTACTGATCAAAGTATGGAGAATACTATTCAAAAAAGCTTATCAAACATTTTTCAGATGGGTCCCTTCATCAACAGATCCACTTCTCTAAAGATCTTTGATATTGGACCTGTTCAGAAACATTTAACCCAGTTGGAAAATGGTCTGCCAATTGTTCTAAAGCAAGTTACCACCAAAAATGTCATTGTTGCTGCCTCTATCTCTGGTTCTGAATCAACTCCTAGTTGGCCGATTCGTACAACAAACTTACCAAGGAGATTCAAAACTGCTGCTATCCCAAATGCCACTCCAATGATTACTAGAGGAACATTCAATTATGCTGAACAAGATACTCTAGCAAACCTCAAAAGGAAGATTAATCTCAGGGCTGATTTGCGAAACGAACTAGAGCTAATTCTAATTTGACCAGTATGGTGGTCACCCCTGAAGAACAAATTTCTACTGAACCTGATTACCAAATTGGGAGATCTACCAGCCATTGATCTTTCTACTTGTTCCCTCAATACCCAGCCCATTTTCAACTCTTTTGGAAGCTACAATGTATCTGTTGATAATTCCTCAAGCAACAATGATGTCTGCAATAATTCCCTTCTCAATGCTGCTACTTCTAGTCTCAATTCCTCCCAAAGTGCTTCTCAAAGTGGTATTGTACCAGTGCTCCTCTTGGTGGTGGATCTGACTTTACCACTCAGGTAAACCTTTCTCAATCATCCCCTTTAATTGATACTGCACAACATGCCATAAATCATTTACCTGTTAATAATATCAACATAATTGCTTGGAATCTTCGTGGTTTTGGTAAAAAAATCGGCTAATAAGAAGCTTAGCTTACTTTGTAAGAATGTCAACTCTGACATTATCTTCCTCTCTGAGACTAAAATGAACAAAGACATGGCAGCTAGAAAACTAAGAAATATGGGTTTTTCCTGCACCTTTAATGTTCCCAGTGTGGGTAGAAGTGGTGGTCTTGCTCTTGCTTGGAAGAAAGAAGTCCACCTCAATATCATTTCATTCAGTTTGAGGGGTATCTACGTTACCACTACTGACATTATCCATTCTAAGACCTGTCATATCCACTTCATATATGGTGAACCAAACAGTAGTCTAATACAAGCCTTTTGGGAACAACATTGTCAACAGACTAATGTTCCTTTAGATGAACCAGTTTTCTTTATAGGAGATTTTAATGCCCTTTTAGGAACTGAAGATAAAAATGGTGGTCTAGAAGTTGATGACCCTGATTTTGAAAATCTTAGGATTTTTTGTTCTGTTTTTAATCTGCATGATCCTGGTTTCTATGGACCTAGATTTACATGGTACAATATGCAACAAGGTCCTGATTTAATCCTTGAAAGATTAGACAAATGTCTTATCAACCAAACTGCTGAAGACCTTTTTCCAAAACTTCATGTCAACAATCTTCCTAGGGACTCTTCTGACCATTGTCCCATGCATATAGGATTTAATTATGAGATATCCGTATGCCTAGACTTTTCCATTTTATGGCCATGTGGATAGAGGATCCTACTTGCAGAGACATTATAGCCAATTCTTGGTCTGTTAATGTGGTAGGATCACCTGCATACAAACTTAAAGCTAAACTTTTAAGTACCAAGAAAGGTCTAAGAGACTGGAATAAGTCTTCCTTTTATAATATACAAACAAACATATCTACTATTAGGAAAGAGTTGGGTGATCTCCAAATTTCTAATCCAACTGATACTAGTAATACTTCTAGGCTAAAAGCTAGGCTAGAGTATCTGTATAATTTGGAGGAGTTATATTGAAAGGATAAATCTAGAGAGGTCTGACTCTTGGAAGGTGACAGAAACTCACCATATTTCCACAGAGTAACTCTCTTTAGAAGAAAAAGAAATGCCATCAACTGGATAAAGAACTCTTCAAATACTATTCTAACTGATAGAGATAGTATTGGAAATTCTTTTATAAATTATTTTAAAAGCCTTTATTCCTCTCACCTTCAGCAATTTCAATAAGAAATTCTTGCCGATCTCCCTGTTAAGTTCTTAGAAGAAGACAATGCTTCTTTAAATATGCCTCTTACCCCAGAGGAAATTAAGAATGTTGTCTTCCAAATGGGTGGGAAGGCCCCTGGTCCTGACGGGTTCACTGTCCTTTTTTTACCAAAAACATTGGGATATTATGGGAGATGATGTTGTTGATATGACTCAAACCTGCTTTAGAACTGGTAACATTGCTAATGTTTTTAATCATACCAATATATCACTTATCCCCAAAGTCCCTCTTGCTGAATTGGTTACTCAGTATAGGCCAATAAGGCTATGTAATTTCATCTACAAAATTCTTTCAAAAACTCTGGCTAATAGGCTGAAACCCTTTATGAACAATATCATTTCTCAAAATCAAAGTGCTTTTATCCCCAAGAGAAGTATTTCTGATAACATTTTGCTTGCTAATGAGGCTATTTAGGCTGTTTATCATAATGATAAGGTTCAGGGCATAACTGCCATCAAACTTGATATGTCTAAGACTTATGATAAGCTTGAATGGAATTTTCTTGAAAAAGTCATAACTAAAATGGGTTTGTATAACTATTGGGTTAAATTGATAAATCAGTGTGTCTCTACTGTTTCCTATTATGTTCTTCTTAATGGTAGCCCTATTGGTTTTTTCCAACCTGAGAGAGGTTTAAGTCAAGGAGATCCTCTCTCTCCCTATCTTTATATCATTTGTTCTGAGGACTTATCTTCCTACATTGATAGACTTCAGAAAAAGGGGACCTTAGAAGGCATTAAAGTCTGTCAGAGGCTCCTGAAATGACTCATCTTTTGTTTGCTGATGATTCCCTCTTGTTTTCTAAAGCTAATGAAAAAATTCATGTCATAAAAGACTATCTCCAAAAGTACTGCCTAGCTTCTGAGCAAGAAATCAACTTTGAAAAATCTGGTATTTTGTTTATCAGGAAGATTCCTGAACATAGGAAAGCTATTTTGGCCAATATTTTGGATATCCAAAGCAGAGCTTTAGAAGAAAAATATCTTGGAATCCCCACTGTTTTCCAAGATTCTAAAATCCAGACCCATATGGGTATTCTCCAAGCCATTGATGCCAGGATCTCTATCTGGCTTCATAAGCTAAAGCTGCTAGAATTACTCTGATCAAGCATATTGCCCAAGCTATTCCTCTTTTTCAAATGGGGGCCTTCCTTATTCCTAAACACCTTTGCAAACAAATGGATTCTCATCTCTGCAAGTTCTGGTGGGGTGAAAATTTAGATCCCAATGATAGAAAGTTGGACCTCCTTGGTTGGGATATCTTATGCTCCCCCAAAGCTGAAGAAGGTCTGGGGTTCAGAAAGGCCGAGTTAAACAACCTAGTTATGCTTGCTAGGAATGCCTGGAGAATCTTAGAAAATCCTAATTGCTTATTGGCTACTGTTCTTAAGGCTAAATATTTTCCTAAAACTGATTTCTTAAATGCTAAATGCACCGCAAATTGATCTTGGACTTGGAAGTGTCTGCATACTATCAAGGAACTTATAAAACCCTTTATTTCCTGGATTGTTGGGGATGGTCAATTCATTGACCCATGGTGTGATAAATGGATCCCTTCTTTGGGTTCTGCCACACCCAACCCTCTTGTACCTCCTGATCCTAGTATCAAAGTTGCTTATTTTATTGATTCCCAAACTAGAAGTTGGGATGTATCTAGACTTAACACCCATTTTGATAATGCTTATGTCCAGAAGATTATCTCCATTCCCTTAAGCCAGCTTTGCACTCCTGACAGGAGGCTTGGGATCTTTGAAAGAATGGAAAATTTTCTTCTAAATCTGCCTATTTGGGGCTTAGAGGCCTTAGGCCTTCCCCTTGTAAAAATCTTTGGAGGTGTATTTGGAAAGTTAGAGTACCCTATAGAATTCAGGTCTTTCTTTGGAGAGCAGCTAGAAATGCTTTGCCCTCCAGAACTGTTCTTCACACTAGAATGCCTATGCATAGTGTGGACTGTCCTAGGTGTTCTGATCCTTAAGAAACTATTATGCATGCTTTGGTTTCTTGCCCCTTTTCTAGTAAGGTCTGGTTCATTTCTGATTTCAATATCAATACTCAATTTTTTCAGAACAAATCTTTTATTGACTGACTTCTCTTCTGGCTAATTGATACTCAGTCTAAACTGCCTGAGGATGATCAATGTCTTTTTGTGGCTACCCTATGGTCTCTCTGGACCAGTAGAAATAACCTCATTTTCCAAGAAATTAAGGAGAACTTCACTGTTGTCTTAGCTAGAGCTAGAGTTATGCTTCTCACTAGGAAGTCTAGGAATCCTAGTCTGACTATAGCCACTACCTTGCCTGTCAGTACTTGAGATAAATGGATGCCCCCCGCTTTTGGTGGATTAAATGTAATACTGATGGTGCCTTTGATATTGTCTCTGGAGCAAATGGTGCAGGGTATGTGAAGCGAGACTTCACTAAAAAAGCAACCTTTTGTGCTTCCATAGTTTTTAACGTTCACTCTGCTGAAGAAGCTGAAGCAAGAGCCATCTGGGCAGTTCTAAAGAAAGCTGTGGAACAACATCTATCTCACATCATCATAGAAAGTGATGCGAAAGCTCTAATCGACCAATTTTCAGCTGGGAATTTCGATGGAGATACAAGGATGGATGCTATCTTTAAAGACATTCTCTTTTTCTCTACTAAGTTATCTGCTTGTATTTTTAGTTTTCAACCTAGAGTTTGTAATTCTTTAGCTCATGAGCTTGCTCTATGGACTAAACAAAACAATTCTACCATGTACTGGTCTAAACCTCCTGTTTTGATTCTTTCAACAGTTGAGGAGGACTATTAGCTTTGCTGAATCCGGACTTAAAAAAAATAAAAAAATAAAAAATTGATTTTCCTCATCTCTCACTCACTCGAAAGTTAGTCTTCGACACCCACGTGTCCTGACTTAGACCTGAATCTCTTCGGGAAGAAAGTTGGTGTTAGAGAGCTACCCTACACTGCACTGCATGTATCAGATTTGCGGCTGCTATATGCGTTCTTATGTTTTATTATTACCTCTATGACTCTTTTTCTTTCCTAACTAATGGTTAGCCGAATCCGGTCTGGATTAAGAGTTGATTATTATTGTATTTGACTTGATACAATCGTCTCATATACATTAATTATTTTCTTATTGATCTTATTATGCTCATCCTTGCATATTGAAAACAGTGACAGAGCCTGGATTTAAACGTTGTGAGGTGCCCTTAAAACGATGAAATTAAGGGTACGTTGGGGTGATCGGCCACCCCAAATTTATAAAAGCAGGTTAAATATCATTTCTCGAAGCTATTTTTTACCAAGGAAGTGAGTTTTGGTCTCTAAAAAAGGTATAGTTATGAGGCAAATTTTGAAATCGTAGCCAATTCTTACAACTCCAAAGGCAATTCCGAGTTACAGGGTGTACAAATACAAATATTAGTAGTGGTAAACTGTATCGAGTACATTTTGGATTACTAGGCAAAGTTCTGTTGTCAATTAATTAAGCAGATTTCAGGTTACGAAACAAATTTAGGTCACTTGACAATTGTTCGTGCAAGAAGTTTTGTATTACAGTTGGGGCTGCATATGGGTCGGGTTGGTCGGGTTTCAATTAATACCAACTACCAACTCAACTATAGCAGGTTTTTATTTTCATAACCAATCCCGCCCGCTCAAGTATCGGGCGGATTTTTGACCCGTCCGTTACTGGTTGGTCGGTTTCGGGTTTTAACTCGTTTCAGGTTGTAGTAAAGAAAAATTACCGAGTTTATATGTAAAACATGCACGTTAGGTTTATGTATCTCGACACAGCCGATAATTTTAATTAGTTATGCTGCTTACAAATGGACGGTTCCTTTGGTTACTAATAACAGCCGCTTGGAGAAAATTATCTTCCCCATCTTTTGGGGCCTCATGACATTGAGGTAATAATTATACGTGCTTAATATCATTTTTCCTATATTTCTTTATTTGTCGGGATCGAATAGACTAATAATCCTTCTTTTACCTGCAATCATTGTCTTCAGCACATATGGAAACCCAGAGAGCACGACTGAATGGTTGGAAGTTCAATATCATCATTCTAACCGGTGGGCTCATATAGTGACTGTGTTGATTAGAAACATTAAGGTAATTAAATCAATAATTAATGATTACGAGACCTGAGAGACTGTCTACTGCCAAGGCATATATAGCATCAAGCCATTAAGCAAATTGCCAAACGCCCATAACATGTAATATTATATCAAATTACGGGCCCGATAATTTTTGCAATACAACCGTAAGTTTCCTTATCTACTACCAGGGTTTCAATCAATGGAGGGCTAGGATTAGTTTTTATCAATGGTCTATATTTACCGGGTTTTCGGGTGGGTTTCTTTAATAACCAGCTACCAACCCAACTATAGCGGGTTATTATATTCATAACCAACTACCAACCCGTTACGGGCTAGTTCGGGTAAAAAACCCACGATACAGGTACGAGTTTAACGAAAATTTAAAAGAAACAGGGAAGTTCTAATGCATGATATAGACAACTTTGACGGACCCGAAAATTACACCTAGCGTGTCAGGGCGCGCAGACCATAACTCCCATGATGCCCCACTCTGATGCTAAAATCCGGACATTAAAACTAGGCAAATGCACGTCCATTTTTCCTTGCAAGCATGCTCGTGGAGTATGACGCGGGTAACTTAGCTTCCACACGTTCCAACTTACTACACAACAAGGATATAAAGCCTTGAAGGTTACGGGCGATGCACTTTGCATGCATCACTGGCTTCGAGTCTTGTCTAGGCATAGGGAAATGCCTTGGACTTACACACATGCCATTGGAAGCCTAATACATCACTTTTTAGCTTAGGCATTGCTGAAAGCATGCACTTGTCTTGTTCATGCCCTACTTTCCTTAGGCTTATGCAAGCTCCGCTAACTTGCATATTGATGTAGCTTACTTTCTTGGCCATGCCAAATTCACCATTGATGCATATGCCAACTCCGTGTAGATTGATAAGTTATATGATAATCTAGTGAATGGTATGCAACTAGCCTCATCAAGTATGACCACTATCATCTCTTGCATCACAAAATTCCGAGCCAGCTGATATGAGAAGCCAATATACCATAATCATCTCGCAATTAGATGATATGAATGACAAAGTGCTAGATAGACCGGCAATGTTGCAACTCATTGTGGCTACCTACGTACCCTTCCCTAATCTAAAGGGATCAAGCACAAAACGTAGTTCATCATCGAAGGGATAACAACCTAAGCCAACTCTTTAGCGAGGACGTGGCCAAGCAATAATGGTAATGGCCTAGTCCGTGTAGGCCGTTCCGTCAAAATGCATCCAAGTGATGCATATTTGGTCCGCGACATGGCATAGTGATTCAAATGCTTAACATGCTCCATGGCAAGGATACGCAGCTATAGATGAGGCCTAAGCATCATTTATACTCTTTCGGCTAAGCTATGAAGCTTACTTGGTTCATGGTCAGCATATGCACCTTCAACCAACTACTCCTCCCTATATATGCTTTAAAAACATTTTTACAACTTAGATTAGGGGATGAAAATTACATTCACCAAGTCAGGCCGTGATGGCTGTACATGGCCAACTGCAGTTTACGACCGTGATGGTTGTACATTCAGTTCTTGCTCACAGGCCAGTTCCAATGTCCGTCCATGATGGCTGAACATTTCCTAAGCCAGATCCAGTTAAGGAACATAATGGATATACTTTCGACTTTGGCCTATAGGCCACTCCATTGTCCATTCATAATGGGTGTACATTGCCGAGGCCAGCCTGCTCTGGCATGTTGCACCATTGTGATGCGATATTCGCCATAGGCCAATCACTTGCATAATTTGATATGTTAGCACTAGCTTTTCTTAAGGCAATCTACCCAACTAGCTTATTGTACCATTTGATGCGAGATTTTCCTTTGTCCAATATGCCCATGCAGTATGCCATTTTTGGCACCGTATTGGCCTAGGATTATGTTCCCTTTACTACGCAACAGAAGCTTTGGATAAAGCTTCATCCCAGGCCGTCGCATTTTTGAGCATGCGCCATGCTAAAACACGGGGTGTTACATCAACCAATCACAATGCAGGAGTTTTTACGTGGAAGAATGTCGTGAACCTGGTCCCAAATGTTCAGAACATTGTTCAATTCAATGTGAGGAACGGAAAAGGTATTAGATTTTGGAAGAACAAATGGTTGGATAGAGGATGTTTGAAAGACCTTTTCCCGGTGGTGTTTAAGGTTGTTCAAAATAAAGATGATATTATTCCTGATATGGTATACTTTATTGGATGGAAATGTGCTTTCAAGAAAGCTTTCAGTGCGAACGAACAGTTGGAATCAGACTTACTCAGGCGATTCCTGAGTTGGTAAATGAAGACGACGAGTTGATGATAATGGAGAACTTCAGCATTCACAAATGTTATGAAGTTTTAGCCGGAGATTTCCCCTCTTGTAACTTTGAGAAATATTTATGGAAGAACAACATCCCACACAAGGTCAATTTTATTCTTTGGCAACTTTTCATAATTCTTTACCTACAAGAGATATGTTAAGTCGTAGAGGTATAGAAATTGAAAGTGATTAGCGTGTTCTACGTAACAATATAAGAGAAACAATTGATCACATGTTAATGCACTGCACTTTCTCTTTTGAGATATGGGATTACTTCTTAAAAGCTTTCAAGATTTCATGGCCTATGCCGAGAACACTATTCCAACTGTTTGAAGCTTGGTCTACGAATGTTTTGTCTGCGAAAGGCAAAGATGTTTGAAGGATTATTCATTATACAATTTGTTGGATTCTAAGGAAGGAGAGAAGTGGGAGAGTTTTTACAGGAAGAAGGAAGAATTTAGCTGAGATAATTGGATGTTGCAGTAGTCCACCATGTGTAGGATTCTTTTCAGTGCTTCGCAACTGTCAAATTGTTTGCAGGCGACAAATTTGGATCTCTTTATCATGTTTTTTTAATTGTTTTGTAGTTTTTCAATCCCAGATTGTTGAGATTCTGACTCCAATCATGTTTGGTTGGCTTGGCCTTCTTTCAATATAACCTTTTCATTCGAAAAAAAAAAAGAAAAAAGAAAAACTTTTGAATGCTCATGCAAGATTTTGGGTTACATAAATTTTTCTAGATAATAGGCAGTTCAAGATCACTGAACAAACTCTGAGACCTAATACATATTTTAGGTCATAGTGGTAGATTTGGGTCATGCTACATATTTTCGATCACAAAATCATTTTTAAATCGGTAAGCTTAACTCCCGAGATCTTCCAGTTGAACTCTATCATATTCCATTAATTTGTTATCAGTCTTAGTTGTTTTAGTTTTATTACAGGGCGTAATGACGACTCAGAATAAAGATTAATCGGTTCTAATCATGCGGACAAAAGTTGGAACTTGGAAGTTAAATGATTGATTGACCGGAAAAAAAACGACGAGTGCACCGTTCCTATCCTAATGCATCGAACGCATTATTTCTCGGTGCAATTCTTTTCTTTTTTTTTCTTTTTTTTTTCCCGGAGGGTCTAGCAATTCTGGAGGACCACCAATCAAACTTGGAAGCATATAATAGTACGGCAAACGGGACCAAACTAGCTAGCTAGGATTGGTAGCTTTTCCTACACATGGGGATGAGAATATGAGATGAGATAGCTCACTCAATCAATGCTGGAGGACCACGTACTGATCGTCTGATATATGCCATGGACCAGTTAAAAGAAAAATAATTAAGGTACTTTCTTTGTGTTGCATGGAATGATGATGCAAATCTAGTAGTAATGATATTGTTGCGATCGTGCATATTGTAACCCGTGAGAGAGTAGGTCCATCCAGATGGTCCCCAAGAGAGTTTATTAACAAAGGCAATTAACATTAGAGTTGGTGTTGCCAACTATGAAAATTAAAAAAATAAAATAAATCGTATTTGAGCAGAAAATTTTACACTCATAAAAAGAATCGCGCACTTGTTATATTCATGTTTCAAGTATCACTTGGTGTACAGTTTTTGGTCACATAATCACTTTCCAACAACAACATATAGTATGGGGATGATAATAAAAGCCATTAATGGCTATAGGCAATGCAACATACCAATAAATTTGTGTGTACCCCAATATCTGGTGTGATTAAAGATATTATTTTGGTTTGGAACAACAGATTAATGTCGGAAATGAAAAACCTAAAGAATTAATGGCCTTTGCTTTCCAATCTAATTTCGGACACCAGCATAAGTAATGTATCTCAAAAGACATTGCCTTGATGCTAGTGTTCGGTGCCAAAAACTGCCGATGGTTTATAAAATGGGCCTATATTGCACAGTCATCACTGGGCTTAGTATTTTGTGGGCTTAATCTCTTCTCGTTCTCAATCATTTCTCATTTCCTTGTTTGAGAAAACACTTGGGAATTAGCTATAGTGGAATCCACACCTCTCTTAGCCTTTCCAAAACAACTTCCGCAGCATTAACATCATCTGTAATTTGAGTTGAATCATTTTTATCATTCATTTTCCTCACAATGGAGTTCTCTACTTAACACCATTCACATTAACTTCAGCTGCGATTGATTCTACCTCATTGTAGCCACTACCACCGATCCTATAAACTGCAGAGGTGCTTTCTATTCCAATATCATTATCTTCAGCATCAGCTCCATCCTTGTTCCCCAAATTATCATTTCCGATTCCATAGTAGGTAGCATGAACCATTATGCCCTGTAATCATTTCCAATCAGTGGAATAAAAACAAAAAGTAACTCTAAGAGGTAAGACCAACTATTTGTATACGCAAATTAGACCCGTAATACTCACCGTTCTGATTTTAAATCCAAGCTCAATCCTTTTCTTAGAGCACCGGATATGCTTGTTGTAAGCTGCTTCACTTGCTGCTGAGTTGATTCTTCATTAATCTATATCATTCAGGTTGTGTAAATGAACTGCACTTATGCGTCAAATTTGTCAAGTTGAGGTAATGAGATTGTAAGGAAAAATATGATTTCCAGTAAAAAAAATTAACTTCTCAACAATGACAACATTATACCTATGATCTACCCTAGAACTCATTTAAGCAGATGTCATTTAAATACAATATGGTAACCTTTTTTTTTTCGCCAAAAAATATGAATCGATTAAGACTAAATGAAAGTAAAAAATGAGACTAACCAAGAAGTCATTGCGTCCAACTTACAATTCAGTGATTGAAGTTTTTGTAGAAACCGAACGGCTACATTTAAGCGACTTAGGATTTTCACACTGGTCTCGGCATGTCTCGTACTTTTAAATTGGGAGATATAAGCAAATCAGTTAAGGATGACTTGTTATTGCGCATATGAGCTGTCTTCTCAATACAATTACAACCTATCACATTTACATACCTTCAAATAATTAAGGTACGAAAGATGTTATTGCTTAGCTATAAGGCTATACGTGAGGTATTGGAACTCCTGCCATTCAAAGTGCGAGCTCGTGATATCATTAAGTGACCAGCATGCTAAAAGGGACCATACCTTATACATAGATGCATTGTCATGATATCATTAAGTGACCAGTTCAGGCCATGTTGCTATCCATACAAACCCAACTCAAATCCTGTAAACAACCACAGAAATTCAATCACAGCAGCACATATTTCAGCTGAAATTCAGCCCAAGAACATGATAAAGTAAATTCCTATCTATTGACCCACATCCCACAGTATCTTATCCGTTGGAGAATCAAAAACATGATGTAACACAACGGTCAGCTCCACTGTTGCTAGACTGGCTTTGAAGTGTCGAGGCATCTTCGACGTTATAAAAGATAACTCTGAACGGATCTCATCAGCTAATTGTTTTAACTCATACATCGTAATCATCTCTAGTTAGTAAAAGAACTTCAACCTACATAGCTCCAGACTCAAAAATTCATAAACCAAAACCTTGATAGACAAATTCTTCAAATGCACCGGAGTCTCAACCATATGAAGTAAAGGCGTTAACGCTTTCTCCCAAAAAAAATCTTCATCTTCTGGTACAACACTTACTCTCCCAACACATCCCTACAGATAAAAATGTCATCACAACCCACCCTTTCAAAAAAAAATTACCAGCAACACCCAGATTTTCAACATATGTTGCATTTCTCACTTAAATTACTAAATCCAAGCTACAAATGAATTCATAATCATAGAAAAAGAAGCCAAATTATTGACATACCTTTCGAGTATTATTGGTTGAGCAAAGATTGAATCTGAGAAATTTGCTCCTTGGAAACTCCAATTTTGGATGTATCACACTGAATTTATCATTTTCAGAACCACAAGTTTTAGCAATTGGGTGGAAATGAACAGATACAGTACCTGTAGTGGACATGATTATATCCTATTTACAAACCTTAATTCAGTAATATGTACATATCTACCTACTTCTGTAAAAGAAAAATCAGAACCCTAATCTTGAGAAACCAATTCTTCCTCAACCTATTTCATGGAGGAAATTCAGTTCCCTGTTCAATTCATTCACCCAACAGCGACCACAAACCCTTGAATTTCATTAATTTCTGCAACAAACAAAACAAAGTAGTTGGTCAATTATACCTAAAAATCACAGGCAAAGAAGACGTAGGGATCAGAAAGGATAAAAGGCATGGGTATCAATCAGGGAGGGGGTGCCGTCGATGAAAAGAGCGTTTAGGTTTAGGGTGTCGATGATGAAAAAGAGAAATTTCTAAAATCTTCACTTAGGTTTAATTTCTCACGTGAAGAACCAAGGTGTGATGAAAGCATCCCAGTTTTTTCTTAAGCGAGTGTATCAGTTAGGTCTAGTTTGTGACGGATGTTTTGTATACCTAACGGACGTTAATAACGTCCAGTCAACTAATTACAGTAATTAGTTTGGTGTAAAATCACACATAAATATTGTATTGGAAACGTAGGGGGAGACCCAAAATAAATAATATTCTCATTGTCAGGCCCACAATTAATTTTGGATACCGTGACACCCAAAATTATATGAAATTAGTAAAACGCATCAGCATGACAAAATTTTGTATACTTAACAGACGGATTATGCATCCACATGACAGGTTATGCATCAGGGGTATAATTGACAATGCAACTTGGATATAACATATCTAAAAATTCGTTCCTTGGAATTTCACAAATTTTTATATCGTTGTAAATCTTTTTAAGAGAGCTACGCAACGAGTACAAACAAGAATATTAAATTTTTGTTTTTCACGAAAAAATCGAAGATGATCATCATTTTAGGCAAAATTTTCGAAAACTTGATACATAACCATTATGCAGCCACCAAAAAAGATGCATAACACATTCTGCAGACGCATAACGAATTATGCAACCATTTTCTCCATTGTATAAAAAATTATGCATCTATAACAAGTTATGTAACCATTGTTTTGGTTGATTTTAGTGCGTACATAAAAAAATTGATGCATAATGCAGTATGCATCCATATTTACAGATGCATATCAGGTTATGCATCTATTTTCTCGATGCATAAAAGATTGTGCAACAATTTTCTCGATGCATAATGCATTATGCGGCAATGTTTTGGATGCATATCAGGTTATGCATCCATTTTCTCGATTTTATGCATCTATGACAAGTTGTGTAGCCACTGTTTTGGTTGATTTTAGTGGATACAGAAAACAATGATGCATAATGCATTATGTGGCCATATTTTTGGATGCATATCAGGTTATGCAGCTATTTTATTGATGCATGAAAGATTATGCAGACATTTTCTCGACTGCATGACATGTTATGCAGTCATAAGAATATGTTATGCATAACTAGCCACCAACTTCACAGCTCCCCGTCTATATCTCGGCAAAAATCAGACTCTTCGATCTCGGACAACAAGCACACCCTCATATATATTTACCATCCATCATATTTTTCCAAACTAATGGAAACATAGTACCTAGCTGCAGGCTTCTCGATGATCAACATCATCACTTTCCTGTCAAGCACAAAAAAGAAACCTTGCTCGTGTTAATTTTGGTGAGAGCTTTTTGCAGTCCCATCAGTTTGGTCTTCACAGTTGGCTTTATAAATCAATCAACAACTAAATTGGGATAAAACCCATCACCACTGGCAGCTGGGTGTTTAACAACACAAGATTCAACGGAAGCTTAATTTTTTCTTTAATCTTCGTCTGCGATTGTTCCATGCCATTAACACTCCCTAACAGCTTCCATTTCGATCCACAGAAAACAAGCTCAGCCAACACCAGACATACCATCAATATCGAACACAACATTGAGCCACCAACTTCTCATTTTCCGACCCTAAAACTTCTTCTTTCGGGCACTGTATCGACCAGCTGAAGCTCAGTTTTTGTGCGTAAAGGGAATGTATCCTTACTGCTTTCTGAGCTCCTCCTTACAGCTTTCTTCACCTGCCAACACGAGATTCATCAAGCCTCCAAACCTTCGACCTCCTTTCTTTGCCCGTCCAGCCAAAAATCAGAACTACAGGCTTTTACATATCGTCATCATTTCCTATTCTTTGGAGCACCAAACCAGCAGCTATTCGAGAACACAAAATCCATCGCTGCCACAATCAGCCAACACCTCCTCTCTTTGCCCGTTCATGTGTTCTCAGCCATAACCAACACCAACCACAACAACACTTCTCGCTTTCTGAACCTTCTCGACTTGTAGTAGCAACTCATCCAGGCTCGGCCATAGCAACAACCTTCGATTCAGTTACCATCTCCGTCTCGTCAGTTGCTTGATTTATCGGTAGAATTTCCCAACTCCGGTTACAGTACTTTCTCTAAATCCGCTCCATTTCTTTCCTGAACTTTTTTGATTCAATTTTTCAAGCTGAACAAGAAAACAAAGTAATCTCTCTTACCTTCTCTTGTTAATGGCAGAAGGTACCAATATATCGAGCCTCAAGCATTTTTCCAACAGAATCGATATCCAACAACGACTCATGTCTTCTACCACCTTCAGCAACCTATCGGCAGTCACCATCATCATGATCTTTCTCCATCAATTTTTAGATCTGCTGTTTAGTTCGCCATGAGAGAAAACATATTTTCTGATTTTCTTATATTCCTTCTTCTGATTTGTTTCTTATTCCTTCATTGCTTTAGATCTGGAGAGACACAAAGAGAGATACATATAGAGGAGATTAGAATGTGAAAAACGAAAACAAAATTCTGAAAATTCTGGGTTTAAGAATAATTTTGACCGAAGAAATGGGTGCGCCGCTGAACTTTTTGGTCAGTGGGTTTCACAGTGGTCAAGATCTGAAAAATGGGTGTGGTAGTAGTTTTCACTATTGTATATCCACGTTTTTGGCTAACGGTGTTACAAACGACCAATTAAATACAGGGTGTAAATAGAGTGTAACACATGTTTTAATGTTTTGGCCGATAAAAACTTGCCAAATGTCCTCTCCAGAATTACTAATGCCCAAAGCTTTTATCTAATTTAATTTGAGGGGATGTCACACTCACCGTGCAACGTGGGAGCTCATATGACTTAGCATTTTAAAGGAGGGGAGAAGTATTATACATTCATCATACATAGAATATTTGGCCAACGTTCAACATACTTTCATGAGGTACATGGAATATTACGCTATTCTCTCTCCAAACCCTCTTTAGGAAGGCATAAATGTAATCGACGGATATCTTCTTAAGGAATTTCGAGTCTCTTCTTGCTCTTACTATCGTGTTCCCAAGTATATGTACTACACCTGCATCCCTGCAGCTTTTCAGGTACTCCAGCTCATCCAACTCCCTCATCTCATGACTTGTCTGCTGCCCAGCTGAACTTAAGAAATTGCTTGCGGCTGTTAGTTCTGGAGATTTTGCAGGTACTATGCCGTCACTTCCTGATGAAGTTACGGCACTGTCCACATTCAGAGATATCATGTTTCTATTCTCAGTTAACTGGGAATCTCCATGCAAACTGTACTCGTCCGAGTCTGTACATCCTTCCATCATAGATTCGAGTCTAACAAACAAGAAAACGCTTTCAAAGAGCTTTTTCTCGAAATCATCGTCTTTCTTGTGTAGATCCTTGTAACCATACCTGGCCACGCACCGGAACATGTGGAATTCTTTGGGTCCAATTCGCCTTACAAGAAACCGTTCTTCTTGAGGTACAGTGTAGACGGGGAGATACTTCACGCGGACAAAAATTACAACTGAATGAATTGCAGGGAGATTTGTGATTAAGTGAGAGAAGATGTGAGGAACTCCACTTGCTAATTCATTGTACATTAGTCCGATACCTGGTACCCGTACTAATCCTAAGCTCGGTCCCAAACCGAGTATCCAAGCCATTGACACTTTACTGTGCAACTCAACTTCGTAGCGCTTTACGGTTCCATAATGCCACACATACATGATGATAAGAAATGCTCCAGCTATCGCAAGAGGAACCCAACCGCCTTGGTTTACCTTTAAAAGTACTGCTGAGAAATAAGTGCATTCGACGATTAATGATAAGACGGTGAAGATCACAACCAGAATCCAGTGACTCCGCCATACCAGCAACATTATCAGTATCATAAGAAATGTCGTTACAAGCATAACCGTCACAACTGCGGTTCCTGTTAATAGCCAAAACAAAATATCAATCAACTGTTCAACACCAAAACCTCGAATTCCCACATAAAAGAATGCTTCTTGATAAGCAGGAGATTGACCGTAAAACATTCAAAATATAAACTCACCATAAGCATTTCCGATCTGACTTTGGTTTCTAAATCCTACGGTAACAGCAATGCACATGAGCATAAGAATCCAATTGATATCTGGAATGTATATCTGCCCAGGAAATTTCTTTGATGTATGAACAACTTTCACCCTTGGGAAACAACCAAGTGCAAGAGCCTGCTTGATTGTTGAAAAGGTCGCAGAAATAGTGGCCTGACTTGCCACAATTGCTGCTCCTGTTGCATAATAAACACCGGCCAGTATATGCTTTCTGAAAATAATCAGATAAGAACTCAACTTACTGCAGGTAATTTCTGACGAGATTTCAAACACAGGAGATCGGGAAAGACCTGGTATAGAACGGTAGAATGCATCAACCACATGATCCGGATTTTTGGTGATGTAAGCAGCCTGTCCTGTGTAAGCCAATAAAAAGCTAGGGAACACTAGCATTGTGAAAGCTAGTTGAACAGCCGATACGGGAAAATGAGTCAGGTCAGCAAATAGAGCTTCCGTCCCTGCAAGGATTACGTGAATTCATCAGAATCCTACGGGTTTTTACCTGTAACTTAGCTTGGATAGATACTGTTGCAGGTGTTTGATACCTGTATGCGTCTAAGAAATATCGGCATACGTTGCTTACCGGTGATGCTAAGCATGATTCCTCCAAGAGAACTCCAACCTCCTCGTTTGAAGTATCTGTAGATGTAAACTGGAGAAAAAGCTCTGAGAACCGAGCTATCATATTTCCAGATATTGAAAGCGCCAATGCCTCCAATCAAAAGAAACCAAAGTAGGACAATTGGAGCAAAGAGCCATCCAACTCTATCTGTTCCATAATGCTGCATGCTGAAGAAGCCAACTAATATGACAGCCGAAACAACTAGCACTACATCTGCATAAAAGAAAACCATGACTATTACCCAATTTTCTAAATAAAGAAAACAATAGATCAAATGGGATAGAAATTGCTCATAATAAAAAATCATGTGATGTGTAGTCTTAGTATTAGGATAGAAAGGTACCGCTGCTCATGCTGGGGAGATCTTCCTTGACCCCTCCAACAGCCGAAAGAACTGAAAAATTAGGAGTTTTAGTAGTGTATTACTTCCATGGTTTATAACTGGGCATGAAACGGAATACGCAAATATGTTATGCTAAAACAAGAACTGAATCAGACCTGATATGGCTGGAGTTAAGATCCCGTCTCCAATAACCATGCACGTCCCAACAAGAACAAGCATTAGAAGTAAATTTTTCCTTAATGCTGTCGCTTCCAACCATCTCTTGGTCTTAGCAGCAAATGATTTCTCATGGAATATATGACGACTATGCGTACTTAACTGTTCATCCGTTGGGTGTTGGTTCGGGATGGTATCCACTTTGGCATGTCGACATAGCAGTGAATAAATAGCAAATGTTCCACCTGCAAATAGATAGATAACCCTTTGAACTAAAAAAAAAAAACATTCACAGGGGATATACCACTTGATCAAAATTTTACCTTGACCATTGTCATTTGCCCTTAACACAACAAAGACATACTTGATGAGTGGAATTAGAGTAAGATCATGCTTACTTCAACTAAGATCCCCCAAGTTTCAGTCTACAACTAATTCGATTTAAAGTGTCCAAAAATAGAGATCCCATTTCTAAATAAAAGAAGAAGATATTCTTATATACTTTTTGTGTGTAGATATTCTTGAGCCTTCCAGCTTCTTCTTCTGTCATGGGTAGATCAAGTTTCTGGTCTAAATCCCACATACTTCCTCGATTCTCAGTGCTCTCTTCTTCATCAACCGGTACCGGTATTGAATTTGTTGTCTCCATAAGCGCTCTTCTGCTAAGCCGTTTCAATACTATTCTTACCTTTGCCGATCAAAAAAAAAAAGTAAAAAACAAAACAAAAACAAAAAACAGGAAGAGACAGAATTGACCTAGTTATTGTTTTCTGATGATGGTGCCTACTGCTGCTGCTTCCATAAAAAGTCTCTTCTTCTTCTTCTTCTTCTTATGTTGTCATTTCTAGTATTTTTAGAATTTGATTAAGGTTGTGCTGTTTCTATTCCTTTTTCTATATTTGAACAGTATGTAGATATTTTCTCGATGGTGCTGCATTTACCGGTTGAAATCACACATGCATTATTCATAAAATATCCCCTCCTAATGCAGGTAGGTGTGAGTGAACATGTATTAGATCATCCCAAATGAATTTTAAGGTTTCTTTGACATTTCAAGACTACGACAGGAGTAATTAACACTAAACAAAGTTAAGTAAGATTAGACGTACTAGGTAGGTAATTAATTTAGTCAGGTTCGGAGTTACCATTCCTAAACTTGGATGTACGACTGTCTGCAATAATTCAATTGTAGAATTTGGATTGATTCGCAAGGAAGAAGAAGATCATTACCATATATTATTCTCGATAATTCAGTCTATCACTACTACTTTTCTTAACAACAAGAAGATTAGATGCGATTATGAGTTGAAACGTGGGACCTGATGAAGACAGATCCTTGTAATTTAGCAATTATGTAAAATAATGGTGCTCTTTTAAGAAAAAGTAGACAACGATGATGATGCTCTCGGTCTCGTGCGGTCATGTTATGATGGTCACCTGTCTGTAAGTGCATATTTGTTTAGATACCAGAAATAGTTTGCTCTGAATCGGCCAATGTCCTGTACAATTAGCTGCTATATCAAATATCGTCGTGTCTTCCTTTTTTTTTTTAGAAAAAGAGGTTTACCTCAAATTATTGATAAAAATGAACTATAACGTCCATAGTTTGAGTTTCGGCAAACCATTGCATCTTGATTCCAATTTTGTATGTTCAAATAAGTTAGGATCGCCCATAGAGCATTTCCTGATCAGACATGTTTAATAGCATGCTTGTTACAAAATACTGCTAATTTAGATACCCAAATTATGTTTGATCTCTGTAGTTGCAGGAAATCCTATAACTAGCACCCCTTAACAATTTCTATAGATCTAAACATATTTGAATATGAAAATGATGATAAGAGTGCTAAAATTGTAAATGGACACGAGGATTTTTTACATGGTTCGATCAATGTGATCTACATCCATGGTTCTTCACTATGATTATTGAAATTACATGAATATTACATTTAGAATCTCCATTAATGGGTTTTTGGTTAAGCTCTAGATCTTGTTTTTTGGAAAGAAGATGATAAAGAAAATAAAATCTCTCTCTACAAAATGTGTGTCCTATCTCTCTCTCTCCTGCCTTTCTCTTTATATAGGTGTTTATATGGTGAATGACAGCTAATATGAAGTGGAGTACAGCTAATTTCACCTCACGCTCGTGCTACGTTCTCTCGCGCGCATGCTATGTTCTCTCGCGCGCTAAGGAAATGTATGAATCTCGCGCGCTAAGGAAATGAATGATGCGCGCTAAGGAAATGAATGAATCTCGCGCGCTAAGGAAATGTGCACTACACCAAATTTAACGATTAGAAACAACTTAAATTTGTTGCTGACCGGGCTTGCAACAGACTTTAGCCGTTGCTAACACCCTGTCGCATTTTTTAGCGACAGCTCTATCTCTGTTGCTAATTTTGGTCAGCAACGGCAGTAGTAACAGAAACAAGCTATTGCGAAATTAAAATATAGAAACAGAAATAAATTGTTGCTACTCAGTTGCTAAGTTTAGAGTTATTCCGGGATAGATAAATTTTAGTAAAACGGGATATAGTTGTTCTGGTTCAGATTTAGCAACACACTTTTGCCGTTGCTAATTTTTTTGCAACAAAAAAAAAAAGGTCAAGTCTTGGTTAACCTAGTCAAAACTAATATCCCCCCAATTTATCATGCAATACCCCAGTTCCCTGCGAAACCCTGATTCATTTTATATCCAGCAATTGAATCTGATAGTTCTCATACAGATATTCCCACACAGATATTCCCACAGGTTTAAACCTCAAATGCAATAAAAAGCAAGTAACTCATAACATCAAAGACAAGTTACAGGTTGCATTAAGAAAGATTGAATTGCATATGTAAAAATGTTCTTGTTTCTTACATTGTACTGGTGCAACTATGTTTGTTTTAGGTTCTAAGCATTGCATATAAAAACAAAATGTTACAATCTCTTACAGTGAATAATCAGAATGCAGCAGATTATTGTGGCTTTGAGAAGATGATCACACGAGGATGCTGAATTCTCGTCTTGTAAATACGACCAAGATGATGAAGAACATGTCACAGATACATATAGTTAGAGATAACAAATAAAGAAAGTAAGAGTACTTCAGAATTCAGAGTATATACTATGTTGCTAATAATTTGCTTATACCTGAAAGATACTAGAGACCAATGAGACTCGCGTAAGTGTTGGGATTTCTGATGAGTGCGGTTCAGTAGTTGAGCTAGTCTGTTTCCAGAACTGAAATGATCATCTCAGCGATATTCTTCAAACTTTGAAAGGGAAAAGACAGTTGTTGTATGACGAACCAGAAGATTGATTTGAAAACATCTTCCAGAGGTGTCGGTGTTCTAGGTAAGAAGTCATCCTCAAAAACAAGATAACAAGTATCACCCATCAGTGTCTTGTGGTGAAAAACAAGAAGAAGCATATCAAACTAATCTAGAGAGAGAGAATATATTTAACTAGAAAGAGAAACCGCATTAAGGAAATTCACAATGATCAGTTACAACTATGCACCATGAGTATGGTATTACGGGTTATATCGTAACAAATCAATGTTTCTGGCACAGAAGGTGAGAAGACTAAACTTTCGCAAATCAATTTCCGCAAAACCTATATAAGGACCATTAGATAAATGTTGTGATGAAACTGAATTATAAAATTGCCAAGAACCGAGTGACTCACGAAGGCATTGCACTATCCATCGATTCTCCTTTTTCTAGCTAAGTCTATCAACCCATCTTGAGTTCCTCCTAGTACTAAGGAGCTAAACCAACATATATCAGTGACAGTTCAAATCACCACAAATATTACATAATTAAGAACCTCCTGTTATGGATTCAGCGTGTTATAGAAGATTCAATGAGCTTGATGTCATCAAAAAATAAAAGTTAAGTATCAGACTTACTTGCAAAATAACAGAGTTGATAACATCTGCATACTTGACAGCTAAATTCAAAGACATAATCTAGCTGGAGCAATAGAATAACACTTCACATTACTCCTCGGAATCCCTCCTAATTGATTCCGATGATTCACCACTACAATTGTTAACGATGCCGCCACCCCCGACCCCAAAGAATGCCTAGCAAATATCATCTTGTACCTAAATCAACACAAAACATCATTAAAATACCCAAAAATAAAAAATAACCAAAAAATCAACACAACAACAATCACAACCACAACTTAAGCAAATTCAACAAATGATAATATCCGAAGAATGAAGAATACATACCCGATGAATGAGATGATGATATATTGTTCCCAAACGATTCCACAAAGTCTTCTTGTGAACTGAATCTGAAGAGGAGAATGTCATAATCTGCTAAGAAGTTGTAATTCTTGGAAACTGAAAGTATTTAATGAAGATTAATACCTCAAGTTGTGACTAACAACATGCATAATCTCGTAGCAATAACATCATCACCTCAAAAAAAATATTTACTGAGGGTTAATATCCATAAATTTCAAAGTAATAATATAAACATCGCCAATTGAAATACTTACCAGGCATTGATGTTCCCGGCCGGCTACTAGAAATTGACTCTAAGTATAGTCACCTGTTCCATCAAATATAACAGAAAACAAACCACAAAATATTCACATATACAAAAACCACACACATAGCAAAAAAGTTGATTCATAGAATTCCGGTTTCTGTTCACATAGTTACATCAGGTAAAGTTAAATATTCTTATGCACAACTGCAAAAGAGACATTCTTATGCACAACTGCAAAAGAGACATTCTTATGCACAACTGCAAAATAAGCTACATGTTAGTCACATGTACAAAATGTGTGAACATAAGCAAAAGAAAAGGTAAAAGCCATATATGTTTGTTGTTTATAAACGCGATAGATGATGGTTGAGATAGCATATGTCCAAAAAATTAGAGCGAACAACTAATCAAATTTGATGCGCATCCTTGGATGCACCATATATCCTCCAACTCCAACATCTCTGAAGGTTTCAACATGACTGTTAGCTTTTATGGTCTTCTCAAATGGCATGACAATGTCATCCAACAACACTTTCGCAAAATGAGGTGGTACAGGTGAGCCATGAGCCATTTCCCCAAATTCACATGTGCAAAGTTCACCGACAACAACGATTTCACCATCCATGTTGAACAATGAACACTTTGGCATGTCAGGACCTGCTGCTGATCGAGCTGGTGATATGGGCTGAGCAGGTGAAGGTGGTTGTCCAGGGAAATTTGCATTAGCAACAGAAGCTTCTCTAGCAGGTGAACTGTCCATGATGTTCGAGCCAACAAATGATGGTGGCATTGCAGCTTGGGTGTCCTGCACAACGTGGCATAACGTTCCAAAGCTTTGGAGCAGAACCCCTATTTTGCTACTTAGATATTCCACCTGATGCTTAATACCTCCATCCTTAGACTTCATTTCTTGAACTTTAGAACGCGCAGGACCAGAATATATAAATTGTGTACGAAAAACAGGACCAACAGCACGTCCCCTAGAATCCTTTCCAAAAGCTTTAGTCAATGCATCTAGTTCTCCTACAGAAATACCCGCATCTTTTTTCTCCTTGATCTCTTCTTGCGCCTTCTGAAGACCCTCCTGCAACGTCGAGCATAACGCTGAGTAAAATATAAAGATGACTGGTACATATTTCAGAAAGACATGACATATATGAAATGCAATCTGACTCACAAAGTAAGGTTGTGCACTGGGTAGAATTTTCCCACCCTCTTGAGTATGAACTTTAATCCACACATCAGAGGTAGTGACTTCCACTCCACGATTCTCGCGCTCCTATGTTTTCAAGTACCACGAGTCATTTAACATTAATCAATCGACAGAAGTATGAGAGTAGTCATATTGTCCATAAATATTGATGTTCAGAATTGAGAGAACATATGAAACAATTAGTTACCAGTTCAGCTCTAACCAAAGAATGAGGTTTACGACCAGAGATATGAGAGTAATCATACTGTGACCTTTTCCTCTTGTTTTCAGTTCCACGTTCTTTTGCTTTTACTTCCTCTTCATTCTTGCAGAATATAGTCCATTCCTCTTCTTTTACACCTGGAGGAATATGAGCAATCCTTGATTCGAGAGTAGGATGTTTATCAAGATAGTCTGTCCGTAACTCATACTTACGTCTCCTCCATGGATCAGATATCTCGTTAATCATAGATACCTTACAACTCTCAGGTATGTTATATGATTTCTGAAAAAACAGAGCAATGTCTTACTACCTGAGCTATGGTAAATGATATGTGAACATAAATCAGATTCTTCTAAGTATTTGTACCTTTAGTTCAGTCTATATATCCTCTTTGAAAGTCTTTGTCACATGCTTCCAGGTTTTGAATGAAATAGAGACATGGGTATGAACCAATGCGCCCTTGAAGTGGCCGAATGTTGTGTTGTCTGAAATGGGAAGTCCATTTTCATACACCTCAATTGCTGCCATAATGACCTATAAAAAAATGAAACAAACATCTGCGTGAAGCAAAATAAATCGATAACACCCTTTGTCACTTTCATCAAACACATCAATCAAACTTCTCAAATAATAAGAACCTGTCAAGATTATGCAACTGATAAAACAAAATTGATCATAAAAAGGGAAGTCACGGACTATAAGATAGACACGATAAGTAACACATATAGTTGATGGCAGACATGCTACTCTAAACTACAGACCTCGACAAACATAAGGTTTTATAAACTCTCATTGTCAGTGAGAGCTGACTGATAAATAGTATGAACTTCTAAATCATCAACACGACTATTTAATCCTTGTCGAGAATGAAATACAATAGACCAGCCAGCTTCAGAAATATCCTTTGAGTATAACACTTGTGTCGCTTCAGATGCAAGAATAAAAGGCTCATCCACAATTCTACTAATACTTTTCATCTTCGACAAGTTAACCTTTATCGCGTGTGAATTTGGATCAACTTTACGTCCATTAATCTTATCTTCAACCCTGACCCAATCACAATAGAAAACGATTTCTTCAAATTTCACATAATTCAACTTTATAATCTGCCTGACAATTCCATAATGGGTTATTTCTGCTTCCTTGAAATTTATGTCCGTGGACTTGGCTCTATGCATTGTAATAGCTCTCATTGACACGCCACTGTTCTGTGATATAACCTTCCCCTCATAGTCTTCTGAACAGAAAGCGAATCCATTGACTTGGTATATATTATATGACTGCACCTTGAAGAGAGGTCCCTGCACTAGTCGCCAAAGTAATGAATCCACATCATTAGCTTTTGACAACTGCAAGTTGTAATGTGTGAGTCAGTTACTTAATCAAGACCATAATTTGTTTTACTATAAACCAGAATGAAAGCTAGTATATTACCTCGTCGCTTAACCAAGCCATCCAACTCTTTAAGGTATCATTGGACGAACTATTTTTCTGATCATTAGACCTGGCGCTGTCAACCTAGGAATCGTACTTCCTATAATCAAACATAATTCAAGAAATCAGTCTCTTAGTATCGATTGTGGCCACCTACTATTCAAGTAATGCATATAAAAACTCTGGTTGAATTCAAGAAACATGATTATAAGTTGTTGTTTTTTGTTCTATGATTTACTTCATCCACAGAACAACATATCAGAGGTGAAAGTATAAATTGTACCTTTTCCACTCATCCAATCCGACATACTATGAGAGAATCCACTTGCGAGCTTGTTCAAACTGAACTTGGGTTAAAGTAATATTCTTAGCATTACTTAAAGGCATCTCATCAGCAAACTCATCGTCATCATCTAAAAATGCTTGTCGAGTATGCTTGTGAGTACCATCAGGATCTTTGGACAACTCCTCCATACAATACAAGCTAGCTTCTCGCAGTGTATATCCTCTTGCAATGCACCCATCAATGTACCTTTTATTGCGTACTAGCCCCTTGAAACCTTCCATTAACCTACAAATATCAGTAAGAAAAGATAACAACTCAGTTACAAAAACATTCAAATCCTTAAAAAAATAAAAAACAAAGTTAGTTGTGGTGATTACCTCTCAAAGGGATACATCCACCTGAATTTGACCGGACAGCTGATCAAAGCTTCATCTGCTAGATGAACCATCAGGTGAATACTGATAACGAAGAATAAAGGAGGAAAATATTTTTCAAATACAAACATTGCTTCAATCATACTAGCTTTAGCTCTCAACAGATGTTGTCGGTTGATAACCTTCGCACACAGAACATTGAAGAAGATACTGATCCAGAGAAGAGAAACTCGCAGCTCCTTAGGTAGCGAAGTTGCAGTATGAATCAGCAATGGTAACAGATGTTGCATAACAACATGGTAATCATGAGACTTAAAGTTCTTTAACTCGGGAGGATTCACGTTGATACAGTTGCGAAGATTGGAAGAGAATCTGTATGGAACCCTTAAGTTCTTCAAAATAATACAGAAATCAACTTTATCCTTCTTAGTCAGGGCAAAAGTACCATTCTCCATAGAAGTTTTACCAGTAACATCATCCTTTTTCAGCCACAACTTCTTTTTAACCCCCATTTCTTCCATATCTTTACGCGCAGCAGGACCATCTTTAGACTTGCTATTTCCTATCAAAGTGTTAAGTATACGCTCTGTGATGTTCTTCTCTGTATGCATAACATCAGTAATATGTCGGATCGCGTTTGAACCCCAATTCGGCAAATCATGAAAAATAGACCTCCGTGAAAACAATGAGTGGTCACTGACCACATCTTCTACATTAGCAGCGTCTTCATTTTCCCCTTCAGCTTTCCTTTTACGCTTCATACTTGCTGCAGATGGTTGTTTCCCCTTACCCTTATTACAGCTGATATTACGAACAATCTCTTATATTTGCAGACCTGTTAGTGGCCACGGTGATGGACGGTGATCTACCACTCTATTAAAATTCTTTTTATCATCTCGTTACTTGTGCTTTGACGACAGCCATCTACGGTGTCCCATATAACAAATTTTCTTACTAAATGGCAAATAATCGGCATATGTTTCTTCTTCACAAGTAGGACATGCATAGTATCCATGGGTTACACATCCAGACAAAGTCCCCAACGCAGGAAAATCATGTATAGCCCATAGTAATCTTGCTTTCATTACAAACTCAATTTTAGTGAATGAGTCATATCTTAATACACCTTCATTCCATAACTTCTTCAACTCATCTATAAGAGGTTATAAATAAACATCTATGTCCTTACCAGGTGCTCTAGGTCCTGATATCAACAACACTAGCAATGAAAACTAACGCTTCATACACAAGGAAGGAGCAAAATTTAAAGGATGCATAATCACCGGCCAAAAACTGTGAGCGTCACCGAAACATCCATTCTGATTGAACCCGTCAGTTGATATGGCAAGTGTAACATTCCTCGGTTCATTAGAAAACTCAAGAGAGAAGCTATCTGCACATCGCCAAGCTGAGGAATCGACAGGATGACGCATAATGTTTATATCTGACTTGGCTCTAGAATGCCAAGTCAATGCCTCTGCTATCCATGGTTCGCTATAAAACCTTTGCAGCCTTTTAATCACAGAAAAGTGCTTTAACGTCTTCTAAGCAACCGTGGTCAGTTTTCTCTCATCATTAAAGACCTTCTTATACCTAGGTTCTTGACAAACAGGACACTTCACTAATAATGCATGATCCTTCCAATATAATATGCAATCATTTACACATGCATCATAAGTAACATAGTCCATTCCTAGCTCTTGGATCAGGTTTTTTATGTCTGTGTACTTAGAAGGCAGTGTGGTTTCTTCAGGAAGCAGCTCCTTAATCAATTCTAAGAGCGCAGTGCAACCATTGTCTGAAAACCCATACTGAGTCTTAATGTTATTCAGCTTTATGGCAGCATACAATGTTGTCTTACCTTTAGGACATGAAGGGTATAACGGTGCTCTAGCACGCTCATATAAAAGTTTCTTTTTCTTGCTTCTGCTGGTTCCAGCATCAACATGAGACCTACTATCTAACCCAACATCCTCATCTACACCTACAACAGGATCAACATCCTCAGCAACAACTCCTACATTATCCCCTACATTTGATACATTCTCAGCTACATTGTCACTTATATTTTCCTCACTAGAGTTATCCCTATGTGCATGTGTTTATACTTCTAAGGTTTTCCCATGGAAGCGCTATGTTGTATACGACTGATAAATACCATACTTCAGCAAATGAAGTGATATCTCAGTAAGTGTCACCAATCCTTTATTGTTCTTACAGCGACCACAAGAGCATGAGAACAACGCATTTGCACCACCTTTTTCACTAGCAAACTGTATGAACAACCTAACACCTTCTATGTACTGCTCTGATTTATTGTCACATTTCATCCACTTCTTATCAGGTATCAATGACATTTTGTGATTCCTAAAGACAACATTTATGTTAAAATTTAGACAATATCTGTATCCAACATCTTTATAAAACTCAACAATCATATCATCAGTACATCTAGATCACATCAAATGAAAAATTACTTAATCTACTTCAAGTCTACCCATACAAACATTTTGTCAAGTTACAAACTAAATCTGCAGTTTAATCTGATGTTTAGTTAAGTTATAACTTAATAAGTTTTTCACAAAACTAAAATTCACATTAAACTGCTAACAATTTTTAATTTTGACAGAACTAACCAAGCAAATCAAACTGTATGCAAAGAATCTGAGTTTTTAGGTTCAAATTCTAGGTTACACCCAAATCAAAATCAAATCTGACCCAAATACCATTCAAATTCAAAAATAAGAAACACCCAACTCGTAAAAACTCAAAACAAATTAACAAACAAATCTCAGATACAAGTAATTGACCTAAAATTAAACTCAAAACATAAAACTAGAATAGAAATAGAAACCATACTAAGGTTAATTATCCTTAGCAAGTTCTTCACAACTGTGCTTCCTCCTGCAACAATTTAAGTGAAAGTCATTAAAAGAAAAACCCAAACCTAACTGTCGATCTGACATAATAAACCCTAACTATCGAAACCCTGTAGTAATTAACTAACCTAACTTGCAGTTGTACTTGGTCGAGTTTAACAGCACAAGAGATTAATGGAAGCAGAGTTTTCTTCAGATCCAGAAGAAGATGATAAAGGAGAGAGAGGGAGAGATAGCAGAGAAGATAAGAGAGGTGAAAAAAGTTTGTGGATAATAACAAGGCAGTTGTTCTGTACCCGACTTTTGGAGGGACAATTCGCACCTAAGGGTGGTCAAGAAGTCAACTGGTCAATGGGTTAAAAAGTGTTCCCTGCTAAGCATGTGACTCGCATGCGTATACTCCAAGTTGTTGCTAATCGCAACAGCCACGTGGCAGTTGCGAAATTCAAAACTGAATTAAGTTGTTGCTAAAATTTAGCAACTGTTTTTTTGTGTTGCGAATTCGCAACTGTATTAGAGTTGTTGCTACTCTAGGTTGTTATCTCCTAAATTTGGTGTAGTGGTGTCGTGCGATATTTTGCCCCTACATTTTGCTTGTTTTTTCTTGAATATTGCTTGAAGAGCGATCTTTAAGAAAAACCCGCCTTGTTGTAGTTGTTGGAGCGAGATGCGTGATGTTGGGGTAGCCTTTGATCTTTGTCGTTGAAGGAGCGAGCGAAAGAATACTAAACTTGAAAACTACGAACTTTCCTCTATTCTTTTGTGAAGTTCCGAAACTTTGTTGTTGTTGATCACAGGTTCTTGATGGAAAAATTCATTGTTTTTGATTTTGCCTCTGCATACTTGGTGTTGGAGTAATTGAGATGATGTTGAACTTTTGTGAGAATTATGGGGTTTGAGGTTGAGGGTTGGTTGTTTATGTTGGACGACTTGAAGTTTTAATGGGCTTGGTGCTTTGGAGATTTTGTCGAGCTTGAGTTTGTTTGGCCTTGTAAAGATGATGCTTCGTGGATTGTTGATGTTGGAGGTGTAATGAACTATTGTGTGTTGTTTCTTTGAGATAGCTTCTATTTCGCGTGCTCCATTGTTGTTGAGGGTTCTTGATGATATTTATGAGTGAGTGTCTTCTTTGGAGATGATTCTGACCGAGAAAGTAAAGAATATCAAAAAAATTCTTGGTAGTCCATGATCGCCTTTGTTCTTTAGTTATGAGGGAAGAATTGTTGAAGAAGATTGAGATTATTTGATTGGTGATGTTGATTGCGAATTTGTGCTTGAGCTTTGTTGCATTCGGGTTGATGAGATTTAGTAATGATTGATGATGATGTTGTTTTTGATGCGGAATACTTCTCTCTTTTATGTTGTTGTCCTGCCTCTGCCTCTTCTTTCTTCTCATGCAGTGGTATAACGGTTTCAAGTTGTTGATGCGAAATAGTTGAGCGAAATAATCGCACTCCCTTTAGGGATGCCATCTTGTTTATCCTTCCTCAGCTTCCTTCATGGTATTGATTCTTTTGTGCTTTATCATGCGATATTATTCCATAAAATTTTGGAAAACACTTGTGTGATTATAACGCTTATGTGATGGCCATGCCATGAAATATCTATGCAATGCTTATGCCATGAGAATGTGATGCTTATATGATGAGAATGCTTATCTATTTTTGATTAAATGGAATGTATAAATAATGTTTGTGTTAGTTAGCTTATTGTTCCACGCTAGTGTTGATGTTACTTCAAGTTTGCTTCCGTTCTTCATTGCTTTGGATTTGTCTTTAGTATATGCGTTCCTATACGCGCGCTTATTGTTTCTCACTTGTTCTTTTGCTTGTACTTCACCTTTCTCGCATGTTCAATGTATTCTTACCTCATAGTTTATTCCTGCATTATTAGTATCGCGTAATAACCATATAATTACAATATATGTCTTTGTGTTTCTTGTGGAGGTCTTAATCATCCTCACCCTATTAATAGGACTTATGCTTGCCCCAGGGTATTATTCTTGGTCGGGCGACAAAATCGCAGGCAACCATCACTCTTTCAAGTAATAGTCCATTGATCTTGCGTTATCATCTTTCGTATTATTGCCTCGGCAGGATATTTTTTATGCGACAATACGACAGGCCTAGATACTCTCGTGAGTAGAAGACCCATGACTACAAGACCGCACCCCCTAAGTGGAGTTTCTTGAGGATCGAGTGTATCATAGTCAGGACTTGTCATAGTCAGGACTTTCCAAGAGCGGCAAGGCTCCAGACGCCCCCGGCAGCCTGATCGAGTTTCTACACATATCAGGTGTTTAGGGAGCTTTAGAGCAACTGCAGTGGACGACTAAACCCAAATATTTGGTCTTTTGGACAGACGTAGTGGGACGTACTATCGATCAAATTTTGATCAACGACTAAAGCCCAGACTAAATTTGGTCGCCGACCAAGACCAAACCCAAATATAGTCGAGCGTTGATATAATCTCCGTTTCACAACGGGCGTTGATATTATCTCCGCTTCTCAACGCGCGTTCGTAAAGAATTCGTCCAACGAACAGGAGGGTATATAAACTTCGCCTGTATGGGACGTTGATTAAATGTACGCCTGATGGGGCGTTTGTGAAGTTAACGCCTGACTCCAGGCGGTGATAAAGTGTACGTCCCATGAATGGATTGAACTTGTACAGAATTCAAATTTGAAGTGTGAAAATATTGGGGAAGAGCAAATATTTTGCATCTTATGCTTCCACGATACTGGACGCTCTTAACGGTAAGGTTTGCGTACTTGGCTTGTTCTTGTTTTTGTCGTTCTCTTATTATTATCTTCTCCCTGGAAAGGGGAAGAAAATATGTAAAAAATGTGAGTGAGGGGAGAGTCGATCGCGCGTGACCAAGCTCATCGTGTACACCCTGGACCATCTGTGCAGGCTCCTGTTTTGTGTAAGAGCGATATTATTTGCTTAACTTATCTCTTGTTATCGCCCTTTGTATAAGAGCAAGTCTTATGGTGGAATCCATCCATCTTCCAGCCACCTCAACACTTGGAACTGTGGATGGAAGAGCAAGTGTAATGGTGGAATAGTAGAAACGCTATTCTTAATGTAGCTAAAAAAACGCAATTAAGAATGGAGCTTTTTTTTTCATCCGTTAGATTTCAAAAACTCATTTTAAATCTACGGATAAAAAAAACGCAATTCTTAATTGCGTTTAACGCTATTCTTATTGGCATTCAAATGGATTCCACGAACCCTTCCACAAAATCATGAAACCTTGCTTGAATTTTATATGAAAGATCCCAATTTGAAAGCCACTAGACTTGACATTCCATGATTTTTTCACATTTGGAATAGTTTGGATTCCACCGTAAGACTTGCTCTAAGCTTTCTCCTTTCTTCTTCTCCTCCTGTCTCTTAGCACGCCCTAAAATCTGTCTACTTTCCTTCGACAGTTCCAATCACGAAATGGTTCCTTTGAGGGTTAAGTTGTGAACTTCGCTTCTTCATCAGTATCTACATATGAGCAAGCAATACTTTGTGTAATTGTGGCTGTATGTTTCTTCTTTATCTCTTGATTATCATCTCCCTGGGATTAGGTTGATTGTTATAGCTTTCTCCTACTTTGCCCTTGTTTTTTCTTTTGGTCCTTTGCCGCATTTGCAAAGTTGAAGACTCATTCACGGATCAGGTTGGTGTGCGTGCTAATCCATGAGCCAGTCTGATGGAAGTTTGCTACGTGCTTCCATTGATAATCCTTCCCATCTCTCTGGTCCTAAGATGTACTCGTGTTGTGCTCTTTTCGTACTGTTCAAGATCTTCCTGTGTATTCTTCTCCTGAGTTGTTGATGAAATAAACTTCGCAAACTCTCCTTCTTCCTTAGTCCCCTATGCTTTCGCCTCTAGCTGTTCCTGTGCGTTTTCTTCGCGCTAGTTATTGAAGACGATTCCTTTACCTGCACCTGTAGTATTACCTCGCTCTGGTATTCTTCTTGTGCTTGGGGTACTCATCGCGCTTCTTTTATTTTCGTCTTTCTTATTCTTCTAGTTGATTTTCCTGCCATACACTTATTACCTAGCTGCAAACAACAAACAAACAGAATCGTGAGATGAAATAGCTCTTCGCATAAAATGTCCAATCCCTCCAGTTTATTTTGCCGCCTTTCTTTCGTGTTTGATAGTATGGGCTTCTTTCGCCTGAGTGCCTTCTCATCTCTTCCTTTTTTTCCTGTTCATCTTCGCATCTCTTTTTGTCTTTGATAATTATTAAGTTGATTTGATGGAGTCTGATATTGTGCGGCATTTATTTGACCTTTACTTGAGTCTCCTAGTTGAACCTGTTTTTGACGATGAATATCTCCGCGCTGACTTCTTTATCGCCCTTAAAGCTTTCTTTTCTGTAAGATGATTTTCACCGCCTGCAAAACCTCTTCTCATGCCAACTTCTTTACCTGCGAATTTCTTCGCGTTGTTGTTCCTGCACAAGTAGTTTTGATTACTTCACCCTGGATTGTTGATTTTATCACACAAGAAGGTTCCTCCAATTGCCGGTAGCTCTCCAAGCTTTCTTTGCTCTTTTCGACGCCTTTATTTGTTCCATTAGTTATGTTTTCTCCCTTTGCCGCTTGCTCCAATTATAGATACTTCCATGTACTTCCCTGTCTCTGTCAAGTTAATATATTTTAAGAGAAATATATTAATGGTTGTTGTAGCTTTCTTTCTTTCCCGCTGACCTAGTTTCTCTTCTAGTACTCTTCTGTTAATGGACCCAGGTCGAATTCTTTCTTTATTTCCGCCCTTGGCTATTTGATCGTCCTTTTTTCTTCTTCCTGCTCCTGGCTATGCATTCGCGCTGAACTGGTTAAAATGTTTCCTTAAAAGAATTATATTAACGCCCTTGCTTTGCTTGCTGATCCTGATTTTGTTGGTGAACGTTTCCATGCTCCTGGTTAAAGATGGTCCATTCGCGCTATAACGATGTTTTCTTGCACCTGCAAAATATCTTACCAAAGCTCAAATGATCATCCACTGTGCGAAAGAAACACACAGTTGAAGTTTGGCTTAATTGCCGAGTTCATTTCGCTCCAAGGAAGTGACAAATCATCGCTTCTTTCTCCTCTGCGTCTTTCTTTTTTTGTTTCTTACACCTGTATGTGTCTTTCTTCTCTTGTAGTTAGTTGATTTCGCTCTTAAGGAATCTGTGAATTGTGATAAATGTTTATTCAAACAGACTCAAAGGATTACAAATGATGGAGAGCTTTTATATAAGCTTCATTACAATACTACCTGTTACCAGGCTGTCACTAACACAGATGGCATTGAACCATTGGTTCATTACAATCATATGACATGACTCGATGACTCATTGCTCTAACATTCCCCCTCAAAATGATCACTAAGCAAGTGAAACAGTTTGGACAACACACCATATATGAGTCATGCCAGCAATGTCATGAGATGTAGTAGCAGCGACACTTCGAGCAGGTATAAAAGAAGTAGCACTATCTTCAATCTGTAAGCCATCAAAGTCTTTAGATACACCAGCAGAAGTATAACAATTAGCTCCCTTAACTCAGCTAATTGTGGAGACCAACAGATAACTCCAATAGTGCAATTTTAGTACAGCTCCATGTAGACACCCAATGCTAGTTCGCATATCTTAGACTGCAACATAAATGCAAGGCAGTTATCTCAAAACTTGCAATCTAATGAAGAACCTATCCAAACCAATCTGTCTAGAGATAATGAAACCAATCTGCAATTCATTCCCCCTCAAACGGATGACTTCAATAGTGCATCAGTTTTCCTTGAAAGATAGAGAGAAACTGCTCATGGAAGGTCTTCTATACTCTACCAGCTATAAGCAGCAGCAGCATTAACACATGTAGGCTTAAAAACAATGAACTTCATACACTTCTTGAACTTCATAATCCGCAATGAGCTTTATGTTGAACAAAGTCTTGTTGAACAATTAGGTAGAGAACCAAACTGAACACTATCAAGCTGAAGAGATAGAAATAGCTTTGTAGAAAGTTGATACTGCAACACAAATAGGTACTGAATAGTTGGTCCACCAAGGTAGCATGTTGAGGCAGAGAATTAACCATGCTGAGGCTGATGTAGTAGGCTGAGAAGAATCAGTACTTCAAGCAAACATGCTACAACTGTAGCAACTATGAAAGTTGATCCAACTTCAAATGTGGAAACTACTACAGTTGACCCCTCTGAACAGTATCAACTACAACAGTTGATCCCCTGTAAAACTTTCTCACTTCTTGACAATAAAGAATATGTCAAGTAATACTTGTATCTTTGCCCTCTACTGCATCCAAAACACTCACAAAACTTTGTAGTACAAGTATTAACAGCATATTGAAAACTCAACACCTTGTGCAGATCATGGATTCAAACCAAATCTTGGAGATAAACTAGTTTGTGAATGCTGGAGATATGTGACTTCATAATAGAACCATGTTACTGCAGAAGCTTTAGAAGTACTAGCAATTTGCAAATCTATATTTGCCCAGATTTTAGTTCCACAATCACCACCAAAACATACATTTACTGCAGGAGATCTTGAATTCGATTCTTGAAGAAAGTGAAACAAGAATTGACTAATTCAGATGTGCAGACTCTCTTGGGTACTCGATGCAACAAATTGGAAAAGCAAGACTTGATTAAAAAAATTGAAGAAATTGATATAACAAGCAATCAAAAAATGTTGTAAAACTTATCTGTAAAGGATCTGGAATTGCATTGTTTCCAAGAATCACCGTTACGAGATGTACTGAAATACTGAATCGAACAACACTTTTGAGTAAATCGTAAAGATTATCAATTGCCTTTGAGACTAACCATCAAGAATCTCACTGATGTTCTCCAATCAAACATCTAATGTATCAGCAGATCTGAATCAAACGCTTTTCTCCATCCCGAATTCTGAACTGATAACAACACTTGAAAGTTCTTGAACAAGAATTTACGTTATCAACTTCGCCCAGATCTGAATTGTAAAGGAGTTGAATCTTGAAGAAATCTAAAAAAAAAACACCAACTAATGTAGATCTGAAAACTAAAATCAACAGAAACAAACAATGAAAAAGAGGTTTAAGGTGTTGGAGGTTGTAATGGTGTTGTGAGGTTGTTGAAAATAGAAAGAAATTTAGGTTTGAGACAGTCAAAATGCCTCTTCAGGTTGTAATTGTACATATTGTGTTTGAGGAATTCGTAATTCCCCTTCAGGTTGTATTGAGTTGTAAAGTTGTTTTAGGTTGTGATTTTGAGTTGTAATCGGTTTTGAGTTGTTTTAGGTTTTGATTTTGAGTTGTAATTGAAGGTGTAGCAGAAACTGTTGTTGTTGATTAGGTTGTAGTGGTTGTAAAAGTTGTAATGAGTTGCAAAGGATTACAAATGATGGAGAATCTTTTATATAAGCTTCATTACAATACTACCTTTTACCAGGTTGTCACTAATACAGATGGCATTGAACCATTGGTTCATTACAAGCATATGACATGACTCGATGACTCATTGCTCTGACACGCTCCAATATTGTTTACTGTTTCACAGTAACCTCCTTTTACTGCAAAAAAAAGGGGAATATTAGAGTTTCATAGTTGTTTTCTTCGCATGTAGTCTCATCTCCTAAGCCAGCTGATCTCTTCGCGTCGTTTTTTGATGATTTGCTCACGTTGTTGACAGTGTTGTTTATTGACGCAGAAGTTTTTATTCTTCATGTTGCTTAATATTCTTCTTCTGCCAATAGCGCGGAAATTCGGTATCTTCTTCCTTCTTTTCGCTCGCTTGTAACCTCACTTTCCCAATCGCCCAGAAAGGATTTCAACTATGTGTTGCTGTAAGTAAACAACAATCCAATGAAGAACTAATATAGTTATTATCATGCGAAGATTTAAATATATAAATTCGCCTAAGTGTGTTCATAGGAAAAATCCCCAAATCATATCAAGGTTTCAAAATTTGCCAAATGGGTTTATTAATCAAGTTCGGGTGGTTTTAAATTTCTAAACAAAACTCGTTTTATATCATGGTTTTAAGGAACAATCAATTTTTTGATGAAGAACAGTTGTGTTTTGTTTTCAAACATTTTTTATATTCAACAGATCTGGACATCTCAAAACACTGCAAAGTAAAACTAAATGATTAAAAGGAGGATTTGTCTTTCTCGATTTGATTGTCGATGAAGTTTCAATGTTGTTTTCCCCTCTCTCTCCTACCTTTCTCTTTAAATAGGTGTTTACATGGTGGATAACAGCTAATATGTAGTGGAGTACAGCTAATTTCACCTCACTCTCGCGCTCGTGCTACGTTCTCTTGCGCGCTAAGGAAATGAATGAATCTCGCACGGTAAGGAAATGCGTTGCGCGATATTTTGCCCCTACAATCTCATAACTAAAGTGAAGGATTGAACTAGAAAATTTATATCAAATTTTGTGTTATTGCAGAAATCTCGGCTGACTCTCTAGTGGCGAACTTCCTTGGTCTTTTTTTTTGTGGGTCGAACTTGGTATATGTTGGGCTCATATAACACACACTCAATCGCAGTTTTTAAATGACTATTTTGGCCCCTGCTGAAACCCCGTATCTTAAATGACTATTTTTGCTGCTGTTGTAGATTTCTCATCATCCTCGTGGTCCTTTAATAACATGTATGCACTCTAGCAATTCTATTTTTTTCTATTGGAGTTCACAATTAAGGGTTTTTTGTTCTGGTAGGCACTAGATATATGAGAAGATCTTTAATGTCTGATAATAATTTATATTTGTGCACTTGGGTTATTCTTTTGATTGGTTATGAATTTGAGTTAACCGATACCTATCAACTGTTTAACAAAATGCTTAAAAACGCAAACTTTCATTTTGTAGCTTGTTGGTATTTATGCACAAAGCCTCTTCTTTAACATTTGCTGGAAAAAACAACTATGGAGGAAGATACTATAGTTGATCAACCTCCGTTGTTCTTGAAGTTTGCTCCAAAAGTTTCAAAAAAACCTCCCCCAGTGATAGAAAATCCTCAACCTAATGAACCCCTAGAAGTGGAAAAATCATGTGACCCCGAATCGTATACTCTTAGTTTCTCTGATCTTGGTTTAGCTGACTGGGCTACTCGAACATGCAAGAAGCTTGGAATGAAGAAACACACACAAGTTCAACATCACTGTATTCCTCGAATTCTTGCTGGTCAAGATGTTTTACGTTTAGCTCAGTCAGCGGATTTCGCATTACCTATTTTGAATCGCTTTGCAGAAAACCCCTATGGTGTGTTTGCTTTGGTGATAACACCTACTAGGGAGCTAGCGTACCAATTGGCAGAGCAGTTCAGGGCACTTGGAGCATCCTTGCACCTACGGTGTGTTGTTGTTGTTGGAGGGATGGATATGATCACTCAAGCACAAGCTTTGATGCAACGCCCACATGTTGTGATCGCAATTGGTAACATATTCCTTAAATTCATAACCAATCAAAAGAATAACCCAAGTGCACAAATATAAATTATTATCAGACATATTCCATCCAAGGTAACATATTCCTTTAAAATAGTCTTTGAACTGTTTGAGTTACCGATGTACCATACAAACTGCTCCCAAATAGTCTTTAACACTGACAATAATATTAGAAACTGGGATTTATTTTTTTTCACAATGGATTTATATATCAGTGTGCCGGCCTTCCAAGTTTATGTCCCCCCCACCCTTCCATGTAAACCGCATGGATCTGCTGGTTGCCTTGCGGAGTATTTTCTTGAGTATTATTTGTCTTTTCAGTTTTCGTCTATACATTTTTATTCGCCTCTTGAAATTGGCAATCGCCAATCTACTTAAATCACCTTACATGTCTTCAACGTGATGTTTTACAATGCTTAGATACAAAGCAATGGGATGCGAATTTTCAAACAGCTCAGTCATTTTGTCGTACGTCCTTGTTACTTCATCCTCCAGCAGCTGCAAGCGTACAAAGAAAAACAAGTCAGTTAGACAGACATGGGTGATTGTGAGAGTAAGAAATAACAACAAATAGCTAGAAGACTGATAATTTATGGTACCCTGTACTGATCTATCATGGCTTGAGTAGGTTGATCATCGATGAATTTGGGATCACCATCACTATCTTGTTGGTATTTGGACATATCAACTTCTAGCATTTGGAGCATAGCAAGTGCATCCTGTTTTCCTCTTTCGACACTCCTTATCCTCTGTTCCTCATCATAGTCATCATCGCTGTCATAATCATCATCACATCCAGTTCTTAATATCCTCCTCCGGGAGGGCGTCAGGAGATTTTAGAAAAGCTGACATTTCAGCTTTCGCCTATTTCAAGCAACCAATAAACAAATTTAATTTTACGGATATCAGAGTTATAAGGATTGTACAAGTGGCAATTCTTAACTGAAACAGCCTTATGATGAATGATCACGAACGATATTATTCAAGGCAGCAAAACAGTTGGCAAAAAAGAAATATACAAGTAACAGGAGGAGGAAGTATTTAGAACGAACCTGCAGTAGTCGTTTGTTTGCTCTCAAGTACCAGTAACGAGCATCCAAATAAGTACGCCGGAGTTCAGAATCCACACCAACCAGTACGGGCTTGAAACTCTGGCAAAAGAAAAGTCATTGGTATTTTCGGCGTGTCAATGGAGATATATCATAAACTTTGATAATTTGTATTTTTTTGTCGCAGAGTTGCTTACTTTAAGGATTTCCAAGTCGTTAAATGCATCATCATCAATGGATGGATAGAGTAGTAACAGTATATTGACGCATGTATCTTTGTGAAAGCTTAGAAACGTGTTTATCTTTTCATCGTCGGAAAAAATTTCCGGGTTATTCACTATATCCTTGGCATGATCCCTGCAGGAAAGAAACATTTTTCAGACGATGCCAAAAACAAAACAAAAAAATTTGATTTGAAAACTGGATAAAATTTTAAAACAATATACCTGTTATTATCAGAATATTTGTATTATTTCCGACTACCGTTCATAATGGGCTCCCTAAAACAATCCTCGGGTTTTATTAGAGGGGCAGCAGTGTGATAATAATGTCCCTCTAGTTGGTTAGGGGATGTCTTATAGTGAGTGTAAATTGACTGGATTATCCTCCCCATTTTTTAACCTAAATCAAAGCTAAATTGAACATTTGTTTTCTTTCTTCTTCTCTTCTTCTCCTCCCATCAATCGTAGCCTCCATTAAAACTCAAAATTTCATCGTCTTCGATTAATCGACGATTCGAAAATTAATCAAGTGTAGCGTAACGACTTATATGAGGTGTGTTTTGAAAAACCCAGTTACAATTTGGTTTATTTTGTTCGATTTAAGTTTAATTTCTATCAAAAATTAGGGTTTTAGATGAAAATTCAAATTCAAATTTTTGGGTTTATGTGAGTTACTGTTGATTTTAACTCAATTACGAACTGTAACAGGACATTTTGATGTTTTTACGGTTGGTAATTGAACTACTACCAACCGTATGTTCTTATATCTGAGAATTTTCTTCAGTTACATTTTTTTTTCAACCGTAAGTGAACTTAACACCATCCATCTTTGAACGTTTGAGCAGATCCGTATCGTATTTTCTCTGAGTGAGAACCAAATCTCTACTTTGGCGTAACACTTCAATACCCAAGAAAAATGATAAATTACCCATATGATTAATTGCAAACTCAGAACCAAGTGATGCAATAAGCTGACTGATTTGTGTTGAATCTGACCCCGTGATAATAATGTCATCAACATACACTAGAACATACGTGACTGATGTTTCTGTTTGAAGGACAAAGAGAGAGTTATCTGCAACAGACCCCTTGAAACCAATCTTAGCCAAATATGTACTTAGTCTTGAAAACCAAGCACGTGGAGCCTTTTTAAGTCCATACAAGGACTTATGGAGTTTACGGACATGATTTGGATAATTAGGATATACATATCCAGCCTGTCGTTTCATATATACATCTTCTTCAACGTCTAGTTGCTTAATTGGCCATTGATTCATTACAACTATCGATAAAACTAATCCAATGGGTAGGATATCTTCCACGGTTTTGTTGTGGAGATATCAGAGTTATTTATATTAAGAAAATACTGCAATGCAGTTACACTGGTTGTTACAGACTCAAACAACTTCAAAAGACTTTAACAAATTCAAAACTCTAATTCAACAGACCGTAAACCTAGCTTTAGGAGTCTTCTTAGTTACTCGGTCTGCTGACTATCTCAATGAGATTTTGTTGAAGAGATAACATTGTTATCGTTAACATCCCCCCTCAAGTTGTACTGGAGCTGGCGAATGTGCAACTTGGATCGTAAAATTTGAAATCATAGCGCAGCTAACCCCTTCGTAAAAATATCTGCCAACTGATCTCTTGAACTGATAGAACTCACACTCAGTTGTTTGTTAGCAACACGTTCTCTGACAAAGTGATAATCAATCTCGATGTGTTTCGTCCTTGCATGAAACACTGGATTTGTAGTAAGATATGTAGCCCCCAGATTGTCACATCATAGAATTGGAGTAGTAGAAAGAACACCTAACTCCATTAACAGAGACTGAATCCATATGAGGTCTGATGTTGCAATAGCAACTCCTCGATATTCCGCCTCCGTACTAGACTTGGATGTTGTTTTTTGTTTGCGTGCACTCCAAGATATAAAGTTGCCACCGAAATAAATACAGTAGCCACTAGTAGATCGTCGATCATCTAAGCTTCCGTCCCAATCTGCATCAGAGTATGCATGAAGGGAGAAGCCTTTTGCTGAATTCAGATATAAACCATAATCCGCAGTTCCCTTTAGGTATCGAAGTATTCTTTTGAAAAGTTCCCAATGCTCAACAAACGGATCATGCATATATTGACACACTTTATTTACTGCCACGGAGATGTCTAGTCTGGTTAAATGCAAGTACTGCAGTGCACCTACCACACTGCGATAAAAAGTTGGATCCTTGAATCTCTCAGTGCCCCCTTTCTGAATCTTCACGTTTGAACCCAATGGTGTGCATACTGGCTTAACACCATCCATCTTTGAACGTTTGAGAAGATCCGTAACGTTTTTCTCTAAGTGAGAACCAAATCTCTACCTTGGCGTAACACTTCAATACCCAAGAAAAATGATAAATTACCACCATATCCTTAATCGCAAACTCAGAACCAAGTGATGCAATAAGCTGACTGATTTGTGCTGAATCTGACCCCGTGACAATAATGTCATCGACATACACTAGAACATACGTGATTGATGTTGGTGTTTGAAGGACAAAGATAGATCTATCTGCAACATACCCCTTGAAACCAATCTTAGCCAAACATGTACTTAGTCTTGAAAACCAAGCACGCGGAGCCTGGTTAAGTCCATACGAGGACTTATGGAGTTTACAGACATGATTTGGATAATTAGGATCTACATATCCAGTCGGTTGTTTCATACATACATCTTCTTCTAGTTGACCATGTAGGAAAGCATTCTCAACGTCTAGTTGTTTAATTGGCCATTGATTCATTACAGCTATCAATAAAACTAATCGAATGGGTAGAATATCTTCCGTAGTTTTGCTATGGAGATATCAGAGTTATTTATATTAAGCAAATACTGCAATGCAGTTATACTGGTTGTTACAGACACAAACAACTTCAAAAAACTTTAACAAATTCAAAACTCCAATTCAACAGACCGTAAACCTAGCCTTAGGACTCTTCCTAGTTACTCGGTCTGCTGACTATCTCAATGAGACTCTGTTGAAAAGATAACACTGTTATCATTAACATGAAATCTGTTGTGTATTGGATTGGATGCGGATGAGGTGAAAACCGGCCCATGCTCACCCCTAGTGAAATACAAAGGCATGCTCTCCGTCTCCCTTCGTTGGTCTTTTTTTTATGGGCCGAACTTGGTATATGTCGGGCTCATATTACACAAATCCAATCGCAGATTTTAAATGACTATTTTGTCCCCGCTGAAACTCCTTATTTCTTAACAATTGTCCCACCAAAAGAGTGATAAACCCTAACGAACATAATATTATCAGACACTAGAGAAGAGAAGCAGGCTTTGAAATTTCTCTTAAACCCCCCAACTTTTCACTTTGGAAATTCGTCTTCTCGCTTACACTGCTGCTGTTGTAGATTTCTCATCATCGTCGTCGTATAACAGGTATGCAATTCTATTTTTTTCTATTGGAGTTCACAATTAAGGGTTTTTTGTTCTGGTAGGCACTACAAGGTTCAATCTTTAATGGGTTCCCGAATCATGTCTTAATAATTTGGATTTGTGCTCTTGGGTTATTCTTTTGTTTGATTCGTTATGAATTTGAGTTAACCAATACCTATCAACTGTTTGACAAAACGCAAACTTTCATTCTGTAGCTTGTTAATGTTTATGGCTCCTTATCTATCATGTTAACCCCATAAGCTCACTTACCTGATGCTAATTCAACTTACTAATTTAGTAACAAAGCCTTATAATTGATTCTTCTTTAACATTTGCAGGCAAAAACAACTATGGGGGAAGACACTATAGTTGATCAACCTCCGTTGTTCTCGAAGAAGAAGTTTGCTCCAAAAGTTTTAAAAAAACCACCCCTAGTGATAGAAAATCCTCAACCTAATGAACCCCTAGAAGTGGAAAAATCATGTGACCCTGAATCGTATAATCTTAGTTTCTCTGATCTTGGTTTATCTGACTGGGCTACTCGGACATGCAAGGAGCTTGGAATGAAGAAACCCACACAAGTTCAACATCACTGTATTCCTCGAATTCTTGCTGGTCAGGATGTTTTGGGTTTAGCTCAGACAGGTAGTGGGAAGACTGCGGCTTTTGCGTTACCTATTTTGAACCGCCTCGCAGAAAACCCCTATGGTGTGTTTGCTTTGGTGATAACACCTACTAGGGAGCTAGCTTACCAATTGGCAGAGCAGTTCAGGGCACTTGGAGCATCCTTGCACCTACGGTGTGCTGTTGTTGTTGGAGGGATGGATATGATCACTCAAGCACAAGCTTTGATGCAACGCCCACATGTTGTGATCGCAACACCAGGGAGAATTAAAGTCCTCCTTGAACAGAATCCAGATATTCCATCTGTCTTCTCGAAGACCAAGGTAACATATTCCTTGAAAATAGTCTTTGAACTGTTTGAGTTACCGATGTACCATACAAACTGCTCCCAAATCGTTCTCTTGTTTCTTAGTGCAAGTAACATCAAAATGAAAATCTTAACAGGCAAGATACTTTCTTCTTAGTCCACCCACTTCGCAGTATAAGCCTCTATAGTTGCTTGTGAAGCCTTCTTTTGCTTACCAGGTATCATCGTAGAAGCACTGCATGCCTTTGGTATAACCTGGTGGCGGTGGTCGACCATACTCATCCTTCATAACATTAAACAGAACACACTTGCACTCCATGCATCATAGCTGATTTTCCACACCACGCATATAAATTGCCTGCACATTAATGAACCATCTCTCATCTAGGATTTCGGAAGTATTGTTAACCTCTACCTCATAAAGATCTGGTACCTGCGAGGTGGCTCGTCGTGTTTCAGATCCAAGCCCTGAGTATCGGTCAACATCCTTGGGCTTTGGAGCATATTATCTAGCAATGACCCAATGGTGAAGATAAGTCATAAGTTTCATACAGAGGGACAGAACTGCTTCAGCAACGTACTCCTTAATAGCAATATGACCTCTTGGAAAATCAACACTATTGTAATATTTGTTAGAGACATATCCAGGCCTCATTACAAATTTAGGGGTCAAGAAGACAGTGGATTTCTCCTCGTTCACTTTTCTGAATTGGGAAGATTGAAATAAGTGAAAGTAACCATCTCGGCAAAAGGAGCATCAATATAAACTGTTGCATGATTTTTTCCCTGCCTGCATTGTTAGCCTACTGATGTTATGAAAATGACAATGATACTAATAACTAATAAGCATTAAACATACTAGTCTACTAATTCAATCACAATTCTAAGACACAAACAAGAAATTGACGAACTCTTTTATGTTTTCATACCTGATTTATCGCAGTATATTCACTGCTTTGATTTTGTTTGCACAGTATGAATTTGGTCGGCAACATATTTGTTCATTTCATCTGTTCAATTTTTTCTGCAGTTTCTAGTTTTGGATGAAGCTGATAGAGTTTTGGATGTTGGTTTTGAGGAGGAACTGAGTGCAATATTTCAGTACTTGCCCAAAGATAGACAAACTCTGTTGTTTTCTGCGACAATGACAGAAAACTTACAAACACTGCTTGAGGTTTCTGCAAACAAGGCATACTTTTACGAACAGTATGAGGGATTTAAGACTGTTGAATCTCTTAAACAACAGTATGTTTTTATTCCCAAAAACGTGAAAGATGTCTATCTGCTACACATTTTGTCAAAAATGGAGGACATGGGCGTTCGCTCTGCCATAATATTTGTTTCCACATGCCGGTAAAATTCTCACGTGTTTAGCAATTGAAGTTTCTCCTAACTGTTTAAAACTCTGTTTACCAGACTTGCTGTTTTCATGTTGTTAATTGTTATGATTGACCTAGGTCTAGCTTTGACAAACGGGATTTCAAGAAAGTTTTTTATGCATTTTTGTGCACACACAAGGCAAATCCTCCTTTGAGTGATTCTATTTTTATCTTTACTAATAAAATAATTAGGGTCAGAAGTTCAATCACTACTTCACTAAAAAAATTATGATTCAACCTCATATGTTTCTGCTCTAGGGAAACTGCAGTGCATAACAGTGTGTCGAGCATTTTACTTGTTAACTTTGATCTCTGTGCTTTTCATGATATAGGTTTCTGACTTGTGTTTTTTCCTTGTCAAGTTTTTGAGTTATCCACTTTCCCTATACTCTGTCCCCAAGATGCAAACCAAAACCACCATGTTTTCTTTAGAAAAGCTTTTGCATTATCCTTGCTGTCTTTTCCAACGTTGGTGTTTTAGCGTCAATACTCCAACTCATCTTATCACTCAGAATTCTTGCTTGTATGGACTCTGCACCACATATCATTATGCCGAACAGTCTGAACTGAATGTTTCAAAATGAGGTCCTCTAGGGATCCTGCCACTATAGTTTTTTATGCTGGATTCAAATACTTAAGAGAGTCCATTGAAGTCAAAGATTGTGAGATATTTTTTGATAGTTTATTGAAACTAAACCAGTCATATTTCCCACTGCCACTGGAATGCTACCTGAAAAGTGAGAAATGATTGCGTGACAAAATAAGTGACACAAGTCCTTTTAATAGACCTCCTTTGTTTAAGTGCTCAAAGTGCATTCCGATCCTTTAATCACCATTGTCAATGACAAAATAAGTAACATTTGGTCGTTTGACGAGCATTTTTAAGTTGTCTATAGTCCTCAGAATTGAACCAGAAAATTGTTTGCTGACAAGTCTAGAATTTGGAGTTCGTGCAAATTGGTCATTTCACAGGGATTTCTCCGTCTGAGCTATTAGACTTGCTGTTAGTGTTAAGATCCTGTCAATTAGAATCATTTCAAATAATATTGACAAAATGTTTTGCTGTTAATGTTAATTTACATTAAAGAAAATCTATCTTATTTGAGTAACACATGCACAGAGTGAGAGTGAGAGGTTTATTAAATTCTTACTTGCCGCATATCTTATGTTATCAGATATCAACGTTGCAATTAAATTATTCTTATCATATGTGATGTCTCTATGTGCATTGGTGTTACATCAGGAGTTGTCACCTTCTTAGTTTGATACTGGAAGAACTTGAACAACCAGCAGTAGGATTGCATTCGCACAAGTCCCAGGCTCTAAGACTGTCTGCACTACATCGTTTCAAATCTGGTCAGACTCCCATTCTGCTGGCAACAGATGTGGCTAGTCGGGGTTTAGACATTCCAACAGTTGATCTTGTCATAAATTATGATATTCCGAGGTGAGTGTTATTAGCAAACTTCTTCACAATTTATAATTTATGTAGTTTTCTTATGGAAATGGCAGGACATAACAGAACTTGATCCAACTTATTCCAGATATGCCCGAGACTACGTTCATCGTGTTGGGCGTACAGCAAGAGCTGGCAGAGGGGGGCTGGCTGTGAGCTTTGTTACACAGGTTAGTTATAGAAAATGTTGTTCAACTCAGACTTTGCTGCTCTCCAGGCTTGTGAAGAAAGAATTAGTCACTTGGTTGCTTCTCATTGTAATGTCCATATAATTTCTATGTAAGTCCTCAAACTGAGTGATTTTTGATGATTTTTTGCAGAACGATGTAGATCTAATACACGAAATAGAGTCCGTCGTTGGGAAGCAGTTGGATAAGTTTGAATGCAAAGAAAATGACGTTCTTGCTGAAATGACGAAGGTAACACCTCTATCGTACAGAATATGTGATTGCCGCTTAGTGGTCTGTCACTCGTTATGTTACGTATTCTAAATTTCACTCGTTGCATTGGTCTTAGATTGAGCCATGTTCAATGTCATAAGCATCATTAGTCTTACCCATCGGAGAAGTAGTCAAGCGTTCCTTTTCACTACATAATTTGCCATTCATCTTTTCAATAAACTTGACATATCATGATTTTGGATCCATCAATGTAGGTTTACAAAGCTAAACGTATTGCGACTATGAAGATGATGGATGACGGTTACGAACAGAAAGCAGAAGAACGAAAAGCCCAGAAGCTAAAAACACTTTCAGAGAAAGGATTACTGAAAGAAAAGACGAATAAGAAGAGAAGAAGAACCAAAACTACTTCTGCAGAAGAATCAAAGTAGGAAATTTTGTGCCTGAGATATATTTAGAGAACCTTGAGGATTAAAGAACAATGGCCTGTACACACACATTTACAAAGTTTTCCTATTATGAAGAAATCTTTTGTGTATTAGCTAGCTAGCTCATTGAGAGAAATATATTACCACTTTTTTCTTCTGTTGCCAGAACCTCCAAATTATGAAGGTCTCAGGGCTGTAATATGTAAATTAACATCAATTTTTTTTTTGTTATCTCAATCCAACACTGTGCTGATTTTCTTTCTTATCACCATAATCCATTTCCCCTGAGCTTGCATATATTTCTATTTCATTGACCATACAGGCACGGCTCTCTACTTATGTCTGCACAGGCACGGCCTTGGTTTGCTTATAAAAACCTCATAGAAACCCCCAAAAGAAAAAATAGTGAGAGCAGAGAGGGAAATGGCGAGAAATTCATCATCAGCACTACTTGGAATTTCTCGTAAGAATTTCTTCTGCTTCGATCAAAACCCTAACAATAAGTACTCAAATCTCTTCATCTTCATCTAGTTTCGGTAATATACTTGATAATCAGATGAAACCCTCGTCTTCTTTTGCTTCAACATGTGTTCCTCTCTTCTCATCCCTCTATTTATCTTCATCAGCTCGATCTTTCTGTTCTTCTTCATCATCTAGTAAGTACTAATCTTGGTTTCTTTTATTTTGTCTGATTTCATTGAATTTATTGAAAAAATTGTAAATTCTGTAAGGGTTTCAGGTGGATCTAATTTTGTCAGAACAAGGGTTTAACAGTTCTCTCAAGAAAGCGCAAGGTGAGTTAAGACCACCCTTACTTTTAAGGGGTGGCTAATTTACTTTAAAGATTGTCTTTGTTGATTGTAAATATTGAATTTGTTGAAATTCTTATGGCTGTAGATGACAACTTCCCAGCAATATTCTACTTCACTGCTGTCTAGTGTCCTCCGTGTAAGTTTTGATCTTATAAATCTTGGTGTTGGTTGACAATTGATTATTAATTCAAATTCAACCCAACCCAATGTCTATTTAAAGATTTCAGCACATATAAAACAAGTACTATGTCACCAGTGGAATCAGCCTTTTGCTTGCTTGTAGTTAGAGTTATTGAGAGCTAAGAAGTATTTTAGAGAATTCGTTGGTGAAAGTCCAGACTTTGGTCTGTTCTTCTTCCCATTTCCTTGAACCACTATATTTCCTCAAGTTGATGTTATGATTTTCGCATTTTTAATTTTAAGCAATTGATATAAGAAGAAAACATGTAGTGAAGTAGTTTATTACCGGGTATTATGAAAATTCTGCAGAATATCCAGCTTGATTGACTCCATTACCCAAATCCAATCTACTGTGTTGTATATAAACCATAGAGATAAGCCAATCAAATCAAGAGATTCGGATTGCATATTAAAGAAGTTAGGGTTTGTTGATGGAATTCTAATTGTTTTCATAAAGATTAGATTTGATTATCTCCTTCCTTCCACAAAGTCAAAACACGAATACAAGTATAGAAAACTACTTCATATTTATTTGGTTCTGTTTTAAATGATGAGCAGTTTAAAAACATGTCCGTCTAGGTGGTCCGAGCCAATGAAGTGTAGTAGAATTGTTGACTCTACTAAGTGAATCAAATTGAGCAGTAGCTAGCTAAATCTTTATGGTTAATTTTCATTTTAATTTGATACTAAATCTTGTTTTTTTGTTAATAGTATTAGGCAAACTAATTTCTCCTGTCATTGAAAGTTTGAGCAAGAAATTTCCACACGTGACGACATTCAAAGTCGGCATTGATCAGGTAACAAGGTTTTTGAGCACATCTGAGGACGTATAGTTTTGATACTTTTTAGTTTAAGATTTGCTTAAATTTCTGTTCGATTCTTGTAGGAGGAGATCCGAAGAAACTAGAGGAACTGAATGTTATGTCTGTGGTAAAGTTACTTAACCCTGAACGCTTTTGAGATTGTTGTGAATGTTTTCATGTTCATTTTCTGGTAATAATGAATAAAGTTTTTTTGCTTTTAATGTTAAAATTGTGTCATTCCATGTTTAAGCTTGTGTATTACAAAGAGTAGGTTATTTGAAGAGACTTTAGGCTGTTACGTGAGAATGATAAGTACCTAGTTAACACTCTTTCTGGCGAAAGAGGAGTGTCGTGATCGTAACTGGTGCAATTTGTAGAGAACATGAGATGAGATACTGCACATGCAACAAGACACCTAAAATAAGTAGTGTCGTCAAGCATGTATCCTATGAAGCAAAGTCATGCATGGTAAAAAGTAAAAACACATAGTCAAGCTAAATTCATATGCTGTCATGACCTAGTAACACTCCCATATCATTCTGACTGACGCGGGTAGTGGACAGCCATGCCATGCTTATAGTTCACTTCTTAGTATCATGTGGTATTAGGACAGCCACATTAGGCTTATAATACTGCCCCTTGCATATCGAGGTGTAACATGACCTTGTTCAGATGAAATCCTACCTTGTCTGCTTGTTGCTCTGCAAATATTAGCTTCACCTACATGACATGGAGATGTTAAAGACTAAAGAAAATAGGTGAAGTAGTTGTTTGATGGCACTACTTGTTGAAGCCTTGAAGGTGTCTGAAATGCGTGTTAAGTGATTCGCTTCTTATCCTGTATAAATAGCTAGTTCTTGTACTTGCCCCAGTTTCTAGTTTGAATAAGAAATGTTCTGCCTCATCTTACATTCTATTTACCTTTATAAGTTTAGTTAAGTTACTTTCATATAAGTAATGAGGATATATTATAGTTACAAAGTAGAGTTGATTCTGTGTTTGGTAATGTAGCATCAGAAGTCAGGTGATTCAAATGAAAGCAAACTAATGGCAAAGTCCTGGCCTAAATCAGCTGGTAGTGAAGTTTCCCCTGTAAGAAACAAGTTGCCTGCCAGTTGATCTCATCAATCAAGATACTTAGACATTTGGCTTAGGGGACCGGTTCTGGTAGGGCTATGTGAACCAATAGCCTTGTAGATATGGCATCACAGTGCTCCCTAGGGAAAAGGGTACCTTATAGCTCCAAGTAGAAGAGGTGGCATGGTCTCGTATCACTTGTCGAGGTCTGTACATTTTAGGTTGGTGAAACTACAATTGAAACCTTATAATATATGCTTGATTGAGTTTATCTCATCTCTGGTCCCCAGAATTTTGTAACACTTGCAGTGATGGATGAAGTGCTGACAAAGGTTTATTCTTTCTTGTTCTTGTTTATATTTTGCAGCCAGCAATTCACTTCTTTCAAAATGGGAAAAAAGGCTTCACAGCACCAAGAACGACTAATCAGTCGTCTATCCCTTAAGTTTAAGTTGCCAAGTGATGATGTTTTGAATATGTTTAGCAAGTAATGCTGTGTTTTGTTTTAGAAACTTGAAGCTTAGTTGAGTAGAAATGGTGGTTGTAAACTAATGATTTTATTGTTTTAAACAGAACCAGTTGTGAGTTTTTATCTTGTCTGATCTGTTCTCACGCAGAAGAGTTTATTTCTTTCTTGTTGTTGTAGAAGAGAAGCATTCTCATCTGTGCTTATTTAATTTATATGTTTGTTCCATCTTTTCAGTCAATCTGTTTTTTTTCTGGATCCTAAATTACATCTAGAAAATCCCAATTAACCCCATTGAAATCCACCTAAAATTATGTCCAGTTACCAGTGGTAAATTACACAGTGTGCACAGCATTTTGACGCTGAGTTCAAAACGAATCGGTTTAGGGTGCCCCTTATCAAGATAGTGTGGTTGGCTTACTAGTGTCCAAGGACCTTTATACTTGGAAAAATCATCTTAATTGGGGATTCCGAAGGTTTTGAGGTAAGTTTAGTATTTGAAATCAATAATCTATGCATCACTGCCTGGGTTTAAGTCCTCCTGCCCAATTGTGAATCTGGTTTACATTTTAGGGCATAAGTTAGTGTGACTGAGCTAGTATCTTTGATTCTTTTCTTAGCTCAACTTTTGTCTAGGATTCATTTGAGTAAGTATTTTAGAGCTTCTGTTTTGATTGACCATCTTAGTTAGGAGTGTACTCTGTCTCTAAGTACGCTCTTGGTAGTGTGAGATGTTACAAATGAACACCAGTTTACTAAGTTTTACGGTGACGTTATAAATGAACACCAGTTTACGAAGTTCAATTGAGTAACTCTGTGAAGGATGAACTTATTTTGTCAAGGTTTTGGAAGAGCAAAACCATGGATCAGATGTGTATAATTGTGAGCTTAATTGGACGAATTGTATTTAGATTAACAGAATTAAAATTGAGCACTTGGGCCTGTGTTGGACAAAGTAAAATTGTCCGGCAAGAGTTGTACTACAATGGGTCAATCTATTTTGTTTTGAAATTGGTTTCAAGTGAAGTACAACAATGAATGGAATCACACGCGTATACTGGATGCCATTTCTAGCTAGTTTCTAATGCACCAATTCAGAAGTTACAGAGAGCAGTAGAGCTCTTCCAGCAATTTTTACCATTCTCTTCACGACAGGGTAAAAATGTGTGCTGGTGCGAAACTGATTCCTAGAGTCGGACTCTATTTTGGTCTGGGTCCGAAACGTGTACAGTTGATGGTGTCAATTGATGTTTGGTAATGACTCAATAGTGTTCAGTCAAACAGGTTTTGGACACGCATTTGTTGTTCCTCAGCAGATTGATAAGCTTTACAGGAAACAGTTAAAACAATGTCATATTAACAGACTATTGGAATCAAAAAGCAAGCACCATACCAATTCTTGAAGACAAATTTCAAAACTTGTTTGTTTAAACAACTAACATACACTACCATGGAGCTGTTGAAACAGATGTCCATTCCTGCAAGATCCTCACACTTTCTTCAATGTAGCTCATCTCTGAAAGCTTCAGGGTTTCAATTTCTTCCTCCAGGGTCTTTCAAGCAGCTTCCAACTTGTTCAACTCAGATTCCAATCCAGAAATCCAAGTATGAGTCAAAGCTGCTTTCACTTGTTTATCTTTCTTCTCTGAAGCAAACTCCTCCATCTTCAGCCTAGCAACCTTGTCTTCCTTTAAAAGTGTTCTCAAAGTATCAAATCGTCCCCACAACTTAGCACAATCATAACCCATCTGCTCCAGTTCTGATAACTGTGTACTGATCTCATCATGTACATCATCACTGGATAACTCAAGAATCTTACCCAAGTTCACCAATGTCTCTGCAAGGTTAATGAACACCAGATCCAGCCCAACTTTGATACCTTCCCGAACACCTTCACAGTAGTTATCTAAAGGCTTCAAGGGAGGATTCTGAGGCATTGCTCTGAAGAGATCATCTCTCAAACTCCTGTACTCACTGTTAAGGCAAAAAAGAGATTGATGATCACCAGGAGACATTCTCAATCTCTCAGCTGATGAAGATGAAGATAAAGAAGAACTAGTAGTAGTCTTTTTTTTTGAGAGGCTCAGTGCTGCAAGGAAGGATGGACATTTTTAATGGAGTTTTCTGGTGAGGGCTTCTCAAAAATGTAAGGTTCTTTGGTGGTTTTTCTCAGAAGAAAGAAGAGTATGCAGAGGTGTGGTGTTGAATTCAGAGAAAGAGGTTTTAAACATTTAAAGAGAGGTTGAGGATTTCCGTCTTTGGATTGTGCTGCTTTTCAGTGATGAATGAGATAGAGTTGCAGTGAAGCATTCTAAAGCAGATGAGTCTCAATATACAAACACTTGGAAACACATTACAAACCAAGTAATGACTGTTGGAGCCTTTGACGCTCAATCTCAAAAAATACGACCGCATTCACCTACACCTAGTGTTCTTTGAAAAAGAAAGCTTTAACTTCTATGCTGCCATGTACTTCTTTAATGTGGCCGCACAACTCTTCATGGGGCTGGGAATAAGGTGAAACCTGCAAAACAAAAACAGAAAACCTCCGAAGCTCAACTTAGTAAGGATCTTATGCAAAATGTACCAACTTAAACAATAAGAAATAGTCCCTCACATAATTACAACACTTCAGTCAAAATAGAACTACATATACTCCAACCTCTCGTGAGCAGCAGGACTAAACCTAAGTAAAAACAGTTGGCGGCAGGCTGTTCTCTCTCTTTATTCAGTTTATCATTCAAGTAACATATATAAACCTGCAAAAATAAATAAAAAAGATACTCATGAGGCTCTACTAAGAAAGAAATTTATGTTAAATTTGGAAGTGAAACCAAAAAAGAAGATCATACCTATGACAACCGACCTCAGCAGTAGCAAGCAAATTCCTAATTACCTGAAACAAAAACAAGAAAGAGTATCAGAAGAAACAGGAGGTAACTAAGATAATCTTGAAGTAAGAAGGTAGAGAGGGTTTTAAAAAGGGTGAAAAAAGAACTCAGAAGCTCAAGTTAGGATGGAACAGATGCAAAATATAATAAGCATATGTGTACTTGGAAATCAAACAATAAAAACTACGTCCCTCATCACATAACCCTTACGATAGGTTTTTTAGGAAGAGGAGGCTCAGATATGTCTTGAGTCATAGCACTACGGGAAAAATCATCATTGACGACACAAGATAAGAGTTGCAGTACCTCTACGACAACTCCATTTCATGCATTGTGGAACGGGGGTATTGTAGAAAGTCCAAGTTTTTCTACAATGGATGACAAGTGTTGTAAAGGGTGATGTGATTCATGGTTCGACAATAGTTTGTCAATGTTGTGATTCTCTTTCGATTTTTTTTGATAACCTAACACAACTCTTGCTTGTATTGTAGAACAATCGTGGACAACATAAGTAGCATATCGTAGAAACATATACAACAACAACTACAAGTATTATGAATAATATTTGCACAACACTTGTATGAATTGTCGAACTATCTTGGACAACACAAACTTATGTTGTAAAGTAAATGAAAACCTTTTCACAATATCTGGCTTGTATAGTTGAAAACTGAAAGACAACATCTATTAATATTGTGTATACTAGTGTCATTACACTTGCTAGAGTTGTAGAACATTCTGTCACAACATTTGTCTTGTGTAGTCATAATATCTAACACAAAATCCCTAGAGGTTGTAATATTTGAAGTAACAACATTTGTTACAAGTTGTGTGCATAAAACTATTTTGAAAAAAAAAAATCATAGCTGAAATGGAATTTCAGAAAATAATTCACTTTCACATTAACCTACCAGTGTAATACATTTACATTCATTCAAGTTAACCTGCCAGTGTTAAACACACATTCAAAAAATGGCAGTGATATAGATGTTTGGTTTCAAACCTCAGAAACCTCTCCTCAAATACATGTCCATCAGAAGTTTCAAGACTATCCCTCTCACTTCATGTTTAATTGAATCAAAATACCTAATCAGATTTTTGCATTAAAACAATAAGATCCTTGGAATCACTCTCATCAGAGCTATCATCACTCGGCTCTTCTTTCTTTTTGGCTGCAGGTGCAGGGATTTCTTTGCTACGACAGCCTCGGCAGGGCTTTCTTTGATGCCCAGATGTAGCAGCGTTTGTCCTCCGGGGAAAGCGTTGGTTCTGGGGAAAGTTTTTCAAGTTTTCTGCAAAAGGAACATAGGAGAATGATCTTAGTGAAACGCCAAATCAAATGACACCATATTTTCACTATCTCGAGGACAGACCAATACAATTATAGTTCTGATCTTTCCAAGTCAACTAGTAGATTAACCCTAATAAATCTAAAATCTGTTATTGGATTAGACTTTAAATCAATGACCCAGAAAAAATAAAGATAAACATCACTACAAAGAAGAAAAACTAGATACATAAATGTAAGGAAAGCATAACAGACCTGAAGAGCGCGGCAAACATTATCAAACTCAGGATCAAATTAGGCTTCTCCTTCACAGTGACAAGCTCAAGGACAATGCGACAAGATTGGTCTTCAGGGTTGATTATAGGCAACGCAAGAGATCCACGAACTTCATGATCAATCGCTCCAGCTAAAAATAGAACAAGACAAGCCATGGAATCAGGGACAAGTTCATTGCTCGCAGTACAGAACATGGCATCAATCCCACTTCTCTTTATCAGTCAGAGTAAACACTGTCTCCAAATTCCTTCTTACAAATCACTAGTCATCAGCACAAACCAAACCTTCCTCTACTCCATCCTTTTTTTTGTTATACCCTCCTTCAAATCTATTAGGGCTGCGGCTACGGCTGCGTCTCCTGCTTCTTGTGCCCCACCCAGTTTTCAGCGACATAGTTTATGCTGGAACGGGAGCAGCACAGCTACAAGGACAACTCAGAGATCGTCTATACAACAATCCAACAACATTTATCCAGGAAACTTATCACTAAACAATACAATGTTTTCTAACTTTTACCAAAAAAATCATCATTGACGACACAAGATAAGAGTTGACGACCCTGAACCCTGAACCCTGAACCCTGAACGTATAGGTGTCCATCTCCTCCAATATGGAGACAAAAATGGTTGCTCAAATGAAGGAAGAAGAATAGAGAATCACCTCCATTCAGCTTTTCAAAAGAACTGTCACCATATAGTTGCCAACCAATGCAATATTGATGGAAAAAGATTTCTCCCCTTATTTTTTATAAATCGTCATTGCCTCATCAAAGATAAAAAAAGAAAAGAAAAATGCATACAGTTCTACATGCACAAGTATGGTGTTGCATTCATGTTTGTCAAACATAAACAGCATAAGTTTAGTGAGTAAGAGCATTCAACTTTAAAGAAAGAAATCAATGCGAAATTAGTGAACATTAGAGTTGAATACATGCCTTCAGCTCACCTCACTGCTTTGGCATACAGCAACCGACACACAACTCTTCGGCTCAGTCTCATGGCTCCCAGTGTTTCAGCTAACAGCATTTTGATACACTGTTTTTGGCAGCATATCAACGACGGCTGAGTGACACAGCATTTCGATACACTGTTTTTGGCAGCATATCAATGCTGTGCGACAACGGCTGAGTGACAGCTGAGAGCCATTAGCTAGAGGTAGATAGATGTGTGCTGCTAGCTATGTACCTACAGAACAACAACCATGCAAAAATTAGAAAAATGAAAACCTGCTTTGACAAAACAAGACTAGTTGAGCAAAATAACAACATGGGTTTCTTTCCAGTAGCAAACAACCCTGTGAAGTGAAACCAAAGAGGAGAAGATACCGAAAATTAGTTTTATTCAAAGAGTTCAACTATGTACCTGAAACAACACAATTTCTGATCAAGAGATGGTGAAGATGAACATGACATATGCTGATTGTAGGAAAAAATAGAGAGAAACAGGGAAAGGTAAGATTAGTAATTAATACCTTCCTTGATGAGAAACTAAAACCAGCTGCTGCTCCTAGATTCAGAGAAAAGAGGAGATGAGATCTAAAGTTAGTTTCATTCAAAGAGTAGTAGTAGAAATAAAGAATTAAAACAAAAAAAAAGAACCGGCCATAAAATCAAAAAAGAAGTTGAATGAATAGATGGAGTAGTAAATGAAGGAAGATTTTGAGTGAATAACCTGAAAGAAAGGCAGTATTAAGCAAGCAAATGTTAAACTGATCATCATCATTCCAGGCAGTACCATCATCATCAACAACTATCTCTATTCTACCTGAAACAACACAAAAGACAACAAAAACAAGAGAGAGTATCAGCAGAGAAAGAAAGAAATCTTTAAGTTTGAGGAAGAAGAATGAAGGTAGAGGTGGAGGAGGAGGGGGTTTTAGTAGTCTTCTCTCCTGTTTTGTGAGTCTTGTCTTATTAGCCGGACTGAATTGGATTCTGGGATACTAGAGAGAGAGAGAGAGAGAGAGCCAGAGAGGTCAGTCAAAGTATTCTCTGCCTGATGAGTAACCGAAGCAGTGGGTATCGTGTCGTTCAGTAGGAGGAGTACGATGATAGATTTTGGGATTTCGCGTTTCCAAACCCGTGAGTGACTCTTTCTCTCTGCCTTTCAAAATAATTTCAACTTGCCCGCCAATTTTATCAACACGCGTCGGTCCAATGGGAAGGTCGATAACTCTCCGGGCCTGTTTTGCTAGTAATGTACACACTCACTGACTACTGCATTTTTTTTTCTTTTTTGATGCGAATAATGAATTTTATTAATTTGGGAATACTCCCATATCGAACGATAATTGTTTCTCAACGTGTTTAGGTGGTTGATCAAATCATGTCTGAGTTACATCATTTTTCCGGCTGTATTTAGCTAATCAGCAGACTTATTACATGTTCTAGGAATGAAATTGCATGTTCTAGTTTTGTTGTTGATATAGCCTTCTATATTCTTGAGATCAGTTTCAAAAATAATGTGCGTAAAGTTCAATGCAAGACTCCAGTTGACAGCATCAGAGAAAACCAGACATTTCGCGCTTTCCGAGTCTCTTACTCCTGCATAGCATTTTGATTTTCCTCCACACCATTTCCCTGTAAAATCAGGGATGATAAGAGCAATACCAATTAATCATGTATTATGATCAAAAGAAGCATCTCAATTAATAGTATAATATGGATGAGCCGGTGGATTCCAAGTAGGTGTTGAAGTAGTAGCTAGTGTGGTTGTATTCTGATTTACTCTATGCCTACTACTGATTTTATCCATGTAGTCGGCAAAGCTTATTGCTCTCTTGGCAGTGGCAATGGGAACTACTGGAAGTTCGAACATGGTACGCGTATATTATGGAGTCCACGAATTAACCGTGAATAATTCTGGCATGGAGAATCAATCCCACGACCTCACATTCGTTTACTAACACCTAAACCACTGGGCCAACCGTGCGCCCGTGATACCACTACAAGCTATTTAATATATATATATATATATATATATATATATATATATATACATATTTAAACTACAAATCATGATCCCCTACTTAAAATTCTTCATTTTTATTATTTAATGAATGCTGAATTTTTAAAATCGAACTCATATCTTGAAAACGAATTATACACGAGCGTATGCCGTTCCGAACTACTGTCCGAACACGAATCGTTGACCGTATTTTTGACTGAATCCGTATAATTCCCGTACTTATGTCGTCCTGAACTCCCCTCCGTACCCAGAATTGCTAACTAGGGTCCAGGTTGCTATCATAATGCGTTGCAGGTTAGGTCCATGAGAAGAGATATTAGCAGATTGATTCAGCCAAAGTTCAAAAGCCAAAGTGACATCATTTTGTACTGTGGCTAGCACTGCTGCTCCACTAGGTATTTGCATCCAGACTGCTCTTGAAAATGGACAGAAGAAGAGAATGTGCAGGAGTGATTCATCAACTTGATTGCAGAGTGGGCATAACCGATTAATATAACTACAGTTTCTTGAGAGTCGTTGTTTTGTTGGCAGAATGTCAGTCAGTACTTTCCACCAGAAGTGCTTAACTCTAGGCCAAGTATCTATGCTCCAAAATTGTTTCCAGCTTGTATTTGAGTTTTCAATCTTCTGGGATATCTGTAGATTACCAAGACTATCTTCATGTAGCTTGTTGTATGCAGACTTCATAGTGAAGTTTCCATTTTTGTAAGAATCCAAACAAATTTATCCTCCACAACACTAGGAATTCTCATATTGCTTATTAGATTTGTTGTATCTGAATCGAACAAGTGATTTAAGAATGGTATGTTCCACTACCTGCTATTCTGAATAAACTGACTACTGCACTTGTTTGGTTTATTGAAAAACGTAGGGATATCTACGTCATGTGCCCAACATTGTGGGGGCGGGTACCGAAAACTCAATAGGAACAGTACAATAATTCATTTAAAACAACCTGGTCAAGTTGGGGTATACCCAAAAGCCAGATCATTATGAAGTAAAATACAACACCCCTTAACCATTTATTATTAAAATGACTAATATATTTTGTTTAATTAACACCAAAAAATTTGATTAGGTTAATTAATTGAGTTTAGATTAATTGATTGAGTAGATTAGAACATTCAAAAATTATGAAGATAAGTTATAAAATTTTGTTTTGATTGAACTTATGTGGGAAGATTTTTGATGAAAAAAAATTGTTTTGAGAATATCTTTTGCAACGAAAATGAAAGCACACTACCAAAAAACTTCTAAAAAGGGGATTGCAAAGCCGTTGAATGAAATCATACTCAAAATTAAAGAAGAAATCAACACTTTCAGTTCTGAAAGTATGAAAAGTCGGCAAGGTCGACAAATTAAGAAAATAACGACTAAATAACGATGCCGACTTTATTATTTTTGACACAGTAGTCGGCAGGGTCAATAACTATAATTTATGCCGACTAAACAATAGTCGGTAGGCTCGTATTCAAATACCATGTCGGCTTATAACAAAACGGAACACAGGAACTACAAATGATTTCCCAAACAATTAGTCGGCAAGGTCTATAATCCATACAGTGCCGACTAATACGCAGTCGACGAGGTGGTATTCAAATACCATGTCGACTTTATAACTATATGGACTCAGGAAACACAAACATTTTCAAAGCATTAGTCGGCAGGGTAAAATTTTCAAAACCAACGACTGTTTAAAAACACATTTAGTCATCATGGTATTAAGGTTGAATATCGTGTCGACCCTATAAATGGTATTTCCAGATATGAAAAGCTGGCATGGTATTCAACCTAGGAAGACAACGACTACATCTAAACATGAAAAGTAGGCAAGGTTGTTGAACAAACACCTTGCCGGCGTCCCAACTGCAGATTCACAAATTCGGTTTTTCTAACATAATTTGATATGCAAACATAAAATTGAAGTATTAGATAGAGTTTTAAAGAATTAACCAACCAAGAAAAATTCTAATCGACGATTTTTTTCCATCTAAAAACGATAAAATATAGAGAAGAAAATAGGAATCATTGACTGATGAAGAAGAAGTAGGAAAGGAGTAAGGTTTGGATATAAAACCAAAAAGGGGTAGTTTCGGTTATTATTAATGGAAAGGTAATTAGGTAACTTCATACACATTAGACACATATTAACTCACTATTATGGTTGGAAATAAAATGGGTATACCCCATATAATCTGGGTATACCCCAATTTTTCCAAGTAAAACAATGTGTGTATGGTTTATTGGATATTTTTCCTAGCATTTTTAGGGAGCACTTGAAAAGAATTAAGGGTCACTTTTTTATACTCTTCCATTGAAGATGGCTAAGGGATGTCTTAAAAATAGAAATCGTCTATGTTATCTTTTATCTTTATACTAAATCTAAACATATATCATTTATTTTCTATAATCATAACATTCCTCTTCTCCTTATTTGTTCTACCGATTGAAAAAAAATATCCATCGTTTTAATTTTGATTGAACCAAATATCGTCGATCAAACAAATTTAAGGTTTAATTGTTTAAAATTAAAACCCAAAATTCATTAACCTTAAAGTTGAAACTTAAAACATAAAAAAAAAAAAAATCGAGTTAAATAAACAAAATGAATAGATGATAGTAGTTGTGATCCAAAATTAGGATTTGATTGCTTGAAATCAAAATATTGATCCGAAATTTTTCTAGGATTTGTTTAATGCGCTCATAAGAGGAATCCTGAGAATGGACACGTCATGAATACTGTACATGTACAAGTATGGCAAGATGAATTGGATGACAACCTCATAACCCTCGAGACCCGATTTTCCTAAAGGGCATCTATTGACATTAATTTTCAACCATCCATATAAAGGAGGTTGCCAACTAACCTCCATAATTTTTGGTGCCTTATCAACCTTCTGTATCAAAGAATCTGTAACTCTTTAAGAAAGTTTCGTATAAGACCTTTCAATACTTTACTTATAAGTAGCTTGAATTTTGACTGCAGTTAACCACGACCACCCAAAGAAGATTTTTAAATTATGTACTACAGTTAACAATAAGGATGGTTGTTAGTTGGAATGGATACTTTTGTATGGGGATGTTTCATACTGACGCGTATCAAGATTAAGATTTGCTTTCTGTGTTGATTGGGGTAGATATGTTGTTGATAGTGATACAAGTTTCTCTATTGGGTACAATAGGCTTGGCCATGCTACTTGAATAGCAATATTGGTGTTTTAGAGTACCGACGATGAGATTGCGCTACCGGTGCAATCTTGTTGAAGTGAAGTTAAATTAAGCACCAACACCTTATGAACTTTTTCGATTACTAGACTTAAAGTTTTTCTTTTGTTTATCTTTATGTCAGTGTAGTTTATATTATTTTTTTTCCTTTCTTTTTTATTTGTGCACTTATTATTTACTTTCTGCTATTTTTTTGTGCATGAATTAAAATCTCTTATTCGTATCGTTTTTTTTTCTTAAAATGGATTGATTGTTGATAAGAATTACCCGTTGGACGACTTATGGATATGATATATAGATAAGGGTATAACCACTATCTTAAACAAGTTTGTTAATTTCCTTTCCTAAATTAAACAAACATACATATACATGTATTGTTGGAATCTAAAAAGAGACAACAAGGAAACAATGAAGCGAAAATATTATGAGGAAATTAAGAGTATTAATTCTACTACCTTTCGAATTCAGTTTAGATAGTTTTTTTGCTATAACGTGACTATAGGGACAGCCGTATCAAATTTAAGGGGACCTAAGCGAAATACCAAAAAATGACCAACTACAAATTATTTTCCTAATATTTCATGCAATATAAAAAATAAAAAAGGTGATATACATCATAATACATTAGAACATGCAAACAAAAACAACTATATATATCTCTCCCACTTTTAATGAGATCAAGGAAAATTGAGACCTTTCCCAATTTGGAAACATGGAACTAAATTCGGCCGTTAGATCTCCTGACTATAAAATTCGGCCGTTGGATGTTAGGATTTCACGTGTAAACTATTGATTGCACCCACTGGATCGTCTGGATTTCAACATTTTGATGTGATTAAGGCCGTTCAGATGAAAAAAGTCAGGTTCAGTAAGATATCTATTTCGAGAGTTTCATTTAATGTAACTATAACTTTCAAGGACTTAACTTGGAAAAATATATAAAACCAAACTAAGAGAGGTCACCTGTGAAGTCGAAATAAACTTAACAGTAGCTTATCTAATTCAGTAAGTAAATTTATTGGTAAGCTTAACAATATTGATTGATTTTATGTGGTAATTGAACATTTGATTTTATGTGGTAATTGAACATTTTTCTTTGGTAATTTTCGGTTTCGTGAATACAAAATTAAAATTATGGAAAATATTATATGAATGTATGATGCTAAGGTTGAATTGTATACGGCAGTGTAATTGAATTGTAGTTGAGCTTAAATTTATGATATTTATATTCAATTTATATATGAAATTCTATGAGAATTTGGGGATTAGGGATGAAAACCTAGATTTGTAATAATTTGTAACACCCAGTGTTTTTAGCATGGCGCATGCTAAAAGATGCGTCGTGGCCTGAGAAGAAACTTTGTTTGCATAATAAGATGCATTTGGCCAGGGGACATATTTGGTGCTAAGTAAGGCACATCGCGTAGTCATATTGGCTAAGGCCAATATGTCAATAGTTGGAAGTCACATTGGCCAAGAGCCAATCTCGCATCAAATGGTGCATTAGGCCAGTTGGGTAGATGGCCCTAGTAATGTACAACCATCACGGCTGGACATTGGAGTGGCTTATGGGCCAAAGACGGAAGTACAACCATCATGGCCCTTCACAGGACCTGGCTCAGGAAATGATCAGCCGTCATGGACAGACATTAGAACTGACCTGTGAGCCATAATTGAATATACAACCATCACGTACGTACATCACAGTTGGCCAGAGTGGTAAGGTGCAGCTATCACGGCCTGAGAGTTGATGAATGATTTTTTCTCCTCCAATCAAAGTTGTAAAAATGTCTTCTAAACATATATAGGGAAGGACAGTCGGTTGAAGGTACATAAGCGGGTCATGTACCAAGTAAGCTTCATAACTTAGTCGGAAGAGTATAAATGATGCTTAGGCCTCATTTATAGATGCATATCCTTACCAATTGATCATTTTAAGCATGGGCATCACTATGCCATGCCGCGGACTAAGTATTCATCAATTGGAAGCATTTAGACGGAACAGCCTATATGGACAAGGCCATTTACCATTATTGCTTGGCCACGACAATGCAAACGAGTTGGTTTAAGTTTCCTGTCCCTTCGAGGATAAATTACGGTCTGTGCTTGATCCATTTAGAGTAGGGAAGGGTATGTAGGCAGCCTCAATGAGTTGCAGCATTGCCGGTCTAGCACGTTGTCGCTCATATCATCTAATTGAGGAATGATTGCGACATACTGGCCTCTCATATCATCTGGCTCGGTAGCTCGACGCAAGATATGATTGTGGCCATACTTGATGAGGCTAGTTGCATTCCACTCCTTGGATGCTCATACTTCCTATCAAGTCGTTTGACTTAGGCATGTACCAATGGCGCATTGGGTATGGCCTAGAAAGTAAGCTAGATCGATATGCAAGTTAGCGGAGCTAGCATAAGCCTAAGGGAGATGGAATTAGGCCGTCAATGGACTATGTGCAAGTCCAAGCATGCCTTATGCCTGGACAGCACTCGGAAGCCAGTGATGCATGCAAGATGCATCGGCCATAGCCTCTATGGCTTTGGATCCTTCGCGGAACAAGGGTAAGTTGGAACGGTGTGGAAGCTAAGTTAGCTGCATCATGCTCCACGAGCATGCTTGCAAGGGCGAATGGACGTGCATTTTCCTAGCTTTAAGGCCTGGATCGTAGCTTCATCATGGCGCATCAACAAAGTTATGGCCTGCGGGGCAACGCGCCAAAGACGTAATTTTCCAATCCGTCACAGTTGGTATCAGAGAAAGTTCCGAGAGAACTCTATGGACTTGTGCGGAGTTGACTCGTCAAACGAGCACGGTTTCCTTCTAAAGAAAATAGAGTTGGAGAGTAGGCCAACTTTTGCGCGGAAAGGGTTTGTAACTGCTATGTCAGTTACTATGCGAATTGAGTTGAGCTTGTTTAAGTATTGTGAGTTTGCCTGGCCTAAGTGGCACCCCACTTACGAGTGGATATCCGGAAGACCGTCTGGGGACGGTGGGTAGACAATGGGACTGATCATCCCCACACGTTGGCACTGGCGAAGGGTGTGCGTTGCCAGGCCCGGCTAGCATCCCACTTACAAGTGGAAACTTGGATGACCTTCAGGGATGGTGGGCAACTGGAAACTGTTCCACACAGTACTGTGCTAAAACCTTGTCATTTCGATGACACCTTTTAACTTGTGAACCTTAGGGATTCCTGGGTGGTAGTATGGGTTGCCATCTAGGATACCTGGTCGAGATATCCTCGTGGCACTGGCCAATTGCGATTCTTGGTATTGTGGTGGGCACTTTTGGATTCCTGGGCAGACGGTATGGGACGGTTGCTTAGAAGGTCTAAATTGTTGTTCACGATAACTTGAAGAAACCCGTGATTTCTGAACATCTGGTATGGGACTTTTGCTCAGGAAATCCAAATCGAAGAGTTTGTCCACAATAGTTTTTGTTTTGAATTTCGGGGACGAAATTCTTTAAAGGGGTGAATAATGTAACACCCAGTGTTTTTAGCATGGGCATGCTAAAAGATGCGTCGTGGCTTGAGATGAAGCTTCATCCAAAGCTTCTTTTGCATAGTAAGATGCATTTGGCCAGGGGCCATATTTGGTGCCAAGTAAGGCACATCGTGTAGGCATATTGGTTAAGGCAAATATGGCAACAGTTGGAAGTCATATTGGCCAAGAGACAATCTTGGATCAAATGGTGCATTATGCCAGCTGGGTAGATGGCCCTGGTAATGTACAACCATCACGGCTGGACATTGGAGTAGCCTATGGGCCAAAGACGGAAGTACAGCCATCACGGCCCTTCACGGGACCTGGCTCAGGAAATGATCAGTCGTCATGGCCGGACATTAGAACTGACCTGTGAGCCAGAATTGAATGTACAACCATCACGGCCGTACATCACAGTTTTCCAGGGTGGTAAGGTGCATCCATCACGGCCTGGGGAGTTGATGAATGATTTTGGCACCCCCAATCAAAGTTGTAAAAATGTCTTCTAAACATATATAGGGAGGGGTAGTCGGTTGAAGGTACATATGCGGGCCATGTACCAAGTAAGCTTCATAGATTAGTCGGAAGAGTATAAATGATGCTTATGCCTCATTTATAGATGCATAGCTTTACCAATGGTGCGTGTTAAGCATGGGCATCACTATGCCATGCCGCAGACCAAGTATTCATCACTTGGAAGCATTTTGACGGAACGACCTATACGGACTAGGCCATTTACCATTATTGCTTGGCCAAGGCCATGCAAACGAGTTGGTTTAAGTTTCCTGTCCCTTCGAGGATGAACTACGGTATGTGCTTGATCCCTTTAGAGTAGGAAAGGGTACGTAGGCAGCCACAATGAGTTGCAGCATTGCCGTTCCAGCACGTTGTCGCTCATATCATCTAATTGAGGGATGACTGCGACATACTGGCCTCTCATATCATCTGGCTCGGTAGCTCGATGCAAGAGATGATTGTGGCCATACTTGATGAGGCTAGTTGCATTCCATTCCTTGGATGCTCATACTTCCTATCAAGCCGTTTGACTTAGGCATGTATCAATGGCGCATTAGGCATGGCCTAGAAAGTTAGCTAGATCGATATGAAAGTTAACGGAGCTTGCATAAGCCTAAGGGAGATGGAATTATGCCGTCAATGGCATTTGTGCAAGTCCAAGCATGCCTTATGCCTGTACAGCACTCGGAAGCCAGTGATGCGTGCAAGATGCATCGACCATAGCCTCTATGGCTTTGAACTTTTCGCAGAACAAGGGTAAGTTGGAACAGTGTGGAAGCTAAGTTAGCTGCATCATGATCCACGGGCATGCTTGTAAGGGCGAATGGACGTGCATTTGCCTAGCTTTAAGGCCCGTATCATGGCGCATCGGGAAAGTTACTGCCTGCGGGGCAACGCGCCAAAGGCGTAATTTTTCGTTCCGTCACATAATTCGTGATCATGTTAACTGCTCCGCATTTACGAGACTCAGTTCTGCATCTAACACATTTTCGTGATATTGTTAGGTTAAAAGATTATTAGTTTAATGGTATAGAAGGTTATCATAACAAAGAATTGGGACTTAATTGAAGGTAGAATATTATGGATGTATCAACTTTCCAAGGTGAAGAACTATATTCTTATTTACAATGGCTTTGTATGTAGATGTCTTTATGCTTTTGTATGCTCTTTCAGTTAGTAAGATTTTCATATGTTATATGCGACTAAAAGCATGAACACAACTTTAACAGTTAGAAGCTAAGCTTGAAAGGCCCCTTATATTTTGGACGATATATGATTCTACCCAGGCAAAACGAAATGCAATAGTGGACTTCTTAAATCAACAACCCAAGCCAGCATAGCTCTGATAGGATCCGGAGATGCCTATTTATATGTAATACCGCAATCGCACGGCGTCTACAATGTAGACAACGACAAGTACGGGTCGTTCCCAAGAGGAGCGGTGGAAATACTGTAATCAATATTCTCAATCAATTAACCAGAGATGTTGTTTTTGGATTTTTGAAAGAATAATAACAGAAAATCAAACTAAACGAATAAATATAAATGAGATGGGAGAGGAAGAGAGTCAACAACCAGGGTTCTCAGGTATCCACCATTATTTATATTCGGTACTGAAAAGAATTCATAATTCTAAATAAGCGTCTATATCTTTGTTCTATTGCAACATCTATTATCGGTATATTTTCTCTAATATAACTTGCATCTCCTAAGTATAACCCATTAAAGTCTCCCAAGCATGGCCTATCAAATTATAATAGCAAGCAAATTATCAAAACTATGTATTTATAGATTTGCGATTATTATTTTGCGTCGTCTAAGCATAACCCATCAAATGATTTAACCTAAGCATTGATTATTAAATACTATAACAAATAAAATTGCAAAACTAGATATTTAGGCACTTAGGCTATTGTATTGTACAAAGTCGATGAAGCAACAACAACTCTTCTATATAAAATCAGTAGAGCGCAAATATAGAATTTGTTCGATCGGTTCATAATTGCCTAAAACCAAATATTATCAATTTAATCATGGTCTATTGCTAAAAATGGTTTCTACCGAAGAACCCTAACTACAAAGAAATTTAGCAACACATAATTATGAGTTGCTTAAAACCCATCAAAAATAATAGCAAAAGAAAAATGATTAAACTAGTATCGTGTCTTTGTTGTCTCTTGTTCGTCAGCTCTTCAAACACCTCCGCGCCCGCCAACCCTCTGCCTCTCTGTCTGTCACCAACAGAGAAAAGCCAAGCCAATAATACCCTAATCCGGCCTCCACTCTCTTTTCCAGTCTTTGTAGGTTTATATGTGCTGCGACAAGTTCGATCTGGACATAAACAGTAGTTGCCAAGGCCCAGCCCAAATTCTAACACCAAATGCCATTTGCCAATTCGACCACTTGGTTTCCGTCTCCTGTCTGTGTAAATGCTACCTGACTTACTCCGTACGCGTCCTTCATGACTTCCTTGAATGACAGGACCACTCGAGCCAAACCCCTCATACGAATTCAGTTAAACCAACTCGTCAAGCCAATAGTTCCATTTCCCTGCAGCACCAAAGTCCCGAGCACCACCACCGTTTGCAATTGATTTCAGGTATCAAACACCAGCGAACCAGGCAGGCAGGCTATCTTCTGAAGCATCTTGCCATGTAAACACCGGCGACTTCTCTCCATTCAATCAAACAACCTCACATATAATACCAACATGTTGAATCTACCACCATTGGGTACATAATTCAAACAATCAATAACCCATCTTGCATTCGATCAAACACCCACGTCGAACCATCCATTCTCCCATTACATCCACCAGAGCTGTTGTTGGAAAAGGACCTGAACTCCACCGGCATGCCGATAATGACAACGGCACAAATCACCTTGTTGTAGTTAAAGAACGTATCCACTCTCCCCATCTGTGTTAACTGGTGACTGACCAAAGGAAATGAACGTTTCCACTCTTCACTAATGCTTCTGTGGTCCACAGCCAGACACATTATCTTTAGGTGTATAAGCACGTCCAAGTACAGAATGCAAAATTAATGTTAAGCCCATTTTGTTTCAGCACATAGGATCCACTAATTTCTTGGATGCTAGTGGAACGCACGATCTTAGGCAAAGGAAAACATTTCTTTGTCGTCTTTATTCTCTGTCTGCGAAATGACTTTCATGGTGCTGATATATGGAATTTGGTCATTTTTGTCGCAAACGCTATTTAGCTTTCTTTTTCCAGCAATCGAATTTACTTGTATTTTCTACAAAAGCATTAAAATGGAGTTGTTATCCAAAATATCAAGTCCTAGCTAATATAAATATGGGTATAAAATGTAGCATTTACGTGCTTATCAAGCTCTGAAACTCATCCTACACTAATTGATGCACTCTAACAACTTAAGGGTCAGGATTCTACGGTTCATTCTTCCCTTTGGATTTTATTTTCCTTTTGTTGACCAATGTTTATGTATGTCTTTCCTTACAAAATAACCTATCATCTTACAAATTCCTATAGAAAGTTGTCTAGCCGTCTCCCAGCTCCGCCTTTCTTAAACCTGTGTATCAATTGTTTATTATAATAGAGAACAAATATTTTTCCTTTTTTCTGTGTAATAGTTCATGCCATGATCATCCATTCTACCAAATTTGTGATGTCAAAATGTTGTGGACTCATGGCTAATTCCTTTTTTCTTTTTCACTCGGAAAGACATAACATAGAGTTTCCATCATTCATCATTTTATATGTTTCAAACAAATTGACTATATAAGTTCATTGTTGTGATTGTGAATATCTATTGGTGAATTTGTAATTGATGTTTTCTCTGCAAGATTATCAGAGCTTTTGTTAGGACATATTGATATGGAATGTGACAGCTACACTAATAACAAAAGCTCTAATAATCTTGAATGTTATTGTATAATAGTATATATGTTTTCTCTGCACGTGCACTCCACTCGTGTAAAAGTAATATGTCTAGATGTTATTGTATAATATCTAACATAACAATATATGATTTTTTATTTTTTTTGTAATATGTGATACCACATGTATCATGTATGATGAAAAACTGCAAATTTTATCAAATCTTTGACACCGAACAATCTATAAAATCCACTCCTCTCTAAAAATTATACATGCACTTTGTAATATATCACTCTTTCTTCCTTTAGAAGTTTGAGCATCCCCTTGTTGATTCTATTGTTGCACAAAATAAATTTTCCCCCAATTTCAATATTTTTTTTCTCCTAAGTTCACAAGTTGGTACCAAATCAATACTTCTTAGTTATTATAGTTCTAAATTTATAATTTAGGCGTTGACGGCCAAAATACTTACAGGTATATATGCTTGAGTTAAAAATTTATCCTCCACGAAATACTTACAGGTATATATTCGAGATAAAATGCTTGAGAGTGGATAGAAATAGCAAGTTTACATTGATATTCGTGGAAAAGTGAATAGAAATAGCAATACTGATACGCTTACACTGATATTCGTGGTAGAGTGAATAGAAATAGCAAGTTTACACTGGTATCAACATTTTATCTCAAGCATATCAGTATTGATAGAAGTTGTACTTCTCTATCGGCAGTGACAAGGATTTTCACATTTCAATGATGAAGGAAGGATCAAGAAAAGATAAAGAAGTGAGATTTGATGAAACTGTAAGGATCCTCAAGCTCGTCAACGCTATTAGACCAGTCAAGAGACGATTTAGCCGTTAATGACTCGATTAGTTAATATATATTTTAATTAATAAGATTTAGTATAACAATGATCTAGATAAGGAACTAGTACCGTTGAATAGATCTCGAAAAATTATGCGAAATTGACTACTCGAACGTGTCAATCGGGTACCGGACAAAGAAGATATCACTCCATTAGTACAAAGGGGAAGATCGTCATTTCTTGGATAAACACTTTTAATGCAACTTAGACACGTTGTGGCTTCCTTATCAAAGAAAGTGGGTTTCCTAGTAATTATCTTTAGTCTTATCTTCACCGGTCGAGAAGATAAGTCTTCTTTCCTTTCATTCTTCTTTCTTATTCTATTTTCTTCTTCTTCTTCTTCTTCTTCTTCTTCTTCTTTCTTCTTCTATGTTTCCCTTCTTCTTCTCTCTGTCGACGTTCTTATCGAAGAATTGAGCATGCTTTGATATGAGTGATTCGTAGAAGTTTGTTAACTTGTTGAATCAAAGGGGTAAGTGATGAATTGTGGTTGATTAAACCGGGAGAAGAGAATTGATGTTACTTTGTAAGTTGAATTTAGGGTTTCTTTGTGGAAGAAGTAGATGAATCAGAGAAAATAGGAGATGGGTTTGATCGATTGAAGGCTGCGGTGAACTCAAATAAAGAGAAAGATGTTTTGTTAGGTGATTCTGTGAGAATTAGGGTTTGTAAAGCAAAGTCAGGGAATATGAAATTCAGAAGAAGGATTAAAAGGTGAAATTGGGAGTTTAAGGGTAGTATTAGAGATGGGTATGATTAAATATGAGAGGTTAGAGTTGTGTTTGAACTCTAATTGGAAAACAGAGGATTGAGAACTAATTGTAGGGTTTCTGTGAATCAGTGTAGCTGATGAAGAATGTTGGGTGTTGATTGAGAAGAATTGGGTATTCAATTTGGGGTTTGGTTACAGAGAAGACAATAAAAGAATTGAAGAGTTAGGATTTCAAGAGATTGTTCAGTAGAGTTTCAAAATAAGAAACTATTGATGGTGTTGAGATTTATTGAACTCATGAAGATGAGGAAAAGAAATTAGTGGAGAACTGGATGGTGCTTGAGTAAATCGGTTTGAGGTAATTGTTCTTTCTATGAATTTTGTTTAGTTATGCAGTTTTGTTGTTGAATTTACGGATTTATCTATAGATAATGAAATGAAATGGATTTGGTGAGTAAGAAATGGAATTACGAATGTTTAGGGTGTATCTTGAATTACACAGAATAAGATGTTGCAGGGATTAAATTGTGTTTTAGAATTGTTATTGAGATGAGTGGCAGGGAAGAAGATTTAGTGTTTGAAGTGAAGAACTTGTATGTAATGCTGGTTTCATTATACTTAACTGTTAATGTTGAGATTCACAACTATTGGAGTTCCAGTTGTTAGAGTTTGAACTGAGGTTGATGTGGGTATGGTGAAAGAATCTGATGGTGTTGATATTACAGGGGAGGAGATGTGTTTTAGTGGTGATTGTGTTGAACTGAACTCAGGTTGTATGAGATGTTATATGACTGAAGTTTTAGAAAGAGAGTTAGACGAATGTGTTGAGATGATCTAGTATTGCTTAAGAGGTGCGATTGCAGGTAAACTTAGTTTGCACTTGTTATTGGAATTCAAGTTCGTTTAAAAATGAATGTATAACTTTAGTATGGTAGAATTGAAATGGTTATGAAGTAGATTTGAAATGAAGTCTGTAATTTGAGTTTAGGCTTGTAAGAATCCCAGTCAGTCTAGCTGACTTTCCTGACTCAGACCATCTAACTGAGTCGAGTTAACCTTGTAACCTAAGTTGAATCGGTTTGACTCAGACTTGACCTTTTGACCAGGACCTTGACTTGACTTGGACGTTGACTGTTAGTTGACCTGCGAGCGTCAATTTGACCGTTAGTTGACCCAAAAGGACCAGGCCTTAGTAAGGAGATGGTTTTTTGGGCTTGGGCTTATAGTTAGTTTCTATTTTGATGTGTTGGACCATTGTGGTCTGAATCAACCTTTGGATTCTTCTGTAAAGTTGTAAATAGTCATAAGATTTAGCTAATGGACATAGTCATAAGATTTAGCTAATGGACTGTATGACCAACCTAATTGAATTAGTTAGTTATGCTAAAGATAGAGAATGATAATGTGTAAAGTCATAAATGGGCCTATAACCATTAGATAAACGTGTATGATTCTTTTGTGAGCCATTTTGGCTAGATTCTTAAACTTCTTGTGTGATTAACAGTTAGTTTGTATTAATAACGACCGATTGAAAGGATGAGCCAGTGGATCATGGATCTCGAGGTAGGCGTGGCTTGTCATCAAAAGAGGTGGGAATCTATATTTAACTCTTTTGTGATTATTGTTGTTTTCTTTTACCAATGTTTATGTTTAACAAATTCATGCATTGTCTGGTTGTGCTTTCCCTGCATTTTTTAACTTTGATTTTCGAAAGTTCTATTATCTCTTTTAATCTTTCCGTTGCTTGGAAAGGAATTGTAATGCTTTGTTTGTCTCTATGAATTGATTGGGAAATGAGAATTTCCATATGCGGTATATAGGATAACACTCCTTCATTTATATCTACATAAATTCGAGCTTTTATGCAATCACTAGGTGCGGGGCGAGTCACCATATAACTATCTAGGTGCTGGACGAGTCACCGTATTATATATTGTTTTGAAGGAGTTAGTTTCATATACATGATTGTTTACCTCTGTGAAATTGGTAGTGTTTTAGTGTTTAGGGGAAACATAAATTGTTATCAAATCATTTCCAATGGTTACTTGAAAGTTAAATGTTATTCCTACTGGGCACCCCTTTTAGGGATGATGTGCTCACCCATTCCCACTTTCAGTTTCAGAGACAGATCAGAGTTGCGCAGCGAAAGCTACGAGGAGTTGAATTCGTTAGTTGGTTAACTTCGTCTATGTTTATTATGTTACATATTATATTCGTAAAACAAATGACTATTGTATATGTATCATTTGAGAGGAGGTCCTGTGTATATATATTTATGAGCGGGGATAGTTCTTGGGTTAAGTTTTTGTAGAAGATTTCTTAATTGAATGTTTAGGTATTTGATTTAGATTCATAGTGCCTCTTTATTTAGTTAATCACTTGGATTAGTCAGCCGCTAGCTTTGGGGGCGCTACAGAAATGGTTGCTAGTGTACAAGGGCCAAAGGGGAATGAACCAATTACCCCATAGTACTGGATGAGCCTGCCTCTATATGGTCATCTTCTGGCGGAAACATGGAGTTGTGTTGTTCATTTATTTGGTCAGGGAACATATTTTACATACGCCCCCAAGTACACCATTTGGGATGAATCACTTAAGTATCGGAGAATTGTTTTATTCAACCCTAACAACATACATTATATCGGTCTCAGGCTACGTGAAGATTGTCCATTACCACCGCCGTGTAGGTTTCATTATGACTCAGAGCTCACCAAGAAATGGCTTGGAAAATACGAGCCCAATATTTATCGTTGGGAAGAGTTAGTCGAGCCGAATCAAATGAAGGGTCTCCAAGTTTTGGAATGAGTATTTTCCTTTTGTTAAGAACTTGAACTATCAGATGTTTATATTTTGTCGCTTTCATATATTGTATGTTGCAAACTGAACCAAGCTTAATGAATGAAAGTGATTTCTCTTTTTTGCATGCGTTGGACTCATGAAATTTGTAACATAATCGGTCTTCTAATATGTTTTTAAAGTCCGATTCTGGAGGTAATTTACTGCAGCATTTTCAGAGCCGGGTTTATACTAAAACTGTTATAAACCGATTCTGAATTCAAACAAGAATCGGTTTACGCAAGAACAATTATACACCGATTCTGAACAAAACTTGTTCGGGATTCTTTCAGAATCGGTCTTTTAGGACGATAGTGTAATCCGGTTTTGGGAAGAAAAAGTTACAGAAGAACACACAATTTTTAACTCAATAATCGGATTACATACAAATGGTCTAACATGATCCGAGATTCTTTCATAACCGGTCTTTGTGGACGACAATGTAATCCGATTTTGGGAAGAAAAATTTACAGAAGAACACACAATTTTTAACTCAATAATCGGATTACATATGCTGTAACATGATCCGATTGTGGACTATTTTCACTTTTCATAAACTCTTAAAATGGAAACTAGCACGGTTATATTTCTTAGTGTGAGCTTCAACTATCAATGCCCCTTCGAAATGATAAGACCGCTCTCCTCTCTAAGTGGTACATTCATCATGTGTCGTGAACCCGTCTCCTATGTGTCTAGCGAGAATCTCGTTGTACTTGAGGCATAATTTCCTAATATGATGCGTCCTTGAACAAATATGGGTTGGTTCATAATTATAGCATGCTTTCTTTCTCGTATGTTTGACGAAAGGACCCCAACCAACTTGAAGCCAAAATATACTCTCATCTTGATGTTATTTGGGAAGATCCTTGACTATGTAATAATTTTTAACCCTTTCGGTCTCTTCCTCAACATCTTTCATTATTCCCCTTAGGTGGAATTTCTCTTGACCTCGTTTCTTTGCCTTGAGTTTCTCTTCATATTTTGTCGCAACCGATGATGATGATATGGTTTCTTTTGTAGTTATTTGTTTGCTTAACACTTCATCCATTACATTAATATATTTGTTAGGTGATGAAGACGAAGTTGCATTTGTAGTTGTTTGTTCGCTTATTTTGCGTATCTCTTCTTTCATTGCTGCAATTGATTTGGTTGTTCGCTTGCATCTTCTAAGTATGAGTTCGAATGAATTGGTAGTTGATGATGATGGACTTGACATCTTCTAAGTAGTGTATGATAGAGAATATGATATCCTTTTTATATACACAAAGTACCAACGGCTATAATTTCAATTTCAAAAAATAGTCGTTAATAGTCACAATCAGATTATATAGATGCACTAATAATCTGATTCTTGATTTCTCTACAAATCCGAACTTGAACCCCGAATCGGTTGATGTGTGCATTAACGTAAATCGATTGTGGTTGATGTTCACCCATAATCGGGTTATGTAGGTGCACAATAAAAACCGATTGCTTGTAACATCAACCATAATCAGACTAATATGGTGCACACATAAACCGATTCTGGGTGGATTTTCAGAAAATTTGATGAGTGAATTTCAAAGATTTAGAGGTAAATCATTGTAGAGTACCTCTTAGAATGAATGGATTAAAGGGATTTAACTCAATCACTTAAATTGTTTTTTTTTTCAAAACCCAAAAAGAAATTAGATTTCAATTGTTGTTTGTGATTGATTAGGTTTTAGTTTTGCTTTTGATGGAAATTGAAAAAAAATTTGAGTTTTGATTAATGATTTTTTTATTTGTTAATTAAGTGATCATGATTTTGTATTTGTATTTGTTTTAGAATAATTAAAGTTTCTTTCAAGGTTAATTTAGTATTTTTTCCATCATTTAGACACCCCATATACTACTCTTTAGGTTAGTTGAAGTAATTCATAGGCCCTAATTAATCACCATAGGCCCCAATTTAGCCAGGAAAAAAATGGGTCTATAATCTCCTGATAAGTTTCCCAACAAATCTTATAGGGGAAGGGTCGGACTTCATATGGAGGATCTGCTGGAAAAATGAATCCCGTCGGAAACGTAATTTCAAGGATTTGGGCGCTCAAACGTATCGAGGAAAACGTTATTCCACCAAATCCCCTGGACCCATAAATCCCATCTTTAAAGTTCTGCATCAAAACCCACCCTTAATTCGTTTCAGATAACCCAAAATAACCAAAGCACAACAATGATAACACGGGAGAATGATTTTTGATGAAAATGAGTGATTGATTACTAACAGTAGTGCCCGATAAGACCTGATTAGGAGAGTGAGCCTTGCAATAAAACTGTAGTATAACGGAGGACTGAACCTCTCTGTCAGCTGTTAGGCGCCCCTTATCAAGTACTGTGGTGGTTGGTTTAGTAGTGTCCAAGGAAAAAATGAAAGATTAGGGTTTTACATTTACTGGTCTCTCTGTCTCTCCGCTCGCGACTGAAATTGAGCGATTCGATCTAAATTGGGGTTTCCGAAGGTTTTGAGGTAAGTGTTCTCTTTTCTTCGAAACCAATTTCCATAATACCATCATCACGAATCAAATCTAGGATTTATTCAATCTGTACTTCCCATATCAATAATCACCGATTGGGTTTAAGTCCAATTGTGAATCATAGTAGGTTAGTGTAATTGTTGGATTTGGGTTTTTCTTTGATATTTTTCGTAGCTCAAATTTGTCTAGGATTCATTTGAGCAAGAATTTGGAGCTTCTGTTTTGATTGAGTATTTCTTAGATTGTTCTGTAGTATTCATTTGATTCAACTCGTTGGTTAGTTGCTAGGGGTATTTAAAGCAATAGGGATGGCAATGGTGGCGAGAAAATCTTCACTATCTTCGATATTTCTCTTTCGATCTCTCACTACTACTACTACTTCCTTTCAACATCTTTCCCCCAAAACACTAATCACAAACCCTCAAATCTCTTCTCCTCCTACTTCTATTCATCATCCCTCACAATTGAAACCTTTCTCTCGTTTTCTTTGTTCCTCATCACAATCACCACCAGCAAAAGAAATGCCAACTCTCTCTGAAAAAGAGGAACCATCATCACCCCCACCATTTTCATCATCAGCACCCATACCATTTTGGTCTAAAGAATATAGACTACCATCATCTCCATCTCTTTTTGAGAAACAGAAACCGTCGTCATCATTCCGGTCAAATAATTCATCATCGCCATTTTACACCAAAAAACAGAAAAAACCGGCATCCAAATCACCATTGTCTCGTACCAAGAAAGACAAAGCACCATCATTTTGGCCCCAAAAGAAGAAAGTATCAGCAGCATCTTCAGCTGCTCCACCTCCTCCTCAGAAATCATCAAGTAAGTAATCTCCCATCTGTCATCTAGAGCTTGCCTGTTTACAGAACTTAATTATTAGCTCTCAACCTTCTTGTCAGTAAATATTTTTTACTTAGTTGAATGTTTCTCAAGTAGAAGATCAACCTAACATGTTGTTGTTGAATCACCATCATCAATTTCAGGCCCAGTTACAATTGCAATCAAAACTAAGACCTTCGGTTAGCATTCTTAAGATGAAAAGAACCCTAACTGTAGTGGTGGACATAGACTGAAGTACTACTCTGGCGAAACCTTCTGTAATATCTATCAAAGATTATCATTCGTAGCGATGGGTCGTGAGCAAGTGCAGTTTAATTGAGGCTTAATACTTTCTAACAGGATAAGGTTAGCTCACCCTGAATTATTGGGGGAGTATTTTGAATCTTTATTTTGAAGGTTAGTTGACTTTACCCTGAATTACTGTGGGAGCACTTTGAATGTTTATCTTTTCATTTCTGTAGCAATAAAAATTACAACGAAACAAAGGGCAGCATCTTCCATATGTTTTCTATTAATCCTCCCTGCATTATTATTTGTTTGACTTCAATTAGCACTCTTCCTCGAGGTTTAAACTTCTACTAATTATAACTACCCTGTGAACTTTGAAGTAGGCCTAACTTAGTTGTAATAACGGTCAGAGAATTCATTTTGAAAGCAGCAGATTAATGGTATGTTGCTGCCTAACCGCAGCTTGCAATCCTGCACCCATATTATCTCTGTTGTATGTCACCTTATTAGCGCAGTTCTTTAGTCTACCAGCAGCCTTCCTTCACCCAGTTTATGGAAAAATCTCTCAAAGCCTTTGGCAGCTTTGAGAGCCTGACACTAGGACTGCACCTTTTCTGGGACTCTAGTATTTTGAAGGTTAGTTTACCATGAACTATTGTGGGAACACTTTGAATGTTTATCTTTCCGTTTTTGTAGCAATGAAAATTACACTGAAACAAAGGGCACCATCTTCCGTACATTTTATGCTAATCCTCCCTGCATTATTATGTATTCAACATCAATTAGCACTCCTGCTCGAGGTTGAAACTTTTATTCTTCTTCATTATAACTCCTACAGAGGAGTAAACTGTTGTCAGTCCCTATGAACTTTGAAGTAGGCCTAACTTTGTAGTAATGGTCACAATATTCATTTTCAAAGAAGCAGAGTAACGGTGCATCGCTGCCTAACCGCAACTTGCGGTCCTGCACCCATATTACATCTGTTGTGTGCCACCTTTCAGCGCAGTACTTTAGTCTACCACCAGGAGTAATTTATGGCAAAATCTAAAGACCACTAGGATTGCACTTTTTCTGTGAACTTATGATCTTGTTTCAGACTGGACTATCGTGTTTATAGGTCGAAGGGTAGCTCATCATATGCCAAGTTGCCGTCATTTTCTGAATTTGTCATGGAACTGCAATAGCAGAGGACCACTTGTGAAAGTAGGCGTGCTTGTATGATTTTGTTGTGATTTTGCGTGTTCGTGCAGGTGTGATTTAATTGATGGTAAATGGTGATGTTAACAAGTGGATTTATGTGTCCTTTGTAGCTAATTGATGAGGTTATATTGTGGCACTTGAGTCAACTTTTTAAACTATAAGCAACATCATTCATTTTTTTTCTAAAGCTGGGCCAGACCAGCCCAAGCTACAAAAGGCCCAATTAGGGAATTACCACAGCAGCGATCAACGTTTCTTTGGACTATTGTGTGATACTCTCTGGTGAGGTGATGCTCCGTTAGACTCATGCACTTGATAGTTTTCAACACTTGGTTTCAGCCAATCTCCAGTTTCTTTGGAAATAGTTTAAAGCATCATTGCAAAAACTAATATTACTATCATTCAATTCACATGAGTAGTACCAACCTAGTTAGCAATTCGGGATTCGGTAAACGTACGGAACGGCAAACGTACGAGTATTATACGGTTTTGTAAAATCCAGATTCGGTCCAAAATTCGGTCAATGGGACGTGATTCGTCAGTAATTCGGAACGGCATACGTACGTGTATAATTCGATTTATAAATGTGAGTTCGGTTCTGAAAATTCGGTATCTATATATAACAAATAATTTGTATTTATAAGGTCATAAACCAATTTTTATGCATATGTGTGAGTTATTTAAAAAAAAAATAAACTTAATATGATGATATTAATAATATATACAACATTAGTTATTCAAGAGGACGTCGTATGGTGGTTTAGATGCTTGGTTAGTGAGTTTGAGATCTCTCTCATCTTCACCTTCAAATCTCTTCAGTCGTTTTTGTTTCATAAAAATTACAACACGTCTAATATTCGGTCGTGTATGCTCGGAAGGCAGTAAAGCCCAAAAAGTGGAGTCTTTGAAAAGTAAAAGTTAAAGAATTTATGGCGAATTAAGCAGACGTATCATTCGGAATACGTAAAATTCGTGAACGGTTCGCGAATAATCCGGGAATGCCACATAATACGCGACTTGGGTTCGGAGCTGTAAACGTACACGAATAAAACGGTAAAATTCGTGATACGGAAAAATTCGTGAATGATTCGTGAATCATTCGCGAACTTACTAACACTAGGGTACCAACGCAACAAGGAGGAGTTCATGTGGAGCTGAGCTTATTCATTAATCATGATTATGAAAAAAAAAAGTAAAAGTCGATCATTCTATGGACCACGGATGAAAACATTTTTCTTTCTTCCTGGGTCTTTTGCTCCACGAATGAGACAAATCGAAAACAAGTAATAAATGAGTTGCACATTGTTTATTCAACTAAGAAGGTAGGAAAGGAGAAGACGAGGGTTAATTACAAGTGTTGGTGAGTGTGACCATTCCTTAGCCTTGAGAACTCCACCTGACCTGACACAACAAGCATCTCCTTTTCTTTTTTCTTCTTTCATTTTACCACTGTATTAGTTTAATAATTAAAAAAAAAAATGTTTTCTGTTGGGAGATATCCAGTAGGTTGTCGACAATTGTAAGGCAACTAACATCGCCACAGCACATACCACCTCTATTCATGACACGCGGCTCAAGTACACCGATTTTCTGCAACTCTTTATTTCTCTCTCTCTCTCTCTCTCTCTCTCTCTCTCTCTCTCTCTCTCTCTCTCTCCCCGTTGCTTCTTCTATTATTCAATTCAATTTGTTCTAGTTGCTCCTCTTTAGTAGTTGTAGTACTAGTACCTGCTAGAACTAGAAGTAGTAGCATTGTGAGCTGTATTCTAGTCCTTTTATTGTCTCTCTCTCTCAATCTCTTTCTCAGGCTTTTGTTTGTTTTTTTTTTTGGTTTTTCCTCTTCTTCTTCTCCCTCTCACCATACACCATAGCTAGCTGCTGCTTCCTCCCTTGGCTGTTTCCACTGCAGGTACCAAATAATCTCAGTCTTTAGTTGGTTTTCTTTTTGTTTTTTGAGTGTTAGATGAGTTTGTTTTGCATGTTTTAGATTTCTACCATCAACTTCATCTCTGGGTTTGAATCATTTCCTCTCTTTTTTCTATGGCTAGGAAGATCATCATGTCTGTAAATTTTATTTGCATGCTTAGATATTATCCACTGTATTTTGTATACCATGTTTAGTGATTATTTGGAGTATAAATATATGTGGAGGGGTTTCTTAATCTTGATGATTCTTGTTTTTTGAATTGAATCTTCAGTCAAAATTTTGGGTCTTCCTTTAAAACTACACAGCATTTGTTTCATGAATTTTTCTTGTGAAATAGACTCAAAAGTGAAGCCTGTAGGTTCTATAATCTCTTGAATCAAGGGTTGTGTTTTTCATGTTTGGATGAAATTCTTCTTTTCATTTAGAATGGTTAACTTCTATCAGATTACTGTTGCATGTCAAATTGGTTTGAGGTTTGGGCATGGTTTAATCAAAACTCTGTTAAACATTCATCTGCTTAGCCAAATCTAGTCTTATCGTTTGTGACTCCAATCTTATGTCCTTGGTTATTCTCTACTTTCTTAATTGATTTCTACATGAACTGTGTTAACACAAATCCTGCTTTGCATTATTTCAGAGTCCTGCAATGAAATAGATTGAAATTTTAGCAAAAAACAGAGGATTTTATAACCCATCCATTAGTATCCATGGATAAGTCTGGAAATCAAGTACCAAAACAGGAACAAGAGCGCCAACCAACAAGGGAAGATGCATCAAGTCCGGAATTTGAACAAGAAACTGAAATCGAGGCTTCAGATTCTCCAAGGCCTCCTAGCTTCTCTGGTCCTCAGCACCAACTCGCTTACCCACCACAAGTGCAGCATTTCCATCAGCAACAGCAGCTTCAGGTTTTTTGGTCCAACCAGATGCAAGAGATTGAACATGTAAATGACTTTAAGAACCATACTCTCCCACTTGCTCGGATCAAGAAAATCATGAAAGCGGACGAAGACGTTAGGATGATATCAGCTGAAGCTCCTGTTGTGTTTGCAAAAGCCTGTGAGCTGTTCATCTTGGAGCTGACTCTTCGTTCATGGATTCACACAGAGGAGAACAAGCGCCGAACACTCCAGAAGAATGACATTGCCGCTGCCATAACAAGGACTGACATATTTGATTTCTTGGTTGATATTGTCCCTAGGGATGATCTGAAAGAGGATGCTACTCTCGGGTTTCCGCGACCTGCTGAGCCTCTTCCTTGCTATTTTATCCCACGAGTCCCACAACATCCATCGCAGGTGGGTCACCCAGTTTTGACTTATGATGCTGGCGCTGCACATCAACCTCGGCCTCCAGTAGCTGCTGCTTTTATGCCATGGGCACAGCCTCCACCACAGCAACAGCAGGGCCAGCAGCAACCACCACAACCACAACCACAACAAACTGATGCCTAATCCTTGTACGAAAGGCAGCGACCACCACATGAACATCAACATCCAAGTCTCTTTTTGTGCCTCTGAATGGTATTCTAAGGCGGCACTTTTTAATTTGTGATAGAACTTAATTAGATGTCATACTTGTATCTATGGCATTAAGCAGTAGTAGTGGCTAACCGTAGTTAAAACTTTAAATTTCAAGAAACAAGAACATATGATTGCTTCCTAATTTCTTGCAAGCCTGTTTGTTGGAAATGATTTGGCTTTTGTTGGGCGTTCATAGAATAGAATGATTCCAACTGACTGAAGCACCAGCGTAACAAAGCGCTGTTTAATTACTTTGCTGCACTTGACAGATATGAATGCCTGTACCTGACAGAATTGTGTTATGTGGAGTATCGTATGTGGTTTTGCATAATTTTCTGTGAACATTAAATTGCTGCCAATGGCACTGGATGTTCCATTACTTGCAGCTGCATATGGGGTGAGTATGGGCTCTGCACTCTACTATTTTCATAACCTTTGCATCATCTTTGACTGCTTTTAATCCTACTTTCAAAGTCTTTGGTCTCTTTCAACCAACCAGGCCAGCCTCGTATCCATCCTTGTCAACTTTACTGATGTGTTGGGCATCTCTCTGTTTTGCCTTCCATTACACACATGTAAGTGGTTCACTCACAAAGATATTTTGACTCTCCTTCAAAACCTTGACTGTGTTGTTGCTTCCTGGAACTTCCATCCCAACCCTTAAATCCTTCAAAGCCTTCCAGAAGAAAAATTCTACATGCATACTTCCAAAGGCACTCTTTAACATCGGCGTTAGCGAAGTCAACAAAATACCAAGTCAAGATGGCACAGAAGTCATGACTTTGACTGAGTAAGAGCTAGCTCACCCTTATGTAGTATTTATATATACTGATCCTTCCTGTTTGCTTCTCCTAGTGAAAAATCAGTTTGAATCCGGATATTCATGTTCATCACTTGGTATTAGTGAGTGATACGATTCTTGCTGCCTTCCATATGGCTAATCCAAGCGACTGGGCACAACTGTATAGTCACACCTTTGCCAAACAAGAGACTCCTTGCCGTGAAGATCGTCATCCGACGTTTATCATGTCTGATCAAATTTCCTCGACAACCACCGGTATGGCTGCAAACAGCTTGAGCTCTACTGGGAGTCATATGGTTGGTACAAATAATATGATGAGCAGTAGTGCAATCAGGGAAAACTTTCATTTATCGTACACACCAGACGGACGTGTTTCTAAACCAAGCCGGAAAAGAACAAGAGTGTCGGCTAAAAAAGATCACACGACTATACTTAATACTGATATTAGCAATTTCCGAGCCATGGTTCAACAATTCACTGGTGCTCCACAATCTGCTTTTTTGTCAACGTCGTCTCTTCCTGGTGTTAATCTTTCAGCGAATTACAGTATGTCGACTTACGATCAACAAGCAGGTCATCAACTTCATCCTTACCAGCAACAGCAACAGCAACAACAACAACAGTTGATGATGCAACTGTTGAACAATAACAATAGAAATGAACAAGGTTTGGATATAGGGGTGAGCAACGTCAACAAATTACATGCAAGGACTGCTGCTAAGATGGAGAAGTCGGATGGATTTGTGATAGCAGATGGTAATAGTAGTACCTTCTTATGAGATGTTCCCGGCCCAAAGAGTGTCTTCATTTGATCATGAGAATAGCAGGAGTAACAATGGTTTTGTTTCATTTTGAACTAGTTACCAATTATTGTGTTTTACAGATGATATTATTCCTGCTAACTAGGTGTAACACCCTCCTGATCTTGTTCATCATCTATGTATGTAGATATATGTATCTCTTCTACTACTTGTGTGTATAAATAAAAGGAGGTGTTCTGTGGTGATGAAAAAACATAGCAATTATTTGATCACAACTTTTCAATATGTGAAGATTAGTGTATCTGATCTGAATCTAAATTTTCCGATGTATAATTTAAAAGGGGATTCAATTCAGACAACCATAATGTACCTAGCTAGCTTATAAAACCACCTACATTGTACTGTATTGTTATAAGTAGAGAAGAAAGTCATACAAGGGAATAGTTGGTCCAAAGTATGTGTGTACGAGTTTTAGTTGGAGATTAGGTGGAATGCTTGATTCTGTCTTTTAACATCAATCAATTCTCTCCTGTTTTCCTAATATATAGTAAGTAAGCGGAGGTTTTTCTATCAACCCCTCGTGATTATTACATACACTCATATCCCATGTTAATAATATCCATCCCCATGCATCATCAAATTACCGCTAGTTTTATTTAAGCTTATAAAAAAAAAAAAACCATTTTGAGATATGTGCGTGTAACTTGCTTGCTTTAGTAGTGAGTGTGTATCAATGAATATTAGCAAGCAACGGTTCCGTAGACATCCTGTTATCGCGGCATACATGCAGCTGCTTCTTTTCCCTTGAACCTAAGCAAAATAATCTTGCTACAGCATCAAAAAAAACAACAACTTGTTTTGACTCCTCTTCTCCACAGAAGATGCCCTGGGTCCTCCTTGAGGTTTCTGTTTCTGCACACAAGATGATGTGCTAGGAAGAGAAGAAGATTCTTGTCCATAAGTCCACCTCAATTTATATTGTTTCTTAAACATCTCACGTAAATCGAACATCTTATCGTCTAATCTTAAGCATCCTTGTTATTGTAATACCGAGTTCCATCGGAAGCCGGAACCTTAAGACCGACGATTCTAAGAATACACAATGCTTTCCTAATTTTATAACTCGGTCAGGGTCAGAGTCAGATTCCCTCGGTTTAGACGATTAAACAAAAATGTTGGGCCTTGAATGGACTGTATTCCGAGCCCAGATAAAATAGATGGACTCAAAAACTGAGAGTCTTCGGAGTTGGTCTTCTTCATCAAAAGACAACGAGAGAGAGAGAGAGAGAGGTTTCTGGTTGATTTTCAGTTTCACATCCATCTATTCATCTGCAGATCGTTTAAGGTGATGTCTAGGATTCAGTTATCTTACTTTAATCTACTCAATCGCAGTTCACTAACTTGTTTGTGAATTGAAATCTTAATGGAATGTATGCTTGGCTTTGTGTGGAAAAATGTAAAATGCTTGTATGTTCTAAAGAGAAGGTCTATAATGAGTGAGACTCATACTAGTATCCTATTCGAATTCAACACTTAATTTCACCTTGACTAATTGTTACATTTATGGTTGTGAATTCATCTGCTACCGGCCCTTGCAATTACTCCTCCTAGCTACTCCATCCATAAGGCTTAGGTAATGAAGATTTAGGTAACTTCTTTTCCTAGTTTCGTTGTCTGGTTTTATGCAAACACTACTGAACCTAGTCAAACATTTTCTTGCTTTTGTAATTGACGATGAAACTGTTTATGGCAGTTAAGCTAGTGACAGATGAATCAGGAAAGAGTTTGAAATTATGGATGTAATGATTTTGTATGACTGAGATTTGTCAATTTTAATCAGCAGTTGCACACCAGTTGTCAATTTGAAATTATAAGTGAATTTTAGTTTACCCTCGTCAACAATGATTCTGGCACTCCACTCTGCACATGTGTAAGCTAACAGTTACTGGTGTGCAAGCGGCCTTGTATCAGTTTCCCTTTTTACCTTATTCTATGCCTTAAACGATTCAATTACACACCATACCGGTAGTCAATTACGAGACTCCTAATAACAACATCCGGTTTGCCACTGCGTAGTTCCATAAATATACACTAAAAAAATGGTACATCCATTGCACTATCATCTGCAGGAAAAAAACCCATCAGCCGTGACTCTTCAGAACTTCCGACTTCCCTTCTCCTTCTGAATGAGGAACATAAAGAATACAAAGACCAATCTTCTGACAATGAAACTCATTCGCAAACTATTTTACTTCCTACTTATTTGTTGTCTGCAATGAAATTTGGTAGCTCGCCTTGGCAAAGATATTCATCACAAACTGATGCTGAACCCCAGTCTTTCCGAAGCCTTAATATGTCCTCGGTGAATGTCGACCCTGGTGCCCCAACGAAGGCAGAAGCCATAGCACAAATTGTCTTATCCAGCATAGCTTCAACCTAAACAACAACAAGAACAGCAATTAATGACAAGGATTTAATATACGGCAGCCATTTGATACGGCAACTCATCAACACTAAGGTTAAGAAGAAAATACTTCAAGTCATCTACAGACCGCAAAAGAGCGGGTGGAGTAGCAGAATTCATGGGGTCAGTGACCAACACTATAGTCTAACTAACGGATGTGTAAACCTTAATCAAATGGACGTGTAACCTACAATGTTCATGGCACAGATAATGAGTGGTCGGAGAATTTTAAGATTTCTAACATCTATGTAAAACGAGTGATTGCAAATCCCGTAGGAACACCAAATGGTGATGAATCACAGAGATGCTATCACCTCTTCAAGGGGAAAAACTGTTTTCTTTTATATGAAAGGAAAAGCTCACCTGATTATCTCCTTCTATGCCATGCCTGTATAGTAAAGCATCCCATTTCTCAGCAATATTTCGAGCTGGTCGCTTGACAAGTGGAACAGCCTTCCCATTTACCACAATTAATGACTGAAGAAGATCAGTTTCACTTGCTGCTGCATCTGTTGAAAGATAAATGACTGGTGCACCAGCTCTCTCGGCCACTCGTGTTATACAATCCGCTGCTTGAGGAATGGGGAAGAAGCAGCTCGGAGTTTTAGCGTTGCTGACAAGTGACAACAGAAACACATGTCATTTGAAGCATATGATAATTCTCATATTCATTAATCTAAATTGTTTCAGAGACAAAAATTGCAAAGAACAGCATCAAGAATTTTGCAAATCTTACAGACTACCGGTTTTTTTTTAGCGGTTTAATGGATAAAAGAGAAAGAAACCGATTCTCCTCTACATCAAATCCTCGTCCAAGAGTCCAGAATAGGATGGCAAACTGCTAGTTATTGTGGATAAGAGTCACAAACAGGGTTTACTCAGAACGTAACTAGTTCTTAGCTTCCATACACAGCGGGAACACTAGATAATGCACTAGTTCAAAACAGGGAGACAACCTGCTAGTTGTTGGAGATACGAGTCATAACACTCGGTTTACTTAGTTAGAATACACTTGTTCTCAGCTCCAAATACACGACTGAAACACTAGATAATAATATATGGTAATTGGTAAAAAGTCCTAGTACATCTTTACGCATTGGCAATTCACAAGGTGCAAACTACCAAATTTCTAGACATACATTCTGGAATATCAGCAGAAGGGGAAATGTAAAACAAATACGCACCAGAACTTCAGGAATCCATGTCGACGAAAATGAAGTGCAATGAAGTTCTTTCCCAAGAAAGTCTGGATAAAGCGCTGAGCTGTAAGCATAATAAGCTCACTTGGTTCAATCAATGTCTTGCAGTTGTGAGCAAGCGGACCACCAGGCTGCATTACCCACTTTTCTTCCACATCAGCATAAAAAACGTCTCCTACTGCCAGCACATCATCATTAGAAGAGAACTTTGCTGTAATATCTCCAACAACCTTTTTACTTGGTTTCTTAATATCCTCATCAACCCAAGCAGTTTCAAGCTTCCCCATAGACAACCCCAAACCTTTCAACTTCTTAACATGCTCATCATCCACATAACAAGGCTGAGGCAACGAAACATAACAAATAAACCTATCTATATGCAAATGATTCTTCTTCGTTTCTGCAAACTCTTCAAACGAAATCACAACCTTCTTCCCAAAACACTTATTAATATGCTCAATATCCAACACCCGGCTATACAGATAATCCACTTTGGAACTCGGAATCACTAGTACCCTGTCTAACAAAGCAGCGAAAAACATATGTTTCTCTAAACAAATCAAATGATTCGACATTTGTCCCGACACACATATCGCAAACAAATACTTATTCGGTTTCGGTTTCCACTCAATTGACCGTCTCTCCGATGCATAATCCACTTTCCTACACCTACCAACACCCGAAGCCGCCACATTCCCATCAAAAACCTCCTCCGACACATTACTCCCAACTCGATGCGACGATAACAACGCTTGTTGAATCTCTTTGTTTACTCTAATTTGCTTTAAAATCTCAGATGTAAACTCCTCAAGTTCATTTCTACCCATCGCCGCAACCGTGTTATTATCATTACCATCATTATGAATCAATGTAGTATGATTCCACAAATGTAAAAGCCCTAATTGTTGTTCTCTTAACAAATACAAAGCTCGTAATTCAGCTTCTCTCATTCGATTCGACAAATCACCACCATTACTACTACTACGACTACTAACATTACGAAACAAATTTCCAACATCAATTGAAAAATAAAGAATTAAAACAACAGGAATAAGACAGATCGCTAACAAATACCTCTTATTCAATCGGAAACTACTGGCAGTGTGAAAAACCTTGCTCTGAAGATCCTCAATTTCGAATGTCGATCTTGTATTTATGTTTTTGGTGGTTCTTTCGTTTGAATGAATTAGGGTTTGTTTATCTTCTTCTTCGTCTGATGACGATGATGGGGATTCTCTATCCATTTTTCAAATTGGATGTTTAAATTGCTGAGAAATTGAGAAACTTGGGGGAATTCTGAAGGGATCTGAGGAAATTGAATGAGGAGTGTGTTAGTTGCGTAGTGAGAATCAAATCAACCATCTTCGTCAGCTAACAAATTCTTTCTATTCAATTAATCAAACACATCTTCTGTCCAATTAATCAAAACCCGAACCAAATTCATCATCAGTATACCCAGATTCAACCATCAAATCTATCCTCCACTGAAAACCCATCTTCTAATTCAATTAATCGTAACCCTAATTTCTCCAATTCATCTTCAATATCAAATCCATCTTCCACTTGAAACCCATCTTCTATTCAATTAATCAAAACCCTAATTTCTCCAATTTATCTTCAATATCACCATAATCAACCATCAAATCCATCTTCCACTTTGAAACCCATGAACATCAGCATCATCAGAAACCCTCGCTTAATCTCATCATCTAACAACAGACTTGATGGCAACAAGTCTTCCAGCCAAAAACTTTGCAGAAAGAGGAGAAAAGATTTTGAAAGAAAGAGAGAAGATGGAAAATTTCTTTACATCATCATTTCATTGTTATAAAAAAAGAAAAATATCGTTTGGTCGTATGGTCAACCACATTTACTGTTTGGTATATAATTATTTAAAAATATTAAAGTGATAAAAATGTCCTTTTTTGTTAATTTTTATTTATTTTTTTTGTAGCAGTTCATTCATGAAGTACTTACAAAAACCTAAAAAAAAAAAAACTTCATTCCACAAATAAACTCCATACAAAAACATAAAAAAACAGACTTCATTCCAGAAATGAACTACATACAAAAACCTAATTCATTCCAGAAATGAACTCCATACAAAAACCTAAAAAAACAGAGTTCATTCCAGAAATGAAGTTCATACAACAACCTAAATAAACAGACTTCATTCCAGAAATGAACTCCATATAAAAACCTAAATAAACAGACTTCATTCCAGAAATGAACTCCATATAAAAACCTAAAAAAACACAGTTCATTCCAGAAATGAAGTCCATATAACAACCTAAATAAACAAACTTCATTCCAGAAATGAACTACATACAAAAACCTAAATAAACAGACTTCATTTCAGAAATGAACTCCATATAAAAACCTAAATAAACAGATTTCATTCCAGAAATGAACTCCATATAACAACCTAAATAAACAGACTTCATTCCAGAAATGAACTCCATATAAAAACCTAAATAAACAGACTTCATTCCAGAAATGAACTCCATACAAAAACCTAAAAAAACAGAGTTCATTCCAGAAATGAAGCCCATATAACAACCTAAACAAACAGACTTCATTCCAGAAATGAACTCCATATAAAAACCTAAAAAAACAGAACTCATTCCAGAAATGAAGTCCATATAAAAACAGAGTTCATTTCTGGAATGAACTCCATATAAAAGCAGAGTTCATTTCTGGAATGAACTGCAGCATCATCATCTCCATCATCTTCGTCGTCTTCAACGACAACAACAACATCTTCGTCTTCAAAAACACCACCGTCTTCATCATCAACGGCAGTAGCAGTAGAAGATCTTTATCTTCTTCATCATCATCATCAAAATCAAAATCAAGATTAACACCATCGTCTTCATCGTCAACAGCAGCAGCAACAACATATCTTCATCTTCTTCATCACCTTCATCGTCAACAGCAGCAAAAAAAAAAGAAAATCAAGATTAACACCATCATCTTCATCTTCTTCTTCATCATCATCATCATCATCAAAATCAAGATTAACACCATCGTCTTCATCGTCAACATCATCAGCAACAACATATCTTCATCATCTTCATCGTCAACAACAGCAGAAAAAAGAAAAAAAAACCTAAAAAAATCGTATTCAACAGTACCAACATCATTGTATTCATCGTCTACAACTACCGATCTAAATATCTAAATCGATTTTCACCTTCATCACCATCGTTTACAGCAGCAGGAAGAAAAATAGAAGAAAAAAAATGGAGACGCTATTAACAGGAGGAAAAAGAAGAAGAAAGAAAAAAAGAGAGATTAGATCTGGAAAGATGAGAGAGAAAGTAAATCTGATAATGATTTATTGTCTCTTACTTTTTGACTATATATATGGTCTTTATCCAAAAGGATATTTCTGCAACTAAAAGGTGACATTTACATCATACATGACATCACCCTAGGACCAAACCATAATTTTTAGGACCAAATTATAATTTATATTACCAAATAGGACCAAACAGATAATTGACTAGGTCCACTGGACTAGACTGTCTCTAATATATTATTTGTAGGACCAATTGGTATTTCCTTGATATAAAAAAAGGTTGGGTTTGATTCTGAGATTTGTGAGTCATTGAACGGACAGGATGACCCTGATCTGGCGGTCAGAATCATCCGGATGGACTTTCTGCTTGGACGGCTGGGAAACTTGAGGTAATTACGGTTTTCTCTGAAAGCACCATCTCTTCTTCTCTGAGAACACTTCCACAAGATTTCTTGAACTTTAATTTCTCAGTTTCTTATATGATGTCTTGATTCATTGTTATTTCAAATTATGAGTTTATTTCGTTTTTTATGGTTTCTTTTAAGATTCGGAAGATTGTTAAAAAGAGAGATTAACTGTGCCATTGTCACCCATTAGTATCGGCACAAGTACTGAAAACCTTTTCTTTCCCTTTTGTCTTCTCAACCATGGACAACTTATTAATTTTCCTCTACTCATAACTCAGATGCTTCCTTTGAAGGTTAGTAAGATCCCAATTTAATTAAGTACGTATCTAAAGCTGGATATGTTCTCTTTCGTAAGCTATGTATTTAGCTAATGTGAGCAAAATTTTTACCTAGGATTTTCTCTTGGTAAATGTCGGGCTTTCCGATTATTTTCCCTGACAATGATGTAAGTTGCTCTACCTAAGTCGATTTACTTTTGACAAGTTTATATTACTTATCTCAATTATCCCAACTGCAACACAAGTACTACTATCTGTAACAAAATAAATAAATGATTCTTCTCATTAATCTGCTGGATCTTTTCAGCTTTGATGACTTGAATACTGAGAGGTTAAGAATAGCGGTAAGAGGGAATTCGGCTGCGGCAGCAGATACATTTTATTTTGATCCCAAATGCATCAGTTGAGAAATTTGTGGGTTAGCAAATTCCGATGATGTTACTCCTACTCTTCCACTCTCTGCACCTGCAGCTGTGTGTATTTCATTATGCAGTTACACGTGTTGGGTTATCAGTCCTTTTATCTTTCTTAGGTATTTACCCTGTATGGAACTCATATACTGCTGTTACACATTCATATTGCCGTTCTTTTAAGCTTACTTGGGTTTCAAGTGCCTTCAATAGTTCCTTACACATGCTATTATAAGCTTATTTTTTTGCCTACAATTGAGAAAACCGTATTTTTTGCCCACACCATTCACGAATCCATGGAAAACGAGAAACTCATCCTGCCAAAATATGTTATAATAGTTCCTTACACATGCTATTATAAGCTTATTTTTTGCCTACAATTGAGAAAACCGTATTTTTTGCCCACACCATTCACGAATCCATGGAAAACGAGAAACTCATTCTGCCAAAATATGTTATATTTGGAGGTTGTTGATGGATTTCGTTCCGCAAGCAGGAAAGGGAGACTTTTACCCGACACAAGAACAGTAGCATCGAGAACAGTTGGCAACGAGACTTCTGGAACAACCGGCTGATGAACAAGTGGGACCCCTTGCAAGATCCTCGAAAGAAAGACGGCACATAACCGGGCGTGCAGCTTCGCATGAACACCATCTCTCCAACACACATATCCTCTTTATCAGAAGACAAAGACATGCTCGGAGCAGGAGAAAAGGTACTGATCTGAGTTATGGACGCATGCACCGGAGCCCATGGATGAAAATTGACCGTGTGCGAGTTATCAAGGAATCCAACCAGGTTCGAACCAATCTTTGGGCGCCTATTCGACCAGCGCAGTATCCTAGAGCCACTCAAAGACTCGGGAAGTACGACCAATGGTTTTGGAGCATACCTTTCGAAGTGCTCCCACAGCCACGCTTGGATAAAGGCGACATGAATATACGAATCCACTTTCATGTAACCATTTGAAGCACACATGTCCGCGACCAGCTGATCCAAGTGTGTGTACATAGAACCAAGAAACAAGCCGCCAATAGGGAGAACAACACCTTTTGCCAATTTTATGGCAAACTTGATAAGTTCTTGTCTTATCTTCTTTTTACCCGAGCCATCATCGAAAATATCTCTGGATAACCAAAGAGCCAAGAACGCCGCGATATGAAGCGTACTATTCTTCTGATTCGGCTCCAACCCTCGGGAAACCACTGAGACACCCACCAGCCATAGAAGCACCTCATCTCGTTTTATTTCTGAACGAATCATTTTGCTCGCGCAACCAGAGCGGCGCACATTTCTTCTTCATCTGCAGACAATTTGACATCGAGGTTTCCTATTACAGGAAGGTTCAGCAACACTTCCACGCTCTCTAAGGAGATAGTCATTTCACCCCCACCTGCATATGGCCGTGTGAGTGTATGGATACCATCTGGAAATAAAAGCAACCAAGCCTGGAATATCTTTCCTAATTTGAAGCACTGCGGAAGCCGCGACAACATCAATGATCTGCGCCTTGGTCAAACTGGCTTTTACACATTCCTGGCTCATCATGAATCTCATCCATTTCTCAAAGGGACACAACAGACTCACAGAGATTTTAAAGTCAATAGGAGAAGCATGATACTCTTTCCTCTGAAGAAAAAACCTTATTACACCTCCTGGCCGCTCCTTCACTTTCCGGACCAGTCAGAAGAATCGACACATACTTGGGATGATTTCTCCTAATCGTGGCGGATGTTGTAAAAAACTCATCATTTATATTTGGCTTGGAATCGCCAACATCTTTCGGTATGGCAGAACTTTTCTCAAATGACATCCTAACGAAAATTCTCTCACGCTACTTCCACCTTCGAAATAACTACAATGGAACAATACGAAGAGAAATTATTACGGAAAGTGCATGGAAATTATTTTGTCAGACACATGAGATCCATCCTGGACGTAAGCCAATTTGTTTCAAAGTCATATGCGCATAGGCAAAGAAATGGGGACTGACAGACCCTGCATCACCTCCTAATGCCAAGACCGTACCCTGCAGCGGGAAATTTGTGCCCGGCCGAGGAGGCGCGCCCCACCATGGGAACCATACACACGGTCACACCAGGAAAAAGGAGTAAACCTTAGAAGCTAGGTTTTCGCGGGAAGGGAATGACAATTACTATCTCATGCATGCCTACTTTGCACGGTAATTGAGGCGGCCAACATCACTACGGTATTCACGCCTAAATGTTACTACAAGTTCGTGCAAAGCATACCTACGGCTAGGATTCATACCGATGCAGAAGGAAAACATTTCTACAAGTTCACGAAAAGGTACGCCTACAACTAGGGTTTGCACTAACAAAAAAAAAAAAAAAAAGAAAAAAAAAGCAAGTTAAATAGGAAGTGTTGGAAGACATACTTGGGATTCTCTCGTCCGCTTTACTATTACCACACGGCCAGAATAAAAAAAAATACAGGTGTGAAGTAAAAGGAGAGGTCGACCCTCCTTTTATAGGCGTGATACTTGGGGGTTTGAATAAGGAAAGGACTTCCTATTTGAGTCAAGTAAGGAAAAGAGGCAACCGGGTCCGCGATGCCAAGCCGTCCGCGCATGCTTTGCCTCACCAAACTGCGTTATTACCTTGGCCCCACCACTCCAAGCCGTCCGCCATGCTTTCCTCGCCAGGACCGCGCTATGCCTTGGCCCCACATGCCAAGTCGTCCGCATGCTTTGCCTTACCAAACTGCGCCATTGCCTTGGCCCCACCATGCCAAGCCATCTGCGCCATGACTTGCCGCACCAACACCGATAACTCGCCAAGCCAGTGTCATGATGTTCCCTAACCCAGCCAAGATGATGCATAGCCAAACTAAGACGACGATCTTCATCTCACCACTTCACGGTCTACACCACGAATAGAATCTACGCAAGGTCGCCAAACACGAGGATCATGGACTCTCCTTACCTCTCTAAAAAGGTTAGTCGGACCTTCCTGACCATCTTTCCACGACTTGTCGTTTCGATTTTTGTCCTTGCCCGTCACTATCTTATGCTTACCTCGCAACAATGCTCTTGTTCCGAGCTAAGCAGGGGACTTAATGTTGATGGTGGTTTTTAGCTTAGGGTTAAAATCATAAAACCATACAACTGACATGACGTCACTATGACCATTAGCACATTTATTGAATGGATCGGCATGCCTATGTAAGAATTACCAGGGTACCTTTTTTTATGTGTCATGTTTCACGGCAGAACCCTTAACATTGACCGACATCATCTATGCCAAACCCTAATTCTCATGATACCGCGCCAAGGCATGCCAACCATGCCAGCCGCATCACTGTGCCAATGGCAAACCATGCCAGTGACATATCTGCACCAAGGCATGCCAACCATGCCAGCCGCACCACAGTTCCAATGGAAAACCATTCCAGCCGCATCTCCGCACCAAGGCATGCCAACCATGCCAGCAGCACCACTGTACCAATGACAAACCATGCCAGCCACATCTCTGCGCCAAGGCATGCCAACCATGCCAGCCGCACCACTGTGCCAATGACAAACCATGCCAGCCACATCTCCACGCTAAGGAATGCCAACCATGTCGGATGCACCACTGTGCCAATGGCGAACCATGCCAGCCACATCTCCACGCCAAGGCATGCCAATCATGCCAGCCGCACCACTGTGCCCAATGGCAAACCACGCCAGCCACATCTCCGCGCCAAAGCATGCCAGTGTTGTGACTTAGAAACGTAGTCCTAAAAATTCTACTGCAAGTGCACAGTGTCGGCAAGCAACACAGGGCAAGCACAGGTCAGTTCCACAGGGACAAGGGGGAGCAAGTGTGATCTTTCTTATTGTGACATTAAACAGAACTAATCATTAGCATTCAGCAGAACTAATCATTAGCAGTTATTACTTCCCAATCATTACACAGGATCAGCATTTATTTTTCACTAACAACCATTAACAGAACAGGCATTAAATTCACAACCATTAACATTTATTAACTGAGCTAGCATTAACTTCTCAATCATAAACAGTTGCTAATCTTTAATCAGAGCTCACATTTATTTCAAACAGAAGTAACAGACCAAGCATTAAATTTCCACTAACAGTTATTATCATTCAAGGCATTGAATTCAAGTTAGCATCAAATTCAACACAGTCTTTATTCCTGAAGCATTAATTACTAACTACTAATCATTTACATTAACTAAACATTAACATTAATCATTAACCACTGACTAAACATTAATACTAGCATTTATTTCTGGAGAACTAATCATCAATCATTAATACTAATCATTCACAATAACTGAGCAGCAGAATTGGAGGCAAAACATTACACTAATTCAATCATTGAGATTGAAGCAAGGTTACACAGAGAACTGAAGATGAACAAGCAAATGAAAAGGAGAAAATTCTGAACAGTAATAAGGATAGGGTGAATCAGATGAATGGAAACTAGAGTTTAAGAATTCACCTCTCAGCCCATACTAGCATGTGAACCAATGCACTACTCAGCTTCTTTAAGTGGATAAATTATCTCCAATCACTCAATCAAGGCAAGCATTAGTTGTCTGTTTAAAGCACAACTAATCAAAACACAAGCACAAGCAATTTAGAGTCAGTGAACATACATAGGGGAATTCTAACTACCTAGGATGCTTGACATTCTAGGTGAAAGCAACATGTTGTTCAACACAAAAATTATATCCTATTCAGTGATAATGATCATACATCAGTAGCAATAGACACACATTCTAATATTAAGGCTAAGGGTTTCATCTTAACCCTAGTTAAGATGCTTAGTTCATAATTAGAGAGCCTAACATGATACTAAGAGTGTTGGTGTTCATGGAGAAATCAATAGTAACAGGACACAGAACAATTTTAATTGATAGAGAAATTTTTACTGAAATGAAACTTGGGTCTCCCCTCCTTCTTCTCACAATATTACACAGTACCCATTTTATATCAGACACTCAACCTAATGATCAATCCCCAAAAACAGAAAATTAGGTTTTCTAGAAATACAAAGAATTGGACTTACAGACTCCCAAAATCTGCTCGACCCATGCTGTCTTCTGCTATGTGCTGTGAATCACCCATACTTTCTTCTGCTATGAACTCAATTACCATCACCCTACTTCTCTCATTTCAGAACCCTAACAGTGAGTAGAGTTAATGAAATGGGTGAAATAGGGGGATGGGCTTTGCACTCTGTTGATGGAGATGGTGGTGTTGTCGGGTGTTTGTGGTGTTGGTGGAGCTCGAGGTCTGGTGGTGTTGCAGAGAGTTGCAGGTGATGGTGGTTCTGGAAGTGGTCGGGTGGAGGAAGATGAGATCGAGTTTTGGGAAGAAGGAGGTGTTTGGGTGGTAGTATAGGCTTTGGTGCTAGGGTGTGAGGCGGGATTATCTGAGTCGATGTTTGGCGAGCTGATCCGTAGGATGTGACGATGGTAGGTGGATCCAACGATGAGATGGGAGGCTATGGGTAGCGACCGTCGGATGGAGGAATACAACGAAATGGACGGCCCAAGATGGAGATCGGTGTTGCGATGTAGAGCGGGAGTTTCGGGATTTGATGTGCGATGATGGAGCGACCGTAGGATGCTGAGAGGCTTCAATCTGATGGCTGAAATCCGAGACGGGCTTGGGTAGTAGAAATGGGTTTGAGAAAGGGTTTTGGGCTTTGGGTATGCCAGGCCCATAACTTCTTTAAGAACAATTCTTCCTTCTTGAGCCCATTTCTACCCTCTTGGTCTTGTGCACAACATTCTTCGCGGCTTCCTCGCGTAATTCCTCCCGGCTTTTTACTACTTTTCTGCTCTTTTTGCTCCGCAGTTCATCCAGACTTTATTTATTACCTAAAAATATAAAATTAAGTAAGAAAAATATTTATTCTTGAAAACACTGAAAATACAGAATATGGGATAAAATGTAGAATTAATGCACCAAAGATGAGTTAAATGCCAACAAAAATATATATAAATATGCACTATTTAGCACTCATCAAATACCCCCAAACCTGAATTTTACTTGTCCTCAAGTAAAAACAAACTAAGGAAATCCTACCTATACCACTGTCGCTGGTCTCTCGAATGCATTTAGCGTATGCACTAAGCCTTTTAAACCACTAAGCGTCCCTAGTGGACGAGTTGAAGTCTCGTGAAGGTTTACCAGAGGTGTGCCTACAAAACCTAAGGACAAAATATAAGCTCATATTCCGTAAAATGTGACATGTGCAAAACAGTTTAAGCTCACAGCAAAATGGAGATGTCAATCTAGCTATCAAGGCACAATCCTAGCACTGATAACAAATAAGGACATGTGATAAGAGTGTAAAGTGTATCTACACATGTGTAAAGAAAGATCTGAAGTTATGACTACTAATCACCAAGAGATAGTTTCTCAGGCTAAGAACTGAGGTCGAAATCTAGCTAGCTGTCCGGACTTTACGAGAATTGTGAATGAGTTGGAGGTATTTCACAATTACTCGCGTTGTACATCAATGGCATACACCCTTCCTTGCTTATTACAACGAAATACAAAAGATAACTATTTACATGACTCTTATTTACATTGACAAATCTCTTTTTATTTTTGGAACAAGAGATGATGGAATTGATAAATACTTGATTTTTTTTTCTGAATATATACATCGATTTTTTTTTTTTTTTTTTTTTTTTTTTTTTTTTTACATGGTAGCACTTTTGATACATAAACAACAGAAATAAAAATTACATGACACTTTGCAAGAGGTAGCCCTTTTTGATGCACCCAGTTAAATTCGATGGTTGTTTTTCTTAATGTAACCTCCATCTTCTATCCCAACCAACCAAAGAACAAGCTAGTCAAGTTTCGTTCAGTATTCTAAAGTGATTGGCAATCGTGACTTCCTATCCAACACCTTGAAGATCGAGGCCATACATGTATTGGTAGATCGTGCGCGTGCAAATTTCTTATCACTATGTGAATTGTGCTAGAATCAGGGTGCCTAAATATCTAGACTAAGACTCCTAATAAAATACATATTTGCACAAGAGTCAACATTTCAAGGTAAATGAGCTCCATTTTTTTTTTTTTTTTTTTTTTTTTTTAATTTTTGAATTTTGATTTTTTTTAATTTTTTTTTTTTTTTTTGGAATTTTTCAATTTTTTCAAAAAGATGGAGTTCGTTTTCTATTATGGCAATTTATCATGGTATCTACTCTATACCCCCAAACCTAAACTAAACATTGTCCTCAATGTTTCAAAACATGGAAAGAATTATAAAACTATATGAAGAGGAACATGCTGAGTAGAGTAAAAGGAGAGAGAATACCCGATTGTACGGTGAGCTCGATTAAAACTCCGTTATTCAAGGCAAAAATCCATCATATAGGTCACAATGGATGAGCACAAAATATATACAAAAGGAAATTTAACTAACACATTATCTACAAGAAATTTGGTTTTTAATGGGATTGGACTTTTTGGAAAATTTTGGTTTTGTCGGGAGACATTTGGTTTGGATGGGAAAAAAAAATTTTGGTTTTTAGGGGAGAAAAACATTTGAAAACTTTTTGGTTATTTAGGGAAAGAGTGGACCAGTTTAGTCCACATAGACCGGGTCCTCCAGGTTGGTTGTTTCAATGTCGGGTGGGAATGGCTCAAGGAATGGCTTTAATCTCTGCCCGTTGACTTTGAAAACGTTTTGTTGGGACATCCTCCAACTCTACAGCTCCATGAGGAAAAACTGTGCGTACTAGGTACGGACCCTTCCATCTGGAACGCAGTTTTCCTGGAAAAAGATGTAATCGGGAGTCATACAGCAAGACTTTCTGACCAGGAGTGAAGATTTGCGTAGAATACGCTTGTCATGAAACATCTTCATCTTCTGCTTGTACAGCTTGGCACTGTCATAAGCCTCATTCTCAATTCTTCCAACTCGTTGAGTTGAAGTTTCCTTTGAATTCCAGCTTCGTCCAGAGAAAAGTTCAGCTCCTTGATTGCCCAGTAGGCACGATGTTCTAATTCCACAGGTAGATGGCACGGCTTTCCATACACTAGACGATAGGGGGACATGCCAATTGGTGTCTTATAAGCTGTTCTATAGGCCCACAAAGCATCATTCAATCTTAATGACCAATCTTTCCTAGACGGGTTGACCGTCTTCTCCAGAATGTGCTTAATTTCCCTATTAGAAACTTCTACTTGTCCACTAGTCTGAGGGTGGTACGGAGTAGCAACCTTGTGAGTTATGCCATACTTGCGTACTAAAGACTCAAAGTACTTGTTACGAAAATGTGAACCGCCGTCACTGATGATAGCTCTAGGGGTACCAAAACGTGCAAATATGTTTTCCTTTAGAAATGAAAGTACCACCTTGTGGTCATTTGTTCTGGTTGCTATGGCTTCTACCCACTTAGAAACGTAATCAACTGCGACTAGGATGTACAATCTACCGTCAGAAATAGGGAATGGACCCATGAAGTCGATCCCCCAAACATCAAAAATCTCCACAATCAAATGGGGTTCAATGGCATCATGTTTCTCCTCGAAATGCTTCCTAGCTTTTGACAGCGTTCACAAGCAACAATAATCATGGCAATCCTTGAACAATGATGGCCAATAGAATCCACACTGCAAGATCTTTGCAGCGGTTTTCTTGGCACTGAAATGGCCTCCACATGCCTGGTCATGGCAAAAAGATATCACATCTTTCTGTGGTGTTGGGGACACATCTCCTAATGATTTGGTCCGGCAATACTTAAACAGATATGGGTCATCCCAGATGAAGTGTTTAACTTCAGCCAAAAACTTATAGCGGTCTTGTCTCGACCAATGTGAGGGCATCCTACCTGCAGCAAGGTAGTTAACGATATCAGCAAACCAAGGAAGGTCTGAGATAGACATCAGCTGTTCATCTGGGAATGATTCTCTAATCAGCTCAGATTCATGAATAGACTCTAAAGTTAATCTAGACAATGATCAGCAACCACATTCTCACACCTTCTTATCACGGATTTCGATGTCGAATTCCTGTAATAAGAGTATCCATCGAATAAGGCGAGCTTTAGCATCCTTCTTGGAAAGAAGATACTTCAAAGCCGCATGGTCTGTGTATATGATGATCTTAGACCCTATCATAAGATCTAAACTTGTCTAATGCAAAACCACGGCAAGTAACTCCTTCTCGGTAGTCGAATAGTTGAGTTGAGCATCATTAAGAGTTTTACTAGCATAGTATATCACATATGGTAGTCTATCAACACGTTGCCCTAGAACAGCGCCAACGGCATAATCAGAGGCATCACACATGAGCTCGAACGGCAGTTTCCAATCTGGTGGTCGGACTATAGGAGCGGTGGTGAGGAGAGTCTTGAGTTCTTCCCATGCCTTCACACAAGCAGCATCGAAGTTAAAGACAACATCTTTGGCAAGTAGGTTACACAAAGGTCTTGAGATTTGGCTAAAGTTTTTGATGAATCGCCGGTAGAACCCAGCGTGACCTAAAAATGATCGAATCCCCTTCACAGAGTGGGGTTGAGGTAATTGCTGAATGAGGTCGACTTTAGCTTTATCTACTTCAATTCCTTTTTCCGATACGATGTGTCCTAGAACTATGCCGGAGTTCACCATGAAGTGGCATTTTTCCCAGTTTAAAATCAGATTCTTTTGCTTACATCTTGATAGCACAAGGACTAGATGGTCCAAACATTCGTCAAAAGAGGAACCAAACACAGAGAAATCATCCATAAAGATCTCGAGAAAACTATCTATCATGTCTGAAAAAATGCTCATCATGCACCGCTGAAAAGTAGCGGGTGCATTACACAGCCCGAAGGGCATACGTCTAAAAGCAAATGTCCCAAATGGACACGTGAATGTAGTTTTTTCCTGATCTTCTGGTGCTATATGGATTTGGTTATAACCGGAAAAGCCATCTAGAAAACAGTAGTGACTGTGTCCAGACACACGTTCTAGCATTTGGTCTATGAAAGGGAGCGGGAAGTGATCCTTCCTTGTTACTGTGTTCAACTTCCTGTAGTCGACACATACTCGCCATCCTGTGGTTGTACGTGGGGACTAACTCATTCTTTTCGTTCCGAACTACAGTAATGCCTGACTTTTTAGGCACAACTTGAATGGGACTAACCCATTTACTATCTGAAATCGGATATATGATACCCGCATCAAGTAGCTTCAAGATCTCACTCTTAACGACTTCTCTCATGTTAGGGTTAAGTCTCCTTTGCATTTCCCTAGATGGTTTGGCGTTCTCTTCAAGATTAATGTGGTGCATGCAAATGGTGGGGCTTATCCCTTTGAGATCTGAGATGGTCCATCCTAAGGCTTCTTTCTGCTCCTCAAGGACTCCTAAAAGCTTGTTTTCCTGTTCTATGTTTAATTGTGAAGAAATGATAACAGGTAAAGTATCAGAAGGACCTAGAAATGCATACTTCAAAGTCTCAGGTAATGGTTTCAATTCCTGGTTGGCCTTAGGCGACTCATCCGAAGATATAACAAACTCCTCAGAAAGTGGGGGTTGTTCCACTGTATTCTGCCACTTAGTGATGTCCATTTGAGGTACAGATTCGAGCAAAGATTGGACTTCACTAGTGTATTCATCATCATACAACTCCAAGTTAACACCTTCCAAACATGCTTGCAGGGGATCTTTTGACATAATGCTAGTCAATGAATCTTGTATCAAACTCTCAATCATATTGACTTCATGTACCTCCTCATCATCAAGATTCACAGGTTGTTGACTAACATTAAACGCATTCAATTCTACAGTCATGTTTCCAAAAGAGAGTTTCAACACTCCATTCCGACAGTTGATGATCGCATTGGACGTCGCCAGGAATGGACGTCCTAGAATGACAGGAATGTGACAATTTGGGTTTTGGACAGGTTGGGTGTCTAAGACAATGAAGTCTACAGGAAAATAGAATTTTTCAACCTTAATCAAAACGTCTTCTACCACTCCACGAGGAACTTTGACAGATCGATCTGCTAATTGGAGAGTTATAGGTGTAGGCTTCAACTCTCCAAGACCTAACTGCACATAAACAGAATATGGCAGGAGGTTCACACTTGCACCTAGATCTAATAAAGCTCTATTGACCGTGTGTTCTCCGATAGTGCAAGAGATTGTTGGACAACCTGGGTCCTTAAACTTGGGTGGAGTTTTGTTGAGAATAATGGAACTCACTTGTTCAGCTAAGAAAGCACGTTTGTGCACATTAATCTTGCGCTTTTGAGTGCACAAATCTTTGAGGAATTTGGCATATGCAGGGATTTGCTTAATTGCCTCAAGAAAAGGAATGTTGATGTTGACTCTTTTGAACAGTTCTAACATCTCATTGTAGTGGGTGCTTATCTGTTGGCGAACTAACCTCTGAGGAAAAGGAGCAATAGGAACATTAGGAGGTAGAGGGACATTCCTAGCAGTAGGTTTGTCGGCTTCACTAATGTGCTCGGATTCTTTTTCTGGACTGGAGGTTTCCTTAGGTGGTGTAGGCAATGCTAAGTTTGGCTCGGATTCACTTGTTTGTGGTATGCCTACATTGTTCTCAACAACTTTACCACTTCGGAGAGTGGTGATGGAATGGACTTGATCGGGTGAGGTTCTTTCGCAAGATGATGATGTTGTGCCTGCTTGAAATATCCTCTTTGGTTCTTGTTGGGGTTGGCTAGGAAGTTTACCCTTTTCTCTTGTATTCAATGCATCGCAAATTTGACCCATCTGTAGTTCTAGAGCGGTGACTCGCTGATCAGTTGCTTTCTCGTTTTTCATCAGATGTTGGGTCAATTGATTGATACTTTCTTCAATGTTGGACAATTTCTTGTCAGCAGTGTATTGAGGGTACGACTGCTGTTGAGGATTTCTCTGGGTATTGATAGCCTTGGTTGTTTTGATAGCCTTGATTTGGTTGAGATGGTCCTCCTTGGGCAGGGCCTTTGGACCATGAAAAGTTGGGGTGGTTTCTCCATCCTGGATTGTAGGTCTGTGAATATGGGTTGTGCTCTTGTTTTTGAAACATAGTGTGCTTGCTCAAGCTTAGATTCCTGGAATGCATGCATTTCCGGACAATCATTGACTTGGTGATCAGATCCATTACATAGAGCACAGATAGCCATTTCGACATGTTCACAAAAGGTAGTGGGAGAAGGGTTTGTTTCTGTAGTTCTAACGCTTCTATTCTTCTTGCTAGCGCAGCCATCTTTGCACTTCCTTCAAAATCAGACTCAATCCTATGGACTCTAGCTACAGGTGTAGTCTTTCTAGGTTCACGAATGGATTCCCACTGTTGCGTCTTCTCAGCTACTTCAATCAGGAAGTCCCAAGACGCATCAGCAGTCTTATTTACAAAAAGACCATTGCACATTGACTCAACCGTTGTTCGGGTGGACACATCTAGACCTTCATATAAAATTTGCACAAGTCTCCATTTTTCAAAACCATGATGGGGACATTGGAGCAATAATTCATTGAATCTCTCCAAGTATCTAGCTAGGGTCTCACCCTCTAATTGCACAAAGCTATTCAGACTTTGACGAATTGTCGCAGTCTTGTGATTTGGGAAAAACTTTTTGAAAAACTCCTTGATGAGATCATCCCAAGACATGATGGATTGAGGTTGTAAAGCATACAGCCATGCCTTAGCCTTATCTTTAAGGGAGAAAGGAAAAAGCCTCAACTTTAGGATTTCGTCAGACATTTGAGTGAAACGCAGAGTTCCACAAATCTCCTCAAACTCTCTCACGTGATGGTACGGGTTTTCATTTTCTACACCTCTAAAAACTGGAAGCATTTGTATTGTGCTCGATTTCAGCTCATAATGGCCATTGGCTTCGGGTAGCACAATACAAGATGGTTGACTAGTTCTAGTTGGGTACATATAATCCTTGAGTGTACGGGGTTCTCCCATTGTTTCTGATTGATCTGGACTGTCTACCTCAGAACTAAGGATTTCGATTGGATCGTCCGGGTTAATTCTAACGAGTCTGTTTGTTTGGTCTCTGTAGGTCACAATCATGTCCTAGCAGGTACCTCTACTAACATGTTGGTCAGAGCAGTCGGAAACAATTTTTGACCCTCAAAAGGCCCAATATTTTGGTTTAAAATGGGTTTTGGTTTCACAATGGGTTTTGGTTTATAAAATGTAGAGCCCTAAATTTTTTTTTTTTTTTTGGTATAAAGTTGGGAGCCTAGTGGATGGGATATACACCTAAAGTCCAAATTAAAAGACAGGCCCACAAAAGATAAGAAAAAGAATAATCACAAACAATAAATACAAGCCCATAAAAGAAAAGAAAAAGAAAAGAGAAAATTAAAAATTATTACAGGCCCAAATAGAAAGAAAAAGAAAATTGAAAAAATTATTACAAGCCCAAATTAAAAAGAAATTAATACAAGCCCAAATGAATTTAATGAGGCCCAGTTGGGTTATCTCATGGGTTAGGCCTACCTGAATAGCACAGCCCAGCTGTTCGGTTTAAGTTGCAAAAGCCCAGTTGGGCTTGGATCGTCCTACACAGCTTTAGTTTTTCTGAGGCCCAGTTGGGCTTTGATTCACTTCTGCAGCTTACGGAGCTTACAGCCCAGTTGGGCTTTTGGTTCAGCAACGCTGCAAGTGCAGCAGCAGTTCAGCACACAACAGCAGCAGGAGCAGCAGCTTGGGAGAGGCTAGCAGGTCAGAAGCACAAAGCAGCAGCAGGACAAAGTAAGCAGCAGCAGGAGGAGTAGGTTGGCAGGGAAAGAAAACTGCAGCAGCACAGCAGCTTGGCAGCCCAGTTCAGCAGCAGATTTTTCACAACAGCCGCAAGTAAACAGCACCACAACACAGTTCAGTGAGCAGCAGCAGGAACAGTTTAGGAGCAACCCACAAGAAGGAAAGATCAAGTGCGCCGCAACCGAGTCCCCGGCAGCGGCGCCAAAAACTTGTTGTGACTTAGAAACGTAGTCCTAAAAATTCTACTGCAAGTGCACAGTGTCGGCAAGCAACACAGGGCAAGCACAGGTCAGTTCCACAGGGACAAGGGGGAGCAAGTGTGATCTTTCTTATTGTGACATTAAACAGAACTAATCATTAGCATTCAGCAGAACTAATCATTAGCAGTTATTACTTCCCAATCATTACACAGGATCAGCATTTATTTTTCACTAACAACCATTAACAGAACAGGCATTAAATTCACAACCATTAACATTTATTAACTGAGCTAGCATTAACTTCTCAATCATAAACAGTTGCTAATCTTTAATCAGAGCTCACATTTATTTCAAACAGAAGTAACAGACCAAGCATTAAATTTCCACTAACAGTTATTATCATTCAAGGCATTGAATTCAGGTTAGCATCAAATTCAACACAGTCTTTATTCCTGAAGCATTAATTACTAACTACTAATCATTTACATTAACTAAACATTAACATTAATCATTAACCACTGACTAAACATTAATACTAGCATTTATTTCTGGAGAACTAATCATCAATCATTAATACTAATCATTCACAATAACTGAGCAGCAGAATTGGAGGCAAAACATTACACTAATTCAATCATTGAGATTGAAGCAAGGTTACACAGAGAACTGAAGATGAACAAGCAAATGAAAAGGAGAAAATTCTGAACAGTAATAAGGATAGGGTGAATCAGATGAATGGAAACTAGAGTTTAAGAATTCACCTCTCAGCCCATACTAGCATGTGAACCAATGCACTACTCAGCTTCTTTAAGTGGATAAATTATCTCCAATCACTCAATCAAGGCAAGCATTAGTTGTCTGTTTAAAGCACAACTAATCAAAACACAAGCACAAGCAATTTAGAGTCAGTGAACATACATAGGGGAATTCTAACTACCTAGGATGCTTGACATTCTAGGTGAAAGCAACATGTTGTTCAACACAAAAATTATATCCTATTCAGTGATAATGATCATACATCAGTAGCAATAGACACACATTCTAATATTAAGGCTAAGGGTTTCATCTTAACCCTAGTTAAGATGCTTAGTTCATAATTAGAGAGCCTAACATGATACTAAGAGTGTTGGTGTTCATGGAGAAATCAATAGTAACAGGACACAGAACAATTTTAATTGATAGAGAAATTTTTACTGAAATGAAACTTGGGTCTCCCCTCCTTCTTCTCACAATATTACACAGTACCCATTTTATATCAGACACTCAACCTAATGATCAATCCCCAAAAACAGAAAATTAGGTTTTCTAGAAATACAAAGAATTGGACTTACAGACTCCCAAAATCTGCTCGACCCATGCTGTCTTCTGCTATGTGCTGTGAATCACCCATACTTTCTTCTGCTATGAACTCAGTTACCATCACCCTACTTCTCTCATTTCAGAACCCTAACAGTGAGTAGAGTTAATGAAATGGGTGAAATAGGGGGATGGGCTTTGCACTCTGTTGATGGAGATGGTGGTGTTGTCGGGTGTTTGTGGTGTTGGTGGAGCTCGAGGTCTGGTGGTGTTGCAGAGAGTTGCAGGTGATGGTGGTTCTGGAAGTGGTCGGGTGGAGGAAGATGAGATCGAGTTTTGGGAAGAAGGAGGTGTTTGGGTGGTAGTATAGGCTTTGGTGCTAGGGTGTGAGGCGGGATTATCTGAGTCGATGTTTGGCGAGCTGATCCGTAGGATGTGACGATGGTAGGTGGATCCAACGATGAGATGGGAGGCTATGGGTAGCGACCGTCGGATGGAGGAATACAACGAAATGGACGGCCCAAGATGGAGATTGGTGTTGCGATGTAGAGCGGGAGTTTCGGGATTTGATGTGCGATGATGGAGCGACCGTAGGATGCTGAGAGGCTTCAATCTGATGGCTGAAATCCGAGACGGGCTTGGGTAGTAGAAATGGGTTTGAGAAAGGGTTTTGGGCTTTGGGTATGCCAGGCCCATAACTTCTTTAAGAACAATTCTTCCTTCTTGAGCCCATTTCTACCCTCTTGGTCTTGTGCACAACATTCTTCGCGGCTTCCTCGCGTAATTCCTCCCGGCTTTTTACTACTTTTCTGCTCTTTTTGCTCCGCAGTTCATCCAGACTTTATTTATTACCTAAAAATATAAAATTAAGTAAGAAAAATATTTATTCTTGAAAACACTGAAAATACAGAATATGGGATAAAATGTAGAATTAATGCACCAAAGATGAGTTAAATGCCAACAAAATATATATAAATATGCACTATTTAGCACTCATCAGCCAGCCGCACTACTGTGCCACTGACAAACCATGCCAACCACATCTCCATGCCAAGGCATGCCAACCATGCCAGCCGCACCACTGTGCCAATGACAAACCATGCCAGCCATATCTCCACGCCAAGGCATGCCAATCATGCCAGCCGCACCACTGTGCCAATGGCAAACCATGCCAAGCTAACCACGCCTTTCCTCGGCCCCAACCATGCTAGCCGCACCATGCGCCAATGGCATGCCAACCCTTGGCCCCACCATGCCAAGCCAACCACACCTTTCCTTGGCCCCACCATGCCAAGCCGTCCGTACCAAACCCTTGGCCCGACTATGCAAAGCCATCTGCGCCATTGGCCTTGACCCCACCATGCCGGCCTTCCCCATGCGGCTACCAAAACGAAGGCGTGCGACGATTAACGACCACCCTTCCATCCTGGATGCAAATTCTAGCCGTCCAAGGTCGCCAAATAACACATGCTAACCTTTGTCCCAAAACCCTAGTTTTGTCCACGCCAAACCGCGCCAAGGCATGCCATGCCACATGTGCCAATGGCATGCCAACCACCTTGCGGCGCCGCACCATGCAGGCCTTTCCTATGCGGCTATCAAAACGAAGGCGTGCGACGATCAACGACCACCCTTCCATCCTAGATGCAAATCCTAGCCGTCCAATATCGCCAAACAACGCATGATAACCTTTGTCCCAAAACCCTAGTTTTGGCCACGCCAAACCGTGCCAAGGCATGCCGTGCCAATGGCATGCCAACCACCTTGCCGCACCATACCATGCCGGCCTTCCCTATGCGGATGCCAAAACGAAGGCGTGCGACGATCAACGGCCACCCTTGGTGGGTTTTGAAAACAACCTACAAACTGACCTGCAAGTGCACAGGGTCAGTTGTAGCTAGTGATGGGAAGAAAGGGTTTGTCCACAGGGACTTGGAGGGGGCTTTTGAAGTTTCCTAGATAGCTGAGCTAGTGACAGACATTGAACTAAAGAACCAAAGAAAAATTCAGTGGCAGTGAGCCAAAGGCAGTGGCAAAGAATAAGAAAAACTAAGAACAACTTAACCAAAACAGAACATGGAAAAGAAATTGTGGATGAGAAGTGTAAGGAGATGGATGAAAATTCCCTTCACCTAGCTAGTTTATCTAGGTTAAGTTTTTGTCTTATGTCTAGTTAACTAACCTTACAGCCTTAGCTAACCCCTAACATTGGTTGTCTGTTTAAAGCACAGCCAATCACAGACTAACTAGGCAGTGGCTTACTAACTAATGTAGCTGATTAACCCCTTAGAGCCACCACTGACCCCTAGCATTAGTGGTCTTCTTACAGCACCACTAATCACAAGTCAGTTGGGCTTTTATGAATCTAACTAGCCTAAGCTATTTTGAGTTCAACAAAAACTAACCTAATGGCTAACCATAATGGCTTAAGAGTCTTCTCTGAGATTACAGGATCATGTGAAGAAACATTACATACATAGAATTTAACACAAACATAACATGGATAAAAGCATAACAATCATGGTGGTTAACATAAACAGAATTTGAACAAAACATTCACACATAGAACACAACAGGATATTACATTTACACATGAACACAACATTAACAGCACAAACAAATGATCATTAACAGAACTTGGTTCTGGACACACTGGCTAACCCAGGCATGTCAATTTCACAACCCATGACCCCAATTTATAGTCAGTTACAATTCCCCCAAAATACCCAAATGTCAGAAATTAGGGTTTCACAAAAAGGTGAAATTGACTTACCTAATACACTGATAACAACTCTAAATCTTCCCCCCATGCTTCTGTTGATCCAATCGCATCTACCCATGCTCTGATTTCTTCTCCAACTTCACCTATTCTACCAATTTCAAACCTAGGGTTTCTGTGAAGAAAAGGGGTTGAAGTTGATAGAATATGTGTCTAGAGAGGTAGGGTAATGATGGGTTATGATTACAAGTAGCCATGATGGCTTTTGGAAGAGGCGTGGTGGTGGTTGAGGCAGAGGCAGGCGGAGTTGGTGGCGGACATGGTTTTTTGCAGAGAGAATGGGGAAGAAGATGGGGTGAGCTCGATTAGGTTTTGGCTAGGGGTTGTTTGGTTTGTGAGATATAAACTTAGGTGTTTGAGTGTTGAGCGGGATCATCGAAGGATGACGTTTCGCGATCTGGTCTGTGGGATGTGACGATGGTAGGTGGATCCAACGGTGAGATGGGAGGCTGTGGGTAGCGACCGTCGGATGGAGGAATGCAACGAAAAGGACGGCCCAAGATGGAGATGGGCGTTGCGGTGTAAAGCGGGAGCTTCGGAGTTTGATTTGCGATGATGGAGCGACCGTAGGATGCTGAAATGCTTCGATCTGACGGCTGAAATCCGAGACGGGCTTGGATAGTGGAAATGGGTTTGAGAAAGGGCTTTGGGCCTTGGGTATGCCAATCCCATATCTTCTTTAAGGACAATTCTTCTTCTTCAAGCCCATTCCTAGCCTCTTGGTCTTATGCACAACGTTCTTCGCGGCTTCCTTGCGTAACTCCTCCCGGCTTTTCACTACTTTTCTGCTCTATTCCGCTCCGCAATTCATCCATACTTTATTTATTACCTAAAAATGCAAAATTAAGTAAGAAAAATATTTATTCTTGAAAACAATGAAAATACAGAATATGGGATAAAATGTAGAATTAATGCACAAAAGATGAGTTAAATGCCAAGAAAAATATATAGAAATATGCACTTTTTAGGACTCATCAACCCTTCCATCCTGGATGCAAATCCTAGCCGTCCAAGGTCGCCAAACAACGCATGGTAACTTTTGGCCCAAAACCCTAGTTTTGGCCACACCAAACCGCGCCAAGGCATGCCATGCCACATGTGCCAATGGCATGCCAACCACCTTGTCGCGCCGCACCATGCAGGCCTTTCCTATGCGGCTACCAAAACGAAAGCGTGCGACGATCAACGGCCACCCTTCCATCCTAGATGCAAATCCTAGCCGTCCAAGGTAGCCAAACAACGCATGGTAACCTTTGGCCCAAAACCCTAGTTTTGGCCACGTAAAACCACGCCAAGGCATGCCATGCCACATGTGCCAATGGCATGCCAATCACCTTGCCGCACCATACCATGTCGGCCTTCCCTATGCGGCTACCAAAACGAAGTACCGCAACAATCAACGACCACTTTTTCATCTAAGATGCAGATCTTAGCCGTCCAAGGTTACCAGCTAACGCATGGCAACCTTTGGCCCTAGTTTGGTCGCGCCTAAACTGGGCCACATTAAATCCATATTGATCATACTTTCATGCCACTGGCTACCAAACGAAAGGTTGCAATAATCAACGGCTACCTTCCTCTTAAGATGCAAAATCTCTACCGTTGAAGGTCACCACCGAGCCGCCAAGTCTCCCAAGCTCAACTTGCCAGACAACAACAACATGTTACATGTTTTCCACGAAAACACTCGAGACATCAACACATGTCACAAACTGGGGGATGTTCATTGGGTATTGGTTTGGCGGTTTACAACGTGCGGCGTACACTACGCTCGTTAAAAGAAAGTGTCATAAGGATGAGGCGGTTAGTAAATACAGGGAGTAATGGTGAAACGCTTTCTTTTATGGAACATCAATTCCAAGCATTAACGATTACCACCTCCTCCCATTTACTCACCCGTTTTCCATTTCTTAATGAGACCAGAGTACGTTTCACTTCGACTTGTATGAATAAGCATTACCTATTTCCACCGAACAACAAGTTCTGGTCAGGAGCATACAACACTCAGAAAACGTTTGCTAGCTTTCCCATTGTTATCTTCCCACTTTCTGATACAAGTCACAAAACAACGACTCTTCCAAAATCAACACTCACAAAACAACGACTCTTCCAGAATCAACTATTTTGGTCTCAACACTCTCTTCGCTTCCCTCCCCAAAACCAACCCTTCTCCTCCTCTTTGTGACCGAAGCAAGTCTGGAACGGCCATTCCTTGGTTTAGGACGGATTTGTACAGATTGATCTCTCGAATCTAAAGTACTCCCTTGCAGTACATTGTTTAGGGTTTAGACTCGTTTCTCACCCACACGCCCGAAATTACCGAAATCAGCAGAAACCATTTTCACCCTCAAACACAAAGTTAAATGTGTACCATAATACACATATATATATATTAAAATTAAATGTGCAATTACTAATATTAATAACTTATCGAAGTTAAATGCATTTCGTTTTTTTTCTTCTATTTTTTTCCATTAGGATACACTATGGTCCCTCAAAGACTCACCTTCTTTAAACTTCAAAACCTTCCAACATATTAACAATCCCCACATTTATACCTTCTCAAGCACTTTATGTCACTGGTAACTCAAAATCAAACTACACCATTAGTAACATATTGGTTTCAAATCAAATATGTTTATGAACGGAGTTATGGTTGTTCATGGAATTGAACCACTATTTTTATTGACTATGTGATTACTCATGACGATCTTTGCCTCATATATTTGGTGGCTCCCTTTTTCGAATCAATCTTCAATTTCGGTGCATAAGCAGATGCTGTTGAGTGGTTGTTTTTATCCGATTAGGTTTAGTTGTGGAGTTCCACCTTTCACTTAAGATAATTGACTTGATCTTAGGGTTCATGTGCATAGACCAGATAGGTAGTAGCCGCATGGATATTGTAGAAACTAAGTAACTTGGGGTTAGTTTATTTGGTCTCAACCGTACGAAATTGTTGTAGTCTTTATATAACGGCTTGATTCTGAGAGCATTCAAAACTGGATTAGGTCCCGAGATTTTTCTGCATTTGTGGTTATCTCATTAACAAAAGTGTTGTGTTTGTGTGCTTTTTATTATTTCCTATTAAAGTTAATTAATTTTAAAAGAATTCTCCGTACTCATATACTTGAAGGCCATTAGATTCTAAATACTTATGGTGTACTTGGTATCCTCGTCATTTGAATTGGTATTAGAGTGTATTTCATGCAAGACGACTTGACAACCGGTAGCATATTTGTCAAGAATATGATATGCTTTCCTTATAAAATATGGGTTTCCTTAAACTCCCACTATTCTATACATGTTCTTCGGGTTTTTTATTCTTCTTTCTTTTGGAAAATAGTATACATGTTTTATGGAAAATACCGCAAAGCTTATGACTAGTAGTTTTATGGAAAATTCAAGAACCTCATGATCTTTTAAAGAGCAAAAAAAAACTTTATAGATGTGGTTGGGACAGATACCAAGATTTCGCTGGATGTCAGAAGACGAGGTTGTTATGGAGGTACTAATGTTTAATAGAATTTATTTGTGTACTCTAAGTAACTTTTGCGTGATTATGCAAGTCATGATGAAAAATGTGACTATGGAGTAATAGTTTTGTATAACAGTGAATCACTTATTTTTTCCCGGGTTTCTCGATTTCAACCGGTAATGGGTAATATAAGATTTAACCAGTTGTACGGGGAGTTCAAGCATATTTGGTTGGTAGTAGATGTTGGTGTGTCAGTGTCTTGTAGGGGTGTGTAACGGATTAGGGGTCACCCGCAACCAAACCGTCAAAGTTGCGGATTTGAGAAATTCAACTGTGACCGGCCCAATCACTTGCGGATGTTAAATCCGCGGATCAACGGATGATACGGGCCGGATGCGGATTAACCGCGGATTTAATCCAAATGATCCCTTGCCTTCTTTCTGCCTGCTTTTGTTTAGAATTTTTCAGCTTTCTTCTAACCCTTTCTTTGGATTTGCATAAGCACATTTCGTCCTTCAACGTCGTTATACATTTATCATATTTCAAGTTGTGAAACCCATTTACCAAGATGATCTGTGGCTTCAGCTAATAATCTCAAGGTCCTTCAGAATGACGATGAACTGCAAGTACCGAAGTAGATCATAACGTGATAACTTGTTAATGATAGTAATGGTGTGGAAGGTGGGAGAGACATGATTGAGTTCTTAGTGGCGAACCTTAGTATTTGGGTGTGTGCTGTCAATAAGTCCCCCCCACACCCGAAGGAGTAAAGACCCTAACAAAGAAAAGCATAAACTCAGATACATTTTTTAAGTCTTTCGTTATCAGTTAGTCATCAGACTCTCGTTAAAAATACATCAGTGCTCGAGCTTAGACTAGCTATTACTATTTCTATTAATTTATTTTATTACCCTGCGACGCGGATAAATTCGCGGATTTACAAAACCAACCGCAACCAAACTCTAAACCTTGCGGATTTGAAAATTCACCCGTGACCGTCCCATACACTCTTGCGGATTTGTTTTCACCCGTAATTTTGAGGACGGTTGTGGATGAAATCCGCGGTTCCGGATTATATGCACACCCCTACAGTGTCTTGTAATTTGGTTACTTGGCAAGTTTTTTCGTGGGTACTTCTTTATAGATGGGCCAAAATAGAGATAAGGTGAAGCTGAACTAGAACCCATAGTAGTGAAAGCCCATAATCTGCCTGCCAAGGTTTTTTTCCCCTCAAACTGTCGAACAATATTGGTCGCATTTCCAGGGTTTTCTTTAGCATCCGCTAGAATATTTCTGCACCAATGATGCACCATAGTGTTTGCTCACAACTGGTTGGATAGATATATACTCATGCGGTACGTGTGCACTTAATTGGACTAGTATAAGAGGTCAAGCTGAATGAGTACCTCATGTTTCTAGTGAGTTATATGACGGGATTTCCTCTATTTGCAAGAAGCGCTCACAAGTTCATGATATGACATCCACACAACGACTCCCACAATGCAAATACGCATGCAACACAGCCGCATATATGAATGGCAATGGCATCCACACAGCAGCCCCCAGCAACGCCAATACGCATAACCCCCCGAGGGATAGCCCGTAGCGTAACAGTAGGCTATTCCCAATCCAAAAATCGTTTGCTATTCCTAGTAAGATCAAGAAACCGGGTTGAATATGTTTCGCGAACTTTCTTTCCTTTCTTGTATAAGAAGATACGCGATATTTTAAAAAACCGATATATCCGGTTCGCCTTCTCTATAACAAGATTTATTACTCACTCCGCTCTTCTTTCTTTATCATATCAGTGAGGATTACAGCTTACAAACAAGGTCATTCGTTCTTCTTCTCTGAGCCGCGGCGGCTGTGTGTTACTTTTTTAAGTAGTAGTAGAGATTAATGGGTTCTTCATCTGATGCTGCAATGGACATTGAAGGAGGCATGGGAGATGAGATTGATAACATGTCTCTTAATGAAATTCTCGCTGCTTCTAGACAACTCGATGATCAATCCCGTATACTCGATGTATGTTTTAGGTTTTTAATGATTTCTTTTTGGTTATTTTAATTGAGGGGTTTAATTTTGGTTGTGATTTTGATTTCTAGGGCTAATGTGTTTGTTTTTTTTTTTTTAAAGGATGAATTGAGGAGATTAACTCATGACATAGACAAGACTGAGGAGGATATCAAAGCCAACAAGGAGAAGATTAAGCTTAACAAACAACTTCCTTACTTGGTTGCTAATGTCGTTGAGGTCTGTCTCTCACTAATTTATTTCATTGATTTGTCTAGGGTTTATTATTCCATTCACACAATGCGCATATCTAGCTTGCCCTAATTTTCTCTAATTGTCTGCTTGAAAAGGGTTTTGAAGCCTTGTTTACTTGTCTAATTGAGTCCCCAAGCCCTAATTTGATAATGCCATTGGCGCCCTGTAGCCTCGCTTACTCTATGTTGACTGGGTCAGGATGAGTTTAGTAGGCAAGCTGATAACCAATCTCAATTTGAGGTTGGAGCCCTTTAGGGACTTTGAGAACATAGCATTTGCTCAACACTTACGGAACCATCGAGTTGAGTTGAGAAAGTTGTGTGCCCTCAATTATGCCTGGACACTGGAGACTTGTAGTACTAGGCTACTTTTTTTCTTCTTCTTTTTGAGACCGATTTTAAACATAAGCAATAAGATTACAGATTGTATAACCCCTGGAATTATTCTTTAGATAGTTCTTTAATGTGAATGCTTATCTCCGTTTCCTCTACATGAAGATCTTGGACTTGCCCCCAGAGGAAGACGAGGAGCAAGATGGTGCCAATGTGGACTTGAATTCGCAAAGGAGTGGGTTGTCTGTCGTTGTAAAAACATCCACTCGTCAGGTGAACCTTTTATTATGCTACATTGTCCACTGATTTAAGTCTTACATGGTTTTAGTAGCATATATAGAAGCTACCTGTGATGTTTTTGGTGGATTTCAAGGTACCTTGTGCCTGTTGCTTTTCCAATACCCCAATGACATGATACTGATTATACTTCATCTTTGTTTACTTGGTGGTTTTAGACAATCTTTCTTCCTGTTCCTGGACTTGTTGATCCAACTGAATTAAAACCTAGTGATCTGGTTGGCGTTAACAAAGACAGCTATCTGATATTTGAAAAACTTTCTTCTGAGTATGACTCACGTGTAAAGGCTATGGAGGTTGACGAAAAACCAACAGAAGACTACAATGATATTGGGGGCCTTGAACTGCAGGTAAATTTTCTATTCTGAACTGATGCACATTTATTATGTCGACAATGATCGCAGTTCACTGGTTTGACTGAAAACAATGATTGCTTTATACTGTTTTGCAGATTCAAGAACTTAAAGAGGCAATTGTTTTGCCAATTACTCATGCGGACAGGTTTAAGAAAATTGGAATCAAACCACCCAAAGGAGTTCTATTATACGGACCTCCTGGAACAGGCAAGACACTTATGGCCCGTGCATGTGCAGCAGAAACCAATGCAACTTTCTTGAAGCTAGCAGGTCCTCAATTGGTTCAGGTAACCTTACTTTTCGAATCCATAGTTTCTTGCAAAATTTCTCTGTGTATGTCCTGCTACATTTTGAATTCCCTGTCTTATGTGGGGGAACTGTCAAATATTATTTTGGGATTTGCCACTTTGAGTTTAATGCATATTCTGTTTCCCTTTGGTCCTGGATATTATTCAGATGTTCATTGGTGACGGAGCTAAACTTGTCCGTGATGCGTTTAATCTTGCAAAGGAGAAAGCCCCTTGCATCATCTTTATCGATGAGATTGACGCAATTGGAACTAAGCGATTTGATAGGTACATGATTTTTATGTCTCAAACGAATTGTGCTGTAGGTGTTTCTACTTTGGGGCAAATTCTCGATAGTTTAAATCCTTGTACTTCTCTATAACATGCTTATATTCTCCTTCCCTTTGTATTTTTGTTTTACTACAGTGACGCCAATGGAGATAGGGAAGTACAGCGGACAATGTTGGAACTGCTTAACCAACTTGATGGTTTCGGCAGCAATGACCAGATAAAGGTTTGCAATTCAGTCCTTCCATCTATTGTGCATTGTGCATCAGATATTATAATATCCCAGTATATCTAAATTAAAAGGAACTTTTTGATATACATCATCAAAGTAAAAAAGAAATTGCTGCAATTCTGTTGTGGCAGTTAAAATCCTGGTAGTCACAAGTTTATTTCATTGTCACCTATGTATACAGGTCATTGCGGCAACTAATCGTACCGATGTTTTGGACCCTGCTCTCATGCGATCAGGCCGTTTGGATCGTAAAATCGAGTTCCCTCATCCTACTGAAGAAGCGAGAGCCAGAATCATGCAGGTGGGTTTGTGGAGTATTTGATTATTTTCTGTTGGTTGATTCACTGAGTTGTTTGCACAATTGGCCAGATCCACTCTAGGAAAATGAATGTACATCCTGATGTGAACTTTGAGGAGTTGGCTCGCTCTACGGACGACTTCAATGGTGCACAATTGAAAGCCGTTTGTGTTGAGGCAGGCATGTTAGCTCTTCGCAGAGATGCAACTGAGGTATAATATTACGCCATCCTTTCTGTACCTACATTTTGTTTGCATTAGTTTTAATATACTAGAGAGCTGACTGAGTTTCCCTTGTATTTAGGTGATCCACGAAGACTTCAATGAAGGTATCATTCAAGTCCAAGCGAAGAAGAAAGCCAGCTTAAATTACTATGCATAGACGTGCGTAAATTGATACCAGCACTAATCGAATGATGACTAAAAATACTCGGTGCAGTGCTCTAGTTTTATTGGTGGATTCCCCTTTTGGAGTTGCTTAAACACTTGAATTAGCAGCAGATAGATAGCTTTAGTGGGATTTTATATATCGTGTACAAATTGAAGTAGCAGCAGATAGCTTTAATCTGTTATCTTGGTATTAGAATCATAGGCAGCAGCAGCTGGTTTAGTCTTTTTTGGTTTCTGCTGCTCTGACTGACCCCTGCACTGTAATTATCAATGACGGGCATTATATTTCTTCCCTGGACCTTGATGAAATGGTCTTTTTTTTGTTTAAATATTTTGTTGTCTGAATTCTGGATGATGATTATGGAACTTTTGCCAGAATGGTAGAAGTTAGGTGTCTCTTTGGTGACTCAATGTGTGTTTGACATTTGACTCGATCTTCAAAATTCTTATATGCAAAAAAACCACCGGCCAGGAGGCATCAGAAATTTATTCATGTCGGTAACTACTACTGGTTATTCCTCCGGTATGTTATTGGCTGGTGGAATTGGACCGGGCCTACTGGTTTAAGTGGGTGCCCAAATCGAGACACTGAGAGGACACGTTTGTGCTGTACCCCTCCGTCCATCCCTTTTCTTTTCTCGAAAAAATATCTGAAAAAACACAAAACAAAAAATAAATAAATTTGGGAAGAAGAAGAGAGAAAGAGGAGAGATCGGAAGAGAAGAAGAAGAAGAAGATGTCGAGTAGCGATCCACCTGTTCGTGTTTACGCTGATGGAATCTACGATCTCTTCCACTTCGGTCATGCTCGCTCTCTCGAACAAGCCAAGAAATCGTAATTCCATCTCTCTTTTTCATCAATTTTTTGATTAGTTATTCGGTTTGATTTTTTCAATTTTGGTTGGTTTCGTTGATTGGTACAATTTCACCTTCCATCAAATTTCTTTTGATTGGATTTATATTTTACAGAAGAAGGAAATTGTGATCCCTAATATCAACTTCATTTTTGGAAATTTAGACTTTTAAGGGTTATGTTTGTTTGGATTTTTATTGACAATTACACTAAAATGGAAAAAAGAAAAAAAAAAAAAAAAAAGGAAGTTTGTAAAGGAGGAGATGTCATTTTCTTCTACGTTTTCATCCTTTTCTTTATGCCTCCAAAGACAAAATTAGAGGAAGTTGATTTGAAGAGATAATTTCCACTTCTTTAAATTCAGATGGGGAGTCAGATATTTGTTTGTTAGTCTTGTTATATATAATTGGGAATTTGCTTTTTCTTATATTTTCTTTGGATTTTGTTGGTCAGGTTCCCAAACACGTATCTTCTGGTTGGATGCTGCAGCGATGAAGTTACACATAGATATAAAGGCAAAACTGTCATGACCGAATCCGAACGATACGAATCTCTTCGCCATTGCAAGTGAGTTGTCTAATGGTTTTTTCATTGCTTCAAATACAATTTTTAATAGGATTATGATGTTAAGTTTGATGTTTGTAGTATGTTGCATTGTTTGAGATGTGGGATTGGAAACTTAGTTATATCCAAATTTCCCCTTGTTTGAGATGTGATGATAATCCTTTTAAACCCGTGATTGTTTGCCATTAATAAGTGAAAGATTAATCTGGCCGTTGGATAGATAGAGGGAAAAATTACCAGTTCGGCTTTGGAACTTTGTTGCTAAAACATGAGGCTATCAAGGTTAATCTTTGTGGATGTTGCTATTAAGTTGATGACACTGTTCATATTGGTTGGTTTCCTGTGACATTGAGGCTCAGGGTTAAAAACTTGTTTTTCCAAGTCTGGATCATCTCTGTTGGTAGATACAAACCTAATTTTCCTCTTGGCATAACCGAGACATCACCCGCTAGGTAGTAACACAAGTGTAAGATCCTATTGAACTTGGGCCAATTTGTGTCAAGTTCATGCTAGAACAATGATTGGAAGAAATTTTTAATTTTTGGCCTTTTGCTTCATTTCTTTTTGACTTTCTGACAATTATTTGCTGCAGGTGGGTTGACGAAGTCATTCCTGATGCACCATGGGTTATCTCACAGGAGTTCCTTGATAAGCATAATATCGACTATGTTGCTCACGATTCTCTCCCGTAAGGACATATCTTTATTTTAAAAATTCTGTTTCTGAAACCTGGTGATGTTGATTGTTCTTTCTGCATGTTTGCTGCCTTGATGTTAAACTGGAAATCACACAGTATGAATAGGGTCACCTGTATGATACCAATGCTGATAGTTACAGTATACACTTTTAAGTTACTGTTTTGTTGTATTCAGATATTAATTTATCCTCACATGAAAAATATTCAGTTATGCTGATACGAGTGGAGCTGGAAAAGATGTATATGAATTCGTAAGTTCGAGCAACTATTATGGTGCACTAGATATGCTTTTAGTGCCCCTTGTTTTCTTTTGTCATCTTCTATTTCTTTTCTTTTTCATTCTTTATGTTCTCCCACTACTTTTGATTGTTCATTTACTTAACTTATTAAATTTTTGTCGACTAGTGCAGGTTAGAAGAAATTCTTCGTGTTGGAAATATCCTGTTTTTTTATAACTTATCCGCCTTAATAGTCCATTCTAATAAAGTTTCTTATTGAAAAATAAATGCAGGTTAAAAAGGTTGGAAAGTTTAAGGAGACGCAACGTACTGATGGGATTTCTACCTCAGATATTATTATGAGGATTCTTAAAGATTATAACCAATATGTGATGCGTAACCTGGATCGTGGGTATTCACGGAAAGAACTTAATGTCAGCTATGTGAAGGCATGTACTGTTTAATCATTTACATATAGGATTAAGTAAAATTTGTTCTTCGCCGTTATTTTCGTTAGCTATGGTATTAATTGTCCTGGATATTCGTATTTTTCAGGAAAAGCGTCTTCGAGTCAACATGGGTTTGAGGAAATTACGTGACAAAGCCAAGGAACACCAAGAAAAAGTGGGAGAGAGGGTATGTATATGTTTCTGTTAATGTAGGACATGTTGATTCTGTATGTGCTGTAGCTCTCTGTGCCTTGTTCACGCTTTTTTAAAACTGATGGATGATTCTGGATTAGAAAAGTAATTGGCTTTAGTTTACCGTATCTCCACTCGATTTTTTCAATTCAGTGAGCATCTTGGCTCTGGAGGACTCTCAAGTAACTTGGTTCTTTCAATTGTACGACTGTCCAGTAAAAATTGGGCTGAAATGAAAATTGAGGTGATGCAATTGAGGAACAGTTTAGGAATAAGAATGCTTAAAAGCAGCAGAGTTGAGGACATATGACACAATAGTGCTCTGAGTTTTGCATAGATAAGTGAGCATAGAATTTGTAGTAGACTATTACTCTAAACAAGCACATTACAGGTTAGCAAGTATTTTAGTTTGAGATTATTTGCCACCAATTAATGATTGTGTTCTACCTCTTCAATTAGTTTTAAAGTAGTCTATATTAGTATCCTCATCTAGCTTGCAGATGTTAGTTACTATGATAAATCTGTTGTATTATGATTTTCTTACATCTGTATTTTCTAATGCCAAAGGCACATTCGGTTTACACTGTAGTTATCCAGATTTTTAGCATTGTTCCTACTTCATATTTCTCATTAATTTTCTGGATCAGTTTCCGGAGAGAAACTTGACGCAGTCTTCTATTCTCATAGACAACACTTTTTTACAAGACATACCTGGTGTGAATATAAATAATCATCATTTCTGGTTTTAATAATGCAGATACAAACAGTTGCAAAAACTGCTGAACTTCATCGTAATGAGTGGGTGGAGAATGCAGATCGTTGGATTGTTGGTTTTCTGGGGATGTTCGAGGAAGGTTGCCACAAAATGGTATGTATTCCCTCTCTTTGCTTTGTTTATCCTAAAGAGTTGAACATCTGTTTTACCAATCTGGTCCTTAACTTGTGCATGTTTTATGTTAACAGGGAACAGCCATCAGGGACAGAATTCAAGAACGGTTGACGGGACAGCAGCAATTGCGACTTAAGAATGGTGATCCTGAGAATGGAGAAGAAGAATATTATGACGAAGACGAAGAATACTACTATTACGAGGATGATGGCGATGATGATGATTTTGAAGAAGAAGAAGAAGAGGAGGAGGCGAAAGGGAAAGGGAAAAAGTAAGTGGTGAAGGCCACAATTTGTTTCTCAGGCAGGATACTGTTAAGTGTGATCTAGTATGTGGATTTGGAGATGTTTAAGAACAAAGTTGTCAGTTTTGCAGTTCTGTAGCTTGAAGTTGCAGACCCTTTACAAATATACACCATGTAATGTTTTCTTTTTTGTTCCTTTGTTTAACTGGCAAATCTAGTTGTTTTAACTGTGTGGTGGTGGTTAAGACAACCAAGTCTGTACAAGAAATGTTCAATTCTTTTTTTCTTTCTTCCTTCCTTCTTCTTGTATGGTTGAGCGTATTTCTTTGCTCTGGTAAACTTATAAAGGTGGTGTAATGTCATGGATCCTAACAAAGAACCATTTGTGGGGACCATGGTTTTTTTTTGAGGGACCATGTTTGATTAGGCCACCTTCCCTATAATTATAAGGGGTGTCCTAAAAGGTGGAGATGTGCCTGTCAATTTTTTAACTAATCCACTTGAGGGGAGATCAATGCTAACTAATCCACTTGAGGGGAGATCAATGCTTAGGCTAGCGGATGTTTTAATTTTTGGGTGGGTTAACGGAAAACATTTGAATGTGTTGACCTTACTGGGTCTCTCCATTGGTAGGCATTGGGCATGACACGTTTACAGTCGGGCAAGCAGCACCTGCCTCGGGTAAGATAGCGAAACATGAGAAAGCATGTGATGATAATGGGCACCCTTTTATTCCTTTCGCTTTTGATACATTGGTATTTTGGTTCCAAAAGCGGTTGGACTCCTTAAGAGAGTCCAGAAAGTCATGCACAGTAATGTCATGACTCCCGGTTCGAGAGAGTTTGTTTTTAAAAGGATAGGCTTTGCTATTCAAAAAGTGCTTGCAACACAGCTTGTTGGGCGCTTGCCTGTTTCGTCGATGTAGTAAATATATAAAGAAACATTAAATTGCTTTTCCAAAAAAACAACAACAAATAAAACGAAAGTTTACTAATTATCTACAACTTTTTCTTCCTCTTTTCTACAATTTTTCTTCTTCTCTTCTTCGTCAATTTATGATCATGTAAACCTGATCATATACAAATCTAATCAAAATCATCAAATTTTCATCTCGTCAATTCATTGAATTTTCATCGTCGATTAATCAATCTTTTATAAACAAACCTAAGTATTTTCCCACAAACCCGTTACTTCTAATTCGTTTTTGATTGAAATTTTGAACGTAGTCATCAAAATATGTTGAATTTGGAGGTTACAATAGTAAGTTCGGTTAGGATAATTTTGAAAAAAACCCTAGTTTTACAACTGAACTTTTAAAAATGAAAAACACGAAGAACACTTCGGCTAAGAATTTTTTTTTTTTTTGCCTAACCGAACACCTGAGTTCGGTTGAGTCGCAAAAATAATTTCAAAACCGAACTTTTCTCTATATAACCAAATGTTGAATTCGGTTTAATCACAAAAAAAAAAAATCCTAACCAAACTTTACTCTGGAAACCTATATAATGAGTTCGGTTAACTCGCAAAAATATTTTCAAAACCGAACTCTTCTCTATATAGCCAAATGTAGAGTCCGGTTTAATTGCAAAAAAAAAATTGGCGAACTTACCGAACCCTATTGTTTAAAGTACGGTTACAACGTGGTCGAGTCGACTAAACCGAACAAAACTCTGTAAACTCAAGCATAGTAGTTCGGTTACATTTGTTTTTTTTATCAGCTAGCCGAACAAACAAAAAAATCCATTAAAGCTCTAGTTCGGTTGCCTGTGATTTTGGATTTATTAACCGAACTGCATTTGCAGAAAGTTCGTGTAAGGACACTCAAGCTCGTTGGTAGGCTCGGAAACCTACAATAAAATACTGCAAGTGCACAATGTCTAACTAATAGAACAATGGCAAGTACAGGTCGTTTCCACGAGGAGTGTGAAATACTCTACCAACTAATACCAAGAAACAACCAATCAATAAGAAGAATGTTTAACGATTTTTCAAATATTCGGGACAAAATGAAATAATGAATAATTCTTAACGGTAGACAAAATGGAGAACGAGTTGTTAGGGTTTTCGATTTCCACCAATTCAATCATATAAAACTCTATTAATTTCTATTTATCACTCAAGACAAATATCAAACTCAATCTCATGTCTCGTAAGATGGTATGTTAAATTCTAAAATGTTGTTTCTCGTTGTAATCTCCTTCGCTTTATGGGTAGCGATTTTAAAGCATTATTTATCAATCCTAAAACATATCACGTCAAGGGATTTAACTAAAGCACGAAATATCAATTGAAAAGCATAAATAATCAAGAAAATCACATAAACGATTAAACACCAAGCTATATGAAGAGAAATTATTAATCAATCAAATCGTTATTAGAAATATCATCGTTGAGGTCTATATAAATAAATTGGTTTCCATCTCAACCCTAACAAACAAATTAGCAAATCATGGAGAAAATAAAACCTAAACAGCAAACCCTTTTTTTTTTCTCCCGTCACGGCTCTGCAGCCGCCTCCGGCTTTTTTCCTCTGTCTGTTCAGTTCATATCTATATATACGTGTTGTGAAGAAATCCGATTGAAAACCTAGCTGAACTCCAGGCCCAGTCCAATAGTCAGCAGCTTAAGAAAGTGTTCGAACTTCGACTGTCTGGCCTCCCCATTTTCCTAATACTTCTTAAACCCCAATATCAGAGTAACCTCAGCTTACATACGGACCACATCGATCTCAAATATTGCCAACTTCCAGACCCGAGCCATCTCCTTCAATCACCTTGTTTCCTCGGTCCAACTACAACACCAATCTTCAGTCCTTCTATTGAGCTTTCACGATAGCATCAGCTCAGCCATTTCCCACTAAAACATGTGCAACGACTCCAAAGTACAGCACCGAGCTAGTTTCCTTCTTCTCCTTGTTCAATTCAACTCGCAACAAGCCTATAATCCTCTCCGTTCATCCACGCAATTAACTGAAGCAGCAGCTGGTTTTCCGGCTTCAAACAAGCCCAGAAACTCCCCAAAACTCTGTCCAAGGCTGAATGATCTCTACCCCTCTATTGAATCGATCTCGTCTACGATCTGTGCAGCCACAGCTGACTGTAAATAGCATCTAAAATTCACCTTCTCTGCTGCCTGCATGGACTTGCTTGCAGCCAACTCATTTAACGCCTGACTGAACTCAATTTCAGTCGACACAACCCCATATATCTGTCTAATGTCCATTCAAATCTCTTGTCCACAGACTGGACCAGCTCAACTTATCTCGACTGTATCAAAATTCCAACGTATAACCAGCAAGCTTCATCTTGCTCCTTGTCTCGCTGCGAAACAACGTATAACAATTGTTTCCATGGCAGCAACCTTAATAACAACACCTCCATTTCGATTCCCTGTACCGGTGACAGTCTTGATTTCCTGTGCATGTTGCCTTCTAAAGCTTTCATCCACCAAATCTCGGCACCCACCAGCCTCTCATGCCGTCATTCTCTATAGAACTCAGCAGCAGCTTATTTTGTTGCTGCAAAACTGATTCAAGAACATACATCAACTCAACTCTTCCAACACACAGCAAACTTCTCGTTTCCGTTTTCTCACTATCTCAGTTAAAAACTTGGTGCTGCCAATTACTTTCTCCATCTTCTCACGTTTTTTTGAGCCATTTTCGAGATCTACGAGAGCTGACGATGATTTGTTCTAGCATGCAGTCATGAGCGTCTTTATTCTCGGCTTCAAGTATGGTGTTGTTGATAACAAAACACCTCTCGCCTGTAGCTGTTGCTTGAAATAGAGTGATGAAATGAGATGTAGTTGAGAAACTAGTCACGTCTCCCACTTTCTCATAGTCTTTTAACCTTAGTGGAAGCCACCTGCCCCACTAATATTTCTTTGACACTCGTTTGGTGCGTTTGTGCCTCGGATGTGAAATAATTCAATGTTGCTGATATATGTGGAGATATCAGGCCAGCTACATTTTGTCATTGTGGTTGCTGATATATAGAAATATTAGGCCAACCTCATTTCATCATTGTGGTTGCTGATACATGAAAATACCAGGCCAACTCCTTTTCATTATTATGGTTGCTGATACATGGAAATATCAGGCCAACCCCATTTTATCATTGTGGTTGCTGATATATGGAAATACCCGACCAACCACATTTTGATGTTTATTCGCGGGATGATCGAATTCACTTGTACTTTCTACAAAAACACTAAAATAGTATTAGTAACTAAAATATTGTATCCTAGCTAATATAAATATGGGTATAAAATGTAGCATTTACATGCTTATCACTCGTCAACGCTATTAGCCCGGTCAAGTGACATTTTAGCCGATAATAACACGATTAGTTTAACACGAACGTTAATTAATAGCAATTAATCTAACAACGATCTAGATACGAAACTAATATCGCTAGATAGGTCTCGAAAAGTTAGGCGAAATGAACTACTTGAATGTGTCATTCGGATTTCAGAGGAAGAAGATATCATCAGTTTAGTTTGAAGGAAAAAATAGTTATTTTGTAGGATTACCGACTTGGCAGCCCTTATCCAAGTTTGGGCGCCTCAGTATCTTGGGTCGGCCTTATCTTCTCCAAATCGAGGAAGAGAAACTCATTCTTATCTTTTATTCTTCTTTCTTCTTCTTCTCTGTTTCTTCTCTTCTTTTCCCTGGCGATTTCAGATCGAGCTTTGTATTGTTGTTAACGAGATGAATCACTGAAGTTTCATAACATGATGATCCGACGGAGGTGGTGATGGTACTGAGGTTGATTTAGCATCGGAAGAAGAAGAAATTGATATTACTGCAAGTATGAGTTAGGGTTTCTGTAATTGAATTCGAGAGTTCAATTGAGGACGAATGAGAGGAGTTAGAAGTTGGGTTTGTTCTTAATTGATGTTTGATTGAAGCTGTAGGGTATATTGAAGATTGAATATGATATTAGGGTTTCCTGAGTTGGATTGGAATTCGATTTGGTGATGAACAAGAAGAATTAAGGACTGGGTTTGGTTAATAGAGGAAAGGGTTGGATTTAATTAGATATTATGGAGCTGTTCTGAGGAAGAATTGAGGAATACGAGATTTCAGTTGAGGTAACATTTTCTTAGTTATTCAGTTCATTGTTGTGTATAGAGTTATTATTGAATTGAGCTTTAAGAACTGGTGTTGGTACTGATGTTGATTGCATGGAGTTATAATGAACTGAATAATGGAATGGTGTTACAGGGTATGTATGAGATGATAGTGTTAATGGAATTGCAGGTCATGAGTTTTGGATTCTTTGTATGCTAAGTGAACAGTTTTAGAGTGGATGTGTATTCGTAGATGTTGCTGATGAAAAAAATTGAGAAGTATGGACTGAACCTAGTGTTAGAACTGTATTGGTGAAGTTGGTGGTTTGAAATGGCAGAGTAAAGGAATGGGGTTGTGTTGAGATAACTAAATATGCTTATGTTATTGTTGTGTGTTTTGATGATATTAAACTTGAAGAACAGAGAGTTGTGGTGTTGTTAGTGTGAACATGGCAGCTAGAGGAGTAATCTGGTGGTGGTTCAAATATTGAGCTTAATAGAGATGAGCCATGAGTCTCTGGTGGTGATTGTAGGGTTATATGAATGGATGTGCAGTGTTATCATAGTTGAATGTTGCAGTTAATGAATGAGTTGCAGGCATAGAAGACGTTGAGAGTGATATGTATTGGAATTTGAATTGTGAATATTGGTGATGAACTAAGATGGGTTGTTTTGGTTTATGCTTGAAGTTATAGTAGTGGTAAATGAAAGGGGTTTTGGATGAATGTTGTTACAGTAAAGATTGAATGCAACTGATGTTGTTTGTGGTAATGAGTTTGTTTATACTGAGATGGAATTTCAGTTAGGAGCGGAGTGTAATCAAAAGAGGAGTTACAGATGAGAGTTGAGTATTGTTTGGGTTGAGGCATGTCAGATATTGCTGCCACTGCACATGTAGATGTACAAGCTGAAGTTGTTTATAATGCCATGCATTGGCCTTAAAGAAAGCTGCATTTGCAGGTAGGCTAAGCTTACAGTTGTAGTTAACTTATAAAGTTTAACTTAAATTCTATGTATTATTGTTGTATTGAACTTTAGAATCTTGTTAGAATGAATAGAATCAGGTTGCAAGTGAATTTGTAGTTACAATAGAGTATATGCCTGATAGTCATTCCAGTCAGTTTATCTGACTGAGTTGAATCGGTGTTGACTCACTGAGTTACAGATCCTGACCTGAGTCGACTCAGTTGGCTTGACCTTAACCTTTCACCCTGGACTTTAACCTTTGACTGGACGTTGACTGTTAGTTGATCTGTTTGACCATCAGTGACCGTTAGTTGGGTCAGCACTTGTGTAATGGGCTGAGTCTAGTGAACTTGGGCTTTGTGCCCAGTATCCTTAGTTAAATGTTTTAGAACATTTATGTTTTGAATTAGCCTTTGACTTCTTCTACACAGTTGTAGATATTCATAAGACTTAACTATGGACTATAGAATCAACCTAATTGGATTAGTACACTCTTAGTTATGTTAAAGATAGAGAATGGGATACCATAATGGGCTTAGAACCATTAGATATAATTGTATGATTCTTGTGTGAGCCATCTTGGCTAGATTCTTAGAGTTTTTGTATGATTAACAGTTAGTCTGTATTAACAACGATTGATTCAAAGGATGAACCAGTGGATCGTGGATCTCGAGGTAGGCGTGGCTTGTCATCAAAAGAGGTGGGAATACTTTTAACTCTTTTGAGATCATTGTCGTTTCTTTTACAAAAGTTTATGTTTAACAAACTCATGCATTGTCAGTTTGTGCATTTCATGCATTGTTTAGTTTGTATTACGATTGTTCTGTTGATTCTTTGAATCTTTCCATGGTTTGGAAAGGTCTTGTAATGTTTGAATGTCAATATGAATTTTTATGGGAAATAAGAATTTCCACCTGTGGTATATAGGAAACGCTCCTTCACCTTTATACCTAGAGCTTTTATGATATATTGGTCGGCATTTTGCGAGTTCAGAATTGTCGACATCCATATATACGATTAGGTGTGGATTTGCGAGTTCGGAATTGCACAGCCATATTATACATTGTTTGAAGAAGGAGTTTGTCGATATACATATTTGTGCATTTTCAGTGACTTAGTCACTTTCATGTTTGGGAAAACATGTAGTGTTTTCCAAATCTTGCTCATGATTTTTTTAAAGTTAAATGTTATTCCTGCTGAGAACCCCTTCTAGGGATGATGTGCTCACCCTTTCCCACTTTCAGTTTCAGAGATATATCAAAATTGCGCAGCGAAAGCTTCGAGGAGTTAACTCCGTTAATTAGTTAACTTCTGCAATGTTTATTATGTTGTTTATTCTATTTGCAAACAAAATGACTATTGTATATGTATCATTTGAGAGAAGTTCTAGTATATATATTTCTGAACTGGGTTAGTTTTGGGTTAAGTTTTATGGCAGATTTCTTAATTGATTGTTTAAGTAAATGATTTAGGTTCTTCGTGCCTCTTTGTTTAGTTAATCTCTTGGATTAGTCAGCTGCTAGCTTTGGGGGCGCTACAATTCGGTTACATGGTCTTCATATAATATAACCGAACTTTGTTGATCTGGTTGAAATTTTTTTGTTATAATTTTGAAGATATTTTAGGCCATTTATCGCAACATTCACTATGTTACAAGCATACTTCGGTACCCAGAGGATGTTTTTTCTCCATATTCACCCATCTCAAAATAATTTTTTTCGCCATAGTCACTCAATAATTCTACTTCTTTTAAAAGAAAAACAATCTATTAATTTAACCTTAATCAATGATTAATCACACTATCTAATCATTATACAAAAATAATCAGGAGGATAATTTTGGTATTAATATAAATATTTAGATAAGGGATGACCTAGAATTACTTCTAATGTTTTATCCGAAATAAAACGATGATCCAAAAGAAAAGACTGGTCCCCAGAAAACCGTTCCTAACAAACACGTTGCAAGGAATTGTTGAGCAGAGTAGACCTGAAAATCCGGTATATATAGCCGGGCAGCACCCTGATTATAGTTGGCACCGGCATAAATACTTGGAAGGCGTGATGGGTGTGAGAATGGCTAGCCCGGCACGCTGATTGAGATGAGGGGCGGGTGAAGGTCTAAAGTGTAAACCCACTCGGTCTCGGAGCACTCGGCCAAATATCATTACGAACATAGTAGTATTTATTACGTATTTGTTTACCCAGACGCCCAACTCCACAGCAAACAGCAGCAGCCGGAACCACCTTCCCTCTTCTTCTTATTCTTCTTACGAAGAGAAGAGCTGTAGTGAAATTGGTGATTGTCTTCAACAAATTACAACTGTTTTTAAGAAGGTTGGTTAACTTATGATGATTATCATGAGTCTGTCAGTTTAATTAGGGATGTTATGTAGTATCTAATACTTGTTGGCGTTTTCTCAAATTACAAACCCTAGCTAGCTCAAAATTTTATGTTAAATTGAATGTGTGTTAGTGAAATTGATTTGAGAGATCTGCTACTCACTCAGATGTTGATTCTAGCTAGGTTTTGGTGGTAACAGAATTACATGTTAGGGTTTCCGCATTGGGATTTGAATATGTCCTCGTGTTTTGTCTTCCTTTGTGTTGAATTGATTCAAGGTTGAGACGTTCTTATTGAATAATATCTTTCCATATGTCTCAGTTATGCTCTTCTTTAGAAGCTTTAGTGTCTCAGATGGACCATAGATTCACTTTGGGTTTTGGTTTTTACTTTCATTGATTTCGTTTGTGGATCATGTTCTTGCTTTTAGGTGTCAGCTTAGGATGTTTGTATCAACTATGGTATTGGTCTATTAGTGCTTTCAATGTCACTGTGGAATTTCAAAGATCGACATTGTTAAGAAATCCAGATTATTACTTTTGAGTTTAAGTGTGTGTTCGTTATCGGTGATTCAAACCTTTTCACAGTATTCGTCCTAGTATGTGTGTGTGGTTAGTCTCTATAGAGGAAACAAAACAAATACTAATTTGTATCAGCTCAGCGTAACTGATTGGATTTATTTTTAAGAGCCTAAGATTTTTTGAGACTTGTTGGGTGGAGCTACAGATTTCTTTACTTCATTTACACTTGATAGGCTGACATTCGATTAACCTTTTATGCAGAGGTAAGTTTCTGAGGTAGATTTCTACAACAACAAAAATCAAAGATGTTTTTTCACATAGTGCTGGAAAGAAATATGCAACTGCATCCTCGCCATTTCGGCCCAAATCTACGTGATAAGTTGGTCACAAAGCTCATGAAAGATGTGGAAGGCACTTGCAGGTTTTTCATCTCATCATAATTCGCTATCTCACATAAACGTTGACACACACGTATAACCGTGTTTGTTTTCTCCTATTTGCAGCGGCCGTCATGGGTTTGTGGTGGCAATAACAGGCGTTGATAATGTTGGAAAAGGTCTAATTCGTGATGGTACAGGGTTTGTGACGTTTCCTGTCAAGTATCAATGTGTAGTTTTCAGACCTTTTAAAGGGGAGATACTTGAAGCTGCGGTTACCATGGTTAATAAGGTTTCTTCTCTCTTCAGAAATTCATTGTTCACTGTTCCGTTCTTGCGTTGAAGACGTTTCAGTAATTTTGATAATGTTTTGAGTACTTGCAGATGGGATTTTTTGCTGAAGCTGGTCCTGTTCAAATATTTGTCTCAAATCATGTAAGTATTTTGTTTAGATAGTGATTTCTTCTTGACCGTAGTATTACGAAAGTGACTTTGCTGGATGCTTAGTTGCATTATGGAATTTGCTATTTTTCCGTTCGTAGCTGATACCAGATGATATGGAATTCCAGTCTGGAGATATTCCAAATTATACAACTTCAGATGGATCAGTAAGTCAAACTCTTGGGAATTGTTTCATAGAAATATGGTATGGTTTATAGGAGTTTGCTTCAGTTGATGTTGGGATGGGCTTGCAGGTTAAAATTCAAAGGGATAGTGAAGTACGGCTAAAGATAATTGGAACTCGAGTTGATGCTACAGAAATTGTATGTTTTCTGACTTTTGCTTTAGTGTTGTTGTCATTCGCATACAAGTGTTTAGGTGTTTGTTCAGGGTTTATTACTATTTTTACTATTTTTTCGTCTGCACTTTTTAGAAGCAGATAGCATCTTATTTTTTACCACACCTAATAGTGAAATGGACGAGTGCTAATACTGAATGTGCTGAGTAGAAATCATCACCTATTAGAGAGATGGTGGAATAATAGAAAGTCTAACCATGAATGATCAATGATGTGATAAATCCATTATTAGAGACTATAATGGATTTATAGCCCCTCTTTTAGATCCAGATGTAGTTAGACTTTCCCTCTCTATAATGGATTTCGGATTTCCCATCTCACCTGTGAACCATTGTCTTTGGTTTAGTTTCAAGACTCATTTTATTGGACTTTGGCCACTGTTAAGCTGTTTGGGTCGAAAAAAAATGGCTTTACTTCCTTTCAGTGTTACCTGTTCTCTAAACTTGCTTACTTGGCTAGGATTTTGTGACCTCTGCTCTGAGAGTTTATTTGCTCTGTTTTAATATCCATCAGTTCATTCTCATCCGTTTCAATCGTTTTGTTTAGTACTACTCCTTTTTCTTAACTGTTGCCTTTTGATATCTTTCTGCAGTTCTGCATTGGTACCATAAAAGACGATTTCTTGGGTGTAATTAATGACCCAGGTGCCGCTGCTTAATCCAACCACTAGTGAGAATAGTAATGGAAACTGTCATTGTTTTTACTTTTTAGTTTCATATCTCAGCCACATCTTCTAACTTGTAATTGTCCAATCCATGAACCCTTTCCTGGCCAGCTGCTAAGTTGGAGTTTATCTGCAAGAAAAGAGAGCAGAGTATGGTCATCCTGTGGAAGATTTTATCATGTGATGAAGAAGAAGAGATTAATAAGTATGAGGTCTAAAAATTCTATCGATGTTAGCTTCTTATCTAGATGTACTTGCACTACAGTAAGTCATGTGTGGGCTAAGGCAGCCTGATGATGCATTTCTAAGCAAATACAAGTTGCATTTATTATTATTCATTCTTACTCATTCAAGTAGACAATATATTATGTACCAAAGAGAAGGATCATTCATGGGTTTCACTTCAACATCAATCAATAGTCTAAATTTTGAGACGTAGTACTAGCTTTTATTGTTTGGTACTGGTTTATAATTCTGACTTCGTGGCTTATAGATTGAATTCAATGGAAACAAGATGGATATTTAACATGAGTCGCACTCAAAGACAAAATGAACAAAGAAAAAAAATAGAACTGAAAAACTGGTTTTACACTTGCTGGTAGGCACTGTATGGACCATATGGTGGTGCCCTCTAAATCTAACCTCTCTTGGCAACTTGATCTCTGTCTGGCTTTTAGTGTCCTGGTCAAAATGGTATGGAAGACGACTGACCGGCCAATATGGTCAAAATTGTAAGAAAATTCTTACAAAAGCCAAATGAATCAAGTGTTTTTCGATTCACCTGCCTTGTTGATTCTTACAAGGTCAAGGACTGATGTTGCCCTGCTGAAAACTGCTCTAAATTAATTCGGATTGTAGATGCCATGTAATAAGCAAGCAACCTAGTGGAGTGTAGTAGTAGTACCAGGTTGATTGAAATTTCTTGTTTTGTGTGTGGTGTAATCTCCATCATGAAAAGAATGGTAGAGACTGAACCCAAAATCATAATAGTGTCGACATTTCATAGACTTGACTCCTGGCTTGTCAAGCCCCAGGTTACACGCAAACAGCAGCTGCGTACAGCATCCAACTAACAAAGAAAAAATTGTGACAACATCAGTCTGACTTTATGAACCAAGGGTCAATATTTAACACTCAACTCTAACTTGCGGTTTTTGCCATCACTTTTTCAGTTGAGCAAGAAAAAGTTATTTTTAGGGTAAATGACCTTATATTTTTGACTATACAGTTTGTTAACTCCATATTATTATTATTAGGAAGAACGACTTCATTATTTCAACTCATTAAACTAATTCACGTGGTAAATGACCTTCTTTACCCTTCAAAATTTCCAACTTTTAATTACAAACACACAAAACCCAAACCCTTTTTAGTAAATTACATCATATGTATCTCAATCATCCCCACAAGAGAATTTTGGATCATCACTTTCACTAGTGTATATAAAAACAAACCTTGTTTCTTAGTAGACTCAGCAGCCTCTTCTCTCTTCTTCTTCAACATACTTTTCTTCTCTTTTGTTTCTTCTCGTTCAATATGATGAAGAAGATGAGTTCTTCTTATAATTCAGTTCTACTAATACTGCTAGTAGTACTGGTTCAATTTATTAATTACCCGGTTACAGTCTCTGGTGAGTGTATATGCGAACCAGAAGATGAAGAAGGTGTTGACAAAAGCAAAGCACTTGTCCTCAAAATCATATCTATTGCTGTCATTCTTACTGCTAGTGCAATCGGAGTGTGTCTTCCTATATTGGGTCGAAGAATTCCAGCTTTACACCCAGACAGTAATATTTTCTTCGTTATTAAATCATTTGCTGCTGGTGTCATTTTAGCTACGGGTTTCATTCATATATTACCCGATGCTTTTGGTGACTTGACTTCTCCTTGTTTGAAAGAGAACCCATGGGGAAATTTTCCGTTTACGGGTTTCGTTGCCATGATGTCTGCTATATTGACATTAATGGCTGATTCGTTAGCAACCGGTTACTATAGGAGATCAGAGTTGAAGAAAAAATTCAGTCACAATGGTAGAGATGAAACAAAAGTTGGTGTTACTGTTGGAGATGATGAAAATGAAGCAGGAGATAAAGTAGAGGTTCATACGCACGCAACACATGGTCATTCACATGGATCATCCCTATCGTCTTCCGCGGATATGCTTCTGCGCCACAAAGTCATAACTCAGGTAAGTGATCATTTTTTTTAACGGCGACAAAAGCCTAAATTTAGAATTGAGCTAATTTTGGATGTTGCAGGTATTGGAGTTGGGAATATTGGTGCACTCTGTGATAATAGGTGTAGCAGTGGGTGTCTCTCAGAGTCCTTCCACGATCAGGCCTCTGCTCGGAGCGTTAACTTTCCATCAGTTTTTCGAAGGTATTGGACTTGGCGGATGCATAACACAAGCCGAATTCAATGCCAAATACGTTGTTTGGATGTGTGCATTCTTCGCGCTAACCACACCAGGAGGCATCGCAATTGGAATAGGAATCACAAATGTTTATAGCGAAACTAGTCCCACGGCTCTGATCGTCCAAGGGGTTATGAATGCTGCTGCAGCTGGAATTTTAATTTACATGTCATTGGTTGATCTTTTGGCAGCCATCTTCATGGACCCAAAACTTCAAGAAAATGGAATGCTCCAACTCTCATCATATGTTGCACTTCTTTTAGGGGCTGGTGCTATGTCTGTCATTGCCAAATGGGCCTGATTAATCAAGAAGAATTCATTGTTAATCATGAATTCTATCCATAGTTGCTTAGAATTAAGTATATAGATTAAATATTAGCAGATGTATAGAGGGTAATAGATCATCAACTGCAGATTGGATCATAAAACTTTTTTTTTTATGGTTTAAGAATTTTTGTGATATTTCTTGTTATTGTTTTCGGCTTGTACCACGCACGTCTTCCGCTTCGGTCACTTTTGTCAAAACCAATGGACATGGGCGTCTTAGTCCCTAAATAGATTTTTGGGGATTTTAATAAAGTGCCACACTTCCAATTTCATGCTTAAGAAAGTACCACTGTTTTTTCGAAAATTTATAAAATGCCACACTGTTGACCTTTTCCATCCCTTTTTCTGAGAAAACAGTTAACTGCCGTTAATGCCTACGTGGCAGTAAATCACTCATATAAAATGACATTCAAGTCCCCGAATCAGTTAACTAAAAGCGAGTTAACTAGTGACTGAATAGAGAGTTAACTCGCAACTCAATACCAAGTTGAAACAAACTGAAATCATTGTTGATGTGCAACATCCCTACGCTGGACACAGTTGAAGCATGAGACTTTTGAGGTGTGGTAGTAAGAGCTACATAGGCTGCATTAGATCGATTTCTTAACAAATACACAATACACAGTTGAAGCAGGACAGTCAAGCCCCTGGTTTACCCAAATACTTAACAAAACCCATGTCTTCATTAGATCGATTTCTTTCCTTTTTCTGCTCTAAAGCTCCTCTGTGTGGAGTTGTGTCGAGAAGATGGTGTGCAATTAAGAACTTCCCTTTTGTGTATCATTATCTCCTTTTATAGATCAATTTCTTCAACATAGATACCTGCAAATCTGAATCAAACACAGACCCATCAATCCTTGTCTAACACAAACTCTAGGAAACCACTTACTCTCATCCATTCATCACTCCAAATACCCATGGAAGCATCACTATCTTAACTGGTTTCTCGGCAGAAACTTGATTCAAAACCCTCACAAACTCGACAAGTTTGCTGCCGAATCCAAATCCAGATAGATTAATCGCCAAAATCGAAGGTAGAAGTACCATATCTCTGTTAGATTCTCGCCGGAAAGACTCGTCCATCACCATAATGAACAGCCGCAGCTTCTCAATGGCAACAAAATCGTATAGAATCTTACCCATTCAGCTAATTCGTCTCGGCTAGAACCTTCTTGAATCAACCATCAAACCAATTAAATAGAAAGGCAGTTGAATCGAATCATCTCGAATTTATTTCTTTTTATTTATGAATCAAAGTCAAAATAATTAGAAACCCTAATAAAATAAAGTACACAACTGAAGATATGTAATTGAAAAAGATGGAAACCGAGTTAAACCACATTCTTAAAACCACCTTAATTTACAAACCTAAGTTTACAAACCCCAAAATTTCCAACGATTTTAGATCATGAATACAAAATTGACAAGAATTAATCACTTGATTGATGTGAAGAACTTGAGAAGAAAGATGTTCGGTGGTGATGTCGTTCGAGATGAATAACCATCTGCAGATATGTTGATTTGATTAAAGAAGAAGATTATAGGAAGAACGGTGTACCTCTTCTCTGTTTGTTTAGTATCGATTCAATTGGAATAAACTATTAGAGATTACGGGGACAAATAAGTAATTGCACCATCAAAAGTTGACCAAGTCAGTTATGAACGACCAGTAATGTGGGCCTTGACGGAATTAATAACGTGAGTGGCATTTTATATATATTGAAAAAAACGGTGGCATTTTTTTAAACTGGAAAACCAGAGTGTGGCATTTTATTAAAATTCCCTAAATTTTTTTCTATATTTCACACCCTGTATTTTTTAGTACTTATTATTACATATTCCTTTACATGAAAAATATTTGAAAAACTAAAATACAAAGAACCTAGAATTTATATGAAAAGATCATCGGAAGATCCAAATCAAACGTTAAGTTTTATATGTATGAAGTTTTGTACTATTAGCATGCAATTATTAATCATAGGATATTTTAATATAAAGGCCATCTAAATTGTTATTTTGGCTAATCAACCAGCAACATTAAACCAATATATGATTTTGAATGAGGATAATTTCTAGAATTGTACTCGCGATATTCAAATAACTTATTTTCAATATCCGTCAAAAATAAATGCAGGTGGTAGGACTAGTGAGACCAGGTACGCACGATCTAAATCTAAATCGCTCAGCCGTCTGAAAATAATTGTTAGCGACCACGTAGTAGAAATAAAATAATTATTAATGAATTATTTATAAAAATAAATAAATAATTATTAATGAGTTATTTACAGAAAAAAAAGAAAATGTCTAATATTTAAAAGTCAACGTAATATAGCCGCGCATGACCTGTGGTCGAATCTTATCTACTTTCTAATGTTTATAAATAATATTTACCAAAAACTAATAATAATAAAAATAAATTATCTTTTCTTGTAGTTCATTATTCATTCTTACCTGATAAATCTTTTGGGTTAAAATGTGGATGCAGGTATTGGAACTAGGAATCGTGGTTCATTCAGAAATAATTGGGATAGCCTTGGGTGCATCCGAAGACCCGTCCAGCATTAAGCCACTTGTTGGAGCTCTAACTTTCCATCAGTTCTTCGAGGGCGTTGGACTTGGTGGATGCATACCTCAGGTACGTACCAACAATGCAATATCATCGTATCGCGCCTTAATTATATATATATATATATATTAGTGATAATGATACTATTCTTCTCACTTACAACACCAATTGGGATTGGAATCGGCATCGGAATATCAAGTTCGTACGAAGAGAACAGTCCTACCGCTCTAATAACATCAGGTGTTCTAGATGCAGCAGCAGCTGGAATCTTGATATACATGTCTCTGGTGGATCTATTAGCAGCTGATTTCATGAACCCTAGAATTCAACAAAATGCTAAGCTTCAGTTTTCAGCTTACGTATCCCTACTTGTTGGAGCTACCTGTATGGCTATCATTGCTAAATGGGCTTGATCACACTGCATGCATGTCAGTAAGGATGCATGCAACTTTTTCTTTCATCTTATTCTTTCGGGGTGCCAATGCCGCCAATTCCCAAGGCTTACTTTCTTCTTGTTTCCTGTGTGTTGGAAGAAAGATAGCCATGGCTGCTTGAATTAACTGTTGTTGCTTACAGTTAATCCCTAGAAAATAAGTTAACTTGTATATGTAAACTGTAAAAATGTTGTAAGTATATTTTGATGATGTTGTAATTCATATACCAACCAAAAGGAGATTATGGTATGGTATATACTAACTATACGTTGTTGCTTCATTCTCAATTTATACTACAAGTGTGTGGTGTGTTGATTTTATTGCTTTGTACGTTTAATTATATTTTCATTGTTGTAAGTAATTAATCCTCCAAGGTATCCAAGAAAAAATCCGTCAATATTTCGAGTTAGTTTTATGGCTTTTTCAATCTCAAGTTTCCCTAAATTATATTTTTTGGAAGACCCGTCCCAAACTTTATGGCTCCAAAATTATGTTCAAACCCATCAGAGTGACTACAGCTTGGGAACAACAAGTCACTAAGATCCCAGATAACTCCGCTTTTGATTTTGATTACTCTCAGAGTGGAATTTGGTCTCCTTTACTCCAGCGTGGAGGTGGCCCTTTGGCTTTAAAGACTTCAATTTCAGCTGACGATATACGGAAGAAACTATTAGATGATGATGACAAGGGAGGGGGGGAAGGAAAATCTACTGAATGGGAATGAAAACATGATTACCAGCTGTGGTAATGTAACGGAAAAGATGAAGAACAAGATTGGAGTGAAGATGATGAAAATGATGAAGAAGAGGATGAAAAATAATAACAAGAGCAGCTCATCATCATTGGATCTATCTATAACTCCTATGGCTAAAAAGGGATTTACTACTCAGGGATGGGAAAAGGTGTTGAGGGCAGCATCAAAACAATTCAAGAAACAAAAGTGTTTACCATCTTCTTTGCAAATGAAGTTGCCTAAATTTCTCAACAATCAGTTGTATGATGGTAAAAATGAAATGAGGGGGGCCTTTAATCAAAATGATGATTACATTAATTATGGATTATCTCAAGAGTCAAGAACTAATGTATGATGATGATAAGTGTAATGATAATCATCTTTTTTTTTCCTTTAAAGCATGCATTAAAATGTAATAGTATTAATCATCTCTTATATGAATATAGATTAAATAAGTATAATTTCCTAGAGGTTAATCAAGGTAATTTTTGTACCGTAATGCATTGTCCCAAGGGAGAGGTGGCTTCTCTACTTCTCTTTTTCTGTTCTTGCTTCTTGGTCAGCCAAAGTCGATTATAATCCTAGCATTTTTAGTGTCCACTCAAAAGGAATTTGGGACCATTTTTTTATTCCTAATCATTGTAGAGGGTTAAGGGGTGTCTTAAAAATTAGAAAATTATCTATATTGTCCTTCACCTTTATACTAAATCTATACCTTTTAGAGGCTAACCTCAGAACATATATTGAAAAAACCGATTTAGATAATCGGAAACCTTACATGAAATTTTCAAGATTTTAAACCAGTCATACATGTAGTAGTATCTCCACCAATTCTTGCCTATCAAATCTATCCTTTCAGATCTAAAAACAGTTTCAGAAATCTTTCTCTCTCGCAAACGAGAAGACCAAACATATAGGACAAAACTGATTTTGCAAACAAAACCAGAATGTGTCAAAGCACAAGGCAAATACTGGATCAAGTCCAACCCAATGTTCCTCAGAGCATGTATATAACATGAACTGGAGTTTTTTAATTTTGGATTGTCTAGTGCAATCAAGGTAGCAATGACCCGACTAGTAGTAACAATATCCAACATGTAACCAAAGTGTGTCAAATAGTAACAAGAGTGTCTCAAGTAGCAGTGGAAGTCTTCATCGTTCTTTAACAGGGTTCATATCCCCACTCATACCACCTGCCTCATTCTCAATTACACTACAGTTCCACTAACTTAACTTTACACTGTAATAACAATTCCATTTATAAAACGGAACCATCCCCTGAACATTCATATCTCCAACATCACATACAACACAATCTAACTCAATTCAGTTCAGCTCTTCTTCTTCACAACTACATATCTCGATCTCAATCTAATTCAACCACAACAACTCAGTCAATTCTCATTTTAGACAATTAACAAACATCACCACCAGCCACACACCTTCATCCCAACCGTAACTTAAACACAACCATCACCATATCTTCAGTTGCACAAACCAACATACCAAAATCACTTACCACCATTTCAGATCCAATATCCTCAGCTCATACATAATCACATATAAATTAACTCCCTGTGGATCAACATTAACCTAACCTACATCTACAATTCCATTGCAGATACGCATAACCATTTCAATCCTAGCTCATTAACAATCTCCTAAACTCAACAACAACTTTACTAAATTTACAGAGAAAGCAAATTACCTCGAGATAATTTCATTCAATCGACTGATTCGTATTCTTCTTACTTTGACTTGAATCAGCAAAACATCTCAAACCCACTAAAAATCCATCACTTCAACTCAACCAACTCTCATCAATCTTTATCCTCTTCACTGATTCTCAGAAACTCTAATTCAATTTGGGGAAGAACATGAAGAACTGAAATCGAAATTACACCCATGCAAACATTACTACTTCATACCTGATCAAAACCCATCTCAAATCTCCCCTTGAATACCTCAATTTCATCTCCAAAATCATATTCTGAAATCTTCCAGAAACCCTAACTTCGATCTTCTTAACTTCATCACGAATCTATAACAATATCAACTGTTCCTCTTCACCAACCACCCGAACCCTTCTTTAATTAAGCAATTCTTCTATATCTTGAATCCAAACCGAAACCCTAGCTTCCAATGAACAACAACAACAACATCTCTTCTTCTTCCCAAAGTTAATCAACATCAGTACCACCAATAGCAATCACCACTCTATCATACTCCACCTCTTTTGATCTCAAACTCCATTTCCATCACTAAATCTCGATTATAAGAAGAATAGAGGAAAAACAGAGAAGAAGAAGAAGAAGAAGAAGAAGAAGAAGAAGAAGAAGAAGCAAGAAGAAACGAGAAGATAAGAATGAAGAAAGAAGGAGAAAGGAGAAAATCTAATCTTCACGGTTCGGCTGGGGATAAGGACGACCAAACTACTGAGGCACCCACAGCTTGGATAAGGCTGCCATAGAATCCATCATCAAATGACTATTTTACCCTCCGTAAACAAACTAATAAATCTTCTTCATCCGATATTCTCGAATGACACATTCGAGTAGTCCATTCTGCATAACTTTTCGAGACCTATTAAATGTATCAGTTTTGTCTCTAGATCGTTATTAGATAGATCCCTATTAGTTAAAATTTATATTAACAAATCGAATTCTTAGCGGGTAAATTGTCTCTTGACCGGTCTAATCGTTGACGAGTTTGAGGGTCTTTACACAGAATTTCCCCTTTCACTCTTCTAGTACAACCTCGAAAAGAATTCCATGCTCTAAATTATATGTTTAGTAGAATGAGCGATGAATGGAGAGTAATTATATAAAAAAATTTAAAATATTTATAAGTTATAACTAACCAATGTAGCTAATTAAATGATATAGTGATTAATAATACATCACATGATTTTGTTCCCCATTTATCGTGGTATATTTGAAGTGGAAAAAGTAGGAGAAGCGAAACTGAAACGACTTTTGATACCAGAAGCAGAAAGTCATAAACAAATCATAAAAGGTAAACTTTTTTACTTTTAAAAATCATTTTAAAATTATATGCCCAACAAACTTGCAATTTTTTTTATTTTCAGAAGCCAGAAACGTTTGTATCCAAACAGCCCATGCAATGGTGACTAGGTGAGGAATATCATGTTTTGGAGAATGGTCACCCCAAAGTCGGTGAGTCGTGTCCTAATCGGTTTCTGAAAACATAGTAGCTTATGATAAAAAAAATAAATAAATAAATAAAAAAATACCGCAGCAGGAGGGAAGCGGAATCCCGTCCATAGTTTTTGGTCTTGCACAACAACCAACTCCCCTGCGGGGCAGTTTCTTTGCCCACCGGCAAAGAGAACTCGTATTTTAATGGAAGAGTGAGTCTGAGGTAAACATCGTCCTTAAGATCCAAACCGTTCGGGACTGATTAAGGAAACTCCCACTGTGTTGATTTAACATAAAATTGAAAGTAATAAAGTAGGCTCAACTTTCAAGTGTAATGAGAAAAGTTTAAGAATTTGTTTCTCAGGAACAAGTTATTACATGGAGTAAAGAAAGAGAATTTCTTCTTTTACTTGAACAATAGAAATGGAGCTACTACTTCAACTGGTTCCATCCTTTGTAATTCTAATCTAGGCGATGCCACTCTCTCTATTTCTAATCCGCTAGACTAGATTCATTCATTTCAGCTTCTTCTTCTGCTTCTGTGTAAGTAATCTTCTTTCTAAATCTTCAATCTTTTCTATTTCTATTGTTAGATTGATTTACTTGTAGTAGTAGTAGCAGTAATTAAACTGTTTTTGTTCTCATTTTCCTGTAAGATTTATTTGAAATGTGTCTCTCTTTCAATTTTGCTTCTGGGTTTATGAGGTTGTCAGTTTTTTACTGGATGGATGGATGGGTACTCTTGGTGCTGGTTTTAATTGATGCCTTTTTAGGAAAAAGACTAAGATGCTTTTATTTGCAATAGATTCTTTCTTTTACGCTGAGATAGATAGACATCAATCTAATCTAAGATTTTTATCTTCAGAGGGACTACTGGAAATACCTTTGCCCTAGGTTTTTGTCATCTTCAGCTGATTGATTCAGAACTACAGGATGTTTTCCAAGTCTTATGTATATATGTCCTGTCTATTCTATCTATCACATCTTTACAAATGTAGTAGGATTCGACTGATTAGGCATTGTTCTTGGACTTATAGTTACTTATTCTTCTTCTTGGATTAAGACCATGTATGTCAATTTCATCTCTTGGAAAGACCAACACCGGTGTGCATCAAACAGTAAACTTATCTACGAGGTTCACAAAAGGACCCATCACTCCTTTGTTGAGATTATGATTATTGCAGCTTCATCTCTGCACGATTCTAATAAAATCTACTTAATGCTGCTGATGTCCAGGGTTTTGATGAATTGAAACTGAAGCTGTACAAGCACCATTTGTTATTGTTGGTGCAACTATAGACGACAAGTCTGTTACCTAGACTCATTTGCAACCACAATTAGCATTAGCTTTAACCACCAAAAATGTCTATCTTGTCAAGGTTACGTTGTATCACTGTCGATGTCACTGGTACGCTTATAGCTTACAAGGGACAACTTGGAGATTACTACTGTATGGCTGCCAAATCTGCTGGGTTGCCTTGCCCAGACTACAAACGCATGCACGAGGGATTTAAAATTGCATACACGGACATGGCAAAGCAGTACCCTTGTTTTGGTCATGCAGCTAAGATGCCCAACATTGTCTGGTGGAAGACATGTGTGAGGGACTCATTTGTTAAGGTAAGAATAAATTTCTTTAACCATCTTCAACTAAGCTATATGTTTTTTCTCTTTCCACTGTGATTTGGAACAGGTTTGTGTAATAGGCTGGTTACGACTATGACGAAGAGACATTTGAGAAGGTGTTCAGACGCATATACTCAACTTTTGGTTCGGCTGCACCTTATACCATCTTCCCAGACTCCCAACCATTTCTTAGATGGGCAAGGAAACAGGGGCTCATTGTTGGGATTGTGAGCAATGCAGAATACCGCTACCAGGATGTCATCCTTCCATCCCTGGGTTTGAACAAGGTAACTAGTCTGATCCAGTATATGTACAACTCTTCTGGTTTTTACTTGGTCCTAGAATCAGTTTGTTTACGTATGTGCTTGTCTACTTACTGAGAACATTTAGCATGGGATTTTTCTGTACTCAGGGAACGGAATGGGATTTTGGTGTGTTCTCTGGACTTGAAGGTGTGGAAAAGCCAAACCCAAGAATCTACGAGATTGCCCTTGAGAGAGCTGGAAACATTCCCCCAGAGGAGGTGCTACACATAGGTGACAGCATGAGGAAAGACTACATTCCAGCAACGAGTCTGGGGATGCATGGGCTGCTATTGGATAGATTTAAGACCCCTGATGCTAAAACCTGGAGGGATTCAGGTGCACCCGTACTTCCTGATCTAGAGGCTGCAGTAACTTGGCTTACTTCAGAAAAGGCATAGAAGCAGAATGTTGTAAACTTGATATCTTAATAATGTTGTACAGAATCCACCATTTAGTTCTCTGTTGTCATACCATATCATATTAAATGGGATTAAGAAATAAAAAGAATTGCTCTTTTTACATTGATTTTCTAGACCTCTTTCCTTGGCGTCCTCAAATATAAGAAGAGTCGGCGGCAAAACTAGACCAAACAAAATTGGATCGGACGAATCAACTCATCTAACCTAACTGTAGGCGCGGAGAATATATTCCAAGTCACTCAAATTTGTGTTGTCTTAAACCCAAAATCTACAGCTCCCAACTCTGGTAAGTCTTGTCCTCTCGAAATCAATTTACTTGTTTGAAAAACTTATCATGCACTTAACGTGTTCGAGTAAATTCCTCCGTTCATGTTTCTAAGTTAACATCTTTGTAGAATTTTGATCAAAGCAAAGGCTTTGGATTATATTTGATCAATGGAGAAGAAAAATGAGCTTGGAGGTTTGCTAGATATTCTTCCTCCTGTCGACTTCTGTTGCTCGTATGGATCATCTCTCCTTCCTAACAACAATGACAAGGTTTCTTCTCTTGTGCTTGCCTTCCTTTTTGTCTGTTCGACTTCTTTGGCGTTTATCTAAAAATTTTCTTTTTTCTTTTCAGGGTTCAATGGTAGACTACATGATAGGAGTGTCAGATCCCTTGCAGTGGCATAATCAGGTAAGTTTTGTTTCAGTATTACAAAATTCAAAGGGCCAAAACGGTCGATGTTGTGGATTGTGATTGGAACTGGTTGTGTATTGCAGAATTTGAAAATGAATAGGAATCACTATGCCTCATGGATGATGCAATTTGGTGGACCAAAAGTGGTATTTTTTTTTGCCCATTTTTTCTGTGTGTCATCAAATTAAATATCCAGTTCAAAGCTCTTTAGTCATCCCAACCTGCACAAAGCTTATGTAATTTTTTGTTTGATCGGTTTTATTGGCCTTGTTAGATTACGGGAGTTGCTGAGAGTATTGGAGTTGGAGTACACTTTAACCCATATGTCACTTGGGAAGACAGGGTACTAATCTTTCAGCTCATTGACATGAAAAGTTTGTTTCTATTTATGAACATGTAAACAACGTTTACAGCGTTAATCCTATAATATCTTTATCCTCATTAATTGGACACAGATGGTCAAGTACGGTGTTATTCGAATGCATAACTTGGTACAGGATCTTTTGAACTGGGAAAGCTTCTACTTAAGTGGGAGATTGCAGAAACCGGTATGTCTATTTATGTGTAACCATCTTTTTCTTAAAGATGCTTGGCATTTGGAAGAGTCTTAGATGTTGTTGCCTGTCAGGTTCATATACTTGCAGACAGTATAGACATTGAAAATCTGAACTTGAATAATCTGAGAGCCGCGACTTCTACTGCACTTCTTCTTTTGCCATCAGAATTTAGTGAGGTTTGATCTTGGTTCTCATTCAGTCTGGAAAAACAACTACTTGAATAAAATGTCATATATTCTCTCTGTTCTGATGCAGGAAGATCTTTATGCTAAAATCTGTAGCCTCTCCTATATGGGTGATTTGCGGATGTTTTTTGCAGAGGACAAGAACAAGGTATTCGTTCTGGCAGTGTTTGTCTAGTAGATAATTGTCGATTCCATGCTTATAATGTCATCTACGTTATCTGCCACAGGTGAAAAGAATTGTTCAAGGGCAATTTGATTTATTTCAAAAGAGTTACAAGCCATTTATCGATGAATATGCTGCCAAAGACTTGCTGAGATTCTCATCGTCCAGTGATCCTAAAGTACAAATAGCTCAGGTTTGAACAAACGCTTGCTCTTGGAAATTTACAAAAATCATATGATTAGTAACTAGTTTTTGTTTCGTTTGGCAAAAGGACTGTGCTTTACCTGCAACCCGCTCTCTTGTTTCTTCTCTACCTTCATCAGTCCGAAGCGGAATGGGGATGAGATTAGGAGATGAAGTAAAAGTCAGTGAATCAGGTACGGAAATAATCTTAATCCTATGTCCAAGGAGTTGAGATATTTTCAGTTACCAGGGGTTGTCCTTATTCAACCTCTCATGTGTTTTACAAGCTATTGTGCTGCTGTACAGGATGCTTGGTTCTGACATTGTAATCTGTTTCCAGGTCGAGTGATCCGTGAAGTTGTAATCGGCTCAAGAGAAGAGACTGTAGAGTGTCTTCGAAAGGTGCTGAGGCGCAAAGTAATGGTCTCAAGTGCAAGACAGGCTTTTGCTGGTTTATTGTCTGCTGGTGCTGTCAACTCAGCTCAGTATCTCACAAGAAAGATGGGCAAAGCTTTGAAATCCTGGATGTGAAGCTTTTCTTCTACTGCTTTGTTCTACTTCACTGTGTTTCACCCTAAATTAGGTTGCTGTAGTTGCCAGCGATATTTAAGAGTCTTTTAGCTGATTTTGGCTTCCCTTTTATGCTAGATGTGTCGGATGACACTTGAAAGGGCGTCAATGCAAAACCTTAATCATTAACTTTGAATTCTTACATTTCTAGTTTTTTTTTTTATTCGAAAAACAAACCATTTCTGCTTCAAAACGTTACAGAAGTTGCAAGTAGAATAAAGACTGTTGATATATATTAAGCGGCGGCTTCCGCGGATGAGGACACCTTCTTGAAAACATAAACAGGGTCTCCAACTTGAATAACCTTGCCTTTTTGTTCAGTTAGAGAGTCCTTGCAGACTAAGTTCTGCCCGAAATAAACCTACAGATCCATCAAAGAAACATGTAAGCTACTGGCTTCAGTAACTCCATCCAATAGCGGGTAGATATTTATACGTTCTCACCTTCCCTGCTTGCTTTTTGTTTAGACCCAAGACTTTGTCTGACCGAAACTTCATGAGTGTTTCAGTTGGTTCAGCGCCTGAAAAGATCCCAGTCTCTTGATTTACTGTAGGTACCTGATTGCAACAAGAAGCTCCACATGAAAACACGCTAAGATGAAATTGTGCCAGGGGATATACTATTATACATGCATTGTCAGAATCCAAACAAGAACAGCAAAGAAAAGCTATCAGCAATGAGACGAAAAAGCTGCCAGGACAGAATACTAGCTTTCACATTAAAATGAAATATAGGAATCAAGTAGATTACCTTACACCGTGCACATAACTTAACACCATGAAAAACTGACTTGTTTATTTTGATTTCTGTCCACAAGTCCTCCGCAAATGGGTCACAGCCATCAACCAAAATGCTGGGAAAATATCAGCAGGAAGCAAATTATAAAGACAAGAAGTTTACTTAACAAAAATAACAGGTGGTAAAACACTTGGCTACAAACTTGGGTCTGAAACGGTTAATTGACACGGGCTCCTCGAGAAGTTCATTCAAAGCATTCAGGGATCCCTGTATAAAAGTTGTATTAGTTCAGTATAGTGTTTCGGTAGTGGTAAATTCAGTTTCACTGTTGCTGACTTAGTCTAACCTGAGATGCCAACAAGAATGGATACTCATCATGAAACATGGTTCTGTATTGGTTGCTGCGAGCATACTCGGGATCTACGACCCTATTTTGTGATGCTGCAACAATTAAGCAGCACTACGATATGTTCATAAAATGGTTGACACCCTTAATATTTAAAGCATCTGCACATCAATGCAAGTTAGGTAGCTCTAGCTAGAACGAGTCAAGTCATATTTACTAATTACATTAGAGTGACAAATGAAAATTAATTTATGTATACCTGTATTGAAACGAACTAAACGATATTGTTTTCCAAGATAATTGGACAACCATTCGGCTACTTGATCTCCTTCATCCAGGGCAGAACCATTCCATTCCCAGACAGTGATATCATGAATTACATGACAAGTTTTGGTCAAAGAAACCTCAAGTTGTTCCATCCCAGGGGCCCTTAATACTGCAAGAGATGAAGACATTTACAGAAGTTGAGATTAAAGTAGGGACTAAAACAAACATCAAAGTTAGTACCTAGATAGGAAGAATGAGTTGGTTCCCATCCTTGATTGAAGGCATCGGCTGGTAGATGTGGCTCCAGAAGTGCAAGTTTTGGTTCAACCCTTTGGGTACATGCCCTTCCTTTAGCATTTACAACAACCCACTGCCTATCCCATCGGAATCCTACAAAGAAAGATTGAAATAAGAAATTGTGGTTTGAGGCCAATACAATCATCTCATCTGGTCAATTGCGCTAGCATCAAATAATACATGCAAAAATTTGGAGAACACCGGACAAATTAGTTGCAAGTGAATGATTACATATTGGAGAAAGGGTAAAGCAAGAAATGAGATTTGCAGATAATTGATTGATTGATTGAAAAGATACCAGTCGAGGAGATGGGTGCTTGAGGAACAGAGATGCCTTTACATGATTTGATTGGGTAAACGAATATGGATGTTATAGTTGCTGCTGAATCACTACTACCACCACCACCACCAAATACAGACCCTAATAGAGATGATACCGCCTCCATATTTCTTTACTTTGTTTTTTTCTCTCTCTATGATTGATTCTATCTCCTTGGATATCAATAAACAATGACTCTATCGTGATGAAGAAGATCAAAGTCTTCTTCTTCTTCGAGTCTAAACAACAACAAGACAGAGCAGAGTGGAGTGGAGTGCGGATCGGATACACTAGACTAGACTAGATTAGATTATAAAATTGCCACTTGCAGTCTGCTGCACACGTGAGTGTGACAATTCACTGATCAAGTACATCCACGAGTAACATGCCACTGCTTGGCTTATTTGACGGATGGATGGGGTTAGTTGGTTTCTCTCAGAGTCTCTGCGTGCGTGGACTGACTTCATTTTTGATTTGCATTATTTCTCTCTCTCCCACCCTTTTTTTTCTCAGTGGCTAGTTTCGATGACGTGATTGCTGATTTATGACCATCCCTATATGTCCAATTTTTTGTTTTTAAAAAGAAAAGAAAATGAAGTCACCGATTCGACTCTTTATCGTGTCATTGATGGTTAGCTGGGGTGAATAACTGTCGGACCCGACGGCCCGAAGAAGAAAATCCTTTCTTCTTTTTTCTTTTTTTTTTCTAATGCAACCTAACATGACCCGTGAGCCTAGTTAGCAATTCGGGATTCGGCAAACGTACGGAACGGCAAACGTACGAGTATTATATGGTTTTGTAAAACCCAAATTCGGTCCAAAATTCGATCAACGGACGTGATTCGTCAGTAATTCGGAACGGCATACGTACGTGTATAATTCGATTTATAAATCTGAGTTCGGATCTGAAAATTCGATATCTATATATAATAAACAATTAATATTTATAAGGTCATAGACTAATTTTTATGCATACATGTGAGTTATTTAAAGAAAAAATAAACTTAATATGATGATATTAATAATATATACAACATTAGTCATCAAAGAGGACGTGGTATAGTGGTTTAGATCTCTCTCACTTTCACCTTCAAATCTCTTCTGTCATTTTTGTTTCATAAAAATTACAACAACGTCTAATATTGGGCCGTGTATGCTTGGGAGGCAGTAAAGCCCAAAACAATAGGGCCTTTGAAAACATAAAAGCTAAAGAATTTTTGGCGAATTAAGCGGACGTATCATTCGGGATACGTAAAGTTCGTGAATGATTCGCGAATAATCCTGGAGTGCCACATACTACGCGTCTTGGGTTCGGAGTTGCAAACGTACGTGAATAAAACGGAAAAATTCGCGGTACGAAAAAAATTCGTAAATGATTCGTGAATCATTCGCAAACTTACTAACTAGGCCCGTGAGTAATGTAAGGTTCCACCCTCTTCAGTATATCCATATTTCCTTTGCGACGAGGACAATGCAGATTGATCTGGACTTCTAAGAAGACCATTGGTACGAATGACAAATAATTTTGATTCTGCCATGTTATGAAATTCTTCTTTGATTTCCCTTTAAGCAAGCTATTAAGAACCCAATGCATAAAATCTTTAGAACATACACTATTTTTCATCACTTTTTTTGACAAGAAATTAACAAACTAGCAAATTTATCTCAAACCTAAATTTTAGATAATTTTTATCAAAGGAATACTAGCAAAAATATTCTCCGAAGTATTTGAATAAAAATAGTGTTAAAATAGTGTTTTAATGTTTTGAAACACTTGGAAAAAATCAAGCAACATATATCAAGTTGTAGACCAAATCTGAAACTTGAAGTATCTTTTTTTCTTCCTGCTTGAACAGAGCAAATTTAGGCTTGTTGATAAGGAATCTAACAAAAGCAACCAGCGAAAATATTACAATATTTTCCTAACCAAAAACTAAGACCTAAACATTAAACATAAGATCAGATATTTCCATGTAAAAAAACACTTCAGTGGAACAAACTTCTAGAGATGGAGCGGAAGACGAAAAACCTTATGCTTTGCAGAATACACAAACCTGCTCTAGATACCAATTGTTATGTACTTGCATAATTTGTCTTGATTTCCCCTACAAAGTGAAGAAGATTATGACAAAGAACTGATTATGGTCTCATTAGAGGGACATCAATACCTCCGGCATCATTTAAAGGACGCCGGACCTCCTAACGATTATTTCGAGTGTAATCAAACTCTTAATTAGAGAAGAACTCTCAAACATTCATAATTTAATTCATAACTTTTTATTGTTACATCACACCCAAATTTATTGTTACATCACACCTTAATCAGAGAAGAACTCCCAAATATATATATCCTAGAAGAAACTGCTTACATAACTTTCAAATTCCATACCTACAAGATAACTGCACAAGTGATTTATCTAATAATACACATAGCACACACGTAAGCACTAGGCACATAACAACCCCTCCCTTTAGTCCAATTATTATAACTCATGTATCCTATTTTTTCAAGGGTGTAATTGGCAAGTAAACTAGAATAATTTTATCTCGTTGGAAATCTTTTAAAAAAGCTACATAATGCGCTATTTATTAAGGGGGATACCAGTATTACTTGGGGGATACCAATTCATATAGGACAAACAAATATTAACAAATCCTGATCGTCAGATCGCTCAATTGGTATCACCCCCGCTAGTAGTGGTATCCCCTTTTATAAATCATGACAAATGAGTACAAAGAACAATATCAAATTTAGAGTTTTTACAAAAAAAAATTGGAGATATTTATTCTTTTAGGTACAATTATGCAAACCACCACAAATGATGCATAACGCATTATGCAACCATAATTTGGTTTATGCATCAACTAATTTTCCGCTGCAACTAATAAAACAATGTATATGCCTAAGAATATCATCCCAACAAAAAAATGATTTATAACGCGTTATGCAATCAGCAGTGTTTCATTTTTCTTTGGTCGATCCTTCCTACCATAGCAGCGGTGTTCTAATACTTGTGGATTAGTTAGAGACGATGTGGTTACTCAACGGGAGAGCTATCGTTCTTCCAATTCTGATTTTTATATAACTTATTACATTTTAAAAAAATTATATATAAAATTAAACTAATAGTAATAATTCTTGTTCATGTTCTTAAAAGAATTATTGTTTCAAAAATAAAAAACTATAAGCGCATTTATATTCCTTATGGAAGTTTAAATCATGGTGCTCACTCCTTAAAGGAAATTATTATGGGATTGACAAATCTTGTGCTCTCATTAAAAAAAAGTGAAAAACGGATGGGTAAATCGGCAAAGTTATTGATTTTCCATTTCTGGCAGAGTATTTACGAGAAGTTCTGCAGTGACAGACGTTACCTGAATCGTCGTGTTATAAGTGACTTGCAATCTTGTTTCGACACAATTAAGAAGATACAAGTGAAGTCCAGTTAAGAAAAATAAAACCTTGACCGTAGTTGTCCAATTTCTCGGATTGTCTTGGTAAGTCACAAAGCATGGTTCTTATATCAAATTTTACATTGTGACTATAAAATGAAGGTTTTCAACACAATTTCTCTTCTCTGTGAAGTCCACCAAGGTCAGTCATGTGGGATAAAAATGCCAACCCATACATTAGGATATTAGCCTCAGAATATTGGGATACCAGTTAAGAAGTCATGTTTCGACTTCTACAAGCAAAAAATCATAAATTAGTTTAGAAACATAATTTCAAAGGTTGTTTGAGCATTGCTCGGTTGAACCCACCAAGCGTTGGTATGTCAAGTTTTGTTGTCATATTTTAGTGAACCAAAACTCATTTAAAGAGTCGCTTGATTATTCACTAGAGTCAACTTCATACAGGTTAGCTAGAAAGTTATTAGGATATGAGACTTACAAGTATTACTCGGAGACTTGAAGAATGTGAAGAAGTAAAGAGCTACATCAACGACATCATCCTTCCTCTTGAGGTTAGTAATATTTTGACTTGAACTGTTTCATTCCTCACGTATCTTTCAAGTCGTTCTATATTGAAAACATAACTGCGAAGCTATGAATGATTATACTCTAGTTAGACGTAGTATTAAGGAATTATAATACGAAATATAACGCCTATCTTTTGAACTTTGTTTGTGTGCAGGTGTTTATTGGAGATCTAAGAAGATTAGAAGACAAAGAAGATTTTTTATTTGATTTCATAATCTTTGGTGTGCACAAAACTTGATCGGCTGGGGATCCAACTATAATCGGTTTATCTTTTGATAGATTGGATTGATTAGTTGCGTAGATCGGCATCAATACATTTCTTTGTGATTCATAGTATTGATTGCATAGTCTAAACAATTACTTTGGTAGTTGTTAAATTGATTGATCTAAGAACCCGACAAAGGAGTTTATTGTGATAAACGGAAGAGCCGATTTTCAAACTCATATCATGTTGTTTGAAAAGAGTTGTTACCGAACAAATTTGTTGTTCCTTTACTGTTTGGAATACGAAAAAAAGGAATTGTTCCAAGTGCGTGACTTATTTCAAGTTGGAGGCGCATGGATACTGAGGGAACTAGGTGAACTATATAGGTTTAGTTGCTTGGTCTCAACTATACAAAGTTGGTTTAGATTTTGTATAGCGGCTTAATTCGGAGAGTATTGAATTCTGGACAAGGTCCCGTGGTTTTTCTGCATTTGCGGTTTCCTCGTTAACAAAATATTCCTATGTCTTTTACTTTCTATTTCCGCAATTATAATTGATTTATTATAATTAGAAGTAAAATACACAAAAGTTAATTCTTAATTACGTGATAGCAATCCTATAGTGTTTGGTTAAGTCCGAACCTATTATCAAGAAATCATACTTCGTTGTTGTATCGTCTCGATCTTGTATCCATAGTCAATCACGCAAGTTATCTTGTTATCGTATTGTCTCGATCTAGTATCCATAAACGATCACACGAAGTGTGAACCGATCCGTTATATTGTCTCGACTCAGTCCATAAACAATTACTTTCTGAGAAAAGACTTATAGATGGAAAAGTTTTAGATTGAGGTATATTTGGGTATCTTCGTCTTTTCAAAGACAAATAAGTTAACTTTTTATAAAAAAAATTTCGCTTCTTACTTTTGGTATCCAGACACCTTATATGGTGTTAATCATATCCAAGACAACCTTATATATCCTATTGGCATGGCATGCCATGTCAAGTCAAGGTCAAGTCATGTGTCAAGTCAAGGTCAAGTCAACATTTGTTTATCCAAAATCTCCATCCCAGACTCAATTTTTTTCTATAAAAGGTCTAAAGTCCAAACAAAAAAAGAGACTCACAGAACGGTGCGGCTACGATGTGGTCGGGCCACATCATTCAAGTATGTGGTCCATCTTTAAAAAGTGACACCTAGATTTTTTTCTTCTCCAAAACAGTTTCATTATCTAACTTTTTTTCTTAACTTCCTACTTTTTTTCAAAAAGGTAAAGCAATTACGGAAATTTAGAGGGACAGATTTTTAATTTGAGTACGTGTCAAAATATTAAAAGGGCCACATATAAGCCCACCACACAATAAGCCCACCACGATAGTAACAGTGTCTCCCTCTGATTTTCTCCCTCCCTCCCTCTCTGGACAGCGTACTCTTTGTTGTCTCAGCTCAGCTTATCCCTGTTTCACCTTTACTTAATGAGAGATGATGATGTTATCATCATGCCGTAATGGTTTATTAAGAACGTTTTCTCTTCATCATCACTCTGCTCCTACTACTGCTGCTGCTGCTTACACCACAACCCTCCAAGACATTGCTACCAACCACAAACCAGGTCTACATCTCTCTTTACATTTACAATTTCGTGAGTGTGTATACCCACCCTATCATTCATCCATCGTATGAATGAATAATCAATTATTACTAGCATTGTTTAATCTTGGAACACTCCTAGTTCAAAGTCTTCCTATATCTTATTGGGATGTGTATGTCAAGTATTTGATTCAAGGCCTCAGGGAACACAACACAGCTGAGCTGACCAATGCACCCATACCTACACTGAATGTTGTTTTTATTAAATGAATTGCTCCATTTTCTTCCATAGGTATTGCCAAGGTTGTCTTAAAAAAAGGGAAGACACAGCTCTTCCGTGATGGAAGTCCCATGGTGTATAGTGGTGCCGTCGATAGGATAATCGGCAGACCACCACCAAAGACTGGTGATATCGTGCTTGTAGCAGATGGAACCGAAAAACCCATTGGGTGGGGTTTATACAATTCTGTCTCCATGTTTTGTGTTCGACTAATGCAATTAGAAGAAGAGGCAGCTAGGTAACTTCTGTTTCAGTATTTTCCCAATTTTCTTGTAAACTCGAAAACTAGTGTGTTTTGATGGTTTATATTTCTATATGGTTCAGAGATCCATCCAGTGCATTGGATATGGGTAGACTTTTAGAAACAAGAATCGGGGCAGCTATTGATTTACGCAAAGCTTTGGGGCTTCCCTCTGCACATACAAATGCTTACCGTCTCGTAAATAGCGAAGGAGATAGGTACTACTGTTTTTCCTTGTGGATTATTTGTATAGCATTGTTCCAATACACTAGGTTCGCTGAGGCAAATCATGTCTGTGCATTCATCCTGCCGTTGTTTCCTAAATGCATGTCTAAGGTCAGTTTGATGTTTAATGCAGACTATCAGGCCTAATTGTTGACGTTTTCGGAGAGTTGGCTGTAATAGCATCATCTGCTGCTTGGGTAGAGAAGTACAGACAAGAGATAGAATCTTATATTAGTAGAATCAATGAAATTAAGCATATAAAATGGAGACCATCTGCTGACATCTTAAAAGAAGAAGGGCTGGAATTAACAGACCTAGGCAACTCCATTGCATCTCCTGCTCCTCAAACGGTCAAGGTAGAAAACATTTTTTGTCGTTTTGGCACAACTAGCACTGTGACCTATTCATTGAAGCTTCTAGATGAAGGCTATTATTGGGGCGTCACACTCCAATAGAGGGGCTTCACTTGGATTCTTAATGTCAAAAAAAAAATGGTTATGGGATATCCTAACACATATACAAAATGTCTGGATTACCCTTTAACTAAAATAAAAACTTAAAAACCGTAGAAGTGATTTTACGTCCAGGTTTGGATTAATTCCAACCGCAGAATTTTATTTGCATGTAGTTTTACGTCCAGGTTTGGATTAGTTCCAACTGTAGAAGCTCATTTTACGTCCAGGTTTCTTTTAATTCCAACCGTAGAATCCGATTTTACGTCCAGTTTTCTTTTAATTCCAACCATAGAAGTGCTTTTATGTCCAGGTTTGAATTATTTCCAACCGTAGAAATGATTTTATGTCCAGGTTTGAATTATTTCCAACCGTAGAAATGATTTTACGTCCAGGTTTGGATTAATTCCAACCATAGAATTTTATTTGCATGTAGTTTTACGTCCAGGTTTGAATTAGTTCCAACCGTAGAAGCTCATTTTACGTCCAGGTTTTTTTTAATTCCAACCGTAGAATCTGATTTTATGTCTAGTTTTCTTTTAATTCCAACCGTAAAAGTGATTTTACGTCCAGGTTTGGATTATTTCCAACCGTAGAAGTGATTTTACATCCAGGTTTGGATTATTTCCAACCGTAGAAGTTTATTTTACGGCCAGTTTTCTTCCCACAAAAACTTTGTCCCAGAATTCACCAAGTATACAACAAAACTCATTAATTTAATTTTTATCTAATTAAACTAAATTAAAATTAACTAAATAAGGGTTGTTTAGCCGTTACAAAATTATTTTAGATAAGAGGTTTTTGATATTACTTATGGGTGACCGGTTTTTGTCCTATTAGGTGGCGCCCCTCTAATGTAATGTGACGCCCCAATAATAGGCTTCTTCTGGATCTAGATGGACTGATTATGTTTTCTGGCTTGTGTTAAAACCAACCAGACCCATAACTGAAGTTGCTTATAGGTCACTTGTTTCCTGAAAGTGACCTCAACCACCACGTTCAACAAACTTACCTATAACATTACCTACAGTCTAGTCATTATATCATCCATCTGTATGATTTCAGCAAGCGTGATTTCGTGTTCACTGTTCCATGCTCCCAGACTATTTCAGTTGTTCACATGATTCAAATCTTATTATCTTATGTTACTCTCAACGTTTAAGTTCTTACTCTCATATGACACTTCTGGGTTCCAACAGGTCATGGAAAATGGTATTTCATACTCAATCTCATTGGAAGGCCAGAAAACTGGATTCTATGCTGACCAACGCGAGAACCGTAAATTCTTATCATCAATTTCAGAGGGTCAAAATGTTCTTGACATTTGCTGCTATAGTGGTGGGTTTGCTCTAAATGCAGCAGTTGGCGGTGCAACAAATATCATAGGTAAACTCTGAATGCACTTCTGGTTTATCATGTTATATATTTGGTAAGTAATTGCAAGAAAATAGATTAATAAGAAGGGTATAGTTCCCAGATTTTTATAACCGATACGATGTGAAAGGTTATGAGAGAATTGGTCAATTCATATGAAAGCTTACACTTGGCTGTTTTTTTTTTTTTTTTTGATTTTTCTACCTTGATTTCTGCCTTTGCCCTTGGGTACCTATTGATTACTTTAAAAGATCACAAGTATGGGCGATGGCAGTAGTCTGTGCATTACAGTTAGTTATATTTGGAGATCTTACTTCGGTTAACCGTACAATTTTTTAACTACTAACGAATCATCTCCGTACTATATTTCTGCAGGTGTTGATAGTTCGTTGCCTGCTCTGGAGCTTGCAAAAGAAAATGTTCTTCTTAACAATCTAGATCCAGGAAGAATATCGTTTATAAGAGAAGATGCTTCTGCGTTTATGAAGGGGGCTGCTTCTAGGCACGAATCATGGGACTTGGTCATCTTGGATCCCCCAAAACTTGCACCTAACAAAAAGGTATTTTAACTTTCTAAGAATGTTAATGAAGTTTGCTATTTATCTGTTGCCAACAATCAAAAGAAACACTACATGCTGATGCATTCTCTTCGTCATGTTAAACTGAATTTTATGGATGTGCAGAGGTTTCCTAATCAACCTCAACCATCCATGGGATGACTTAAGTAATTACATTTATGTCGTGGCACTAACAGGCAAGCGATATCTTCACTTTTTGTGTGAAATATGCCTAATATTATGTGAGAACAATAATCTGTTGCATCGGCTTTAGTACTGCTAGGGTGCAGACTACAATAAGATTTTAAACGCTCACCACTTTTCCAGAATTTTTTCAGTCAAGTGAGTTTAGGGGTTAACCCTCAGTATCAGCAAAACACACACTAGTTCTGTACAGTAGGTGTACAGAAGTTCAACAAGGTGAACATGAAGTGATTTAGTGACAAACATATCCTTATAACGGTCCAGTAGGAGGATATGAATTTGGATTTCAAGTGTATCAAATAGGATGTAGGTTGGCCGCTTCTTCCCTTAACTATTCGCTATTTTCTTGCATGTTCTATATCTTCAGTTTTTCTCCGTTTTTTGCATCAGTTTCGTTCCTAAGTTTGCAGCTTGAGAGAAACCTTTGTATCATTAATGGTTAATATAAACACTGCTTGGTCTCCAGGCTTTGCAAAGCGCGTCTGGGATGTATAGAAATCTAAACTCATTAGCCATCCAAATAACAAAGAGAGGTGGTCTTCTCATGACTTGTTCATGTTCAGGAGCCATGACACAGAGCGGAACTTTCTTACGGACAATCCAGGCAAGTGCTTATTGTTAGTAAAATCTAGCTATCAGTAATGGTTAAGCTTCATGAGACTATTATAAGTAGACATCTTTGTTGTTTTCAGGCAAGATTCCATCACTCACAAGTTTCTTTTTAACACAATTACTCAGGCTGCAGCTGCAATGGCAGGTAAAAAACTTACAGTTTTACGACAGGCTGGAGCAGCTTGCGACCATCCAATTGATCCATCTTATCCAGAGGGCACATATCTTTCTAATATCTTACTTAGAGTACTGTAAGTCATAAAGCTGACAGGAATCCGCTGACATTTTTGACGCTGAACAGGTCTTAAATCTGTAAAATCTTATACATCCAAAAACTGCAAATTTTGTGAAATTTTGGCTCTTAAAATCTCTAAAATCCTCTCCTCTCTCTGAAATTATACATGCATTTTGTAATTTATCTCTCTTTCTCCCTCCAGAAGTTAAATTTTAAAGTCTTACTAGAATTCTAAAAAAAAAAAAAAAATCAAAAACAAACCAGAGTATACATGTAAAGTCAGTGATGTCTCCAAATACACATAATAGATACACATTCATCATTTTGAAGAATCCAGCCAGGCTGTGATCCATCTACTTGGGTGAATTACTAGAGAATGTTCTCAGTGCCCTGAAGGATTTCTATTCCATGACAAGTATGAAGGGTCTCCAAGTTGCCTGCAGTAAAAAAGAAAAACACGACATTGTCAGTGCACAATATCAGATTTAAAGTGTTGGATTGGAAAAATGAACTAGATATACTAACTGTTTAGTACTCACCTTGGCTTGACAAGATATATGATGGTGAAAACCAAGGCTAAAAATAAGCAAAGCCCTCCAACGGTGAGATATGCAATCCCAAGAAAGTCGTTCTTCCCCCCGATCCAACTTGTTGTAGATAAAACAAGTTTCTTTTTCCCGTCAAATTTGTATGTGTTATAATTGTTTTCTAAAGTGACCACAATTGTATCACCTGCAACAAGATCCTCCTCTATCCTCCCATATAACTTCCTGAAAGTTGGTAAGGCTGCTGTTCTCATCCATACAATGAGATCCTCCTGTTGGCTCAACTGTTGCAGGAAATAGTTTTCTTCCAATATCAGATATTTTCTCTAGGGTTCACAAATTGGTACAGAATCAATAGTTCTTAGTTACTTCAGTTTGAAATTTCCACATTAGGTGTGAGGGTTGAAACACTTACAGGTATGCTTTCGTTAAGAACTGCTCCTCCTTGAATAACTCCACTCTGGAAGTTTTTGGGAAAGACTTTGTCCCCAAACTTGCTATCCCTGTCACTCTTCCACGAAATATCCTTCTTGTTCAACGCCAATGTCTTGTTGTCCCGAGAACGGGAGAAACTGTATGTATCATTGAACATACTCCATGCTATGAGGCCACAAGGTACAATTGGTCTACCGTCAATTCTAGCTTCTGGATCGCAAGTACTCGTTTCATTCTCTTTTGAGGGATCTCTTAACTGTGCATCACTACGGCTCTTTACATACCTGAATTATACAAAGGCAATAACTCGTCACAAAATAACACCTAGATAGTAAAAATAAACACGGGCATTATTCATCTACCCATTTTTCTGAACTTCTAAATGCAATACTCAATTTCAAGTTCATCACAAGAAACTATTATTTTGTTTTATGTATGTGTACTTTGACTTGGCATTAGAGGTATGTAAAATAGCAAAACATTGATGAAAGCATACCTGCGATGGTTCTGGTAAAAGTTATCGAGTTGATAATAGACATATATAGGTTGCTTCATAAGCTTTGGCACCTACATTTTAAAGTAGTGAAGTTTCATAAATCAAAGCTTACCAAAAAGAGAACAGGAATGCTGCCCATCATGGGTTTATATAGGTTTTGCTAAAGGGATGGAGCTTACTGTAATTCGTCTGGTACAGGTTTTGCTGACATTTTTGTTATATATGTAGCCGAGCTTATCATTTCTCTGATTCTCTGGTATGCATTCAGTCTCATACCGATCAACAATTTCCACAACCTGACAAGAAGAGGTAAGTAATTGACAATGTCAGAAATACATATTCGAGGAAAAGTTAGGAGGCATTATTCAGGTTCATATGAACATATTTTTCAAGAAAACTTACATTCCGTGAAGCTAGAAGAGAAGCAACACCGATGGGAATGAAGATAACACTGATAAGCACGAAAGCTGAGATAACCTGGGTCAAAAATGAGGTACTGTTAGATTTATGAAGACATCATCCTAAAAATCAGAAAGTCTATACTTGTGAGGAATGAATGAATACCAAACGTAGTAGCATTAATCAATATCTAGCAAAAGAATGTTGTGGTGTAGGTGTTTAAGAGAGTTACCCATTGTGGTGTCAGAATCGGCTTGCAGGCAGGTAGCTCTTGCTGAGTAAACTTTGAATCTGAAAAGAAGAAGAGTAAAACATGAATTAGAAGATGATCAATATTCTTTCAAGAACGAAAAGATAAATAAAAACATCCCACAGTTAATCTGAACATTATCACCATGAACACATACATACATGGCATTAGAGGTTTATCTGTGTTGAAGATGATCAGTTTAGTATGGTAACATAAATCAACATTAAGCCAAAAACAAAAAAGAGACAATTACAGGAGGAATTGATGACCATGTTCAACTACTACTAGTAAAAATACCCAAATTGACAAGAAATAAAGTGAAAGCAATCATCATAGGAATATGGTGTGTTGTGAAATTTAGAAAAGTCTAAATTGAATTGGGGCACCATGGTAGAAGAAGAAAAAAAACAATGAAGAATGGTATGAATTAAGTGCCAGGGCATCATGTGTATTTTTGTATATCCTCTTTAAAAAAAATCTCAAAGAATCTAAATTTATTACAAGAATAAGAATAAAGTAGAAGAAGAAAAGAAATTACATTTGGGTCTTTTGGAATTCCTTTTAGGGTGAGCAGCAGCATCTCCACCCCCAGATCCACCTCCTCCTCCAGAACTTGTGCCAGGGTTTGAAGAATTCATTGTTGCCAACAGAAGAAAAGAGAGATCCCAAATTCAAACAAACAAGGAGAGGGATTTTACAATTCAAAAGATTAGATGATGATTTTATTGATGTTGGTGGTGGGTTTTAGTATCCAAATCCAATCCAATTATAAATAGATGGGGGAGGAAGAAGAAGAAGAAATAGAAACAGAGACTCAGAGAGATGATGATGATGATGATTTTGTAAGTGAATGAATTGAATGAATCTCTCTGATATCTCTATTTCATCTTCTTTCTTTTCTTGGGTCTCAGATTTCTTGTTTGACTTTCATTCCATTTTTCAATCAATCAATTCATTAATTAATAATTTTCTCAAATAGAAGATAGGAAACAAAGGTGAAAGTCCCTGCCGTGTGGGGACTTGTCTTGGTCTTCAGTTGGTTGTTCCAAATTCCGCCCGCCGGCTGGCTCTAGACTTGGACTATGCCAAACCAAACCAAACCAAATGTGGGGAAGGAACTAGAATGGTCAATGTATTTATTTTTATTTCGCAAAAAATATTAAAAATTAGCCTCGTTTCATTTAGGGGCCCTGACCTATTTATACCCACACCAAAAAATTTAGGTGGTTCCAAAAGGTGATGAAAATATCATTTTACCCTTTATGCTTAAAAATTTATTAACCCTAAACACAAGGTCCCCAATTCATTTTCTAAAACCAAAAACAAAAACTCTTCCCCTCCTCTCCCACCCGATAACTCTCTCCATCTCCTCCATTGACAACCCTTTTTTTTTCTTCGTCGACTCATCGTCGTAATCGTCGATTCGAAAAACTTTAACCGACAATTAACTTCTTCTACAAACGTGGTTCGAACCAATGAGTACAAAGGAATGTTTGCTAACCCTAAATTGGTAGAGAAACCCAAATTGAAGATTAATTTCAAAACCAAGGTTGCAGTATCAAGCCGGGAAGAATTAGAAGAAGAAATAGCGCCAATTAGAAAGTAAGTGGCTCAAACCCACTTTTGTTTTGATTTTTCCTTGAGTTTTGATTGTCAAATTGAGTTTTGGAACCGATTTTTTTCAGTTACAGTGAATGGGTCGTTACTTTGTATTTTCTTAAACCCTAACGATTCTTCATATGCATGCATACTCTATGAAAAATCGTTAAGGCATATGATGTTTTTGTTAACGACCCTAATTCTTCTACTACAATTTTTTTCCCTAGATTTGGGTCGCTACCGCTATAATAGAATCTATTGACGACCCTAATTCTGCTAAGAACAGTCTTTTTCTCTTAAAAATTGGAAGTGTCGTCAATAGATTTATTCGAGTCGTCATTGAACTCTTTTGGTTTAGATTAGAGTCGTTACCCTTAGATGACGACCCTAGTTGCAAAACAAAAATACTCACTGTCCAAAATATTGATAGGATCGTCATATTATTTTAGAGTCGTCATATTTTCTATGAGAGTCGTTTTTGTTTTAAAGAATAGGGTGAGGACCCTTGTTCTGATAGCATGAAATACTCAACTTATTTGTTCCTTTTTTTGTGTATGTTACCATTGTAGTAAAAAAAAAAGACAAGAAACACATGCCCACTCCTCCTCCTCCCAAACCTTCCCGACACACCTAATACTTAAATGTCGGTCCATTCCGAGGAAAAAAACCGAATGAGGTACCCTTGTCTATCGACGAACCAAGAGACCCAGACAATGATTCGTCGGATTCGTCAGCTTTCTTACACCCTGTTGTATCTGCTTCCGGAAGCGATGACGAATAAATTATGGAACAAGAAGAGATACATGATGATGATGACGATGGTAATGGTGGTGGTAATGGTAGTTCTGACCTTGGTGGTGGTGGTGGTGGTGGTGGTGATGATGATGAGGAGGAGGATCATGAAGGTAATGATGGTAAGGGTGTTGGTGGTGATGATGATGATGAGGAGGAGGAGAAATAGCATGATGAAGGTAATGATGGTAAGGGTGTTGGAGGTGATGATAAGGAGATACTGGAAGAGAAGGAGAAACCGACGAGACGGAAGGATGGAAAGACAGTTGCAGAGAGCACCAGACACATTCTTGCCACACATTTGATGTTGAAACGTCTTCGTAGTGGTAAATCCAGAGGAGAACCTAGAGATGGCTGCGAAGTTCTATTTGGATATCCAGGAACCTGTGCTCGTACCATTTACGAAACAATCGTAACAATCTCAACTTTGCTTTTATATTTGATTTGTTGATGTTAACTTTAATTTTTTCCTATATTTACTTGTTTTTTATTTTGTAGGATCGTAAGAATGTCGTACGTCTTTTCAGACGACAATCTTCTTATGTGAAAATGTCCTTGTGGGATCTAAAGGATGAATGTGAAAAAGTCAAGGAGATTATTGAAAACTCTTCTTTGTATGTTGCCGTTGTGAACTCTGTGATTGCATATGACAAGGTTGCAGTATCAAGTTTCTGTGAGAGGTTTTACGGCGAAACACATACATTCCAATTCCCTTTTGGTGAGATGGAATTGACACCCGATGATGCAGATCAGATATTAGGGCTGCCGGTGGAAGGAAAATCCACCAATGACAAGTTCAAGAAAAGGCTTACTTGGGAAGAAATTTATGCATTGACCTAGAAATTGTTTGGTTGGGATCAAGACACGACATATGGCCTTTTTATGAAGGGCAAGAAATACCCGAAGAAATAGTTCAAACTTGTTGATATTAGGGAGATGTTTGCTGGAACACTAATCAAAGAAAAAGTTGATGGTCTCTTTGATATGGAATGTCGTTATGCGACGGTGTATGGGATGTCGTAGGCACAAAAAATTAATAAATATATTTCCCACTAATTAACTGGTAATATATCGGTAGTAAGAGATCGTTCCAACAAAGAGCTGTGTAATTGATAGATTATTTGATCAGCAAAATAAAGTAAATAACAAAGGGGTTTTTGGTTATGATATGAATAAAAAGATAATAAAGAAGAAAAGAGACGATTAAGGAATCCTTCGCCGTTACCAAGCGATAACAGGATTAGAATACGTATCTATCTTCCGTTAGAACCATTCATCACCAACCGTAGAATAGCAGGTATGCTTAGCTATCCCCAAAACTCCTTGTATAACCGGATAACAGGTACGCTTAGTCACCGAATTCTATTCAACTGAGCCGCCTTGAGGTACGCTTACAAGGTGTAACTCAATCAAACGCTTTAGGGTTTGTGAATTTAGGTTTGTTCCAGCAGTTAAACTTAGTACGCTCGATTCACTTTCTGGTGTTATTTCCATACACGGTAGCTTTACATAATCCCTCTGCAAGGTCTCATGTTTTCTACTTGTGTAAGAGATGCACGACAATTACGGATCGCTCAAATCTCTACTAGCAATAGAATGATTAATAGACTAATCTAGCGTGCACTCCAAACAAATCTAAGAATCAATCATAAACCCTAGATATAATGAAAACAGACGATGATGATTAAAACCTCAAATAGACTTGTATTATTAATAAAGCTTCACTCTTGGAACATTGAATTCATCCTTAATCAACAAAGGATTTAGCTACTCATATTACAAAGAAAATGAATAATGGTGGTTTCCCCCTAAAGTGGTAAACCATAGGTTATGATGTAGAACTTGTGATATGAGATCGATGATATCATTTTACATAACCTAATACCTTTTTAAAGGTTTACATTGCTTGGTCTCCAAGTATTTAGTTCGGTTAAGAAACCCGACCCGAAATAACGAAATAACGACCCCAAACGTGCCCTTAGGCCTTCCAAGGTGTTAATACACGTTTTCCTTGCTAAGTTCGCGAACCCAGTCCACAAACTTCAAATTCCAGCAGATATTTCCGGAATTAAAATATGAAACCGTACGCGAATTTTACTGTCTTCAGTATTCAATAAAAGCTTGTTTTGGCCACAACTTCTTCATCCGAACTCGGAATGACCTCATTATTTTTTCATTATTTTTATCTTTAAATTCTATTCAAGATGATGATGAGAAATACTTAAGTTGAATTAGTTAAGATCGGTCTTTGACCCGTCTCTTGATTTTGAGTGTTTTGCTCATTTTCGTCGCACTTCTTCCACTTCTCTTGGACTTGGGCACTTGGAATACTTCTGTATTACCTCTTTTTAGCAGTTTGTAGCTCCTTTTTGTATGATTCACTTATTGGTGGCAAATAAGAGAAAACAATAATAATAATACGAATACATGCAAGAATAATAGCTAAAACAAGTATGGAATGGATACTAAAATCATATGAATTATGCACTTATCGAATTCCCCCACACTTAGATTTTGCTAGTCCTCGAGAAAACTAAATAAAACTAATCCTAAATACAACAACTCCATGTCGTGAGGAAACAATTACTCTTAGCATGAATAACAGGTCTTTAAACCCCTAGGTGTACCTAGTGGACGAGTTATAGTCTCGCGAGGGCTTACAATAGGTATACCCAAAAAACCTACTCCAATTTCTCGCCTTGGAAGAACCACCAAGGATAGACACAAAGTAGAAAGCCAAATAATTAGCTTGCATATGTTCTTTAGCTGCAAACATCCCATATACATTCCAATCATCACACATAAGTAATTACTTAAGTATCACATTCAACCTGATCGCAAAACTCCACTAAGATAGTCATCGTACTTGTTGCAACGTTTGTCACAACACTCGCATACTGAAATCATATGGATAAATAAGAAAATGGAAATAAAAAAGTGAAGTGTGCAAATGTTGACTAAAGTGAAAGATGTTACCCACAATACTTGTATGAATGCCGTCAAAGGATATTTACTTATAGAGCAATAGTTGAGAGAAGTACTCATTTAACTCGACCACATGATTAGATACTCTAAGCGCATGTTCCTTTTCAACAAGTATGTGATAGTTGCCTTGGATCCTGCGTTCCACGCTTGCTTAGGCGACGGAGACAGGGACAATGTTTCACACATACTTCTATCAAAGTGTCAAGAACCTCATCAACAGTCTTTCTGACTTGCTATATAATGATGATATGGTTTTTGTTTTCATCGACTATGATTATTCCACAATTCCGGACCTATCATTTATTAATTTCGATAAAAGAAGAGGAGCCTTATATATGTATTTTTTTTTCTTTTTCGGCTCACTCTTTATGAGTGTAAGACAATTGTCTATGGGGATTTTATATACTCAACAATGATTACCTTGCTACAACATCCACGGTAGTATCAGGATCCCACCAGATCACTTTAGAGAAACATATAACTGCAAAAATAAAAAGAAAGTGATTCAGTAATGATTAATTGCGAGGATGAATCTTTCAAACGACTACCATAGCTTATTTTTGCATTCAATTATGAACGTATATATAAGGATTGTAGAATTATAAAGTGGAACTCAACATATAGCCGTAAGAACTGTTTCAACCTTAAAAGGTTTAGAGTGTCATACTAAATAGCTCAATATTAACTCCAAAATATGAAGTCTCAAGAATGCAAGAAATCAAAGAGTATGATTTTTTTTATTTTTAATGCAAGCCAAACATGCTTAATTACTCCCCCACACTTAAACTCAACATTGTCCTCAATGTTCAAAACCGAAAATTATGATTTCTGACATAAAAACCCTGAGAAACTCAAATACTGTACCAATGGGTAGGGAACTAGGAAAAACATCATAAACGAAAGTTGTTCGCCTACGTCTTTTCTATAAGGTATCAAAAGGTCACAATATTTCGATAAATGGTCTGACTTTTATGGCCTCCGGACTGACTGACATGCAATCTGAAAAAGTTCTGTAAAATACCGAAACTCAAATGTCCAGGCCTATCACTCCAACTTAACAGACTCCGAATTAATATTTTATTTTTGGAAAAGAAATGTGCGTCTGTCCTCATTAAAAGTTGTGGTCAACCACTCAAATCGGACTCCGTATGAATTCTAGAGAGCTACTTTCGTGACAACTACGCAGTCAGAATTTTCTGACGAGAATTCGTCAAAACTTTCATTATAGATATAGGAATTGTAAATCTAAGATGAGAATGCAAGATATGATATGAAAAACTAAGAAAAATAAAAACAAAATGGATAGAGATACAAAACTGATGGGTTTCCTCCCACTTAGCGCTTGGTTTAATGTTGTCAGCCCGACGTTATTGTTAACGTCCGTACACCAACAATCTGAAAATTTGGTAATCCTTCCAAATAACAATCTGCAATTCAAATATCAGCAATCACAATGATGAAATTTGGTTGACCTGGTATTTCCATATATCAGCAACCACAATGATGAAATGTGGTTGACCTGGTATTTCCATATATCAGCAATCACAATGATCAAACGTGGTTGGCCTGGTATTTCCATGTATCAGCAACCACAATGATGAAATGGGGTTGGCCTGGTATTTCCATGTATCAGCAACCACAATGATCAAATATGTTGGTCTGGTATTTCTATATATCAGCAGCACTTATTATGCTGGCCTGGTATTTCTATATATCAGCATCACTTATTATGCTGGCCTCGTATTTCTATATATCAGCAACACTTATTATGTTGGCCTGGTGTCTCTATATATATCAGCAGCATAGAATTATTTCACAGTCGAGGTCACAATGGGAAGACAAGTTTTAATTTTCTCTTCAGTTAATGCATGGTGAAGCGAGTCGACATCAGCACACTAATGCCACCTAAGATTGGTCAAGAGTGACTTTATTATTGTTAGCATAAGAATGGAAGAATATCACCTCCATGACCACGTGCAAATGAAGTGCAAATGAAGAAAAAGGAAAGATTAACATATCTTTTCCTTACATAAGTTCTCTTTCTATATATATATAAAGAATCTGAAGGAATGTTTGAGACCAAATGACGTCATTTGTGCAAATACAGTTAAGGTGGACCCAACACATGCAACAAAATATCATGATTTTTAAATGAAATTAATTCATTTCCTTGGTGGTTTCATATACTATGGAAAGTGGAGATTCAATGGTACTTTACAATATTTCGTCATATTATGACACGCGACACAACATTATTGAGCGGATTGTATTTCATGACATGTGGCAGACTTCTATTGGGAGGTGATGTGGCGACGACGTGAATTCATCCGTGGGCTATATTTATGTGTTCTTTCAAAATGAAAATGGGGGCACCCAGCCACAGTGCCGCAAAAAAGGAAGGGTTTTGAAGTTTTGTTTTCGATTCTTCATTTTTCATTAGCTAGAGTTTAGTTTTAATATGTTTATGGCTTTTGAGAAAGACATTTCTAGCTAGTGTTATGTTAGGGTTTAGGTAGAAACCAATAAATTGTGTAAACTCTATATTTATATGCTCAATAATGATTTGAATGACTAATAGTTTTTCTTCATATAGCTTGGTATTTTATTGTTCATGTGATTTCATTGATTATTTATGCTTTTCAATTGATATGGAGTGCTTTGGTTAAATCCCTTGACGTGATATGCTTTAGGATTGATAGGTAATGTTTTAGAATCGCTATCCATGAAGCGAAGAAAACTATAGCGGAGAAAAAATTTTGAAAATGCATGGAATTTATTTTTAACGAATAGTATAATTTGCATAATTAATTGGTAGAAACCAAAAACCCTAATAACCCACACTCATTTTGTTTATCTTTAAATTATTTATCATTTCATTTTGTTCCGAATTTCTAAAAATCCTTAAAAGATTATCTTGTTGATTACTTAATTTTTGGTATTAGTTGGTAGAGTATTTCACACTCCTCGTGGGAACGACCTGTACTTGCCATTGTCTACTAGTTGGACGCTGTGCACTTGCAGTATATTATTGTAGGTTTTAGATCCTACTAGTAACGACTCTTCTAATGTGGTCAGTAGGGTCGTTATTCGGTGTATTATATAGGTGGACGACCCAGGTTTGAAACTTTATATTGGAACGAGAATAGACTTTGATTTCATTAAGAAAATAACATTACATCAGTCTTGTATTACATAAGAGTTAATATGGGTATTCTAGAATTTGACACATCAAATGTTCGTCGATGAACCTCCTAACATGTCGGTACAACGTGGTATATTCTTTGTGGTGAATGACTTTAGTTTCCCCGTTACAAATTCTCCATAGACCAATGTTTGTACAGTAAAATATTTTTACCTCAAACACGCATCTGATGATGACTTAGTTGTTGATCGAACTGCAACCTTTCTTTACACACGCGCAGTGTTGTACCTGCAAAAATACTCTGATGCTGAATTTAGCTAGTTTTTTCATAGGAGATCCTGTAGAGAAGATTGCATCCTTTTAGGATTGCGAATCCATGCATTTATATGTTTCAAATTAGGGTTTAACCCTAATTTTGAGATAAACATGACTTGTGTTAACTTTCCCTGCAAGTCTTCCGGAAAGTTCCAGAACTTATTCTATGTGAATCTTCCACCAAGTACTAATCCCATCTAGGGATACGGAATTAGTCAATAAAAAGAGTGCATAGGGTCGAGCCCAAGAAAATAGGTGCAAAATCCCAAGCTCATGAAGAATTGTGTTCTTAATCCCATACATCGGGGATGAATCATGCACTAGCAAAGGAGATCGGGATGGAAATGTAACTGGCTAACAGCTTAGCTTGGTGGCTCGGTTGTGGTGGAAATATCCAGAGTGGAGCGCAAGAAGGGTGGAAACATCTGAGGCCGGATGGACTGTTGTAACATCCCATGTTTTTGAGCATGTCACATGCTAAGAGATGCTCCATGGCCTTGAGAGGAAGCTTCGTCCAAAGCTTTCGTTGCTTAGTAAGAATTAGATTGCCTTAAGGCCAATATCGCGCCAAAATGACGCATTATGTTTGGCATTTGGCCAAGAGCCAAATCTCGCATCAAATGATGCATTAGGCCAGTTGGGTAGATGTCCTTTAACGTTGCAGCGTAATTATTACGCATTATGAAAGCTATTGACTTAGAGCAACACCGCACAATCATTGTGCATCAGTCCAGAGAGGGCTGGCAGACAGAATATTACACAATCATTATGCAATACGCTAAATAGAATGTCGCGCAATCATTGTGCGATAGCCCGAACCAGTATTGCACAATCATTGTGCAATACGAAAGAAGCGAGTGGTGCACTATGATTTTGCGCAATCATTATGTGAAACCATTGCGCAACAGACAGAACAAGTGGTGCACGATCATTGTGCAACTGACAGAATAAGTGGTGCACAATAATTGTGCAACAGGACGGAAACTCGGTAATTTTTTGCCGTCAATCAGAAATTCATGGCAACAACCATGAATAGTGAAGCAAGCATGTAAATTTGCTTCCCTTTTCCCAGTTGTAGAAATTGCGAGTTAACATATATAGGGAGGGGTAGTTGGTTGAAGGTGCATATGCGGACTATGTACTAAGTAAGCTTCCTAGCTTACCCGGAAGAGTATAAATGATGCCTAAGGCTCATTTATAATTGTGTAGCCTTGCGAAGAGGGAACTTGATGCTTAGGCATCACTATGCCATGTCGTGGACCCGATAATGCATAATCATTGTGCATTTTGACGGAACGACCTATATGGACTAGGCCATTACCATTATTGCTAGGCCACATCCTTGCAAACGATTTTGGCTTAAGTTGCGGTCCTTTCGAGGATGAACTACGGTCTGTACTTGACCCCTTTAGAGTAGGGAAAGGTACGTAGGAAGCCGCAATGAGTTGCAGCATTGCCGGTCCAGCACTTTGTCGCTCATATCATCTAATTGCGAGATGATTGCGACATATTGGCCCCTCATATCATCTAAGCTTGGTGATGCGATACAAAAGATGATTGTGGCCAAACTTGATGAGACAAGTTGATGCAGATGAGCAAGTCATAGCCTATCTGGAGGCTAAAAACCAGAATGTCGTAATTTAGCTCAAGAAGGGCCTAAATTGATTGAAAACGGCCCAAAGATCAAGACGTGAAATATTTGCATCACGATCTTGGAATTTTAGCCAAATTTCATCGTTTAAGGCCTCAAAAGGCCGTTTTTGTCATTTTAAGAAAGTTTATGTTTTCTTAATAAACCATTTGCGGAACAAGGGTAAGTTGGAACAGTGTGGAAGCTAATTTTGCTGCATCATGTTGTACAAGCATGCTTGCAAGGCTAAATGATCGTGCATACACTAGGCCCGGTTAGCAGCATAATAATGGCGCATCAGGGAAGTTATAGCTTGCGCGCCCTAGGCGTAATTTTCCGGTCCGTCACAACTGTGGTCCGTCTGCCAAATTTAGTCGCTGATATTGGGCGTTACTGACGTCATGCTAATGCGATAATGAAATATACTGACGACGTTATGGATCAACGAAATATGTTGATGGCGTTACAACGAAAACGACATATGATGACGCCGTCTGAGAAGATGTTGATGGTGTTACATCTTTAACGGAATATGCTGACGATGTTATAGGGGAAACAGAATATGTCGATGACGTTAAAACAATGATGGAATATGCTGACGCCTTTCCAGAATATTCTGACGGCGTTATAACAGCAACTGGATATGCCGACGACGTTCCAGAATATGCTGCCTTGTCATTGCTGATTGGACATTTGCTGATGTGGCGTCTGTTATTGATGATGTGGCATGTTGATGTGGAAATCGTTGCTGCTGACCTGGCGTCTGATAGTCTTGTAGCCCATCGCACTTTGCTATTGTCCATAGGTCCTCGTACTTGGGCCAGCATATGTAATGCTTATAAGGCTCTAGTAGGCCCATTTTTGGTACAGAATTAGGGTACAAACAATATGCAAGAAAAAAATTAGAGACCATAAATCACTTGTTCTTACATTGTAAGGTGGCACATTGTCCATGGGACGTCTTCGTAAGTGGTTTGGAGTGGCAAAACGATGTGTTCAAATATAGAGATAGAACAGACTTTCCAAGGGGGTGAAAATTTTATCCGGAATATCCTACCTTATGCTATCTGTTGGAACATCTCCAGGAACGCAATCTTCGAACGTTTGTTGCAGAGGCACAAGAAAAAGACGTCCGAAAGATCACACTCGACGTTAATAAAAATATTTTATACTGTTCACATCTCTACAATGCTCATATGAATACCAGATTTGAAATGTTAGTCTTTGAATTGGAAGAATTAATCAGGATATAACTATATTGTTGCTTTAATTTTGAGACGCCAGATTAATTGTTATGGCATGGTTCTAAAGCTATGTACATCCTAAGATTTTTTATTCTTTTGTATACGTAAAATTCTAGTATATCATTTTATCCATCAAAAAAATATCATGCTCCTGGTCATGGGACGGTGTTACATCTCTAAAGATCGATCTGGTAGAATCTCAATCAGCAATTACGCATAACATTTATTAGATTGAGTTGTAGTGCGAGAGCAAAGCAAAGTTCATGATGCCTGATTCAAAACGATATAAATCCATATCAATGAAATCTAAAAAAAATTCTTTCTTGTTTGGTTGTTCCTTAATACAATGAAAATTAGTACGTGGCAGGAAGATGTATGCAAAAAGATGACCGAATCTTGTTTATTCGGTCGAGCTATAGGAGGAGGTTGATTGTGCCAGAAGAAAGGCATTTATTCTCTTCAATTTTTTGCTTATCTAAATACATTGTCTGATGTTGTTTTCCTTTTGATAATGATGATGATAAATGAGTGCAACTTGGGCGGGCTAGGTTGTAAATTTTAATTAGTTATATAACTCAAAAAATATATACTAGCTAGACGGATGCTAATGAACCTACATATACTAGTCTATTTTGTCATTGGATTTTCATTGATCCTAGGATCCATCCGTTTCTGGATTCATGGCTTTTTGTTAGGAGCATCATTCAGTAATTGATCATGACCATGCATCGTTAATTGGTGATAAAGTGGAGATTTGAATTACGTATATGTTAATAGCAGCAGATAATAAAGAGAAAAGAGATAGATGCTATAGCAGCTGCTTTAATAAATAAAAATCTCATTTGTTAATGATGATGATGGGATCATGTCATGCAGCGGAATTGCATGTGAAACCCATAAATTAAAAATAAAAATAAAGAGAAAAGAAAAGAAAAGAAAAAGAAAAAACAACGACAAGCTTCAATCCCACAAAAGCCAAAGCTAATGCACATATTATATTTACTTATTTATACTGTATCATCTATGACTCATCTTATAATCAATGAATGAAAAGCTTGATTTTGCTGTGTGTATCATGGATATAATTAAACTCCAATCAAATCTCAAGTCATTACTTCAGAAAGAGTATTAGAAAAAGTGTAGCCTACAGCCAGCTAATTACTTAAGCCACCGCCACCATCTATGCGTATTAACATCGACGACGACTGATCCACTCGTCTCTTTTTGTCCAAAAAAAGATAAAGACATCAAGAGAGAGGTCGGGTCATATATACCTAGAGAATGATCCCAGATCAGTAACTAAAGCGAGCTGATCAGACTCAGAGAGGCAGAATATGAACAACAATAGTCATCTTCAGCAAGATCAGTCGTCTAATTCAGGGCTTGTCTTGACGACAGACCCAAAGCCAAGGCTTCGATGGACGCCTGAGCTTCATGATCGTTTCGTCGATGCCGTTGCTCAACTCGGAGGACCAGACAGTATGTATACATCTACATCTTGTTTATTAGTTAAATTTAGCTAGCTATACATATATATATATATATATGAACTCTCTCTTTAATTTGTTGTTATATGTCTAACCATTCTATGTGTATGTAGAAGCTACTCCTAAAACAATAATGAGAGTGATGGGCGTCAAGGGTCTAACCCTATACCATCTCAAGAGCCATCTTCAGGTACATATACATACACTACTTGGCCGAGATATATAGCTGTTATCTCTCTCTAACACATGCATGTGATGTCTACAGAAATTCCGACTTGGCAAGCAACCACATAGGGATTTTCATGATCTTCATAACTCCATCAAGGATTTTGATCCAAGAGGTAACCCAATTTTCACTTTTGTGGATACCAATTACAATTTGATGAATCTGAACCTCATGTCATTCGTTTGATCGTATCGAATTTTATTTAATATTAGATATGCAAATAAATTCGGGTGCCGGTTCCTCAGGGATAATGGGTAATCGAAGCAACATGAACGAGTATGTAGATGACTCACTCAATCTCGAACCCTTAATCTTAATTTATATGTACACGCATTGATTGATGTTATATATAATACAGGAACATGCACATGATGAACGAGGGACTCAGGATGCAAATGGAAGTAAAGAGGCGATTGCATGAACAACTAGTGGTACAAAGACACCTTCAGCTCAGGATTGAAGCTCAAGGGAAGTATATGCAGACTATATTGGAAAAAGCTTGCCAAACACTTATTGGTGGCGCTCACGAGAATGTCTCATCCGCCTCAGCCTCACCCGCGCTTAATAGTAATGTACTTCATCATATGGCTGCTGGAACAAGGACTGCCATGATGAGCAGCAATAACAACAAAGGCGGAGGTTTTGCCAATTCCACAAGTTTTCCTAGCCTTCAGGACCTACACATCTACGGATCTGGCGGGGTTCAATCAGCAGTATTAGGTGACAATCAACAAGTAGCTTTGGATGACGATCAGACGATGAAACAAAAAATGATTGGGAGATCACCATCTCTCAATGAGATTAACGTAAGTCGACTAGGAAAGAATTACAGGAGCGGTAGTAGCAGCAATCAACCTGCTTTCATATGGGATGATGATTTTAGACTGCAACAACAACAGCACCCGTCATTTGGTACATCAACAGCCTCATCATCTGCCCCATGTTTGCTATCGGTTGGTAATTCGCAACAAGATGATTCCTTCATGGGAATTGCTCATATTGAGGATCCAAACGGAGAAGATCGTGATTACCATAACTGCGGCAACAATGATGATGAAACCGAAGAGGGAAGCGAACTTTGACATTTATCAATGATTCACCCTCCGGTTAACAATTCTTTCCTTAAGAAATCCTTTACAATATATTCCCGGTATCAGGTAACAACCATTGTTGTTGGCCATTAGTTCAGTGAAACTGTAATTTTCCTTAGGACCAAAGATATAACTTTCTTTGTTCAGATCTCTATATTATTCTTATATAATTTTACATATTCATTTATGTTTATGTTTTGTACATTTTGTTTGTAACATCAGAATGTTCAGATAAGAAGACAAAATAAACTATAACTACTTAATGTAATCATATCACTTGGCTAATTAGGAAGATTGGCGGCATCACGAATGTCGGACGGAGGAATGAAGTAATCAAGGGAAAGCCCAGGCACATTGAACATGATGTCGTCAATCTTCCAAACTTCTTCCATTCTAGTCCTGCTGTTTCTGATCATTGTTGATGACGAATCTCCAAATCGGAAGAGTGTGGCAACAGATGTTCCCTGGTGAGCAATTAAGAGACCGTCAACATCTCTATAATCTCTCATACTTGTCCCAACTGTTGTCTCCCAATATACTATTCCCTCTGCATCGTCATTATCAGCATCATAATCAGTATTCCCCACTGGGGTCTTTACTGCTGATAGTACTTTAGTGAGATGTGAATCCTCCATGTGTATCAGTAGCCCACTCTTCTGACTAAAGTAACCATATAATACATGTCTTATTACTTCACCTTTACCACCGTTGCTTCTCTCCATTACATCGTCTCGATCTGATGTCACTTTTAGTATGAAGCAATCCTCATTCCCTACACGCTTTTCACCTAAGCACTCTGCTTTGGAGAATAGATTTGCTGTGCCTTTTGGATCCAAACCCTGCAGGGATTAAGTAATAATTGTAAGAATAGATCGATAATGCTACATATGATTCCAATTGAGTTCATATACATGATACAAGCACCAATGTTCAAATTTACTGAGAAGCACACTTCTGAAGAACCTGAACATGAGGAAAGTTTGAATTACAGTATGTGATTATAAATGTTACCTGAATAATGCGGCGTAGTGGACGAGGGGGACCTTTTGCAGCATGCGTACCAAGCCAAGGTGTGTTTCTCCAAACAATCTTCCCATTACTTCCAGCGACGACTTTATTACCTCCTTGGATCACCAACTCCATAGACCACATTCCAGGATTCATTTGCCATATAACAAAGCAACCATTAACACGAGCTCCAATTCTACTCCTTGACCTCCTCCCCTTGTCTATCCCAATCTCCGTCTCGTGACATACCATCTTGACAGTACCTGATGCATACATGTTCGTAGAAATCTTATCGTGTTTTAAGCACCCAGTTGCTGCTAAGTATTGGTGTATGATATAATAAGCTGATGAAGCTCCCTGAAAAAAATTGTATTTTCAACTCATTAGTTCCTTTCTTATAAGTTATAACTTCAAAACAGAGTACACCAAAACGAGTGAATTTGAGGAGTCATACAATTGAGATTCCACGAAGATCAGGAAGAGGATGGCGGTGAGTTGATGGCGGTGAAGAATGGTCAGGTACCAGGGGAACTGGAGCAAGAGGACATCCCAAAACACCAAGCAAAACCCTGATCAAATCTGGTCTAAATTTGGATGCAGCAGTGCACACAGAAAAAGATTTCCAAGCAACAAATAGCTTCTTTCTGTTCTTACTGTAATTGCATTTTCCTCCTCCTCTTGCTCGTAGTGGTGTTACATGTACGTTACGATGGTGATCGTCATCAGCAGCACCCAAAAGGGAATCAAGATCTGGGTCTTCCATTAAAGGTGTTAAAGTTCCTGCAGGTCCATGGTCGATTTTGCATGACGAAGATCTCTTCATAATCTATTAACTGTTCACTCCAATACGATCAAATAGCACTGCCTCTTCTTCTTGATAATCCTACCATCAAAATCCATCAATTAGCAATGTCTTTCCTTAAGAAATTAGAGCTTAAACATGAAGAATCCAAGTGAATTAAGTTATCTGACGAGCGAATTGGAAGCAGAGGATGAAAAGATGCATACTTTTAGTTGCTTTGGGTGCTTTATTCGTCTTCGCCGTCGTCTTCTGCCTTCTGCATTTGGACCCCCTCCTGTCTTTCCATTTTGATCTCTTCTTGTAATTTGTCCCCTCCCGATCCTTTTCTAACATAAAAATCAACAAAAGACAAAAAGAAAAAGAAAGATAGGAAGGAAGGAAGGAGAAGTGTCTCTTTCTTACTTTTTCTTTTCTCTTCTTTATTGTATATAAATCTTAGTTTTCCTCCTTTCACTCATTTGAATGAATGACCCTTGCAAGTGAAGAAATACACTTTCCTTCCTTTTAGTTTACCAACAATATCTAACTGCAGAAGTTTCAGAGTCACAGCAAGGTGGGGAGGTGGTCATGGTCAATAGGTTTGATGGAGGGGTCATATCAAAACATAAAACAAAGTGAATGGATGATGAATAAGTAGGACCTACAGTGGATCTTCAAAGCTAAGTTAATCCCCATGATAAAGCTACGGAAATGGAATTTAAGGTTAATCTGTCTATTGTTCAGTGGGCTCCATTTAGTAGTAGTAACAATGACAATAACAGCAAGAATCACAATTCGAAACCCAACCAAAAATTATGATAGCATAAGGTCATTTATTGAGCATTTAAAATTTCTGTATCTCTGAAATCATCTCAGCTCACTGAATCTTATTAAGCTTTAGTAGTTGTAAAATCGCAATCCTTCCTATATATGCAGTAGGTAGTGCAATCGAGAAGTAAAAATAGCAGAATTATTCGTCATATCATTTACTCTCTAAGTGTAAGCTAGACGGATTTTAAGTGGATATCTTAGACTTCAAGGCTTTCAGATAATTTTTGAAATGGTGATGAAATTCTAAAGTACCATTTACCAGCCCTTACAAATCAAACAGAATGAAAAATCATAAGATACCAGTCGTTAGGGAACAATGTTATATAACAATGAGTTCAGAGATGTCACCAAGCCAACTAAAAGAGATTGTGCTAGATGTACATATAAAATAATAACAAACGGAAGAAAGATAGAAAAAAAAGTCAAAATTGAAGGGACTGCAATAGGTGTGAACATAGACAGCACAAAGCGAAATGAATCAAAGGACATCCCATCGCAGTAATTTACTTTAATAGGGAAAAACAACAGCTGATATTAAGTGTGAAACAACAGGGGGTAAGTGATAATAGAATTCTACTACCTGTAATTGGCATTGCAAATTCGAAAGAAAAAGTAGGTGGTGATATATGTACAAAAAGGTGTTTTTCCTCTACAGTAAGACAACTAAAATAGGCAACACCCGGAACAGATCTAGCTAATTGATACCCAGAAAAGACAAAGAGGAAGGCTCTTACAGGGGTATGACATGCTCTTCATTCGTTGGACTTAGGATTCGGGCCTGGCCAGTTGAGAAATGTATAACCTTGTAATGATGATGGCAAGCAAGTCTGCAATGAGGAAGATAATGGGTCATTGGGTGGGTACATATAACCCTTACCATACCCAATCTCCTTCATTAGCTTAGTTGGTGCATTTCTCAAATGAAGAGGCACTCCCTCATTCTGCCCTGCTGATTCTTTAACCATGTTCTGTGCAGCTCCTATAGCTTGGTAAACAGCAACAGATTTAGGAGCCAAAGCCAAGTAAGCAACACATTGTGCAAGGATCACGTTCCGTTCCTGCATTCCAATGAAATGGCAAGCTTGGTAACAAGCAACAGACTGATTGAATGTGGTTGTGTCTGCTAATCCAACATCTTCACAAGCAAACCAAATGAGTCGTTGAGCAATATAGAGAGGTTCTTCACCTCCTTGTAACATTCTAGCTAACCAGTGAATTGCTGCACTGGCGTCACTCCCTCTCATCGATCTGTGATAAGATTATAGTGCTCTTCCCCAGCCTTGTCATAAGCAATGTGTTTACACTGAAAAGCTTCTTCAGCATACAGAGACAATAGCCCCATCAGATTTTGAATTTGAGCCAACCTGATTTTCCCCATCTATAACAACAACAGATGTTTCATTATCTTGTTCTCCATCCTTGGCAGCCTTTTCTTCATTTCCCTTGGCCCGTCCTGCAGCTAGCAACAGTTGCAGAAATCTCCAGAGCACTCAAAGGCACACGGGCATCACCATCAGTCCATCGCAATTCTTAGAAATAAAATCAAAAGACTTCTTTTTCCACCCTTACATTCACACCCACACTTTTAACCAACCCCTTTTCCTAATCAATTGCAGGCCTCTTAAGCAAAGTCACAATGTTATCAGGCTGCAATTGATTCAATGAAAAAACCCTACACCTCTGACAACAATGGGGTAATCAAATGAAAAGATGGGTTCTCTGTAGTTGCCCCAATAAACACACAATACTAGCATCTTCAATAACAGGCAATGGGGTAATCCAATGAAAAGAAGGGTTCTCAGTAGTTGCCCCAACATAGACAATATTACCATCTTCAAAAACAGGTAAGAATGGATCTTGTCGTGCTTTATTAAACCCATGAACTTCATCACTTGTTAAATATCCTAGGTTCATCAACAGACTCTCTAACTAGCATCCTTAACACCAGCAGTAACAGCAGATAACGAAATGAATCGAATTAGAAGAAGCTGAATCTTACCAGTAAGAAGAAGCTGAATCTAGCAATGGATGTCTTACTAGTACCAGGTGAACTCTAAGAATTTATAGAAGTCCTGATAATCGAATTCTTACGCGGTCTTGTCCGACAACATGATCGATTCCGATGAAGAAGGGGATGGAAAATTTGGAAATTGATGCGGAGAAGAAGAATGAAATAAGGAATTTGGTATGCTTATTATTAGATGGAGATGGAGATTGTTCACTGTTAGGGCTGGATTGAGATTTGGAAGGGAAGAAATGATGATTAAGTTTGGGTTCGACGGGAGAAGACGAAGAAGAATGAGGAAGAGATCTACTGTTGCCACCGGTGGCGGCTAAAGCTTGAGAGAAACCCATTTCTATCTCCAAATCTCCGAGTCAGTCTCCAATATCGATGTTCAGAGTTAAATAAACAATAATCCCACTTCTTCCCGACATAAACCCTTGGAAACCACGACTGTTGTTATTCCCCGCCAAAAAAATAAAATGATTTCCCCCCATGGGAGGGTCTGCTTCTTTCGGTACGAGAATCGTGACCCTCCCCTTGTAGTTTGGCTAACTGGCCAAACTGCAAAGGGTTAAGAGGCAAATGCCCCAATTTCGACCATCATCCTGTTAAAATGCCCCGAACGTTAAAAAAATAAGTGAAAATGCTCCAAAACCTTATTTTTAACGTTAGAGAGATATATCTGGTCAAACCGGAGTATATTGACTAGTCAACACCAATGCTAAATTTCAATTTTACCCTTGCTAATAATTTATGGTGGCACGTGTTTATATCCTATGAAATCCAGATCACGAAGAAATTAACGGACATATGGGAACATTGGACACGTGTCAGAACCTTATTTGCCCACGTGTGTATGACGAAACTACAAAGTTTATCCTTTGATGACTCATCTATTGGTGCCACGTGGTTTGATATAAAACGGACACGTATCATTTTGGTGCACGTGTGAACCCGTACGTGTGTTGCTAATGTCTTATCCTTCTCTTCATCGAGTTTCATCCACAGAAACTCAAAACCTGAAAGAGAAAGTTATCTAGAGAGAGAGACGGATTTCGAGAGGGAGGGAGAATACTGAACTAAAATTAGAAGATCGAGAGAGATAGGTCGAGAGGTTGACAGATCAAGAGAGATAGGTCGACAAAAAGACAGATCGAGATAGTTTGCTGATGTTTAATGGAGTGAAGAACTGAACTGTAAAATTTACTGAAAAAGGTAAGTAATCTAAATTATTAATTGTTTTTTGACTTATGTTGATCGTTATTTAGACTTAGTATCTAGTATTTCCAGTAATCGTTGCTTTGAATCTATGTTTAAAAAAATTAGGGTTTATAAAATTGAGAATTTCAATTTCTGAAATTAGGTTGTTTTTTTTTCCCGTCAAACGGGTAGGGTTATATGATTCTGTGGTTCTGAATCTATGTTTATAGAATTAGGGTTTATAAAATTGAGAATTCCATTTTCTGAGATTAGGGTTGGATATACCAAAATTTTGTATTATGGTTTATAGAATGTTGATGCTATTTTGTTTTTGTTTTTTTTTTGTATTTGTAATTTTGATCATGATTATTGATCTGTTTTATTTTGTTTTTTTTCAATGTTTCAGAATGGCTATTGAAGATAGGGATTTCTGGATAACTGATATAGGTCGGATATATAAGGACATGTATTTTTATGATTGTAAAGCTGGTACAAGTGGAGACAAATTCATGGCTATGATAAAGGAAAGGATGGTAAATGAACAGGGTATGGATCCTACACTTGAGTTGTTTTTATTTAGTGATAATGATGGGAATGCATGGGATAAGTGTGAATCAGAAGATATGTTTCATTCATTCTAGAAAAGTGGGAAACCAAATAAAAGCAATTTTGTAAGATTGTGGATTGCTCCAATTATTCCTACAACAGTAGAATGGGTTTTTTGTTGTGACACTGCTAGTGCTAGTGGGATGAGTTGTATGACTGAGGTGATAAGTCTAGTGAAGAAGAAATTAGTGAGTAAAAGGGTCGAGGTTAGGAGGAGTCCAAGACTTAATAAACAGGATAATAACCATGTTAAGAAGCCTGATATGAGACCAACAAGACTTGATTTTGTGCATGAAGAGCAAGATGTTCCAACACAAGCATCTGTTGCATACAACCAAGAACAGGGGTATGGAGATATTCCAACACATGCATCTGTTGCAGACAACCAAGAACAGGGGTATGAAGATGACCAAGTGAATTTGCCTAATGTACATACATATGAGTGTCATCCTGATGATAGGCCTGAGTTTCTGTTTAAGGAACATGCAGATGAAGATGCAGAGGAGGGTGAAGATGAAAGTGAAGCTGAAAGTGAAGATGAAAGTGAAGATGAAGAAACACAAGAAAAGTTCATTTATGAAGATTGGGTTTCTATCTGTGCTAGAGGTATAGATGTTGGTAATGAGCCTGATGATTGTAATGAAGATTTCAATCAAGGTGGTTATTATGAAGAGCAGAATGCACTAGTGAATGAAACTTCACATGATTTGGTTCCCATATATGATGTCACCCAAGAGGATGAAACTAAGTGGCAACAAGACTTTGGACAACATTTAAAGGAACAAGAAAGACTGGAAATGATAAATGAAAACATTTCTGAAATTGAACCTGGGGAAATAAGTTCTGGTATGGCTTTTGGATCCATAGAAGCATGTAGAGATCATTTAAGGGAATATTCAGTGTTGAAACATGGGGATTTTAAAGTGAAGAAGGGAGATAGGACTATACATTTTGCATATTGTGTGAACAAGGGTTCCCAAGGATGTGAATGGAAAGTGAATGCAAGACTGTGTCCAAAGGAAAGCACAATCACAGTAAGAGAGTGTAACATGAAACACACCTGTAAAAATCTGAAAGCAAACCACAACAGAAAATGCAATGCCAAATTTGTAGCTAAGTATTTTTTGAATACTATGGATGTGGGTTCACCAGTGGACAAGGCAGAGCATATAGCCAAGAAGATCATTAGTCCCAAGTTGTAAACTGACATACCATATTGGGTTGTCAATGATGCAAGAGTATGTTTCTAATGCTTGTCTAAGTTTTTTTTTTTGTTAGTTTAACTTGTTTTATGTGTGAATGTTAATATTTCGTTTATTTATGTACACAGAAATTGGTTTTAGCAGAGTTGAAGGGAACTTTTGAGAGTTCTCACACAAAAGCACCACAACTGGTCACAGCTGCTACTTCTTTGAACTCAAACAACATAAGACATTTGATTGAAAGTTTCTGTGAATTGAAAATTTTCTAGGGTTCAAAATGTTGAGGTATGAGTTACTAAAAAAAATTTCTTCTGCTATTCAGTCTTCAAAAGAAAAAGAATGAATAAATGATTTGTCCTTTGCGCCGTTTAATTCAGTTTTTAATTTAGTTTTTTTTTTCCAATCTACGTGTCACAACTGCGTTTATGGTGTCAGTTATAAAATTGTATCCATTCGATGCGCGTGTGGTTTATTAAAAGCGTGCGAAGGATATCAGCGTCTTTATACATTATTTGGACTAATCTGTTCCTAGTTGGACCGGAGTGAACTAATCTGTTATTTTTTGTGCGATTTTGGACTGAACCGTTTTCCCCATATATTTACTGAGGTGGTCGTGTGAAGTCTGATAAAGATGGAATTAGTCCACCCATAGGTAGTGGTCGACCAATGGATGATTATGGTTATAATGACGCTTTTATTGAATTCACTAAATACGTCAACCGTTACAACGTACACTTAGTACCTGAACCATTTGAATATGCTATTGATTGTTTTGAGCATTATAATGCAAGATATTACCCAGCCGAGGGAGATACGGTGACCATTTCCTTCACTTTGGAGGGACCGGTGGCGGCAACTGCAAATAAATAAATCAACCAAATAGTATTAGTATGAATAAATTCTTATTTTAGAACCCTATTATTGGGGCTTAAAAAGGACTCCTTATCAATCATTTTTTGTAATGTCTAATCTATCCTTAATTTGATTAAGCTAACTAATCAGTCTTAATGAATCAATTAGACTAATCAAAACATTAATCTTTTGTAAATCAAAACTTGATTTTATTGAGTTTTGAAGAAGGAAAAATGGTGATTTTGGTGAATTGTTTTTGAAAAATTTTGAAGAAAATTGATGAAACCCTTCATCACAAAACTAAAGATAACCTTATAATCAACTCCCAACATCAATTTTATCAATTCAAATCTGTCAAAAATCTGAAAAAAATCTGGAACTTTCTGTTGTGAACACATAAAACAGATTTGCTTACAAATACAGCAGATTGCTCACAAAAACGGATTGCTTACAAATACACATAAAACGGATTGCTCACAAAACTAGTGCGAGAAATTTTTTGATTCAACATGAATTCTTAATACGATTGATAATTACTAATACTTTCATTAACTACACCACAATAAAACTCATTACATGCTTAATATATGGCCATTACAAAGTTGGTTTTAATAACATCCCTTCCGATGTATCAAGAAATCTTTGATGATGGTCATTTGAGCTTCGAAGTTGAAATTATAACCGTTCAATTTTCTCCATTCCTTGTTAGCTTGAGCTACGACTTCTTCATCAGTCTCACCTCTAAGTCGAAGTTGCTTGCACATACGAAGTAAAGCCATATACTCTTACACTTTTTTTTGCGTATGTTTGAGAATCGAAGATACAATTCAATCCCATCGCGGTTATTAGTGTTGCCTGTTTGACTACAAAAATTTTCAAAAATCTTTTTCCAATAAGATTGACTTGGTACACCACCATTCTTTCGTTCTTCTCCTTTCTTTGGATAGCATAACACAAAATTCTGGCAAAGAGATAAGTCTTCATCCATAGTAAAGTCGGGTTTATCCTTTAAGTACATTGCATTTAGTTTGTAGGAGTTTTAGTAGAGATTATTAGTGTAGAAGGTATGATTTTTATTTGGAATGTGTGATTATATGGAGATGGAGTTATTTCAAGTTTAGATAAGTGGTTGAAAAGCTAGAACCTTCTATAGATCAGTCTTCAAACGGATCTATTTTTTCAAAATTCAAAAAACTAGCCGATATGATGTGGTATTCAAAATTATAGGTATTTACGGCTAGGAAAACGCATGGTATACCGAGCCGTAATTCTGTATAAACCTGTAGGGTTTGTGGTGTGTCAGATTTACGGCTAGGTATTACGGGCCGTAAATAATAGTTGTTAATTTTTCTTAGGATTACGACCTGAATATATAGCCGCAACAAGGAGCCATTGTTTTTTTTTTTGGGTTATCAGAGTTACATACGGCTAGGAAATTCCCACCGTATAAATATTTACGGCCAGGAACTTCAAATGTCGACCAAGCCGTAAACCAGAGTTGCAAATTTATGTTAGAATTACGGTTAGGAGTTCTAACCGCCGAAAGGATACACGGCGCGGAAATGTAGCCGTAACCAAAACTCATTTAATTTTTGAGTCTCCAGTGCAATACACGGCTGTGTATTTCCTGACCGTAACAGGGCTACGGTTCGTTTTCCTAGCCGTTTCCGTATAACAACCTGAACTTTCCAACCGAAATTCTGTACAAGTTTATTTGACAAGAATTATATGCAATTTCGGCTAGGTTATGTGAAGGATCGACCTAGCCGAAAGTGCACAAAAAATTAGTGAATCTTGATTGTTTCCTCAGTTTTCTTAGATATACAAATGGAAAAACTAACGTTCATTCATAAATGCAAAGTTATAAAAATTCATCCATCCAAATCCATAACCAAACAAAAAAATAGTAAATAGACAAAGTCTTAGATAATAAAAGATCCATGAAGTAATATAATAAAAAAAGAGTAAATAGTCATTCACTTTCACTTGATCCCTCCTCTGAAGTGCGCAAAAACTCATCCAAATCGTCCTCTTGCTCGGGTTCCACAACTTGTTCTATAACTCTATATTTTTTACCTCGACCGCTGCCACCTTGAATTGGAGTCTTTTTACCTCCACCATGCCCACCTCGAGCACTTGTTACATCACGACCACCTTTTGCACTTGTTCCAGCACGGTCACCTTTTGCACCTCGACTACCTCGACCTTTTTCACCTCTACCACCTCGACCTTGGTCACGGGGAGGGGGGGGGGGGGGGGGGGGGAGTGTCCGAGTCGTCGCTAGAAGAAGAAGACCTATCCATTTTAGTTCTCCTTGGTCGTTCCGTTTCATCAGTATATAAACCTCCTTTCTCAGGGACAATTAAGCCTCTAACTCGATTCCGTATTAATCTTAGTTCAGCTACCGTTAACTCCTCACCCAAATTAATCATTCGGGTGATGTCATTGTCCACCCAATTAACTCGTTCGACCTATTTTTTCATATCAAACACACATATTCTAATTATTCATAGATAATTAACAAAAAAAAAAATAGCATATACAAATATAATTAGTAGTGTACGTAGCACCATCTTCTTCCAATCATCTTCTCCACTCATTGATGCCTTTGATTTTGAAATCTCTTTCTCTGCATTCTTGAAATGTCTTTGCGTCTCCGGATACAAATTTTCCACATAAGGATGAGCCCACTCTCGATACCATTCCATGTAATTCGCATCCGCTTCGGAAGTCCATGAGAAGCTTCAAGGAGTCTTGTACTCATTTGGTTTACTTCTTGGGAACGAGCATTCCAATGCTCGATCGAAGGTGCATTTTCATAGTTCAATTTAACATCTTTGTCCTTAAATTAGGAGGTGGTTATGCTCAGTTTAAAAGGAGTTTCTTCAGTTACGATATTCTGGGCAATACCGATTTGGCGGAGCGTTCTACGAGGATCTAAGATGACGAACCAGTTGCATGAAAAAAGGTCTCGTATAGGTTTCCACATCAGAAAATACTCTATCACCAACTTCATTTTCTCCATCCTCATCAAGATTCAAATATGGATCAAAATCCACATCTTCGATTGTCAAAGCATCCAAATTTTTCCTCATCTCCTTCATTTCCATATCTTTAGACTTGTGTTGGGTCCCTCCAAAGGGGTATCTTCCTCCTGTAGGTTTTTCTAGAGGCCATTTTGTATCCCGAGTATGCTCGATATCTTGTGACAAGGTTCGTCCTGGATAAGTCTTCTCCAAAATTGACACATATACCCACTACTGGTAAACTACATAGAGATGAGAAAGGAGTAAAAGTGGATCAAAAGATGTATCAATATATTATTGGTAGCCTTTTGTATCTTACAACGACTAGACCTGATATTTCTTTCAGTGTTGGTTGTTGTGCCAGGTTTCAGGAAAATCCAAAAGAGTCTCATCCTGCAGCTGCAAAAAGGATCATTCGATATATTAATCACACTGTCGGGTATGGTTTATCTTACACTTTTGATACTAACACTGATGTATCTGCTTATTCAGATGCTGATTGGGAAGGATGTGTAGAAGACACAAAGAGTACATCAGGGGGTTACTACTATGTAAGACTGAATCTTGTAGCTTGGCATAGCATGAAGAAAAATTCTCAATCCCTGTATACATATGTAGCAGAGTATATTGTTGCTGGAACATGCTGTACTCAACTCTTATGGATGAAGCAAATGCTAGCTGACTATGGAGTTGATACTGGAATAATGAAGATCTTTTGTGATAACTAGTGCGATTCGAATCACTGAGAATCCCGTTGAGCACTCAAGAACAAAGCACATTGACATAAGGTACAATTTTATTCGTGATCTCTATGAAAATGGTATCATAAGTATGGAATTTGTTCCTTCCGAACAACAATTGGCCGATATTCTTACCAAACCATTAGACACGGCTACGTTTCATCACTTGCGGCATTCTATTGGTGTTGTTTTGGTTCATTAAAACGTTTCTATAACTCTTGCCCCTATGCTTATCTCTATCTTTTGGGCAATTGAGTTTAAAACTCTAGTAGGTTTCCTCCAGTTCAGTTTCTGTAAAGTTGTTTTTGTCTTGTTAGTGTCATTTTTGTTTCAAAATCCGTATGTTCTTTTGAAATTAAGGTCGCCCTTGTTGTTCTTTCGGGAATGACATCAAATGGGGGAGAGTTCTTTTGAACTTGTGCTTAATGGTCATATCTTGAGGGGTGTGCGGCTGTGGAATATTAGAGGGGTTATCTTGTATCTTTAAACTCCTTGATGAATGCATTTAGCTTCGGCTTTATGATTGCATCTAAATTAGTTGGTATGTATTTTTTTTCCTTTTGTCATGAAATGTCTCTCTCGGAAATTTCATTATGATCCCGTTCTTGTACCTTTGCCAATTTTATTGACAAAAAGGGGGGGAATTAATATGTAGTTCATACTACAAATACATATGGTTTTCGGATCATTATGTAAGGGGGAGTGGTTTCCATGTGAGATGGAGTGTTGCTAAGGGGGAGTGATACATATCACCATAGTATTATTGTTGAAGTTGAGATACAGTTGAACTTTGACGTTGTGTAATAATACTATGACACTGTATAACAATGATCGAGAACTATGTTTTCTCCTTTTTATAGCTACGGATCTTCAACAACGGTGATGCTAAATTTACAACCTTTGGGATCATAGGAGTACTTGTAAGTGACGAAGATTTCGAGGAATGTTGAATATTAGACATGTGGAATAGGAGATACTAAAGTTTCTTTATCTTTTTTGTATTCCATATGTATTGATAGTTTTGTCACTAAAATTGACAAAAGGGGAGATTGTTAGAGCATTTCTCGGTCGAACTCGCATGCGTTGCTATCTCAAGCATGTTTTTCAATGTTAGTGATCAAAACTATAAGTCTTGATTTCCAGTCTATTATAGATAAGTCTCGGACTAGGATAGAAAGTGTAGTTGAGCTCAAGGACTTCATGGCGATTCATCATACAAGCAGAAGAACTACTCAAGGAACCGGTGGAACTTCTCGACAAAAAGGTATGTGAAGACTTGAACTTATCTATCACTCAAAAGTCTATCTACTCTATCTCTTACTCTTTGAGACAAGAAGTCGTATGCTATATATATAGACTTGGATTATACAGATTTGGTATTTCGAGCCGAGTATACCTCGCCTATCTATATCTCGAAATATGTGTTGGTAAGCTTTTCGATTCGAGCAAGTTTATCTTTACCATGTGACGAAAGTCATGCTATGTTTCAATCATCTTGAAAATTGCTTTGACGAGAAATGGTGTAACAACTATATAACGTCCTCTAAGAATGTTTCAATGATTGAAATGAGAGTTTAGATTACATTACCAATGGTGTACATAAGCATTGTTGTGGAAACACATTTATGTATAAGTCCTATTCCTTGAACCAAAGTTTGCGAACTTTGTTGATCAAGATAACCAGAAGAATGGCGTGAGCCAAGTCCGCAAACTGCCGAAGTTCTCAAACCCGAGAATTTCTGCTGGAGTTGACAAACTACTTGCGTGAAGCTAAGTCCGCGAACTCAGTCCGCGAACCGGCGAAGTTCTCATACCCAAGAATTTCTGCTGGAGTTTGTAAACTCTGCCCGGTAACTTAAGTCCGCGAACCTAGTCTGCGACCTTGAGAAGGTTATATATCTGAAGATGATTTCTGAACTTAAATTTAAAAATAGTCAGGAATGCAGTTTTCAAACCGTGGTTATAAAAGTTCATGAATCGATTCAAGTGAATCAAATCATCTTTGCTTCAATTATGTCTTGTGTAGTACATAAGATTTCCTTGCAATTGAACAACTCTCTAACTAGTTCATTTGAAGTCATTTGAACTAGTTATGGTGAAGAAGAACATGGTTGATATGAAATTCTCATATGGCTAACCATTTGGTTAACTATTGTTGAACCAACAAGTGCATACGTTTGGGTACGGTTAACAAACCTAGAAGCGTGCATTGTCAAGTGTGTGTAACAAGCTAAGTTTTCGATCTAACTATTGAGAAATATTATCTTGAATATAAATCAGGTTTTCATATAACGGTGAATATTGAATGCTTTGTTACTAAGCTAACATTGATTGCAAACCCTGATTTGAAAGACTATATAAAGGAGACATCTAGTATTGTGCAAAACTAATCCCCACACCTTACGTGTGATACTAGTTTCCATACTAGAGTCGATTCTCCTTTAACCTTTTGTTTTCTTCTTCCAAAAACAGGTTAACGACTTAAAGACTTCATTGGGATTGTGAAGCTTGACCGATACTACTTTTATCGTAGTTGTGTGATCTGATCTTGCATCTTCTATCGTACGAGTACAATCAGATTGATTGGCTTGAGATTGATATCTCCGATAGGAAAGATATAAAAAGTAATCACAAACATCTTCGTCTCATTGTTTGTGATTCCGCAACATCTTCTTTCGCTACCATACGATTAAGATTGTTGTGATGTGATTGATAAGACTGGATTATCAATTGGTTCCTGTTCACCTTGATTATTATTAAAAGATGGAGCAAAACCTTTAGGGTTTATCTGTGGGAGACAGATTGATCCTTTGATAAACTTGTCTGTGTGAGATAGATTTGTTTATTGTCAAAGCCTGCGATTTTGGATCGTAGCAACTCTTAGTTGTGGGTGAGATCAGCTAAGGGAATCAAGTGCGCAGTATCCTGCTGGGATGAGAGGCGTAGGAGAATAACTGTACCTTGGATCAGTGGGACATTGATTAGGGTTCAACTACAGTCCATGCCGAAGTTATCTTGGATTAGGCTAGTGTCTGTAGCGTCTTAATACAGTGTGTGTTCAATCTGGACTAGGTCTCGAGATTTTTCTGGTGTATGTGTTATTTCATTTTCCGCAGTATATTGTTTATCTTTATAATTGGAATAATACAGTTTATGCGTGAGATCATCAATTAGAGTAATCCAACCTTTGGTTTTTGATTGTCATTGATTGATCCTTGGATATTGGTATTTGGTACCATCCAAGTTATTCCTTGTATTTGATTAGAACTCGCAGTTCTTGCTTGAGTAAATCAAATCAAGAGAGAGGTATAAACTCGTTGATATACTTTTAATTGATTGAGTCTTCTCTTAAAATTATATTCGAGTTTGTCCATACAGATTGCTAAGCGAAATATTGGGCGGTGTTGTTAGACCCCCGCTTTTTAAGTTCATATGGATACAAATTGTTGTATGAGCTGATGTGTTGAGTTGAGTTGTTTTCTGTTAGTTGGGTTTAGATAAGTGGAAGGATTGTTTAGAGTTTGGTTTGGTTTTTATGGACTGGATGATAGTGGTTGGGTGTGCTTCAAAAGATTGAGTTAATATTATAAGTGAAGTGGAATAGTTAGTGTGGATGGCGTTGTAGCTCTTGCAACTAGTGGAGAGGGTTATATGGGTAGAGATATTATGGATGTTGCTTAGAGTTGTAGTTACAAGGGATCATGGTGGTGATGCAGAAAACAAGTGACTGAAGATGTAATCAGATAGTGGTAATATTGTTAAAGTTCATAGAACTGTGATTGCAGATTAGGATTGTGTTGTGAAATTGAGTAAGAGAATGGTGTTGCTGATTTGGAAACTAGTTTTTTTTGTATTAGTTAATGGAGTGAATGGTTTCAGAAGTTTCAGTTCATGAATAATGGTGAATTCAGATTGTAGATTGTATTTGCTATGAAAACTTGCACTGCAATTGCAGGTAAACATAGTCTTTGTTTGTAAATAGAATTTGAAGCTTGTTTACTTTATTTGGATTGATGTTGAAATATAAAATTGGTAGATGAAGGTGTAAGAATTAGATTTGGAGTGACCTGTAGCATGGTGTGTTAGTTAAGCTTGTCTGAATGAATTGATCCAGTCTGACTTAGATTGTGTTTATGTCTGACTCAGTTCGTATGAGTGAGTTAAATCATTAATTAGAATCTGGCCAGTCTTGACTCAGTGGACCTTGGGCCAAATTGACCCTGGACTTGACCTGACTTTGGACGTTGACTGTTAGTTGACCTTTGACCGTCAGTTTGACCGTTAGATGGACTAGACCTTAGTTTAATGGGATTGTTTGGGCTTGAATTTAGGACTAGTTTTCAGAGTTTGATGTTTGGACCCCTTATGGTATGAATTAGCCTTTGGCTTCTTCTACAAAGTTGTAGATATTCACAAGCCTTTGCCACGGTAATGCCTATTTATACAAGTCGAAGTGAAACGTACTGTGGTCTCATTAAGAAATGGAAAACGGGTGAGTAAATGGGAGGAGGTGGTAACCAGTAACGCTTGGAATTGATGTTCCATAAAAGAAAGCGTTTCACCATTACTCCCTGTATTTACTAACCTCCTCATCCTTATGACACTTTCTTATAACGAGCGTAGTGTACGTCGCACGCTGTAAACCGCCAAACCAATACCCAATGAGCATCCCCCAGCTTGTGAAATGTGTTGATGTCTCGAGTGTTTTCGTGGAAACATGTAGCATGTTGTTTTTATCTAGAAAGTTAAGCTTGGGAGACTTGTCGTCTCGGTGGTGACCTTCAACGGTCGAGATTTTGCATCTTAAGAGGAAGGTAGCCGTTGAATATTGCAACCTTTCGTTTGGTAGACAATGGCATGAAAGTATGATCAGTATGGCTTTAATATGGCCCAGTTTAGGTGCAGCCAAAAGTTAGGGTTTTGGCTTTGTTTAGGCGCGACCAAACTAGGGCCAAAGGTTTCCATGTGTTAGCTGGTATCCTTGGACGGCTAAGATCTGCATCTTAGATGAAAAAGTGGTCGTTGATTGTTGCAGGACTTCGTTTTGGTAGCCGCGTAGGGAAGGTCGGCATGGTATGGCGCAGCAAGATGGTTGGCATGCCATTGACACATGTGGCATGGCATGCCTTGGCGCGGTTTGGCGTGGCCAAAACTAGGGTTTTGGGCCAAAGGTTACCATGCGTTGTTTGGCGACCTTGGACGGCTAGGATTTGCATCTAGGATGGAAGGGTGGTCGTTGATCGTCGCACGCCTTCGTTTTGGTAGCCGCATGGGGAAGGCCGGAATGGTATAGCGCGACAAGCTGGTTGGCATGCCATTGGCACATGTGGCATGGCATGCCTTGGCGCGGTTTGGCGTGGCAAAAACTAGGGTTTTGGGCCAAAGGTTACCATGCGTTGTTTGGTGACCTTGGACGGCTAGGATTTTCATCCAGGATGGAAGGGTGGCCGTTGATCATTGCACGCCTTCGTTTTGGTAGCCACATGGGGAAGGCCGGCATGGTATGGCGCGGCAAGGTGGTTGGCATGCCATTGGCACATGTGGCATGGCATGCCTTGGCATGGTTTGGCGTGGCCAAAACTAGGTTTTTGGTCCAAAGGTTAACATGCGTTGTTTGGCGACCTTGGACGGCTAGGATTTGCATCTAGGATGGAAGGGTGGTCGTTGATCATCGCACGCCTTCGTTTTGGTAGCCGCATGGGGAAGGCCGGCATGGTATGGCGCGGCAAGGTGGTTGGCATACCATTGGCACATGTGGCATGGCATGCCTTGGCGCGGTTTGGCGTGGCCAAAACTAGGGTTTTGGGCCAAAGGTTTCCATGCATTTTTTGGCGACCTTGGACGGCTAGGATTTGCATCTAGGATGGAAGGGTGGACGTTGATCGTCGCACGCCTTCGTTTTGGTAGCCGCATGGGGAAGGCCGACATGGTGAGGCTAAGGCCAATGGCGCGAATGGCTTGGAATAGTGGGGCCAAGGGTTTGGTACGGACGGGTTGGCATGGTGGGGCCAAGGCAAGGTGCGGTTGGCTTGGCATGATGGGGCCAAGGGTTTGGCATGCCGTTGGCGTATGATGCGGCTAGCATGGTTGGGGCCAAGGCAAGGTGCGCTTGGCTTGGAATTGTGGGGTCAAGGGTTAGGCATGCCATTGGCGTATGGTGCGGCTAGCATGGTTGGAATGCCTTGGCGCGGAGATGTGGCTGGCATGGTTTGCCATTGGCGCAGTGGTGCGGCTGGCATGGTTGGCATGCCTTGGCGCGGTAGCATGAGAATTAGGGTTTGGCATAGATGATGTCGGTCAATGTTAAGGGTTCTGTCGTGGAACATGACACATAAAAATAAGGTACCCTGGTAATTCTTACGTAGGCATGCTGATCGATTCAATAAATGTGCTAATGGTCATAGTGACGTCATGTCAGTTGTGCGGTTTTACGATTTTAACCCTCAGCTAAAAACCACCATCAACAGGTATATAGGATACTCTCCTTCATATATATATATATATACATGAATTCTGCTTTTATGCTTACTGTTGATCAACAGGGGTGACATCAATAGCTATTAGGTGTGTAAATGGTTGACACCATATTATACATTTTTTGAAGAAGGAGTTTGTCCATATACACGTTTATTTACTTCAATGACTTGGTCACTTTTTAATGTTTGGGAAAACATTATTGTTTTCCAAATCTTGCCATGATTACTTGAAAGTTAAATGCTATTCCTGGTGGGCACCCCTTTTAGGGATGATGTTTCACCCATTCCCACTTTCAGTTTCAGAGACAGATCAGAGTTGCGTAACGAAAGCTTCAAGGAGTTGAGTCTGTTATTAGTTAACTGCTGCTATGTTATTATGTTGTATATTTTATTTGTAAACCAAATGACTATTTTATATATATCATTTGAGATGAGTTCTTGTATATATATATATATATATTTCAGAGCGGGGCTAGTTTTGGGCTAAGTTTTGTAGCAGATTTCTTAATTGAATGTTTGAGTAAATGATTAAAATTGTTAGTGCCTCTTTACTTAGTTAATCTCTTGGTTTAGTCAGCTGCTAGTTTTGGGGGCGCTACATCTTCTATCCAAAAACTTATACTTTACACTCTTGGAGGGCTTATCAATAAAGAAATTCTTATATGTGATATTTGCCATGTCTTAGATCTTTGTTAACTTTCTATTTGGGTGTACCACTGGATTTCCACTAGTTACAAATAAAACAGTGTAACTACATATAGTAGGGGTTAAATCCAAAATACACTGCAAAACAACAACAATAACACAGTGTAACCACATAATATTTTCTGCAAATAAGCGAATGTCAAATCCCATGCACAAGAAAAAGAAGAACGTTACAAACATCCGAATGCAATCCACAAACAAAATGCATCTTGTAATTTAATTGAGGAATCATAAACACGGATAATTTGAGCTTCAGAAGCAACATCAAAACAGCAAGACATTGTCGTCAAATATTCAGTAACTATAGCAAAAAAACTACACAATTCTAAAAGATCGTCCAAGATTATTGCCGCTAAAGCACTTGTACACGACTTAAAGGATAGAAAATTATCCACTGTCACAAACGTTAAATCTGAACAATCAAGATCAAATAATACATAACAGCATTATAACCTTTCATATCAACCTTTCCTGACTCAAGAAATATTAAACATGAAAACAACTGCATACACTTCTGCCAAGGACACCACTTGAAAAGTCGAGATAGTGTAAAAAGTTAAACAATGATCATGATGATGAAAATTAAATAGAGATTTGTGTTATGTCATTGACTACTTGATGAAGAGAGGAAGGAAAAAAAGGCATCCCCTCGGCGGCTTGAGATCCACGAAACTTTTTTTTTTTGATAAGATGAGATCCACGGAACACGTACAAGAGATTTGGCGTACAAAACAGTTGGTCATATATCGGTAATCAATCACTAATTTGATTAGGCTTAGAAACTCAAGAGAAAGAGAAAGAGTACTAATTTTCCATCTGCTACAGCGCTGGAGGATTTGTTCGATATAGAAAATTCATATGCTTGGCTTCTTTTCTATTGGCTTATACTTTGTTGTGGCACAGGTATAAGAATACTTTTATGTAGCCTATGAGCTCGCAACTGCACATAGAATGGCTTCTGGAGCAAAAGTGAAACGCATAGCTTCCTAGCAAGCCTGCTAACATATTTGCTGAAGCATGGTATTTGATGATGAAGATCCATGATTTCGTGTATAGAAGGTTAAGGAAAATCAAACCATTTAGCACGGGATTGAAATATTTCTGTAACGATGATCACTACGTCACCGATTGAAGATTTTATCTGATTTAGGGTTAATGTTAACGGGATATGAAATAGGGTGTTTTCCAAGTTATAACCACTTGACCAATAGAGTATCACCAAGTGTCCTCTCCAGATTTAATGTGAAAACTCTCCTCTAAGTGATTGTGGCCCTTGCGAAATCTCTCCTCTCAGCGATTGTGTCCCTTGCGAAATCTCTCCTCTCAGCGATTGTTGAAACTATTCTCTCGTTGAACGGTGATGCTCACCATTCCAAGTGGGACCTCATATGAGTTAGGATTTTAAAAGAGTTAGATGACAACCAACAATGATAGCCACTGGATCAAACCAATCTAGATTGAACTAGGAGGGGAAAGAAAGATCACAACCATTAGTTGACACCAATGGATGTATCCTAGCCGCTGGGTGACACAACAAACGCTACTGTTGTGTAAGCATTAATATCATTTTAATAAAGATGTCTAATAAAATAATACCTGACATCGATGTACTTATTTCTTGAGTGCTCAACAGGATTCTCACTGATGCAAATCGCACTTGAGTTATCACAAAAGATCTTCGTTATGCCATGTAAATTCCATAATCAACAAGCTTTTGATTTCATCCATATATGTTGCGTACAACACGAACATACATCAATATATCCTGCTTCACACGTTGAAAGGGATTGTGAGTTTTGCTTCTTGCTATTCCATGCCATGCCACGCCACAAGATTTAACCCTACATAGTATAATCCCCCAAATGTACTTTTTCTGTCTTCCACACAGCCTGCCCAATAAACATTTGAATAAGCAGTAAGATTAGTGTTAGTATCAAAAGTATAAGATATAAACCATAACCAATTAATGATATATTGAATATATCACATGATCCTTTTTGCAGCTTCAAGATGACATTCCTTTAGATTAGCCTGAAACCTAGAACAACAACCAACACTAAATGCAATATCAGGTCTCTTAGCTATAAGATATAAAAGACTTCCAATGATAGATCGGTAGAGTTTCCGATCCACACCGACACCTTTCTCATCTCTATGCAGTTTGCCAATAATGGGCATTTGAGTAAGTTTTGGAGTGGACTTCTCAAGACCGAACTTCTTAACAAGATCCATGGCATATTGTTCTTGAGATAAGTAAATTTCATAATGTGTTATTGAATTTTTAATCCTACAAAGAATTTTAACTCACCAACATTTCTCATCTCAAATTCCTTTCTAAGAGATTTTGAAAATATTTTGCGAGTTTCTCAGAGGTTGATCTGTAGATGATATCATCTACATAAACTTGAGCAATAACAACATCCTTTCCGCTCCATTTTGTGAATAATGTTTTATCAGCACCACCTCTTGAAAAACCTTTCCTAAGAAAAAAAGTAGTAAGTTTATCGAACCAGGCACGAGGTGATTGTTTTAATCCATATAATGCTTTTCCGAGCCTAAAGACATGATCTGGAAATGCTGAACTTTCAAATCCCTTAGGTTGAGAAACATCGACTTCTTCCTTTAAGCATCCATTTAAGAATGCGGATTTTACGTCCATTTGAAATACATAGCTTAAATTTGGGAAAACAAACATGAGCTAAAAGTAGTCTAATGGACTCAAGGCGTACTATGGGATCAAATGTGTGACATACCCTGAAAAATTTGCTCCAAATGGGTTGGGTTACTACCCACTTGGCCATCTCTAACTTCCTGATACGCCACTCGAAAAATAGGCTTTCAAAATTTTTGGATTATATGAGCATATGTCCCATAACATAATACTCATAAATCCCAAAAATATTTCACAACTTCATAAGGGTCATCGAATCAGATAATGATTTCTACCTACTACTCTCCCTTGGTCAGTTGCAAAAAATAACATAAATGCCAGGTGCTAAAAATAACATACATACAGTCGCAAACCTAACACTTTATACGACCAGTTGCCGATTCTAACACTTTATACGGCCAATTGTCGATTCTAACACTTTATATGGCCAATTTCCAATTCTAATAATTTAGATGGCCAGTTGCCAATCTAATACTTTATATGGCCAATTACTAATTATGATAATTTAGATGGCCAGTTGCCAATTCTGATAATTTATACAGCCAGTTGCCGATTCTAACACTTTATATGGACAGTTGTCGATTCTAATAATTTAGATGACCAGTTGCCAATTCTAACACTTTATACGACCAGTTTCTGATTCTAACACTTTATATGTCGGTTTTCGATTCTAACACTTTATACGGACAGTTGACGATTCTAATAATTTAGATGGCCAGTTGTCAATTCTATTAATTTAGATGACCAGTTGCCGATTCGAACATTTTATATAGCCAGTTGCTGATTCTAGTAATTTATATGACCAGTTGCCGATTCTGACACTTTATATGACCAATTGCCAATTCCGATATTTTAGATGGCCAACTGCCAATTCTGATATTTTAGATGGCCAGTTGTCGAAAATGAGAGATTGTAATAATCATCTTTCACTAGGTAGCATGAACAGCTAATACTGCAACTACCTTTTACCAACGATATATAAAATGCCGATGTTACAATCATCTCCGAATAGATGGTATGAACTGTCAAACAGTAACCAAAATAATACGAACAACCTTACGGAGTTGTGTGTTGAACCACACAACGGCTTTCTATGTACCCGAAGAAATAAAGCACGATCATAATTCGTTATTTTTATTTAGATAGTATGGACTGCACATGTTTTTTCTCCATAAATAAACTATTCCCGGTAGCACTTAATCGGTTAATAAGATATTTCGTAATTCCCATAATTTAAATTAAATTTCTTAGTAAAAGAAAACAATTTTTGATAAATATAAATGAATTACACTAACAAAACAGAACTTGGCTCCACTAGAAATTATAAAGAAATGACTAGAACTATGTATTTTTCGGTGTACCAAATTGTAAGCTTCTTTACCATGTCGCATAACCTGTGTCCTAGAGTTCTGAAACACCACTTAATCTCAAAATGAAATAAGAATAAACATTTGCAAGGCGAGGAGCACAATTGAAGGAAGAAAAAGGACAAACAAGCATTTACTATGCCGATACCATTCAACCGCGACTACGTTCAAGAGAAATCTCATTCATTCTTCTCGGAAAACTTATGTCGCCGTGTTCTTCAGGTCAATTATATAGTGTGTAGGACAGACAAGAACGAGTCTTTGACCCAAAGAACACGGAAAAGCAAGATGTAAACTTATGGCGCCATATAATTTTGTGCATGGGACCTCCACCTTATCAAGACTCTCAAACCCTATTGAGAATAAGCTCAACCGAGTAATTATCATCTCTTGCGGGAGGTACCAAGTTAAATGGTGTAGCAGCCACACAATTAGAAATTGTCTATATGTGTGACAAACTATTTATCATTCAGCAATTCTTGAAAATGTCACCAAGACTCTCTATACATTAATCTCTCATCTCTAGTTTTCAGATTGCAAAGAATTCTCCCACTCTCTATTTCTTTGTAAGTAGCGGTTAGTGAGCAAAGGTCACAGAAACAGTAGAACCAAAAACTAGACCATGGAAACAAGCACGGAAACCCAGGGAGCGCTTGCGGCCGAAATTTGCATTTCTATTGAGAATCAGAGTGCAGGTAATTTATATGTTAACTCCGATCTCGGTTTCCATTTATTTCTTCATTTTTTGCCAAGTCCACGCTCAGTTTCCATGGCCTTGTGAATATAAATTAAAAGTAGATATGAGGACCATCTAGGATTAGCCAGGTTAGTTAGGAGTCTGATTCTAGTAGGAGGTCAGCAGTTTGAGTATCCGCTCAAATATTAAAAATCTTGTGTAAATACTATTAACTTTATTATGGGAAAGGGGGCGGAGCTTGTTCAGAGGGGAGTAGGCCAGGGGCGGGGGAAGACGGGCATATGCCCAATTTCAGAAAACGCAAAAGAAAAGAAAAAAAAAAGATATCTACACCACCATTTTAATGATGTTACCATCAAAAAAGTGAATTTTACTTTTACCTTGTTCATTTTCATACTTCTCCTCTCGTATAAAAGGTGTGTCTTTTATCATTTGTCCAAAAGAGACTTTAATGCTTTTGTATTTTTCCTAATTTATTCTTATGTATTAAAATTTTAAATTGACGTATCTCAAAAATTAAATGGCGGATATTTCTCCATTGTTATAACAATTACTAGGATGTATTGGATTAGGATTTAAATAGATATTTCACAATCCTAAAAACTCCTAGGTATTCGATTAGGATTTATAATGAATCATTAATATCACTGGTATTCAATTAGGATAGTTTTAGATTCCACAAATATCCTAGATATTCAATTCATTTAAGATTTCTTAGGATAGTTGAGGGCCAAGATACATATGGATTCTTATGGATATTTGTAGGCAAAATATGTATGTTATTATCTTATATCAATCTCAACCCACACCGCAAGAGTTTCATGGATTCTTATGGACAATTTTTTTATTTTTTATCATATCATGTTATGTTTTTACACCGCCCACCACCAACCACCGCATCACCACCAATAACAACCACCGAAGGCCACCACCACCACCAGTAACAACCATCACTAACCACCGCCATCGACCACCAACTATCACCACTGAAAAAAATCACCACAGTCACCACCAACCACCATCACCGCCAACGTCCACACATCCCACCACCTCAACTTATGGATGGTTTTTTTTTTTGAAAGGAATATACGATGCAATTTGTAAATCTGAACTAATCCTAACTTATCTATTATAATCCAAAATTATATATCTATAAGAATCTATAAGATTCATTTAAGAAATATTATAAATCCACTAGATTCAGGCAAACGACTATCTGTTTTTATCCATACAAATCCTGATCCAATACACCCCTGTAAGAATTCCTTTTAAAAGACCTGGATAAAGATAAAAAAAATATGATTAAATTTCTTATACTTTCGAAGAAAATTTTAACATCACTAGGTATTTATTTGGGAAAATAGGTCCAAAAAAAATGAAAGTATCATTATTACATGATAAAGGGATTGTTAAATCTTTAAACCTTCTCTTACTAATGAACGCACAATTGGAAGATACTAAAATTAATTGGGGGATATGAATTATTAACCGCATCCAATAGTGTTGGGGTGTTTTTTGGGAGCGGCAATACTAAAATACCCTTCCATCTAAATTAAAATTTAAAACTAAAAATCAAAATCAAACTCTTACAAGTTCTTAAAGACAGATTAAATTGAATTGTTGTTGAGCAAGAAGAAGAAGAAGAAATGGCTTTATTGAAAAGATACATGATACCCAATCACATTTGAAGTGTTGTAGTTGTTTTAAAAACTTCGTTTGGGATAGAATACCCTACTGTATTTTATCCCACTCCCAACTTGTGTTCATGATGAATACCCTACTGTTTTTTTTGTGCCGGCATAGTTTTTAGGATGAATTCTATGCCGATACTAGTGTCGGCATGGTTTTTGTTTGGATGAATATCATGCCGATACTAGTGCCGGCATGGTTTTTTAGGATGAATACCATGTCGATACTAGTGCCGGCATGGTTTTTTACGATGAATATTATGCCGATACTGGTGCCAGCATGGATTCTTTTGGATGAATGCCATGCCGATACTAGTGCCGGCATGGTTTTTTAGGATGAATACCATGCCGATACTTGATATTTCAGACAAATTCTCTGTATGTTTTTGTCCTCAAACCGGCACGGTAAACTTGAGAATGGACCATGCCGGCACTACTACCGACATGCTCGATAATGAACTTTCTGTGCCGGTAGTGTACTTATAATTTCAAAATTGGGGGATATTGTGTATCGGCATGATGAAAGTATGAATACCATGCCGATTTGGTCACTGCCAGCATGGTGTTCATAATTTTACCATGCCAACACTGAGTTTTTCAGGCGCAACAATGACGAATTCAATGAAAAAGAATCAAATTTCAATACATTAATACATATATATGAGTAATTGGAGCACTTATATGTTTAAGTTTACTTTACTGGGTTGGTTCTTCACCTAAACCTTCATGATCGTAAATATCTTGATTTGAAGTTGTTGCATCAACAAATTCAATGATAATGATTTATTTCAAATGATTATCAAACTAATCTATTAACTTAACTAATTATATTTAACCACTAAATATGATTAGTAAGTGGTATTAGAAATTATATAAATTACCCGGAGAGGGAGTGACCTTGATTTACTATTGAAATCCTGATTTTGTCTTTTTCCTCTATTCCCAATTAGTTTTAGTATCCCCCAATTGTGGGTTATTACTAAATCCTTCTCGACTTTGAAGTCCAAATCCAACCATACAACTTTAGAGTCCAAATCCAAGCCATGCATATGTCTTCAATTTGATTTTTATATGTTTTATTTAAGAAACCTTGAGATATCTAAACTAAATCACAAGAAACCTTGAATTATCTACATAACAAGTAATGTACTAATTTGAATATTTAATTTTAGATTTAAATGATTTTACATATATATATATATATATATAATGTTTGTGTTATTTAAAGAATACAAAATACAAGCATGGGCGTAGAACATGTGGGAATACAAATCAGGGCATCCGACAAAAACTCAGGATGGATTCCAATTTTACATTCCAAACACTGTCGGAACAATTGTTGAAAATATCCTGCAAAACAAGCAAAACAAAACCAAACAATTAAAAATATTATGGCTGAATGACGACCAGGTCGCTCTCATTAAGACGTTTCGCGGCTCTGCCCAAGATTGTGCAATCAGTTCTTCCATGTTGCGTCGTCCCCAGGATAAAACAACTGAGTAAATCCCTTTCACTTTGAGAGTGTGTGATACTTGTACACTTCTATTCTTTCTCATAATCAAATTTCTAAGAAACAAGTGATGATCACACACTAGTTTTCTTTCTCTCAAAAATTCTTATTTTTCTTTTAAAACTCCAAAAAAAACATTAAAGAGCACCCCTATTTTTGTTGTTTTAACCAAAATATGATCTTATAGTCGACACGGGGTCTTAATAAAGTTTTGACAGAAACATTAATATGTTTTAATATAAACCGTTACTCTTGTAAAATGAAACGGTCAAGGAATTTATAACAAAAAGTAAATTTCTTTTTATGAAGATCATTAAGACTATTAAAAATAATCTTAATAAAAACTAATAAATGAAAATACATTTTGTTTTAAACGTATATTTTCAACAATCCCCCACTTATATTTTAAAACATTGAGCAAGTATATATAGAGATGTGCATAAGCGAAGGTATCTTTCGATTTTGAACCTTTACGTAGTGTTAGACTCTCGAAATATCTGACCATAGAGTGAACATAAGTCTTTGAACTCTAGGAGATAAAAATATTGTCTCACACACACACAACTATACTAGTGCAAAGTCTAAAGCCAGCACATTACGGCCATGTGCTTGAATCCCGGTTTAATGAATGATCTAGAGAACTTACCATATTCTCATAGAAAGCGGCCACACTTTCACATCCATATAGGTGATTTTATCAAGAGTACTCATGTATCTAAGTACCCTAATCTAAATAGAGATATAAGAATCATTAAGAGTTTTAGAAATAAAAACTCAACCTTAATTCGCTCTAGGATATCATGTTGTGGGATGAATTCTATAACGCATGATTCTACATATACATATTATCCATAACATAGTCCCATTTGAACCTACAATTTGGTATTTCCATTAATAGATATGGATTACCTTTTGAACCTACTTCTGGAATCTTGGCTTATAGGTTGGGTGTCAATCACGAACAACCATGTCCATATCATTTGTAAATCGTTATTCCGTTTGAACCTATTTCTAGATGGGTATCCATCACAAATGACTCAATTCTCAATGGGCATCAACATCATCCCATAAGATATATTCACACCATATTATTAATCATTTCGTCAAAGGTCCAAGGATAACTCTTTTCAGACCATATGTAATCCATTCCCATAACATAAAAAATTCCTTTCTATCAACATATTTGTCGACTCTACCGTTGTAACTAACGGTTCTCAACTCTTGCGATAGTCGTGGTACTATCGCATTGGATTAATATGTCGGTTCTTCCTCTATCTAGTAGAAGACTGAATCATTCGATCCCTTGGAGGATTCATTTGAGAGGATATCTCAATCAACATCACAATAATATCCTTAAAGGATTGCGTTAAACATTTTTGGATAGTGTATTTCTAGGTTAAGGTTCTTTTCAGGCACCTCATAACCTTCTCAATGTTTTAATAATTATTCATACATGGATTATTAGTAAATCTTCATATATGTAACCCCCACTACAAAAGTAATATACATATAGTTAATCACGTAGAAAAAAGCAATGCCATGTTACCTTACTCATTTTGTTTTCCTAGTTCAATCGCGCACAATCACAAGCACCATAATAGTAAAATTAAATGAGTGAAAACTACTTTATAAAGACTATATTTTTTTTATTTCTTTTCATTTTATAGAATATATTCAAAAGAAGAACAAATATAATTCAGGCATATACACTATATTCACTCAAGTATTTCATGTCAAATAGTAAACTAAACATGCCTTCAGTTTCATGAACACCATATAAGTTATAACACAATCAACGAGTCCCTTTTGCATATATAACGTTCAGTCTTATGCGTTTGTCACCCTAATCAACTTTGAAACTATTTGGGTTAACCAAGTAATCAATTTTATCATTCAATTGTTTAAGAGCTTGTTTCAAAATATATTTTGACTAATCAAATTTATTTACATTACGTTCTTATGGGAACTACAAAGTTTTTCATGCTTGGTTTCCATTGATTCAACATTTAACTCGTTCAATTTATTTTATTTTTCTACATATGATATATACAACAAATCACGCATCGTAGAAACAATATCACCAATCAAAAATGTAAGTCCATCTACATGAAAGCAAGTATCAAAATTAGTTTACCTTTTTTCTATTTGTCAAGCATTTGGTTCCGAAAACCTTTTTCCAAAGAATAAAATCATGAGGATCTAAGCATCTCAATAAAGGTAATTATTATAACTAAAATTATTTTTAGTATTACTACTTACGTAGGTATAAATTCATTCTCAATGATCTTGTGATCTCCATTTCTAGCTAGTTTTTTAATCTAACTTTAGTGTTCAAACATACATAGGGTAAAGAACCCCCACTATTTTCGACTCTAAATGAAATTTCAAATCAAGACCAAAATATCTAAAATTGAGAAGTTACTTATGAAAATTGCATTTCTATTTTTTTAGACTTCGTTAGACGTCGGATTTTAGTGTTTAATACCAATTCAAAAACTAGAAAGTTTCGTCATTCGTACAAATATAAAAAATAATTTTTTTAAGCGCAAATAATTCCTCTAGATTCATATTTGACGCGCTATGTGTTGTTGCTCATTACTAATAAAGTAATTATCCAAATTCAAAATCCTTTTGGCACAATATAAAGGACGACCAAACAAACATTTTTTGTGAAAACATCATTTCATTATTCACTACTGAAAAGATCAATTTTAGTCACCAAGTTAGACTTTGTGAAACACCAAAAATATCTTATAAAATTCTCAAACATCTTATTTCATCGGATGCTTTTGTAAACTAGTAAGATTGAGAGTCTACATGCTTTGATGAGTTAGGTAAAATCTGATACATGTCACTTGAAATCTTTTTAGAAAATTTAGAGAAAAACACAACATGCTCATGCTCATCACTAACTCAAAATTTTTATAGAAGTATGATAAAATCACATATTTCAAGCATTCCAAAGCTTCAATCATATCATATAAATAATACAATATTTGGTTCAAACATTTCATTGATAACATTTTTATTATTGTAGTGCAATGATCAAGTTCAACAAAAAATTTAATCTCAATCTTGTGAAAAACAAGATAGGGGGAAACTAGATTCTTTCTCAGTTTGGTGGTATGAACATCTTTAACATGATAGTTCTACCGGAAGCCAACTTTTGAGACCATACCAATACCAAGAATCTTAGAGATGTGAGTATAATTCAACACAGCTTTCTTTCAAACGATCCAGTTCAACTTTTGAACCATAACCTATCAAAACAAATATGGTGTAAAACACCAGTATGTATCACCTCTCACCGTATCCATGATTCACATTAACTTAGATTTAAAAGCATTGTTAACAATATTTGATATTCTTGCAATGTCGTGTAATGCAAACATAACAAATAATTTCAAAATTATAATTATGTTTATTTCTTGGTGAGAGTTGGTATTCACATTTGTTTTTACTAGGTTTCTTATTCTTTCGGCTTTGGTTTGATGTTAAATTCTATCTCATAAGTTCCAAACTTGTATGAGTCACCCATATATTGCCGTAAACAATAATTCTCAATATTTAGTTTCCATACAACTCATTCTAAGATTGAACAATCAACTTATTTCAATTTAGAATGCAATTATTTGATCACCACATTAACTACAAATAGTTCATCAAACATACCTCATTTGCTTTGAAAGATCAATTGGCCATAAACCATTATCCACTCTTTCCATACTAACAAAGAAATCAGCAAAACCATTGCTCCATACATCTATTATCTCTGGTATTTGCTCGCAATTTTTCTTTCAATAAGAACTTGCTCAAGTAAGTGAATTCTTACCTGTCACAATCATTTACATGTGAGCATTTTGAAACCAAAAATAAGTAAGGTATACACTTTTAATAAAAATCAATTAAAAAAAAATAGTACTCCAAGTTTCTCTTAAGTGTCAAAAAAACGGTCCAAAGTTCTATAGTTGTAACATCACTTTTTTATAACTTTCTATCAAGCATTTTGTCAAACATATGTGGTGCACTAGTTTGGTTTCTAACAAAGATCTTATTTTTTTCATTACTAAAATAATAATATGAACTACTAAAATCAAAACATGATTTTTAATGCAATTTCTTACATCTATGATCTCTAAACTCAAGCATCATATCACATAACGATTTTAAAATCACCACATCTCTCAAACTATAAATCCCACTGGAATATCCAAAATATGTTTTGAAGATAAATTTTTGATCTCCAAGTTTCATATTACACACTAATTCAAAACATCAAATCGAAAATCTAGAAAACACATTTAATCAAGAGTAATTTTATTATTCGTTAGAATTTTTTCAGCAACGCTATGTGGTTTTGTAAAATACCTTAAAAATACTTTTAGGCCTCCAAAAATTCTGAAAGTTTACCTGGATGATCCTTATCATGTCTAATTTATATGCATAAATTTCAATAGCTAATTCATTTTCTTTTAAGAGATCCACAGAAAACTATGTAACATGTTACAACCATTGTCTATTAAGATTACACATCAAAATTCAATTTTAGTCATGGAGAAACCTACAATCCAAGCATCAAGATAAATTTTTAATGAAAAATTATACCGTGATGATTCGATAAAACAAACTGAACAATAATACTTATCGTGTTTCAGCAAAAGTTTCTCGATTGATCTATATGGTAGAAGAAATCGTCTTAAAATTGTAGGAACAATTGCTGAAAATATCTTACAAAACAAGCAAAACCGAACAATTAAAAATATTATGACCGAGTCACGACCAGGTCGCTCTTCTTAAAACGTTTCGCGGCTCTGCCTAAGATTGTGCAATCATTCCTTCCATGTCGCGCCGTCCCCAGGATAAAAAAGACAAGTAAATCTCTTTCACAATCACTCTTGCACTTTCAGAGTATGTGATACCTGTGCACTTCTTTCTATTCTTGCTCAGAATCAAATTTCTAGAAAACAAGTAATTATTACACAATAGTTTTCTGTCTCTCAAAATTCTTATTTTTCTTTTAAAACTCCAAAAAACATTAAAGAATTTTTTGTTCTTTTAACCAAAATATGATCTTATAGTCAAGGGGTCTTTATAAATTTTTAGTGGAAACATTAATATGTTTAATATAAATCATTATTCTTGTAAAATGAATCGGCCAAGGAATTTATAAAAAAAAAAGTAAATTGCGTTTTATGAAGATCATTAAGACTATTAAAAATAAATTTAATAAAAACTAATAAATGGAAATACATTTTTCTTAAAACATATATTTCCATCAAACACATTAAAAATTCCAAATTTCCAATAGACATTAAGAGGCTGAAAGTCCAAATACAAATACTTTAGTTTATTCTTTAACAATTACTAAAACATTTAATCCAGTATATTGAGTAAAGACCGATGTTCATGGTGGCAGGAAACCCGCTCTTTTAGCGGGCATCTCATTAAAAAAACCTAGTTATTAGGTGTCATATGATAGAACATATATGGCTATATAAAAATGAAGCAGACCAGTGAGATGAGTACTCCATCAACCACGTGCAAATCCAAGGATTGAGCCAAAACTTGTATGTTACAGGGTCAAATAAATTTTGTTTCGGTGTACACAAAAAATAAATAAATTGATCACATATATATTTAAGCTATAGAAAATGTATAAGTGAAATGGAAATTATCGCTGGAGAAGTACTGGTGCCGACCAATGAAGAACACTGTGAGCCAATTAAGAGTAAAAGTAGTAAACAAATTAAACTTTAATTATGTGAAGGGGTAGCATGGTAACTTTGAAATGGGTGGTTAAGTTATTTACAAACAAAACCGTTTCCATTTACACGGGTTGTTAAAACAGTGACAAGGTGAAGGGGGGAGAGATAGAGGCCATGTACTTCAAGCATGTGGCCCGACCACATCATAGACAGAGCGCCATAATTCATTAGAAATAATATTTTAAATCTAACACTTATAATTTCATGCATTTCATCCCTAATTTTGGTTTTCTATTCCCAAAAATAATTGACTTCACAAGAATAAATTGATTGTGTTCGATTATCATTTAAATTTTTCCAGTGAGAGAGAACTCTTATTTCTTGCTTTTCCGATTTTGAATATTAGAAACCGGATAGTAGTTAAAGTTTGAGAAGAGGAGGGAAGGCAATATATGGTAATGTTAAACTATCTCTTGGTACTATTATAAAACATAGTGTATTAGTTTGGTCTTGTTGACGTGGTCCAATTGCTATAAAGCCAATTATTTTCAGTTAGGTCCAAAATATTACCGTTTATTTTTAAGACAAATGTTACCTACATGAACGACGTCATCATTTTTTTTAAAAAAAAATACAAAATTAATTCATTATCTCTTTTTTGTCTCTATATATCATAAACATAGATAAAAAAAATTTAAAATCTAAATATCTTTTAATCGATAAGTCAAAAAATAAATAAATTTTATACATTGAAAAAGCCCTGAAGAGATCTTTTTGACGAGTATAATTGTTTCTATATTGTGAAGTTTTTAACTTTCATTCTTTAGATAAATATCATCTATAAGATGAACTACTAAACGACGAACTAGCTACTTGAATGAACTAATATACATTCTATAAAATTTACTGCTTAAATGAACTATTATATAAGTAATGAACTCACAGGATAATCTAACATACGAGTTCATTTTAAAATATGGACTATTGTAATGAAATATTATTAGGAGTTCATTCTACCATATAAAATACCATTGGGTGTTCATTTCTATATGAACGCCTATCACGAGTTTATCTTTAGGAATTTATTTTACAACATGAACTGCCGTAATGGACACTTATTATGAGTTCATTCTATAGTATGAATTTCCATAATTAACTATCACGAGTTCATTTAAATAAATGAATTCCTATTCCTACAAGATGAACCACCATCATGAGATCATTATACAAAATAAACAAGTTCATTCTGCAAAATGAACGGCTAGAACTAAAATGAACTATCATACTCTAAAATAGTGTTTATTCTTGGATACGAAACTATCATTATGCCGTAAAATATTAAAATTTTGAAACATAGTATAATGGGTACTCATTGTGTGAATCTCGTCGAGATCTTTCCGAATATATCAAATTTATTAATTTTCGACTTATATTTTGAGAGATACTTAATTTTTTTTTAAAACTTTTTTTTTTGTTTTGATTAGAAAATACCAGTGAGGTGGGAATCGATCGCGTGACATCAAGCTCATACTCTTCGCGCTTCACCATCTGTGCTCCCTCTCTTATTTTCTTTTTTATTTTTTTAAGTTAAAAAGGGAGATGAATCAGTAGAAAGAAAATAAATAAGAAGGTAATACAACTATATATAAGAGAGGGAAAATGGTATTTCAGATACTCTAATATTTCTGAATAAACAAGGACCAAAGTAAAATTCTTTTTTATTGGTGGACCAAAATGACTCGGGGCTACCTAAACCAGGACCAAACTAATTAAGTAGTGGCAATGTTATAAATATCCTCCATTTTGATTGATCTTGCACAAATACCCTCGACGGTAAACAAAAAAAATTGGAGTCAAGTTAAGAAAATTGCTTCCACTTTTTGGAAGCAACTTGTGTTAGTTGCTTCCACTTTTCAGAAGGTAGGGGTATTTTTAAGAATTGAATAAGGGATGTACTTTAAGGGATGGATTTTGAGGGATATTTAGTTAAGTAAGGGAAGTTTATCCATTGTGAAACTTATACTAATACGGTCTTACTCCCTCCGTCCCACCATTAAGTGATCTATTTGGTTTTTAATTTTGTCCCATCATTAAGTGACCTATATCACTAAATAAGGAGATATTTCTAAAATTACTCTTTTAATTGATTATAAGAAATATAAGAAATATGCATAATTTGATATGCATGTTTATATTCGTTACGTAGGTGTTTTAAAATGTTTTTCAATGGTATAAAGTTTGCGAACATCCGTGGTGTAGTTTGAGAGATAAATTATTTCAAAATTTCATTAATTATTATCCATAAGGATAATAATTGTAAAAAATACTTAAAAATCTCTTTTTCCTTGCTTGCCTTAAAATTTGTGCAAATTTCAACTAGGTCACTTAATAGTGGGACGGAGGGAGTATAAAATTTACTCTCAAATGACCATATTTTTTTCTTATTCACTATCCCTGTTTGGAAACGTGTCCCTCATGGTTAACTCTTGGAAACTTTATGCAGAAAATGACATGAACTTCCATGTATACCGACCTTTATTATTACGCGCTGCGGTGGAAGGTAAGTGGGAATTAATGAGGTATTTCGTAACAAATTTTCACCGCTCAGTGGAAGTTCCAATCACGACATGCGGAAGGACTGCATTGCATGTTGCAACTGGTGCAGGACACTCGGTATTCGCATTAGAACTGCTCAAACATATGTCAGTGGAAGCACTTGAACTGAAAGACAGTTATGACGGTAATACGGCTCTTCATCTTGCTGTTATTGCTGGGCTTGAAGAAGTTGTTAAAGAAATGGTAAAACTACATAGAAACTTAACACGTATAGACAACAAAAAGGGGTTAAATCCACTATTCAATGCTGCTATCCATGTCGGTGTAGGACATACAGAAGTAATAAGATTCCTTTGTGATGTTATAATGGAAGATGGAGAATCAAGTTCTTTTCGAGGTCATTTGGGAGCTCGACTCATATGCAACGTAACTCGTGCTGATTTATACGGTAATTTTAAATCTACTATTTATTTTTTTGACTGGAAAAAAGTATTTTATTAATGCACATAGAAATGTGTACTTGGTAAATAACAAGTACGTATGAAATGAGAAATAGAAAAGTAGGAAAACAAAAGAACCCAAGAAGAAAAGAAGAAGAATAATAAAAAAAGAACTCAAGTCCAAGAGTTGAAAATTCACATAAGTTGATGGTGCCTAAATTTAGCTTCGAACTTCCATTAACCTTACAGGATTGCACTGATGTAGGTTCCCCAATTCAGCTTCAAACTTCCCTTTACGTGCAGGATTGCACTAACCCCACTCCACTAGAAATCCTATCAAAGAGCATCTAAAGTAGACACCTTGAATACCATGAAACCAATATCACCAAATCTACCCGATATCACTTCATTACCTAATAGAGAAAATCCCAAAATGAAAAACATCTGTTATTGTTCAACTACCTTCATATAGTCGGATAAGATTTGACATCTTCAATGCCCAAAAATCAGAACCAATCAAGGAAGACATGACGTATTCAACTTCCCAAAAACCTGAACCAGTCGTAGAAGACGAAAAAGACATGATGTATTCAACTCCTAAAAACCAGAACCAATTGAAGAAAACATGATGTATTCAACGCTCCAAAAACTAAAAGAGCACAAGCTTGCTTCACCAAAATCAAAATCACCAATTGAATAACAAAAAGAACCCTACCTACGTCACAAATGTTGCAGGAACGTCGTCATCGACATAACCAGGTTGTTCAAGAAAAATCCCTTGTTTCTCCAACACCAGCTTTGAATCTAAATCAAGCTCCACCATCAATCATTTTCTGGATGAAACCCTAGATATGGTAATTATGATGAACCGGAAAATATTTACTTCCAAAGGGTCGGGTTACGACCTTTGCGCCGTCACCACTCGAGAAACCAATGTTACCAACTTGAAAAGCTTACTTTTTTTGCCGAGAAACTTCCTTTCACTTTCTCCAATCCTTATACCAAGAGTCATTGAATCCTTCTAAGGTCCATTGTTTACTGTGATGCCCAAACTCTAGGGTAGTAGTAATGGGATGCTTCTAAGGGTCAAACAAACTCACAGTAACTTTGTCATCGATGCCGTCAAATGGTGATATTTCCATACTGAAAGGACGAATCTCTAATGTTTGGGCAGTCAAATGCCAGTCAACGTCTCATAAATTCTTCTACTGATAGCCATAATAATGGCATGCCATTATTTATCAGGAAGATAATATGAATTACCTCGAATAACAACAGTCATCTATATCGCACGTGTTGATCAGGTAGATGATATGAATTACCTAGGATGGTAATAATCATCTCTTGTCTCACTATGTAGTATGACTAACCAATGAATTGGCTGCAACTATCTATTACTTCCAAGGATACAACCATCTTTAAATAGATGGTATGAACCGCAAAACAGAAACCAATCCTTTTTCATACGATATAAATAATCTCGCGCAGTTATGTTGAACCGCATAGCGTCTGCCTACATACACTCTCCGTTGGTCGAAGTGATGAAGCACAACCTTAGCCCGTCATTAGTCTCGTAGATTTCATTGTATATATAAATGTCATGTACATAACTTAAAATACCATTTTTCATGGGAGCAAAATCATTTCAAGAGATATATAATTATATTTACATAATATTGTTGTCAACAATGGGATTGTAAGATAAGAATGAACGAGAACTTCTAATTATCCAAAGCTCTTATTGTGACCAAAAATGGTTTATTCTAGCAACTATACAAACCATATATATATATACCAATGAGAACATAATATGCAATGTAACTGAAATCAAGTCTAAATCAGAATCCACTAGCTAGAGACAAAATTTAACTACACTTCAATAAATATAACTCCAAATTTAGGGAACATATATTCCATATATGAATTTTTATCTAAACTAGGATTGAAGAAATATGACATAGTTCGTTCAACCGTATAACCCATGATTTTTTTATTTATTATTTTACTATGGTTCAATTCTGATAAAAATCAAAACCAATATGTTGTAGCATACACACATCATCTTAAAAATATATTAATCAATTCACTTCCAAACAGTAATTTACTTTACAAGTGAACTAATATAGATTCACCAAAATATAGAATATATCACTAAATTGAAATTTGAAACTTAATACAACACTATTTAAACCATTCAGAAGTTCAGCTTATCCAACACAATCCAAACTCTGAACACATACAACTCAATTCAATAACTGGCCATACAATTGCAAGTACATTTCAACATTATCTACTGTTCTTGTCAAACTCATAATGTATAATGATCGAATCATGATGAAACTTTTATAGTGACCTTATGACCTATAATAACACTACACTAACAATTACAACATTTCAACTGTTCAATAAGAAAATATACACACAAGAACTTGATTACTTGCGTTATTATACTATAGAAATCAGGCACGATGAGTACATAAAGTGATCATAACTTCATGAAATTTTTATAGTAGGTTACCAACATGAATAAACATCATACTATACAGATAATGATAAGGACAGACAAGATCTGAAATCTGCAGAACACAGTCACATATTTTGAAATCTTTGCGGTAGTGAAAGGGTTCTGATCTTTATGAAATTTATATAATATCATATAACTTAACAAATAAAAACATACTAAAATTTCACCAAATGCCAACTGTTGAATCTAAAGATATTTGTAAAACTAAAACATAGATTATTACAAAGTCGAATATATTTTTTAACCATCAATTTCTTACCAAGAACTTGTTAAAAACTAATTAAGTAAGAGAACAAAGTACCTATTTTACATATTGGTAGAAGAACATGATTTTTGTTGACACCTAAAATTACATGAAAACCCTAATTTAAAAATTCTCAAATCAAAGTATTTATGCATGCAATTAATGTCTTTAATTATGAATTACCCAATGTCATTTGCTTGCAAACCAACTCCATACATTGATATAAAGAAGTCCTTTGCTGATTTTGTATCCCTAGCCTCACTAATGTTTCAAGCAATTTATTCCAGTTCTTGTTTTGAGAAAGACGAAACCCAAAAACCATTTAAAAGCATGGGAAAACATGGAAAATAAAATATAATCTTTCCATCAAAATTTTTAAGGTTCTTCTATTACAATTTTTTTTTTGACAGAACAAGGGAAAAATTAGATTAAAATTTTTGAGTCACGAAAATAGTGACATCAAAAACTCAAAAGATTACACGGATGAGTGCACAATTACATCCCAATTACATAGAAAATTGGACAAAGTATAACCGGAAAACATGTTTGAACTTAAACCCTGATTGAACAAACAACATTTAACATCTGTAATCAATTGATTTGAAACCTTAGTTAAATTGTGGTATAACCTAGCATTCCGTTCATTCCAAATACACCACTAGATAGCAAAAGGAAGTAAGCTCCATATATTCCTAATCATGTTTTTGGAATCCTTTGTGTGTTTGTCTCCCCATTCCCATAGATTAGTCTTGACATCAGTAGAGAAAACCAAATTGATACCAAAACTATTTAAAAATTAATTCCACACCTCGGAAGTGTAACTGCAATGCAGGAATAAGTGTTCATTCGACTCCACCATCCGACCACATAGGAGACGATTGGGATCCTGAACCAAACCAGTAGCACACAACTTATCCAGGGTTGGAGCACCATTATAACATAAAGTCCAAAAAAAAGGAGATTTTCAAAGGCACTTTTGAATTCCATAGTTGTTTGTCAGGAAATCTTAATAAGCCCTTTGTTTCAAGCTGCGAGTAAGCACTAGCCACCGAAACTTTATCACCATATCTCCGTCGTGTTGAATCTTCATTCTCTGTAGTTGTAGCCTCACCAATGAGCTGAAGTAAATGAGAAACATCTTGTAACTCACTTTCATTCAAATGCCTCGAGAAATGCAAATTCGAAGTAACCTCCGGCGAAATCATGTCACTGACCATGGAAAATTTTTTCCTTGACAAAAGAAATAAATCAGGAAAAGAAAGTCTCAAAGACTGCTCACTTGCCCACTCGTCATCCCAAAAAGGAATACTCATCCCATTTCCTAGAGATAAAATGGAACCGAATTTTACAAAATCTTTAGATTTTAATATACCTTTCCATAAGTTGCTTCAAATGTAAGTATTAGTCATGTGTGGAAATAAAGCCTCATGCGCCCCACCAAATCTCTCGAATCCATAGCGCCATATCCGTTTAGCATGTAATTCCTTATTCACCAATTTCAGCTTTTTGATGCCTATTCCTCCCCTGCATTTTGGAAGCAAAACTCTAGACCAAGAAATCCAACTTCTTTTCCTAGTAGAATTGCTAGGACCCCACGGAAAATATCGAATAGTTCTTTCAATCTCCTAAGCCACACTAGTTGGCATCTGAAACATAGCTAGATAATAGACCGTAGGCTAGAAAAAACACTTTGAATCAATAACAATATTTTACTCTCGGATAAGTAAATCCTCTTCCAACCAGCCAACTTTTGATGAAAATGTTAAATAATCTCTATTCAAATTGTCTTGCACTTTGATTTGCTTCCAAGAGAAATTCCAAGATAGTCCATTGGCAATTGTGTCAAAGAACGTCCAAACAACTCAGCAAACAACTCCCCATTATGCATTTGACCTAAGTAAAATCATTACAAAATATTAGTTAACAAGCGAAAAAAGAAGAAGAATATGTCTTCTCCAAAGTAATCATCTTCTACTCCCTCCGTATAAAAATAATAGGCTGGTGCCTATTATTTTTGAATGGGGAGAGAAGTTTTTATCATTAGTAAATGGAAAGTCCCAAAGTTTTCTTAAAATATCCAACTAATGACACATGTAAAAAAATGTGTTGTTCTTGTTGTATGACTTGCGTTTTTAGCACCTAAAATGTAGATTGATGATACCTATAACTACTAAAGTGAAATACATTAAGGGTAACGGTTAAAGGCATCCAGGTTTTAGATACAATCATCAATTGATATATACAATGCAACTTGAAATTCGATTTTACAAAGTTTCTAAATGAAACAAAAATTTGTTTTCCTTGTTAATTAAGCTGGACCCGGAAAAGTTTAGAATATCACACCATTAACTACTAAAAAGAACTGTCCCCAAAGTTTAAAATAAAACCTAAAGGGAAGAAGAATTACCTGTAGACGTATTACATTAAAAATCTGACGAGTTCTATACGTAGTCTCGAATGAACCAGAATTATTCTGGTACCACCGACTATGACGGACCAGAAAATCTTTGTTTCCACTAGTTGGACCAGAAAATCTTTGTTTCCACTAGTTCGGGTCACGACCTGTAGTAAGATCCTCTTTCCCCTTTCCTGATATGAAACTCGAGAAACCAACATTACCAATTTGAGAAGCTTACTTTTCTTCCAGAGGAACTTCCTTTCAGTTACTCCCATCCTTACACCTAAAGTCATCGAATTTGTCGAAGTTTTATTATTTTATTATGAGGACCAAACTCTAATGTCAGGATATATAGTCGGATACCAACCATCATCCCGAACGATCTTTTGCAGGTTTCCATACTAATGAGATGTCCCTAAGGGCTAAACAAACTCACAGTAGCGCTCATGATTTCCTGATCATAGATGTAAACAAACCATGTTGATTCGAAGAAAATTATTTTATTCTTATGATCAAGTTATGGCTTTTCGATGCCAGTAATATAGATGTAAACAAACCATGTTGGTTTTAGTTCTTACCTCATAAGAAAATTAAACTGATCAGAAAATTATTAGATACAATGTAGAATAAAGGTAAATAATTGATTAGAGATGAATCTAATATTAAATAGATTCAGAAGTTTATATATTGCATAGATAATATATGAGAAAATTGTGTGAGTAAGTCGTTTAAGGTTAGAATACTGTTATTTTATTCGTTTTGTATTGCCAGATCACGCAAGTGATAAGATAATTGACCTCGAAGCTTAATATTTACAGAACTGGCATACAATCTAATCGGTAAACACCAAAGTTTAGCAACTGCGCGAGATGACGATGGCAACACTATGCTAGATGAGCTAGCAGAAAAGGGTTATACGATTCCATGGCCCTCTGATCCACCGCACTCGGCACTGTCTTTCCCATCAAGTAGATATTTCTGAAATCACGCCTTACTAATTTTAAATACCTAATTAAATTATTTATGCCTATATACTCTCCATTCTTTTGTAGATATTCAGGAGTACGAAAATACGGATAAGCCATCTACATGTCTCAAAGTGCAGTACCTTCTCAACCCCGAATTTCAGGGTATGCCTCTAATCATCTTCACAGAGAACATACTTGATTAGTCTTTAGTTATTGTTGCTGTCGATTTGTTTTCTAAATATTAGAAACGACTAATAAGCACCGTCACCCAACTCACCCCCCTCTAAATGGGGTTACCACGTTTTTAATGATTGATTTCGTCTGCAGATTTTAGCCGTGAACAATATAGATCTTCTATTATCTTGGAATTGGTAAATAAAATTTTTGAGAAAATTTCCTGCATGAACGAGGAAGACAAGCGTCGTTTTTTCTACGATTCGAAATTCCTTAAAACTGCGGCAAAAACAGGTTCCATTGAAATTGTAAAAAAGTGCTTTTCAACTTATCCGGATCAGTTTTGGATTCCTCACGAGGGGAGAAACATACTTCAAATAGCCGTCGAAAACAGACAAGATAATACCTTTGATTACTTGTGCGGTCACATGAAAGCAGATGAGAAGATTTTAACTACTTGGATAGTAGAATCAAACGGCGGTAATATATTACATGTTGCTGCGAAAATTGCGCCTCCTGCTCGACTAAATATTTTTAAAAGTCCTGTCATTCAAATGCATAGTGAGATAAAATGGTTTAAGGTGCGTCTTCTATACTACTGTTTTTACTCCTCAAATGCATCTATATTTAGAGCATGTTAAAAACTCAGAATTCTACTCTACACAAGTTTATCCAATATTGAAAATTGTATGAACTTAATCGTAAACTACTGAACTAAGACATGAAACGTTTATTAATGTTCTCTGGGTTTTCTTTGTTCTTGTAAAGAAAGTGGAGAAGAGGGTATCACGTGCTTTACGAAAAATGAGAAATGATCAAGGAGAAACTCCTGAAGAGGTTTTCACTCGGGAGCACAGAGACTTGGTGAAAAAAGCCGAGACATACATGCTACGGATAGCCGAATCATGTCTAGTAGTGGCCGCTCTGGTAGCTACAGTTGCTTTTGCAGCACCATTCACATTGCCCGGTGGAAATTACAGTGATGATGCAGCTAACAAAGGAAAGCCAATATTTTTGGAGAAAAACTCATTCGTCGCATTCATGGTGGTAGATGCTCTGGCTCTGTTTTCTTCAACTACGTCGATTCTTGTGTTCTTATCTGTCTTTACTGGGAGTTGTGCAAAAAAAAGTTTTGAGATAGTATTGCCGAGAAAGCTGGCCAAGGGTCTTCGATTTCTCGTCGTGTCAGTAGTGAGTGTGATACTTGCATTTACCATAGCTATTTCCATCATACTTGGGAATAGATATGTATGGGCTCCATATGTGATAGGGGTGGTTGCCTTTTACAGTACTTTCTATTTATCTTCGTACCCTCTATGGTACTTGTTTAAGGAATTGAACCACGTCTACGATGAAGGCCCTAAATATGGAAGTTTAGGCGGACGTGCATCTCAATGGTTTCATGTTCTTCAAGGTCGCATGCAGTCGCTAGTGGGCTCACTAGCTGCCTATTGTCCGAAGTAAAACTGGGAATCGTAGAAAATGTTATTTCCATTTGTTGATTTTCTTTACTTACCGACCAAAAAGAAAATGTGTATTGATATAAGGTTTTTCATATTCTTAGTCTACGACTATGCTTTTTTCCGATTTATCGGGTAAAATATGATTCCTATACTACTTGGTTAATAGGTATATTTATAGATTAGATAGTACACGGAGTGTGACTACAGAAAAAGAGAAGAAATACACTACACTTTATTCTTATATATACACGTATTGATCACTGTATACAATCACCCCAACTCTCCTGCTCATCCTAACTCCTCTCTTGGCAAACATATCACTAGTAATGTGTAAACTACTATTTACTTGCAAAGATTGTTGGATATAATTATCCCCTTGACAGTTTGATTAAACACACACGAGCAACAATGAAGAGCACAGCTGCAATTCTCAACGGAGTGATTAACCAAATATTAATTACAATTTTAGATACCCAAAAAACTATGAACTGATGAATGATTATATATACCTTATCACAGACTGAAAGTTTCCCCAAAATCCATCACCTCTATCAGTAGTTGCTCCGGGAGCTTGAGATTGTTGCTGGCCGGCATACTCAGCACCTGGATATCCGGCAGGAGGTGGTGCGGCATAGGCACCGGGTGGTGGGTATCCTTCTACAGCTGGTGCTGATGGGTACGATTGAGGAGGGTATGCACCTGTATATTACCATCAAGAGAAAACGAAAAACAGTATTAGCAAGGGACATGTTTCACTCGGTACCAACCTCGCTGCCTTTTCACGGGAGTGTAGACCCTAGTTACCGATTCTCGAATAATACGCGAATTCTTGCGAACTGGGACTTCCGGTTTATACACGTAATATTCGGAATCGCGAATAATCCGTTCACCAAATACGGATCGGGTTTGTCTGGACTTGGGCCTGGTTGCGTCCATGACTCAGGGTTTTGTCCCGTTGCTTAATTAGAAAGGGTCGAACGAAAACATAATTAATTAGAAGAACTATAATTTTGGGCATACCAAAATCTTCCAAGGCATACTGAATGAAGACAAAAAAGATTGTGAAATAGCAAAATCAGATAATCCCTTAACCCAAAAAAATTTTAATGGCAAATCTGCCCTTTACGTATTAGTGTTAATAATCTTGATTAGTGATTAAATATTTTGTTTAGTGATTAAAATAATTTTCAGAATTATAAGAGTTTTTTAGATGAAAAATTTGAGGAAAAAAAAATCAAAGTTTTGGTTTGGTTAAGAAGGAGAGAAAGAGAAGGAGAAAGTGAGAAAATTTTAATTCTTGATTCAATGGAGGATGAGGAGGGTCATCATTCATCTAAAAAACCTAGGAAAATACATATCAACTACAACAATGATCCAGAAATGGCTGATTTCTTAGATTATGAGAATGATTTTACACTCACTCAAACTCAAACACAAACTCAAGATGATGATTTTTATGAGCCAAATCCTGATGATGAAGACATTGATGAGGAACCCAATGCTTCTAATACACAGGTACACTTATATCCTATACTTAATCTCACTTCTATAGCTCTCAATTATCAAAAGTTAGGTTTTTTGAATCATGGTTCGGCGAAACAGGTTGAGGTTCGGCTCACATCTATGAGCCGAATCTACCAATTGATGAACGGTTCGGCTTACTGAATCTGTTTACTGCATGCGCCGAACCTATAATTTCCAATTCCAACCGTTTTGCTAAACACTAGTTCGGCTTATATGAAAGTTTCATAGTAAGCCGAACAACATCCTGAATAGCCCGGAATAGAATCATTACTAATTCGGCTTATATATCCAAAATCGTATGTGCCGAACATAATTTTTTAATTTCTGGGTTGAAATATTGTTACTGGTTCGGCACATATGGAGAATATCGTATCAGCCGAAACCTCTTATGTTCAAGGTTCGGCACATAATATGATTAACGTCTGAGCCGAACATGAATTTGTTAATTTTTGGGTTAAAATATTGTTCGTGGTTCGGCACATATTGAGGATATCGTATAAGCCGAAACCTGTAAATGTTTATAGTTCGGCACATAATGTGATTATCGAATGCGCCGAACCTTGTTATTATATTCCCTTTCTAGTGTTTAACCTTGTGATATTCTTTGTAGATCGTGCTTGGACCCATGGAAAATCAACCTGATCCAGTAGACATAATTCACGAGGATACCAAGGATCACTTCCAAAATGATTTGGTATGTAAGAACCTTTTGTTTACCTTAATGTTGTCGGAATATTCCAAAGTTTTTCTTACAAATTACTTATTTTGGAATGAACGTAGATATGGAAAACTAAACCAGAAGTTCGACAACCAAGCCACAAGTATGGTAGAGTCGGCTCATTATCGGTTGAAGAAGAACCTTTTTGGTTATGTTGACACTTTTGTCACGGTTTTTGATGCAATTGATGAATATTTCAAAAATGATGTTGTGAGAATTAAAATCGCGTTCGAGCATGACCTTATGTTTAGACACAAGAATTATGGTACTAATTGGCTACGGGAATTAACTTATAGAGTCTCTCATCTATGCATCGACTTGTTGATGAAAGAAGTGGATTTGATTAAGACATTAGGCGCCACCTTGGAGGAAGAGTGTGTTTGTACAACGAATAAATCTATGAGACTTCCATGACTCCATGACCTACTTCGATACAAGGATGGTATCATACCATTTGAGGATATTGATCATTTTGGAAACAATTAAGCTTCCATCCTCTCCCAACCGAAGACGATGAGGATGATCTAGAGATATGGGACACGACAAATGGGAAAAAATTGGCGGAGATGTATAGGAATATGTCCCGACCTCAAAAGAAATTCCTATGGGACAACATGATGCCGGTCATGTATCCTTTCGCCCAAGAAAATATTTTGGAACCGGAGAAGAGTGACCCGAAAGGTAGGAAGAGTAAGAAAATGAATAATTTTCAAACTAGACAAGCCAACAAGGAACTATTGGCTAATAAAATGAATCCATCCGGCGTTGAGTACCATGATGCAAGGTTTGAAAAGGCAAAGAAAGAAATTGAGAAGTTGATGAAGGAGGAAGAAGTCAAAGTTCCAAAAAAACGAGGTCGCCCGAGTATTCAAAAATCGGAAACAAGTAACAAAGAGGTGAATGATAATGATTGTCCGTCACAAGCTAAGGATAGTAAAGAGGATGTCAAGGGGAAGGCTAAGATGTATCCTTCACAAACTAAGATAAAGGAGAAAAGGACCGTACATGAAATTGGTAGGATGAGAGGACCCAAAAGAGATAAGTCCGGTAGGTATATGAGGCCTATCAATTTTATATACGATAACTACTTGGAAGATCTATCGCCAATAATTCATGAGCATATTATAGCAATGGACGACGTGCAAGGCGATGGAAATTGTGGTTATTACGTCACGGCGGAACAACTTGGTCCTTTTATGGAAGGGAATAATTCGGTGCCCCCTGAAAATGAAGTGAACTATATTCGGAAACGATTGTTACAAACCCTACGTAAAAACAAAGAATTCTATAAGACAATGATGAGAACAGGTCCAAGAAAAGATGCAGGGGTGGCAGCGGAGTACGTTGCATTCGAACGTCGTTTGCATGGGGATTTTATCATTACCGAAGAACATTGGATGGCAATGCCCATTTGTGGGTTTTTAATAGCGGAGACATTCAATTGCGTCGTACATTGTTTCGCATGGACGGGTAGTAGCTTTACTTACGCGCCTCCAACAAAACCTTGCAATGATGGTGTAAAGGATAGAAGACTTGTTCTTGGATTTGTTCAAAATTGTCATTTTATCGGCCTCAAACTTAGACCCGGTTGCCCATTACCACCCTTGATGAGTGCAACCTTTTGGCCTAGATTTGAAAATAATTTTGCGATGGATTGGTGTGCAAATTATGCGACAAAAATGGATCTTTGGAAATCTTTGCATGTGCAGCCTTCAAGTGGACAAGTAATTACGTTTTCAAGTGATGAGGATGAAGATGTTAAGCAAGAGGTCAGTGAAGATGATGAGAATGAGGTCAGTGAAGATGATGAGAAAGAGGTCAGTGAAGAGGATGAGATTCGTTTAGGAACTCCATAAAAAATGTTTCATGGATTTATCCGTTTATTTTGTGTCAGGTTCGGCTTATAAGAACAATTCACTGAAACCCGAACCTGACAACAAAAAATACCAGAGTTTTTTTGTCAGGTTCGGCTTATAATATTATTTCACTGCAAGCCGAACCTTGAAACTTTAAAAAACCAGAATTACTTTTCTAGGTTCGGCTTGTAGTATATTTCTGAAGAAAGGCGAACCTTTCATGATTCATGAACACAAGAATTATTATATCATTCCAAATAGACTTTTCAAATTCATAGAAATTGTGGATTACATCTCTGCTACATAGTAGGCTTGCAACTAATTTCTAATATCCTAAACGGGTAATGAGAAACCTTCTAAGAATGTGGTAGTGATCTTTGTATTTGAAATTCTTTCCCTTCCATCGTCGCCATTCCTCTAGAGCTCGAACTTCAATCTCAGAGTTTGTTTCACCTTTGAGTCGATATCGACTCACAATCCGAACTAAAGCTATGAAGTCTGTGACTTTTTTCTTAATACTTATAATTCGGTAAAACAAGGACGCACTATCCCGGTTGTGAGGATTACCTGTTTCCGTGCTGAAGGCTTCATGAATTCTATCCAAGTAGTACATACTCATCAGACCATTTACTCGTCGTTCTTCACCCTTCTTTGGATAGTATGCTACATAATTAGTGCAAAGAGATAAATCTTCTTCTAGAGTAAACTTAGGAGTTGGGGGTGCCATTTTTTGAGCATATGTGGTTAAGAATATGAAAAAACATGTAGGTATATATAGAATATAGTTTTACAACGGCTATATCTTTCAAAAAAAGAGTCATTCCTAGATTTTCGTGAAAAAAAGTACAGGTTCGGCTTATAGAAATTTTAGAACATAAGTCGAACCTATATAAGTAACGGCTATTTTTTAAAAAATTTTGAAAATTTTTACAGATTCGGCTCACCATATTGGTGAGATTTAAGCCGAACTATATACTGGATTACACCAATAATGATTTTTAAGGCTCGGCTTATAACTTAAATTATAGAAAAAGCCGAACCTGAAGGACAAATGATTCGGCGCGTAAATAACATTAGAGGATAAGCCGAACTCTATACATTCGGCGCATAACTGTTAAGCTATTCATTAAAACATGAAATTGAAGGTGTCCATAACCCAATCCCAGCAACATTAAAAACAAAGTTGAGCACCTAAAAGCAAAGGTGTTTGCAACACCATAAAAGTGTACTTAAAACTTGAGAAAAATATTAAAAGGAAGTTGGAAACATAAAAGGGCATTTAACCACGACCCCTCTTCTTAGTGGTAGGCCTTTGTTCGGGTTCCTCGGGTCCTTTTCCTTTGTTGATGATTGCATCCCACTTGTTGATGAGGTATTTTTGTTCTTCCACGGTCATTGGTGTTTTGCAACCAAGTTTGACCTTCATTTTTTTCAACATCTCCCTACCCGCGGCATTGGTCCTGACACAAGAATGAAAGTTATAAGACTAATTCGGCGCAAGTATGAATCATGTCTTGAAATTTTTATTAGCTTACACAGAGAGTGGATCGGCTCATACCACAAAACAATTATAAGCCGATCCTATATATTCGGCTCACAACCGATACCGTCGAATAAGCCGAATCTATGATTATGAACAGCGCAACATGATATCATATAAATAAGCCGATCCTATACACTTGTAAAATTTATGAAATTTTAACAATGATATTCGGCGCAACCCTAATATTATCGAATAAGGAGAATCTAGACTTATGAATTGAAACATTTATTCGGCTCAAAACTAATACAACCATATAAGCCGATCCTAAGCACATGCAAAAATTCTGAAATTCAAACAACATTTATTCGGCAAAAAACTAATACAACCATACAAGCCGATCCTAAGCACATGCAAAAATTCTGAAATTCAAACAACATTTATTCGGCACAAAACTAATACTACCATACAAGCCGATCCTACGCACATGCAAAATTTCTGAAATTCACAAAACATATTCGGCACAAAACTAACACCATCGAATAAGCTGATTCTAAATATAAGTCTCTGTGTCACTAAGTTCGGCTCAAAACGGATTTCAGATCTACGCCGAGCCGTTCATATGCACTTTCAGGGTTCAGTTCCAAGAACAGCTCGGCGCACATCTAACATTTGTTTTACGCCGAACCATACACTGTAACCGCCGCAGAACACATGATTTTGACGAAGTAAATCGACCAAAACAATCAAAAACATCAAATATGAGATGGGTTTGTAGAACTAACCTTCTTATTCTCATTTCCGGAGTTGGTTCTTCTTCAATCTCTTCTTCCGGTTGATTTTGTGGTTGATTTTGAGTTTGTTCTTCACTCTGTAAATCTTCTTCTTCATCAATAGGTTGTTTAATCGATCGATTTGAACGAGATACTGCCTTAAGACGACCCATTATCTAGATGAGTTTAATCGTCGATTAAAGTTTCACGAATCGACAATTAAATTTCCGCGATGAAAAAAAAAGAAAGGGAAGGGTGAATGAGTTCGGCTGTGGAGAGGAAGAAGAAGAAGGTGAATGAAACTGATTTTAGGTGTAGTTGATTATAGGTTTTGTATTAGGATTAGGGATAGATTAGTAATAATTTAAAGGATTTAAGGGCATATAGGTAATTGAACCACCTCATAGGGTACCCTTATAAGGTCACCCAAGTTAGGACTAGTATTTTGTATGTCTAAGAAGATTTTGGTATGCCCAAAATCAGGGTTCAATTAGAAAGGCTCGAACACGGGGCCTTCGACTCCCTGGCAAACTGCCAAACCACTATACCAAGGCCCAAACTATCTTTGTTGTCTGGTGTTGTGGAAATATTATATACATAAGTTTATCTATAAGAATTAGAAATATATGTAATACAAAGGCGCCTATGCCGTCCCAAACTGTCGTTGAATCACGAACCTTTGACCCAACTTAAAATCCGAATAATACTTATGCGTACGTCGTTCCGTACGTTTATTGATACGGAATTGCTAGCTAGGGTGTAAGATCCTAGTTAGCAATTCGGGGTTCGGCAAACGTACGGAACGGCAAATGTACGAGTATTACACGGTTTTGTAAAACCCAAATTCGGTCTAAAATTCGGTCAACGGAACGTGATTCGTCAGTAATTCGGAACGGCATACGTACGTGTATAATTCGATTTATAAATGTGAGTTCGGATTTGAAAATTCGGTATCTATATATAATAAATAATTAATATTTATAAGGTCATAGACTAATTTTTATGCATACATGTGAGTTATTTAAAAAAAAAATAAACTTAATATGATGATATTAATAATATATACAACATTAGTCATCAAAGAGGACGTGGTATAGTGGTTTAGATCTCTCTCACCTTCATCTTCAAATCTCTTCTGTCATTTTTGTTTCATAAAAATTACAACAACGTCTAATATTGGGCCGTGTATGCTTGGGAGGCAGTAAAGCCCAAAAAAATAGGGCATTTGAAAACATAAAAGCTAAAGAATTTTTGGCGAATTAAGCGGACGTATCATTCGGGATACGTAAAATTTGTGAACGATTCGCGAATAATCCGGAAATGCCACATAATACGCGTCTTGGATTCGGAGTTGCAAACGTACGCGAATAAAACGTTAAAATTCGCGATACGAAAAAATTCGAGAATCATTCGCAAACTCAGTAACTAGGTGTAAGACTGCTCTTTTATAAGTCTTGAGCAGTACACATGGGTCCACCGGGACTTCTTTGTGTAATTTTGGATTCTTCTCTAATACCGTTGAAAGAATCCAAATCCCTTCTGGTTCTTCAATTTATTTCTATCTTTTGGTCAAACTTTTGATGAGTAGAGATAAAAAATTTCTTAATCCCGAACTTAGAATTGACAACAATCAACACTCTAATATTACAAACTAATCAATTCTACTAAAAAGTCAACACTCAAAACTCCGGTATACCCAAATTATTACCGACATAAAAAAACTAAACAAAATCAATACCAAATTACCAGAAAGTTAGATTTTTCAGTTTGTTAATGTAGGTAGTAAAATCCACCTAAGTAATGGGGCCAAACAAGAAATTACTTTAAAAAAAATGCTATACTTAATTTCTAGACCCCAGATCTATCGGTAACTAACGTGCTTAACGAACTGTTTATCTTCTGTTCTACAGCAGGTGTTGGTGGTATGATTAAGGAGACAGAAAAGAAATCATGACCTTCCTTGAGCTTGAGCCATCTTATTATGTTGAATAGCTAGGTGATGAGGCAGAAGATGAGAAGCTCAAATCTATGATCAAAACTTCTTGTTGTTCTCAAGGATAAGAAGAAGAAGAGCGGTGTATGTATGTATTGACTGTTAAGTAAACGGGTTGATGGTATCGGAGTGGTTGTACTTTGTTTACAGCCTAGCCAGCGATACTTCCAAGGCAAGGGAGGAAATTCGAAAATGCTTGGGAGCCCTCGGTTCCTTACACCAAGTTTTGACACCGCTTACGTGTCAAAACTGGATCAGCTCATTTTTTATAACAGGGCCCCGTTTCTCATGGTGGGTGATAGACGCATTTATGTGTCTAATATAGCTCATTTGTATATATTATTAGTGCTCAATTTTGTACTTATTTGGTTATTTTATTTATTTGTAGGTGTTTTTAGAAGAATAAGGATTTGCGGCGAAATTGGCTGAAAATGCGGCGTTTGGACCTCCGTTGATAGAGTACCGGAAGCGCCCCAGAAGTGTACCGGAAGTACCCCAGAAATACCCCGGAGGAACCCCGGAAAAAGTGCGGAAAATGCCCCAGAGGACACTTGCTATACGGATCCTTGATTTTGGATAAGGGGTAACCTAATTACTAAGGGGTGACCCATTTCCAGGCAGCTGCTAAAGGGAGACCAGCCACAGATAAGGGGAGGTCAACTTCTCAAATTTAAAAGCAAATTTTGGCGGGAAAATGCATGCATCGTCTGGCAGATTTTGGTTCGATTATTGGAGGAGTTTTAATGCGATTAAACACCGGAAATCAGTTGGGATAATCCTGTTAGACCTAAACAGACCCTATGCAAGTGATTGGGCTGATCGAATTGGGCTGGAATGGCCGTGAGAAGCGATCAAAGTCCAAACAGAATATGTGTTCTCTGTGAAGTTTTCAAATATATTTAGAGATTCTGGGAGAGTTTTACGTTGAAGTAAAGTGTATCTAGTCTTGTTTAAGGATTAGGAGAATTTTGGAGCGTAAGAAATTGCCAGAAGACGCGTACAAAGCAACAGAAAAGAGATTTCTCTCTCAACTGCACGTGAAGAAAAAAAGGAGATAAACTCGGATTTAATCGAGTTATTTGGACCCTATTGGTATATAAAGGCTGGTGGGAAGTGAGAGAAAGTTTTATCAAGAGTTAGGGGTCGATTGGGAGGTCAGCAGAGAGGCGCAGGAGGAGTTGCAGGAATTGTACCTGCTGCTGCTGCTGCCATTAACAAAGCTCGAAGAACACGAAGAACACACCAGCATAGACAGTCGTTTATCAACAGTGTCAACGACTAGCGTGCGAGGGTCTTAAAACAGCAGCATCAACAGCAGCCGTGAGGTATCGTTTTTACAGCAGTGGTATTCTATCGTTCTTCTCTGGACGCTTAAAGAGGGTCGTAGTTTCACTGTATTATATTTTTCACTCTTTTAATCATATTTTGAGCATCAAGTATGTATTTTAAGAACATGATTATTATGAGTAGCTAAACCCCAATACTGGGATGATGGAGGAAGCTGTTTTTCAGCCATGTGGTTATTTAAATAATTCTTAATTCACTTTTTGCACCGATTTTAATTGATTTATGATTTCAATTAATTACTTGTGATTTTGTTTGATGGAACATGCTTAGTCCTAGGGATTCTTGATGTTCCATGCTTATCATATACAAGTAATATTTTATGGAATCTAATTTGGCAAAGATAGAGTTAATACTTGTTTTATTTTGAGCTATAATCGCCTAGAATTATTTTCTGAGCCACTTGAATATGAAACACATTGGAATCCTGAGTCCTGGTTCCTCTTGATCTTGTGACATATTGTGTATATATTTTTGTTTTAAAAATCTTTTCAAGTCCGAGCATCGAATCCGTATTTACCGCAATCGAATTACTACAACAAAATGGCGCCGCCGACGCGGACTTGTATATAGATTTGTTTTTAGGTTTAATTTTTTTTTATTTATTTATTATTATTTGTTCCTTTTTACGTTTCTTTTTGTGTCTTTGATTTACAGGTTCGAAGTGGAATACTAAGGACTTGGGAACAAAAAGCTTAAAGTTAAAAGCTAAAAGCTAAAAGAGAAGAAAAAAAAAAAGACATAATTTTTTTTTAGGATTTAATTTTATTTAATTTTTATTTATTATTATTTTTTTTTTGTATATAGCTTTTATATATATTTTTTTAGAATTTGTAAATAGGCTTTATTTTTCATAATTTTTGTAATTTTTGGACTTTTTATTTGGACTTTATTCTGGACTTTGGACATTATTTTTAAAAACCCTACGGAAGGGTTATAAATTAAAAAAAAATTAAATACAAACTGTTTGCAGGGAAGGACGACGATTACTATATCGTCTCGGCCCCTCGGGTTCGCACACGGCATAGGAGTCGTGGCCCGAGTCGACAACAACGGTTCATCGCCCGTCTGGTACGGGAGGTAAGTCCAACCGAAACACCCGCGAATCTCCTGCAAGCGGGTTACTGTCTGCCTTAAGGTGATAATTGTTTGAGGACGAACCGGACTGTCTTTATTTTCCTAGTAAAGGGCAAGGCCTGGCCAAATCAAGATAAGGACTCGGATTTCATCACCGTTTCCTTCTTGCCCGCCTTAGGAAAACGAAACCAAACGCGAACCTAAGCCTAAAATTTTGAATAGAACGAGACCAATAGGGTAACGAGCTTAATAGGAAACTCGTTCGAAAAATATTGGTTGCTCTTTAAGCACATTTCAAAGTTCATGATGGTTTCTGTGAGTTGAATGCGTGACTGCGCCGCCTTGTGATAGCGGTGAGGCCTTGGGTATCAAAGCTCCACTGAGCTTCCCTCGCCTCGATTCAACTTACATTAGCTCGGATTGATTCCAGAGGGGTGTGCTCAAATTGTAACGAATTCCTTTTCGAAGGAATAGAAGCTGGTCTAGAAAACAATCTAAGTGGAGCCATCATGCTTTTTGTTTGCTAGAAATATTTAGGTTTGTTTTGGTGGAGTCGAGTGGGCCTTGTTTGTGATTGTGTAGATTTTCCCTGCAATTAAGAATGTCGAACTGGTATGATAGAAGCCAATACAATGAATATCGACCTGAATTTGAATATGGACATCATCAGTATTATGACCATAGTGAGAATAGTGGTTGGGGACGCCAACCTTTTCAAGGTTATGGTTCATACCATGGTGATCCCAATTACTATCCGCACGCGCATCAGTCATACGAGCAAGAAGATTATAGTACTAGTTCTTCGTCTCTAGAGGATACAATCAAACTATTGAAAAGTAGTCCTTATTATGATCCTTCAGTTCCTATTCCTTCTCTAGAAGAGACTCTTAGGAATTTAGCTGAGTCATCACGTCAGTTAGCTGAATCGACGTATAAATTAGATGAGGTGAATAACGTAGATATGGACGAAAGAACTGCAACAACAACTGAATCTGTAGAAGATATCCTCAATAGATTAACTCAAAACTTAGATCCTACACTAAGGGAGCTTTCTTTGGAAGAGACCCTTGAGAGGATAGCTGAGTCGACACGTAGACTTGAGTTAGAGACGAACGAAAGTATTGCTCGAAATAACTTGAATTGCCAATATAGTGTATCCAATAATACCCTTGAGAATGAAGAATTTTTCACATAATCAAGATAACGAGGTTATAATTGGTAACACTACTTATTTAGATAAGGTTCAATCATCTTCGTACTATTATGATGATGAGGATAGTAGTGAGAATCTGAAATATGTAGGCATAGTAATCAGGAATCTAGTAATCCAATTGAGCTTTATATGATTATTATTTCTAGTTCAAATCCAAATAATTATTATGATTATTCACCTATTCAAAAGGACGAGGATTTGATTAGGGATTCCACCGTTTTAGACGATGTAGTATGTCCTGTTTACGAATCCGATAAAGGTTTAGAGGAACCGGTTTATCTTGAGACTACTGTTTTCGAGTCGAACGATTTAGAAACTGTAATCGATGATGGTTTCGAGGAACGGTTTTACCCTGAGAATACTGTTTCAGAGTCGTACGATTTAGAAACAATAGTCTTAGATGAACTCGTAGAGATTAATGAGGATACACTGCAATATTACAACTTAGAAGAATCAATTGCCCATTTTCAGGAATCTGATGACCTAGAAATTAGGGAGATTGTGGCTAGTCTAACTAGAAACACTGAAAACTCTAAGTTTGGGGGTGATTATCACTTTCCTAGTGCTTTACCTTTAACTCTCAGAAAGTCGCCTCACATAGGACTTGATATCCATGCCTCAACCATCTTACAAGATTATCTTCATACTAGGTTTCCCGAACCTAATGATGTCATGAAAAAAGTTCAGTCGTTAGAAACCCATCCTCTGGTTGATGTGGTTTGCCCAGGCTATGATCCCCAGATTGACTTTGTTTTCCCACCAAATAGTTTTCTTCCAACTGTGGGAACGTTTAGATTTCAAATGTGTCACTTATTAAGTTCTAAGACTAAGCCTAAGTACTTTAGGAAATTAGAATCGACACATTTGCTTCAGAATGACCACTACTCTGACTGTGGTCAACTATGTAAGTCATACCTAATTGACTTAGAGGATCCTAAATTATTTAGGTTATTTTGTGATTCCAGATTCTTATCTGAGTTTTTCCAGACTCTAGGACCTAATAATTTGAATCCTACCTATGAGGAAATGCATCCGAGGAAAATAGTCTATTTAGACCCCTTCATAGAACCTGAACCTGAACCGCAATTAGCGATAGTTATCCAGAAACTAGGTAAGGGCATGCTAGTCTTGTACATTTTCTTGGTTCACTGCAGTTTCCTTTTGTCAGCTCTTTTTGGTTTTAAAGACCCACAGTTATTCCGGCTATTGTTATACGGTCGAGTTGACTAAACCTTTTCTATGTCTGGCTGAAGACTTTAAACTTAGCACTTCTTGGGAGGTAACCCAAACTCATGCAACCAGGTAATATCTTTCCTTAACTCTTTCTTCGAATGGTAATAGTTTCTCCTTGTTCATGTTTTTAATTTATCTTTAGAACATTGAGGACAATGTTAGGTTTAAGTTTGGGGGTATGGGAGAAACTTTTTAGTTGCAATAAATAAACTCCAGAGCCTAGAAATTTATGCCTATTGAGGATTGCACTAACTAATCTAAGTGGATGGAAGCATTTTGATTGTAGGAGTTTGAGGAACCAATCTGATTAGATGGAAACATCTAAAGAGTCTATTCATAAAAGCACAGAGCTCAGGTGTTAGAAATAACATGATAGTTTCACCATATCTCGTTGAGTCCTTTTCACTTCTATTTTTATTTTATTTTGTTTTTAAACTATGTTTCTCTAAGTAATAGGTGGGGCCCACGATTCAAGTTGTTACCAATGCTAGGGTGAATTAGAGTGATTGAGATACCTTCAGCCAAAAAAAAAAAAAAAAAAAAAAAAAAAAAAAAAAAAAAAAAAAGTGAAAAAAAAGAAAGTTGAAAAAGAAAAAGCAAGATGAAAAAAAAAATGGTAGTTACCAAAAAAAAAAAAAAAAAAAAAAAAAAAAAAAAAAAAAAAAAAAAAAAAAAATTGAGACCAGACCATTGACCAAAAGGAATAAATTCAATAAAGTCGACCACTGGTACCCTTGTATATGCCAGTTGTGTTGACCTAGAGTTAGGTTATCGACCACTGGTACCCTTGTATATGCCAGTGTGTTGATATTAGTCAGACTAGTATCTCAATCCATTAGGATAGGTTCATTTTGGCGGAGGCCTTCAGACAGATATGGGAAACGTCGTTCACTTAGTAAACATCAAAACCATCTATGTTTTCTATATCCATCTTCTTGATCTATCCATGTGATTAGTTTTGACTCCGAATATGATGTCCATAGTGCAACTATCTGAGTAGAGCTCTGTCACTTTATATGAATTTTAGTATGCTTGAGTGCAAACTCGTGTACAGCAATTGGAATTTCGCATCAGGGTACTTCTTCCTGTAGTCAATAAGTATGCCAACCAAGGAGATTCTTTAGTGCCTTCCAAGGTTCTGCGTAGATAGCTAAGGTCTGGAGTACAGGTTTTGTGGGTATATCTCTGGTAAGCCCTCCCGAGACTATAACTCGGCCACTAGGGCCACCTAGGGGTTTAAAGGCTTATTGCATACGCTAAATGCAATCGACGATGCCTGCGACAGTGAGTTAGGATTTTATTTTGTAGTTTTGATTTGCTCGGGACTAGCAAATAATAAGTTTGGGGGTATTTGATAGACGCATTTATGTGTCTAATATAGCTCATTTGTATATATTATTAGTGCTCAATTTTGTACTTATTTGGTTATTTTATTTATTTGTAGGTGTTTTTAGAAGAATAAGGATTTGCGGCGAAATTGGCTGAAAATGCGGCGTTTGGACCTCCGTTGATAGAGTACCGGAAGCGCCCCAGAAGTGTACCGGAAGTACCCCAGAAATACCCCGGAGGAACCCCGGAAAAAGTGCGGAAAATGCCCCAGAGGACACTTGCTATACGGATCCTTGATTTTGGATAAGGGGTAACCTAATTACTAAGGGGTGACCCATTTCCAGGCAGCTGCTAAAGGGAGACCAGCCACAGATAAGGGGAGGTCAACTTCTCAAATTTAAAAGCAAATTTTGGCGGGAAAATGCATGCATCGTCTGGCAGATTTTGGTTCGATTATTGGAGGAGTTTTAATGCGATTAAACACCGGAAATCAGTTGGGATAATCCTGTTAGACCTAAACAGACCCTATGCAAGTGATTGGGCTGATCGAATTGGGCTGGAATGGCCGTGAGAAGCGATCAAAGTCCAAACAGAATATGTGTTCTCTGTGAAGTTTTCAAATATATTTAGAGATTCTGGGAGAGTTTTACGTTGAAGTAAAGTGTATCTAGTCTTGTTTAAGGATTAGGAGAATTTTGGAGCGTAAGAAATTTCCAGAAGACGCGTACAAAGCAACAGAAAAGAGATTTCTCTCTCAACTGCACGTGAAGAAAAAAAGGAGATAAACTCGGATTTAATCGAGTTATTTGGACCCTATTGGTATATAAAGGCTGGTGGGAAGTGAGAGAAAGTTTTATCAAGAGTTAGGGGTCGATTGGGAGGCCAGCAGAGAGGCGCAGGAGGAGTTGCAGGAATTGTACCTGCTGCTGCTGCTGCCATTAACAAAGCTCGAAGAACACGAAGAACACACCAGCATAGACAGTCGTTTATCAACAGTGTCAACGACTAGCGTGCGAGGGTCTTAAAACAGCAGCATCAACAGCAGCCGTGAGGTATCGTTTTTACAGCAGTGGTATTCTATCGTTCTTCTCTGGACGCTTAAAGAGGGTCGTAGTTTCACTGTATTATATTTTTCACTCTTTTAATCATATTTTGAGCATCAAGTATGTATTTTAAGAACATGATTATTATGAGTAGCTAAACCCCAATACTGGGATGATGGAGGAAGCTGTTTTTCAGCCATGTGGTTATTTAAATAATTCTTAATTCACTTTTTGCACCGATTTTAATTGATTTATGATTTCAATTAATTACTTGTGATTTTGTTTGATGGAACATGCTTAGTCCTAGGGATTCTTGATGTTCCATGCTTATCATATACAAGTAATATTTTATGGAATCTAATTTGGCAAAGATAGAGTTAATACTTGTTTTATTTTGAGCTATAATCGCCTAGAATTATTTTCTGAGCCACTTGAATATGAAACACATTGGAATCCTGAGTCCTGGTTCCTCTTGATCTTGTGACATATTGTGTATATATTTTTGTTTTAAAAATCTTTTCAAGTCCGAGCATCGAATCCGTATTTACCGCAATCGAATTACTACAACAGTGGGGTTGGGTGGGGAAGGATCAACGGTAGATCCAATTGCCACATAGGATGTAAGAAAGTGGGGGCAAAATCCGGGGTCCTCGTAGGACTTTCTAAAAAAAATTATTGCGGAACACGTTAAAAGCGCGTAGAAAGAAGACCAGACGAATATCCCCAATCCGTGTTCCATTAAAGGTAGGGGAGACAGCAAACCCTTCTTTCTTTAATTCCTTTTCGTGTAATGTTTTGTTTTGGATTGTTGACATAGTGTATACATTGCCGGTTTGCGTCTGGCTACACTGCAGTGCAAACTTGTGCACATTCGAGAACGAAGTAAGGGATCCGAAAATAGGGGAATATTAGTTGTATCCCATTACATTTTAGTTTTCATTCACTATGTAAACACCTATATAAAGAGAAAGGCATGAGAGAGAAAGGGAGACACACTTTAGAGGAGGACATATTCGTAAAGAGAAAACATAATTTTGTATTATTATTATCTCCTTCTTATTCCTTCACCAACTTAGAGCTTCAAATACTCATTAATGGAGTCTCAATGTAATTTCAACAATCATAGTGAACCCTAACCCCGTGGATGTAGATCACATTGATCGAACCACGTAAATCTTGTGTCTTATTTTACATTTCCATCATTTTTATCTTCATTTTCATATTAAATAAGTTTAGATCTAGAAAATATCATAAGGGATGTGTTGTAGGATTTCCTACAACTACGTTTTAGCGCTAGAAGGAGGGGACTACTGCTTATTAGATTTAAAGAAGTTAGCTATTGTTAGAGTTGGATTCACTGAATTTATGAGCTACAAGGGCGATTATGGAAGATTAGGCGAAAGTAATCAACAAATGTCATCTGCCATACAGGGAAATCAAGAAAAACATAAAGAAGTGTTAGATCCGCATCAACAATAAAGAGCAACACGATGAAATTAAACGAAGCTACATTACCGATCATTCTTAAGAGGACAAAATCTCTTTTCCTTTCTCTAATTTTATGTTCAGAAATCCAGATCTGGGAGTTTTATAACAAATTTTTTAAGAAAATTTTCAAAAATCCATAACCTGTTTTCGTCAAAACATTGATTATCTCCCAAATATACAACCTAAAACAAGTTTTCTTTGGAGATTTAAAACTAAGGAAACCTGCTCTACAAACCCATATGATTACTTTCAAAATCATTGAGTATCAAAAATTTCAGTTGATTTAGGGGATTCACCACTATGCGAAACCCATCGCCCTCTGATTTAGAAAAGTTAGTTTGAACTTGTGTATGTTTCACCCGTTTGATTTGTTAGATTGCAGTGAACGAAAGCAAAGAAGAACCTGGTTAATCTGCGAGAAGAAAAATGCGAAGAAATAAGGGAATAAGATGCAGTCACATCATGCGAAGAAGAAAAGAGATATTACAAATTTATGGACGTCAACAACTTAGGAAAAGACGATACAGCCGTGTGATAGAGTCAATGATCCTATAAGAATAAAAGAGGCCAACACAGCCATGCGAAGAAATCCACAATAAGCCGAGATAGAAGAACACAACACAACCCGATAAGGTGCGATGACTTTTTTAAAGGACGGAAAGCATGAGGTACCTGCGAAGCTAATAGTTCATGCGAAGTTAATAGTTCTTGCTGCGAAGCTAACAACAGCAACAACACATGATGCGTATTCCGGGATAAAGATGAAGGAAGGGTGACATATTCTCAATAATTCAGTGAAAGGCGATGAAATAAAGATCAACCGATAGGGCAAAGATGTAGAAGTTGAAGGTAAGCAAATTAACATGAGAAGAGATTTTGCAGGTAGAGAAATAGATGGTGTGGAATTGAAAAGCGACGCAATAATCTTCAAAGACGCAGTAGTAAACTTCAAAGACGAAGCAGATAAAGGGTGATATTATAGACCAGATGAATACTAATTTAAAAGAATAAGACTTCACTATGCAAGCTGCAGCACTGGTGAAAGAAAGGAACAAAGCCGCACAGGTGAAATTACAGTGTGCAAAGAAAGACTTCATAAGAATATATTATAGACAAGATACAGGCATACAAATTCTCTCGAGAATCGTGACTCATGGGCGAAGATACAACTAGCTACACCAGATTTGGCCGGCAGTGAACATGAGGGGAACTGGTAACTTAACTAACGAGTTGCAGGTACAAAAAAGGGCAATGGAATCAAGAAACCCGGTGAAAAAAGGTAATCCCCTAGATGAAGGAAGAAACAATCATGATAATGAAGAAAGAGTCCACACAGCTGTGCGAAATTATCACGTTATTAAGAAGGAAGAAAAGACGAAAAGCAAAATTATGTAAAGAACGACAAAAACAAGTATAATTTATGCGAATATTACCGCACCAACACAAACGGGAAATCGGACAGTTGGTCACGAGCGAAGATAACGAGTTCTGTATCCCTCATCAAGCATATTTTTTTGCATATTTTTGAAGTTGCAAAGATAACAAGAAAGTGATTCAGTAATGGTTAATTGCGAGGATGAATCTTTCAAACGACTACCATAGATTAGTTTCGCATTCAATTATGAACATATATATTTAAAGATTGTAGAATGATAAAGTGAGACTCAATCTATAGCTGTAAGAACTGTTTCAACCTTAAAAGGTTTAGTGTGTCATCCTAAATAGCTCAAAATTAACTCCAAAAGATGAAGTCTCAAGAATGCAAGAAATCAAAGAATATTATTTTTTTTATGTGTATATGTAAGCCAAACATGCTTAACTGCTCCTCCACACTTAAACTCAACATTGTCCTCAATGTTCAAAACCGAAAATTCTGATTTCTGACATAACAGTAAACTCAAAACCTGTACAAATGGGTAGGGAAATAGGAAAAACTTCCTAAACAAAAGTTGTTCGTATACGTCTTTTCTATAAGGTGTCAAAATTTCACACTGTTTCGATAAACGGTATGACATTTATGGCCTCCGGACTGACAGACATGCAATTTGAAAAAGTTCTGGAAAAAGTTACGAAACTCAAATGTCCAGGCCTATCGCTCCAACTTAACAAACTCCAAATTCATATTTTCTTTTTGTAAAAGAATGGTATGTCTGTCCTATTTAAAATTTGGGGTCAAGCACTCAAGTCGGACTCCGTATGAAGTCTCTAGAGCTATTTTAGTGACAAATGCGCAGTCAGAATTTTCTGACGAGAATTCGTCAAAACTTTCACTATGGATATAGGACTTTGTAAAATTTAAGATGGGAATGCAAGATATGATATGAAAACTAATAAAATTAGAAACAAAAGGTATAGAGATACAAAACCGATGGGTTGCCTCCCACGCAGCGCTTGGTTTAACGTCGTCAGCCCGACGTTATTGTTATCGTCTGTACACCAACAATCTGAAAATTTGGTAATCCTTCCAAATAACAATCTGCAATTCAAATAACAGCTTCACAAAAATATTAGCACAATATATAAATATCGAAGCTATCACTTTATTGAAGTTTCCGTCACACTTAGTCCTTCTACACTTGGAAGTGGATAAAGAACATAGAATTTGGGAATTTCAAAAGGTTCCTCAGCTCGGTGAACCTGCACAATATTCGAATCAAACACATCAAGGTGGATACTTAGAAGAAAAATAATTCGTTAAAACTTTGGAAGCACACAACTCCATTTCTAAGTGAGGTATTTTCTTAGTTGGGTAAACAACTCTTTGAGAAGCTAATTCGATTAGAGGAAAATGATCAATAGATATATAATTATGCAAAGGATTAGACAAACCTTTTTTCGGATCCTCATTCGTAATTAACAACGAATTAGTTACCTCAAGTATATCGTGGTCCTCTATCGAACTATTAATATCTAGCTCAATTGGGTCTTCCACGACTTCAATCAATTTGGTTTCATTTTCAATTTTCATCTCTTCAACAACCTCGTCATGGGAATCGGAATCCTCTTCTAAAACGTCTAGTTCATTGATGCAACTCCTAATTTTTCGTTTGAGTACGTTACACCATTTATAACAATAGATATGTCATACCCAATCTCCTCCTTTTGAATAAGCGAAGGATCTTTATTATGATCCGGAGTTGGAATAGTCGTATCATTGTTGCAAGGATTTTTCAAAGGTTGCTCATCTTCATCAGAGTCTTCATCAACATCCCAACGACGTTCGAATTCCATGTCTATGGCCTTCTTAATTTCGTTAAGAGTCTCTTGTGATGCACCGGCTTCTTCTAATTGGTTGTATCGTGCATATAGTTTTCTGATGTTAACACGCTTTCCATCGTTATGCACAATCTCGTCTTTTGGAAAGAGTGAAGGAAACACATGATAAAGAGGAATAGGTTTTGATTCAGTATCATAACTTTTCATCTGCACATTACTAGAAAACAATTGATCAGAAGCATAACTATCCTTCCATCCTTGTGATTGTTCACTGACATGCCCGTCATAAGATTGTTGACATGTATGAGAATATCCATAAGGTTCCGTTGGATATTGATCATAGACAAAAGATAGGTTTTGATCATACCCATAGGATGCTTGGTAGTTGTCATATGAAAAATATTGAAAACCATATTGATTACCACTATAATCTGATGATTGGTCTTGTGCTCCGTACATGTTATTTCCGTAAGGAAACATGACCACTCACAAGAGTAAAAGAGAAAACAAAACGAAAATCTAAAAATGAAATAAAAACAAGCTAAACAAATAACAAATCAATTAGCGACTGCTCCCCGGCAGAGGCACCAAAATTTGTATGGGATGTCGTAGGCACAACAAATTAATAAAGATATTTCCCACTAATTAACTAGTAATATAGCGGTAGTAAGAGATTGTTCCCATAGAGAGATGTGTAATTGATATGTTATTTGAATCAGAAAAATAAAGTAAATAACAAAGGGGGTTTTGGTTGTAAGATAAATACGTATAAAGACAATAAGAAGAAAGGGATGATCAAGAAATCCTTCGCCGTTACCAAGCGTTAACAGGATTAGAATACTTATCTATCGCTCGTAAGAACCATTCATAACCAACCGTAGAATAACATCTAGGGCAGTGTTATCCCCAAAGCTCCTTGTGTAACTTGATATCGAAGCGCTCGCATATCAAGTTCTATCCAACTGAATCACCAAGTAGTAGTGCACTCAAAGTGTAACCCAATCGGAAGCCTTAAGTTATGTGAACTAGGTTAATCCTAGCAGTTAGACTCCTAGCGCAAGGTCCACTTACTAGTGTTATCTTCACACATGATTGCTCCACAGAATCCCTCTGCGAGGTCTCACATTCTCTACTTATGTAAGGATTATTCAACAATTACATGGATATCCTAACCATTTACTAGCAATAGAATGATCAATAGATTAATACAATTGTACACTTGAACAATCTAGAAATCAATCATAAACCCTAGATATAGTGAAAACAAACGATGATGATTAAAACTCTCAATAGATTTGTATTATTAGTAAAGCTTCACGCTTAGAACATTGAATTCATCCTTAATCAACAAAGGTTTAGTTTCTCATGAGTACACAATTACCCGATTTCCCCCTAAAGGGGTAAACCCTAAAATATTATTGAAGAACAAAAGTATAATATGATATGATTGATTCTATGACCTAATACCTTTTTATAGGTTTACATTGCTTGGCCATCAAGTATTTAGTTCGGTTCAAGAACCCGACCCGAAAATACGAAATAACGACCCCAAACGTGACCTTAGGCCTTCCAATTTATTAATACACGTTTTCCTACTTGCTAAGTACGCGTACCAGTCCGCGAACTTCAAATTCCAGCGAAATTTTTCGGAATTAAAGTATGCGTACCCGTCCGCGTACTTTATTGTATTCGGTAATCAATAAAAGCTTGTTTTGGCCAGAACTTCTTCATCCGAACTCGGAATGACCTCATTCTTTTTGAATTATTTTTATCTTTCAATTCTATTCAAGATGGTGATGAGAAATCCTTAATTTGAATAAGTTAAGATCGGTCTTTGGCTCTTCCCTTGATTTTGAGCGTTTTGCTCATTTTCATCGCACTTCTTCCACTTCTCTGGACTTGGGCACTTGGATACTTGGAATACTTCTCTTCCTAGCTCTATTAAATACTTTGTAGCTCCTTTTTATATGATTCACCTAATTGAGGCAAATAAGAGAAAACAAGAGTAATAATACGAAAATATGCAAGAATAATAGCTGAAGCAAGTATGGAATGGATACTAAAATCATACGAATTATGCACTTATCACGCCAATGGCGTAATTTTCCGGTCCATCACAGTTGGTACCATAGCAAGTTCCGAGAAAACTCTAGGGACTGTGTAGAGTGGACTTGTCCACGAGTATTTTCCTTAATGGAAACTTAAAGTTGGAGAGTAGGCCAACTTTTGCGCGGAAAGGAGTTTGTAACTGCTATGCCAGTTACTTTGCGAATCGAGTTGAGATTGTTTAAGTACTGTGAGTTTGCCTGGCCTAAGTGGCACCCCACTTACGAGTGGATATCCGGAAGACCGTCTGGGACGGTGGATAGACAATGGGACTGATCATCCCCACACGTTGGCACTGGCCAAGGGTGTACGTTTTCAGGACCGGCTAGCATCCCACTTACGAGTGGAAACCTAGATGACTGTCTAGACGGTGGGAAACTGGAAACTGTTCCACACGGTAGTGTGCTAAAATCTTGTCATTTCGATGACACCTTTCAACTTGTGAACCTTAGGGATTCCTGGGTGGTAGTATGGGATGCCATCTAGGATACCTGGTCGAGATATCCTCTTGGCACTGGTCAATTGCGATTCTTGGTATTGTTATGGGCACTTTTGAATTCCTGGGCAGGCGGTATGGGATGGTTTCTCAAAAGGTCTAAATTGTTGTTCACGATAAATTGAAGAAACCCGTGATTTCTGAGCATCTGGTATGGGACTTTTTCTCACGAAATCCAAACCGAAGAGACCACAGTAGCTTTGATTTTGAATTTCAAGGACGAAATTCTTTGAAGGGTGTGATAATGTAACACCCCGTGTTTTTAGCATGGCGCATGCTAAAAGACGCGCCATTTTCTTGTGATGAAGCTTCATCCAAAGCTTCCTTTGCATAGTGAGATGCATTTGGCCCGGGGCCATATTTGGTGCCAAGGAAGGCACATTGCTTAGGCATATTGGAAAAAGTCCAATATTGCATCATCATGATGCATTAGGCCAGTTGGGTAGGTGGCCTCGAGATCGCAGCGTAATCATTGCGTATTATGGAGGGTATTGGCCTAGAGCCAATGTCGCACAATCATTGTGCATCAGGCCAAAGAGGGCTGGCCGAACGAGTGTTACGCAATCATCACACGCAATCATCGCGAATAAACACAATCATTACGAAGTAACGCAATCATTACGAACTAACACAATCATTACGAAGGAAAGCAATCATTGTGAATGAACAGTGAAGCAGACATGTCAATTTGGTCCCCTTTCCATACTTGTAGAAATTGCAAGTTAACATATATAGGGAGGGGTAGTTGGTTGAAGGGGCTTATGCGGACTATGTACTAAGTAGGCTTCATAGCTTAACCGGAAGAGTATAAATGATGCCTAAGGCTCATTTATAGTTGCGCAGCCTTACCAAGAGGGCATTTGATGCTTAGGCATCACTATGCCACGTCGCAGACCTGATGAAGCATAATCATTGCGCATCTTGACGGAACGGCCTATACGGACGAGGCCATTGCCATTATTGCTAGATCACGGCCTTGCAAACGAGTTTGGCTTAAGTTGTCGGTCCCTTCGAGGATGAACTACGGTCTGTGCTTGATCCCTTTAGAGTAGGGAAGAGTACGTAGGAAGCCACAATGAGTTGCAGCATTGCCGGTCCAGCACTTTGTCGCGCATATCATCTAATTGTGAGATGATTGCGACATTCTGGCCACTCATATCATCTGGCTCGGTAGATCGACGCAAGAGATTATTGTGGCAAAACTTGATGAGTCGAGTTGCATTATATTCACTGGATGCTCATACTTCCTATCAAAGCGTTCGACATAGGCTAAAAACCCGAGTGTTGTAATTTAGCTCAAGAGGAGTCCATTTTGATGGAATACGACCCAAATATCAAGACATTTTGATCTAAAGATCCACATGGTCACCAGAATTTAGCCAAATTCCATCGTTTAGGTCCTCAAAAGGCCGTTTTAGGAAAGCTTTTGTTTTCTTAATAGACCCTTCGCGGAATAAGGAAACGGTGTGGAAGGTAAGTTATCTGCATCATGCTCCACGAGCATGCTTGCAAGGGAAAATGGACATGCATTTTCCTAGCTTTAAGGCCCGGATCGTAGCTTCATCATGGCTCATCGGGGAAGTTACGGCCTGCGGGGCAACGCGCCAAAGGCGTAATTTTCCGGTCTGTCACATAGGTCTTCCAGATACATAAGTTGCTTGATATGGTGAAACAATTCTGTCCATTAATGGATTCATTCTAGAAACTAGTATTTTAGAAAGAATCTTGTAAGAAGTATTACACAAGCTTATTGGTATGAATTCAGAGGTGAAGAAGGTTTTTTTGTTTTAGGAATTAAGGAGATATAAGTATTTTTGGGTGCAAGACACGTGTGCTTTGAGGTGAAAAAGCTTTTAACCATATCACAAACATACTCTCCAACTATACTCCATTGATATTTATAGAGACCTGCTTGAAAACCCTCGGGACCAAGTGCTGACCAGTTTTCCATACTCTTAAGAACTGAGAAAATCTCTTCATTAGTTGGGACAGCTACAAGAAGTCTGTTTCTTCTTCAGAGATCAAGGGAGCTATATGAATGTAAAACTTGTCTTCCAGATGAGGGATTGTGGTAATTATGATTTCTTGAAAATTATCTGTAAGAAGTTTGGCCAACTGATCTCTAGTATGCAACCAATTACCATTGTTGTCCTTGAGAGAATCAATATTGTTTCTATCTCTTTTCCTTTTGGTTAAAGTATGAAAATACTTTATGTTGTTGTCCATGTGTTTAAGAAAGTTATCCCTGGATTTCTGCTTATTAAACTCATTCTGAATGAGATGCCATCTTTCAAGCTCTTCATTTACCTGAAAAGCCTTGGAAGTATTGTCTTGAGAATGAGGGAGAGCTTGAATGGTTGTTAACTGCTTTTGAAGAGTATCAATTTTGAGATTAATATCACCAAAATGCTTTTTATTCCACTTAGAAAGTGCTATTCCTATGAATTGCATCCTTTTAATGAGTTTGAAAGCAGCTGAGCCTTGAACTTGTTTGCTCCATGCCTTAGCAATCTCAACTGCACATTTTTTGGCATTCAGCCATGTTTGAAAGAACTTCAAAGGCTTCCTCAGTTTAGGCTGATTGTAATCTGTAATAAGCATAATATGGCAGTGATCACTACCCATTTGACTGAGATTTAGGACCTTAGAAGAAGGAGAGGTGGAATTCCAGGCAGCATTACCAAGAGCCAGATCAATTCTGGATCTTCTTTTACCAGTACCCAAATTATTGCTTGTCCATGTGTGTTCATGACCAATGAAACCCAAATCTTCCAGACCAATATCATGTAGTATTGAAGTAATTTTCCCATCATTAGAAGAAGAAGAAGAAGCACCAGAATTTGACAAGTGAATATTCAATTCTCCTAATAAACACCATGGACTGTTTACACATCCATGTTTCTTCAATGAATTCCCATTGTACTTTTTTCTTTTCACCATTTCCATACCCATACATGCAAGAAAGTAACCATTCTGGTTGACTTGGGCTATCTTGAATAACTAGATGGAACATGTTGTTTTCACTGCAGAGAAGTTCACAAGAGAAGCCGTTTTTCCAAAAAATAGTAAGACCTCCAGATAACCCTACTGATGATATATATCTCACATTTAGGAAATGAAAAGGGGAAACAAGAGGTTTCATCTTAAATTCATCTAATTTAGTTTCACATAAGAATATTATATCCGGATTTTGAGTCCTAATGAGGTCTCTAATATGATCCCTGGTACTGGATCCCTTAAGACCTTGAACATTCCAAGAGATGATTTTCATATTTTCTAGGATAACTATGACTATGAGATACAGAACTAGCTTGCTAGAGATTACGTGAAAACTGAAATCAAATATGCATGGGAAATTAAATGCTAGTGTAAATAATGCATTAGGGTTTCTAATAATGCTATCTAACATCAAAAGAGATTTCCTAATATTAATTCATGTATATGATAAGAGAAGACTAACACATCCATATCTGAGAAAAAAATTTAACCTGCAATTATGATACTTGAAAACAATGCTCAGAAAAGAGAAAGAAAAAATGATAGTAGCAAAAATTAGGTTTTTAAAGAAATTGTTTACCTGATTCCCCTTAGGTGCCTGCACTGTTGAATTATCTCCGGTTGGGATCAATTGAGTATTCATAGAGGTTTGAACTGAATTCAGCATAGTGCTTCGGGAAGATGTCTCAGTTATTGGAGGACTAGTAACAGCTGCTTCACCGACCTTATGCCTCTTGCCTAATCTGCTTTCCTCTTCTGTTGTAATTCCTTCTGCTTTTAGTAAAGAGTGTAAATTGATAACTTCACCATCCTTTGGGGGAAAAAAACTAATTGATTTAACAAACTTTTTCTGAATTTTCTTGACTGCTGGAGCCTTTGTTGAAGATATTTCAGAGTTCGATGCCACAACATTAATGGTTTTGCGAATATTATTAATCTTACCCACAATATAGGGTTTTTAATGAGCCTTCTTCAAGAAGATAACAACATCCTTACAAGAATTTTTTGAGTGATTAACAATGCTTTCTGAATGTAACACTCTGTGCAAATTCTTTTTGGTTGTCGCTCAAAGAAAAATTGCTGCCACTTTGTTACTCCAGCATTTGTAGAACATTTCACACCTCTTCTCATAGGCATAGAGAGATCCACATTGACACAGACTTTGACAGGATCACTACCAATGGGGATTGCATCTTTAGGATCAATAGCAATGACTTCTCCGATAACCTGGCCTATTTTTTTCACAGAAGAGACATTCATATGCTCTGGCAATAAATATTTGAGTTGAATCCAAAATAATTGGAAACCCCAATGCTTTTCAGTATAGATCATTTCCGGAATGTAGTCATGAACAACTAGGAGATGTTTGTTGATACCTCGTGGCCTTTCTTCAATTACCTTGTTGAGAAGCTCCCATTGATTGAATTTGAAGATAAAAACATTTGGCTCAACTTCAATAATCTTTAAGTTTTCCAATGTTAAGAATAGCCAAGTGAAAGTAATCCCCTTTTCCAATGAATCGTAACGCATTCTTCCTTCTATGATAACTTTACTAATAGCACTAGCTTCCCAGTTTTCTTCTGCTTCATCTTCCTTGTTATTGTTCTTGATAACTTCGATTTCATTGACATCTCCTAGATCCAGAGTAGCCTTCTTTAACTTGCTGACTATATTTATAACTTGACTAGAGTTACTTTCCTCCATCCAAGTATTGAACTGATTGTAAAATCCTAAATCAGAGAAAGAGGGTGGTGTTCTAGGATGCCAATTTTGACAGGTGAGATAAAGAAAGTTTGAAGAATTGATATGAATACTAGAAGGGTTTTGGGGTAGATAATGAACAAAACTCAAGCTAAGGTATAATTGCATATAATCTTTATGCCAAGCAAAAAGGAAACAGAATTGTTTGGTATTTTCCTTATTTTGAGAAAGTGTGTAGCTGACAAAAATGAAAGAACGGAGCAAAATTAGGAAACCAAATAACTGCAATCCATTGACTACATTAGTTTTGAAATTTTTTTGAATTCCTTGAATGGCGGGATGACATTCTTCTGAGTTTAACTGAGCTGGAACCGATCTGAGACATCTTCCACAAAGTACTATGAGCAAAAGCTTTGAATCCAATCCTTTCTGAACCTTTAAGAAAAGGCTTGTAGATATACTCAACAAAAGCTATGATCACAACAACAAAAGAGGCAAAAGCCATTAGAGAAAAATCAATTAGCAGACACAAAAAGAGGAACCATAAAGTAAATTATGTATCCATCAAAAGAAAGAAATGACAAGATTGCTAAAAAAGAATAAGAAAACTTAGAAAACAAAACAGTAAGGGATGAATCTATAAGCAAATCATCTAGGAATGAAAAACGTAAAGAAACTTAAAGATTAGAGGTGGAACATTCAAATAAAAATTAACTGAGTTGAAGAAATGGGTTGAATCGGATAATCCCCCGATCCTCATAGCACAATAAATCAACTTCAAATAGAAAAATCCCGGCGGAGAGACCAATTCTCTAGATTAAGAAAAAAATTGATTTCATAATTTTTTATGTTTTTTCCTGTTTTACCCTTAATTATATTCCCAATGTTAGACACATATACTCAATTGTGATGATTTCTAAGAAAATAAATAGGGGTGATATAAGTAAAAAAGCGTTTTGAAATTTAGACTCCGCCTATATACTGATATAAGAAAAAATGAAAATTCTGTCTATATAATATAAATACTGAGGGAGTATAATTTATTAACCAATTTAAGTCCAGCGGTAGGGATGGCCATTTGCCCCACCCAAACCCATCCCCGTGGGTTCCCGCCCCGTTCGGGTAGGGTTTTACCCGCACAAATAGAGATGGGATCGGGTATGGGTAATATCCGAAAACTAAGCTACGGGGATGGGGTGGGGATGGGATTCAAGGTCCCTGCCCCATACCCGCCCCGTATCTTTCACAAGTTAGGGGTTTAGACTTTTATGCAACAATGTGTATAATTTTTATACTTCCACCACTTAGTCGATCTTTCTTTCATTTATCATATTCTCGATCGTTCTTGTACATTCATCACTTTCGTTTTTTTTTTTTTGTGATCAAACACATTCTCTAAAAGTTAAAATAGAAAAAATGAAGCAGATAATGAAATGGTTAACGTGGACGAAGATAGAACGGGACAGGAAAAAACAGAAAAACTAATAAGTCATTAACAGATTTTTTTGTTCACTTTAAGATAAATTACTGAATTTAAGATTCCAAAATGCGTCGTTCTTACGTTATTATTTTTGTTTGAATCATATTTAAGTTTTGATTATAATCAAATTTATGTATTAACTCAGTGTTACGGGTAACCCATGGGAAACCCGCCCCATATGGATATTCCCCATACCTGCCCTGCCCCAATTCATATGGGTAACGGGGCGGGGGTGGGTATTTTTTTTACGAACGGGGCAGTGATTGGGATTGACACTACCCGCCCCATACCCGCCCCAGCGGTTTAAAAAGTTCCCCACAAAGGTAAATATGATCATCGTTGGAGATGTTTTTTATTCGATTACCGTTGGAGATGTTTTTTATTCGATTACCGTTGAAGATGCTCCAAGGAAACAGGGGCACGGCATCAAATGATCGACAAGCACGAGGTGCGCATTGGTCACGTGTCACATCCGATAAAAAAATAGAATACGTTTTTTCCGTCTTTTACAAGTCGAATGAATTAAACCCTAATAAGAAATCTCAGATGTGAAATAATCACTCTGGAGGAGGAGGAGAGTAAATCAATCCTGGCTGTCAATTGCAGGAATAATAATAAGGTAATAAAATCCTTTTAAGAATTTTTATATATATGCTAAAGATTTTGATTAATTGGATTTTATATGGCTTCATAATAATTCTGTAAAGATAGATACAAATTCTCTGGTTCTTTCTGATTTTTGTGTATTCAATTTTTGAATCAGAAAAATGAAGGAATCAAGTATGAAAAGAACGGATCCGACGGATCGAATCAGTGAGTTGCCTGATACTGTTCTTTCTCACATCTTATCATCCATTCCTACGAAATCTGTTGTAAGAACCAGCATATTAGCTAAAAGATGGAGATATGTTTGGAAATCAGTACCTGTTATGGATTTTGATGAAAACCTCTTTCCACGCCAAACTGGTAATGCTGAACATGAGAACACCAGCTTTCTCAGTTTCGTTGATCGGGTCATGGAATCACAGGATGATACCGATATAAGGAAGCTTCGTCTTGCGTTTTTCGATGCTGATATTGTTCGAGTTAATAAGTGGATTCAGATTGCCATAGATCGTAATGTGCGTGAACTACTCATAGAAACACCTAAAAATTATGTGGAGTTCACGGAATCTCTTTTCTCTTGTAATTCACTAGTTTACTTGAAGTTTGATAGGTCCTATGCTAACCTCAAACTTCCTGAATCCTTTTGTTTTGGTAGCCTGAGAACCCTATGTCTTAGTGCTGTTTATTTCCCAGAGAATGCTTTGCTTGTACAATTTCTTTCTGGTTGTCCTGTCCTTGAAGATTTGGATATGAATGGATGTCGATGGAGTATGTTAGAATGTGAAGTTGAAATTTCTTCTCCAACCGTTACAAGATTCTCTTTAGATGGTTCTTGCCCTGTGGTACGTAGCGATGGTGATTGCAAAATGAAGGACCGGACCATCAAGATATGCATCCCAAATGTCAAATCTTTCAAATACATAGATCACGTTGCGAAAGACTACAACATGGAGAGTCACTTGTCTTTGGTTGACGCATTTATTGATGTCAGAATCGGAGAACCATATTGGAATGAGGCATATGAGAATTGTGGTTACTCTGTTGTCAATCTTCTGAAAGGGGTTTCAAATGCTAAATATCTATCGTTGTCTGACTCGACTCTTGAGGTATGTGCTTCGTTCATTCACTTTTTTGCTTTTAAATATACACCTGCTTTTGTTTCAAAATCTCCTATACCTGGTTAGGTTAAAATCCTAGAAACACAAAGAGCTCACGACATTGTATTAATTATACTATAATTGTTTGATAAAGCTTGGTTTTTGACTGTTGGTGATAGAATGATATCGCAGTAGCATATTGGTACTCTGGGTGATGTTTGTATCCTCTATATATTGAATGTTGTCGCGAATAAAAGTTCTAGCCTAACTGTTGGATGACCAATACGCCTTTCGTTAAGAATAAATGAACTTTGGAGGAAAAGGAGTAGCTGAAATTGATTGACTGTTCATTTCATGATTTAACTTTATGACTGAAATTCTATTTGTTCAATTACTGAAAAGAATTTAGTTATGATGCTCGTGCAAACTGCAGTCCAGAATATGTGTATAAGTGGATATGACGTTTAGTAATATACGGTCTGTTAGAGGTTTTAGGTTAACTCGCATGCTGCTTATGTTTATTTTAAGTTCTCGCACTTGTTAAGTTGGCATAGAAGGGCAGAGGTAAAACTAAAACTGATCTTCCAACTCCAACCAGACCTAGCAACATTGCCATAAACCCAATTCATTTTTCAGGACTGTAGAAACATGAAGTGATAATTTCTGTTATAGATGATTTAGGAGCAATTAATGGGCCAATGTTCCACATTGCCACTTTGCCGGTGTCAAACAAACTTATCATGTTCCCTTTTGTAGTAGTAGTTGCTCACTTCTTCTTTTCTCATCGTTTTGATTGATTTTTTTATCTTTTTTTAATGTTTTATCAAGCTTTTGTGCGAGGCATCTGATTTGGTGGAGGTGCTTCCAAAGTTTCCTAATCTCAAGAAATTGGTAGTCGTCTCGGGCAGACACGAACTGCATTTCATAGCGATAGCCTTCTTTCTACAGAGTTCTCCAGTTTTAAAGTCTCTTGAGATACAAATTGAGGTAATATTACTGATTCAGATATGATCTTACTATTTGCTGCATTCTTTTGTTTCCACAGTAAAGATAGACCTTAAATTACTGTTCTTAAATGCTTTTTGTAGTCATCTCCCAAATACAAACACATTTATGACCAAGAAGAAGAGAGCTACGGATTAGCAGAAGGTGAAGGTTTCGAGAATCTATATCTACATTGCCTCAAGGAAGTAAAGATCAGTTGTTTTGGTGATTCTGAACATGAGCTTAATTTTGTCAAACTGCTATTGAGAGTTGCTAACAAAACAAAGATAAACATAATCAAAGACAGGGGAGATGATATAGAGATCGTCTGCACATAAACACTACGAAGTTTCTTTCTGAAGCAGTTTGATGTTCCACTGTCATGGTCTTGAGTCTCTTATTGCCTCGTTAGAACTTAACACTGGGGTAAAACTTTCAGAAGGTCAAGATTTTGCTTTTGTTCTTAGTTCTTTAGTTGGTGAATAAGTGGAACCAAAAAGTTTTAGGGATTCTGTTGCTATTTTTCTCATTACAATGATCCTCCAAATCCCACCTGCCTCCCTGCCGTGCCAATTCAGTTTTGCCTGCCTCCATGAATTGGCTAGTGGATCTCTTCTCTGGAACACTGCACTTGGTTTTAAATTTTTCTAATGACATTGCTAACGATCATATGGAATCATGGATAATTGGAAAAGAAGAGAAGACTTATGTTGATGATCAGAAATGTAATACGAGATCATATAGATAGTTGGAAAAGAAGAGAAGAGTCTGTGACCCTATCAAAACCTGCCAGATATTTTTCGGCCAGTCTTTTGATTATTTATTTAGGGACGAAATTGACTAAATCTAATCCAGCAGAAATTGGGCAAACAGTGCCATTAGATGCCCCAACAGCAGCCTTGCAGAAATTGGGCAAACAATGCCATTAGATGTCCCAACAGCTGAGACCCTGGATTCTCACCTAGCAGCAGATACGCCAACCATCCAGCTGGGATGAAGAAAATTTAAAATAAGAGATGGAGATCAAGAGAGTAATGGAGAGTTGGAGACATATTTTACGTGGTTCGGCACAAGGCTTACATCCACGGTTGGTGTTTCACTAGCATTATTCAGTCCGTTACAATTACATTGATGTTGGACCTCCATTAAAGGCTTATGGAGCTCAGTAAGTAGTGAAGAAGAAGTCGATGTATACCAAAAAAGTAACCTTTGCTTCTTTGTGGATGTATGGTCTTCATAATAACCAGGTCATTGCTACCATTCGAGATGCAGTGATACTTCCAAATGGAAGCTTGAGGACCTTCATGGCAGTCACTGCAGCTCATACACCATGGCAAATTCCTACAAGTAACAACCAGAAATTTAACATCAGTGAGAGAGATCTTTCACGAATATGATGATACAAGATGTATCTAACTAAACACGTCCAGCTTTTCAGTTTGAAAAAATCAGTAATCAAGTCCAGCAATGATAGAGATGCGAAGGAAAGAAATGTGGAATTGATGCAGGGGAAAAGGACCTTACATAGTAAAACACAAACCATAAGGTTACAGGGGAAATTTCAGTATCACAGAACGAGGTAATGCTTATGATGTTGAATCTTGATGCAGTTGCTCAGTTTTAATTTGATTAAAAAAAAATATGAGAAAACAGAAATGAGAAAACAGAAACTACTTCCCACCCTAGTAGACTGCAATTAGTACAGCAAACCCGATATTTGCAAATTGAAAAGACAGCAGCTAACCCACTTGTGAAATAAAGGTCCTATTTTAAAATTTTGCCATGATCTATTCAAGAAGACAATAAACACCATAAAGTATTTGCAATCTAAAGCATACAGACCTTCTGGAATTGTGAGTGGTAATAATTGAGCCAATTAACCTCAGCAGCAGACATCAAAGGTTTAGCCTGCAATGGTTAAGCCAAATCAGGCAAAAAACCATGTGAGTCGAGCCATATGACTATTATCAGTCCACAGGAGATCTTGTACTGCTAAGAAAATTAACTACATACTTGAATGGGGACCAAAGTGATGTATTCAAATCCCAAATATCCAATTCCTTCTAGATGGTTATGTGTGTTCCTTCAGAATTAGGAGACTGCGTGAAGAGGCACACAATGTACAAACAATAAAAAGAATGGACAATGGAAACAGTAACAGCTATCCGAAGAATGCCTACCCCAAGGATATGATATTACAAGTACAGTTCAAAAGCCAAAATAATGGATATCAAGTGGCCAAATTCCATACCCTTCTGCAACGAAGACACATTTCCAAATCGGAAACTTATGGTTTGAGCCTTTGAGGACCATCATACACATAAGAGCAGCTCCTATACAAGTAAGAACCAGAAACTGTAATATGTAGATCAGTAACCTGTTCTAGTAAATAACCAAAACAACATTAGAATAATATCAAGAACCCAATATTAAAGTGCTACAATTGAGAAATCACATAACTGGCCTTACATTTCAGAGATCCATGCGCCAGAGGGCGTGCAGCAGTGTATGGCCATGGGTGTATGGCAAATTGGCAATATCTGTTAGGTAAGGATGGATGGCAACGGATACATGCTAATGGCTGTGAGGCAATGGATGGCTTGCAGTGGATGAGAGAAAATGACTGTAAAAGGCAACATGACCCAATGGCCCTACAATCCAATGGCGACACACCGTCCCACCACACACCGTCCCATCACACGCCATCCCATCACACGCCGTCCCATCACACGCTATCCCATCACACGCCGCCCCATCACACGCCGCCCCATCACACACCATCCCATCACACGCCGTCCCACCACACACCGGGTTATGGGTATGCGGCAGTGGGCGTACGGCAGTGGGCATGTGGCAGTGGGTGTGAGAAGCAATGGGTGTATGGTAATGACTGTTAAGCAAGGATGGGTGGCAATGGATGTATGCTAGTGGCTTTGAGGCAATGAATGGGTTGTAGTGGATGTGAGGAAATGGTTGTGTAAAGGCAACATGATCCAATGGCCCTACAATTAAAGCAAAAATAACATAATCAGTATACATTTGTAAGATGAAAAAGTTCCAGTATGAAATATAATAGAGTAAACATACAAGTACCAGAGAAATAAATCTTTTCATTCCCCTGTGGTTTTTAAAAAGAGTACCAAAGAAATAAAGCGAATAAATTAAAGTTGTTTTACTTGACACATACCCTAAAGAAGAGCTGATTAAAATGTGAAGTTAAAAAAAATAGTTCTCAGAAGATGAACTTTGGGATATTAAGGTCAAATCTATATTCTGGTAAGGCGGAAAATTCTACTGTAAAAGAAAAATGAAGCCACCTGAGTGTAGATGGATGATATCATCCGAGAGCCTTCTTGAAGGCATTGGCCCATTAAGCAGGTTTGAGCTGAGATTTCTGAATTGTGAAACATGTTATCAGCAAAATGCACCGCAAGTGAGCAAACAATTTCGAGACAGGTTGGCTGCTTTAAACATATACTATCATAAAATAGGAAAACTGTCACAAACTTACAAATATACCAGGTTTGGTATACTGATTGTGTCAGGAACCAGTCCTGTCAAGCTGCAGTATTGATCTCTGTACAATTCTTGATGTTATTCTTTAAAGTCAATCTAAACATTCCAAGAATGCACTCCGTAAACGATTTGCAGTCCTACAAGATAAACAATTATGTGCAAGTAAGTCGATACATCTCACAAGGCATCAGGTACTCAATTCTTAACCTGGCAAGCGGAGATTGCTCTCATATGTTACACACAAGAACATACGAGACTCTTTATGGACACCGAAAGCAGTAACAATTATCCAAAGAAAGAATTCCTCAATCATATGAAGTTACAAGTACCTCAATTCGAGCGCCGAAAGAATATTCCTCATAGTAGCCAGATTCCTTGCCCTTTTGCGATAAAGACAATACAAGAAAACTTATGGTTTGATGACATTCCTAGACATTTAGTGCAGCTCCTACAAGTAACAACCAGAAACTTGACATTAATTAATGAGAGAGATCTTTTCCCTATTGTGATGATACAAGAAGTAGAAAACTAAAGGTTAGAAATAATTAGTGAGAGTACCATGTCTGTAAGCAAATGCATCAAGTTCAAAACGGAAAGTGTCTTCAGCAGTCTCTTCAACCATTTCTTCTTTAATTTATTTCTTTTCTGCAAAGATCAAATTTGGTATTTCAAATAAATAAAAATTCTGAAATAGCAACGAAAATCAAAAGTTTAAGAAGCAAACTGGAAACCTATTGAACAAAATCTTTCTCCATCTGGGGTTCAGAACAAACAGCCTTCTTTTGTGTTTAACTTGTAAACCATTCTTTTGCAGATGACCTTCTTATCGTTCTCAATGTACCTGTACCAGATCCAATGAAGTTTCAAACTCCAATTAAATGAAATTACACAACAAGTCACAACTAATAAGTACCTGAAATAAATTTCACCAAGAACCATATAGTTTTATAAACTCAGTCTATATATAGCACTTTACTGCAATTAACTAGAAAGTCCATTTCTAAACCAAAATCCTATAAAAACTGGAAATGAATATTACTAGAGATCCATTACTCAAGTGCTTACCAAGCAACAATATTCCCGGCAACCAATCACTTAGTTCTATTACCAGTGATACAAACAGGCAAACATCATCACTTTCAAGGCAGATAACGCTCAGCATCCAAATTAAATCCTATAAAAACTGGAAATGAATATTACTAGAGATCCATTACTCAAGTGCTTACCAAGCAACAATATTCCCGGCAACCAATCATTTAGTTCTATTCCCGGTGATATAAACAGGCAAACAGCATCACTTTCAACGCAGATAACCGCTCAGCATCCAAATTAAATCTTGATACTTAGAGCCCAATCCCTGTAAGTACGATTCTGCAGTTCACATGTTGGTTTGTAGTCAGTGTTTACATGCACAACAGGAAACTCCTAATAATCTAAAAAAGTTAAAACATAAAGAGAGAAGAGAATTTTGTGTTATAGTTAGAAGAAGTGGTACTCACCTGGTGATGGTAAAGATAACAACCCACTCTTTTATATGCTCTAGAGATACCTCCTTCAGCGCTATCATAATATATGGATCACTAAGCTGTTCCAGTAAATCACCAGAATGCGAAGAACCCAATATTAGAGTATAATCGAAAAATCACGTAACTGGTCCTACCTTTCAGAGATTCCATTGAGAAAATCCTCAATAGATTACCATTGCACAAAAGAGAAAGCAACTCTTTCAGCACCGTCCAGCCACATACCGTCCCATCGCACACCGTCTCATCACACGTCGTCCCATCACACACCGTCCCATCACACACCATCCCATCACACGCCATCCCACCACACACCTGTTTATGTGTATGCGGCAGTGGGCGTGCGGCAGTGGGCATGTGGCAGTGGGCGTACGGCAGTGGGCATGTGGCAGTGGGCGTACAACAGTGGTCATGTGGCAGTGGGCGTACGGCTGTGGGTGTGTGGCCATGGGTGTGAACGAATGGGTGTATGGTAATGACTGTTAAGAAATGATGGGTGGCAATGGATGTATGCTAGTGGCTGTGAGGCAATGAAAGGGTTGCAGTGGATGTGAGGAAATGGTTGTGTAAAGGCAACATGATCCAATGTCCCTACGATTAAAGCAATAATAACATAATCAGTATACATTTGTTAGATGAAAAGGTTCCAGTATGAAATATAATAAAGTAAACATACCAGTACCAAAGAAATAAACATTATTTTACTTGACACATACCCTAAAGAAGAGCTGATTAAAATGTGAAACACTCCAACAACAGCTTTCTCAAATCCAAATATTGCTGTTTTTACCTACAGCAAAGAAAAATCAAAATGGAACAAAAGTTCCTAAGGATCCAAAATAAAACTAGCTAAATAAAGTAATTGAAATGTTCATTTGAAGGTAAGATAAAGGCTTTCCACTCAAAATTGGAATCCCCAGAACCACAAACTAATTATATGACCAATTTACAAGGATTAAAAAAAACTAAACCTTTAACACCTTGTTTATTCTAATTCATCCATCACAGCAATGGTTGTCATATGATTCCACCAACTCATAACCTTATATCCTTACAATGGGTGCAATAACATCAAAACAGTAAAAATTAATATATGGCAACTGTTACAGAAACAGTGTGGTTTTCTGCAAACATCATATGATGTATGTACTAGGAAATAAGAGTAAGAAAAGAGAACCGGCAAGCTTTGGCTATAATAGAAATTGATGGTTTGACACTAACCCACTAAACTAGAGGTACGATGGAAGCATGCTAGACGTATAGACAGTAAAGCAGGGATGATACACCCGACCAAATCCCTAAATTGAAAAGGAATAACAAATCTAATAGAACCCTAAATCAAACATACTCATGATTATTTTCACATCCAAGAAAATTCCTAACCAATTAAAACGAAATCAACATCACCAGAACATCTAAGAATCATTATTAGTCACAGAAAATGAAAACGAAAGAACAACTACTTACAGATCTGGTAGCGAGAGAGACTTTAGAGCAGAAGGAGATGATGATCTAAGAAGAATCGAAGTCGCCGTGACCAAAAAAAAAATCATAGAGAATGTCTTCTTGGGTTCTGGTTTGGATCCTTACTGTGAAATTTAAGGTAGATGTTGTCTGATTCTTTTGAGGGAGGGTTTTAACGATGAGGAAAAGAGATTTATTAAGAGCAGATGGAAATCCCAGGTTGTAATTTACACTTGGTATGATGAAGAAGAAATAAGATCTAGTTTCTGTTTGAGATCTAGAATTGAGATTCTCTTTCTAATAACAGAGAGAGATAAAAGTGATGCACACGGTCTCCAAGATATCTGTGTCCCGCCATTCTTCAAATTTCAAGTTTCAAAATTTTACTTTGGAATGCGTACCAAATAGTCGAACGCTAATTTCAATATGTGGATGCCTATCTTTAGATTCTTTAACTAGTATCCACCCAAAGAATTTTTATGGGCATACACATATGAGATGCTAATTCCCATAGCTATGAGCCTATGATTCATTTTCATTTTCTTAGGCCCGTTCTTATGGGGGTGGCTAACCCACCCATTTGTGCAAGCTGACCGGGCCAATTGGTCGCACCATTATGGGAAAAAAGACAAAGGAAAGGAAACAGGAAAGAAAAATGAAAATTTGTTGCAGATAGTGATGTTGTATGGGTTCAGGATAAACAGCAAGAGTTCGCTGATGTTAGACAACAAGTTGGACTGGTGTAATATCTACGCATTTATGTAACCATCCCGAACGAGTTCTGTTACCTAAATTAAGAGGTGGGTGGTCTAAGCTAACCGGAGTGTTTGGGTTACTCCCCGAAGTTGTTCAAGAATCTTTGAGAAGATATTCTTGACAGCGTTTATATTTCATGAAAGGCAAAAACCACAAGACCCAAGTTGTACGAGTTATTTGTGAACGTTGGTGGAACACTGCAAATATGTTCTTTTTCAAGGATTTCGAGTGTGGTAAGTTCTATTTTTCCATTCAATAGTTTAATTTTTAGAGATTCAATTTTTTAGTTTGATACAAATTTTAGTTCCACATACAAACTTTAATTTTATGACCATGTTGTTTTTAGGGTTCACACCGTCAGATTTGTATATGTTGACTGGAAATAAAAAGTGAAGGTGAAATAGTACAATTTAACCAATTAAAGTTCAGAAGAAAGATGGAAACAATTACTTCCCTTGTACTCAAATGATACTGAAGGAAAGTCAAATTCTAGACAGTTACACTCATTTGGATTAAGAGAATCCGGGTCGAAGGCTTTTTTGAGCCGTTACCATGCCAAGGGGATACACAAAGCTGAAGATAATCCCGAGCTTGAACGCATTTTTGTATCATGGATGTTAGGTCAAGTTTTTCCCCTCAATGGTAGCTCAGTGTCATTAATTGGTTTTCTGGACTCTGTAGAAGATTTAACTAAAGCGCCAAATTATGATTGGGGTTCTGCAATTTTAGTTGAGCTATACATAAGTCTCAGTGAGTGATCATGTAAGAAGACAGATAACTTTAATGGATTTTGGGTCGTATTGGAGGTAAGAACCACAATCCCTTTCTATTTATTAGATTTACTATCGAGTTGTCAAACTAGTGGTGAATGTACGAACACATCAATTTTTGTCAATGTTATTTTTCAGTATTGGTGGTATACTTACTTTAAGGTCAGTGAACCTGATCTTCACGATACACGATTAATTTTTCCAGTCGTGTATAAGTACAAAGCTGATAATTGGATTGGTCAGATTAATGATGGCCAAAATGTCGGTGCTGTTCAGAGGATGCAACAACTGTGCAGAACTAGTATCAACATTACGCCAATGCCGTATATAGAAATTGATGAGTTCCATGAACCAATGGTACAAGACATGCTACAGTTAAGTTGTTGTGACACTAACACTACACCGTTAGTTTACTTCTTGCATTTAGCTTTATTAGTTTTCTATTATTTGTTTAACTCTGTTTCCTACTTTAGAAAGATTAATAACTCTAAGTTCTTTTCTTTTTACTCAAGTCTTTGAAGCTATAAATAGCCTAGCCGCAGTTTATTTGAACACAATTAATACAAATCAAGTTTTCTTAAACACTTTTTCATTTTAAGCTGGTCGCTAACCCCAATTCAAAGGGTTTATCTTAGGGTTCTTGATTAGTTTGGTTATTTTTTCCTTGTGTTTGGTTTAGAACCCTAACACCTGGATCAGAACAGGTTCAGATAAATCCCTTAAATCGACTCAAAAAAAATTTCCAATGGGCAGCTACGCAGACAACCTTACTAGTGTGTCGCAGAAACTTGATACCCTAGTTAACACCATGACCAATTTACATAATCAAGATGAAGAACATCGCAAACAAAAGGTTATCGAAAAGAGACAACTGCGTGAAAAAAAGAGAGTTAGTCGTCAGCTGGAATTGTCAGAGAACAATGAAAACCTAGCAACTACTTTATCAAACAGCATGACAACAACTTTGAACACTTTATCCACGACTCTGTCAACCAGTATATCCACGTCTTTAACTACTCACCTCACTCAAAATCTAAACACGAAGCTCAATAATTCGTTGCGAACGGTTTTCACATAATTTCTTCTTCAAATACCTCATGTTGTTAACAATAATAATGGTAATGGTCACAATCGTGGCCCAAATCACCTCCACCCCCACCTCCGCCTGCCTGAGCTAGTGTCATTAACCTCAAGTTCCCTGATTTTGACGGAGAGGATCCTGATGCCTGGATTTTCAACGCTGATCAATATTTTTCAGTAGATACGACTGATGATGCTCTAAAGATTACTATCGTTGTTGTAGTTCGAAAAGTGATGCTAACGTCTGTTATCGTTGGAAACCGACCAAGGTAATGATAGTTACATTGGCAGAATTTTGTTCTCATATTCGTGCTAAATTTGCTCCTGCAAAGTTTGTTGATGCCCGTCTAGCTATTAGCACAATCAATCAAAAAGGGTCAGTACGAGAACATACTCCTGAATTTGAAATATTGATAAATTTTGTTGATTTTCCAGAGGATTATTTGATTAGCTGCTTTATTCACTCATTAAAACCTCGTATTGGATGTACGGTTAAATTACTTGCACCACAATATTTAACTAAGGCTTTCACTAAAGCAATTCACCAAGAAGAAGCGTGTGCAGCTACTCGGTTTGTACCAAGACAACCTTATCGTCCTCCTCATGTCAGGCATGCTGCTAATATCCAACCTACTCCGTATAAAAAGAATTCTTTACCTCCGGGAGCTAGACGACTTTCATTAGATTAACATAAAGAAAGACGTGCACAAGATCTTTGCTTTAACTGTGATGAACTATTTACACCAACTCACGTTTGTGTCAATCCCAGATTGACTATTTTAGATGTTGCTGAAATGGATGTTGAAGTTGAGGTTGTTCATGAGCAACCTGTTGACACTACCCCTGCCATTACTGATATTGAGCCAGTTGATTCCGAGCCAAAAATTACTTTTCATTATCTTTTGGGTACTCATTTTCCTAGAACAATGTGTATCTCTGGTTTTACTAAAGGTCAAGCTTTAACAATTCTTGTCGACTCGGGTTTTACACACAATTTTCTTCATCCAAAGGTAGTCAAGCAGTGTGGCTATCCTATTTGCTCTATAGATGCCGACTTACGTGTGACGGTTAGTGATGTTGGTCAGATAAATACTCAAGGATCTTGTTCTAATATTCCAATTCAGCTACAAGGCTATAATTTTACTTCTGATTTTCACCTATTACCTATCAGTGGTTGTAATGCCGTGTTGGGTATCCAATGGTTACGTACATTAGGAGAAATCTCTTGGGATTTTACAACTTTAACTATGAAGTTCAACAATCAAGATGCTGACATTATTTTGGTGGGTAACAACGCCCCAACTATAATGATGATGGATAGTTATCCCATGTAGCGTTTATTAAACAAGGAACATTTTGGAATTTTGTTCCAATTATTTGAATTTAATGCATCACCAACGGATTTACCTGCCGAACTGCCACCTGAAACTCAGTAATTATTGTCAACATATTCGGACATATTTCAGTCTCCTGATTCATTACCACCTTCATGACAACATGATCATCATATTTCTTTATTAGCTGATTCTTCTCCGGTTAATGTTCGACCATATATGTACCCTCATTTTCAGAAGAATGAGATTGAAAAAATAGTTGCTGAGTTAAAAGAAGCTGGATTAATATATGTCATAGTTCCAGTCCCTTTTCGTCTCCAATTTTAATGGTCCGTAAAAAGGATGGTACTTGGAGAATGTGTGTGGACTATCGTACATTAAATAAAATTACTATCAAGGATCGGTTTCTTATTCCTATGGTTGATGAACTCTTGGATGAGTTACGCGGTGCGTGCTTCTTTACAAAGCTGGATTTACGATCTGGTTATTATCAGATTCATCTCTTTGATCCAGATATTTCTAAGACTGCTTTTCGGACACATAATGGCCATTATGAGTTCTTGGTCATGCCTTTTGGACTTTCAAATGCTCCATCTACATTTCAATTCTTGATGAACGATATATTCAGACCTCATTTACGCAGGTTTGTGCTCATTTTTTTTGATGACATATTGGTATATAGTATAGTTTTTCTGGGCATCTCAAGCATTTTTCTATTGTGTTTGATATTTTACGTTCCAACCAATTGTTCGTGAAAGGGTCTAAATGCACATTTGCTCAATTATCTATGGGTAATCTCGGCCATATTATCTCATCTAATGGGGACTCAGTTGAAGATGATAAAATCAAGAGTATTCTCTCTTGGCCTATTCCTAGCATAGTTAAATAACTCAGGGCATTTCTTGGTTGATGTGATTTCTAGATAGTGGTAAAAAGTGATTCGATTCTCGAACTTGTGAAGGATAAATTTAGACTAAAATTCAAAACTAAATAGAAAACTCGCTAATAATTATAACAAACACCGACAAAGTTGGTACCAATATTAAAAGAACACTGAGGCTAAGATTCCACTATTTTCCAAGTTCAAAGTGATTTGGTCCAAATATTTATATTCATGCAATTTTCTCGTTTAATCCGATTCTAAAATATTGCAACTAATAGATTTTCAAAAGTAATAATTGTAAATACCAAGTATGAAGTATCAAGAGTCTATAAACTAAGCATACTCCATCAAAATATATCACAATCACTCAAATAAAAATCATATTCAATAATAGTTCAAGGCAAATAATCATAATAATAATTGCAATAAATTAAATAAAATAGATTGTACCGCTTTTTGTTGGAAAAATAGCTTCCTCTATCGCCTCAGCAATGGGGTTTAGCTCCTCATATTATTCACGTTCTCAAAATTGGTGTTTATAGCTCAAAAGTGTGAAAAACAAGAGAAAACTAATAAAGCAAACAGTTTGCAACGCTAGAAAGGCGTTACAAATAGACTGTTACAATGGGTTTTGAGCTGTTACAAAGAAAAGATGACAAGCCTGTGATATATGAGGTCTGTTGAACAACGATACTTCTGTTGTGTTGTTTGAATAAGATTGCCTCTGCGACTGTCCTCCTCTGTCCAATGTTCTTCAGCTTCTCTTCTTCACCAGCAGCAGGTGAATATTCATGCAACTTCACCTACGCTTCTCTGCTCCGATTCTATCGACCCCAAACTCCTCGATATCCTTCTTTGAACCTCCCAACTCCTTTTATTTACTTCACAGGGTCATTAAATCCCGAGAACACCCCTGTTTTTCTTCTTTTCCAAGTTCCGGCAAGTTTGGTTATTATTTCCTTTTTCTCTTCTCACGCGGCTTTCTGTTTGATGCAAACTCTTCTAAAAATATCAGTAAATCTTGCAGAGTATATTCTCTTCCAATCTCACCACATTCTTTCCAAAATACCGCAAATATATCCCGTTATATTAAACCTCCTATGTTTTATCCCAACTCGGCAACTACTGCTCTTTTTTCGAATCTGTCCGCCTTACCTTCCCTGTTTAATCTTTACACGTCACTCCCAATCCAAATCAGAGAAAATCTCCGACCAAATCTCGCTGGAAATCCTCTCTGGAAAGTACGCAGTTCAACAACCATTTTCCCGTGGAAGTCTCACTCTCTGTTTTGATACAACTCGGTGTACATCCTTGCTTTATCGAATCTAAAGCACTTAGAATCCCTGTTTAGCCGTTATAGCCTATAGGACAATACCAATCAAAAACAAAAACCAAATCCGTCTCAAACTCTTCAAAATCATGTCCAGAGAATACGCAGGAATAACCAGGTCTTCCCGCCAAATTCAGTTCAAATGGGGAAGAACATGGATGCCCCCTAACCAGAGTAGGGATGCGATTAGTGGCTGCCTGGAAATGGAATGCCCCTTAGTAATTAGGTTACCCCTTATCCAAAGTGAGCATCCGAATAGAAAATGTCCTCCTACGAACGCAAAAACCACTTTTCGAGCCAATTTCGCCGCAAAATCTTATTTCTCCAAAAACACCTGCAAAGACAAAAAATGCCAAAATAAGTACAGAAATGGGTACTAACAATATATGAAACTGAGATCAAAATAGACACATAAGCGCGTCTATCAAACACCCCCAAACTTATTTTTTGCTAGTCCTGAGCAAATCAAATCTGCAAAATAAAATCCTAACTCACTGTCGCAGGCATCGTCGGTTGCATTTAGCGTATGCAACAAGCCTTTAAACCCCTAGGTGGCCTTAGTGGCGGAGTGTTGTCTCCGGAGGGATTACCAGAGGTATATCCACAAAACCTTTATACTCCAGACCCTAGCTATCTACACAGAACCTTGGAAGGCACTAAAGAATCTCCTTGGTTGGCATACTTATTGACTATAGGAGGAAGTACCCTGATGCGAAATTCCAATTGTTGTACACGAGTTCGCACTCAAGCATACTAAAATTCATATGAAGTGACAGAGCTCTACTCAGATAGTTGCATCCAAACTCAGAATCAAACAAATCACATAGATAGATTAAGAAGATGGATATAGAAAAACATAGATGGTTTTGATGTTGACTAAGGTGAACGGTGTTTCTCATATCTGTCTGAAGGCCACTGCCATAATGAACCTATCCTAATGGACTGAGATACCGGTCTGACTAATATCAACACACTGGCATATACAAGGGTACCAGTGGTCGATAATCCTAACTCTGGGTCAACACAACTGGCATATACAAGGGTTCCAGTGGTCGACTTTATTGAATTTATTCCAGTTGGTCTGATGGTCTGGTCTCAATTTCTCTCTTTTTTTTCTTTTTTTTTTCAACTTTTTTTTTATGGCTATCTCAATCACTCTATTTCACCCTAGCAATGGTAACAACTTGAATCGTGAGCCCCACCTAATCACTTAGAGAAACATATTTTAAAAAGAAAAAAAAAATAAAAAATAAAAAAAGAAGTGACTCAATGAGAAATGGCGAAACTACCATGTTATTTCTAACACCTGAGCACTGTGCTTTTATGAATAGACTCTTTAGATGTTGCCATCTAATCAAATTGGTCCCTCAACTTCTACAACCAAAATGCTTCCATCCACTTAGATTGGGTAGTGCCATCCTTAATAAGGATAAATTTCTAGGCTCTGGAGTTTATTTATTGCAACGAAAAGGTAACAAAAAGTTCTACCCCACCCCCAAACTTAAATCTAACATTGTCCTCAATGTTTCTAATTAAAGAACAGTACCAAAAATATAAGTAACATGAGGGAATAATAAAGAGAGAAGTTGAAAAGATAGTACCTGGGTGAAGTGTAACCAAAATCCTACAAAAATAATATACAACATACAAAATCGCCTCGATGGTCAATCGAGGTAAACAGGGTCCTCCGGAGGGACCTCCTCAACATCACCTGTAGGAAAAAGGCTCTAAAAAGGGCTTCAATCGCTGACCGTTAACCTTAGAAGAACTACTACCATCTGGTGTCTCAATCTCAACAGCGCCATGAGAAAAAACAGTACGGACCACAAAAGGACCGGTCCATCGAGAGCGCCACTTCCCGGGGAATAGATGCAACCGAGTGTCATATAGAATAACTTTTTGACCTGGAGAAAATGACTTTCGTAAAATATTCTTATCATGCAAAAGTTTCATTTTGTTCTTATACTCCTTAGCATTATCATATGCATCTCTACGAATCTCGTCCAACTCATTGAGCTGAAGCTTTCTTTGAGCTCCTGCCTTGTCAAGTGAAAAGTTTAAGTTCTTAATAGCCCAATAGGCTCGATGCTCTAACTCAACAGGCAGGTGACATGCCTTGCCAAACACTAAACGATAAGGTGACATTCCAATGGGGGTCTTAAATGCAGTACGGTAAGCACATAAGGCATCAGTAAGCCTCGACGACCAGTCTTTCCTATTTGGATTAACTGTTTTCTCTAGAATACGTTTAATTTTCCTATTGGAAACCGCTACCTGACCACTAGTCTGAGGGTGATATGGGGTTGCTACTTTATGGGTAATACCGTATTGTTTCATTAAAAGAGCAAATGATCTATTACAAAAGTGTGAACCTCCATCACTAATTATAGCTCGCGGCGTACCAAAACGTGTAAGTATATTCTCTTTCAAAAGATGGACTATGACCCTGTGGTCATTCTTTTTACATGGAACCGCCTCAACCCACTTAGACACATAGTCTACAGCGACTAGTATGTAAAGATAACCAAACGAAATAGGAAATGGACCCATAAAATCAATGCCCCACACATCAAAGACCTCAATCACTAAAATAGGGTTCAAAGGCATCATATTTCTACGGGAAATGGTTCCTAACTTCTGGCAACGCTCACAAGAAACACAATGACTATGGGAATATTTAAACAACGAAGGCCAGTAAAATCCACACTGCAACTACTTTGACCATAATGTGCATAGTGGTTGGGAACATCAGCCTTTTCAAGGTTATGGCTCATACCTTGATGAGCCCAATTACTATCCACACACGCATCGGTCATACGAGCAAAATTCTTATATTTCTCCTTTAGAAGAGTCCCTCAGGAAATTAGAGGAGTCGACACGTAAGTTAGTTGAGATGAATAACTTAGTTTATGACGAAAGAGAACTTTCTATAGAGGAATCCTTCAAGCTGATAGCTGAGACGAACGAAAGAATTGCTCGAAATAATCTTAATTTCCAATACAGTGATTCCAATAGTACCCTTGAAAATAGGATAGTTATTTGCATAATCAAGATGACGAGGATAAAATTGGTAACACTACTTGTTTAGATGAGGTTCAACCATTTTCATGTTATTATGATGATTATGATGTAGATAGTGTTGATGAAGAATTTGAAATATGTAGGCATAGTGATCAGGAATTTGTTACTCCAAATGAACTTTATGATGATAGTGTTATTTCTGGTTCAGATCCCGATAATTTTAATGATTATTCACCTATTCAAAAGGACGAGGTTTGATTAGAGATACCACTTCTTTAGATGATGTAGTATTTCCTTTTGATTACGAAGTCGATAATGGTTTAGAGGAACGAGTTTATTCTGAGAATACCGTTTTAGAGTCTAGCGATTTAGAAACAATGGTCTTAGACGAAGAAAATGAACTCGTACAGCTATTAAATATGAGTGAGGATGCGTCACTTGAGTATAACCTAGAAGAAGTAATTGACTATTTTCAGGATTCCAACGATCTAGAAATTAATGAAATTGTAGCTAGTCTATCTAGAGATACCCAAAACTCTAAGTTTGGGGGTGATTATCATTCTCCATGTGCCTTAACTCTTAGAAAGGTCCCTCACTTCAGACTTGACATATGTTCCTCAACCATTTTGCAAGATTATCTTCATACACGTTTTCCTGAACCTAGTGATGTCCATAAGGAAGTTCAGTTGTTAGAAACCTATCCTCTGGTTGATGAGGTTAGACCAGGCTATGATACCAAGATCGACTTTGTTTTCCCACCAAATATTTTTCAACCAATTGTGGGAACGTATAAATTTCAGATGTGTCAATTATTTAGTTTTGAGACTAAACCTAATTACTTTAAGAGATTAGGGTCGATACATTTTCTTAAGATTGACCACCAGTTTCATCGTGGTCGATTGTGTGAGTCAAAACTGATTGACTTTAAGGATCCTCAATTATTCAGGTTATTATTATGTGCTTTTAAATTTTTACTTGAGTTTCTTCAGACTCTAATACCTGAACCAGATCTTAGCTTTGAGGAATTCCAACCCATGAAAATATTTTATTTGGACCCAGTTATAGAACCTGAACCTGAACCGCAGCTAGATGTAGTTGTCTTAAACAGGAAACTAGACAAGGGTGTGCTTTATTTGTTTATTTTCTTGACAGGTTGAAGATTCCTTTTATTTGTGATAGCTCTATTTGGTTTTGATGACCCACAGAAATTTCGGCTATTATTTTATGATTCCATGAGGTGACTAATCATTTATTAGTCTGGCTGAAGACGTTAAACTTAGCACTTATTGGGAGGTAACCCAATCTCATGCAACACGGTAATATCTTTCCTTATCTCTTTTGCTTCAAATGGTAACAGTTTCTCCTTGTTCATGCTTTTAATTTTATCTTTAGAACATTGAGGGCAATGTTAGATTTAAGTTTGGGGGTATGTGAGAGACTTTTTAGTTGCAGTATGAATAAATAAACTCCAGATCTTAGAAATTTATGCCTATTGAGGATTGCACTAACTAATCTAAGTGGATGGAAGCATTTTGATCGTAGGAGTTGAGAAACCAATCTGATTAGATGGCAACATCTAAAGAGTCTATTCATAAAAGCACAGAGCTCAGGTGTTAGAAATAACATGGTAGTTTCGCCATATCTCGTTGAGTCCTTTTCACTTCTGTTTTTATTTTTCTTTTTTAAATATGTTTCTAAGTGATTTGGTGGGGCTCACGATTCAAGTTGTTACCAATGCTAGGGTGAATTAGAGTGATTGAGATACCATGAAGAAAAAAAAATTGAGACCAGACCATTTGACCAAAAGGAATAAATTCAATAAAGTCGACCACTGGTACCCTTGTATATGCCAGATGTGTCGAACTAGAATTAGGATTATCGATCACCGGTTCCCTTGTATATGCCAGTGTGTTGATATTAGTCAGACTAGTATCTCAATCTATTAGGATAGGTTCATTTTGGCGGAGGCCTTCAGACAGATATGGGAAACGCCGTTCACTTAGTAAACATCAAAACCATATATGTTTTTCTATATATCCATCTTCTTGATCTATCCATGTGATTAGTTTTGACTCCGGATATTGATGTCCATAGTGCGACTATCTAAGTAGAGCTCTGTCACTTTATATGAATTTTAGTATGCTTGAGTGCAAACTCGTGTACAACAATTGGAATTTCACATCAGGGTACTTCCTCCTGTAGTCAATAAGTATGCCAACCAAGGAGATTCTTTAGTGCCTTCCAAGGTTCTGTGTAGATAGCTAAGGTCTGGAGTACAGGTTTTGTGGGTATATCTCTTGTAAGCCCTCCCGAGACTATAACTCGGCCACTAGGGACACTTAGGGGTTTAAAGGCTTATTGCATACGCTAAATGCAATCGACGATGCCTGCGTCAGCGAGTTAGGATTTTATTTTATTTAATTTACTCGAGGACTAGCAAATAATAAGTTTGGGGGGTATTTGATAGGCACATTTTTGTCTTATATAATCTCAATTGTATATATTACTAGTGCTTGATTTTATATTTATTATGGCTTTTTATGTCCCTGTAGGTATTTTTGGAGAAATAAGCTTTTGCGGTGAAATTGGCTAAAAAAGTGGTTTTTGCGCTCGTTGGAGAAAATTACTATACGGATTCTCACTTTGGATAAGGGGTAGCCTAATTACTAAGGGGTGTCCTAATTACTAAGGGGCATCTATTTTCAGGCAGCTGCTAAAGGGAAACCACTGCTGGATAAGGGGAGGTCATCTTCTTCATTTGAAATTTGAATTTTGGAGGGAAAATAAGAACAAAATTAGGGTTGAAGAATTGAAGGTGTTCTAGGAAGATTCAATGGCTGAAATCAAATGGGTTTGTTCCTCTTGGCTAAACAGGGCTGGTACTGGTCTTATTTTTGCCCAGAATTGGCTAGACAATCCGCAGGAGATGAATCAAGTTTTATAGTTTTTGGCGGGAAAAATATGCATGCAACTAGCAGAGTTGGGGATTGAATTCGATCGATTTCCAGAGTGATTCAATGGCTGAAATTGATTGGGTTTACTCCCTAGGCCTAAACAGGCCTGGTGAAGTCTTTTGTTTGAACCCAAATTGGCTAGAATAACCGGAAAAAGAAATAGAAGTCAGGTTTTGCACGGGTCTCTATATGACTTATTTTTGGAATTCTAGGAAGACTAAAGGCAAGAAACTCTTCCCATAGATACATATCTATCTAAGGAAGAGTTTGAGATAAGTTGGAAAGATCAGAAACACGTGAAACAATTTTGGAAAGAGATTATTGCCGTAACTGCCAAGAAAAGAAAAGAAAAGAAAAGAAAAGATTTCGAGAAGTTTTGGGGAGATTAAATCGCTCCGTTGGCTATATATAAGTTGATGGGAGTTCATAGAAGGGAGTCGAGACTTTGGGGGACCGACCTGAGGGCTTGGTGAAGCTGCAGAGGTGAAAATCAAGAGTTGCAGAGAAGACGTTTCTGCTGCTGAAGAACAACGTCGTAGAACACTTCGCAACTTAGCAAGAAACCGTTACCTAATCTTTCAAATCCAATACCTTTGTAACATCTTTGCAACAACTATTCCTATTAGAATTTATTTGTAAGGGCAGCTTCAGTAACAGTGGATTCTGTAACAATTATATCTATTACAGATTCACTTCTTCAATAAAAACACCTATTTGAGCCATGATTAAATATTTTGAGCGTGTTTGACAAGAGGAGCTAAACCCCAACACTGGGATGATGGAGGAATCCCTATTTCACAATCACTTGGTAACTATAATTGATTCTTTATGACTTTTGCACTTGTTTTAATCGATTTATGATTTTTCTTGATTAGTTGTGATTTTGTTTGATGTCGCATGCAGGGTTTTAGGAACTTTTGATGCGTCATGCTTGTGATTTACATCTAATGCTTTATAAAATCTATTTTTGGCAAAGAAAAGAGTCAACAAAAGAGCTAGAATTGTTATGAGTCATCATATGAACCAATTGAATGTGATTAGTGGTGAAATCCTAAGTCTCAGTACCTCTCGATATTCGTGACAAACTTGTGAATATATTTTTAGTATTTTTATTCTTAGTTTTTAAATCAAACCTTTACACAATCCGAGTTGAACGAACTTTACTACCACTTAAAAACTACATCAACTGGTCACTCTCAGATACACATATCCTAATAATCTGGTCCGGACAATACTTAAACAGATAAGGATCGTCCCAAAAGAAATGCTTAACCTCGGCTAAAAACCTAGAACGATCTTGCTTACCCCAACGTTGAGGCATTCGACCAGTAACAAGATAATTCATTATATTTGCATACCAACGTGATTGGGAAACAGAGAACAATTGTTCATCAGGAAAACTATCCCTTATAGGAAGGGAATTATTAGGGGAACTAACAACTAGCCTAGACAAGTGGTTTGCTACTACGTTCTCTGCACCCTTTTTGTCTCTAATGTCTGGACAAAATTCTTGTAACAAAAGGATCCATCTAATCAATCTAGGTTTGGTATCCTTCTTAGACAAAAGGTATTTCAAAGCAGCATGATCAGTATATATTACGATCTTAAAACCTAATAAATAGGATCTAAACTTATCCAAGGGAAACACGATGGCTAACAATTCCTTTTCGGTAGTTGTATAGTTCATATGGGCATCATTCAGAGTTTTGATAGCATAGTAAATCACATGGAGTAATTTGTTTTCTCGCTGACCTAGCACAAAGCCTATAGCATAATTTGAAGCGTCACACATAATTTCAAAGGGTAGGTTCCAGTTAGGTGCCTGGACTATCGGGGCAGTAGTGAGTAAAGTTTTAAGCTTATCAAAAGCCTTTAAGCAAGCATCATCAAAGACAAACTTAACATCTTTTGCAAGCAAATTGCAAAGAGGTCTAGAAATCAAGCTAAAATCCTTAATGAATCGACGGTAAAAACCTGCATGCCCTAAGAATGACCTAATATCTTTTACAGTTTTTGGGACCTGTAGAGTCTTAATAAGGTCAATTTTGGCTTTGTCTACCTCTATACCCTTTGAAAAAAGGATGTGTCCTAAGACAATTCCTGATTCAACCATGAAATGGCATTTTTCCCAATTAAGCACTAAATTATTTTCCTTACACCTAGTCAACACTAATGTCAAATGATGCAAGAACTCATCAAAAATGAACCAAATACTGAAAAATCATCCATAAAGACCTCTAAAAACCGTTCTACCATATCAGTAAATATGCTCATCATACAACGCCGAAAAGTCACAGGGGCATTACATAACCCGAAAGGCATGCGTCTATACGCAAATGTACTAAATGGACAGGTAAAAGTGGTTTTCTCTTGGTCTTCTGGGGCAATAACGATCTGATTATAACCGAAGTAACCATCTAAGAAGAAATAGTGACTATGTCCAGCTAATCGCTCTAGCATTTGGTCAATAAAAGGAAGAGGAAAGTGATCCTTCCTTGTGACCTTGTTCAATTTCCTATAGTCAATACACACACGCCATCCCGTGGTCACTCGGGTTGGGATTAATTCATTATTATCATTCTGGACTACAGTGATACCTGATTTCTTGGGGACAACCTGAACAGGGCTGACCCACTTACTGTCTGAAATTGGGTAAATAATACCTGCATCTAACAACTTAAGCACCTCTTTTCGAACTACCTCTTTCATGTTAGGGTTCAGTCGACGTTGCATCTCCCTAGAAGGTTTGGAGTCTTCCTCTAAATGAATATGATGCATACACAAAGTAGGACTTATACCCTTAATGTCTGCTACAGTCCACCCTAAAGCTTCCTTATTGCTTTGAAGTACTTTTACTAGCCTACTTTCATGATCACTATCCAAATCGGAAGCTACAATCACAGGTAAAGTCTCAGATGGGCCTAAAAACACATACTGTAGAGTATAGGGTAGTGGTTTAAGGTCCAACTTTGGGGGCTCTTCTAAAGAAGGAATTAGGGAAGTCTCAGAAACTGGTAACGGTTCGAACCTAGCTTTCCATCTATCAGTGTCTAACACAGGGGTAGAATCTAATAGAGCATTCACTTGTTCAATAGTGTTATCGTCATCAAAATCTAAACCAAAATGGGATAGACAACTTTCTAATGAGTCTTCAAATAAAATGTTTGGTAATGACTTCTGAACTAAGGCTTATATCATGATCACCTCTTCAACACATGTGTCATCTAGCTCATAAGGTAGCTTACTGACATTAAAAATGTTCATCTCTATAGTCATATTACCAAAAGATAAATTCATCACACCATTTCGACAGTTAATGATCGCATTCGACGTAGCTAAAAACGGGCGACCTAAAATCACAGGTATCTGGTTCTCTGGGTCAGGGACAGGTTGAGTATCTAGGACCACGAAATCTACTGGATAGATAAACTTGTCGACCTCAATAAGGACATCCTCAATAACACCTCGAGGAATTTTAACAGGCCTATCAGCTAAATGCAGTGTTATCTGAGTAGGTTTCATTTCACCAAGTCATAGCTGTAAGTACACATGGTGCGGAAGTAGATTCACACTGGTTCCTAAGTCAAGTAAAGCTTTTTCTACCCAGTGTTTACCTATTGTACAAGCAATTGTAGGGGAACCTGGGTCTTTGTGCTTTGGAGTTGTAGTGTTTTGAATAATTGAACTTACATGACTAAATAAAAAGGCTTTCTTATGGACGCTAAGTTTTCGCTTTCGCGTACACATATCCTTAAGGAACTTAGCATAAGAAGGAATTTGCCTAATTGCATCTACTAAAGGAAGGTTTATGGTAACTTGCTTAAAAACCTCCAATATGTCATTAAAGTTCGATTCCTTCTTTGTTGGTACTAATAGCTGAGGAAATGGGGCTCTAGGCACAGAATCAGACCTCTCAGGAACTGAGTTGGCATCATCAGAAATTTTATTAGTTTCCTTAGCTAGTGGTCCTGAGGGGTGAACTACAGTATGTTCACTATCGGGCTTGGTTACCTGATTGTCTACTATTCTACCACTCCTAAGGGTTCTAATAGCATTCAATTGATTCGATGGTTTTGTACCTACTTCATGAACTCCTCCAGGATTGGGATTAGTCTGACTAGGGAACATACCATTATCTCTCTCACTTAAGGTCTTAGCTATTTGGCCGACTTGAAGTTCTAACTTCGCAAGGCTCTGAGCATTAGTTTGAAAATTCTGCTTGGTTTCCTGTTGAAAACTAACATGGATCTGTGCTAACATTTCCTGAGTTTTTGCTAACATCTTAATAGATTCCTCTAAGCTAGTAGTTTTATTTTCTGAGCCTGATGTATTCCTAGTGTAGCCAAAACCTTGGGGAGCATTAAAATTATTAGACTGACCCTGACTCTAGACCTTAGACCATGAAAAGTTCGGAAGGTTTCTCCAACCAGGATTATAGGTTTTTGAATATGGGTCAAACTTCTGACGATTATCAAACCTAGTGTTATTATATAGAGCATTGGCTTGATCTTCATTATTCTGGCCTTCCCAAAAAGGCTCCACTCTCCACTAGTGTTACCCACTTCTAAAGCTTCTAACATTTTCTCTATATCAGCAATTTTGGCATCTGATTCATAGCCTCCTTCTACCCTATTAACGTTTCCTCTGCCGAGAAGAATTTTTTTCTAGGGTCCCCTACTACTTTCCCTTTGTTGGGTCTTTTCGGCGACTTCATGCAAATATGTCATCGCGTTATCAACTGTTTGGTTCTCAAATCCACCAGTACACATAGATTCTACTGTGGTTGTGGTGGGATAATCTAAACCCTCATAAAGGATCTGAACTAACCTAACCTTCTCTAAACCATGATGAAGACATTGGGCTAATAAATCATTGAACCTTTCCAAATACCTGTACAAAGTTTCTCCCTCCTGTTGAGAAAACGTGCAGATTTGCGTCCTAATGATAGACACATTTTTGTGTCCGATTTGTCTCGATTCTATATATTGTTAGGGCTCATTTTTGTACTTATTATGGTGTTTTATTTATTTGTAGGTATTTTTGGCTAATAAACATTTTTGGAAAAAATTGGCTCGAAAAGTTGTCGGAAAGCACCCGGAGGACATTTGCTATTCGGACTCTCACTTTGGATAAGGGGCAACCTAATTACTAAGGGGCACCCAATTTCCAGACAGTTGCTAATCGCACCCCTACTCTGGATAAGGGGAAACCATCTTCAACATTCAAAAACCAGGATTTTGGCGGGAAACTAGTGCAGTTAAAGAGCAGTTTTGGCAATCGTGATTTGAAGGAGTTTGAGGTCGATTAAACCTCTGATTTTCATAGGATAGACTCCTTATGGGTCTAGGAATCAGATATGGGTGTTTAAATCGATTAGAATGGGCTCAATCGACGAATTTTTCACACAACAAGAAAATATGGAAAGTCACGTGTGTGACATGTTTTAGGGAATTTTAGAGAGATTAAAGCGCTGTAAACCTTCCCAAAGATTTGTATCTATCTAAGGAAGAGTTTAAAATAAAAAGGAAAGCTCAGAAACGCGTAGAAATCCTAAAACAAGAAATTGTCGCAACTTGACCATGAAGAGAAGGAATGAGATTTTCGAATATTTGGGAGAGATTTAATCGGTATTTTTGATATAAATAGATGTCTTGGGTCATATAGAAGAGGTGTCGAGAGTTTGGGAACCTAAGGAGAGCCAGAGAAGAAGAAATCAGAGCTTTACCAAACTCTGTTTCTGCTGCTGCTACTGCTGTTGAAGAAGAAGAACGCGAAGAACATTGACCCTCGCTAGAAAGTCGTATAAAAGTGTCGTTGTTTAACAGTTGAAGAACATTAAGCTGTTCAGGGCAGTCTTATTCTAGGATCTTAAAATCAGCGACAAAGCAACAGTTTTTCTGTAACAGCTGTTTTGCAACACCAATACACTGTTGTAAACAGTCTGTGTTATTACTTTTCACTCTTTTAATCATCTTTTGAGCAACAAACACATATTTTGAGATCATGATTAATATGAGGAGCTAAACCCCATTGCTGAGGCGATAGAGGAAGTTATTTTTCCAACCAAAAGTGGTATATTCTATTTTACCTTTTTATTTGCAATATTTATATGATTATTTGCCTTGAAAAATTATTGAATATGATTTTTATTTGAGTGATTGTGATATATTTTGATGGAGTATGCTTAGTTTTAAGACTTTTGATGCTTCATACTTGGTATTTACAATTATTACTTTTGAAAATCTACTTGTTGCAATATTTTAGAATCAAATTAAACAAGAAAATTGCATAAATATAAGTATTGGTTTAATCACTTTGAACTTGGAAAATAGTGGAATCTTAACCTCAGTGTTTCTTTTAGTACTGATATCATCTTTGATTGAGTTTGCTATAACTTTTAGTGAGTTTTCTATTTTAATATTAGAATTTAAGTCTAATTAATATCCTTCACAAGTCTGAGAATCGAACCACTTTTACCATTATCTACAAATAACATCAATTTTTGCCGCTGCCGACGCGGATTTGTATTTAGATTTGTTTTAAGTTTATTTTTATTATTTTTTTTGTTCTTTTTTACGCGTTTTTGGTATTTTTCGATTCTTTTCAGATTTGGAGCGAAGCTACAAGGAAAGAAAAGTACTATAAAAGGAAAGCATCGCCAAAGAAGGAAAGAAAAGAGGAATCTGAAAGGAGTGAAGAAGAAGATTTTTTATATAGTTATTTTGTTTATTTTTAGAAACTGTAAATAGGATTTTATTTTTGTAATTTTTATTTTCCTTTTTGGACATTTTTATTTTTGATTTTATTTTTGGACTGGACATTATTATTATTTTGAAACCCTAAGGAAGGGTTAAAAATTTAATATAAACTGTTTGCAGGGAAGGACGACAGTTACGATACTGTCTCGGCCCCTCTGGTTCATACACTGACATTGGAGTCGGTGGCCTGAGTCGACTTCAATGGTTCATCGCCCGTCTGGTACGGGAGGTAAGACTCTATCCACCCAAGAATCCCCCTGTCAGTGGGTTTTATTTTGTGCGACAACTCACACCCCTGCAGTAGAATGTCGAACTAGTATTACAATAGCCAATACAACGAATATCCGACTGAGTTTCAAAATGGACATTACTACTTTGACCATAGTGTGAATAGTGGTTGGGAACATCGGCCTTTTGAAGATTATGGTCCATACCATGGTGAGCCCAATTACTATCCACATACGCACCGGTCATATGAGCAAAATTCTTATATTTCTCCTTTAGAAGAGTCTCTCAGGAAGCTAGAAGAGTCGACACGTAGGATAGCTGAGATGAATAACTTAGTTTATGACAAAAGAAAACTTTCTTTAGAGGAATCCCTCAAGCTGATAGCTGAGACGAACGAAAGAATTGCTCGAAATAATCTTAATTTTCAATATAGTGTCTCCAATAATACCCTTGAAAATGAGGATAGTTATTTGCACAAACAGGATGACGAGGATAAAATTGGTTACACTACTTGTTTAGATGAGGTTCAACCATTTTCATGTTATTATAATGATTATGATGAGGATAATGTTGATGAAGAATTTGAAATAAATAGGCATAGTGATCAGGAATTTGCTACTCGAACTGAGCTTAATAATAATATTATTTCTAGTTCAAATCCAAATAGTTTTAATAATTATTCACCTATTCAAGAGGACGAGGATTTGACTAGAAATACCCCCGTTTTAGACGATGTAGTATTTCCTGTTTACGAAGTCGATAATGGTTTAGAGGAACGAGTTTATTCTGAGAATACTGTTTTAGAGTCCCAAACTTAGAAACATTAGTCTTAGAAGAAGAAGATGAACTCGTACAACTTTTAAATATGAGTGAGGATGCGTCACCTGAGTATAATCTACACGAAGAAATTGATCATTTTCAGGATTCTGATGATCTAAAAATTAGGGAAATTGTACCTACTCTATCTAGAGACACCCAAAACTCTAAGTTTGGGGGTTATTATCATTCTCCTTGTGACTTACCTTTAGCTCTTACAGAGATCCCTCACTTGGGACTTGACATATGTGCCTCAACCATTTTACAAGATTATCTTCATACACGTTTCCTGAACCTAATGATGTCCACAAGAAATTTCTGTTATTAGAAACCCATTCTCTGGTTGATGTGGTTTACCCAGGCTATGATACCCAGATTGACTTTGTTTTCCCACCAAATATTTTTCTTCCAAATGTGGGAATGTTTGATTTTCAAATGTGTCGAATATTAAGTTTTGAGACTAAACCTAATTACTTTAGGAGATTAGAGTCGACATACTTGTTTAAGGAAGATCACCACTCTCATTGTGGTCAGCTGTGTAAGTCAAATCTGATTGACTTAGAGGATCCTCAATTATTCAGGTTATTATTATGTGCTTCTAAGTTTTTATTTGAGTTTTTTCAGACTCTAGAACCTGAACATTTAGATCTAACCTATGAGTAAATGCAACCCATGAAAATATTTTATTTGGACCCAGTTATAGATCCTGAACCTGAACCACAACTAGATGTAGCTGTCTTAAACAGGAAACTAGACAAGGGTGTGCTTTATTTGTTCATCTTCTTGGCATGTTGCAGATTCCTTTTACTTGTGATAGCTCTATTTGGTTTTGATGACCCACAAATATTTCGGCTATTAATTTATGATTTTATAAGGTGACTAATCCTTTCTTAGTCTGGCTGAAGACATTAAACTTAGCACTTCTTGGGAGGTAACCCATTCTCATGCAACACGGTAATATCTTTCCTTATCTCTTTTGCTTCAAATGGTAACAATTTCTCCTTGTTCATGATTTTAATTTGATCTTTAGAACATTGAGGACAATGTTAGATTTAAGTTTGTGGGGTATAAGAGAAACTTTTTAGTTGCACAATTAAACTCCAGAGCCTAGAAATTTATGCTTATTAAGGATGGCACTAACCAATCTAAGTGGATGGAAGAATTTTGGTTGTAGGAGTTGAGGAACCAATCTGACTAGATGGCAACATCTAAAGAGTCTATTCATAAAAGCACAGAGCTCAGGTGTTAGAAATAACATGATAGTTTCACCATATCTCGTTGAGTCCTTTTCACTCCTGTTTTTATTTTGTTTTGTTTTTAAACTATGTTTCTCTAAGTGATTAGATGGGGCTCACGGTTCAAGTTGTTACCAATGCTAGTGTGAATTAGAGTGATTGAGATACAAAAAAAAAAGACCAGACCGTCAGACCAACTGGAATAAATTCAATAAAGTCGGCCACTGGAACCCTTGTATATGCAGTTGTGTTGACCTAGAGTTAGGATTATCAATCACTGGTTCCCTTGTATATGCCAGTGTGTTGATATTAGTCAGACTAGTATCTCAGTCCATTAGGATAGGTTCATTTTGGCGGAGGCCTTCAGACAGATATGAGAAACACCGTTCACCTAGTAAACATCAAAACCATCTATGTTTTTCTATATCCATCTTCTTGATCTATCCATGTGATTAGTTTCGACTCAGGATATTGATGTCCATAGTGCAACTATCTGAGTAGAGCTCTGTCACTTCATATGAATTTTAGTATGCTTGAGTACAAACTCGTGTACAACACTTGGAATTTCGCATCAGGGTACTTCCTCTTGTAGTCAATTAGTATGCCAACCAAGGAGATTCTTTAGTGCCTTCCAAGGTTCTGTGTAGATAGCTAGGGTCTAGAGTAAAAAGGTTTTGTGGGTATACCTCTGGTAATCCCTCCGGAGGCAACACTCCGGCACTAGGGACACCTAAGGGTTTAAAGGCTTATTGCATACGCTAAATGCAATCGACGATGCCTGCGACAATGAGTCTGTATTTTATTTTTGCTCGAGGACTAGCAAATAATAGGTTTGGGGGTATTTGATAGACACATTTTTGTGTCCGATTTGTCTCGATTCTATATATTCTTAGGGCTCATTTTTGTACTTATTATGGTGTTTTATTTATTTGTAGGTATTTTTGGCTAATAAACATTTTTGGAAAAAATTGGCTCGAAAAGTTGTCGGAAAGCACCCGGAGGACATTTGCTATTCGGACTCTCACTTTGGATAAGAGGTAACCTAATTACTAAGGGGCACCCCATTTCCTGGCAGTTGCTAATCGCACCCCTACTCTGGATAAGGGGAAACCATCTTCAACATTCAAAAACCAGGATTTTGGCGGGAAACTAGTGCAGTTAAAGAGCAGTTTTGGCAATCGTGATTTGAAGGAGTTTGAGGTCGATTAAACCTCTGATTTTCATAGGATAGACTCCTTATGGGTCTAGGAATCAGATATGGGTGTTTAAAATCGATTAGAATGGGCTCAATCGACGAATTTTTCTCACAACAAGAAAATATGGAAAGTCACGTGTGTGACCTGTTTTAGGGAATTTTAGAGAGATTAAAGCGCTGTAAACCTTCCCAAAGATTTTTATCTATCTAAGGAAGAGTTTAGAATAAAAAGGAAAGCTCAGAAACGCGTAGAAATCCTAAAACAAGAAATTGTCGCAACTTGACCATGAAGAGAAGGAAAGAGATTTTCGAATATTTGGGAGAGATTTAATCGGTATTTTTGATGTAAATAGATGTATTGGGTCATATAGAAGAGGTGTCGAGAGTTTGGGAACCTAAGGAGAGCCAGAGAAGAAGAAATCAGAGCTTTACCAAACTCTGTTTCTGCTGCTGCTGCTGCTGTTGAAGAAGAAGAATGCGAAGAACATTGACCCTCTCTAGAAAGTCGTATAAAAGTGTCGTTGTTTAAAAGTTTAATAACATTAAGTTGTTCAGGGCAGTCTTATTCTAGGGTCTTAAAATCAGCGACAAAGCAACAGTTTTTCTGTAACAGCTGTTTTGCAACACCAATACACTGTCGCAAACAGTCTGTGTTATTACTTTTCACTCTTTTAATCATCTTTTGAGCAACAAACACATATTTTGAGATCATGATTAATATGAGGAGCTAAACCCCATTGCTGAGACGATAGAGGAAGCTATTTTTCCAACAAAAAGTGGTATATTCTATTTTATCTTTTTATTTGCAATAATTATATGATTATTTTCCTTGAAATATTAATTAATAGGATTTTTATTTGAGTGATTGTGATATATTTTGATGGAGTATGCTTAGTTTTAAGACTTTTGATGCTTCATACTTGGTATTTACAATTATTACTTTTGAAAATCTACTTGTTGCAATATTTTAGAATCAAATTAAACAAGAAAATTACATAAATATAAGTATTGGTTTAATCACTTTGAACTTGGAAAATAGTGGAATCTTAGCCTCAGTGTTTCTTTTATTATTGATATCATCTTTGATTGAGTTTGCTATAATTTTTAGTGAGTTTTCTATTTTAATATTAGAATTTAAGTCTAATTAATATCCTTCACAAGTCTGAGAATCGAACCATTTTTACCACTATCTACAAATCACATCACCTAATAGACGATGTTTTGTGCCTAGGGAAAAACTTGTTCAAAAAGGCAGATGTAAGTTGTTCATACGTTTCGATTGACCCGGAAGCCAAACTATATAGCCACGATTTAGCTTTATCTTCCAGGGAAAAGGGGAATAACCTAAGTTTCAAAGCATCATCATCTAGGTTTATAATCCTGAGGGTACTACAAATTTTCTCGAAGTCCCTAACATGGAATAGGGGTTTTCATTTTCTTTCCCTAAAAAGATTGGGAGCAGCTGTAAGGTCCCAGGTTTAAATTCATAAGTTGCTTCCGTCCTAGCTAACCTGATACACGAGGGACGAGTAGTCCTACTTGGATTCAACAAAGCTTTCAAAGTTGCCATTTCTGGCGCTATCGGAGCAACATGGATTCTCTCGTCAGTCAAAGGACGTTCAAAAACAGACTCTTCAAAAGTCGGACTCTCTAGATTAAGGTAATCGAGACGCTTCGAACTACTAGGTTTCTCTTTAACAAATCTACCTAGTGCGTCTCTTTTACGTTCACGCATACAATAAAATTTTCTAAATTGGAAGGGTAAGCAAACACATATCAAGGCCGACTCAACCAAATCAAACCTATTGATTTCTAGCAAACAAAAAGCATGATGGCTCCACTTAGATTGTTTCTAGACCAGCTTTTAATCCTTCGAACGAGAATTCGTTACAATTTAAGCAAACCCCCAGAAATCAATCCGAGTTAAAGTAAGTTGAATAGAGGCGAGGGAAGCTCGGTGGAGCTTTGATACCCAAGGCCTCACCGATATTACAAGGCGGCGCAGTCACGCATTCAACTTACAGAAACCATCAAGAACTTTGAAGTATGCTTAAAAGAGTAACCAATATTTTTCGAATGACTTTCCTGTTAAGCTCGTTACCCTATCGGTCTCGTTCTAGTCAAAATTTTAGGCTTAGGTTCACGTAGGTTACGTGTTCCTAAAGAGGGCAAGAAGAGAACGGTGATGAAATCCGAACCCTTATATTGTATGGCCAGGTCTTGCGCTTTACTAGAAAAATAAATGTCCGTATTCAGTCCTCAACATATATGCATACGAAGGAGTCCAGTAACTCGCTGACAGGGGATTCACGAGTGTTTAGAATCTTACCTCCCATTCCAGACGGGGGATGAATCGGTTGTAGTCGACTCGGGCCACTTACTCCGATGTCAAATGTACGAACCCAAGGTGCAGAGACAATATTGTAATTGTCCTCCTTCTATGCAAACAATTTATATTTAAAGTACCCTTCCGTAGGGTAATATAAAAAATAATGTCCCAAAGTCCAAAAGTCTAAAAGTCAAAAAAGAAAAGAAAATTTACAAAAATAATAAACCTTGATACAGTTTTTTTTTTAAAAAGAAAATAAACAAACCCTAAACTAAAATTGTCTAAAATAAGATTGTCTTCTTTTCTGTTCTTTTTGCTTTAGTCTTTAGCTCCAAGTCTTTATGAAATCACCAAACTCTTTGGCTCAATTTTCTTTATAATCCAGAACCTGTAGACACAAGATAAATACCCAAAAACATAAAAAAGAACAAAAATAATAACAAAAAAAAAAAAAAAAAATCTAAAACCCTAAAAACAAGTCCGCGTCGGCGGCGCCAAAAATTGATGTGATTTGTAGATAGTGGTAAAAAGTGATTCGATTCTCGAACTTGTGAAGGATAACTTTAGACTTAAATTCAAAACTAAATAGAAAACTCGCTAATAATTATAACAAACACCGAGAAAGTTGGTATCAATATTAAAAGAACACTGAGGCTAAGATTCCACTATTTTCCAAGTTCAAAGTGATTTGGTCCAAATATTTATATTCATGCAATTTTCTCGTTTAATCTGATTCTAAAATATTGCAACTAATAGATTTTCAAAAGTAATAATTGTAAATACCAAGTATGAAGCATAAAGAGTCTATAAACTAAGCATACTCCATCAAAATAGATCACAATCACTCAAATAAAAATCATATTCAATAATAGTTCAAGGCAAATAATCATAATAATAATTGCAATAAATTAAATAAAATAGATTGTACCGCTTTTTGTTGGAAAAATAGCTTCCTCTATCGCCTCAGCAATGGGGTTTAGCTCCTCAAATTATTCACGTTCTCAAAATAGGTGTTTATAGCTCAAAAGTGTGAAAAAAAAGAGAAAACTAATAAAGCAGACAGTTTGCAACGCTAGAAAGGCGTTACAAACAGACTGTTACAATGGGTTTTGAACTGTTACAGAGAAAAGATGACAAGCTTGTGATATATGAGATATGTTGAACAACGATACTTCTGTTGTGTTGTTTGAATAAGACTGCCTCTGCGACTGTCCTCCTCTGTCCAATGTTCTTCAGCTTCTCTTCTTCACCAGCAGCAGGTGAATATTCCTGCAACTTCACCTACGCTTCTCTGCTCCGATTCTATCGACCCCAAACTCCTCGATATCCTTCTTTGAACCTCCCAACTCCTTTTATATACTTCACAGGGTCATTATATCCCGAGAACACCCCTGTTTTTCTTCTTTTCCAAGTTCCGGCAAGTTTGGTTATTATTTCCTTTTTCTCTTCTCACACGACTTTCTGTTTGATACAAACTCTTCTAAAAATATCAATAAATCTTGCAGAGTATATTCTCTTCCAATCTCACCACATTCTTTCCAAAACTACAGCAAAGATATCCCGTGATATTAAACCTCCTATGTTTTATCCCAACTCGACAATTACTGCTCTTTTTTCGAATCTGGCCGCCTTACCTTCCCTGTTTAATCTTTACACTTCACTCCCAATCCAAATCAAAGAAAATATCCGACCAAATCTAGATGGAAATCCTCTCTAGAAAGTACGCAGTTCAACAACCATTTTCCTGTGAAAGTCTCACTCTCTGTTTTGATATAACTCGGTGTACATCCTCGCTTTATCGAATCTAAAGCACTTAGAATCCCTGTTTAGCCGTTATAGGACAATACCAATGAAAAACAAATCCGTCTCAAACTCTTCAAAATCATATCCAGAGAACACGCAGGAATAACCAGGTCTTCCCGCCAAATTCAGTTCAAATGGGGATGAACATGGATGCCCCCTAACCAGAGTAGGGATGCGATTAGTGGCTGCCTGGAAATGGGATGCCCCTTAGTAATTAGGTTACCTTTTATCCAAAGTGAGAGTCCGAATAGAAAATGTCCTCATACGAACGCAAAAACCACTTTTCGAGCCAATTTCGCTGCAAAAACTTATTTCTCCAAAAACACCTGCAAAGACACAAAATGCCAAAATAAGTACAGAAATGGGTACTAACAATATATGAAATTGAGATCAAAATAGACGCATAAACGCGTCTATCATTGGTCTAGCCAATTATTATCGTAAATTTGTTAAGGATTTTGGCACTATCAGTAAACCCTTAACTCAACTTTAAAAAAAGATGATTTTGTTTGGAATGATGTTGCTACATCCTCATTCAAATTATTGCAACATGCTCTTACTACAACTCCTGTGTTAGCACTACCGGATTTTAACAAGGAATTTTATCTTGAATGTGATGCATCTGGTGGTGGTTTGGGTGCTGTATTAATGCAGTATGGCAGACCTAATTCTTACTACAACAAGCCGCTATCTGGCAAGAATTTGAATCTCTCAGTTTATGACAAAGAAATGTTAGCAGTTGTGTTTGGAGCTTAAAGTATTTTTTGGATAAAAAATTATCATCCATTGAACAACAAAAATGGTTATCCAAGTTGTTGGGATATGATTATGAGATTGTTTTTCATCATGGTAAAGAGAATGTGGTTGCTGATGCTTTATCTCGTCTTTCCAGTCCTCAATTCACTTCACTCTCAACACCTAATTTCTCTGGTGTACATGATATTGTCAAAGAATGTCATCAGGATGATGAATATGGGTCACTCATCACTAGTTTGCGTACTAATTCTGGATTCAAACACAATTATACTTATGATTATGTAATTTTAAAGTTTAAGCAAAAGATTGTGGTTGTTTCTCTTGGTGCTCCAAGTTACTTCAAGAGTTTCATTCAACACCATTGGGGGGTCATTCAGGTTATTTACGAAATTTCAAATGACTGCAACAGAATTTTTATTCGAAGGGCATGAAACATTCAATTAAGGAGTTCATTAGTCACTGTGACATATGCCAAAGAAATAAATCTGAGTCGATATCTCCTCCTGGACTCTTGAAATCCTTTACCCATTCCTGCTGACATATGGCTTGATATTTCAATGGATTTTGTCGATGGGTTTCTTTTATCTGAGAGAAAAAGCTCAATTTTGGTTGTTGTTGATCGAATATCCAAGTATGCGCATTTCATTGCTTTGTATCATCCTTATTCTGCTAGCATAGTTGCGAAAGTTTTCGTAAGAGAGATTGTTCGTCTTCATGGGATGCCAAGGAGTATTGTCAGTGATAGAGATGCGATATTCATGAGCAATTTTTGGACTGCATTTTTTTCTTTACAAGGTACACAACTATGCCGCTGTACAGCATACCATCCACAATCAGATGGTCAGACTGAAGTTATTAATTGTACTCTCGAGTGCTATTTGCGCTGCTTTGATGGTATGAAGCCAAAAGATTGGCTTAAATGGCTTCCTTGGGCTGAATGGTGGTATAACACAAGCTTTCATACTGCCATCCAAATGACTCCATGTGAAGCTTTGTATAGTAGGCCTCCTCCAACAATCTTATCGTATTTACCAGGATCTACAAGAATGCATGATGTTGATATTAATCTTCAGGCCAGAGATCACACTCTTAAACTTTTAAAGTCTCACTTGCATGAAGCTCAAGCTCGGATGAAGAAATATGTTGACTCTCATAGGACATAACGTAACTTTCAAGTTAATGATTGGGTTTATTTGCGACTTCAACCATATCGGCAAACAACTATTGCTAGTCAATCTTTTTCTAAGATCTCTCCTCGATTTTACGGACCATTTCGTGTTTTGGAGAAAATTGTAATTGTAGCTTATAAATTAGAGCTTCCTACAACCAGCCATATTCATTCTGTTTTCCATGTTCCTCAGTTGAAGAAGAAACTAGGAGCAGCTGTAGATGTTGGTGCTGTTTTACCAAATGTAATCGACTACGACGAATGGGAACCATCTACAGTTTTGCAACGCCGGATGTACAAGAAAGGTAATTAGGCTGGTACTTAATAGCTTGTGCAGTGAAAGAACCATCCTGCAGATGAAACAACTTGGGAAGATGCTGACGATTTTATTGCACGATTTTCAGAATATAAGACTTCAGGACAAGTCTGTTTTCCAGGAGGATGGGATGTTGTGACACCAACACTACGCCGTTAGTTTACTTCCTGCATTTAGCTTTATTAGTTTCCTATTATTAGTTCAACTATGTTTCATAGTTTAAACAGTTTAATAACTCTAAGTTATTTTCTTTTTACTCAAGGCTTTGAAGATATAAGTAGCCTGGTCGTAGTTTATTTGAACACAATTAATACAACTCAAGTTTTCTTAAACACTTTTTCATCTTAAGCTGGTGGCTAACCCCCAATTCAAAGGGTTTATCTTAGGGTTCTTGATTAGTTTGGTTATATTTTTCCTTGTGTTTGGTTTAGAAACCTAACATAAGCCTTAGGCGACTTGTGTTTTACAGTCCAATTAGTGGTCAGGGTATTTGGTAATACGGAGAAATACATATGTTTCAGCTACAAGGAAAAAAGGTAAAAGCAATCAACCCGTTTCCAAACTTCAATAATTTCACATGATGATTGGATAAAGTTGATAAATAATGGACAACCTTGGGAAGAAGCTGATGATTTGATCCAAATTCCAGAAGATGACTGTAATTACTTCAGTTGGTTTCAAAAGGTATGCAAGCTAAATATTGTTGTTCATCCACAAAACTTAGGTAGTGTTGACTTTCCAGCAATTGGCAATTTGCCACTTATAGATCTTCCATCCCAACCTCCACCACCGACGGGCGAAGCATATATATACTTACCTTAGTAGTCAAATGAGGTCGTCAAATATGCCTCAAATATCTTGGGAAGTCCAGACTTTATCACCAAGTGGAGATATTGTTACAGTTCCACTTACTAGTGAAGGTCTGCAGCAGAGCTATCCATACTATGGTGTGGTGGCATCTCAAGAAGAATTTCAGAACCAGTTAAACAATTTTTCGCTTTTTACCAATCAATTCTAGAATTTTCACTTGAGACAGATGCCGATACTGAGGGAGAGTATGAGTTATGAATTGCCTGAGACTCCATTAGGGTCAAGTTCTCAAATGCACGGTGATAGCAATGCAAGAAGTCGTAGAAGTGGAAGTCGTGGAGGTGATCGAAATGCAAGAAGTCGTGGAGGTCGTAAAAGTCGTCATCACACTCCAACTATGGTGGAAGAGACTATGGGGGAAGAGACTCAGCTACCACCAACATCAGCAAACGTGGAGAACGCGGAGATGGATTTCTAGTCTCCTATTGGTTTCATTCCCCCAAGGTTATGTATATACTCCCGGTGACGGCGTAAATATGAATGCATTTAGGCAATCCGTAACCAACAAGTTTAGCATTTCACCGATTTCAAGCACCTCCAATTCAACCATCTCCGGTACCATATCAAGGTTATGAATTACCTGATGCTACTCAACCACCATCTCAAAGTCCAAATAATGAGTTTTCACAAGATCAAACAGGCTTAGGGATCATATATTTGGTAATCTTTAGTTTGATAGATAAATAATATGAATTATGGTTTGTTTAAATCGTTAATGTAATTGCATTTTTGTTTGATAAATAATAATCTTCATTTAAAGTTTTCTATTTAAGTTAAAATTGAGAACTTAAAATTGATACATTAGATTAAATTAGGGAAACACTTTTAGGATTTCATAACAACTTGCATATCGGAACTGCTTTCCGTTGTCACGGAGCCACTTTGCACGACATCTTTGATCAATCTCCAGCAGGGTTTCACCACTTTTCATATTTCGAGTCTCTTCCCTTATCATACCAATATGCTTGTTAACATTCTTAGAAATTATGGAGAACCGAGCACTCAACACCATCGAATCACAATTGGTGAGGTTTGTTGTTTCTTCTTCAAATTTCAGTAAAACACGTCCCCAAAACGGAATAAACCGTAATGCGCCATCAACGATTGGATGATTAGTGAATAGAACATAATTCCTGCAGATGCATTCATCTTCTAACATGCTAAATTTGCGCTTCTGTGCAACTCTCAAACTATTTGCTCTTCTTATTTCATTTTACACACTAGCTCGAAGTTCAACTCTTTGATTTTCGGCTGCATGGTGCTCTTCTATGAATTGAGCCATAGACATGTTTTGAGCCATTGAAAAATCTAAGAAAATAGGAAGAAGGTGTGAGTTAAAATGGAAAAGGAATTTGGTATTTATAGGAGGAATATTTATGGCCATTGGATCAGATTCTACGTAGCGGTGTAGACTAGACCGGCCGGTTCTATAATAACCGCTGGCGGTGTAAAATACACCGAACGGTGTAGTCTTGACCGAGCGGTCGAGGCCAGTTTGCCAGCTCCATAGTGGGTGCAAAAATGGAAAACTCTTAAGTTTGCCATGCCCATAGGAAGCGGCCTTAGATTCAAGGTTTCACAATTCCAACAATACTAATTTTTCGTATACAGTTTAATTTCTACCAACACTTCAGTTTATAAAAATTGGTACCGCCAGTTCTCTAATAACATTATTTTGCTAAACCGATCTGGTAGATCCTAGTATTGGCAATAAGTGTTGACATGTATAATACATTCTTGTCATATTTCTGCAGCACATAGATAGAACAAAAATGACACATTTTTTCTCTTCTGTAGGCGGTATCTATCAAAATTCCCAGCCGAGCAACATGTACACCATACTTGGTTTTAGAAATCTCTGAACACATCACTAACGAATCTCATGGATAGCTGAACTAAAAGGAAAAGAATACTTAATTTGATAATTAATTGTAAATTTTGTTGTAGAAAACTTCTTTTTTATACATAGAAGGAGCAGATGGATGGAGTTATTGAGCTCGGAAAAATGAGCGAGCTCCTCCTAACTGCTTCGACTCGCTATGAGAATAGATAACTGCACGTTTGGTTCTTCAGTGGTGCTGAAGTGGCGTCTGAGACTTGAGATTCTGGATTACGCCTTGCCGATGAACTCAACATCGAACAAGAGTGTCGAATTCGGAGGTATTATACAATTGGTACCTGCAAAATCATACATATGAGTTAGTTGATTACCAGCAGCACTAGGACAACACCACCATCTAATCTAACATAAGTATTAGTAGTCGTAGGTTGTAGCTAGTACGTACCTCCTTTGCAGCCTGCACCTCTCATGCCGTATGCAAGGTCAGAAGGAAGCTTTAAGCTACGTTTACCCCCTTTACAAATTTTAACATTCAACAAAAATGAGTGACTAATTACTTACTCAGATTTCTAATTAAGAAGTAAGCCTTATATCGATAAAACATTTATAAACGTTTGTAGATCTACCTGGGAGCATGGGCGGAATTCCATCCCCGCCTAGAATTCCTTGATCCCATCCTTTAATCACCTGTAAGTTGGAGTAGCGCACATTATTCAAGTACATTAATTTACACACACCTGGATTAAAATGTAAGTTCATCTCATCACCAAATTAATGACTGGGATCGGGCACTGCAATTAGCTAGCTAGTGAGGATTATAGAGTACTAGTAGTTGATAAGAATAGCAGCACTAGTAGTACCTCACCAACGCCAACACGAAATGAAAGAGGCTTTCCGCGGTTGTAGCTGCTATCAAATACTTTGCCGTTCTCCAGTTTACCAACATAATGTGCCTGCATGCCACCAGCAGCAGTACCAATTCAATCATATCATCATTCATTTCGTTTCATTTATTCGATTCATAAAATTAGCTAGTGGCAGTGGATTGCATCTTCTTAAAATGTGTCGCATAAAGATTAAAAGACATAGATACCTTGATGAGTTGGCCTTTGGTAGGTTGAGGACCAACTCCGATTACTTTGTCATAATACCCAAGTCCTGATGGTGTCACCGTATAGTCAACGGTTGATGCTAATTCAGCTGCTTGTGAATTATGCGACTGCGAAAATAAGGTTGCAGCAGCCAAGTAGACACCAAAATTTGTAATCGCGTCTCTTCTACCACAACTACTTGTTATTTCCTTCACTGCTGCCTCTTTCTTTTGCTCTTGAGGTCGAGGAGAAATTGCAGAAACAGAAGAAGATCTAGTGGTGGAAGTAGTCTTAATTTGGTGGTGATTTCTAAAGGAAATCAATGATGAAATTGGCTGCTTAGTTGCAGTGGAGGATCCAAATGCAAAGGTGGTGGTTGTTGGTCTCGTGGCCATCATCATTTCTATCCTTCTCCTTATCCGATCTTTCTTTTCTTTAATTTCTTCTTGTAGACAGAGAAAATATCTAGCTAGCTGTTCAGATTCAGACGTCGTGTACCCAACTGGCCAATCCCGTCCGTTAAAAACAAAACGTGGAAATGAGGTGTAAAACGAGTGTTAGAATAATGTAAGTACATATATAGAGAGAGAGATGGATGGATACAGAAGAAGATACTAGAAGGAACTGACCACTTTACCAGAGAGAAAGAGGGAAATCATCCATCAAAGCTCAGAGCTCAGAGGAAGAAGAAGAGGATTTCGGAGATCGGCCGAGGGAGAATGTCACAGGCGCTGTGGGAGAAGAGTCCAGCATGGAGATGGTTAGTAACGCAGACTAAGGTTTCAAAACCATTCTTCTTCACCTTCGCAGCCGTATGCGGTGTTATACCTGGTGTCATCGGATTCTGTGTTATGCAGTTGACTAACTCATCTAACCCACAGCTCGAAGCTCAACTTCGTAAAAATGCTTCGCCCGATTCTCTGGTAATTCATCCATCCATCCTTTTTTACAATTACAATTTCTAATTTCGCATTCTACTTATTTGTGACCATGATTGATTGATTGTTGAATTTCATTCTCATCATTACAAGAATCACATACCTAATCACAGACTATTGTTAATGATTCATTTCATTGTCCAACACCCAGCACTTTGGATTTTGGATTTTGTTTCTTTTTTTGCCCTAACCTAAAACCTCAATTTTGCCCAAATTTGGGTTTAAGCCGAAAGGGAAAGGGCCACAGATTTTGCTCATATTGATATTACTAATTCCTGGACATTAGTGCACATACAAGAAGTTTTAGTTGTTACACACAAATTTATAAGTATTTGATTTCAACGTTTCTCAAGATCATCCTGTTGTGCGGACAGTGTTGGTGGATATGGATTTGATAAAATATGTCATATACAGATACAGACATATATTTTAGCTGGGAGTTTCACTGATCATGTGTTGACTTAAGTGGTTTTTCTTGTGGAATCTACTCATTCATCCTTCATTGCCCCTTTCAAGTAGTTTCAATAGTCTTGCATAAGATGTATAACAATCAACTCCTGTAAGAGTCCCATGTCGGTGTTAGAGCATACTTTTTTATTTTATTAAGCAGGTATGAGGTTAAAGCCATTTTCCTACCTTTATCATCCGACTACAAAGGTATCTAGTGCAGCTGTGAGCTGGTGTAATTCCAGATTTAAGCCCTCTACTTGATTTCTTTGAATGAGGCTATGCTGCTAAATTTCTGATCTCTTTCTGCTTGCATATTATCTCTCTCATCAGTTATCACCTATGAATATTAGTTGCATCGCACCCCTGCACCCATTGCCTTTGTACACAAATGAGCCTTTATCTTTTCTTTCTTTCTTTCTTTTTCCCTACTCTGAAGTTTGTTTCTCAAGTTTATACCCTTGGATTGTTCACTGTTGGATGTTGCTGGCTTTAGTCTTTATAAGCTTATAATTTAGGACATAATTGTTTCTTTCCTGTTCTTAGATCTGTACTTGGTTGAAATATATGGTAAACAAGGGTAATAGATAGTTTCAACTCAGTTATTCAACATACTGCTTTGCATTTGAAAATTTAAACTTCGTCATTGTACTAGAATTGTTTCCCTGATTCTGTGCTCTGAGAGCATGGCGTCCCTGATTGATCTAAAAGGTTGTTTTTCATTTCTTTGGAATTGTGGATCAGATGATGGGGAAAGTGAATCAGGAGAGACTTGCAGAATACCTTGGGGAGCTGCAGCGAAAGGAGAACACAAACGACCGGTACGTAGCTGCTTTAAAAGGAGAGACATTGACAAGGAATCCTTATGTTAGGATTCAACCCGTTCCAAAACCCTTGAGCAGCACCAGCACCAGCGTCAGCACTAAAGTTACTGATCAGAAGGAGAATAAGTAGTTGGAAGGTTGAGGTATGTATGGTGTGAATACGTATATGACTGCCAATTAAGGCATGCTTCATACATTATTTCTAAAAGTGACACAATCTTTTGTTGTATATGACTGCCAATTAAGGCTGATGAGGTTTCACAACATCTGATTTTCTTATTGTTAAGTATACAGTATGTTCTTTGTTTCACTTTTGTTCACAGTAGCTTAGTGATAGCGCTCATTAGCAGCCTAAGCCTTGTCAATATCAACTTGAACTTGGCATCCCATTTCACTAATACATTTGTGAGTGTAGCTACAAATCCCATACCCAGTAGATGCCCATGGATCGGGACTTTGACATTTTAGAAATGCATCAGATGAGGAAAGAAGATAAAATGCTGCAGTTGTAGACTTGCAGTTACTCCATGCTTTTAGGGAAAGTTTATAGTCTATTACATGCTGAAATAAAATTTGCTTCTCTTTATCACAAAGGTTAGCATACAATCCATTTTCAAAAAAAAAAATATCTCTCTAGTGATGTGGTTGCACTCATCTCAAACCAAGCTTCTCAAATTGATGAGCTAGGCGCGTAGAAGAAATTGCTTGCAGCATGTAAAACCCTAGTAAATGAAAAAGGATACTAGCTCTGCTTCAGAAAGTAGTACACGGAGCTTGTACAAGTGCTTGGTGATCTGTGTACTATTTTCTTGAGTAGAACTTGTATTCTTTTTTCATTTTCTAGGGTTTACACAGCGCAGACTTTTGTTGTCTATACTCCATACGAGTACTCGAATTTCTTTAAGATGTTGGCTCTCTACCTTCTGGTTCCGCTTTTCCTTAATGTGGCCCTTCTTGGATTGCAGGTGAAGATGTGAGTTGCTGTGTGGGTGACTGGATGAAGCTGAAAGCAATGTGGTAATTGCAGAACTGGGTTTGTGTGATGGTTTTTGTTACTTGCAAAGAAGATGATTCAAACTTTTTACTCACTTGCTGTGCTATGGTTGACTGCTAATTAAAGCTGCTGAAGTTACGCAGCATCTGATTTTAAGTATTGTCAAGTATACAGTATGTTCTTGTCGACGAGTGAAACTACAGTTGTTTATGTTCTTTTTAATGGAGTAATTTCTGAACTATAATTTGTGTTTGAAAATTTTAGTGTCTCTGGAGGAACTTTTCTTGATATATACACCACATTTCTTGTAAAATCTGAGTCTGGGTTTTGACAATTCCCTGTCATTTTATTTTGGAAAATTTCTTGTTTGGTCCTAGGCCCATATAGTTATTTATAGTAGGGTCCAACCGGAATTTTTTTTTATCCGGAGGTCCAAAATTAATTAAAACATGGAAATGTCCATAATGCCCATTACTACCAAACGTGTGTGTCTACACTGCTTACAAATTTGAGTACATATCTGGTACACTGCTTAAAAATTCGAGTACATATTTGCTACACTGCTTACAAATTTGAGTACATATCTGTCTGAGTACATATCTGTCGTACTGCTTACAAATCCGATTATATATCTGAATGCTTACAAATTCGAGTACATATTTGCTGCACTGCTTCCAGGTACAGATGCAGTAACGAGACCACTTATGTGAGCCATATCCATCATGAGAAAAGCCCCAACAGAATCTGCAATATTCAAGAAACATAGCAGGAAATGGAATTAGGTGTGCGTAATGGGTTAACTAGTCTGATTCTCTGATCACTAAGAATAACAACTGTTGACAATCAAAATATATGTGTATACCTTTCTCATTCGAGGATAATCGAAATCACGAGGATAAGCACTAGCACCAACAATGATGAGTTTTGGTCGAAAGAGGGTGGCAGTTTTCTCAAGCATATCATAATCAATAAGGCCTGCAAGTGAATTTGGTAATGAATGCAAATTATCAACGAATTATAAATGAACAACAATAGACCACATAGTCATTACACAATACAAGAATGCAGAGCAGCACCTGTTGATTCATCAAGACGGTAGGGCATCGATTCAAAATAAATCGAAGTCCCAGATACCCGTCTTTTAGGAGTCATAAATCCATGTGACAAGTGACCTCCATGAGGAAGATCCAGACCCTGTGCCAGTTACATGAACAAATCCCTTTGTTGACAAAGTGTCTCTAGCTCATCAATGTACTCATTGCCACCATAATACCTACATTGCAGAATGAAATGATCAAATGCATTTCAATACAAATACAGGGAAAAAATACAACATTAAGCACCATCTTTACCTTTTACCAGAAAGCCCTTCTGAATACTTGTTTGTGAGACAAGAACCCACAGCTTCCATCACTGCGCGAGATGTAAAATTCTCTGAAGCAATGAGCTCCAAGCTGTTAAACTGACGATTCTTCTCACTATCAATTATTGAACGTACTTCAGGGTCTGCCTAACTTGAGAAGGTAATCTATCCGCAGTAGTAGTAACCAACTTGGGAAAAAAAGTTGAAGAACCTTTAGTAAAAAGATTGGGTTGTTGTACAGCAGCACCCATTATTGCAGCTCCACTGTATGCCTGCATCTACTTCACTTCTCCTTAAACATAACAAAGAGCACTTTCTATCAGTATGTGATATATGTACTGAAGATTCATGAACTACAAATCAATAGTATGACAACAACAGGTGACAGATCTATGAAAAGTAAGAGAATCGAAAGACATATTACAGTATTTCACATATGTACTGAAGGGTAAGACTAAAAAAGGAGCAAAAACACAGCAAAGTCAGCAATCACATGCACTTTGACAGCAAAATGATGATGATTATAATAAATGTATGCATAGCAGTAGGTATTTGGATTGGAACACTCTGCATCAGACATGTTTTGAACCTGCAAATGTCACAAAGATGTAACAGTATTAAAATACAGTATTTCACATACGTACTGATGGGTCAAACTAAAAAAAGTGAGAGATCTATGCAAGAAACAGATTCTAAGAGCAGTTTCTATGAGTATGCCATATATGTACTGCAGATTCATGAACTACAAAATCAACTGCATGACAAAGAATAATTAAGAATCTAGGAGAAACAGCAGAATCAAGCACGTAATACGGTATTTCACATACGTACTGATGGGTCAAACTAAAAAAAGTGAAAGATCTATGCAAGAAACAGAATCCAAGAGCATAAACAATGAGTATGTCATATATGTACTGCTGGATAATGCGATCTGAAAGTGAAAACAAACCTGATTTTGAAAAGAAAACAGAAATATAATCAAATCGAACTAAAATAAGCTAAAAACTTAACAATCTAACCAAATAACTGAATAAATACGAACAAGATTCATAAAAAACAAACAGAACACAACCGATCTCCATGATCCAAAATTCAAATCTTATCATGATTCAAAAACTGTAGCAAAAACAATGAGTATGTCATATATGTACTGCTGGATAATACGATCTGAAAGTGAAAACAAAACTGATTTTGAAAAGAAAACAGAAAGATAATCAAATCGAAAGCTAAAATAAACTAAAAACTTAACAATCTAACCAAATAACTGAATAAAAACGAACAAGAATCATAAAAAAAAAACAGAACACAACCTATCTCCATTAAAATGTAGAAGAAAGAAGAAAACGAAAAGATTAAGCAACATACCTGTTAAAAATCGCAGAAGAAATCTTCAGAAACCCTAATCCCAAATCCAGAAGAAGAAAGAGAGCAGAATTTTCCCAAGAATAATCGGCTGAATTTTTTTTTAGAAATTTTGAAATAGACTGCTTTAATATATATAAGATTGGAAGGGTAGTTTAGGTATTTAGAAATTTCGTACAATTTGTCCCGCACGTGTACAGGACCTGGGCTTAAAAAATTTGGTCCATTTTCATGTTTTCTCTTAATTATGGACCTCTGATTAGTGGGCTTTAATGGGTGGACCTGCCACTAACTAAGAACAATATAATGGTACCTATTGGTAATTCCTACTTTTAAAAGTCTCATCATTTCATCCAAATGAATGATAGATTTAACACCTCCTCTCCTCCTGTCCTGCATCCCCATTTTACCGGACCACCACAAACAAACAACCAGAACGTGACTGGGTTTGGGCCTGAGCTTCGAGAGCATATGTAAAAAGAACCCAGTCCAGGGACATCAACATCAGCTGACAAAAGTTGTAATTTAGGACATAAAGTAAGGATAAAAGTGAGAATATGAACTTTATTTTAATCGAAGAAAACCTTCTTTATCTACCCCTCCCCTTCATCTCGATTAAACCCTAGATAGATAGAAAGACAGACAGCTGCAGATCAAAGCTAAGTTCGCTCATCAGGTCTGCCCTCTCTCTTTCTTCTTTTTCGATTTCTCTTTTTCTAATAATTGTTTCCTGTTTATTATTCTTCTGCTTCACATGAGATGATGATCTGAACCTATTTTTAATTGCAAAAAAAAAAAGATCCCCAAATTTCTTTTATTAAAAGAATCATGATAAGTTTTAGGTTTTCTTTCAATTGTTTTTATCGATTCTCTTGTGAAACATGAATACTGATATAGATTTGTTTGTGGAATTATGAGGCTGATATTATCCTGCTTTAATTTCAACAGATTTCTTTTGATTTTTGTTGATTTTTCTTGTATATTGTTTTGCTGTAAACTACTCTGCTCACTTTAATGAAGTCGATATGTTTGTAAAAATTCCGATTACCTATTACATATGTTGAATTGAGCTTGAGCTTGCTAGTATATCTCTTAATCTTTGGTTAATAGTTAGCATGGATGGAAAAGTATGTCTTTGATTTTTCTCATTAATTATATTGCTGTTAAATACTCTGCTTAATATTGTTATCCGGCTTTAATTCCAATAGAGAGAGATTTTTGTTTTTGTTTTTTGATTTTTCTCATTTTGCTGTAAACTACGCCCAAGTTGATGTGTTTGTAAAAATTCCAGATGTTGAATTGAGCCTGAGCTTGCAAGTATTTTTCTTAACATAGTAGCTGTTGTTATCTGGATCTTTGGTTAATCATTAGTATATGTTTGGATTTGGGGACTAGGGTTTCTAAGTAAAAATCATTGTTTGTTTTCATTGTTTGTTTTCAGGAAGGATTGTAAAGTGGTATTGTTTCAAGAACTAGGGTAGCAGACATGACAGGAAAGGCAAAGCCAAAGAAGCATACAGCTAAGGAGATCCAGGCTAAGCAGGATGCAGCTCTTACCAACAGGGGAGGCGGTAAAGCAGGACTAGTTGATCGTACTGGAGCAACTAAAGGTGGACATGCCAAGTATGAATGCCCTCACTGTAAAATCACTGCTCCTGATGTCAAAACTATGCAGATCCATCATGAATCTAGGCACCCCAAGATTCCTTTTGATGACACCAAGATCAGCAATTTGCACGCAACTATTGCTCCTACCATAGATCCAACTAAACCTCGTCCTGGTGTACGAGGCAGTCTCAAGAAGTAACGGATCTCCCAGAAGAAGAAGAAGAACAATGACCGCAACCCGCTCTTTATAAGTAGTTTTTGTCTATTGATCTTTTCCTGTCTTTAAAGACTTTAATGGATGTTATGTTTGAAATTTCTACTCTGTGCTTCCTCTCGATCCTATGAGAACCTTATCCTAAGTATAGGAGGAGAGAAAGTTCTTGAAGTCTGTCTGGTTATGTGTTTCTACTACTAAAGCTGCAAGGAGGTAAAAAAAAAATCCTGCTCTTTATGTGTTTCTTTTAGTTGTTATTGACTATAATACCTCCTGCAGTAAATATATCTACTACCTTGTTACTTCTGTTGCTTTCTTTTACATGAGAACTGGATACCCTTTCCATGTTTGCCTATCAATATCATCTTTGTTTCATACAATATCGGTGATTCTGTCTCTTGGTTTTCTAAGGATTCAATTTGAACATTGAAGATTATGTTCTGTAGTTGGAGATGCCAACCTTGCTCATTGATTGGGATCGCACTCTATGTTTTCTCGACTCTTGGTCATTTATTGAAGATTATGTTCTGTAGTTCTAGATACCTTCCTTGCTCATTGGTTGGGATTGCAGTCTTTGTTTTCTTGTCAAATATTTGCAGTCTATTGCTTGCCTAGTCACTGTATTGTCCTGGATAATAAGATAATTGTTCTGCTTTCTTGAAAAACAGACCTTTTGAAGATAAAAATTCAGCCTCTTACCACTTGCTTAGGAGATCTTTCTCAACATTTCTTTAGAGGCACATGTCCCCTCTAACCCACACCATACTTTTGTCAAACCTATACTGGTTGAATGATTTAGTGGTGAGAGAGGAATTGCCTGCAGTTAGAATTTGGTGGTAGGGCAAGTCCTTGTAGGACATGAGATACCTTTACTCAAGGTAGCAGTTATATAGGGTGAAGCTGAATTTACAAAACCCATAAAACTCAAATCCTGTTTCCACCATTTTTTTTTTTTTGAAGGTAGTTTCCACCACTTGTGTAAGGCTACATTTAAGCCAATTTATTCTTTAGTCCCATGTACTCCACTCCACAAGCCAAAAATAGTCTGATGGCCTTTTACACTAAGACCGCGTCGCCCAAATTATCTTTTCGCAAGCAATTTTATCGCACTGCATTAATTCAAAAAATTCACGCCAAATTGTTGAAGAAAAAAACACGAATTAGATAAGTATAAGACCTTTGAGGAGTTTCCTCCAGTTGAACAATCACATCCGCCATGTATACCGGTCAATGACCAGAGTTCCTCCAGTCGAACTATCACATCCGGCGATATAGTAGCGTGGGCCAATATTAGGCCCAAGTCCAACTCATGAAGTTCGGATCAACAGACAAACAGAACAAATCTAGGGCATGTGTTTGCTTTCCATAACTCAAATTCATTCACTCGAACAACGAGAGGAGAGGAGGGGGTTCCATCCGTGTTTTGGTATATCCATCTAGTAGGTGTGTAAATGTAAATTAGTTTGAATTAATAACTTATTCAGTTTCTTCATCACCATCTAGCAGTTGATTATTTCAGGTATTTGCAGATATTGTAATCGGATTGGGAGAATGGAGGAGGAGAAAGATGAGTCTGGGAGGATGATGTTCAGATGCATTCATTGTGGTTGTAAGATTAAATTGTTGTTTATTCAATACTCACCTGGAAATATTCGGTTGATGAAATGTGTAAGCCAACTACATCTCTTCTCAATCTTTTGAGTTTTTTTTTTTTTTTTGTAATTCACTGCTGTTATGTAATAATTCTCTCGGGCTCTCTTATTTACTAGGGGAATTGCAAAGTAGTAGCTGACGAGTACATCGAATGTGAGATCATGGTAAATGAACACCTGAACTACCTTATGTTTCCTTAGTGTTAATTGCCATCTCTTGGGAACTTCATTTACTAACATTTTGGAAATGCAACTATCTGTGTGCAGATTCTACTCATTGATTTGGTCATGCACAAAACCAAAGCTTATAGGCACTTGCTGCTTAATGCACCTACTCTTCACCCTGTTGATTTCAGGGTATGTAAAAATCTTTGTTTCCTTTATGTGTTGATTGAATGTACTTTGAGTTAAGAAATTTCAGCAATGCGCTCTACCCACTAGATGTATACAAGCGCTTGATTTTTACTCTAGCACTTGCAAAAGCTCACTTCTCACTACCATGTTGCAGGGCATATTGTGGAAGTCCGCCATCCTTTATCTTCTTTTAGATGGATGTACGTTTTCTCCAAAAATAACATTCTTAAATTTTAATTTCTGAGATACTGATGCAGTTTTTTTTTCTTCTTATTGACTTAAGACAGGAATTTTCTTTTGAAGGAAGATTCGAGTCTGTCTTTCAACTCTATTTCATCTTCTTTGATATGTGTAAAGGTTTGTTCATTTTGTTTTGAGACCTGCTGGTTAAACATGATTTTTTTCTTACCACTGAGTCGGACTGTTTCTGCTATAAAAATGTTGGTTTTGTATGTTTATCACAGATGCTGATAGATGTCCTCCTGGTAAACTTTGTCTTCTTTTGTGTTCTATTTCTTGTGGCTACAAGGATTCTTCAAACCGCATCTGCTGGAGCTACCAGGTGAACTAGTTTTAGTTCCGTTAGCAAATGGTTTTACTTGTGCAATTTTTAAGCATAGTGCTGAGCTCGCAAATCAACTGATCTGTTTTATATACTCCCTGCTTGTCATTGTTTGACACTTGCAGGTACATAGACATATCTCTGGCTATCTTCGCTTCTAGCTACATGAGGATTTTTCTCGTAGCCACGATGGTATAAAATTTATGCAGTTTCTAGAACAGTAATGAAAAACATAATTGTTCATCGTCGACATTTTGTGTGATTTGCTATCTAATATTTTTGGTGTCATGTTTTTCCGACAGGTTTGGGACTTCCCTTCGTCAGTGCTTTACATCATTGATATGTTTGTCTTATCCTCAAATGTTGTGGCTTTAAAAGGTTAGAAACAAACATAATTTTTATTCTTCCAGAACACACTGAAATCACTTACATTTAAATGACGTACATTGGTACCTTTCTTGTAATTCGTAACTGTTCTCAAATGTTCCTACAAAGACTAAACTGGCATCACCAAAGGATTTGTATCTGCAGTGCAACAGTTCAGTTTTGTTGTTATTATCATCATACTTTATACATCTATATGTTGTGATGATGGTGATGAGACATGTTTTTGTGTGCGCAGTTGTGACCGAATCGAGAATGAGCAGATGTATATGGGTATGTTGTAGTGCTCATGCTGTGAAGTTCTTGGCCAGCTTTATGATGGGTGGATGACCGGTATTTCTTCTTCATCTATCTAGCATGGCAAAGAAAATCCCTTTCACAAGTATTCTAGGCATTTGCATTTAGTGCATCGTTGCTTCTTCTAAGGGAAGCATTGCAGCATCTAAATGTCAGCATTTTTTTGGGCTTTCCCTTTATCTCTAGAAAAGGAAATAGGTCAGCTGAATGCAGGAGCAACTACAATAGACCGAAACAATGCCTAATTTCATTTCTTCAAGTTTAATTCTAGTGATAATATTGTTTCTTTTAATTGTTTTCAATCTTTAGTTAACTCTGTAAGAGAGGTTGAAGAAACAACTTCGTTACGTGCAGTAAATACTGTCTTCACATGGTGAAAGAATATTGTCTTTTAATTGTTTTCAACTTTGTCACATCTCAATGTCCTGTAATATCCTTACAAGTTACAATCCAAAATACTGTTATGGATAATCTTTATTACGTGCTCGCTCCTATGAACATGATTAGATGATTTATCAACTTGTTGTTATGATGATGTTTTAAAATTGTCGGAGAAGTGGATACAACCTTTCTTCTGTCTAAAGCAACTGTACATTCCAACTCAAAAGGTACTCCTGCTCAACTCCAACTTTGTGTTCACTAATTCTTTCTGACTTGAGTGTCGGAGTCTCTTTTTTTGTTTGTGCAGGTCTCCAGTTCAATAAACTTAAATGTTACAACCATCTTGATTCTTGATCTTGGCATTATATCTTCAACCATTCTTGTCGTGAAGAGTGTCAGGTAGTTCCTTTTCTCCCTTACAAGTAGGAGTTACGGTCCTTCAGTAGACAATATATAGGTCAAACTACTGATTAATACAAAAATAAAGCATCTAGCTGAAATTTATCTGCTCATGCTCATTTATGCATGATGTTTATCTTGATTCTTTGGCCATAATGATTGTGGCCATCTTAAGAAAGCAGAAATGTTTTAGTTCTTTAGATTGAGCTGTTGAACCATTTGTTGTAGGTTGCGGTTAGCTATTTTACTCTAGTTACTGTTTAAGGATGTCTAATTGGAAGCCGCGTTGCTGCACATACTAGGAATATACTCAGAGATTCAGTATATTAGTTTGTGCCTTTGTATATAATCTAAAACAAGTGTTGTTAACTCATTCATGTTGGTAAGAGTCTTACAATTAAAATTTGGCTGTCTTTTATTTTCCGGTAGGATTCCTTTGCTCTGACATACTTTCAATGGATTGTATGTTTCTTATTACTCTCGCTGTTTCCAGTAGGGGTGTAGTATGGTAATTGTTCATTCAATGTGTAATTTTTTAAGTGTGATGTGTGGTTAGGATTTGGGAGTGCTATGATGTATATAGTTTGTCGTGATAGAAGTTGGTAAGGAGAAGCAGAAGCCCTTCACAGGCCATTACTCTAACACTTGGAAAAGCTCACTTCTCACGCTGCCCTGCAGGGTATATTGTGGATGTCAGCCATCCATCTTCCAGGAATTCAACTGTTTTGAACCCCCCCCCCCCCCCCCCCCCCCCCCCCCCCCCCCCCCCCCCCCCCCCCCGTATGTAGCGTGTTAGCTTAGTGGGAGCAGTTTGTCCAAATCCAGATCCAGACTGCCTTTGATTGACGGAAACTGCGCATTTACTATTAGAGCTACTTGCCTAAGTTTATTGGCCGTTTTAAATGAATATCCTTCTCCATGTGCAAGTTTCTGTTTGTATCTGCTGCTACTACTAGTGCCCTTCTAGAATTCTAGTGATCAGTAGGTTTATGTAAAGTAATGGTCGTTTCAATTTTCTTAAAGATCAACCATAATCCTGCTTCTGATGCTAATTATCTTCCAAGAAGTTATATGATTATTATTTCTCTTCGATTTAAGTTTTATTAGACTAATTCTTTTTGTTTGTTTTAATTTTTGGAGTGCAGTACTGAATGATGACAAGAAACTAGTTAATCTGCCTGTGGGTGGGGACGACATCAATCAACTTCAAACATCAATGAATCTCTCGACTCTCAACTCTCAAGCTCTATCTCTTTCTTTAATGGTCAGGATAGGATGTGCAAGGCTGAATATCCCAGCGAAACTTGAAATGCCACTGAGATTGAATTACTAAGAAGAGATGTTCAAATAATCATCAGTAAATTCAAGGCCCATTTATCTAATACAATCTTGGTGATTTTTGAGGCCAGATGCTTGATAATATAGTAGAAATTCGTCTTTAGTCTATGAGAATTTTCCTTGTCAGTTGCTTGCCTGTCACTGTAATGTTCTGAATGAGATGTATTGCTTGGAGAAATGTAATGCTGAAACATGAACCTTTCAAGTTAAAAATCCTGGCGTTTTTAGGGGCCACTCAAGAGGATTTAGGGGCCAACAATAAAACAAAAAAGGTCACCCAAAGGGAAAATGTAGCCAGCCCTTATCTCGCGTAATTCGTGATGGCGAAATTATCCTTATATATTCGGAGGATATGATAACATTGTTACCCTCCGAATACAATCGGAAGCCAAAATATTTCCCATACTTCCGATTGTAATCGGTGCAGTATTTCTTGGTTCGTGTTTTGGATTCAGCGTTAATCGGGAGTTAAATGTATTACAAAACCTACCGATTATAAGTTGCCGCAAATTCAAATTTTGAAAGCTACCATAATCGGTAGATATGCTAAATCCAATACCTACCGATTATTGGTTTCTCCACATTCAACTTTCGTAAAATTAGCCGTTGGAGTTATTGGGAAAAACAAAAAGAGTCGTTGGACCCTAAACCTACATGAAGAAACTCATATCTATCACCCCAATTGCACCAAACTCTTTCCTCTCTTCAGTTTTAATTTTCATAACAAAAAACATGGATATTGCTTTTGCTGAAGAAGAAGATTGTGCTATTTATAGAGCGTGGGTTGTGGTAACTACTCATGATCGTGTTCACAAGCTCCACAAATCGGAATCCGAAGAGCAGATGTGGAACCGTATCTTAATGGTATTTGAGGCCTTAGATGGTAATCGAATTCGAAGATCATCCAATGACATTAAGATGAGAAAGAATGCGCTCGATAAGGAGATTGACAAACTTGAAGATGAGGAACGGTTTGTTAGGAACGCTTTTCCTTGGTGGACGTATGAAAAACGAGTAAGTATCTCTGTAACTCCAACTCACATTAACAAAAGTTAGTACTAACTTGTTACTCATTCGTAATTTCAGAGAAATCTTGCGGATCGCCGGTATGTGGACCTCTACGGGAAACGATTTGAACATGAAGGATGCTACAAAATCAAGAGGGACAATTTCTATGGTCACTGGAAGTTATGATCTGTTTTAATACTTTTATGGTCAATTAGGAGATGGATTTAGGTGCTTTTGACGAAATTGTAAGGTTAAGGCCGTTTGAATTTTATGTAATGGATGTAATCGGAGTATTATTAATATAAAAACTATCCGATTATACGAAATCGGTAGATTATTTTGTTAAACAAACTACCGATTGTAATATTCGGTTATGTTATGAGTCAACTTTATTTCCGATTATGGTGTTGTTTGGTTCCAGGAAACAATGTTTTTTGAACTTGTGATATTCGGAGGATAGGTTTTTTGTAAAGTTCCGAATGTACGATGGCCCAAAAATCAGAATTTGGAAAAACTTATACTTTTCAAATTTTGTCTTTGAAATATCGGAAGTTAATTAGTTACCAAAACTTCCGAATATGGGCTGTCTAACCTTCAATATTGGCCCTTGGAACCACCTGGAGCCATGCGTGGTTTGTTTTGAACTTGTGATATTCGGAGGATAGGTTTTTTGTAAAGTTCCGAATGTACGATGGCCCAAAAATCAGAATTTGGAAAAACTTATACTTTTCAAATTTTGTCTTTGAAAATTCGGAAGTTAAATTAGTTACCAAAACTTCCGAATATGGGCTGTCTAACCTTCAATATTGGCCCTTGGAACCACCTGGAGCCATGGCGTGGTTTGTTTTGAACTTGTGATATTCGGAGGATAGGTTTTTTGTAAAGTTCCGAATGTACGATGGCCCAAAAATCAGAATTTGGAAAAACTTATACTTTTCAAATTTTGTCTTTGAAATATCGGAAGTTAAATTAGTTACCAAAACTTCCGAATATGGGCTGTCTAACCTTCAATATTGGCCCTTGGAACCACCTGGAGCCATGGCGTGGTTTGTTTTGAACTTGTGATATTCGGAGGATAGGTTTTTTGTAAAGTTCCGAATGTACGATGGCCCAAAAATCAGAATTTGGAAAAACTTATACTTTTCAAATTTTGTCTTTGAAATAATCGGAAGTTAAATTAGTTACCAAAACTTCCGAATATGGGCTGTCTAACCTTCAATATTGGCCCTTGGAACCACCTGGAGCCATGGCGTGGTTTGTTTTGAACTTGTGATATTCGGAGGATAGGTTTTTTGTAAAGTTCCGAATGTACGATGGCCCAAAAATCAGAATTTGGAAAAACTTATACTTTTCAAATTTTGTCTTTGAAATAATCGGAAGTTAAATTAGTTACCAAAACTTCCGAATATGGGTGTCTAACCTTCAATATTGGCCCTTGGAACCACCTGGAGCCATGGCGTGGTTTGTTTTGAACTTGTGATATTCGGAGGATAGGTTTTTTGTAAAGTTCCGAATGTACGATGGCCCAAAAATCAGAATTTGGAAAAACTTATACTTTTCAAATTTTGTCTTTGAAATAATCGGAAGTTAAATTAGTTACCAAAACTTCCGAATATGGGCTGTCTAACCTTCAATATTGGCCCTTGGAACCACCTGGAGCCATGGCGTGGTTTGTTTTGAACTTGTGATATTCGGAGGATAGGTTTTTGTAAGTTCCGAATGTACGATGGCCCAAAAATCAGAATTTGGAAAAACTTATACTTTTCAAATTTTGTCTTTGAAATAATCGGAAGTTAAATTAGTTACCAAAACTTCCGAATATGGGTGTCTAACCTTCAATATTGGCCCTTGGAACCACCTGGAGCCATGGCGTGGTTTGTTTTGAACTTGTGATATTCGGAGGATAGGTTTTTTGTAAAGTTCCGAATGTACGATGGCCCAAAAATCAGAATTTGGAAAAACTTATACTTTTCAAATTTTGTCTTTGAAATAATCGGAAGTTAAATTAGTTACCAAAACTTCCGAATATGGGCTGTCTAACCTTCAATATTGGCCCTTGGAACCACCTGGAGCCATGGCGTGGTTTGTTTTGAACTTGTGATATTCGGAGGATAGGTTTTTTGTAAAGTTCCGAATGTACGATGGCCCAAAAATCAGAATTTGGAAAAACTTATACTTTTCAAATTTTGTCTTTGAAATAATCGGAAGTTAAATTAGTTACCAAAACTTCCGAATATGGGCTGTCTAACCTTCAATATTGGCCCTTGGAACCACCTGGAGCCATGGCGTGGTTTGTTTTGAACTTGTGATATTCGGAGGATAGGTTTTTTGTAAAGTTCCGAATGTACGATGGCCCAAAAATCAGAATTTGGAAAAACTTATACTTTTCAAATTTTGTCTTTGAAATAATCGGAAGTTAAATTAGTTACCAAAACTTCCGAATATGGGCTGTCTAACCTTCAATATTGGCCCTTGGAACCACCTGGAGCCATGGCGTGGTTTGTTTTGAACTTGTGATATTCGGAGGATAGGTTTTTTGTAAAGTTCCGAATGTACGATGGCCCAAAAATCAGAATTTGGAAAAACTTATACTTTTCAAATTTTGTCTTTGAAATAATCGGAAGTTAAATTAGTTACCAAAACTTCCGAATATGGGTGTCTAACCTTCAATATTGGCCCTTGGAACCACCTGGAGCCATGGCGTGGTTTGTTTTGAACTTGTGATATTCGGAGGATAGGTTTTTTTAAAGTTCCGAATGTACGATGGCCCAAAAATCAGAATTTGGAAAAACTTATACTTTTCAAATTTTGTCTTTGAAATAATCGGAAGTTAAATTAGTTACCAAAACTTCCGAATATGGGCTGTCTAACCTTCAATATTGGCCCTTGGAACCACCTGGAGCCATGGCGTGGTTTGTTTTGAACTTGTGATATTCGGAGGATAGGTTTTTTGTAAAGTTCCGAATGTACGATGGCCCAAAAATCAGAATTTGGAAAAACTTATACTTTTCAAATTTTGTCTTTGAATATATCGGAAGTTAAATTAGTTACCAAAACTTCCGAATATGGGCTGTCTAACCTTCAATATTGGCCCTTGGAACCACCTGGAGCCATGGCGTGGTTTTTTTGAACTTGTGATATCGGAGGATGGAGGATAGGTTTTTTGTAAAGTTCCGAATGTACGATGGCCCAAAAATCAGAATTTGGAAAAACTTATACTTTTCAAATTTTGTCTTTGAAATAATCGGAAGTTAAATTAGTTACCAAAACTTCCGAATATGGGCTGTCTAACCTTCAATATTGGCCCTTGGAACCACCTGGAGCCATGGCGTGGTTTGTTTTGAACTTGTGATATTCGGAGGATAGGTTTTTTTTTAAAGTTCCGAATGTACGATGGCCCAAAAATCAGAATTTGGAAAAACTTATACTTTTCAAATTTTGTCTTTGAAAATTCGGAAGTTAATTAGTTACCAAAACTTCCGAATATACCACACAAATCATTGTCATTTGAACTTGTCTAACTTAGTTACCCAAAAAAATTTCCGAATGTACAACAAAAATCATTGTCATTTATCTGCTCTTCTTTACTTTACGACCGTGACTACCTCCCAGTCCTGCACGACCACGGGTTTGAGCACCTTCAGTTGGAGCAGCTTCAGTTGGAGCAGCTTCAACGCTCGATGAAGCTCGAGTTCTTTTACCCGTCTTTAATACTGCCACCTTGGGATGATGCCTCTTCGTGACTTTCTCCCCAAACTGGGCAGCACATAATCTTCGTTATCCATATTATCAACTAGATCTCTAGCCTCTTTGATCTCTCAGCTGGCATGGATCTCCGCTCTTCAGGCATGCAGTTAACATTTTGGAAACACGCTTGAACCTATTCACCTGTTTTTTATACGTAATGACATAACATCAAACGGTAATTACCTAGATTTATAGGAATAATATGAAATGAACAAAATATAAGAACACGCACCAGTCTATCATAACCAGCTGGTTTGTCTTTGATGATACAATTATAACTTGAACCCGCCGCAGTAGTGTTGGATGTTTTCACGGATAACCAAAGGATGTGATACCTTGTTATACCAACTCATATAGTCTGGAGAATTTTCATCACCTCGGGTGGTTCGTCTACCAGTGTCGATAATGAAGTCATTCCTCTTATCCCAGTTATCAAGAACAGTAGGTGGGCCTGTGTGAACAATCGTGAGATTATCACCACTAGAAGAGCACAACTCCAACTCCAATTTGTAGTAATCCCCCATTTTCTCCACAGGTTGCTGTTGTATATACCCGTGTTGTCGCATCACCCTAGAGGGGTTATACATCACATATCCTGTGGGGTGCCACAATGGTCCAAAATAAAGGGACAAGTCCGACCGAACATTTATATGCCCACTGGATCGATCTTCCTTGTATGGATCAAAGCATACGTCCGAGGCCTTCAATTGGTCCAAAATCTCCCTCATGCGAATCAACTGCTGCTCTTTTGTCCTAGAACGGTTGTCTTCAAATATATACTTTGTTCCTCTAGGAGTACCTTTGCACCACCCCGGGTTCTCTCCGGCCAACTTCAGGATAGGGAAGTGGTCATAGATCCATGCCTATATACATAAGAAACCAAGTTTTAGTAAATAGATTGTGTATATTCGGTAGTAATTTCCAAACTTATTTCCGATTATATATAATCGGAAAAAACTGAGTACCTATCCACCGAATACCAAACATTCGAAAATATAGATGGATCATTTCCTACCGAATATGCGTCATTTGGAGTTCAGTAACCTATAGTTTTTGGCCTGTATATTCGGTAGTAATTCAAATATTTCCGATTATATAATCGGAAATACAACTAAGTACCTAGCCACCGAATAACAACATTCGGAAAATAAGATGGATCAATTCCTACCGAATATGCGTCATTTGGAGTTCAGTAACCTCTAGTTTTCTGGCCTGTATATTCGGTTAATATCAAAAAATATTTCCGATTATATAATCGGAAAAAAACTAAGTACCTAGCCACCGAATAACAAACATTCGGAAAAAGATGGATAATTCCTACCGAATATGCGTCTTTGGAGTTATATGCGTCTTTGGAGTTATGAATGCATCATATGTATTGTCTACCGAATAACTATAGAGTGAGTTATAGAGTTAAAGAAAAAACCTGCAATAGAGCCACGTTCCCGGCAACTTGGCAGGTTCCTAGCCTCGAAGCCTTTCTCAACTCTTCCATCAAGAATGCTAGGCATGCCGTGCCCCAAGAATAGTCACCGACTTCATGGAGAGGATCCAAAGTTGTATAAGGTTGGCGTCGATCCGGTTGCCAGAAGTATTGGGGAATATGACACATCCCAATACACAAGGAGATATGCAGTGGCAGCGTGGTTCACTTGCTCATCAGTTAACGTTCCATTCTTTTCCTTCTCCAAGGTGCCTCGAACAATTCATCAAAGCTGTAATGTTGATCTGTCTTGTTCTATAACTGCATGCCTCCTAAACTCTGCTGTTGTTGTCTCTTCATCCCAACCTAAGCACTTGTTAGTTAGAGAATAAAGTTGTGCCCAACTTAACTGCTTTGTGTAGTTAAACTTCACAGTTGTGCCTTGGTCGGGAAGGTTAAGAATCTGCACAACATCATCCGGGGTGATCGTCATCTCCCCAAACGGCATATGGAAAGTATCGGTCTCAGGATACATTCTCTCCACGAACGCCGATATGGCCACACGATCATGTTCCAACAATGAATTCTCGGCGGCATTAGCTAACCCCGAGTTGGCAACAATTGTCTTGAACCTTTCACATTCACCGGATAAAGGCCACGCAAGCATTTTTGTTGGTGCGGCGGTAGGTTTGAGTAGACGGACCGCATCTTGATGATCCTATTAAAGTACATAAAAAATACTTAATACAAGTATTACGATATAACACATAGACAATACATTAATAAAAAATAGTAATTTTATTACCTCGGTTTCATATATTTCTCTGGCCCATGAGTCTTTGTATCCAAACAACAATTTTCCTCCATCCGCTGGTAGTCCAAGGATTGTGCCTGCTGGAATACCCTTCTTCTTCAAGTGCTGAGGGACAAGATGTGATGCTTTCTTAGCAATATCCTGATGAGTGCCAAATATTGTATATATCTATCCATTTTTGTTGGCATTTAACTCATCTTTTGTGCATTAATTCTACATTTTATCCCATATTCTGTATTTTCATTGTTTTCGAGAATAAATATTTTTATTAATTAATTTTGTATTTTTAGGTAATAAATAAAGTTCGGATGAGTCGTGGAGCGAAAAAGAGCAGAAAAGTGGTGAAAAGCCGAGAGGAATTACGCAAGGAAGCCGCGAAGAATGGTGCGCATAAGCCCAAAAGACTAGATATGGGCTCAAGAAGGAAGAATTGCTCTTAAAGAAGATATGGGCTTGGCATACCCAAGGCCCAAAACCCTTACCCAAACCCATTTTCTATAACCAAAACCGCCTCCATCTTCAGCCGTCGGATTGGATCCATCTCATCATCCGATGGTCGCTCCTTCATCGCGCATCAAAATCTGAAGATCCTATCAAACACCATAGTGCCTAAATTCAAAGCCATCAGATTAGATTGCAGTTGAATCCTACGGTCGCTCCTATGCCTGTTCATCAAATCTCGATACTTCCGCTTAACACTACAACACCTAACTCCATCTGGTGTCGTTAATTTTGTTGTATTATATAATCCAACGGTATCTGCAGGATCCACTTCATCTCACCGTCAGATTGATCTTTCATCTCCACATCCCACGGTCGAGATTCGCCAAACATTGAACTCGATGATCCCGCTACACACCATAGTGACCGAACACTATACCCTAAACCAAACATCTCCCTACCCTAACCCATATCGATCTCTCCTCCCTCACCTCCCTCTGCAGAACCACCATCACCTTCACCACCAACTCCATCACCACCACCACTCCCTGTCGCCACCAAATCACCTTACAAACGCAACCCACCTTCACCACCAACTATCCATGATGATTTTCAATCCCTTCATCAACATCACACGACCTCAGTGACGTGTGGAATTGGTGAGAGTGATTGCATGTCATCAATCGAGGACAACAAGGATATGGAGAGGTAGAGAAAGAGAATTGGCATCATGGGTTGCGACTATCACGATGGATTAGGTAATTGAGACAACCTAATTTCTATTTTGTGTAATTTGGGGAAGAACAAACCCTAATTTTGGGGGAATTAGGTATTTAGGGAAATTGAAGCTTGTAACTATAAATAGAGAATGGGTGTGGTGTAGAAAGGCAGACTGGGTTAGCCAGTTTCATGCTTAAGAGGCCTGGACTAGCCAGGACCTCAACTGTCATGTTTTAGTTCAATTTGATGCTTTGTTTTATGTTCATGTTCCACTTGCAATTTCAATTCCAGTTCTTTATTACAGTTGACAGTTGGATGTTGTATGTTGTTTTGAGTTCAATTTCATTTCTGTAATGTGTGTGAAGTCAATTTTAGTTTTATGCTGTGATGTTTAGTTTCTTCAATTCTAGTTAATTTCTAGTGCATAATCCTGTTAGTGTTAATTCTGTTTAATGTTAATGTTAGTTTAAATGCTCAACTGTGTTTCAATTCATTGTCAAGAAGTGATGGAATGTTAGGCTAGAAGCTTTGAAGCATTGTTTTGATTGAGCAATGGGAGAAATTAGTGCTCATAGCAAGCTAATTCTCTTTCCCATTCCATTTGTATGCTTAGGAAGCATTGTGTTGATTGAGCATTGGGAGAAATTAGTGCTCATAGCAAGCTAATTCTCTTCCCATTCTATTTGTATGCCTAGAGCCACTGCTTTGGCCTTGTTTTGTCACCACTGTTAGCTTCACCATCTCCCCTGCCCTTGGCTTAGGCCTTGGTTCACTTCCATTGTTGTTGTTTAGTTATTTGCTGTTTAGTCATTGTCTTGTTTAATTTTCTCCATTGTCTTTGCTTCACTGCCATCTCTGTTTTCTTCCTCTTGCCTTGTTTTGCTGCTGCTGCTTTCTTTGCTTGTGCAGCTGTTGTGCTGCTGCTGCTGCATTCTTTGCACTGTTGCTGCTGCTTCCTCTTCAAAGCCTAGCTCAAGCTAAAGGCTCAAGGCCCAGATCATCATTAAGGTCTAAGGCCCAATTCACTGTTACATTGAGCCCAATTCACTGTGAAAGCCCAGCTCAACCCAAGGCTCAAAGCCCAGTTCATTAAGGCCCAACCACAGTTCAGGTTAAGGCTCAAAGCCCAATTCAGTCCACTGTGGGCTTAATCAAAAGCCTAATTCAGAGACCAAAGCCCAAGTTCTCAGTTCAATTCAAAGGCCCAAGGCCTCAAGCACTTCATCATTACAAACAAACCCACTAAGCCCAAACCAAATTTAGAGCCCAATAGCAATTTAGAGCCCAAATAGCTAAACACAACAAAACACTCCCAATCTCTGTGGATCGACCCGTACTTGCACGAGCTACAACCGACGACCGTGCACTTGCGGTATTACTGTAGGCCCGCGTTTTCATTGCGCTTAATTTATACACTCCTCTTTGAGGCCTACCAAGTTTTTGGCGCCGCTGTCGGGGACCATTTTGCATTTAAATATAATATCTTTGAGGCCTACCAAGTTTTTGGCGCCGCTGCCGGGGACCATTTTGCATTTAAATATAATATCTTTGAGGCCTACCAAGTTTTTGGCGCCGTTGCCGGGGATTGGTGCTGTGTTTTTCTTGTTGTTTTATTAGCTATTTTTGCATTTCACTGCATAGCATTTGCATCTGCATCTGCTTCACTTCATTTGCTGTTGGACCTGCTATTCTGAACCTGTTTTTCCTCTGCTGGGACGCCACCAAGGAAAAGAACCAAAACCCAACTGGGTTTTTGCAACAATATCAGAGCAGCTGGGCTGTGCTTAAAAGGTAACCCATTTAAGAGAACCCGAATTGTGGGCTTCCAATTTTTTAATTGTGGGCATGTAATATTAAAGCCAATTTTTGGGCTTCTCTTATTTTCTGTTGGGTTTGTAATAATTTATTTGTGGGCTTGTTTGTTTAATTTGTGGGCTTGTATTTAATTTTTGTGAGCTTGTTTAATTTGGACTTGTATTTTGTATTCTGGGTTTTTAAACCCAGCTGAGCTTGTAACCGATCACGCTAGTTGAACTCGTTAGTGGGCCGAGTACCCAAATTCTAGGCCGAGATTTTGGACTCAGTTCCATCAAAAGTTTTCAACCAAGCGGAGCCACAGCAAAAAACTTGGTGGGCCCGGCAGCGGCGCCAAAAACTTGGTGGGCCCGGAGGAGTGTGAAATTAAGCGTAATAAAACGGGCCTACAGTAATACCGCAAGTGCACGGTCGTCAGTTGTAGCTCGTGCAAGTACGGGTCGATCCACAGAGATTGGGAGTGTTTTGTAGTGTTCTAGCTATTTTGGGTTCTAGTTGCTATTGGGCTTTGAATACCCTTTGAGTAAATTGGGCTTAATGGGTTTGTTTTTAACAATAAAATGGCTTTGGTTTTGAATTTGGGCCTTTGAGTTCTTTGGGAATGAACTGTGAACTAGGCTTTGGCCTTAAACTTAGGCTTGGGCTGAACTGGGCCTCAGAGGATTTTGGGAGCTAGGCCTCAGTTATGTACACAGTAGACTGGGCTTAACTTCACCCAATGATGAAATGGGCTTCAACTTTTGGTTCAAACCTGGGCTTCAGTTTGTACAAACAATGGACAGTGGGCTTAGAACTGAGAACTGAGCTTGGGCTCAGTGTTGAAGTGAGCTTTGGAGCAGCAGCAGACAGGGAAAAGGAAGGAAAGCAATGCAGCAGTGCAAGGCAAGTGCACAGCAGCAGGGGAAAGAACAAAGTTGCTGGCTAGGAAGCAGCTGCAACAGCAGCTGGAGCAGAGGCACAGCAGCACTAGCAGTTTGCAAGGCAGTGGCCAAAGCACTGAGTAGCAGGGTAGGGAGGAGGAAGAAAAACAATGGCCAATGGCCAAAGATGGAGCCAAAGCAGACACAAAACAAACAGTGGGCTTGCTCCCATTCGAAAACCAAATTTTATTTTCTTTTGCAAAAAAAAAAAAAAAAAAATTTACGTTACTTTTCTCCTTGTTCTAAAAAAAAAAAATATATATATATATTTTTACGTTACTTTTTTCCTTGTTTTTTTTTTTCTAAAAAAAAAAAAAAAAAAAAATTTCTTTTGCTCCCAATTTTAAAACCAAATTTCTACTTTGCTCCCATTTTAAACCAAATTTTCTTTTTCGTTTTCCCATCAAAACCAAAATTGTCTTTTTCCCAACAAAACCAAATTTTTTCCAAAAAGTCCAATCCCATTAAAAAACCAAATTTTCTTGTAGATAATGTGTTAGTTAAATTTCCTTTTGTATATATTTTGCTAATCCAATATGATCTCGGCTGAAATATGTTGGATTTTTGCGTTGAATAACGGAGTTTTAATTCTGCTTTCGCCGAAATCGGGTATTCTCTCTCCTTTTACTCTACTCAGCATGTCCCTTTCCATATGTTGCATTTTAATTCTTTCCATATTTTGAAACATTGAGGACAATGTTTAGTTTAGGTTTGGGGGTATAGAGTAGATACCACGATAATATGCCATAATTGAAAACGAACTCCTTCTTTTTTTGAAAAATTGAAAAATTCCAAAAAAAAAAAAAAAAAATTGAAAAATCAAAATTCAAAAAAATTAAAAAATTGAAAAAAAATCATAAAAATGGAGCTCATTTACCTTGAAATGTTGACTCTTGTGCAAATATGTATTTTTATTAGGAGTCTTAGTCTAGATATTTAGGCACCCTGATTCTAGCACAATTCACATAGTGATAAGAAATTTGCACGCGCACGATCTACCAATACATGTATGGCCTCGATCTTCAAGGTGTTTGATAGGAAGTTACGATTGCCAATCACTTTAGAATACTGAACGAAACTTGACTAGCTTGTTCTTTGGTTGGTTGGGATAGAAGGTGGAGGTTACATTAAGAAAGACAACCATCGAATTTAACTGGGTGCATCAAAAAGGGCTACCTCTTGCAAAGTGTCATGTAATTTTTGTTTCCTTTTGTTATGTATCAAAAGTGTTTCTTTGTTAAAAAAAAAAAAAAAAAAAAAAAAAAAATCAGAAAAAAATGAAAAAAAAAAATCAATCAAGTATTTATCAATTCCATCATCTCTTGTTCCAAAAATAAAAAGAGAATAGTCAATGTAAATAAGAGTCATGTAAATAGTCATCTTTTGTTGTTTCTTTGTAATAAGCAAGGAATGGTGTATGCCATTGATGTACAACGCGAGTAATTGTGAAATACCTCCAACTCATTCACAATTCTCGTAAAGTCCGGACAGCTAGCTAGATTTCGACCTCAGTTCTTAGCCTGAGAAACTATCTCTTGGTGATTAGTAGTCATAACTTCAGATCTTTCTTTACACATGTGTAGATACACTTTACACTCTTATCACATGTCTTTTTTTGTTATCAGTGCTAGGATTGTGCCTTTGATAGCTAGATTGACATCTCCATTTTGCTGTGAGCTTAAACTGTTTTGCACATGTCATATTTGATGGAATCTGAGCTTATATTTTGACCTAGAACTTTGTAGGTACGTTCTAAGCAAACCTTCACGAGACTTAACTCGTCCACTAGGGACACTTAGTGGTTTAAAAGGCTTAGTGCATACGCTAAATGCATTCGAGAGACCAGCGACAGTGGTATAGTTAGGATTTCCTTAGTTCTGTTTTACTTGAGGACAAGTAAAATTCAGGTTTGGGGGTATTTGATGAGTGCCAAATATTGTATATATCTATCCCTTTTTGTTGGCATTTAACTCATCTTTTGTGCATTAATTCTACATTTTATCCCATATTCTGTATTTTCATTGTTTTCGAGAATAAATATTTTTATTAATTAATTTTGTATTTTTAGGTAATAAATAAAGTTCGGATGAGTCGCGGAGCGAAAAAGAGCAGAAAAGTGGTGAAAAGCCGGGAGGAATTACGCAAGGAAGCCGCGAAGAATGGTGCGCATTGATGAGTGCCAAATAATGTATATATTTATCCCTTTTTGTTGGCATTTTAACTCATCTTTTGTGCATTAATTCTACATTTTATCCCATATTCTGTATTTTCATTGTTTTCAAGAATAAATATTTTTATTAATTAATTTTGCATTTTTAGGTAATAAATAAAGTTCGGATGAGTCGCGGAGCGAAAAGAGCAGAAAAACAGTGAAAAGCCGGGAGAAATCACGCAAGGAAGCCGCGAAGAATGGAGCGCACGTCCAAAAAGCTGGAAATGGGCTCAAGAAGAAGAAAGTTGTTCTTAAAGAAGAAGTGGGCTCAAGGTTTTCCAAGCCCAAACCCATATTCTATACCCAAAAGCCTAAAACCCAAATCCATACCCGCTTGCGTCTTCAGCCGTCAGATCAGTTCTCAGAAGCATCCGACGGTCGCTCTCTTGCTGTGCATCGAAGTTTGATATCTCCGCCTAACACTACAACACCTAACTCCATCTGGCGTCGTTGATTTTGTTGTATTATATAATCCAGCGGTCGCTACAAGCTTCACTTCATCTCACCGTCCGATTGATCTTTCATCTCCCTATCCCACGGCTCAGCGTCGCAGATCATCAAACTCGATACACTCGCCTCACACCCTAGCGACCGAGCACCTACACCCCAAACAAACGCACCCTTCCCCTTTCTCCATCGAACCCATCTCCTCCATCACCCCCCTCTGCAGAACCACCATACCACGTACCACCACCATGTCCGTCTCCATCACCACCACCTCACCCAAAATCACTCCACTATTTTCTCCCCAACTCTACTCTACCTAAGCCCATCATCACCATCACGTACCATCTCTTTAGCATCACTAATAACCTCAATTTCTCATCTCTCTGCTCACTGAAACCCTAGGTGAGAAATTGGGGATATAAGTGATGATTAAAGCAACAATTGAAGCATGAGAGGAACGAGAAGAAGCAGGAGAAGAGTGGGTCGACGAGATGGAGCGAGTATCTCATCAACAGTAGGTAAATCAATTTCACCAAACCCTAGTTCTACTGATTTTGGGGGAAAATTGGGGGAAAACCCAATGATGTGTAATGGGTATAAATTGATGTTATGTGAAGTGTGTAGGGGACACTGTGTATCTCTCTGGACTAGCCAGTAGAGAATTTGTTACAAATTTTTATGAATTTCAATTTCAGTGCTTATCAGTTAACAAGTTGAAAATTGCATATGTTTTTAGTTATCTCAAATGTTGCTAGTTGTGTTTGAATTATCACATATGATGAATGTTATTGCTTTATCCATATTTAGCATGAGCTAAATAGCACTAAGCTAAGGCTCAGTTGAAGCCTTGTGTACTGTCAATTGACAGGTTGCTAGGATAGTTCTCCTGTTGCCCTGTTTTGCTTGAGCAAATGGGAGATACCAATGCACATAGAGCCTGTGATTGGCTGTACTGTCAAAAGACAACCAATGCTAGGGGCAGACTAGTGAGCAATTTGATATTCTTCCATTTCTAGATGTATGCTTAGGAACAAACACAACCTAGAAACATGTCATTTGATTAGGACACAAGGTGGATCCTAAGCCTTGGCTTAACCACCAATCCCTTCTCAGTAACTTGCATTTTCAGTCCGTGTGCTTTCAACTCAGTTAATTTTCTTGCCTTTTATTTTCTTTCACTTTGTAGCTTCTGTGCACTGAAGTCAATGCACAATCCTCACTCTGCCCTTGGCTTCCAAGCCTTGGTTCTTTGCTAATTTACCTTGTCTGTTATCTTTCCCTGCTGTGGTTCTTGTCTGTATGCCATATTGCTCTGCCTTGCATCATCACTACACACTTTAGCTAGGAAAACTTCTTGTATGCTCCTCTCCCTGTGGACAAACCCCCACTCATCACTATATTATAAATCTTGACCTTGTATACTTGCAAGTGTTTTGTGTGCATCTAATCATCACAACACGCATAAGCCCAAAAGACTAGATATGGGCTCAAGAAGGAAGAATTGCTCTTAAAGAAGATATGGGCTTGGCATACCCAAGGCCCAAAACCCTTACCCAAACCCATTTTCTATAACCAAAACCGCCTCCATCTTCAGCCGTCGGATTGGATCCATCTCATCATCCGATGGTCGCTCCTTCATAGCGCATCAAAATCTGAAGATCCTATCAAACACCATAGTGCCTAAATTCCAAGCCATCAGATTAGATTGCAGTTGAATCCTACGGTCGCTCCTATGCCTGTTCATCAAATCTCGATACTTCCGCTTAACACTACAACACCTAACTCCATCTGGTGTCGTTAATTTTGTTGTATTATATAATCCAACGGTATCTGCAGGATCCACTTCATCTCACCGTCAGATTGATCTTTCATCTCCACATCCCACGGTCGAGATTCGACAAACATTGAACTCGATGATCCCGCTACACACCATAGTGACCGAACACTATACCCTAAACCAAACAGCTCCCTACCCTAACCCATATCGATCTCTCCTCCCTCACCTCCCTCTGCAGAACCACCATCACCTTCACCACCACTCCCTGTCGCCACCAAATCACCTTACAAACGCAACCCACCTTCACCACCAACTATCCATGATGATTTTCAATCCCTTCATCAACATCACACAACCTCAGTGACGTGTGGAATTGGTGAGAGTGATTGCATGTCATCAATCGAGGACAACAAGGCTATGGAGAGGTAGAGAAAGAGAATTGGCATCATGGGTTGCGACTATCACGATGGATTAGGTAATTGAGACAACCTAATTTCTATTTTGTGTAATTTGGGGAAGAACAAACCCTAATTTTGGGGGAATTAGGTATTTAGGGAAATTGAAGCTTGTAACTATAAATAGAGAATGGGTGTGGTGTAGAAAGGCAGACTGGGTTAGCCAGTTTCATGCTTAAGAGGCCTGGACTAGCCAGGACCTCAACTGTCATGTTTTAGTTCAATTTGATGCTTTGTTTTATGTTCATGTTCCACTTGCAATTTCAATTCCAGTTCTTTATTACAGTTGACAGTTGGATGTTGTATGTTGTTTTGAGTTCAATTTCATTTCTGTAATGTGTGTGAAGTCAATTTTAGTTTTATGCTGTGATGTTTAGTTTCTTCAATTCTAGTTAATTTCTAGTGCATAATCCTGTTAGTGTTAATTCTGTTTAATGTTAATGTTAGTTTAAATGCTCAACTGTGTTTCAATTCATTGTCAAGAAGTGATGGAATGTTAGGCTAGAAGCTTTGAAGCATTGTTTTGATTGAGCAATGGGAGAAATTAGTGCTCATAGCAAGCTAATTCTCTTTCCCATTCCATTTTTATGCTTAGGAAGCATTGTGTTGATTGATCATTGGGAGAAATTAGTGCTCATAGCAAGCTAATTCTCTTCCCATTCTATTTGTATGCCTAGAGCCACTGCTTTGGCCTTGTTTTGCCACCACTGTTAGCTTCACCATCTCCCCTTCCCTTGGCTTAGGCCTTGGTTCACTTCCATTGTTGTTGTTTAGTTCTTTGCTGTTTAGTCATTGTCTTGTTTAATTTTCTCCATTGTCTTTGCTTCACTGCCATCTCTGTTTTCTTCCTCTTGCCTTGTTTTGCTGCTGCTGCTTTCTTTGCTTGTGCAGCTGTTGTGCTGCTGCTGCTGCATTCTTTGCACTGTTACTGCTGCTTCCTCTTCAAAGCCTAGCTCAAGCTAAAGGCTCAAGGCCCAGATCATCATTAAGGTCTAAGGCCCAATTCACTGTTACATTGAGCCCAATTCACTGTGAAAGCCCAGCTCAACCCAAGGCTCAAAGCCCAGTTCATTAATGCCCAGCCACAGTTCAGGTTAAGGCTCAAAGCCCAATTCAGTCCACTGTGGGCTTAATCAAAAGCCTAATTCAGAGACCAAAGCCCAAGTTCTCAGTTCAATTCAAAGGCCCAAGGCCTCAAGCACTTCATCATTACAAACAAACCCACTAAGCCCAAACCAAATTTAGAGCCCAATAGCAATTTAGAGCCCAAATAGCTAAACACAACAAAACACTCCCAATCTCTGTGGATCGACCCGTACTTGCACGAGATACAACCGACGACCGTGCACTTGCGGTATTACTGTAGGCCCGTGTTTTCATTGCGCTTAATTTATACACTCCTCTTTGAGGCCTACCAAGTTTTTGGCGCCGCTGCCGGGGACCATTTTGCATTTAAATATAATATCTTTGAGGCCTACCAAGTTTTTGGCGCCGCTGCCGGGGACCATTTTGCATTTAAATATAATATCTTTGAGGCCTACCATATCCTTCCTTACAACATCTTTTCCTTTTTTTGGCTTTTTGGGTACCACTTGGTTGTCCTTCTTCTTCTACTCTTGCCACTGGATCAATTGGTTCAACACTTGGTCCTGCACTTTGTTGAGCGGCTTGTTCAACACTTGGTCGCATCCCTTGTTCACTGCCTTGTTGTTAAACAGTTGGTTGCACTCCTTGTTGGCTGCTTTGTTCTTGTTCGCTTTGTTGAGCACCTGAATTATCTTTGGCACTCCTTTCCCTCCTAGCACTAGCTGTCACTTTCTTCCTCCCTTCTCGACTTTGTCTAAACAACAAAGAAAGGAACAATATTTACAAACTATACAATCGGAAGACAAAGTATGGAAATATAACCCGAATGTACACATTCGGACGTAAGAAGACACATATTGTTCCCGAATACAAAACAATCGGAAGCTAACTAAACATATTTGCAACCGAATATACATCAATTGGAGTTCAGAAGCTGTAAATTTTTCATCCTACACAATCGGAAGACAAAGTGCACATCTATAACCCGAATGTACAAATTCGGAAGTAAGAAGACACATATTGTTTTCGAATGAAAACCAATCGGAATATAACTAAACATGTTTACAACTGAATATTCATCAACTGGAGTTCAGAAACTCTAAAATTTTATCCTACACAATCGGAGGTATAAAACATTATATTGTCTTCCGAATAAATACTGGCCCCAAAATGGGATTTTTCCTATATCAGAAATTTTTAGATTTTTTCAGTATATACATTCGGTAGTGAGTGTTCTTCCGAATACTGTGTGTCTACTTAAATATATTCGGTAGCCAAAAAATTCATTAAACTACCGATTATTAGCAGTTTGTATCCAGGAAGATATGTCCACCAATATTCGGAAGATAATCATCAAATCTTTCTCCCGAATACTGTCGATGTTCTTGAAAAATGAAGAACACGACTACATTCGGAAGTAAATGAGCATGCATATCGTCCGAATCTGGATAAATAACCGAAAACCCTAGAAATTTTTTTTCTCGATTCGACGAATTAAAGCGAAATAAACCCCAAAAATGATAGATTCTTACCTAATTGGGGCCATTTGAAGTTGACAAAGTGTTTGAGTCTCGGAATCGCCACCACCGACTACATTGCCGGGTACTTGTTCTTCGCGTTCTTCGCGTTCTTCTTCATTTGCAGCAAGAATTTCTTTATTTCTTGCTAAAATTCCAATGTTTGGATCGATACCCCGAGAAACATTTTTGGTTCTAGGTATGTGGGTTTCATTTCTCTTATCCATTGTTTTATAATCGAATCGACGATGTTTTGATTTTACGATTCGCGGCGATGTTTCGGTTGAACGAGGAATTTTTTTTTTCTTCCACAATCGGAAGATAATATGAAACTGGAAGAAGAAGAGTTGAAATGAATAGAATTGTTTTTGATTTGGTTTTTATACAGTTTTACCAGAAGGGCATTTATATAACTTCAATATCATATAGGGTACCCCTTAACTAGAGTCTTTGGCTGGGTATAAATTGATGGCCCCTAAATCTTTTGGGGTGGCCCCTAAAAACGCCAGGTTAAAAATGTAGCCCATCGTTCTGTTTTAGTTTTCAGAAAGCTTGTCTATTGTATCATTGTTTTGTTTGTCTGCATCCATCAATGGATAAACAGTACAGCTCCTGCATTACTCCTTGAGCTTCAAATGTTCATTACGGTCAAGAGGAAGGAATTTTGTAGTATTATCATCAACAACTCTAAAATGACCACCCAAAAAAACAACTCCAAAACTGCTGTGACACGTGGTGGACCCAAATCAACGCCCTTACTAATTCCCTAAGGGTGGGTCCCACCATCTCCGTACACATGACAGTTTTGGAGAGGGGCGGTTTGCCCAGAATCACTTTATTATCATCGTCCACGTTAAGTTTTGGGTCCCACGCCCACGGTACTACCTATCCGGATATGAAAATGGCAAGATTACTTGGGAAATTTGATGAATAGCGGAAGTTTATAATCGATATAAATTGGATTTGGTAATTTGAAATGAACAAATAATCAACCAAGTTAACTTAGTTTTGGGTCCCATGCCCCCAGACCTACCTATTCAGATATAAAAATGCAAGGTTGCTTGGGAAATTGATGAATAGCGGAAGCTTATAATCGAAATAAATTGGATTTGGTAATTTACAATGAACAAATAATCAACTAAATTAGTACAACTTATAGTTTCTCCCCAATATCAATTGGAAACTAAAAAGATAATAAGAGGCATCTACTTGATGCTCTAGAATTAGACGATCTAATTCCTCTTAGAGACAACAATTAGGACTCAAAAAAGAGATAACTTCCATCCTCACAAATATGATAAAACCAAAACTAACTCCTCTAACCTTATATCTTTTCTAAAGTATACAAGCACCAAGGGCATACTTGGTATATTCAAAATATTTCAAAAATGAAATATAAATTGTGCTTCAATATTATATGGGGCATCCACAATGCATCATCCTCTCCTTCTTTAAACAAATTCGTCCTCGGATTCTTCAAAGAATATTCTCCCGTCGTTTGTGCTTGAACTTCTTCCTTGCTTGAATACAATTCTACAGAGAAAATTAGCATGGATCCCGCGCAAGGATGATACACACAAATCGAGAAATGGTCCAAATTTTGATTTGAGAGACTGTCTGCTAATCGGTTCTCTCAACTTAGTGCATTAAGCACTTTTTTCTTCGTTTTCCATCGTAATTTTCAATTTTTGTGCAAATTATTGACTATTTTTTTTTGAAGATCTAGTAATGATGAGTATTAATTAGTATGGATCCTTGTAATAATATGAATTTCGAAGAGAAAAACGATGATTCAGAGATGAATCCATTGTTGTGGATCTGTCTAAAAACTATGAAGTTCAACCATCAGAATGATGACCAAGATACAAGGTATGATTCATGGAAGTTTCCCTTAATTGGTTGTTTAGATTTACTTCGTTTTAAATTTGTTGATGCTTCAATTATTCTGAGGAAACAATGGAAATTGACTGGTGAATGTCAAATAATTCCATCAGGAAAAGGTTTTTTCACCATTAAATTAGCAAACAAAGTGGATAAGAATTGTATCAAGACTGGAAAGTGGGAGGCATTCAATCAGCATTTAAGTGTAGGAAATTGATTCCTAATTTTAGGTCTGAAAATTAAAGAACATCTAAAGCAATGATTTGGGTTTATTTTTCAAGTTGAAGTCTAGAATATTGGGATGAAGAAACTTTGTTTAAGATAAGCAGAGCAATTGGTAATCCAATTAAAGTTGATGAAGCAACTCTGAAATATCAAAGTGGGTATTATGCAAGGGTTTTTATTGAGATTGACTTAGCAAAGGAAATTCCAAATAAACTCTGGAATATTAAAATTATGGTTATTTCTCGCAAGGTATTATTTTTTACGGAAAATGGGTCATTTGTCCAAATATTTTTAAAACATGGTTCAAATAGACGAGTAAAAATTAGTATGGGTGAAATGGACACCAAAAAAATAGCAAGGATGAAACTGGATTCATCCTGACTTAAACTCAAAAAATAGCAAGGATGAAACTGGATGCATCCTGATGTAAATTAAAAATAAGAAAAAGTATTTGAAAATGGGTAGGATGAAACTATTTACATCCTGACTATTTTTACATTTTTGTCCATTTAAACAGTATCAAAATCTAAATGTCCTTTTCACCCAGGAATTGTTGATTTTGGTCTTTTTAACCAATTTTGTGTATTTTTTTACCAACTTACCTAAATTTTGCTTGAAATATAAAATTGTTGGTCATAAGCAATCTGAATGTAGTATTAAATCCCAAACAAGACAAATGGTGAAACAGTGAATAGTTCTACTTCAGATAAGAAACATGATGCTCCTAATTCTCCTAAACAGGTAATTGAACCTTTTGATATTTTTCAAATTCCAGTTGTTCAAAAACATCAAACAAAAGATACAGTGTCACACTCAAGTAGTAATATACCTATTTTAAAATGAAGATTTAATCCATTACAAGTAGATAATGAAGTTGAGGAATCAGAGCTACGGCTTTCAAAACTGCTTCAAGTGGTAGAAGAAAATACATTAGACAAGAGTGTAGTGAAGTACATCAAGGGTACCGTGTCAGTTGAAATAATTCCAACCACATCATGGTCTAGAATTGTTCAAAGACCTTCATCTCCAAAATGTACTACATCTACTAGTATTGTTGAAGCTTCAAAAGAGGTAACTGCATAAGCTCTTGTCAAGTATAATTTAGAAAAAATCCTGGAAAGGGAGGCACTAAAGGCCTCCAATCCAAACAATGAAAGTTCGTTTTTGGAATTTAAGAGGCCTTATAAGACCAAGGGCTCAAAATAAATTATGGTATTTAGTTAATCAATTTAGTCCATAAATAATTTGGACAGCTGAACCATTTTTTTTTTGTAGAGCTTCGTTCTGCAATAAGTTGAATTACTTGGTATACAAAGCATGGTAATTCATAATTCTGTTTCTAATAAAAAAGGAAATATTTGGTTATTTTGGAATAAAAATTTGCCTACTCCTACAGTTGTTTCAATGTCAAGTCAGATGATAAAGGTAAATATTGGTGGAACTCTAATTTCTGGTGTTCATTCCCATGTTGGAATCGTTCAAAGAAGATTTTTATGGTCTGAGATGGACTTGATTAGTGAGCTAAAACAACCTTGGTTAATTATTGGTGATTTCAATGATATCATTTCATCAGAAGAGAAGTTTGGTGGTAAAAACCCAAATAGAAGTCCATGACATATTTTAATGAATGTTTGAATCAGTGTAATTAATACAAGCCCCAAGAACTGGAGGAGTTCAGTTTTCATGGTAAAACCGTCAGCATGGTAGTAAAAGAATTATGTGCAAACTTGACAGAGCTGTCTTCAACCAATTATGGCTTCAAAACATTTCTGATTGGGATTATAAAGTTGGGTTAAGAGTAGCTTCTAATCATGCTCCTCTCCTTGGTGGATGTGCTAGAATTCCAAACCCAAAGAATGCTCTATATAAATTCCAAAAATTGTGGCTGTCTCACCCTAATTTTCTGGATGAAGTGCATGAATGCTGATCTGAGTACATAATTGGCGATCCTGTTTTTATTATTCAAACCAAATTAAAGAAGTTAAAAAAGTTTCTTCAAGAATGGAACTGAAAGGTATTTGGTATTGTTCATTTGCAAGTAAAGAATGCTGAAAGAGAAGTTCAGGATGCAATGGTGAATTCTGATAATAATCCTTTTGATTCTGAAGCCTTGGATAAATTGGTAGAAACTCAAAATGAATATAACTCAAAGGAAGTGCAACTTAATACTATGCTGAAGAAGAATTCTAGAATCATATGGGTCAAAGAGGGAGATGCTAACACAAATTTCTTTTATACAAATCTCACGATAAGACAATCTAGGAACTGTATTTGTGAGCTTGGCGATGCTAGTGGGAATATCATATCTGATCAAAAGAAAATAACAGAGGTTTTAGTTCATCCCTTTGAAAATAAATTGAAAATTGATTCATTACTAAATGCAATTCCAACAGTAATAACTCAAGAAGATCAATACATGGGATCCTGACAGCTCAATAAAATTTCAGATGAAGAAGAAATAAAAGCTACATTATTCAATATGGATCCTGACAGCTCTCCAGGACCAGATGGATTTTATGGATGCTTCTATAGGGAGTGCTGGCATATTATCCATCATGATATAGTTCAAGCAGTGTAATTTTACTGGGAGAGAAAATTCATACTTAAACAGGACAACATCTTGAACCTTTTGCGTAATGTCTCCAAAAGTTTGGCATTATTATTGCTCAGTACACAAGGACAATTAATTGTCATTTGCATAAAAATATATAGTAAAAGGCGTAAATTATACTCTTAAGAAAATGGTTAGAATTATGTTAAATCATGCATAATTACCCCTACGTTCATAATTGTATGCTCTTGGTACAACTATGTAATTTAAATAGTTTTTTGAGCAAAGCAATTCCGAAAACACCTTTTGAACTGTACAAAGGCTAGAAACGTAGCTTAAACTACTATTAAGTTACGGTTGTTCAGTTGGAGATGGGAGGTTACATTCCCAGATAATAGAAATTAACTAATATTGGTTTATTGGTTTTTCGGAATAATCCGTAGGGTATAAATTAATGTTCTAGCTGATGTATGTCGTAACCACAACAAATTAATTATATTTTTATACCTAATTAACAAGTAATATAGAGTAGTCAAGTTCGTTCCCACGACGAGCAAGAGGTTTTAGTTGTCTTATAATGTCACAAAAAGGGGGATTTTGATTTTAGATTTTAAAAAGAAAGTAAATAAAGAAATCAAAAGTGTAAGTTGAAATCAGTAAGAGAAGTTAGATCAAGGATTCGTTGTTCGTTGCAAAACAATGATTCAAGTTATGTTCTTATCCACTTTTTAATAGTCACAATTTTCATCAACCGTAGGTTAACATGTTCGCTTAGTTAACCCAAAAATTCATTGTTTCACCGAGTAACAGGTTCTCTTAGTTATCAGATTCTATTCAAAAGAACCACCTTGAGGTTCTCTTACAAGATGTAATTCATTGAACACGTTAAGATTTATGAATTTAGGTTTAATACTAGTAGTTATATTCGGTTTGCTTGATCCACTTTCTAGCGTTGTTTTCACACACAATTGCTCTACGGAATCCCTCTGCAAGGTTTTGTGTTTTCTACTTGTGTTGTGAGTTATTCAACAATTACGTTTTTTTTTAACCATAACATCAATTTAGTTGGCCACCTAAACGACCTATCAATCAAGCATAAACATTAATACTACTAAAAACAAACGAAAATCATGTGAAAACTTCAAAGTAGATTTAAAACAAAACTCAAATCATGTTTGATGTAGAGCAAAGAATAAAGAAAAGAAATAGAGGAAAAACCAAAGTGTTGTGTGTGCAGAGATGTAGAGAAAAGTTGTAGAAAACTTCTCTATTTATAGGCTTCACTTTGCTTGCAATATTCTTAGGAATATGACCCTTTTCCCATAATAATTCAATTTCCAAGTCCACGTCTTTCTCAAATTCTTCTATCTTTTCTTTCCAAATTCAAGCAAAATTCCACAAACCCATTGGTCTAGATGAGTCTAGAAAATTCTGCACAAAATCGGTTGCCAAAATATCATTTTTGCCATCGGAATCTGTTCAGAAAGCTCTCGGCCGGACATCAAAATCTTATTATCACTCGACGAAATATTTCGTCAAGGTGTCGTTATATTTAACCGTCAAGCTAATGGTCTTTTGTTAGTCAACTAGTCAATGGAAGAAGAAGTCAGCCGAGTTAGCTGTCTTAGTGAGGGTCTTACTCATTTAAGTCAAAGACTGGATCGGTCATCGTAGTACTGATTTGACTCGCCGGAGGGGAAATTCAGACAGAGTCCCTCTGTTTTAGGACAATTCCGACCATAATTTCAGGCTATTTTCTTCTCCCTGTTTGAACCCCAACTCATAGTTGTTTTGGTGGCTTGGATTTGTCTTCACAGCAACAACATTTCAGCTCAAAATCTGCAAACAATGCATCTTCCAGTAGACCTGATCCAAGACGATTCAACAACCAAAACAAAGGCTCGTATCAGGCAAACTATATCCAGAACAATCAGAGAAATCCATCAATCAATTCCAGCGTACAAATAATCCTGATGAGCAAGGACCGTGCCAGATTTGCAACAAGCGCAACCATACTGCTGACAGGTGTTGGTTTCGATATGAAAGGAGAACCAACGATCAGTAAAGACAACCATCTGCATACATTTCTCTGCATGGAGGTCCAACTGAGAATCAGTGGGTGAATGATACTGGTGCAACACACCACTTGATAGATGACATCAAAAACTTGAGCATTCCGCATGAATGTGAAGGAACTGAAAAAGTTCAAGTTGATAATGGTAACGCACTGCAAATTGCAAACATTGGTAATGCAACCTTTACACACAACACCAGGTATTTTATGTTAAATAACATCTATCATGTCCCAAAGATTAAAACCAATTTGCTTTCGGTTTATCAATTTTACAAAGATAATATATTTCGAGTTTCATACCAATTTCATTGTTGTGAAGGACAAATGCACAGGGGTAACGCTATTGCAAGGGCGGAATAGAAATAGGCTCTACATATTTGATGATGTTGGAGATATAGATACCCCAGTTCAATCACAATCTATGTTTCCACAAGTCTTCCAATTTGGCATCAACGTCTTGGCCATCCCATGCTTCGTACTGTCACTAGAATAATCCAGAAATTTTCCTTTCATGTTTCAAATAAAAGCTTTGATTATTGTCATTCTTGCCATAACAGTAAGAGCAAGAAACTCCGTTTTTCTGTTAGTACTACCACTTATGATAAATCGTTGAGCTTGCTTGTTTCAGACATTGGGTGTCGCCACATATATCTAGGACTGGGTATAAATATTACATGCTTGTCTTGGATGTTTATTCTCATTACACTTGGATTTTTCCTCTTGTTCAAAGGTATGATGCATTTCCCGTGTTTATCCATTTTCATAAGCAATTCGAAAATCTAACAAATTATATAATATCAATGCCTTAGAATACAAGAAACTTATATCATATCTTAACAATTATGGTATTCAACATCAATTTTCCTGTCCTCATACGTCTTCAAAATATGGCATATCGGAAAGACGTTTAGACATGTTACTGAGTCAGGTCTTGCCCTTTTATTCCATGCTCATATGCCAAAGTCATTTTGGTCCGAAGATTTTTCAACATCATGTTTTTTAATCAACATAATCCCTAAATCAAGCACTGAATGTAAAACTCCTCCTGAAATTTTATTTCACAAACAACCCGATTACACCTTTCTAAGAGTCTTTGGTTGCCCGACTTACCCTTGACTAAGACCATATAATTCCAATAAGCTAGAACCAAGGTCTTTACTCTGTGTTTTCATAGGTTACAGTAACTCTCATAAGGGATATATATGTCTACATCATCAAACCAACAGGGTATACATAAGACGCCATGTCGGTTTCGAAGAAAGCACATTTCTTTTTTTGTCCAAGCAGCAACAACATCCTTTACAGAGCCTTGAATCACCTGCTAGAACAAGTACGTTAATTTCTTTACCATTTAGAAACTGCGCTACCACATCTAAACCACATATTCAAACAACCTTGCCTACACTAGTTGATCAACATATTCCAGCTGAACTGAATTCACCGTATCAGAGTTCAAATATACCAATGTCATTGAAATCTCCATCAGCCTCTCCTAACATTGATCATGCAGCTGGTACTTCGTCATACATCTCTGCAGATGAACATCACACAACATCAGGTGAGCCACTTCAAAGTTAATCCAGCAAACTGAACATCTAATAGTCACTCGTGCAAAGTCGGGTATTACAAAGCATGTGCAGAGACTGTGTTTGACAGCAAGCAAACATCCGTTAAATGATTCAGAATTTATGGAGCCAACTTATTACTCACAAGCGTGCAAAAATCCTAAATGGAGGACTGCGATGGATATACATATTAATGCTCTATTCAGAAATAAAACTTGGTCTCTAGTGAAGTATGAAAAGGGAATGAATGTAGTTGGTTCCAAATGGGCTTTCCGAATTAAACAAGTATAGAACAGTATAAGGCGCGACTGGCAGCTAAGGGATTTAACCACCAAGAAGGTATAAACTATGCAGAGACGTTCAGTCCGGTGGTTAAACCTTGCACTATTCTACTGTTTTTTTTCGATTGTTGTGACAAATCAGTGGCAGGTAACTCAGTTGGACGTTGAGAATGTGTTTCTTCATGGGCATCTTGAAGAAAAGGTTTATATGAGGCATTCAGCTGGGTATGTGGATCCTAACTATCCTGATTATATGTGTAAATTGCATAAGTCTTTATTCTCTCTCCTAAGTAGCTATCTTTTACAATTGGATTTCAAAGGTTCTATAGCAGATAACTCATTATTTGTGCACCAAACTGCTGCTGCTGTCACCTATGTACTAGTTTTATGTGGATGACATAATTGTTACTGGCTCTTGTCCTGAACATATCGAAGCTTGTATCTGATCTTGGCTCGGAGTTTGCAGTAAAAGATATGGAAAGTTATTTTATTTTTGGGGGTTGAGGTTCTCAAGTAAGGACCAAATCTGGTGCTTACACATCGCAAGTATGTGGTTGATCTCTTGCGTCATACTAAGTTGGATGGAATCAAGTCTGTCTGCACACCTTTGGCTCCGAACACTGAAATTCAGAAGCTTGGTACAAAGAAGTTTACGGATCCAACACTATATAGAAGTGTAGTGGGGCTCTTCAATACTTTCATATAACTAGATCGGACATTTTGTTGGCTGTCATCAAAGCGTACCAATATATGCATGATTCATATATTGAACACTGGTAAATGGTGAAGAGAATCCTACGGTATTGAAAACAAACAGTGGATTATGGCATGTTCATCAATTCTCAAAGGGATTACTCAATTCATGCCTACTCGGATGCGGATTGGGAAGGTAACTTAGATGACCGCAGATCCACCAGTCGTTACTGCATCTACTTTGGAGGAAATTTAATCTCATGGAGTGCTCGTAAGCAGAAGAAAGTGTCAAAATCAAGCACATAGGCAGAGTACAGGGGGGTTGCAATTGTTACATCCTAACTCATTTGGATTAAATCTCTCTTGAAGGAACTTGGAATATCGACTACGACCCCCATATTGTGGCGTGACAACCTGGGAGCGACTTTTCTTACTGCCAACACAATATTCTATTCTCGAACCAAACACATCGAAATCGATTACCACTTTGTGCGAGAAAGGGTTTCCAGCAAACAACTTCATGTCAAGTTTATCAGCTTGCAGACGTGGTTACCAAAGGTTTAGCATCACCATGTTTTTGGTGTATTAGAGACAAGTTGAACATTCTTCAACTCAGGATCAACTTGAGGGGGGGGGGGGGTAAGTATACCAAATAGTCCTGAACAACCTCAACAAGCTAAACTAGATAAGCATAAGACTCTCTACAATCAAGTCCAGTCTTCCTAGAATATCTCTTGCTATTTTACGCTGTTGTTGTTAAAATTTTGAATTGTATTTTGAATCTGAAACCGTATCTGTAACGAACACTCTCTATAAATAAATTTCATCATCCGAACATTAAAGTGTGGAAGATATTCACCAAAATATCTTGCTAAGTTAAACTTCAACCACCAAGGCACCAACAAACCCTTCTTTATCTCACTATACTCTTGAATCTCGCCACCATCCAATGGAATCAATAGCACAAGGTCTTCCCTGAATCTGCCTTCTAATCCCTTACAACCCAACAAATCAATTTCACGTTCTTCTCAGCTTCAAGAACACCACCAACTTGTCTTGATCTCCATCTGTTCACATATTCAACTCATTTCATTTTCACAGCATCACCAATTCCACCAGTTCCTTGACAATCACCATGAACCCATCTTTTCTCAAGAACCAACAACAAATTGATTATTGAAATCGAGTTTTACAACAAACCAATACTAGTTCCTTAATCGCAAACACCATTCTCGTCCACAATCTTCATGATCAACAACCAACTATCATTACAGAATCAGATCCCCTTTTCCCACCTTCATCTGTTTTAAATTATTAATTAATTCGAGCAACAACACCCACTTCTCTCTCCGATTCATAAATATATATCTTCATCTGCTCATGTCTCTTCTTCTTCATTCTCGAGTTTTAATTCATTCTCTACCATTAAATCCCTTTCCAATCTCTCTCGCGAGCGACATCAGCAGTGGATGCTTGCTTTTTTGATTTCAGCTGCTAATGATTTGGGAAGAGAAAATGTCTTCTCGACTTGGGGTTAGGTCAGAATTGGGTGATTACAACACACCCATCTTCCGGATAAGGAATACCCAGCTGGAATCCCCTTAACTACAGCTAGTTTGTGTTTAGTACTCCTCTAAATAGAGTTACCCCTTAACCTTGGCTCGACTGCCACTAGTACTTGCTTGTGAAATGACCATTTCTCCTTTTGGCTCAAATTAAGATGATTTCTTCTTCTTTTCTTCTGCATGACTCCAAAGTAGCTATAAAACTCAAAACACGCATAAAAAACATAATTCACAAGAAAATTAGCAAAGAAAACATAAACAATAGATAATAAATATGGTGTATTCTACACCTATCACTAGCCATAATATGAGAGTTACTAATTTCGAAAATATAAATTCATTAGTGATCACATAGTTTGTCGGAGCATATGGATATATCTATTTAAGAAGTTAGGATAATGATCCCTTTATCTAAGACTCCACTATATATTGTGAATCTTTTCATTTTCGAACTGTTAGATAATGAAGGATCACATATTACTGATCCAATACTCCATAATAAAACTACTGCAAATAAATAAATTGTTGCTAACCACATGAACTAGCATTAAAAAGCTCCATAGAGATCGAAATAAAGTTATTCATGTTGTTTCAGTGATCTTCTTACAAGAATTTGATTTTGGTATGGGATGGTAAATATTCAATTTTCGGTTCATAAATTATTATGTGTAATAATCATGAATGATGGATTGATGCTATGAGAGCTAAAATCAATATTTGAATATCAAGTATGGGATATTGTTGAATTGCTCGAAATATACAAATCAGTGGTGTGAGTGGGTCTTTCAGACCTAATACGACTTTAATGGAAATGATAAGAGATATAAAGCTAGACTTGTGGCCAAACATTTTACTCAAAAATGAGGCGTTAATTACAATAAGTTTTTTCTCCCATGTCAAAGATAGACTTGTTCATAATAATTATTACTATACATTATTAGCAGCTCATCATCATGACTCAGGATTTACATCAAATGAATGCAAAAGTATATATCCTTATTAGTGGTAAATTATAAATAAAATTTACGCGTGTTAGCTTGAAGGCCTTGCCTTATAAAGACAAAAACACGTAGTCTACAAATTCAAGAAATCAGAGTATGAAATTAAGCAAGCCTACCTAAAATGGTATATCTAAAATTCAACAAACCATAAATGTTTTGGTTCTGGATGAAATTATTGTAGATCCATGCATATACCTCAAGATCAGTGGGAGAAATTCATACTCTTGGACTTATATATTAAGATTATTTACGCGTAGTGATCTTGACTTTATGCATCTCTCTATGATTTTTGAGATAAAGGATGTCAATGAAGCTTACAATATGATAGTCACATATCATGTGGATTACTAAATCTCTCATATAAATCCTATATCTAATTTTCGGAGAATTTTTGAGATAACAACATTTATAGCAAGTTTTATTTCACATTGGAATGAAGATATAACTAAATGCCTCCAAGAAAACATTATGGGAAAGCTATCAATAATTTTGAGATGCTCTTAACATATGTATTGCAATTGGTTAGCGAATCCAACTAAAGTTAATTGGGTTTTCAGACTTTAATTTTGGTGGATGCAAGTATTTTGTATATATAGGAACAATCCATTAATACTAGTCCACAATTGAGTTTGAATAATTATGACTATGAGACTTAGTGACTTGAGGTTTGCATGTCTCTGCATTGCTAAAATTTATCGTCTTAGCTTCGCAACATTAAAGCACGACATGATACAAAAGGAACAAAACACATGAACCTTGAGTATGTTTACGTGAGTTAAGCAATTCAAATACAATGTCGTTTATTTACCGCTAAGCACAATTACACCCGTAGATGCATTTATGGAACAATTACCTTTTAAGACCTTTTAAGAATATATTGATATCTTAGGTCTGTAGCTGTACAACCTAACCTCAATAATTCAATGTCTGATAAATGAATAACCTCGCCAAATGAATAATTTTCTTCAGTCCTGACTTGGGCTAAGGGATAAATGAATAACCTTGCTAAATTCATTCATGAATAAAAAAAAATGAATCCTTAAAGGCCCTAGCTTAATAATCACTACATTTCATACAAAAAAATATAATGTAAATAAACCAAAATACCTCATCTAATCAACAATATTTGTATACGAAGTCATTTCTTCTCAAAATATACATCTATCTTTTTTTTTGTTTTCATCTTCCACCTTATCCAAAATGCAAATCGTTCTTAACATTTTTGTAATGCATAAACAACTTCTAGAATATTTTGTCTTTCATTGTACCAAGACAATTTTTATGGTGACTACTGCTTTAAATATCTCTTTTGGTGACACATTTGTATAGCGCTACTATCATCTGGTTCTGGATGATTCTCACCATTTAATAATGGTTCGATAATTTCTTAGTTCATAAGCCATAACTGCATCATTCTCATTACAATAGTTCAAAAGATGTTCGATATCCGTGACATTTCTATAACGTAAGTTAAAAATGATATCGGTAAATTCTTGAATATCTTATTCTAAATATAAATTATAAACGTAAAAAAACAAAAATGCTCTTTAAATAAATAAATATTCATTTACCTATATAAATGAATAATATATTATTTATCGATAAATAAATAACCTCGCTAAACGAATATTTTTTTCGGCCCAAGAGCATTCATATATCGAGGTTAGCCTAGCTGGTTATTGAATTCAGCTAATTTGTGTTTATTTTGAACACTTGTTGATCTCTTATTAATGAAACTATGAATATATTTATGTATCAGTTTTTGGTATACATTTATGTGAATGGATGAATGTTAATAGAAATTGTCTTTCTTAAAGACATTACTGGACTATTATGATACTGTTATTTAAGGCCTAGCTGAGTAAGTTATTCGTGGTGTGTTACATGGAAGGGAACATGCTGATAACAATCAAGGATCATTAATATATTGTGAAACATCCTACGTTTCTATAAAGAGTTATTATTTTAGGTTTCTATAAGGTTTTATTACCTTATTAACTCTTCCTTGATGGACGGTTGAGAACCAAAAGCTAATACTAAAACTTCTAGGAACTTTGTCCTTCTAAATGGAATACAATATCCTTCGGCATTGTATTCAAGAATTAACAACTCATTACGATAAAAGGTGAAGAGGAAGAAACCAATTTAAGGAGTTTGGAAATAGTCTAGGGACCATTAGTGTAGGGTATGAAAAAAAACAAAGGGAAGAAACCAAGACCTCCACAAGTTATTCTGCAGTAAGGAAAATTACGTGAGAATGATCACTTGATTCAATATCATTAACATCGGCAGGTATATATTCTATACAACATGCATACACATGTGATTGTCACGTAGTTCAAAGATTTTGTATGATGAAATATAAAACCTATGTCTATTTCATCGGCTGAACCCATATATATGTATAGTAATGGCCGTTTCAAATTTTCTTGAACTTTCATGATAATCCTGCTTCTGATGCTACCAAGAATCTAATAATTCAACTTTAATAATAAATGATCTTCCAAAAGTAATACGACTATATATAAATTTGGAATGGCTGCTTTATCTTTTTGAACTTGACATTTTTCATTAAAGACGAGTTCTTTTTGTTTGTTTTGGATGATGACAACAAACCACAGTTTAAGCTGCCTGTTTGAGTGGGGATGGATCGACATCAATCAACTTCAAACATTAAGGAATCCCAGCCTATTTACCAAATCATACTAATAGCATCAACTTTATGCCGTGACAATGTGCACGAGAACACAAAACCTTTTGACTCTCAGTGTCTCTTTGAGGATGTGCCGGGCTGGATAGTTTAGCATATGACACTTTTAAGAGGGTACGTGGCTGAGATTTTTTCTACATGAATTAATGAGAGAGGGTAATTAATGAGAGAGAGTAATCAGGGAAAGAGTGATCGGAGATTACAACAAACATTATAAATATAGAGAAGTATATGCAATCTCATATCAGCAAACCACAGACAAACCCAAATTAATTTGATTTTGCATTATTTGTTGCTTTTGCTTTTTTGGTGTGCATCACTAATTACTTTTCTTTGTAGGATCTTTCTATAAACTAAGCACAATCAATAAAATATACGAGATCCTAATTTAATGGTTTCGGTTTTTTTAAGTATGTACTTTATATTTATCTAATCTATTTTATCTGTGTACTTCCCCCTTTCTCATTCTCGTTCTGTCTCTCTGAATTACTTTAATATTTTTTTTCTTTATTTGTTTGTGTTAATCAAAAATTTAATGGATCCCAACCCACCACCACCACCAGACTGTAATATTGTCATCAATAAGAATGACGGAGGAATAAATATCATGCAAGAGGAGGACTATCATTCTTCATCATCCGCAACAACAATGAGCGTTAATACCGAAACTGCTCTGATTGTCACTGAATCTACAACAGATGAACATAAAGCAACATCACCAGGTAATTCTTGCCATACTGATAATAACATCAACAGCAGTACTAGACGAGATCTTCGGTACTGGATTTTACTAGTGATCACATACGCAGCCCTTGTGGTGGGTTCCGTCTCATCGAGTCTACTCTCAAGGTTTTATTTCATCCATGGTGGTTCAAGCAGATGGGTTTCTACTTTTGTTCAATCTGCTGGTTTTCCTGTCCTCCTCGTCCCCATTTATCTCCCAATGCTATTCAACAAGAATCACAACAAACCATGGCCTTTTTCAAGCTTCACTCTTAAGCTGCTGTTAATATCAATAGCTATAGGTCTTATGCTTGGGGTTAATAATCTGTTGTTCTCATGGGGCGTGTCTTATCTTCCTGTTTCAACCGCATCTCTTCTGCTATCAACTCAATTAGCTTTCAATCTTATCCTGTCCGTTATCATCGTCAAACAAAAAGTAACCTTCAAAAACCTTAACTGTGTGGTTCTCTTAACCCTAAGTTCAGTGCTATTGGCTTTGACACACAGTCACGACAGACCCGAGGGTGTCTCTCAGAAACAATACTTTTTGGGCTTCTTTTCTATTCTGGGTGCGGGTTTGCTTTTCGCTCTCTACCTACCGCTTGTCGATATGATTTATAGCAGAAACGTCAAGAGTTATGAGTTGGTGATGGAAATGCAGTTCGTCATGGAATTGGCAGCGACCGTGCTGGCGACGGTTGGGATGTTGGCAGACGGCGGATTCGGGGAGATGAAAAAAGAGAGTTTGAGCGTTTTTAATCTCGGTACAACTAGTTACTGGCTGACGATTGGGTTCACGATATTTTGTTGGCAATTTACTTTCATGGGGACGGCGGGTTTAGTGTTTCTGACGACGTCACTGAATAGTGGGATATGCATGACGGCGATACTTTCGATGAATGTGGTTGGTGGAGTATTGGCTTATGGTGATTCGTTTGGTGGGGCCAAGGCGATTTCTACAGTGCTGTGTGTTTGGGGGTTTTCTTCTTATCTCTATGGTGAATACATTAAGATGAAGGACCCTAAAAAGGAGTTATTACTGGAAGAGGAAAATGGCGAAGAAAATAGAATAGAAATGAAGACGATGAATCATAATCAAGATTCACGTATTGTTGCCTAAACAAGGGATGCTGTTTTAATTGAACATTACTAAATAGATTCATCGAAAAATTAATTTAGCAAATGCTATACATATATTTCAACTGCGGTTCTAATGTACACATAAAGATTACAAAAACTTATGCAGATTTTTCTGCGGTATCTTATTTATTACTAGTATATACTATTGTACATGCATGGCATCAGAAAATACGATGCGATGCACTGCACTGACTTTGAGCATTAGAAAATACGCGTGCATAGCGAAACTATGACAATCCCGGCATACCAACTAGGTAGAATAGACATCTAACTCCTTTAAAATCCTAAGCTCCTTAAGCTCCACGTTGAACGGCGACCCTCACCCTCAAACAGAATTGCTCTGTTTCACTTTTCCTTAAAGGAGAGAAAAACAAGGCTTTTTCTCACAAAATAAAGAAATTTATTTATTTATATCCGTGAAAAAAAATCGAAAACATAGAAAAGCCGAAGAAGAAAAACCTTATCGCGATCCAAATCTCTCAAGCCGTACCCAAAAATCGTCTCTACATCTTCGACGAGAGAAGAAAGAAGAAGAAAGAACCCGTTGCTGTTATAAATTGAAGTTAGGGGAACATTCTGATGAAGAATCACAAAATCAGGTAATTTAGGGTTTCTTTAATTAACTCTGTATAATTAGATGGGTTTATAATTTGATCAAAGTATGATGGGTTTGCTCTTGATTGAAGTATAATTAGATGTATTGGGCTCAATTTAAGTTTCTTTAAGAATTAGGTGAAGGTTTTTTTCTTTTTTGGTTCGACTGCAATCTCTTCGCCAGGTCTTTGAAGCGAAATTTGAAGAATCCCTGATGATATCTCCGATTTTCGTTTTTGGGGTAGGTTTCAAAAAGAACCCTAATTTATTTTATCCAACTTTTAATCCCTAATTTTATTTTGGTGATATAATATGAGTAATTTTTGGTTGTTTCTTTGTTTTCAATATTAGGTCATTGGTGTGTTGCTTCATTGAAGATATGTCTTTTAAGGTATATCACTTTTCTCTTTACTTCTATGCTTTTCAGTTTTTCAATTCTAAATTCTGTATAGAGTGGTAAAGTAAGCCCGATTGGAGATCTTTTATATGTTATTTGGCCTTCAATTAATTTGGAGATCTGTATAGACATACATCACTTGAAATTCAACCTGGTGAGTCCCCCTCATTTGCATTCGTTAGATGCCATGTGATTCTTCTTTATGTAACTGGATTCGACCCAATGACATCCCTTAAGCTTGACACAAAATTACAGTGGTTAGGTCCAATCTGTTTAGGTGGTTTAATTTGTAGGATATTTGTAGGATAGTAAGATTAAATAGTAAGACTAAACCATTTACAAGTATAATAAATTTGAGACTTTACACTTTGATGGCTGATTCTTTAGATAACTGACGACATGCCATTCTATGAAACAATACCATTTGCTTTGATTGATTTTTGAATGCTAATTTGAATTAGTACAAATGCAGGATCCGTTTGCATACAAGCATATTTTCCCGTCTATGTTGGATGCAGGATTTTCTTTTATCGGGATACCTTGGTTGGTATTATTGCAGTCTCAGTACTTATACATTAACTCTTTGTTTTTCATTGGCACCAGGCTCTATCTTTCCCCATATTTGGCAGGTGTTTTGACTGATTGAATTTCACACCATCCAAATAATAGATGATACCGGATGTCGAGGCCTTCTATTTGAAACTCAAAGCAGTGGCAGTCCCACAATGTTACAGCGATAATTTCTTGGCAGAAAAGCAGGTATATTTGAAACTCAAAATAGCGGCAGTCCCAAAATGTTACACTAATCTCTTGGCCGAAAAGAAGGTATATGGTATACATTTGTTTACCAAAAGCTCCTTGAGAAACTGCTAACACATTTGTTACTTGGATGAGAAGCGAATTACATGCTCACTTTGACCCAAATGATGCCAACACATTTATTACTTCGATGAGAAGCCAATTATGCGAATTGTGTGTTCACTTGGACCCAAATGATTAATTAAGTCTATTTTTGATTGTCAGTATGAGTACGATGATTGTGCTTGATGCTGAGACTGTGACGTTCACAGGAGGAGTGGACAAAAATAATTATGAATATACATTTAAGAAATTGTGTAACACAAAGGCAAGAGTTAATGCTCCAAATTAAGAACACGATTAATGCTCCAAGGTGATTTAGTTCTTTATGTCTAATTATTTTAATATTTAAACAAACATGAAATGTTTAATGTAGGTTCCCAGTCTGTTTTGAAGTGAAAGACTATGCTAGATCGATAGTTTTTGTGCCATTAGACAGTGGATACCACAAATGGGGGCAGTAGGCGTAATAGATGTTCAGTGGGGTTTTTTTTCTCTCTGCAGCCTTCTTCCTCTCCTCTCCATGTTCTACTTCTCTCATTTTAATTCATCATTGTTTTTTTTATATTATTATTAATGGTTTCTTTTACAGATTTTGATATGGCTTCCGGATATGATGATTCTGAACACTGAAATAAAAACCTCAGGAACACTAAATACGTAAACCCTAATTTTGGTTCTTCTTTCACATCTATTTCATTTTTCTATCTAATATACCTGAATGCTTGATTTGAAGTGGTGAGTTGTGGTTAGTTAGCGGATTTAAGATATAAAAATTGCACTTTTTCTGATCAGTACCTGAGTTTGTTTTCTTAGGTCTAGGGATTTCAATACAAAGTAAAAAAGGTGAACGATTTTTGCAGTTGGTAAGCCTGAAACTTTTTCGTTCTGTCTTTTTGTTTCTCTGAATCAATAAACCCTAACCTATTTGTTTTATTTTGCAGGTACGATTTTTTTTTGTTGCTTGGACAGGGTTGAGAAGCATTACAAGTCCATGGTTTCTAATACTTTCCATGGTATGTATAAGCAATTGCATGTGAAGACATTATTTATTCACCAGTGTATATAAATATCTTACTGGATGTCACTGTAAGTGAGGATTGCAATACCTTCCAATATGTATGGTTTACTTATGAAGTGTATATGTATAAAAATGTATTCCTTCTGATTCATGCACTGTTCAGAGAAAATTACATCAGTAAATTGCAATGGATACTTTAGTGTACAAATGTTACTGAGTGCAGAACAAGAGTCCCGGCAGATAGTTGCAAGTGCCAAAAACAGTAAGCATATCATATACCTAAACTGAAATGTTTTATTTGGATTATTGAAATTGCAACATTTTTCTTATTTGTATTGATACAATTGAAAGTTTCAGATTTTTATATTCAATTTCCTTGAGATTTTTGTTTTCAACATCGTTTAGCTTTTTTTGTTACTGATTTTTTTGTTGTTACTTTTTATTGCCAGCAATAATGAATGTTGAAGAATTGACAGTGTACACGACAAGAGAGTGAAGGAGATGAATCATAGTATTCAAGAAGGAAGAAAATAGAACCATGAAAATTATAAAGATATCTGACTTCACAAAACTTTAATGGGTTCAGTTCTTGGTGCTTGGGGTTTGATATCTGATTGTTATTTATATTTTATGTGTGTATACTTTTATAAGCCATAAGCTTAATTGGGTTTAATATGTTCGTTCACTTCGTCCGCAGGGGAAATAAATGAAAATAAGACAGTAAATGATGATGAGATGGATAGTGGAATGATGCTGGAATAGCCAACAAGCCTTTTCCTGCATCCATGTTTCATAGATTACCAACAAGGTAATTATTTCTTCTACCTGGTCCCCAATTTCTTTTTATACGAATCACATGATTTACGTTTATATTTCTTAAATTGTTGATGCTTACTGTGATTCCAAGAAGAAAATTGATTCAGCTTTATGCAAAGTCAGTTCTAATGATGGTAGGGTAGACTTGGTATGTAGTACCTAAAAATATTGGTTTTCTCTATCTTTAGATTTGGGAAGTCAAATTACATATTAACTTCCATACTAATCCATGAATGAGGTTTACTGTCATTACATGAACATGGTTTTGAGTCACTTTGGTTCTGAAAATCTGAAAAGAAAGCTAAGATGTAATACATTGGGCGCAAAGAGAATTACCGTTGTTGGATAACCAGGAAAGCATAGATTTGAAAGAAGCCATAATGAAGGTATAACTTTCATAGTTCGGCAAACTCATTTTCAAGATTTTATTCTTTTTATGGAGTGTGCAACAACAATTTTATGGTCTAATTTTACTGATGATATGGGAACTGGCTGCAAAGAAACTCATCAGCTAGAGTAAGCTGTAAAGAAAGCGAATAGTTAACTGGGTAAGCCTGAGATTTTCCGATCCTCCACCGGTGCTAAACATTAGCGGGACCAAGGATTACCAGCAATTCGATTCTCTGGAGCAACAGTAAGCACAAACCTCAAATATTAGCTTCTTTTCATAATATGTTGTTATTAAAGTGAACCAAGTTAATGGTGTCTGACTAATTTGGTTGTGTATTTAAATAAATTACTGTACAACAACTTTTGCAGGAAGTGTTATTAGCAGCAGGGAGATTCTTTGAGCAACGAGTTTATGCAGTAACTACTAAAATCCACACTGAAAAAACAATGGTTTAAAATCTCAATGTCCCTGAACGATGGCTTACCAACCTGTTCAGCAGGTTACATATATATATATATATAGATGCTATGCTATGTAACTACAAAGATGCTTTGTAAAGAAAGTTAAAGTTTTACCAAATAGTAACGTGCTGTAATGGCGAGCTTGATTGCTCCATATGCAAATCTAATTTCAGACAACATTTCATTAAATCTAATTTATATTATTGTAGTTTTTGGACTATTAATCTATCTGCACCGTCACTTCCTTTATTTGTTTTTATTTGATTTTAGCACCTCTTAGTTGAAGAAATGTTCTCATCTAATTAATAACACCAAATCAAATTTTCAGAACATTTGGTCTTCAACACCCAAGTTCATCTACTGCCAGTTCCCGTACTGCAAGTTCAAATCGGGACTGGGGAGAGGCGAAACCGAGCTTTACCAAATGGGGCGAGGTGAAGCCGAGCTTTACCAAATCAAATGCAGAATTGGCAAAGCCGAGCTTTACCAAATCATATCGGGACAGAACGAAGCCGAGCTTTACCAAATAAAAAATATGGTTCAAAGAAAGAGGCATTGATGCATAGTATTTGTAGTTTGTAGTTGCAGATTAAATTGGTGAACCAAGTGTGCACAAAATCTTGTTAGATATAGTTGCTGAGAGAGAATGTTTGCCAAAATTTTAAGATGCCAAGCTAAGACATGTCGTTGTACCTAGCTAGCTTACATATGCTTAGATTTGGAAGGTTAATAATAGAAAGATACGATCCATGTGATGGAGATTGGAAAGCAGCAACTAATTTTGGTTAAAGAAAGAAAAACATATAAAGAAAGATATTATGGAGGAGAAATTAGACGTCGTTGCTCGTGATATTACATGCATTGCATGGCCAGCTGCTGCTGCTGTATGAATATGATGGATTACCAGCCAACCAACAATTACATGGATCTCGTGCTAAACAGATGAAAATCAAAATCAGATGTAGAAAATTTGAAAGGTCGATGATGTTGATGAGGTGGGAGAAAGAAGCTATCCCTGATATACGATACGATACAATACAAACAAACCGTTTGCGGCAAACAGGTAAGTTGGGCCTTATTGGGCTTTTCACAGGATATGATCAGGGTAGGGAAAAAAAAGGCACGGAACGGCACGCTTATAGTTAACACGTGCTGCAAGCAGTGAGATTTAATTTGGGGATAGACGAAGTGAAAGGAAGAAGAGTTCAGAAATCAAATCCAGATTTCATTTCTCTCTCACTGACTCAGCTAAAAATTAAACAAGAAAACAGAAGAAGAAGAAGAAGATGCCTGTGACGGCGACGATGGTAGGAGCAGTACTAGGGTTGGGCACACAGATGTACTCCAATGCCCTCCGTAAACTTCCTTATATGAGGCGTATGTTGTTTCTCTTTTAACCTAATTTCTTCATTTCTCCTTATCAGTTCATTTTCATCTGATTTCTCATTTCATCTGATTTCTGATTTGATTTTCATTTCAGATCCATGGGAGCATGTATTGGGTATGGGACTTGGAGCTGTATTTGTAAATCAGTTGGTCAAATGGGATGCTCAGCTTCAAGTTGATCTTGACAAGATGCTCGACAAAGCTAAGGCCGCTAATGAGCGTCGCTACTTTGGTATTATTCTCTCATTTCAGTTTACTCTTGAATTGATTTTCCACTCTTAATGATTCGTTATGCCAATTTGGGGATTTCTGAGGTTTCATGTTAAAATTGGTTTTAAATGATAGACGCATTTTTATAAGAGAAGACTAATCTATCTATGTCTTTCACTAGTTTGTTATTTGCCTCGCGCCCTAAGAAAGGGTTTAGACTTATTAGCTAGAACATTTATACATAAACTGATTAGTTGTGTCATGAAACGAAATGCCCTCAATAACTACATTTCTGCACTTGAAATACTTCAAATCTGTGCTAGCCTTAAATGTCTTTCAAAGATTATCCCGCCTTGATAGGTGCTGCTTCTTTAGTCCAAAGGAAGATCTTGAAAGTATTAAGAATTGACAAATGTACAGAATAGAGTTATCATTCGAGTCACTGGTTTTTTTCAATGTTTTTGAGTTCCAAGCTCTGGGGGGTATAGGTCCATAGATGCACACTCATCGGGAATGAATAATAATAACATAGATTGAGTTTCAAATAGTTAAGAAGACGCTGATATGTCTGTGTTTTTTAATCAATGAGAGATTGCTCTCAATTTTGGTAGACCTGGAACAGTTGACAGTGTAACTCTTAAAGCCTTGCCACATTGAAAGTCATCGAACACAGACTTCTATGGAATTTGAGGAGCTTGATGTACAAACCATGCCTGAACTTGAAGTTCAGTGTAAAAAATGAGATAGAAAAATTATGATTCTCTTGCAAACAAGAACAATATTTTAGAAGAAGTTAGGTTGCCACATACCTTAGTTTATTCCAGTTATGTAGTAAGATTGAAAGTGTCATAGATCAGAGAATGCTTGGATTCACAACGAAGCTTTCTTAGATGTCAATAAGAATTAAAGTTGATTCAGTACCTCTAGTCCCCATTTTCCATTTAAAAACCCACGAAACAGCAATAGTTTAAAACGGGAAGATGTATATGGTAGATTAGAAGACATGTCAATTCTGAGTGTAAATATTTGGTTTAGTATGTATAAAATAAAATGTAGCTGAACTTTCACATGTCAATCCAACTTTTTATTCATGTTCTCGACTCCCATCAAAAGACCTCCAATCTTGTCTATGTTTTATCTTTTTGTAAGGTACTTCTCCAAGTTTAAGCAGACATCCAAAGGGTAGCATATCAAGATGTTGCTCATTTGTGAATTTCTGAGTTAACCCCATTCACATGCTTAAACCTATGTTACTCTTTTTGGAGGCAAATGTTTCAATTCTGTGAAATTGACGGTTCACATAGTTTTGCCAGTAGAACAAATAAGGAGTTTGAGTCTGTTCCACATCAACTGTCTGCGTGTTTATTGAAATTCTGATAAACTAACTCACTGTTACTAGTGTATTTTTCACTTTTCGCCACTTCAACCCTGTGACCCCAATAAAACCAGTTACTTTCTCTCCTTTTATTTGCTGTAAAATTTTCAGTCTCATTTCCTGTTATGTTGAAATTGTATGAATCACTTAACATTGTAATTTTATATGTATGCTACATCTCATTACGTTTGATTATCTTGTTTCTTTAGACTTATTAGTTAGACCATTTTACACAGATGGATTAGTTGTGTCATGAAACAAAATGCCCTCAATAACTACGCTTCTGCACTTGAAATACTTCAAATCTCTGCTAGCCTTAAATGTCTTCCAAGATTATCCCGCCTTGATAGGTGCTGCGTCTTTAGTCCAGAGGAAGATCTTGAAAGTATTAGGAATTGACGTATGTACAGAACAGAGTCATCATTCGAGTCACTGGCTATTTAAATACTGAATGTTTTTGAGTTCCAAACCCTTGGTAGTATAGGTCCATAGAAACACACTCGCTGCGAATGAATAATAACATAAAAGAAGTGAACAAATGATTGAGTTGCAAATAGTTAAGAAGACGCTGATGTATCTATGTTGTTTAATTAATGAGAGATTGCTCTCATTTTAGGTAGACCTGGAACAGTTAACAGTTAAAGCTAGGGCCACATGAAAGTCATGGAACCTAGACTTCTTATGGAATTTGAGGAGCTTGATGGACGAACAGTATCTGAAATTCAGTGTAAAAAATTAGATAGACAAGTACACCATTTCAGAAGAAGTTAGGTTGCCACGTATCTCAGTTTATTCCGGTTTTCTAGTAAGATTGAAAGTGTCATAGATTAGAGAATGCTTGGTTTCACTACGAAGGTTTCGTAGATGTCAATAAGAAATGAAGTTGATACAATAACTCTAATCCCCATTTTCCGGTCATAAAAACCCATGAAACAGCAATAGTTTACTTATAAAATAGCGGAGACATTTTCATAAGAGAAGACTAATTTATCTATGTTTTTCACTAGTTGGTTATTTTCCTGAATGATACCTCTCTAAGGAAGGTTTACACTTGGAGAGGTGCTGCTTCTTTAGTCCAATGGATGAACATTTTACGTAGAGAGATTAGTTGCAACATGAAACAAATAACTAAATTTGTGCACTTCAAATACTTCGAAATCTTCTTTTTAGATGTCTTTTGAGATTATCCCGCCTTGATAGGTGCTGCTTCTTTAGTCCAATGGAAGATTCTGAAAGTATTAGCATTCAAGTCACTGGTTATTTAAATACTGAATGGTTTTGAGTTCCAAGCCCTTGGTGGTATAGGTCCATAGAAACACACTCATTGCAAATGAAAAATAACATAAAAGAACAAATGATTGAGTTTCAAATAGTTAAGAAGACGCTGATATATCTGTGTTATTTAATCAATGAGAGATTGCTGTCATCTTAGGTAGACCTGGAACAGTTAACATTGTAACTCTTAAAGCCAGGGGTTCACTGAAAGTCATGGAACTCAGACTTTATGGAATTTGAGAAGCTTGATACCTCAACTTGAAGTTCAGTGTAAAAATTTAGATAGACAAATAATGATTCTCTTGCGAACAAGAACAACATTTTAAAAGAAGTTTGGCTGCCACATACCTCAGTTTATTCCAGCTATGTGATAAGAATGGAAATGTCATAGATCAGAGAATGCTTGGTTTCACAACGAAGGTTTCCTAGATGTTAAAAAGAATTGAAGTTTATTCAGTAACTCTAGTCCCAATAACCCATGAAACAGCAATAGTTTAAAACGTAAAAGATGTTATGGTAGATTTGAAGACATGTCAAATCTGAGTTGAGTATGTATTAAATAAAATGTAGCTGAACTTTCATATGTCAATCCAAGTTTATATTCATGTTTTTGACTCCCATCAAATGACCCCTCCGATCTCATCTATGTGTAATCTTTTCATTAGGAACTTCTCCAAATTTAAGCAAACAACCAAAGGTTTAGCATATCAAGATGCTGCTTATTTGTGAATTCTGAATTAACCCTGTTGTATCCTCACACCCATGTTACTCCGCTTTAGAGGCAAATGATTCAGTTCTGTGAAATTGACAATTCACATAGAAGAATTTGAGTCTGTTTCACATCAACTATCTACGTGTTTATTGAAATTCTGATATACTGACTCACTGTTTCCTAGTGTATTTTCACTTTTCGCCACTTCAACCCTGTGACCCCAGTATAAGCAGTTACTTTGTCTCTTTTTTTTGCTGTAAACTTTTCAGTCTCACCTCCTTTTAGTGTAGAAATTGTATGAATAACTTAACATTGTAATGTTATATGTGTGCTACATCTCATTGCATTTGATTGTCTTGTTTCTTTTGACAGATGAAGATGAGGATTAGCAGTACTGGTGATGAGATGTGGAGGAAGTTTATTCTGAACTGTGTTCGCCTGTCTTTAAATTTTTGTAGAAAAGATTGTGGCTTGTATGCTCCAATTTAACTGTTTGTGGTTTGATATTTCCAAGTACTCAAATTTGAAAAATGGAATAAATAAGTAACTTGATGTTGGATACACAAATTTGAATTCGTCCAGAATTGCTCATGAAATATCTGTATCAATATATATGAAACTCTGATGATATGATTTCTTTCAGATCATTAGATAGGCTGCAGGCCGAGCCCAGCCAGGAATGAACGTATTGAGAGAGTTCTCTCATGCATAGATAGTATTGAAAGGGACCTCAAGTATCTGACTAGTTTGTCATTTGGAACCTTTTGAGGATGGAGAAAAAAATGACAACACAAGCTTTGTTCTGTATTTTGTTTCGTTATCGTTTGGTAGAAAAGAGCTGCTTCAGTTTAACTTTCTAGGATACATGACAGAGAAGTGTTTTATTTGTCCAAGTATAATGAATGAGCGAACTCGTGTGGAAGTCAAATATCATTGCAAGTTCGTTTAGGAAAAGGCCCTTCTACTGCTATTACATGCTGGCAAGTAATGGATTCTTATACATAAAAATAAAAGAATGATTCACTGGGAAGATTACATATTGTATTATTATTATAGACTTACAGGCGTTCGTATGTTAGTAGCTGTAGAGTAGTGCCTCACCACGCATGTAATGGTTTCTCATTGCCTTCACCACATCTGTATGTTTCACAATCTACAAAAAAGAAAATCACATTGATACAAGTTGACTCTTTGATTTTGTATATATACATTCGCATGTAGGGATACACAGTTGAATTGAACTTGGTTTCAATTAGCAACCATGAAGGTGCCGACTTCATCAATATGTCTTCTTGTTTTTATTACTCTTCACTTGGTTACTATCGCACTTGGAGTTTCATCATCCTCCAGGAATTCCACAACACCCACGGCCAAGACCAAGAGCAAGACCAAGCCGCTATCAAAATCATCCCCACCACCACCTCCTCAGCGTCCCAGATCCAAACCCCAAACGCGACCAGAGGATTTACTATCCTTCACTCACTACGAGAAGAGCTGCCCAGATGTTGAAGGTATTATCCAAAGAAAAGTGGCTGCTTGGATAAAGAAGGACCCGACCATTGCTGCCAGTCTCATCAGGCTGCATTTCCATGACTGTGCTGTTAGGGTACGTTAACTCATTAGCCAGGTATGTACAAATTGGTCTTCAGTATTGATATTGATCTCGTTGTACTTGATTACGTACAGGGGTGTGATGCTTCAATTCTGTTGAACCATAAGGGAAGCGAGAGGAGCGCAAATGTCAGCCTAACATTGAGAGGTTTTGACGTGATTGATGACGTTAAAGCTGAACTGGAGAGAAAATGTCCTACGATTGTATCTTGTGCGGACATTCTAACGGCAGCTGCTAGAGATGCGACAGTTGATGTAGGTGGTCCTTTTTGGGCTATACCATTTGGCCGAAAGGATGGAAGCATCTATATTGCCAAGGAGGCCAATATAGTCCCCATGGGTCGCGAATCTGTTTCTGATCTTCTGCATTTTTATGAAACTCGAAGATAGAACTTCTAGGTTAAAGGATTAACTACTAGGATTAACTAAAGAGAAGAGAGACGAGGTTAAACAAGACTGTTTTCAGTTGATTTCAATATACAGAATATACAAAGACTCAATGCATATATATATGCATAACTAACTTGAGGGTTAAGATACAATCTTTCCCAAATAAAGACAATTCCCTAATATACAGAGATTTCCAAATATACAAGTTGTGTTATCTTGAGAGTTAAGTCACGTTGTGTTAACACCCTCCCGCAAGCGTAACAGGTTATCTTGAACCGTAAGCTTGAACCTTAACAGAGAAAACCGATCACTAGAAAGTGGTTTGGTGAATATGTCCGCAATTTGATATTTAGAAGATATAAAACGGACATCAAGAAGCTTGGAAGCTACTTGATCACGAACAAAGTGGTAATCAATTTCTATATGTTTCGTCCGAGCATGAAATATAGGATTAACTGTGAGATAAGTTGCACCAAGATTATCACACCATAATATAGGAGGAGAGCGTGTGGATATACGAAGCTCAGAAATAAGCGACTGAATCCACATAATTTCGGCAGTAGCAATAGCAAGTCCTCGATATTCAGCTTCAGTACTAGAACGAGAAACAGTCTTTTGCTTACGAGCACTCCAAGAAATAATGTTACCACCCAAATAAACACAATATCCACTTGTAGAACGACGATCATCAAGAGAACCAGCCCAATCAGAATCAGTATATGCACTGAAAGATAATTGTAGAGAAGGGGATGGCTTAAGGAGTATACCAAACGTACTTGTATGCTTTAGGTAACGAAGAATACGTTTAGCTAACCCCCAGTGAAACTCTGTAGGAGCATGCATAAATTGACAAACCTTATTGACAGCAAACGCAAGATCCGGACGAGTAAAAGTTAAATATTGCAAAGCTCCAACAATGCTACGATATTCAGTAGCATCTGTTAATAAAGTGCTACGATCAGAAGAAACATCACCAGAAGTACTTAGCGGAGTAGTAATTGGTTTAACGCCATCCATTTTTACTCGAATAAGAAGATCTTGAGCATAACGATGTTGCGAGAGAAAGAGCCCCGAAGAAGTACGAATTGCCTCAATTCCAAGAAAATAGGATAATTGACCAAGATCTTTAATTGCAAATTCTTGCTGCAAACGAGAGAGAATAGAGGAAATACCTGTAGTACTAGAGCCAGTGACAATAATATCATCCACATACACCAACAAATAGATCACACCATGAGTCCCAGTATGAATAAACAAGGACGAATCACACTTGGAAGTGACAAAACCAATTTGCAACAAAAAATTGCTAAGTCTGTGATACCACGCACGAGGAGCCTGTTTAAGTCCATAAAGAGAACGATGTAATTTGCAAACATGTGTAGGAAAACGAGAATCAACATAACCTGGAGGTTGTTTCATGTAGACTTCCTCTTGAAGTTCTCCATGAAGAAAAGCATTCTGCACATCAAGTTGATGAATGGGCCAATTGGAGGATAAAGCCAATGTAAGAATAATACGAATAGTGCATGGTTTAACAACCGGACTAAACGTTTCAGAGTAATCAATTCCTTCTTGTTGATTTTATCCTTTGGCAACTAGGCGAGATTTACGACGTGCAATGGTACCATCTGGATTACGCTTGATGCGAAAAACCCACTTACAACCAATAACATTCATAGAAGGATGATACGGGACTAAGGACCAAGTACCATTGCGAAGTAATGCATTGACCTCATCGTCGGATGATGTACGCCAGTCAGGGTCCTTATGAGCTTGAGAAATGCAAGATGGTTCAAGAACTGAATCACAGATGAGAGCATAACGTGAATTTGGTTTGAAAATACCATCTCGAGCTCTTGTAGTCATCGGGTGTGTAACAGGGGAAGCATTTGTTGAAGTTACAGATTGAGAAGCAGAAGAAGACGGCAACGAAGCAGGAACAGAAGACAATGAACCGACAGAATCAGGTGTTGACGACAGCGGAAGAACAACAGCAGGTGATGGCTGAGAATGAGAGACAGAAACCGGCAGCGAATGATTGGAGAATGATGCTGTCGGCTGAGAAGTAACAGCAGGTGACGGCTGATGATTAGAGACAGAATTTGACGCCTGATGATTGGAGACAGGGTTTGACGGCTGATGATCGGAAACAGGGTTTGGCGGCTGATGATTGGAGTCTGGCGGATGATGATTGGAGACTGGCGGCTGATGATTGAATTTTGACGGCTGATGATTGGAGGCTGGCGGCTGATGATTGGAGGCTGGGAGCTGATGATTGGAGACTGGCGGCTGATGATTAATAGGCACTAATGACGGAACAAAATTATGAAGAGCAGAGAAGGGAAGAATTACCTGTGAAGGAGTCGACGACGGCGAAGGTGACGACGCAGATGCAAAGGGAAAGGTAGTCTCATCAAAAACAACATGTCGACTGATGTATATTCGACCCGTAGGAAGATGAATACACTTATAACCCTTATGAGAGGGGCTATAGCCAATAAAAACACATGGAAAAGATAAAACATCCATCTTATGAGACCTATACGGACGCAAGTGAGGATAACATAGACAGCCAAATACACGAAGAGAAGTGTAATCAGGTGAAATACCAAAAAGAGCTTCATATGGAGAAGAATTATGAACGGAAGTCGAAGGGACACGATTCATCAAATAACATGCAGTGTAAAAGGAGTCATACCAATATGAAGACGGCACAGAGGCCATGTTAAGAATAGTAAGACCAGTTTCACGAATATGACGATGACGACGTTCAACCAAACCATTTTGTTCAGAAGTATGTGGACATGAAAAACGATGAAAAATTCCAAGTTCTTGAAGATGTGGAGTTAATTTGTGATATTCAGCAGCATTATCAGATTGAAATATTTTTATCTTTCGACCAAAAAGATTTTCAACATGCTTTTGAAATAAGAAAAAGATAGAGAAAACATCAGATTTTTGAGACATAGGAAACATCCAAGTAAAACGACTATACGCATCAATGAATATAATATAATATTTATATCCTTCATTAAATAAAATATGAGAGGGTCCCCATACATCGGAGAGAATTAAATCTAATGGATTCAAATAAACTGTTGTACTGGATTGAAAAGGTAATTTATGACTTCTATGCTCATGACAAACGGAACAAAAACTGATAGTTTGATTTGAAACTGGAAGAGAAAACTGAGAAATAACTTTGCGAACTGTGCGCATCATTGGATGACCCATTCTAGCATGCCAGGCTTGTAAACTAGCACGTTCTCCTATGTAGGCTTGAGGAACTGGAGATGAAACATCAAGTTGATAGAAACCACCCTTCCTAATGCCGCGAAGAAGAACCTTCCCGGTACATCGATCCTTCACAAGACAAAAATTCGGATGAAATTCAAATAAGACATTGTTATCAGTAGTGAAACGAGAAACAGATAAGAGATTATGAGAGATTTTGGGTGTAAAGAGGACATTACGAAGCTGCAACTTACGGTTGGGAGTCCCTAAAATTGAGGAACCAACATTAGAAATTGGTATAGAAGAACCATTACCCATCTGAATTTGATCAGGACCAGTATACTCAGTAGGAAATTGAAGACGAGAGAAATCATTGGTAATGTGATCTGTAGCACCACTATCAGGCATCCAAGAATGTGATGATGAAAACCCAGGTCCATAGGCAGCATAAGCCCGAGGTGCAGAGGATGGTGGTTGACGCCTAGGTGGTCGAAAGCTCTTGTCATAACGGTTCCAGCAGTCTTGGGCCTCATGATTTTTACGCCCACAAGTTGACAACGAGGAGAAGAAGAATCAGAGGTTATAGGCCCACGTTGATTGTCAGGTGAAGCAGGCCCACGTTGATTCTGAAAACGAGCAGGCTGAGATGAACCAGGCCCAAGGTGACTTTGATTTCTGTTGTTACCAGTAGAGCGAAAAGAAGATGACTGAGAGTTGGGTGCTGAAGATGATCCAGATGATGAAAAGGAATGATACGAAGATTGTCGATTCTGGGCAGCGAGATTAGCAACTGGTTGAGAGTTGGAAATCTTTGTCTGTTGATCAATACGTAGTTCAAATGTCAGGAGAAAAGTGAGAAAATCTTCAACAGACAACGAACTCATCGTGGTGGTTAATGATGTGACAATAGCATCATAGGTACTGTCCAAGCCAGCTAAGAGACAATGACGAAACTCTTTGTCTGTGACAGTGGTATCTGCTGCTGCCAAGCTATCCACAAGATCACGAGCACGGTCTATGTACTGACGCATAGTTTGAGAACCTTTCCGTAATGCTCGCAGTTCACAGTGAAGATGATGAACTTGAGCATCATATTTAGAGCCATAAAGAGATTCCAGAGATGACCAGATTTCTTTGGACGTTGTTAAACGATGGACATGACGAAAAGTAGCTGGGGTAAGAGAGGAAAATAGCCAACTAACTAAGAGTTTATCCTGTTTTCTCCAGGAAAGATAAGCAGGGTTTGGGAGATCAGCAGTAAGAGTTTCTGTAGGGCATGGAGTTGCACCAGTAACATAACCATCCAAGTCATGTCCCTGAAGGTAAGGAAGAAACTGAGCACGCCACAAGGAGTAATTGGTATCGTCTAGCTTTACGGTGATCATGTGATGTGGCTGAGAGAACTGAAAAGAAGACATCGTAGAGGACTGCAGGGAAGACATGGTAGAGTTGATTATAGCAGAAACTGAAGAAGAGGCTGTAGAAGATGTGGTTGATGATTCTGTCATGACTGAAATAGGATCGACTAACCTACTGATACCAAGATAGAACTTCTAGGTTAAAGGATTAACTACTAGGATTAACTAAAGAGAAGAGAGACGAGGTTAAACAAGACTGTTTTCAATTGATTTCAATATACAGAATATACAAAGACTCAATGCATATATATGCATAACTAACTTGAGGGTTAAGATACAATCTTTCCCAAATAAAGACAATTCCCTAATATACAGAGATTTCCAAATATACAAGTTGTGTTATCTTGAGAGTTAAGTCACGTTGTGTTAACACTCGAGGCCTGAATGTACTTGATTTGGTTATCCTCTCAGGTAATGCATAGACGCCTGAAGTAACCTTAGTCTTCATTGTAAAATGGTTTTTTTTTATTGTTGTCTCATGGGAAATTGATGATGACCAGGGGCTCACACCATTGGAAGGACTTCATGCAGTCCTGTACTAGAGAGACTTCACAACTTCAACAAAACTGGCAGACCCGATCCTTCACATATCTGATGGATCTGAGAAGAAAATGTCAGAAATCCACAAACTTTGTCGATCTAGATGTTACGAAACCCAGGAAATTCGACCAAGCATATTACACCAACCTCCAGCAAAAGAAGGGGTTGCTGTTGACGGATCAATTGCTTCATTCGGATCCAAGGACTGCACCGATCGTCGAGGCATTTGCAACTCAGCCCATATTTGATCCTCAATTTGCAGCTTCTATGGTCAGGCTTGGTAACGTACATGTACTTGCAGGCAAGAACCAAGGTCAGATCAGATTGAAGTGCGGCTATGTTAACCACTAAACACTGTAAACACCGTTGAACTAAGGGAATTTTCACCCCTTCAAAGTTGTTAAAATGCAATTACAAATAGCAATAACAAAGATTATGTTTGAATACGTTCTATTTCTTATATATACTCGTTTAAGATTTTGTTCACTTGTCATGGCCTTTTTATAAGGTTATTCCTCCAGATTTCAATTTCAGCACACCATTTTCTTCAACTCCAATCTCTCCTGTTCTCTTCTCGATTGTGTTTTTTCTTCTTCTTTTTCTCATACACTAGCAATCTTGCTCGACCTCTTTTTCTTTGAGAATGTCACCATCATTTTCATCAGAAGAGTCTTCATCATCTTCATTTACAACATGAATCCCTGATTCAACTTGAGCTGTTGATTAGGGAACCAGAAGTTTGAAATGATTTTCACCAAGTACCTTATCAGAATTCATATTTGCTGGCAAATTCTTTTCAGAATCCAGCTTATTATCCGATGGTTCCTGCACTTCATTTTTCATTCCATTGATGCACTCGCTATATTCTCATTAGGTAACCCCTCACCCGAAAAGTTTGTACCTATATATCTCGTAAGGAATTACATCACCCATTGCTTCTTGACCATCTTCTACCGCAGAAATTCCCTTCTCAGTTGTCGCAATCCTTGGTGTCCAATGAGACTTCACTTTACACCTTTCAAACAACAGTCGGAGGAAATTACCTTGACTGGGATTGATTGGTCAAAGTCTTCCAAACGTATGATTGATTCCGAAAATCCTCTGAAAGTAGGAGTGACTTTACATAATGCCTAACATACCCTTTGACCACTAATGTCCACATATTTACGGGGATTAAGAATAATACTAATTAGTATTTTCCACTAATTCAATACACACGTATACACAACCACACTATTTCGATACTTTCAGAAGAAGATTCACTCTACTCTACTCTCTTTTACTCTGGTCAGTGAAGAAAAAAGTTATCAACTCCCTTCTCAATCTTTCAATCCACTTAACTCAGGAGAACTCTCAAAGATATCTAATCGAAGGTATCAAAAGCGTCCAGTCTATTCTCTGAATTGATTTGTAAACTCTAGAATGTAAACCCTAGAAATTTAAATTCTAATCTTAGCTTTGATGATGACCGCAGGAGAAGAATCAGTGCAAATACTTGAAGATTCAATTGAAAGATATAAACTCTAAGTTGGTTCCTTGTTTGTCATTTATCTCTAGTCAAATTACTAAATAAAAAAATCAATCTAGATTCTGTAATTATACGTGTTTTTTAAGTTGAATCATGATGTCTTAAAGCTTGGGTGTGTGTTTGATTTCTCTTTTATGACATGATTTCAGTTTGAGTTTAATTCGTTTAATGTCATGTTCGAGTATACTGACATGAAACATACAATTTGAGGTTTATGTTTTCTGTTAGTTTTCGGTTTTAATGGACGAAAAGGGTTTATATTAGTTTTGTCTACCCTTCCAAGTTCCGGGGACGAACATTACTGGTAAAGGGAGTTGCAGGAGTACGATCTATTGTTACTTGCTGAGATGCCTTTTTCCGAGATGCTATTACGAAAAAGATGGAACTCCTGGTGCTTCCTCCGCATAAGAGTCAAGGTTTCTTATCCGGTAATCAATATCCGCTGCCTGCACCCTGTAACTTAAACTAGTACCAGACCATAGACTTCAAAATCAAGTCCCTGTTCAAAACCATGTAGACCCGCTACTTTTTTCTTTATATCCTCTGGAGTAAACATTCCCTGAAAAACCAGATATTATAAATGAACTCCGATATATGTATCGTTACCTCTTTTCCGTACCCAATCACCATGGTAGTGAATATGGACTTTCATATCAGGCATCAAACAAAAACACCTGCAACTGAAACATATAAAAAATCATGACCACCCTTATAATATCTGAATATACAGTAGAAAAGTGAAAATTGCATCGAAGGAACGCAAATTCAATCAGTTGGTCCTGCTGATAGCATGTGAGAGACTGAACTTTGGTTAGGGTTTAATCAAACCTGTTAGCCTAACGTTCTCGGGTTCAACTGAACGCATTTGGTTAGTAAATAAATAAATGATTTTTCTCATGATTTGAAGTGCTGAAATGCACAAGAACAATGCCTTTGTGAATTGTTGGCTGCTTATATCTAGAACCTAGGTGCCTTCAACAGTGGTCAATTCCTTAACCGTAGTAACTTTGGCTTGGTAAGAATTGGCAGCTTCTATCCAAGTGTAAGGTTCCCAAAATGGAAGCCATGCAAGCAAACGCGTGTCTTCGTCTGGGTGGGTGTATATAGTTTTTGGATTGAACCAAAAACCAGGGAGGGTTGGTGGTGGAAGGAGACTAGAGATTTATCAGTTTGGCTATGTCTTAATTCTTTTTCTTCCTTCTGTTCCTTTTAATATCATTCTTTTGAATTGAGCTAGTTCTATATGTGGTGTTAACGGTGAGATTTTAGAATCATAGAAACTTGTTAAAAAATGGAACTTGGGTACAGATTTATAAGGAGAATTATAAATTATAAGCAAGCCTCTTAACTGATTTGGTATTGTGTTTCAACAATAAGGATTAGCCGAGGACCTGTTCTTGCTGCCGTTTGCTAGGTGTTGGATGGTTGGGATTAAGCGAGTCTTAAGAATTTAGACTGAACTAAGATTGTTGTATTATAGATGAATCATCGAATCTGCAGGTCAAGAAGTTATAATAGGAGCTTAATAAGTGTTTGCTAAAAAGCCTGAAAGAAGAGAAAAATGGTAAAATTTCTTACTATTTCTTTTAACGGTACTAGAGAATTTTGATGAGTTTTTGATATTTAAGGACAACTGTTAGTACTAATACATCATGGCTATTTATCAAGAGGAATATCCGTTGGACTGTTTAGAGTAAAGAATTTGTCCTGAATGCTGCAAATGTTGCTAAAAATTTTATTCATATTTGCACCTCTGATGCTCCCTATAGTGGATGGTAATAATAAACTTGTTTGTGCATTTGTAATTCTTTATGATGTTATGTACTTGATGATTTGTGTCTATCACCACTTGGCATCCTCATTGATATTTACTGAACATACATGCACTTCCGTTTACTGTTATACATTATTTATTAGTACCATTCATTTTGAAAGGGTGGATTGAATGTCATTAGAATCAATCTCTAACATGTGGTAAGTGGGCGTTTATGCCAAGTTTGATGTTAATACCTTTTATGTCCAAGATTTTGGAATGGTAATTGTTAGATTAATGCTACTGTGGCTATTAGTCTAGACTATTTGTATTTGGTGTATTGCATTTCTTAGGGCATATGATGTATTACATCGGACATAGAGGTTATAATGTGAAAATGAAGTTGGTTTATAAAAATCTCGAAGTACAAACATGTACCATTTAATTGCATCTATGAGTAGTCTTTCTACCTCACTAGTTTGTTTATGAACATATATAATACTGTCTACGAATCTGAATGTTGAGACTTGTTTACTTTATTTTTGAAAACATGTTTAATGTTTGGTTTTGTACCAACTGATGGTTAGCTAAAGCTCAACTTTGTATTTCTTAATTTAGTGGACTTCTGAAATCCGTGATAGAAATGAACTCATAAAATTTTGAGTTAGATAATGATGATTAGATTACTATTAGCTTTTAGTATATTTAGGTGAAATCTTACAAATGGATTTAGCCTTTCAGAGTATGTTTGAGCTATCTTGTGATAGCATAAGGGACAATATTAGTTATCGTGAACATTTCAGTGTTCTTGTCGGGCTTACTAAAATAGTTAACTTGTTATTTAATTTGTATCCTGTAAATGGTGTTTGGCCGAACCGGGACACGAAGGTTAGAAAAGTGATAGTAATGAATTGTGAGTATTCACATAGTATTGGCGTATGTAGTACATATGGTGCGAATTAAGTGGGTATAGTTAGACGAGCGAGGAAGATGGCTACTTGAGCTTACAACACAACTATAGCTTGTTAATTCTTGGCGATACCGACACCAGACTTAGAAATTAAATGTATATTCAACCGATACTTGTCTTTAAAAATAGTGCTATCCATACTCTGTTAATTATTAAATTTTAGCAAAAAGATTCTTGGCATTAGTGTATGTAACTGGCAGTACATCAATATTGCCGTGGCTCTACAATAAATTCAGACTCTTTAGTTTTCGGTCTTGCACAATAATAGCGCTTGTTTTTATCCGTGTGTGATGCATTAGGCTGGAAGTCCCGGTGCTGACCTGTAATCATTATTATTAGTTGTGGATTTGTAAATAATAGCACCCTTGTCCAAGTTTGGTTTCCGGCACATTTGATGTGCATTTCAATTGCTTGTATTCTAGCTGGTTATTGTGTTGTTCACCCTGAATTTTAGGCCAAGTTTCTTTAGGAAATAGCAAGCTGGAGGTGTAGTCCTTCAACACGTCTTGCTATGTTGTGGTTGGAGAATCATTTTGTTCATACTTTTAGGTACTTAGATTTGTGTGCTGGGCACAAGAAAGATATGTAGACACTTTGAAATACGCCTATAGCATGTTAACCAATATACCTAAGGATCATCCTATTATGTGCCTATCCATTGTTCGGTAAGATCTAGAGTAACTTAATGTGCTGGTCACTTTGATTTATTTGAAAGTAAATCAAGTTTATTCCTTATGTCATGTAGATGGATCCTTTGGGTTAAGAGTGAGTTTTGTAAACTAATATGTATTAATATGTTGATTAAGTTTTGATTACTCAAACAAATCTAATTAACTTCGTGATTTCTTATGGTAGTCTTCCGTTGCTGTAATACGAAAATGACACTGGGAATCTATATGAACTGCTGGCTTGGTGAAATTACGTTTATTTGATACAAAATGACACTGAGAATCTATATGAACTGCTGGCTTGTTGATAGCTAATAAGAGATAGTTGCTACTATGGGTAGTTCATACTATCTATTCGTATAAGAATGACGAACTACGGTCGTGCTTGATCCCTTCGAGCAACGGAGAGGGTACGTAGACAGCCGCAATGCGGTTCAGCACAAATCTGCAAGATCGTTCATATCATCTGAAAGTCTTGGTTACTGTTTTGAAGTTCATACCATCTATTCATAGATGATTGTAACCTTGGCAAGTGTATATAATTTTGGGCAACTGGCCCGTGTTATTTTTTTTGGCAAGTGTATATAATTTTGGGCAACTGGCCCGTGTTATTTTCTGGAAAACTGGCCCGTGTTATTTTTTTGGGCAACTGGCCCGTGTTATTTTTTTGGGCAACTGGCCCATGTTATTTTTTTGGACAACTGGCCCGTGTTATTTTTGGGCAACTGGTCCTTGTTGATTTTGGGCAACTGGCCCGTGTTATTTTTTTGGGCAACTGGCCCGTGTTAATTTTGGTAACTGGCCGTCTGTTATTTTTGGGCAATCGGCTCTTGTTAACTTTGGCAGGTGGTCGTATAAATTGTTAGAATGTATAAGTTATTGACAACCGGCCAAATATGATTGTTAGGCAATCGACTATCCTTTTTTTTTAAATAAAATAAAATTGGAACCCTTGACGAATTTTACGTGTATTATGGTATGGGACATGTGCTCATAAAATTATGAGTTTGAGACTAATAAGATTTCTATGGTGTGCAAGGTTATTAGTGGACGAAAATTTTGCTTAAGTGGCGTATTCGAGAGTCGGAGCTTTCCAAATGGGTCCTAACCCGACCTGGAGGAAGCAAAAATTCTCTGATCCGTCACATAACATGCACTAAAAACACAAGTTTGCGCACTCTTCTTTTTGCCGGGTGCCACTCCAAATTATAAGACTAGTACCCCAATAAGGGCCTTCACTAGATATAACTTCAATAACTACTTCATTGATAATTACACGAAAAGGGTGCAACAAAACGGGTGTTGAATAACTACTTCAACAAAATTTCATTCTGATCTAAAGATAATCCAAATTCATTTTCTCACTAATGCAGAATAGTGCTTACAGATTGAGACTGACATTTTAGGAGACTGTCTAACACGCTGATTCACAATGATATTAATCTAACTCTTCTGCTTGAATCATCTTTAAAAACCGCACCACCAAAATCAAACAGTAACATTCGCAATCAGAATACGTATCCAACCCACAAAGAAACTTCCTATATAACCCCTATTTGAAACCTATTTCATGAAATCAAAATGAATATCATCATTTGTTAAAGCAAAATCACAATCTACAAAATATCACAATCAACTATGTCATAACCTAACATGACTTATTTTCTATCTGTATGGAGAACCCTAATTTCCGATCAGAACATATTTTTGATCTACATGGAGTTGAAAATCTAAAAAGATTAGAACTCAAATTTCTAGGGTTTACAAAATCAAAAATTATTTTGATTTCTGAAAAACGAATTTCCCATACTTGATATCTAGATCTTATAGATGAGCTTCACTTTAGGGAAAAAGGAAGAGGAATAATAATACAAATTTGGTAGAATTATCTAATGATGGGTTTGTTTGCAGAATTTACGTTTTCGGGAATTTATAATTCCATGGGACTATAAATTCTGGGATTCATGTAAATTCCTTGTGTGTTTGGTAACTCAATTAAAATTCCCGGGCTTTATACCGTTTGGCATTACTCTCAAATCTTACAATTGCCTATGTATGGAATTTAGAGTTAAAAAAAAGTGGGTCCATAAATCAAGTTTCCCATCAAATCTTAGGGGGGAGGGGTCGGACTCCATATGGAGGATTTGCTGGTAAACTGGATCCCGTAGGAAACGTGATTCCAAGAATTCGGGCAGCCAAACATACATAGGGAAACCTAATTCTACCAAATCTCCTGGATCCATAAATTCCTCCCTTAAAATTCTATAACCAAACCCACCATAAGCTTCTTGATGCTCTAAGGGAGAACCCGAGTCTAAGTCCAAAATTGTTGACGAAAAAGACATACCAGGTAAAAACTGAACCGCTCTCAATTACCTCAAATGCTTCAGGAAAAAAAAAAGGAAAAAAAAAAGAAATTACCTCAAATCCCCCGAGGACTAACCTCCTGTGAGAAATTGTTGGAGCTTTTGTCCGCAAGAACCATCGTTGTTGTTTTGTTTTGTTTTTTTTTATCAGACAGCCGGGGCAAGAACCATCGTTGCTGGACTTTGGTCTTTTTAGTGGCAGTGGCAGCAGCACGCGGGGGCGGAAGAACCCAACTTTCTTCTTCTTTACTATCTGAAAACCTTAAATCTGAAATTCAAGGAGCTAAATCAAATAATTGAGTAACATATTTGCATTCTTCACAAGCTAAATCCAAAAGAGTGTGTGTTTTGTGTGGGGAAACAAGGGAGTATTTCTTGCTTTTGACTCTATTTTTACATTATTATTATTATTATCAGTGATAAAATTGGTTGTTGTTAAAAGACCTAAACTAAAACTATCACGAATTTCTAGATTAGATTTTTAGGTTGTATTTCTATGGTTTTATTAGATTGGTTTTTGATTTTTGTGATTTTCTTGTTGTTGTTGTGTTTGAAAGGTTTTATTAGTGAAAGAGAGAAGCATCAGCCGAGCTTTTATTAGCTGACTAACAAGCCTGCTAGCACTACAAAAAAGAAGACTTTTAGGGACGACCAGTTTTTAAAAAGCCGTCCCTAAAAGGTAGTTGTTGGGACACTGACCTTTAGCCGTCCCTAAAGTTGTGTTTTTGGGACGTGTCCCTCTGGCCGTCACTATTGCTCCACCAAAGGGGATGTATTCTTCTTAGCCGTCCCCAATCAATAGGTTCATCAACGGTGGTGATTGCGTCATCCGCAGTTTAACTATCTTACGCCCAAATACACAATAAATCATTTTCACTTTTTTTTTCTTGATTATATCGCTTCTTTCAGTTTTCTCTTCACCGTATTCCTCTTCTGCTGAATAAACTTCTCGTTCTGTTAAATTTCCTTCGTTCCTTATTTTCCCCTATGAGATCTAGGTCTCAAATTTCTTCATGTTAGCATTTCTCAGTTAAATCTCGTCCTCCTACTCTTTGAATCTTACGTTGATTTGATTTTAGGGTTTGCAAATTATGTTTTGAAAATCTCAAGTTGTTGTTTGTGGTTTCTGATTATAGGGTTTGCAAATTACAAGAGCACACTTTCCGCATCTCCATCGATTTTGGGTTTGAATTCAGGTAAATTTTTATCGAATCTCAATTAGTGATTTTTTCGGCAAATTAGTACTACGGCTATGGAAATCTCTCCTATATTTTTGTGATGTGCATCTGCGTAACTTTATTTGATATGTCCGCTCATAGTTTTATACTTCGTTATATCCCACAATCGATTCTTTATTTGAACTGATTTTGTGTGGGTTTTCCATGATTGATATCAATCTAATCTGACTGCAATTCCTATCCTTAAATTGGTTTACTGAGTGAACCTGAACCTGTAAATTGCGTTTAATAAGGGAGGTGTCTCAATTGTGTAGAATTTGATTTTTTTCTTCTCATGCCTCGACATTGGTACAAGTCCTCAGGTAATAGATACAACCAGTACATGTATTGTTGATGTACATGTGAACTGTATATGAATGATTCAGTGCACAATACAATGGAATTTACACAGAACATTATAACATTATAGTTTTCTAAGTGTGTGTGAGATGTTCTGTAACTATAGTACTGATATTTGAGTTTATAGTTACTTATGCTATAATTTGGTATTGTTTTTCAATCTGGTAATGCAACTTTAGAAAAATGGATAAATGGTGGATAAAAGTCTTATTTGTTACTCTTATGCAGAGTTGGTTGTTCTAGATGTCTGTGTAGGTTGCAAATTGCATCTCATCTGTGTCAATAGGTAAAAATAACAGGGTGCAACTTGGATATTTTCTTTGTCCTTTGTATAAGATAATTTTTAGTAACCGACACTGATTTCGAAATTACTTGTCATAAGTGATTCGCTGCTAGTAATGTTGCTGTGAGGCAAAGAGTAGTCCTGCATAAAAAATGAGCATAATAAAATAGTTAACAATCTATCAGATGCCAAGGCTTTATGTATACCTTGTATGCTAAGGCTTTTGTATTGTCAATTATTGCTACTAGAACTAATAGTATGGTGTTTCCTTGCGTAGCTTGGTTCAATAAGTGACATAGATGTAGATCTATTAGGGCACTGTTAAGAGACTATGAATTTTAGGACAGGAGTGTCTCTCCGTTAGGGTACAAATAGAAGGGGATATCTTAAAATCTCTAATAAAAAACATATCGAGAACCTAAATTACTATGGTGTGCGATAAGTGTAATTTTTCTCTTTTTCTGTTGTGAATTCATAAAGTGAAGTACTATGGTTTAAAAATTACTCGTACGAAATGATGACTTTTAGAGATTTGATTTGCAGGTGACAAAGTGTAGAGGTTTCAACAGCTTCACACAATAATAATATGGTAGGCATGCAAGTGAAGCTGTGAAACAAAATGAGCTACCCCCAAACCTTGATTTTACAGAAGATATAGTTTTGAAAACAAAATCGCGCAGTTTTGGGGGTTCATCATGCACAAGGTCTAGCTCAAAGTGAACTGTTCTAGGGATGGGCAAACATGCAATTTCCAACTGTGGTTCCTCAAAGATATTATACTTAGAAGCAAAATAGTCCAAAGGGACTTGGGAAGCATACAGTTCCAATCCTAGATTAGGAATTTTCAGAAAAATCGGTTTGACAATATGGGTACAAACCAAATCTAGGTTGGGTGGAAGGCCATCAGATTGTGACTTAGGTAGAAGAATAGGCATATCATTATCAATCAAATCAAAATCTCCTAACTCATCTACACATGGCACATCATGCTCACAATCATCAATCAAATTGGCAAGATCACAATCAGAATCATCAACATCATCAACAGATTGATTCTCGTGTATCGGCACATCAGGGGAAACATCACATGGAATACTAGAAGAAATATCATGCATCAAGGTCGGGGCAGAGAAGCCTAATGTTTTGAACCCAAAGGTTCCATAACATTTTCAGTATAGACATGTTCTTCTAACATAACATCATAATCATCATCATGATAGGGATTTTTCAATCTAGGATAATTTTCAATCCTAAGGTCGGAGCTATTACAAGAATAAAACTCTAATTCATGGGGGTGACTCATATCATGTGGTGTTGTTCCTGTTTCCCTGACGGATTCCCATTGATGGGTTTTCTCTGCAATCTCGGCTAAAAAATTCCATGCATCATCCACAGATTTATCAATAAACTCACCATTACACATAGACTCAACCATGGTTCGAGATTTAAAGTCTAGTCCCTCATAGAGGATGACGACAAGTCTCCACTTCTCAAATCCATGGTGCGGACATTCGCTCAACAAATCATTAAAACGTTCAAAATAGTGAAAAACAGTTTCCTCATCCAATTGGACAAAACAATTGATACTTTGACGAATAGCGATGGTCCTATGATGTGGAAAGAATTTTTTGAAAAATAGATCTGTGAGTTGGTCCCAAGTGTTGATTGATTGTGGTCTCAAACCGTAAAACCATGTTTTGGCCCTTTCCTTTAAAGAAAATGTAAACAAACGCAATTTCAGAGAGTCTTCGGACATATGATCAGGTTGCATAGTCCGACAAATTTGTTCAAACTCTCTTACATGAGTATAGGGGTTCTCAGAATCGAACCCTCGAAATATAGGAAGTATTTGTATCATGCTTGCATTTATTTTAAAAGGGTTATTGGTTTGAGGTAATACAATACATGATAATGGAATTTTTATTGACGGATACATGTATTCATGGAGAGCACGAGGTTGGCCCATATTGAAAAGACACAAAGCCCACTATTTGGTTTTAATGGGTTTTCAAAAATTTGGTTTTTAATGGGTTTGGATTTTTGGGAAAATTTTGGTTTTGATGGGAATGAAAAACATTTGGTTTTTTTATGGAAAATTTTGGTTTTTAAAGAGGGAGAAAAATTTTGTTTTTTTTTTTTGAAATAAGGAGCAATTTTTTTTTTTAAAACTTAGCCTAGCATAAATTATCACACCCCACAAAAGAAAATAAAAACAACAATAAATAATTACAAGCCCATAAAAGAAAAATAAAAGAAAATAAAAGAAAAAGAAAATAAAAATAAAAATAATTATTACAAGCCCAAATTAAAAATAAATAAAGAACAACAAAAATTATTACAAGCCCACAAATTAAAAATGGAAGCCCACAGGTTGGGTTCTCTTAATGGGTTTAGGCTTACCTATAAAGCACAGCCCAGCTGTTCGGTTTGGTTGCAAAAGCCCAGTTGGGCTATGGGATCGTCCTAAGCAGCTCACGTTCAAGCCCAGCAGCAATTGAAGTGACTCAGCAACACAGGCCCAGCAGAATCTGCAGCGAAGCCCAGCAGAAAAGGCAAGCCCAGGAGCAGAAGTTGCAAGCCCAGCGAAATTGAGGTTACTAAGCCCAGCTCAGTTGGTTCAAGCCCAGCACCAGCACCTTTGGCAGGAGCAGCAACACAGCACAGCTTGGCAGAGAAGGCACCAGCAGCAGCAGCACAGCCAAGGTGGTACCTGCAATGATCACAGAGTGCAAAGATAGTCAGGCCAACCCTGCAATGATCACAGTGCAATCATTGCAGTGCAATGATTGCAGGCAAGTATGCAATGATCTGCTGCAATGATTGCAAGCAGAGGGTTGCAATGATAGTGAAGCAGGCCTGCAATGATTGCAAGGCAGAGATGCTAATGGAACTCAGCAGTGGCAACACCACTCCCCGGCAGCGGCGCCAAAAACTTGGTGTGGAATGGCAAAGACACACAGAACTTGCAAGTATACAAGGCCAAGTTTATAGAATAGAAGGAAAGCAGGGGAAAGTCCACAGGGAGTGGGAGCACTATAAGAGAAACCTAAGCTAACAATGGAGACAGTGAGCAAGACAAAGTAATATGGCATACAAAGTGGCAGAAGTAAAGAACCAAAGCAACAAGGTAAAGCAAAGCAGCAAAGAAAACAACTAAGAACCAAGGCTTGGAAGCCAAGGGCAGAGGGAGATTTTGTGCACTGTTTTCAGTGCACAGAGACTACAAATTGCAAGACAATAGGCGAGCAACACAGCTAAGAAATATAAACTGAATTTGAAGCAAAGCAAGACTGAAAATGTAAGTGACTGAGAAGGATATTGTGGCTAAGCCAAGGCTTAGAATCCACCTTGGTGTCCTAGCCAAACAATGTAGTTCTAGGTTGAAATTAAGACCCTAAGCATACAATTGGAATGGAAAGAAAATCAGCTTGCTCAACTAATGTGCTCCTAGCATTGACTGTCTTTTGACAGTACAATCAATCACAAGCACACAGATGAGCACTAATCTCTCCCAATGCACAAGAAAAACAAGCATTAAGGCTCTAACCTAGCAATTCATCATCCAACAATGCACAAAGGCTTCATCTGAGCCTTAGCTGCAGTAATTTAGCTCATGAAAAACATGTTACATACACATACATCATACAAGATAATTGAAACTTGAATTTGAAAATTGAACATAAACAGAACATGAACAATTGAGGAACTGGCTAGTCCAGTCCTCTTGGTGGTGCTCTGGCTAATCCAGGCCTACTCTCTTTTCATGCACATCACAACTCTATTTATAATTACACCCAATTCTCAAAATACCTAATTTACAAAATTAGGGTTTATCCCAAAAAAAATCCAAAACAGTGAATTTAGGGTTTCGAATTCACCTAATTTGATGGGTCAAATCTCACCCACAACGTCGACCCAATCTTCCTCTGACTTCACTGCTTCATTCCCACGCTTCAATTTCTTCTCTAGCTTCACCTAATTCATCAATCTCTAACCTAAGGTTTCAGAGATAGGAAAGGTGCGAGATTGATGAAGTAGGAGGCTAGAAAGATGGGGGAAATGATGGGTTTCGCTTTTAGGATGGAATAGAGTGGTTTGGTGGTGTCAGGGAATGGTGGTGGTGAAGGCAGAGCAGGTGGAGAAGGTGGGGGTGGTCTGCAACAGGCATGGAGGGGGAGAGGTCGATGGAAGAAGGAGAAGGGGGTGTTCGGTAGGGGTATATGGCTCGGATGTTAGGGTGTTGGGCAGTTTCAGCGAGTGAAGATGTTATGCGATCCGGGCCGTAGGATGAGAAGATGGTAGGTAGATCTGACGGCGATTCGGAGGCAGGCGAGGAGCGACCGTCGGATGAAGAGATACAATGAAACGAACGACATTTGATGGAGTTAGGTACTGTAGTGTTAAGCGGAAGTAACGAGGTTTGATGCGCAGGCAAAGAAGCGACCGTAGGATGCATATGCGATCCAATCTGACGGTCGAGAATGGAGGCGGGTATGGATATAGAAAATGGGTTTGGGTAAGGGTTTTGGGCCTTGGGTATGCCAAGCCCATATCTTCTTTAAGAACAATTCTTCCTTCTTGAGCCCATTCCTAGCTTTTTGGACGTGCGCTCCATTCTTTGCGGCTTCCTTGCGTAATTCTTCCCGGATTTTCACTACTTTTCTGCTCTTTTCGCTCCGCGACTCATCCGAACTTCGTTTATTACCTAAAAATGCAAAATTAAGTAAGAAAAATATTTATTCTTGAAAACAATGAAAATACAGAATATGGGTTAAAATGGAGAATTAATGCACAAAAGATGAGTTAATTGCCAACAAAAAGATATAGAAATATGCACTTTTTAGCACTCATCAGCCGCCATGGCTTCGTTTCTTTCTTCTCTGAATTTGAGATTTGGTTTCTTTTCTTCAGATGTAGGATTTTTGATTTGATTCATACTGAAACTGATTCCTTTGTTAAATCACTGGTTAAACAAATCTCGAGTGAGGGTTTTTTTTTTCTGAGGGAGGGGAAGATGAGAGACGATAGAAAAGTGAGTGAATGAAGATAAGTGAGAGAAAAAAAATCGTTTTATCTAAAAGAATTTGAACGGCTAAGATGTGGTAGGATGGGGTCATACGGATTATGAAAACATTTGGACGGTATAGATTTATGTTAAGAGTGTCATACGGATCAAGGAAAGTGTGTTTTATTTGTGCTTTCTCTGTGTTAATACGAACTCATGTTTTCGATTTAATTATCAATCTTTGACATGAAAAGAAATCCAAAAAAAATATTAATAAATTTTGGACATTGTTATCGACATTCTGATATAAAAAAATCCAAAAAATGTATAAGAATGAATCGGAAAAATGAAAAATGAATTCGATAATTGGTGTGTTTCTTTGTGCTTTCTCTTTGTGTTTTCGTGCTTTCTTTTAGTGCTTCCGGTTTGAATTTCGACTAGTCACATAGGTCATGAAGTAATTTTGACAAGTCATACAGGTCATGAAGTAGCTTTAGTTCACACTGGTAAACTCAGGTTATAAGATTCCTAGAGATGGACCACGAAATTCAGAATGGTTTTGTCTTTAAACTTAGCTAGATACATCATCAAAATTGATGAATATAAAGCTCGGTGTTGATTCGAACTTCAAATGTGGTATAACAACATATAAACTATGAGCCAAAAATAATCGTGAGGGTTCTGACTTCAAACTTAGCATGATTCATCATCGAAATCGATAAATATGAAGCTCGTTGTTGATTCAAACTTCAAATGTGGTATAACGACATATAAGTTATGAACTTAGAAGCTTCAGGAGGGTTCTGACTTCAAAATTAGCTGGATACATCATCAAAATCGATAAATATGAAGCTCGATGTTGGTTCGAACTTCAAATGTGGTATGACAACATACAAACTATGATCCAAGAAGCTCCGGTAGGGTTCTAACTTAAACTTAGCATGATACATCATCGAAATCGATAAATATGAAGCTCAGTGTTGATTCAAACTTCAAATGTGGTATACCGACATATAAGTTATGAACTTAGAAGCTTCGGGAGGGTTCTGACTTCAAAATTAGCTGGATACATCATCAAAATCGATAAATATGAAGCTCGGTGTTGATTCGAACTTCAAATGTGGTATAACAACATACAAACTATGAGCCAAGAAGCTCCGGGAGGGTTCTTACTTCAAACTTAGCATGATACATCACTGGAATCGATAAATATGAAGCTCAATGTTGATTCGAACTTCAAATTTGGTATAACGACATATAAATTATGAACTTAGAAGCTTCGGGAGTGTTATGACTTCAAACTTAACTGGATACATCATCAAGATCGATAAATATGATGCTCAATGTTGATTCGAACTTCAAATGTGGTATGACCACATACAAACTATGAGCCAAGAAGCTCCGGGAGGGTTATGACTTCAAACTTAGCATGATACATCATCAAAATCGATAAATATGAAGCTCGGTGTTGATATGAACTTCAAATGTGGTATAACGACATACATTTTTCAATTTATCGCCCCAGGAGGGATCAAACCCTAGTTATTCTGGCATATTTTATGCAAATTCTGGCTCTGAGATCGAAATTTGGCCATGAGTGAACTACTATAAGTTGGAAACTTCGTAAGAACGATAAATCCATCCATTTACATGTAAGATTCCTTTGGAATATACCCTAAAACCTTAAAAAATCTATATTCTGGCATATTAAAAATACATTTACATGTAAGCACTGGCGGTGTGTTTCGGAGGAGGGGAGAGGTGTTTTTCGGAGGAGAGGAAGAAAGAAAGAGAGAACCAGATATGAATTAGAGTTCAAGTGGTTGAGGGATACAACCAATAATGAAAATTAAAATGATCGACGGACCACATTTTGTTTGATCCACTCATACGGATCAAGAAAAAGATCTTGACGGTTGATATTATATTTGGAATGCTCATACGGATTGAGAAGCAAGTGTGTTATTGTTTGTGCTAATACGAACTCATGTATCCGGTTTTGTTGTCAACATTCGACACGAAAAAAAATCCAAAAAAAATATTAATAAATTTAGGACATTGTTATCGACATTATGATATAAAAAAATCCAAAAAATACATAAGAATGAAACGGGAAAATGCAGTCTGTCTCTACTTATATTTCTTCGGTCTCGATTTAAAAATAAATTCCTGATTATAAATTAGACCGACATTGTTATCCGAAACCTACTGTTTGGTTTATACAAGTACATCTCAATCGATCGACCTTAGTCAATTTCGCCACATAGTTATCTATCAAATAAACCGAATTTTCGTTGATTCACTTAATTTCACTTGTTATTTGTCAATCTTACCCAATGTCAATCGGCCTCACTCAGATTTTCTCAAAATTCATTAGGTTCTTTATTATCAATCATTTTAATTGAATGTTCATCGACCTTAATTAATTAAAGACATTATTTATCAATCTTGTCCAATATTACTGGATCTCACTCAATTTTTCTTAGATTCCATGAGTTTATATGGGTATCGATCAAATAAACTGAATTTCCTTCGTTTTGACTTAATTTAACTTGTTATCCATCAATCTTACCCAATATCGTTGGACCTCACTCAGTTTCTCTTAGATAGATTGGTTTATCTAGTTATCCATTATTTTAACTGAATGTCCATCGACCTTTGTGTATTTCACCCTTTATCTATCAATGTTATCCAATTCGCTCGACCTTACTCAATTTCTCTTACATAAATTGGTTTATCCAGTTATCCATTATTTTAAATAAATGTCCATCAATAGTGCACCGAGGATGGGAACTACTGACAGTAAATCGGGAAAATTGACTAAGTTCCTCCGATTTTTTGAAAAAAAGGAATTAATGATATAATTTTAAAATTTTCAGGGTTTTGATAAAACACCTAAATCAATTTCATGTTAAATCATAGGAATCAGATTTTTCCGATTCTTCCTTTTCTCTGTCCCAAATTTTTTTAATCACGAAATTAGGATATAAATAGTATTTAAGATCATACAAAATTGTGCTAATTACAAAACGAACAAGAATACGATTTTTCAAATTTATCTGGCCAATAGAAAGCCAAGAGCTAGGTAATGATTGGAAACAAATTTGGTAATTACCTTCCGTTTTCAATTAGATAGAATTTCGAGTAATGGATTAGAAATGGACGGGAATGAACAAGTGAATTATTATCGTAGAAAATATGTAGAACATATAAATTTTGGATTCAATACTACGAATGTGTATAAATCAATTGAATGAAAATGATTAGCAAAATGAGAAAGAATGAGAAACCCACCTCGTAAAATTACTATAGAACTTCTATTGGAAACCCACCTCGTAAAATTTCTACAAATCAAAATTAAACATCTCAATATCAAACATCAAACACTAGATTGGTGATGGCTTCCCTTTCCCATTAATAGAATCATCCACTTTCCTTTTCTGAATTGGTGGTCGCTATACCTTGTTGCTGAGACAGGTTTTTAGCAGCCAAACATATTTCGAATTGCTGATACATGGTAGCTTGAAGTAAATAGCTACTAGCCTACTATTGCACTCGCTATGTGGTACTGGGAAAAATGATGGAGCAACCCACAAATTTAATCAGTAGCTACGATTTAATGGGAGCATGTTAATAGCAGCCAAAGTTTTTGGTAATTGCAAACATAGTCGTTTAACTATTAAAACGACCAAAATTTTGAGATCTTGCTAAAATTTTGCTCGCTTAAACCAAGTTTTCTTGTAGTGGATGAATGGGTAAGATACTTCATTTTTACCATTACCAGAGATTTTGCTTACGTTCAGAACTTTCCATGAGGGAATTATGTGGATCAACTTAGTTAAAATTGATTCGTTCACTACAGTGGACACAGTCATCTAGCATTAACGAAGTACTATTAACCTGCGTAATACATGTCAATTTCCAACTTGTATAAAAAGATTGCACCGCTAACGGAACTGTCAATACTGAATAAATTTTTCAACATCGTATGTAAAATATAATTTACTGGTCGATTTTTCAACATCGTACGTAAAATATAATTTACTGGTCGAAAAGAAATTAATATAAAGTTCTTTTGAAATCTTCATAGAGAACAAACTGACATTTTTTTTACAACTTGCATCATTTCGTCAAACACAAATAATTGATTCCAAGTCTTATAACGCGTTTTCATATTTTCTTTAAATTTTAGCACCCATTACCCGTTTGCCATTTAGTATTATACATTATCTCTTGCTACCAGTGTTTTAATGGTCATTGTCCGTGGCATGAGGCCATTTATTCGTTACAACTTTTTCTTTAAACATAAAAACAAGATTTACAGCAAGAAAATGTACTAATGACAATATTCAAATTTGGTTATAATAGAAGAAAGTTCAACCATAGAACAATCTACAGCCTTTTGTCATTGTCGGTTTCAACTTGGTAAAATGACTTCTGCTACTGCCTGCCATATGGCTGGATTGTCTCTAGTTTTATTCCATCAAATCTCTAGTTCTAAAAGCAAATAAGTATTTATTTATTTATTTTAATTGCAAATTGTTTTTGTTTCTAAATTTTAGAATTTATCATTATTTGTACTACGGAAAAACCATCGTAGACGCCATCTCAAACTAATGTGCCGAGTAAAAAAGCTGGTCGTAAATTCTGTGCGTGTATACCAATTTGCCGAGTAAAAGTTGTCGGTATGAAGGCAAACTATTACGTATCGGTTAATAAAAAAAATCAAAATGCAAGTAGGAAGATGTTGAAAATGAGGTTAAAAATTTGCATGGTCTAGAACTCTCATCATCTACCACTTTGAATAGTTGCATACTTTGATCGATTCCAGCTACACTGAGATTCTTAGAGTTTAAGAGCGAGTCAAGTATTTGGAATGTTGTTGGGTTTGCACACAGTAAGCCGCCATGTCCCATGACAGGAAATGGATCTTTGAAAACGAGAGAGCCAAAATTTCTTCACCTAACTAGAAATGAAAATAGAAATCAAACCAAACATGCACCAAGTCAGAAAATCAATGTAGAACTTCACATCATAATTGATTGCAAAGACAAAAAAATTAGTTTAAATGTCTTATCTTTTGCAATTTTCCACAACTTAGAGATTTCAAATTTAAGAATATGACAACCTTAAAAGGCCTATATAAAGGGATGAGAAGTGTACCATAAAATCACAACACAAAACCATTTAGCAAAGCAAAAGAAAATGGTAAACACAGAAGTCTCAATGGCTTCTTCAATCACACTTTTAGTAGTATTGATTTCTCTGAGTTGGCCATTCTTTGCTGAGGCAGATGGTTACTATAGTTACAAATCACCACCACCTCCAACTCCAGTGTACAAGTATGCATCACCTCCACCCCCGGTTTACATATACAAGTCACCACCACCTCCAACACCAGTATACAAGTCTCAACCTCCGCCTACCCCTGTTTACAAATATAAATCACCACCACCACCCACTCCTGTATACAAGTACAAGTCCCCACCACCACCTACCCCAGTCTACAAGTACAAATCACCACCACCACCAACCCCAGTGTACAAATACAAGTCACCACCACCACCCACCCCAGTGTACAAGTACAAATCTCCTCCACCACCAACTCCGGTTTACAAGTATAAATCGCCACCTCCTCCCACCCCAGTGTATAAGTACAAGTCACCACCACCACCAACCCCATCCCCTCCTCCTCCCACCCCAGTGTACAAGTACAAGTCACCACCACCACCACCACCAACCCATCCCCTCCACCTCCTACTCCAGTTTACAAATACAAGTCACCCCCACCACCCACCCCATCCCCTCCTCCTCCTACCCCAGTTTACAAATACAAGTCACCCCCACCACCCACCCCTGTGTACAAGTACAAATCCCCACCTCCTCCCACTCCAGTGTACAAATACAAGTCACCACCCCCACCACCCCCATCCCCTCCACCTCCTACTCCAGTTTACAAATACAAGTCACCCCCACCACCCACCCCATCCCCTACACCTCCTACCCCAGTTTACAAATACAAGTCACCCCCACCACCCACCCCATCCCCTCCTCCTCCTACCCCAGTTTACAAATACAAGTCACCCCACCACCCACCCCGTGTACAAGTACAAATCCCCACCTCCTCCCACTCCAATGTACAAATACAAGTCACCACCCCCCACCAACACCATCCCCACCTCCTCCAACTCCAGTTTACAAATACAAATCACACCACCACACCCACCCCTGTCTACAAGTATAAATCTCCTCCCCCTCCTACCCCAGTTTACAAATACAAGTCACCACCACCACCAACTCCAGTGCATAAATACAAATCATCACCACCACCAACTCCAGTCTACCTATACACGTCACCTCCTCCTCCTCATTACTAATGAGTTATTTATACCGGGTTTCATTTTTATTTCGTCCAAAATATTCACGCCAACAAGTAATAAAGCAACTTCACTGAAGGCTAAATAATGGATGATGGACACTGTACTAGTTTTCTTTCGTTTCCTTTGTCAGTAGTTATTTGCATGTTATGGAACGTCGAGTGCCTTTCTTCTCAAGTGAATCAATGTAATTTCCATATATACTTTTTGAATAAATTTATTTTCTGTCAACTTCGTCTACAATCAAAGGCTTAAAGACGTTAGACCTTTCCCGTTGGGAACTTTCCGAATCCATATTTTAATGGCCAGAAGTGAAACATCTTAGTCACTCCATTGATACTTAAACAAACTATGCACTATAAGCCGATTCCCTGAAATATGAAGTCCTTCATATCAGGCTATTATCTCCTTGGCCATGCCTGTTGCTGCAAAATGTAGTGCATGTTCTTGCCGTTTCCGTCATGTAGTACTATGGCAGTGATGCACTCCGACCGGATTCTCTGTGCAATGCAGCCTAAAAGGGATCCACTATTAAACCCCATAACGATCAGTATTTCAATTATAGAACAATATTGCCTTTTGTCATTGCCGGGTCTCAAGTTGAGATTCTCAACTTGGTAAAATGACTTCTACTACCACCTTTTGCCATTCGCTGGATTCACTAGTTTTATTCGATCAAATCACTAGTACTTTATTGCATCGCATGTAAGGAATCCTGCCAACTCTTGGTAAATGACATCATCATCCACTGCACTATCGGAAATCACTCAAATACTTATGAAAAGAAAATTGTGTGAGAAATCTCAACCGCTCATTCATTGATCCATGCCATTAACTTGATTAAAACAAATTATGATCAAGCAAAAAAAAAAAAAATGCCATTCACAACCTAAGGTATCATATCAATTCTCCAAAACAAACAAAAAATCCAAGCAATGGACTTAAATTTCCATGGGTGTATACCAATGTACTGAGTAAAAGCTCGTCGGCAACCTATATATTACTTTCGCATTAATAAAAAGGTAAAATTCAAGTAGAAAAAATGTTGAAATATGAAGTTAAAAATTTGCATGGTATAGAACTCTCTGACCATCAACCGCTTTGAATCCAGCTACTGAAGTCAAGTGTGCGGATTATTGGGTTTACACACAGTAAGCCGCTATGTACCGATGTCCTATGACAAGAAATTGGATCTTTGAAAGTGTGAAAAGAGAGTTAGAGAGCCTAACATTTCAATACCTAACTAAAATTTTCAAATTAAACCAAACTTCACATCATAATTGATTGCAAAGACAAAAATTAGTTAAATAAAGTCCAATCTCTTGCAATTTTCCGCAAGTTGGAGATTTTGCATTTAAGTAAGTGACAATCTTAATGAGCCTATATAAAGGGGTAAGAAGTGTACCATAAAATCACAACACAAAGCCATTTAGAGAAAGAGAAAAGAAAATGGCAAGAGTAACATTAGGATCCTCAATGGTTCCGGTCACTGCACTTTTGGTAGTGTTGATTTCTCTAAGTTTCCCGTTCTTTAGTGCAGCTGATGGTTACTATAGTTACAAGTCACCACCGTCTCCAACCCCGGTCTACAAATCACCACCACCACCCACTCAGGTTTACAAGTACAAATCCCCACCACCGACAACCCCGGTCTACAAATCACCACCACCACCCACCCCAGTCTACAAGTACAAATCCCCACCGCCCCCAACCCCGGTCTACAAATCACCACCACCACCCACCCGAGTCTACAAGTACAAATCCCCACCGCCGCCAACCCCGGTCTACAAATCACCTCCACCACCCACCCCAGTCTACAAGTACAAATCCCCACCGCCGCCAACCCCAGTCTACAAATCACCACCACCACCCACCCCTGTCTACAAGTACAAATCCCCACCACCACCGACCCCGGTCTACAAATCACCACCACCACCACCCACCCCAATCTACAAGTACAAATCCCCACCACCACCAGCCCCTGTCTACAAATCACCACCACCACCCACCCCGGTATACAAGTCTCCACCTCCTCCCACCCCAGTCTAAAAGTACAAATCTCCACCACCACCACCCACTCCAGTCTGCAAATACACATCCCCTCCTCCTTTTTTTTTTTTGATTAGAAGAGAAAATTTATTCAAGAAAAAAAATGTACAAGGTTCTACAAGAAGTAGATAACGGAAAAGGAAATAGTAAGCAACAAGATTACACAAACAAGGTTTCCCAATTAGCCATTGATGAGTGCCTAATATTGTATATATTTATCCCTTTTTGTTGGCATTTTAACTCATCTTTTGCGCATTAATTCTACATTTTATCCCATATTCGGTATTTTCATTGTTTTCAAGAATAAATATTTTTCTTACTTAATTTTGCATTTTTAGGTAATAAATAAAGTCTGGATGACTTGCGGAGCGGAAAAGAGCTGAAGAGTGGTGAAAAGCCGGAAGAAATTATGCAAGGAAGCCGCAAAGAATGGAGCGCACGTCCAAAAAGCTGGAAATGGGCTCAAGAAGGAAGAATTGTGCTTAAAGAAGATATGGGCTTGGCATACCCAAGGCCCAAAACCCTTACCCAAACCCATTTTCTATAACCAAAACCGCCTCCATCTTCAGCCGTCGGATTGGATCCATCTCATCATCCGATGGTCGCTCCTTCATCGCGCATCAAAATCTGAAGCTCCTGCAAAACACCATAGTGCCTAAATTCCAAGCCTTCAGATTAGAATGTAGTTGAATCCAACGATCGCTTCTTTGCCTGCGCATCAAACCCAGATACTTCCGCTTAACACTACAACACCTAACTCCATCTGGCGCCGTTAATTTCGTTGTATATATGCATCCAACGGTCGCTGCCAGCATCTTCACTTTTATCCGTTAGATCAATCTTCATCTCCACACCCCACGGCTAAGCATTGCAAGACATCGAAATCTGATGAGCCCGCATCACACTAGAACAACCAAACCCTATACTACCCAACCAAACAGACCTTCTCCCAAAACCATCGACTTCACCTCCCCCATCCCTCTCTGCAACTTCACCACCTTCTTCAACAGAACCGTACCACCACCTTCTTCACCTCCACTGCCACCACCACACCTCCCCCATCATCACCCCTATCTTTCTCCATCATTACCCCCTTGTTCTAACCTTCTATTATATAGTTTTCTTCCCTAATTTCTCTCTAAAAACCTAGGGAAGAAATCAATAAAATAGGACGAGTTGGAAAGATGCAATTGAAGCACGGGATGGAGCAGGTGAACAAGGAAAATAATGGGTCGACGATTGAAGTGTCAAATCACATGTTTGGTGAGTAAAATTCGAAACCCTAATTTCAACTGTCCAAATTAGGTTTTTGGGGATTTTTATAGAAAACCCTAATTTCTGTTAGGGAAAGCCTGGAGACGAATAGAGAGAAACATGGGTTCAAATTGTACTATCAAATTAGGTAGAATCAAATACCTAATTTCTGTGTTGTTTGATTTTGGGATTTGGGTAAAGAACCCTAATTTTGTATTTTGGGGAAATGGGGTCTGTGGGTATAAATTGGGACTGTGGGTGTGATGTAAAGACTTATGCTGGACTAGCCAGTGTCCAGGACTTTCATGTTCTGTTAATTTTTCTCTTCAATTTGTGCTGTTTCATGCACTGCTCCTGTTTAATCATGTATATGTTCTACTCTTAATATCCTGTTTTGATGTTCATGTTTGTTATGTTCCTGTTAATGTGCATGTTTTAATTTCCTGTTGATGTTTCTGTTGATGTGCATGTTCCTGTTAATCATGTTTAGTTCCATGTAATGTTAATGTTAGTTTAAATGCTCAACTGTTGTTTTAATTCAATGTCAAGAAGTGGAATGCTAGGTTAGAGCTTTGAAGTATTGAATTGATTGAGCAATGGGAGAAATTAGTGCTCATAGCAAGCTAATTCTCTTTCCATTCCATTTGTATGCTTAGGATGCATTGTTTTGATAGAGCAATGGGAGAAATTAGTGCTCATAGCAAGCTAATTCTCTTCCCATTCCATTTGTATGCTTAACTCTCTTGCATTGTCATCACTGTTAGCTTCACCATTTCCCCTGCCCTTGGCTTAGGCCTTGGTTTACTTGCATTGTTCTCTGCTTGTAGTTGCTGTGTCTTTTGTGCTGTTTGCTTTTGCCATTGTTAATTTTCATCCTTTTTGCCCTGTGTTGCTTTTGCCTTGTTTTGCCCTGTTATGTTTCCCTGAGCAGCCTGCATTACCCTGCTGCTGTGCACTTGCCCTTTGCACTGCTGCATTGCTTTTCTTTCCCTCCACTGCTGCTGCCTTTTCCTTGCTGCTGCTGCAGCTTTCTTTCCCCTGCTGTGCAGTTCATTAGGATCATCAGACCACAGTTCAGGTTAAGGCCCAGTCACAGTTCACTTTCCAGGCTAAGGCTTGTCACTGTCAAGCCCAGATCCTCATACAAGCCAACTGAGCCCAAAGCTCACTTCAACACTGAGCCCAAGTTCAGTTCATTGAAACCAAAGGCTAAAAGCCCAGGTTCAAAGCCCACTCACTGGTAATTCCAAAAGCTGAGCCCAATTCACAGTTGAACTGTTGAGCCCAAAGCTCAAATTAGTTCACTGAAGCCAAGCCCAGTTCAATTCACATCAGAAACCAACTGAACCCAAGTTCAGCCCATCAAAACCACTGAAAGCCCAACCTGATTCCAAGGGTATTCATAACCCATTAGGACTCAAAAGCCCATTGATTATTCATAGCCCAATAGCAATTTAGAAACCCAAAATAGCTAGAACACTACAAAACACACCCAGTCTCTGTGGATCGACCCGTACTTGCACGAGCTACAACCGACGACCGTGCACTTGCGGTATTACTGTAGGCCCGCGTTTCACTTCGCTCAATTTTTATACCCATCTTCAGGCCTACCAGCCATTACAGAGAAAGCATAATTGATATGAAGTCTTCTACCAGCTGCATTTTCCCAAGAGAGTATTAAAGATTTAACTTCCACCTCCAAGTCTAAATCCGTTTTGTAAAATGATTCTGCTCAAAAGTATGTCTATTTCTTTCCGTCCAGAGAGTAAAAACAACTGCAGATGGTATTAGGCTCCAAATGTAATTTCCTGTATTTGAAAAATTCGTATGATGCCAACCAATTGCTAACATACTAAAACTTCTCGGAAATACCCAGGACCAGAAGCTACTTGGAATTGTTGCAGACAAAAGTTTATGCGCAATTTTACAGTGGAGAAAAATATGATCATGCGACTCCGTATCATCACCACATAGGATACACGAGCTATTAATGTCTACCCCTTTAGCTTGTAGCATATCAATTTTGTTCAGCTTCTCATGCACAATTCACCAAACTAAAAAGTTAATCTTAGGTGAGACTGACTTCTTCCAGATAAACTGATAAGGAAAATCTGCGATACCAGAGTCTTCCATCAATTTAGCATAAGGGTTTTGACGCTAAATAAACCTGAGTTATCAAGGGTCCATCTCCTATTATCTTGTAAGTCATCTAAGACTGGAGGTTCATCACCAATCCTAAGCATCAAGTCTGCAAAGAGATTTACCTCTGATTCTGTTAAATTGCGTTTAAAATTAAGACACCAGTTCCTTTCCGAGGAGATCACCTCTGCGAGCTTAATGTTCTTGTTGTCAGAAATCTTAAAAAGAGACGGGAACATAGCAGCCAACGATATGTCGCCACACCAAACATCATTCCAGAATGAAATATCCTTTCCTGAATGAATATTAAGCACTGTGTTAAGGCTTAACAGATTAGCAGTCTCCGCGATTGTTTTCCAACAAGAAACTCCATGAGAAGAATTAACCTTTTGAGTACCCAGCAGGAGAACGTATCACCATACTTGTCACGGATAATCTTATACCATAACCTGTTTTTATCTTTACCAAACCTCCAACACCATTTAGCAAGCATTGCCAAATTCATCAATCTCAAATTACAGACCCCCTTTTTCTTTAACAGCACATACTAAGTTCCAATTTATTAGATGTGAAACTTTTGAGTGAGCACCATGATCCCATAAAATTTTTCTCATTTTCTTCTCTAAAATTTTAATAACAGAAACAGGAGCTTTGAAAAGAGAAAAATAGTAAATAGGCAGAGAACTAAGGATGCATTTAAGAAGGGCTAGCTTACCTCCTTTAGAAAGTGAAATCTGCCTCCAAGTTGATAGTCTCTCCTCAAATTTTTCAATTATGGGGTCCCATATATGTTTGGAAGTTTCCTTAGCTCCAAGAGACATTCCAAGATATAAGAAAGGAAGGTTATCAGTAGCGCAGCCAAATTCCGAAGCCCAAACAGATAACTTAGGCACATCACCAATTGCAATGAGTCTAGTTTTTGAAGTATTAACCTTGAGACCTATTCAAAACACTTGAGAGCCGAAAAAAGATTATAAAGTTCCTGTTTGCTATTATCTACGAAGAAGATAGTGTCATCAGCAAAATGCAAATGATTTACGATAATACTTGAAGAAGTCACTGAGAAGCCACTGAAGAGGCTCGGTTGTGAGGCTCTGTCCATGTATCTTAAGAAACCTTCCATGGAAATATTGAAGAGGAGAGGAGAAACTGGATAACCTTGTCTTACACCCCTCGAACTAGTGAAGTATCCAAAAGAAGAACCATTGATTAGCACTGAAAAATTTGATGTAGAATAACAAAACTTCAGCCATTTACACAGTTTTCTACCAAAACCCATTTGATGAAGGATAAAATCCAGATATTTCCAATTTATCCTGTCAAAAGCTTTTTCTAGATCAATTTTACAAATTATCCCTGCTTTGCCAGAACGTAGTCTAGAATCCACAAGCTCATTGGCGATCAAAGTACCATCCATGATTTGTCTTCCTTATATATAAGCACATTGAACCGGGGAGATAAGTTTATCCATTACCAACATGAGTCTTGAAGCTAACACTTTTGCGATAATTTTGTAAACACTAGTTAAGAGACAAATAGGCCTGCAATCCTGGATTTTCTCGATGTAGTCTTTATTTGGAACCAAAGTGATAAATGTGGAGTTGTGCTTGCTGTAAATTTTGTATGTAGAACAAAACTCATTTACAATATTCATTATATCATCTTTCAGAAAACTCCAACCTTTACTAAAAAAGATGATTGGGAAACCATCTGGACCTGGAGCTTTGTTATTTCCCAATTCTTGGATAGCATTCATTACTTCTTCTTCAGTGAAGTCATCTTCTAAAATATCACTTTCCTGGGAATTTATTTTATCAAAAGTAATATTTTCAAGATCAGGTCTAATTACCTCTTCTTTAGTGAATAAAGTGCTGTAGTACTCCACAATATGCTCCTGAAGAATCTGCTTGTCATCCACCAACATACCATTGACGTAAATTTGTTTGATTCTATTGTGTCTCCTTCTTGCTGAAGCCTTCCTCATAAAAAAATGAGTGTTTCTATCACCTTCTTGCAGCCACTGAGTTTTCAATTTAATCTTCCAAGAGACCTCATCCATGTGTGTTGTTTTTTCGAATTCAGTCTTCAAGGATAGCAAATTGTTGATTTCCTCCTCAGATAGAATGTTTTCTTCAGCAATATTATCAAGAGATTGTATTTCCGATAAGATATCACTAAGTCTGGTGTTTGTGTGCTTGAAAACTTCCTTGTTCCATCTTCTTAGCTCCACTTTTAAAGCTCTAAGTTTCATCCAGAGTGAATAACTTGGAGAACCTGCAAAATCAAAAGACAACCACCAATTTTCTAGCAATTGTAAGAAACCTATCTCCAAAAACCACATTAGTTAAAATCTGAAAGGACTAGGGCCTCAACTAGGATCGGAAATATCAAGAAGAATAGGAATATGATCAGAAGTAGGTCTGGCTTTGGCTAGTTGAGAGATGAAAGGGAAATGGGTTTCAAATGAAGGGGAGATGAGAAATCTATCAAGTCTGCACATCACAGGGTTTGCTTGTCCATTTGACCAAGTGTATCTTGCACCCTTAAGAGGGAGGTCAATTAGATCATGTTGATCAATGAAAAGATTGAACTGAGTCATGCTTCTTGTAATCCTGGTGCAATTCTTTTTTTCATCACACTTTTTGATAGTGTTGAAATCCCCCCAATGAACCAAGGTAAATCCCATAATATACAAGCATTGTCTAATTCCACCCAGAATTTAGTCCTCTCCACTGGATTATTTGGACCGTAAACGTTTGTCAACATCCACTTGAAGTTATCTGCTTTGTTTGTGCAGGAGACAGACAGGGTATAATCTACCATAAGTGAATCGTTTATCTCGACAAAATCTTTATCCCATATGATTAACATACCTCCTGAACTGCCAACAGATTGTTGAAAGGTCCATCCCACATTAGAATAACCATAATTTTGCTTTATATCGAATCGAGTACACTGCATCATCTTGGTTTCTTGTAACATGATGATCGGAGATTTGAAAAGTTGTATCATCTTGTGGATGATAGTTCTTCTAATGGGAGAGTTAAGGCCTCTCATGTTCCAGCTTAGGATTGAGAGATTCATAAATAACTGAATTGACCCCTTGTTTTAACAACTCTCTTAGTAACAGGTGAGCTAATGTCAACCACCGTGACTGCTAGTCTTTTACACTCTGTTTTTAACTTCTTTGGTACCAATTGTTGTGATTCTGTAGTATCTTGGTCTGTAGAAGAGAAATCATCTGATGTCTCACCTGATATCGGCTCAAAACCTGGAGGGAATGAGGGTGTGTTTGTTGATGAATTTTCAGATGAATCCTCTTCATCTATGGAGGCTAAATAATTTTTACTAGTGGTTTTTCGTTTCTCTAGTCTGTAGTTCTTGCATGTTATGTAACTTCGATTGCATTTCTTCGTAAGAGGACCAATATATTTCGATATTTCCCTTATATATAATAGTTTAATAAAATTACTTTTCTGTCAACTTTTGTTTGTATATCAATTCACATATATCATCTTCAAAAGTATTATTTTAATCGCACTAGCAGTGGCTTCCTATATAGAGAAGTTATAATGGGTGTTTTTACACTGTCATTTCGATTTTATGTTTTGAAGGATTGAAGTAAAGCATGTTTGTCAGTTCATTCATACTTAAACAAATTTCTTGCAGTTTGGGTTATATCTTACTCATGGCAATATAATGATGCACTTCTGCCGGCTCCTCTAGTGCAGTTTAGCCAAAAATGCATGATATCTATGTCAGGATTTTCTTAAGGAACAATCACTGACAACTGCGGAATAACGGATCTTGAGATATTATGATGAATAATAAGTAAACCAAGCACAAGCAACCATAATAATACGAGAAAGATAAATCAACTCACAAGACACAAGATTTATAGTGGTCCGACCAATACATACAACTTGTATATATTGTCTACGTCCACTTTGAGCCGCACCAACTCAAATCCACTATGAAGAAAAACGATTACATTGTCGTGTGAATCCCAGCAAACCCTTGGTTACACCGCAACAATTACCCGAGACGATAACCTTGTCTCTTGTTCCTCACCAATAGGCTCTCACAACGAAACCCTAACTTTAGACCGAAAAGCTATACAAGAAATCTCTCACCGATCTATTAATCGTTTTCTACACAACGTACAAATTCTACAAGGCCTAACTACCTATTTATATAGGTTACAAACATGGGCACCAATAATTCTAACCGGTTTAGGAAACCCCTTCCCTAAATAACCATGGCTAACTTTAGGAAATAATAATTAGTCTTCAATAACTAACAATCTACCACTTTGAAGACTTATTGATTGTCTTCCATTCTTCAACTTTGGATTGACGGTGCTAAAACATATTCCTTGTTAGTGCGGCTCCCCTCCCAGATCCTCATTCTGAGAGACCAACTAAAGCCTTGCAGAGCTTTAGTTTGTCTTATGTAACTCCCTTGGTAAACATATCCGCCGGATTCTTCGAACCAAGAATCTTATCGAGCTTCAACTCTCCTTCTTCTAAGAGATCCCGAATGAAATGATAACAGATATCTATATGCTTCGTCCTAGCATGATAGGCTGAGTTCTTGGCTAAATGTACAACACTTTGACTGTCGCTAAACAGAAAATTATCTCCTTGTTCCTTACCCAACTCAGCTAATAATCCTTGTAACCAAATCATCTCCTTGCTCGCTTCCGTCATCGCTACGTACTCCGCTTCCGTAGTAGACAATGTCACCAACTTATGTAACCTTGAGTTCCAACTCACTGCAGCTGACCCCATAGTATAAACATAACCGGTCGTACTTCGCCTTTTATCTACATCACCTGCGAAGTCTGCATCCACATAACCCCTCAAAATAGAACCACCTTTTTCATAGCACAATGGTATGTTTGTGTTACCTATCAAATACCTGAGAATCCACTTTACAGCTTCCTAATGTTGTTTTCTTGGGTTGCTTGCATGTTTACTCACTACTCCTACTGCATGTGAAATATCCGGTCTCGTGCACACCATAGCATACATTAGACCCCCAACAGCCGAAGAATATGGTACGTTAGCCATGTACTCATTTTCTTCATTTTTTTCGCACACTGCATACTTGAAAGACGAATTTGACTTCCAAGTGGAGAACTAATTGGTTTAGCATTCTCCATATTGAATCTTTTAAACACTCGTTCAATATATTCATCCTGACTAAGCAAAAGTACACCCTTAGCTCTGTCTCTTATGATCCTCATACCAAGAATCTTCTTTGCTTCACCAAGATCTTTCATATCAAAATCACTTGCTAATTGTTTCTTCAAATTCTCAACTTCTTGTAGAGATGTTCTGGCAACCAACATATCATCCACATACAGTAGTAATATGATGTAGTCAGAATCATTCATTTTGAAGTAACAACAATGATCTGCATTACACCGTGAGTAACCACTAATATGCATGAAATTATCAAACTTCTTGTACCACTGTCTCGGGGCTTGTTTTAAACCATACAAACTCTTCTTTAGATTGCACACCATCTCTTCCTTGCCTTTTACTATGAATCCTTCTGGCTGCGTCATGAAAATTTCTTCATCTAGGTCACCATGAAGAAAAGTTATCTTTACATCCAACTGTTCAAGGTAGAGATCTTCAGAAGCCACTAGACTTAACACTACTCGAATAGTAGTCATCTTTACAACTGGAGAAAATATCTCGTTGTAATCAACACCAGGTTTTTGCTGGAAACCTTTCACAACCAACCTCTCCTTGTAGCGAATATATCCATTTGCTTCAGACTACATCCGATAAACCCACTTGTTATGCAACGCCTTCTTATCTCTTGGTAATTTTACTAACACCCAAGTGTCATTCTCATCAAGTGAATTTATCTCATCCTCCATAGCAAGTTTCCACTTGCCTGAATCATCAGCTGCTAGTGCTTCCTTAATATCTTCAGGTTCGCCTTCATCCGTAAGTAATAGATAATTCAAAGCATACCTTGGGTTTGGTTTAGGAGTTCTTGAAGATCTTCGTACTTCTTGTGAAATTGTAGGAATAACTCTCACTGCAGTAGAAGTCTCTTCATCTTGTACTTCTCTGCCATCAGCAACATCATGCTCTTCTTGTTCCACACTTCTTCCAGAAACATCATCAATATCGATATACAACTCCTTATCGACGTTGCTTGACCTGACATCTTCAACTTGTGTTGTATTCCTTTCCTTGTACATCTCATTCTCATTAAAAGTGACATCTCTACTTATAATAACATTGTGACCCTCATAGTCCCAAAGTTTATACCCAAAAGCGTCAATTCCATAACCAAGGAATATACACTTCTTTGCTTGAGCACCTATCTTATACCTCTCACCGGGACTAAGATGAACATAACCAGCACAACCAAAAACATTCAAATAGGAAATATTTACCTTTTTTCCAGTCCAAACCTCCTCTGGTATCTTTGTATCTAATGGAATACTAGGTGTCCTGTTAATTAGATAAGCAGCCGTCTCTGTTGTATGTGCCCAGAAGGTCTCGGGAAACCAGACTGCAACCTCATGCACCTTGCACGTGCATTCAATGTCCAATTCATACGTTCTGCTACTCCATTCTCCTATGGTGTCCTTGGAACTGTCTTCTCCAAACGAATTCCATTCGTAGCACATAATTGTAAGAATTCTGTTTTGTCATACTCACCACCGTTGTCTGACCTTAGACACTTCAAATTCAGACCAGTTTCTGTTTTAACCAAAGCTTTCCACTTCTTAAACACTTCATACACCTCGAACTTATTCTTCATGAAGTAAAGACACACCTTCCTTGAGTGATCATCAATAAAGGTGACATAATACTGGAATCCGTTGTGAGATGCAACATCAATTGGTCCCCATACATCTGTGTGAACCAAATCAAGTTTTGCACTTCTCAAGTCTCTTCCTCCTCTGCTGAAACTAACCCATTTTTGTTTTCCAAGAACACAGTCTTCACAAAAGCTCATATCAACAGACTTCACCTTGGGTACATATCCTCCCGAACATAGAATCTTCATGTTCTTCTCACTCATGTGACCTAATCTTCTATGTCATAAGTTAGTGTCTTCACCACCATTAACCACTGCTAAATTAGTTCCATCTGAAGTCCGGTATAGAGTATTGACTCTAACTCCTCGAGCTAACACCATAGCCCCTTTCTTTACTTTCCAATTGTGTTCGTTAACACAACTTCACACTCATCATCACAACTTGGCCCACAGATACCAAGTTCTTCTTCAAAATTTGGAACGTGTCGTACATCCTTCAATTTCCATGTCGAACCATTGACTTTCAAGATCACATCACCCATACCGATGATGTCGCATGCTTCACCGTTACCCAAGAATACTTGGCCATAATATCCTTCTCTATAAGATATCATAATACTCTTATCACCTGTTGCATGGAAATAAGCTCCCGAGTCTATAATCCAAGACTCATCTTGCTTGTCCTCAGAGAGTAATAGATAACCTTCCGTAATCATCTTCTTGTTATCAACAAGGACCTTCACCGGTTCCGCAGCTGCAACTACGTTGACCTTTTCTTGATTACCTTGTTTCCACCATTATTATCACCTTTGTTTTCCAAACAATCGCGCTTGAAGTGTCCTACTTTCTTACACGCCCAACACTCAACAACACCTCTAGGTCGAGATTGAGATCTCCCCTAGAATTCCCTCTAGACTTCCATCTGAATTTGTTGTTGTTGTTCCTATTTGAACTCCTTCCTATATATTCATCATGCATACTTAAGGACGAGCTTGAAGAACTAGAAACATAACCTTGTTATATTCTTCTCTCCTCTTAAGCGATCAACCTTTGCTGCACATCATCAAGCTTCAACTTCTCGCTCCCAGCTGAATTGTTAATGGTTGTCCTTGCAGTCTCCCAACTCTTTGGTAATGACGATAACAACCGTAAATCTTGACTTCATCATCAAAAGTAATACTAACTTTTGAAAGCTGAGAAATAATTGATTTAAACTTCCCAAGATGTTCTGAAATCGCTTCGCCTTCTTGCATCTTCAAATTAAATAATTGTTCACACAACATAATCTTCCCCGAAGCTGATGAATTTTGATACAACTTTTCAAGTTTATCCATAAGATCCTTCGTACTAGTTTCCTCTTGTACGTTATTGTAGAATTCCTCCTTTAGACATCTACGGATCATGGCTACACACTTGCGATCAAGAGTTTTCCATTCATCGTCTTTGCGTGCTCCCTTTTTCGCAACTCCACCCAATGGATAAGCAATGGATACACACTTACCCGAGACCATAACCTTGTCTCTTGTTCCTCACCAATATGCTCTCACAACGAAACCCTAACTTTAGACCTAAAAGCTATACAAGAAATCTCTCACCGATCTCTTAATCGTTTTCTACACAATGTACAAATTCTACAAGGCCTAACTACCTATTTATATAGGTTACAAACTTGGCCACCAAGAATTCTAACCGGTTTAGGAAACACCTTCCCTGAATAACCACGGCTAACTTTAGGAAATAATAATTAGTCTTCAATAACTAACAATCTACTCCCTATTACAACCAGTATTTCATTCGCATAACCCTATTTCACAGTTCATGCAGGGAAGAAGGAAAATTGTGGGAGTGGAATATCGCACATATCAATAAGTATGCGAAGTAAGGATCATCTGATGTAAGCGAGGACTATCGTGCATGGCAAAGTTGAAGTGACGTATTGGATGATGTAAGCAAAATCACGAGTAAAGTGTGATGTTCTATGCGAGATAGAGTCTGTGTGAGAATGAGTGGTTGTAAATGAGCTAATGTATCGCACAATGATTCCGAAAATAGTGGATCTCTTAGCTGTCATCCACTAAGAGGAATCACTATATAAAGGAAGGAAGTCATCACGAAAGAGAGAGATATTTTAGTGAGTGTTAGACAAGAAACTAGGAGAGAGAAATTTTATTTGGAGAGCAAGTAAAGTCATTGTAAAATCATTGTAAGGCCAATATATCCAATTATAATCTTTGAAAGTTGATAAAGAATTCATTATGATTACTTCAGTGGATGCTTACAAGGATGTGGTTGTAGGTTTTCCTGCAACTAAATTTTTGGCGCCAGAAACAGGGTTGGGTAATAAATCCTGGTAGTAAATTCGTAGAATCTTGAAAAAAGAAAGATCTGGAAATTAAAGATATACAAGAAAAGTCTCTTTTAGTGACAAAACATTGTGTCGCGAAAACCAATTTCTTCGTTGCCAAAAGAATTCAGCAGCACAAAAAATTTCCATCACCTATAGGGAGTCGTTGAAAGTGTTCTGTTACAACCTTAAGAAATCGTCACCGAATTTTTTAATTAGCGACTTAAGTTTATTTTCCACCAAAAATATCTTTTGGTGAGCAAATAAAATTGACACTATTTACTAATTTTATGATTAATTTTTTTGTCACTCTATGTATTTTTGGTGAGGAAATTATTTTATCACTTAAAAATAATATAGCAACAAAATTTGTTCGTCTCGGAATACATTTATAGCGAGAAAAAAAATTCCTCACATAAAAAAATTTTAGCAGCGAAATTTGTTTTGTCTCAGAACAAAAAATGAATGACAAAAATAAGTTGTCTCTAAAAATTCGTTTAACGACCAATTAGAATTGTCTCTATATGGTGATTTCAATAACAAATATCATTATCTCCAAAACAATTTCACCGACGAAATCACCCGTCTCAAAAAATCATTACAAGCACAACCCTACCATCCCCATAACTATTTCCAAACAAAATATAAACATGCCAAATTCGTCACCAAATTTTCTCTAATGACTAGCTTTGATTATCCCATCGTCATCAAGAGACCTATTACACATAACGGAAATGTAAATAAATAAACATTGTTAACAGTACTAGTTTGATTAAAAACTATTAAAACAATATCCAAACCGAAAAACATCTGATAGATAAACACTGCCAATAAGAAAAAATGATGCCAAGTCTAAAAAATTTGACAAGTGAAAATTTTACTGTTGATCTTGCGTTAGGATTTTTGTTGTTCTATCAGATCTAATGTTGCTTGGACCAACTCTACCAGATTTTGTTGTTCATGGATCATGCTTAGTGTCAATCTTTCATTTTATTCTTGTAATTTCTTGATCATCTTATTATGCAATAGATATGTCAGCATGTTTTTGTATCATACCATGAAGTGCTTCACCGTCAGAATCAGCAAGGGTTGTAATATGTCGGCATCTTCGCTTTCTCTTCAAAACTTCAGCACATACTTCTGCCTAAGTGGGTGGTGTAGCTCCCTCTTCGATGCCATGCTGCAATAGCTCATTGATTTTATCCTATAATTAATGTAAATAAAAGTAGTACATATAAGCAAGGAGTGAAACTAGTGAGTACATCAATGTATTGAAGGGACTAAATTAAAGTTTTTCATGTATGGTAAGCAAGAGTGAAACTAGTGATCACAACATCACATGAAGGTAAAACACTAATGGTTGGTCTTTAAACAAGCACGAGAGTTACTGGAACACAGACAGACGATGAGCTTAAAACTCACGAGGGTGTGGTCATTAATGAAAATAACAATCAAATTCGTGTATAAATTAAGTAATATAGAATATCGAGTTTGCGCTTAATCGTGCCCACGACAACTAACAAACATAAATAAAACATTAGTATTGTATACTTACCAATTAATTCCTCCAAGAACTTCAGTTAACATCTGTTGAGAAGTTCCCAGATGAACTCGTTCTGAAAATGGAAATCAAATCAATGTTCAACTTTAAGTTTAAATACACTAATCTACGGGCAAAGGAATTGGATCCTCGCCCTTCTTGACAGATAGGGGGTATGAACTTATAAATCGCAGTTCTATCTAATATAACTTTTTCTTATCTAGTTACTAGTGAATTCACATACTACAGTGTATGTTAATAATACACAACAAAAATAACTAGCAGGAGAAACCAATCATTTAGCAGAAGATGATAGTGATAGGTACCAGCGATAGACCTTCTTTTGTTTACCTCCACTAGATTTAGCTGGCTTTGAAGGTGGAGCTTTCACCATTTTTGGGGCCTGAATTAATTTTTTTTACACAAAATCAGTTAAAAAAACCCAATAAAACAAACAAACTGAATGTTACCAATATCTCTCGCAGTTATTGTGTTTGTAGACTATCATATCTAGTATTAAAGTATGGATCGCTTTTTGTAGTCATGCACTATTCAGAACATTGTGGTACAACTGGAAGTGCGTTACTCATCAAAAACTAAGAATATGGATGATTCAGAGAACAAGCTAAAATTATATGTGTTCAACAATCAAGTATAGGAAAAGAAAAACTAAACAACAAAAAACAAACTGTGAGTGGCCATCCTTTCAAAGTCAAATTATTGTTTCCTTGATTTAAACCTGAACAGACAAGAACAATCAGCCACAAATGTAAATTTCAGTAAAGCTCATACTCAATCAGGGAATGAATTCATACAAGTACTTCAAATCATCTATGTTAGTTGAACTGCTTGTGAAATGAGTGTGCTAAACCCGACTTCAGCCATAAATTTTCCCCAGTATCTTTTTTTTTTGATAAATAAGATATCATTAAGTCTTCCAATCCAGAAATCACAAAATAAAGTATATTGAAGTTTTAAGAACTAAAATACTAAATCAACAATACTATTCTTAAATTGAACAAAACTGGAGTTCAGCTAAACAAGGCCCAGAGAAGTAAACAAGGTCACTATTAAACAACTTTGATCACATTTACTCGTCTTCCTGGCTGCGTAACCTAGATGTCTTGTTGGTAACACAGACATCCAACTGTGCTGCACGCTCAACAATATCCTTCCTCTTTCTTGTATAAATGTTGTGTGCAATCTCAGCACAGTAACCCAGTTGTGCTTCATCAACAATTCGAGCTTCTTGACATTGTGCACAATAAATTTCTTGAAACCATTGGGTAGGAAGTGACAGGTCTTCTTGTATGAAATGTAACCAATGTTGGGCATCAAAGTAACACCCAACTTTCACCTCACACGAGAATCAATACCCTTAGGATGTCTCCGGCTTTTCCCGACACGATGGTATCTGTCACTGTGTGGCCTCTTGAAAGCCTTGACCCGCTTCTTGATAATCTTCTTGGTAAGCAAAGGAACTGCAAAGGATCCTCGAGTTAGATGTGTCTGCTTCCGCCGGTTCTGAGTGAAACTTTGTCTCTCTCTCTATCGCTACCCTAAAACCTTTGAAGAAGCATTCTCAATATCTTTACTTTCTTATCTTTTCAAACATATATATTTAATTCTACATACAGGTGTCATAGAGAAATCAAAACCCTTCTTAGAAATCGGCATCCTAATTAGAAATCAAAACCTAACGAAGAAATCAGCATCCTAATAAGAAATCAAAACCCACTTAGAACTGATATTTGGAGGAATGACTTCAACACACAGAAATGTGGAGTCGACTTGTTATTTATACGAGAGAATATAATGGTTGTTACAATTGTTGAACCTATTCAAAAGCAACAGATGCTATTTTAATGCTAACTAAAGAACCGTAAGACTTATCTAAAAGCAGATGCAAAATACTCGGTCCTTTCCTTCATACACGGTATGCTAGCTGTTTTGGTTGAGAGTCTTCAGCAGATGAGTCTCTATCCTTAACACCTCCCCTCAAGTTGTACTTGAGTTGACGAATGAGCAACTTGTTCCGAATGTAGTGAAACCTTGGAGAACAGAGCCCCTTCGTAAATATATCAGCCAGTTGGTCTTTAGAACATATGAACCGCACCTGCAACTTCTTTTCAGCCACCCTTTCTCACACAAAATGATAGTCGATCTCTATGTGTTTAGTACGTGCATGGAAAACAGGGTTTGCAGTAAGATACGTCGCACCAAGATTGTCACACCACAACGTTGGAGTTGGTTTAGAAATACCAAGTTCCTTAAGTAACGACTGAATCCAAATTATCTCAGAGGTAACAATGGCTACTCCCCTATACTCAGCTTCCGTGCTATATTTAGAGACAGTCTTCTGTTTTCTGGCACTCTAAGAAATTAAGTTCCCACCAAAGTATACACAATATCCACTTGTAGACCTGCGATCATCTAGGCTTCCAGCCCAGTCCGCATCAGAGTATGCATGTAATGATAAGTCCCTTGATGATTTTATATGTAAACCATAGTCGACGGTATGCTTCAGATAACGAATGATCCTCTTCACCAGCTCCCAATGCTCCACAAACGGCTCATGCATGTATTGACACACTTTATTAACTGCCACTGAAATGTCCGGCCGCGTCAGATGTAAATATTGAAGTGCACCAACAACACTACGATACAATGTTGGGTCTGCAAACTTTTCTGATCCAAGTTTCTGAATCTTGACATTTGAAGCTAATGGTGTAGTCACTGGTTTAACGCCATCCAACTTGGTTCGTCGTAGAAGATCAGTGACATATTTTCGCTGAGTTAAAACAATATCTGATCCTTGCCTGAGAACTTCGACACCCAAAAAGAAAGAAAAATCACCCATGTATTTTATAGCAAAGGCTTTACCAAGATCTGCAATGAGCTTGGTAATAATAGATGGATCCGACCTTGTGACTATTATATCATCGACATACACCAAGACATATATAGTGTAAGAATCAGATAGCAGTACAAACAAGGAACTGTCAGCAGTGGAGGCTTTAAACCCAAGATGCAACAAGTAACCGTTGAGTTTCGAAAACCAAGCTCGGGGAACTTGTTTAAGTCCGTAAAGCGACTTGTGCAGCTTACAATCATGATTGGGAAATTTTGGGTCTACATATCCCGGCGGTTGCTTCATGAAGACATTTTCTTCCAAATGGCCATGTAAAAAGGCATTATCAACATCCAATTGTTTCAGCTGCCACTAATTCATCACAGCAAGTGATAATACAAGTCGAATAGTACATGGTTTGACAACAGGACTGAAAGTTTCGCCGAAATCAACACCTGCCTGTTGATTGAAACCTTTCGCCACCAAACGAGCTTTGCGTCGTTCGATACTCCCATCTGGGTTTTGCTTAACACGGAATACCCATTTCGACCCAACCACATTCATGCCAGGCTCATACTTAACTAATGAGTACGTACCATTCTGAATAAGAGCATTGATCTGATCATCCATCGGTCCCCTCCACTTTGGATCTTTGTTCGCAGCATAAAAACATGTTGGCTCCATGAAATCAGACTCAGGAAGAGGATGCTTTGTTGCTGTCAAGCACAATTTTTGAATGGGTTTTGAGATTCCTGCCTTAGACCTTGTAACCATGGGATGAGTGACTGCAACTTGATGAATTGGCTGAGCAACTTCCTGCTGAATGTTGTGATGTATCTGCAGTCTGAGGTCTGTGGGAGAACTGCCTGAGACTGCCTGAGAAACACTGAGTGGTTCCATAATCTGCGTTGTACACACCGGAGAACTTGGAACTGTTGGTGATGCAGAAGCAGTCGACAGCGATAGTGATGATTGAGTTGGTGAATCACTGTGAAGAGGTGATTGCAGATTACCAGTTTCCTGTGCAGCTGAGATACTAGTTTTTCTAAACGGATGAGAAAACAGTACACTAGTACAAGAGGGTTTTATACCTGAACAAGACGACTGCAGCTGCTGTGGAATAGGCATGAAAGGGAATGATCTCTCTTCAAAACGAACATGACGATTAATATAGATTCTGTTTGTTCCACGATGCAAACACATGTAACCCTTGTGAGCACTGCTATAGCCTATAAAAACACACGGAATAGATCGTGGCTCTAGTTTATGTTTATTGTATTGGCGAAGACAGTGATAGGCTAAGCAGCCAAAAACTCTTAGAAAAGTGTAATCTGGTTGCATATGAAATAGGAGTTCAAGAGGAGTTTTTGTCTCAGATTTGGATTTAGGGAGCCTATTAATGAGATAGCAAGCTGTAGAGAATGCATCAGCCCAAAAGGACTGTGGCATGTGTGCCTGAAACAAAAGAGCCAAACCAGACTCAGTTACATGGCGAATACGACGTTCTGCAATTCCATTCTGAGGAGATGTATGTGGGAAAGAAAACCTATGTTGGATTCCAGAGTCATTCAGATAAAATGTGAATTTTTTGTATTCAAGTGCATTATCAGATTGAAAAACCTTAATTTTATGATCTGTAAGATTTTCAATTTGTTTACGGAAGAGAATGAATGTATGTAATGCATCATAACGTTGGACAAGAGGATAAAACCATGTAAAATGTGAATAAACATCCATCAAGAGAATATAATATCGAAAACCAAGTCTAGACAGCTGGGGTGAAACCCAAATATCAGAGACTATCAAGCTTAACGACTTGTCATAACCAGTTTCGCTAAGAGAGAAAGGTAGTTTCCTGCTTTTACTAACATGACAGGAGTGACAGAAATCAAAGCTATTACTTAAGACTGGAATTGAATTTTGATGACAAATTTTGGAGACTGTACGCAAGGCTGGATGACCCAAACGTTGGTGCCACAGTGGTAGAGTAGAAGAGACATGAGCTTGCGGCTTTATTGAAGGTGCTAGCATGTCTATTCCCTAAAATACGTAGAGACCATTCCTATTCAGCCCTCGCAGCAGTGTTGCCCCCGTTTGCTTGACCTTTACAACAAAGTAAGAAGTGTGAAATTCAAAAAATACATCATTGTCCTTGCAGAATTGAGTAACTGACAGCAAGTTTGTTTTTATTTGCGGAACATGATAAATGTTGTTCAAAACAAAAGATCTTGACTTATAAAGGAAAGAGGCATTACCAACATTGGAAATGTTTAGTGCATTACCATTACCAACGTGTACTTGCTCAGTACCATCATACTCATGAGGAATAGTGAGATTCCTCAAATCTGCAGTAAGATGGTGAGTAGCTCCCGTGTCCGTTACCCAACCATTATCATTCTGTCCACCTGGTAATGCTATGCAAGCTGCAGGCTGACGATGATTGTCATTGCTTTTCTCATATCGAAACCAGCACCTATTTGTCGTGTGATTCCTCTTCTTACAAATTTGACAGACTTAATCTCCCTGATTTCCTCTTTGTTGCTGCTGAGAATTGTTGTTTTTTCGTGGATTATTGTTGTTGTTCCTCCTGTTGTTATGATTATTGTTGTTTGGATATTGATTCCCATGATTTTTGAAACGCCTCTGATCAGGCTTGCTACTTGCAACAACTACATTAGCCAAAGTTTGCTGCAAAGACTGTAACTGTTGTTCTAACCGCATATCAAAGGTTACTAAATGAGTATAGAAGCTATCTATAATCATATTTTCAGCAGTGCTCAACGATGTTACAATTGAGTCATATGCTTGGTTTAGACCATTACTAATGGCCTGTTTCTTCTCATCATCTGAAACCGAGCAGCCAGATGCAGTAAGCTGCTCAAATAAGCTCTTAGCTTCTTGCAAAATTTTTTTAAGAGTTTTGTTACCTTTTTGTAGTGAATAAAGTTGCATTTTCAGATTCACCTGATGTGCAAGGGTTTTTGGTGTAAAATAGCTTTCTAGCTTATCCCAGACTTGCTTTGCCGTGTCCAGTCCACCAACTTCAGCGAGCACTTCAGGTGTAAGAGTGGAGTTTAGCCATCCAACTAACAGTGAATCACATGCCTCGTGTTCTGTAAAATCTGGGTTGATATCATCACTTAAGGTAGGGTTCTAGCAGGCTTTACCTTGGTTCCATCAATAAAACCCGTGAGACCATATCCCTTTAGAATAGGTTTAAACTGTGTCTTCCACAGAAGATGATTGGTTTCTGTGTGTTTGAGAGTTACCAGGTGGTGAATCTGGATTTGTCGAAGGCTAGATGTTATATCCATTAGTGGTGTTTTTAGGGTTTTTGTTTTTGTGTTGTTGCGGAAGCGTTGGATCGACAAGCTGATACCAACTTAGAACTGATATTTGGAGGAATGACTTCAACACACAGAACTGTGGAGTCGACTTGTTATTTATACGAGAGAATACAATGGTTGTTATAATTGTTCAACCTATTCAAAAGCAACAGATGCTATTTTAATTCTAACTAAAAAACGGTAAGACTTATCTAAAAGCAGATGCAAAATACTCGGTCCTTTCCTTCATACACGGTATGCTAGCTGTTTTGGTTGAGAGTCTTCAGCAGATGAGTCTCTATCCTTAACAAACCCTAAGGAAGAAATCGGCAGAAGAGTAGACAAAAAGTAGAAATCAAAACCCTAAGGAAGAACTTAACAGAAGATGAGACAAAATTTAGAAATCAAAAGCCTAATTAGTAAAAAAAATAGAAATCGAAACCCGAAATTTGTAGAAAACTTACCTACATCTGGCCTGAATTAGTCAAATTGTTGTTGCGATTGTGCTTGAAGTCGGTCGATTGGTGAAGACGGACTTTGCTGGCTAGAGAAGAATCAGACGACGTTTCAGAGCGAGATAGAGAAAAGACTACAGTGGTGGTATTGAGGGAGTGATAGAGGATGGTTCTGCCTGTGAGTTGTTTTTTTTTTTTTTTTCCAAGGTGAGTGATGGAGGGACTCGGGAGAGCTTGGGATTTGAGAATGAGAAAGAGATACGAGAGAGGAAAAATGAAGTGAGAGAAAACAAAAGGGTTTTTGGTAAAGGTTATTGACGGCTGATCTCACTCTATGCGGTAGTCATACGGATTATAAAATTCATTGAACGGTGGATATTTGTCTTCGAATTGTCATACGGATTAAGAGCAGTAGGTTCCAAAGAGAGCAAACTAAGCATATAAAATGAGATTTGATGTATCTCGGAGTCGTATCGATGAATTTGGAATCATTATTCAATGAGATCAAATGAAAATGAAGAATCATTATCGACCTTCATCCCAATAAATATGATATATTATATAATAAACAGTGAGAATAATCTATAATTATTATCGATCCAGAAATAACCAAATAAATTATAAGAATGAGAATTAATTCGAATAATGAAAATTAATCAAAATAATGAGGAAGAATCCAACTAATGAAAACAAGTCCAAATAATGGGAATGAATCTAATAATTGTTACTGATCTACTAATCTAAATATTAAAATAAAATCGGAAAGAATCTAACGAGAAACTGAAATCGAGAACTATATATACGAATTAAACAATGAATTCGATATCTATGGAAACGAATTGCATGAGATCTAACCAAAGCCATGGCATCCATGTACGAGGAGAACCATATGTGGATCTATAGTTCATCTCTTACTCTCCGAGTAGTAGTTGTGTATAAGTTGAGCCTTCGGTACCTGGTTCTTTCTTTAACTCAGGGTGGGGTTTATAGACTTCTCTTAGGAATCGAGAAGCAAAAATAAAATTGATCTATATAGTTAAACATGTACTTTAATGAACAAATTAACTCGATTGAACTTAAAAAGATGAAAACTTTTTAAAATTATTTCACGGTGTATGATAATCTTTAGAGTAGCTATCCTTCCAATGATAATAATTTAAATATTTAAATTGTACTCAATTTTCTGTTAGCATTTGTATATCATACTTATCTTGACCGATCATCATAAACTCAATAAAATTTAACACAATTTTATTTTCATTCCGTCAAAATAATTAGATAATGCTCGATATGACTGATTAGATGACTAAAATCATCTAATTTATTTTAACCATAGTCAATAAAGTTAGTAGATCACACTTTCCTTGACTAATTACTAAATAAACTCAATCCAATTTAACTCTATTTTACTTAATTCTATCAATACAACTATATTAGTCTCAGTATGACTGGTTATGTGTATGGTTAATTATTAAGAATGATTTATCCATGTATTTTATCTAATTCATTCTAATCGGACTTAATATTCAGTCAACATTATTGCATCATACTCGCAATGATTGATAATCAACAAATTCAATCCATCTGTACTCAATTCTATATAATTTCATCGAAATCACCCAATAATAGTAAAATATACTCCATATATATGATTGTTTTATCCATCGATTTTCATCTAGTTCAATCCAATTGTGCTCAATTTTCATCCAACATTATCATACTCATGTTGACAAATTATCAAAAAATATGATCTGATTGTATTTAACTTCACATAATTTCATCAAAGTCGCTAAATCATAGTCATGATGACTGATTATAATCACCATAATTGATTTATCTATGTATTGGTCATGACTGGTTATCAACAAATCCTATCTAGTTGTATTCAGTTTTGCATAATTTTATCTAAATTTATAAATAGTTATCATGAATGAATATACTCACTCTATACCGGTTAGCTAGTCGAACAGTATGGTTCACATAGTTCAACCAGACAGTCCAACGGGTTCGGGAGTTTGTTAAATATTATATTTTACATGATAAAAATTATTGTTACCAAAAATTCATTCTAAATAACGCGTTGTGTTCTTTATTGTCACCATAAAGAATTTTTTGCGACAATATTTTAGTAATCACTGAAATCATGAACTACGGTGAAGTTATAGTGCCAATGAAATGACTAAAGTGACAAAATTTAGTTCGTTACAAATGTTGTTTCTTGTGATGATTATAAGTTGTTACTATAAAAATATTTGCAAACCAAACAAGCTGATGGTCACTAAAAATAAATATAGTGTCAAGCTTTTAGTTTCGTCACTATAAAATTAGTTAGTGACAAATTAATTTTGTCACTATAAATTTTTCTTTTGTAACGAAATTTATAGATTATCACGTAAAAGATTTTATGTCAATTTTTCATCATCATCACAATAGAATTAAATGGTGACAAAAATATATAATCACAAAAAATTTATTAGTGACTAGACATTATTTTGTCTCTAAACGAGGTCACTAAAATCTTATGAGTGACGAAACCCGAGTCTCGTCGCAAAAAACCTAACAACAATGACAAAATTTATGTAGGTCACAATAACTAAGCTTCAGCAATGAAATTTTCTTCGTCGCAAAAACTATCGTCACCAAAGCCATGTTTTCTTGTAGTGGATGGCAAGACTTGGATCTACTATTGAACAGGGAACAACAGCCAGAAGGAGCAATAGAATTGCTGAAAGAAGAAGAATTACAAATCTTGATCACCAAGAAGAAAGAGTAAGAGAAAATTAAGGAAACAAAAATCCAACTGGACCTTAGCGTGAACAAGAGAGGAATAATGATATTAATTATGATAGAGTGAGCATTCATACTTCACAAACAAGTTCAACTGAAGAGGAAATACAAAGAACTAGAGATACAGGAAGAATTGAGGAGAATGATGAGAATATGACAATTGCAGAGCTTAGACAAAGATTGCTTACAAAACGACAAAGAGAAGATGAAGAGCGTGTGAATTTGATACGTCAGAATGATGAATTAAGAGAAGAGAATCTTAGATTGCAAGAACAGAGATCGACAAATGCTACACGATCCAGGTCGAGATCAAGCAGGAGTTCATCAAAGGAAAGTCGATCTAATCAAGAAGATACTAGGCGAAGACAACGCATGGAAGCTATTGAAGAAAACATGCAAATAGATGATAATCCACAGGACCAACAAAGGAGAAGGGATGTAGTTCAAGATTTGGGAACTAATCGATATGAGCATCCGCGTGAACTTCTACGTCGCACATATAATGATTTTGAAAGAGAAGAAGAGGATCGGAGGCAAGCGCAAATGATATTACATGGAATAGAAATATTAAGGGAAGAAATTGAAGAGAGAGAACTACAAGAAGCATTACGCCAAAATAATCATGGTTACCGAGTAAGGTGGCGCGAACGTTGTCGCATGAATTATATAGAGCAAGGATGGGTTGCACCAAAAGAAAGAGAAATGTCAAGACATCGACATGATCGCACAGGTGAAGAGGAACGACATGATAGAGCACATATCGAAACGAACACTGGCAGGCGTAGGAGAAGGAGAGAAGAAGCTGAAGAATATGGGATACAAGAGGCAGTACGTCAGAATAATCATGAGAATAGACTGAGGCAAGCAAGATTAAAAAGACCTATGCGAGAAGATATAGATCAAAGCTTCAGTGAAGAAATTCTTAAAGAAATGGCGGAATTAAGAGAAATGATGACTGGGAAAAGAAATGGTGGAAGGAGACAATTAGAAGAAGAAGTAGAGGAAGCTGGGAAAACTCCCTTTACAAAGCATATTCAAAGGGAAGTGATACCGTTTAAGTGCAGTTTACCAACATTCACTAGCATATTGGATGGAAGCACCTGTGCGATACAACACGTAAAAGCTTACACACGATCTTTATTGCAGTGGGAGAACAATGATGCAGTAATGTGTAAATATTTTGCTACGAGCCTGGCAGGAGAAGCTCTGAAATGGTTTGAAGGACTACCAATATAATCCATTGGATCATTCCACCACTTACAAAACATCTTTTTAGGACAATATATCAGCAATAATATGTCAAGACCAGAGATTGAGACGACATTTGGACTTCGCAGAAGAACAAATGAGAGCTTGCGCCATCTGACAACACGCTGGAGAACCATGTGTAGTGAAATGGGAAGACGAGTGGATGAGCGACACCTTATTCTTTCATTTATTAATGCTCTTTTCGCTACAGATTTGTTATATACACAAATCTTTAGGATAAAGGATACAATAACAATGTCAGAGTTGCGCGAATTTGAAGAAGAGTACATAGCACTTGAGGAGAAACAAAGAGATATGGAGTCATACCCGGTTGCGGTACCTGATGCGAAAGGTGGAAATGCAAGTTTACTCCCAAGACTGTCAAATGTTGTTGCGAGTACATCGCTGGGAAACCAAGGAAGGAATATTACAGAAATGGAACAAAAGCTAATAGCCATGGGGAGTGCAGATCAAGCAGAATTTGATAAAGAGTATAGAAATAGACAATTTCAAAATCATGGAGGTAGTAATAAGATTCAAAGAGTGGATAATCCGCCAGAAAGTTCAGAAGGTCAACAACCATATTATAATAAAAGACAATGAACTGGAAGGATAGTATGGGAACAGATAATTCTGCCGAAGCTGAACACTATAGTAGATAAAGTATGAGAAGATGTCATCCTAATGGAAGAAATCCCAGAACCACATAATGTAGGGGATGAACCACCACCAGGGAGGAGAAGCATAGAATTTTGTGTATATCATCGCTTTCATGGTCACGCAACAAGTAATTGCATAAATGTGAGGAAAATCATATTGCGAATGGTTGAACAAGGAAAATTGGATCATTTATTAGCACAACAACAAAAGAATTTACCACCACCACCAACAGGAGGAAATGTATATGCAAAGCAGAAAGGAAAGGATACATTTGTAATTGAAGTATGTGCGAAAGCGAAGAACCTATATTGTAATTCAATTGTACATTCATTCAGAAGCATAGAAGACTTCCATGAGAATGTCTTAATAAGGGTGTATGCGAGAGATGCTGATGGAATGGAAATTCTTAATCTTGCGAAAATATCACCATTGAAGGATTGTCAAAAGCAAACTATCTCATTTAGTGCGGAAGAAACACCAGGAGGAGGGGAATCGCATGAATGTCCATTGGTAGTGAGATTAGGAATTAATCCGAAAGCAAAGGTAGAATATGATGAGGAAGATGAAGCAAACACTTGGGGAATAAATAGAATACTTATAGATCCTGGAATTTCTGTTGACATTCTCTTTTATTCTACATATAAAACCATGGGTGGAAGGGACGACAAATTGATTCCTTCAACGTAAAAAATTTATGGCTTCAATGGAACTACGAACAAGCCAAAAGGTGAGGTGACTATGAGGATTCTTCTTCAGCATATGCCTACAGATATTGTGTTCTATGTTGTAGATATTGAATCGCCCTATAATGCTCTAATTGGAATACCATGGCTGCATAGTATCTTGGATGTGGCCTCAACATTTCATCAGTGCATAAAATTTCCTTTACCTCGGGGTGTTGGTATTATAAGAGGAGACACATTTGAAAGTAGAAATTGTCAAGAAATTAACATTAACAAGTGCGAAGAAAGAGAGAGTAAGCGAAGAAATTGGAAAAAACATCCTGCAGATAGTCAAAGAGCTGAGAGGTTAATGGTGGATACAATATAGTTGAGATTTGGACAAACAGAAAAATAGAGTACTGAAAGAGGGTTTTCTGCGGATAATGATACTAAACGAACCAGAAATATTACTTCTACTGAAGGAGGAAAATGCAGAGGCATAAGTTGTGTTCTCAAGACAAAAATAAAGGGTGCAATAGTTATCGCACAGAGAAGATTGAAAGGGGTATGCGAAATAGTATTCTGAACAGTATTTGCGATCTTAAAAAGATACAAAAAATGAAGGGGATAAATGAGTAATATGGAGAATGCCGATGTCTTTCTTTATGAGAAACAAGTTCATCTATGTATGATTAGATATTTTTCGTGGTTGTAGTAATGAAGGTTCAAACTCTCGAATTTGTGAAGGATAATTTTTTTTAGACTTAATAAAAATAAATAAATAATTTTATATGCACAATATTAACAAAATATGGGAGAGAATTTTTACCGGGGATCAGGATTCCACCATTCACCAAAATTTATGTGATTCAATAACAATTCTTATCATGCAATTTTAGACAATATAACTCCAATCAAAGGAAATTGTGATTCTAATCATTACCTAAATTAGATTTTGAAAACATCCACTGTTAATCGCGAGCATGAAGTATCAAAAGCAATTTACTAAGCATACTCCATAAAGTGAAAACACAATTGATTAATAAAAATCATTTACTCCATTTTTATTCGGTGCAATTAATCATAAAAGAGTTGCATAAATAAATTTAAATAAATTTTACCACATAACTTTTGGAAGAATGGCTTCCTCCGTCACCCTGGGATTGGGTTTAGCTACTCATGATGAAAAACCACTCAAATTGATTCATTGATACTCAAAAGTTGTTTACAATCAAGAGAAAATGGAGAAAAACGGTTTACAACAGTGTTTGCGACACATATAGAGCGTTCAAAAAGAACGATACAACAGAGGTGTTGTTGTTCCGAAGTCGGGGAAAGGAATTGAGTATTGTCGCAATTAAGCGACACTAATCAACGACTGTCCCTGAGGGTATTATGTTCTTCGTGTTATTCCTTGCACCAGCAGCAAGCGTTTCTCCTACGTGACTTTCTTTCGGTTCTTCTCTGCTCCTAAACTCTCCCAAAGACTCTCCAACTCTTCTAAACTCTTTAGCCTTGTATTTATAGTGTTTTAGAAAAAAAATATCCGACCATAATACCGTATAATCTCCCATTAATCCCGTCATTGCTCGCTGCCCATATTTAACAATAATTTCCTTTTTTGGCTTCTACACACGTAAACTTTGATCCTGCACGCTCTAGTTAACCTTCCCCAAGCCTCTGAAGTCATCGAACGCCTCCAAACCACTCCATGCATGGCAAACACACAATCAAACTCGTGTTACAGGACACGTTGCTCTGTTTTGAGCTCGTGACTCAAACCAGGATTTCCAGCCAATTCCGATCGAATCTGATGCCCACAATGTGTTCCCTATCCCATATCACAACTTCCCACAAATTTCAGCGATTGAATCGCACTAAAACACCTTCATTTTTCGATCACAAATCTTCGAGTTTTGAATATATTTTTCCCGCCAAAAAGATGTTTTTGAATTTAAAGAGAAGATGGATGCCTCTTAACCAGAGCTTGGGTGCGAATAGCAATTGGGTGGAAATAGTAATTTTTATGGGTTCCTCCGGGACATTTCTGGGATGCTTCCGGTGCATTTCTGGGGTGCCTACGATACATTTCTCCGGGGTGTAAAACACTGCCTTTTGAGCCCATTTCGCCGCAAGGGCTTATTTCTCTAAAAATTCCTACAAAGACATAAAAGAACACAATAAATACAAAATTGAGCACTAACAATACATACAATAGAGACATATTAAACACATAAATGCGTCTATCAACACCCCCAAACTTATTATTTGCTAGTCCTCGAGCAAATTTATTCTAGAAAGGAAAATCATTCGAACCCCTAGGTGGCCCTAGTGGCGGAGTGTTGTCTCCGGAGGGTTTACCAGAGGTGTACCCACAAAACCTTTACTCCATACCCTAGCTATCTACGCAAAACCTTGGAAAGCACTAAAGAACCTCCTTGGTTGGCATACAATTATTGACTCTAAGAGGAAGAACCCTGATGCGAAATTCCAATTGATGTACACGAGTTTGCACTCAACCATACTAAAATTCATATAAGTGACAGAGCTCTACTAAGATAGTTTCAATATGGACATCATACTCGGAGTCAGACTAATCACATGAAAAGATTAAGAAGATGGAAAAAGAAAAATGTAGATGGTTGAAAAGCGAACGGTGTTTCTCATATCTGTCTGAAGGCCTCTGCCAAGATGAACCTAACCTAAATGACTAAGATACCGGTCTGACTAATATTAACACACTGGCATATACAAGGAAACCAGTGGTTAATAATCCTAACTCTGGGTGAACACAACTGGCATATACAAGGGTACCAGTGGTCGACTTTATTAAACACACATTTATTTAAGAACTAACAACATGATTGGACCTTGTGGACCGAAGCGCATGTTTCTTGTCAGCAGATTACATGGTGATTCCCGTGGATCCTGCATTCCACGCTTGTTTAGGCGACAGAGACAGGGAGAACACACACATATTGCTATCCAAGTGTTAGTATTTATTCAGATTGGTCTACTGGTCTGGTCTAAATTTTTTTTTTTTTTTTTTGAAAAGGTAACTCAGTCACTCTATTTCACCCTAGCAAAGGTAACAACTTGAATTGTGTTCCCCACAAAATCACTTGAAATAAAAGAAAACTAAAAATAGAAAGTGAAAAGGACTCGACGAGATATGGAGAAACTATCATGTTAATTCTAACACCTGAGCTCTGTGCTTTTATGAATAGATCTATAGATGTTTCCATCTAGTCAGATTGGTTCCTCAACTCCTAAAACAAAAATGTTTCCATCCACTTAGATTGGTTAGTGCTATCCTTAATAGGCGTAAATTTGTAGGCTATGGAGTTTATTTATTGCAACTAAAAAGTTTCTCCCATACCCCCAAACTTAAAATTAACATTGTCCTCAATGTTCTAAAGATGAAATTAAAAGCATGAACAAGGAGAGACAGTTACTATTTGAAGCAAAATAGTGAAGGAATGATATTACCGGGTTGCATGAGATTGGGTTACCTCCCAAGAAGTGCTAAGTTTATAGTCTTCATCCAGACTAAGAAACGTTTAATCACCTCGAATCATATAGCAATAGCCGAAATAATTGTGGGTTATCGAAACCAAATAGAGCCATCACAAGTAAAAGGAATCTGCAACAAGCCAAGAAAATGAACATGTACTGCATACCCTTATCTAGTTTCTTGATTAAGATACCTATGTCCCATTGTGGTTCAGGTTCAGGTTCTATGAAAGGATCTTGATAGAATATTTTCATTGGATGCACTTCCTCATAGCTAAGATCCAACAGTTCAGGTTTAAAAGTCTGGAAAAACTCAATTAAAAATAATAACAACCTGAATAACTGGGGATCCTTAAAGTCAATCAGATTTGACTTACACAGCTGACCACAAAGAGAGTGGTGGTCTTCCTTAAACAGATGTGTCGACCCTAATCTCCTAAAGTAATTAGGTTTAGTCTCAAAACTTAATAATTGACACATATGAAATTTATATGTTCCCACAATTGGTAGAAAAGTTTTTGGTGGGAAAACAAAGTCAATCTTGGTATTATTGCCTGGGCTAACCTCATCAACCAGAGGATGGGTTTCTAACAGTTGAGACTCGTGTTGAACATTATTAAGTTCGGGAAAACGAGTACGAAGATAGTCTTGTAAGATGGTTGAGGCATTGATGTCAAGTCCCACATGAGGGATTTTTGTAAGAGTTAAAGAACATGGAGAATAATAATCGCCCCCACACTTAGAGTTTTCGGCGTCTCTAGGTAGACTGGTCATAATCTCCCTAATTTATAGGTCATCAGATTCCTGAAAGTGGGCGATTGATTTTTCTAAGTCAGGTTCATCCCCGCTAATCTCTACGAGTTCATCTAAGACTATTGTTTCTAAATCGTTTGACTCGAAAACATTACTGTCAAGATAAACTGGTTCCTCTAAACCATCATCGGTTTCGTAATCATCGTCTAAAACGGGGGTATTTCTAGTCAAATCCTCGTCCTTTTGAATAGGTACATAATTATTAAAATTATTTGGATTTGAACTAGAAATATCATTATAATCATCATCACCATCCTCCTCCTCATCATCATCACAATATAATTTTTGATATTCACGAATTCTCAAGCTTTGTTCCCAACTACATGGTCTATGTTTATAATATTTCTCATAGATCGTTAGAGGTGATTCCTCAATAAAAGTTGGAGTATCCATATATCGCTGCCCACGCATATATTCACCAAGAGTCATTTCCGAAGACGTCTCTTGATAACGAGAATTTCTAGACATATATTCTCCTAACGTCATCTCAGGTGGCGTCTCCTGAAAAGGATTCATCACCGAGGAAACACAAACTACAGAGGAATTCTACACAATCACAAACAAGGCTGACTCGACCAAATCAAACCTATAAATTCTAGCAAACAAAAAGCATGATGGCTCCACTTAGATTGTTTCTAGACCAGCTTCTATCTTTCGAAAGGGAATTCGTTGCAATTTGAGCAAACCCCTCTGGAATCAATCCGAGTCAAAGTAAGTTGAATAGAGACGAGGGAAGCTTAGTAGAGCTTTGATACCCAAGGACTCACCGCATTAGAAGGCGGCGCAGTCACGCATTCAACTCACAGAAACCATCATGAACTTTGAATTCTGCTTAAAGAGCAACCAATATTTTTCGAACGAGTTTCTTATTAAGCTCGTTACCCTATAGGTCTCGTTCTAGTAAAAATTTTAGGCTTAAGATCGCGTTTGGTTTCGTTTTCCTAAGGTGGGGAAGAAGAGAACGGTGATGAAATCCGAACCCTTATCTTGTATTGTCCAGGCCTTGCCCTTTACTAGGAATTTAAAACAGCCGTATTCAAGTCCTCAGCATATATTCACCTTAAGGCAAACAGTAAACCCGCTTGCAGGAGATTCGCGGGTGTTTAGAAGTTTACCTCCCGTACCAGACGGGCGAAGAACCATTGTAGTCGACTCGGGCCACTGACTCCGGTGTCAGTGTGCGAACCCGAGGGGACGAGACGATATAGTAATCGTCGTCCTTCCCTGCAAACAGTTTGTATTTAATTTTTTTTTTAATTTATAACGCTTCCGTAGGGTTTTAAAAATAATGTCCAATGTTCAATGTCCGGAAAAAAAAATAATGTCCAAAAATAAAAACTTTAATTACAGATTCTAAAAAAAAAATTAATAAAAAAAAATATCTAAAAAATAATAATAAAAAAAATCCTTCGTCTTCTTTCCGTTCTTTTTGCTTTAAGCTTTGCTCCTAGTCTTTATGAAATCGCCAAAAATCTTTGACAACTTCTTCTGCTTCTTTTTCTTTTCGATCCAAGCCTCAAAACCTGTATCACATAGACAAATACCCAAAGAACGTAAAAAAGAACAAAGAAAAATAAATCTAAAAAAAAAAAAAAAATTCTACCTAAACACAATTCCGCGTCGGCGCCGCCAAAATGAATAGATATTTTTCGTGGTTGTAGTAGTGAAGGTTCAAACTCTCGGATTTGTGAAGGATAATTTTTTTTAGACTTAATAAAAATAAATAAATAATTTTATATGCACAATATTAACAAAATATGGGAGAGAATTTTTACCGGGGATCAGGATTCCACCATTCACCAAAATTTATGTGATTCAATAACAATTCTTATCATGCAATTCTAGACAATATAACTCCAATCAAAGGAAATTGTGATTCTAATCATTGCGTAAATTAGATTTTGAAAACATCCACTGTTAATCGCGAGCATGAAGTATCAAAAGCAATTTACTAAGCATACTCCATCAAGAGAAAACACAATTGATTAATAAAAATCATTTACTCCATTTTTATTCGGTGCAATTAATCATAAAAGAGTTGCATAAATAAATTTAAATAAATTTTACCACATAACTTTTGGAAGAATGGCTTCCTCCGTCACCCTGGGATTGGGTTTAGCTACTCATGATGAAAAACCTCTCAAATTGATTCATTGATACTCAAAAGTTGTTTACAATCAAGAGAAAATGGAGAAAAACGGTTTACAACAGTGTTTGCGACACATATAGAGCGTTCAAAAAGAACGATACAACAGAGGTGTTGTTGTTCCGAAGTCGGGGAAAGGAATTGAGTATTGTCGCAATTAAGCGACACTAATCAACGACTGTCCCTGAGGGTATTATGTTCTTCGTGTTCTTCCTTGCACCAGCAGCAAGCTTTTCTCCTGCGTGACTTTCTTTCGATTCTTCTCGGCTCCTAAACTCTCCCAAAGACTCTCCAACTCTTATAAACTCTTTAGCCTTGTATTTATAATGTTTTAGAACAAAAATATCCGACCATAACACCGTATAATCTCCCATTAATCCCGTCATTGCTCGCTGCCCATATTTAACAATAATTTCCATTTTTGGCTTCTACACACGTAAACTTTGATCTTGCACGCTCTAGTTAACCTTCCCCACGCCTCTGAAGTCATCGAACTCCTCCAAACCACTCCATGCATGGAAAACACACAAATCAAACTCGTGTTACAGGACACGTTTCTCTGTTTTGATCTCGTGACTCAAACCAGGATTTCCAGCCAATTCCGATCGAATCTGATGCCCACAATGTGTTCCCTATCCCATATCACAACTTCCCACCAAATTTCAGCGATTGAATCGCACTAAAACACCTTCATTTTCTCGATCACAAATCTGCCAGTTTTGAATATATTTTTCCCGCCAAAAAACTGTTTTTGAATTTAAAGAGAAGATGGATGCCCCTTAACCGGAGCTTGGGTGCGAATAGCAATTGGGTGGAAATAGTAATTTTTGGGTGGAAATAGTAATTTTTATGGGTTCCTCTGGGACATTTCTGGGATGCTTCCGGTGCATTTCTGGGGTGCCTACGATACATTTCTCTGGGGTGTAAAACACTGCTTTTTGAGCCCATTTCGCCGCAAGGGCTTATTTCTCTAAAAATTCCTACAAAGACATAAAAGAACACAATAAATACAAAATTGAGCACTAACAATACATACAATAGAGACATATTAAACACATAAATGCGTCTATCAATGTACTAGAGTTATATAAACTCAAAATTTGAAAATGGAATGACAAATTCTAGTTTCATGAAGTGATACTATATCGAGAAAAGAAAAATCAAAATCTTTACAATAAGACCTTAGTAAAAGGCACCAGAAGTGATTTTAATCAGATTGGCTAGGAATTCGAATGTGGCGTGCAACCTAGTTCGCATAAATGCAAGAGGCAAAAAAGTAAGACCTACCGCACGTCATAGTAGGAGAACTTAGAAAGCATGACTCAAGGGAAAGTTTTACCGACCCTGGAACTTGAGTCATGGAGATTTGGGGTGAGAACAAACGAAAATTCCCATCCGGGAGAGGTACCTTAAATTTTCAGTCTAAGATAATAATCTTAGATTGAGAGCCTAAGGTGAGAGAGTCTCTCCTAAGGAGTGCAGAAAATCGATCATGGCGCCGAGGTACACGGTTGAGTCAAGAGTGCTCGGGGCGTCTTGAGCGTACCTTGCCACTCTTGACAAGTCCTGACTATGATGCACTCGGTCCGAAGATACCCCACTTAGGGTGCGGTCTCGCAACCATAAACCTCATCGGTGTTGGGATGTGATACTGCGAAATCAACTGGTTACTGAATTAATCAGATGGGAAGAGCCATAACCTTAACCCGGTAGAGGTAAGCTTCCTTGAATGGGAAATCGGGGGGAAGATACGGACGGCGCCTTCCATTAGGGAGTTGAATTGTGTCAAAAGACGTAAATGTCATAAGACTTTTTACTCAAGGGAGTATTACGACTTCTCATATTTATGCGATAAAACTTGAACAGGAAATAATACAAGAAAAAGATAAGATGAGATCAATGGGTCGATACACTACAGTGTAAACACCGCCTGCGATCTCATCGCACAGAAATAAGGCAAGATAAGACCTTTACATAGGAAATTCAAAATTTATAAAAACTAATGATTGTTTGGTAGGAAATTCAAAATTTATCATATTGCACACTTGTTTTATACAAGAAATCTAATAAGAGGCAAGTATGTGAATTGAAATAATATAATATTATCTTCCTTGTAACAAACAAATCCAAAATGTATCATAACAGAGAAGGGAAATACTGAGTGAAAAGAAAATTAAACATGTTTATCTGCTACATCTTGTTCGACCAAAGACTTTTCAGCATCAATATTGGATCCAATATTCTCTATTTCGACATTAGTCTTATCAACATAATTTTCCTTCTCAATTTGATCCTCTTCATCCTCTTGATCCTTCTCACCATCGCTCACAAATTCATAATCACTATCCAGTTCAGGGTACTCTTCATCTTCGCCTACATTAAGAGGAGGAATCTTTACCGCAGGAAGAGAGTTTCTTAGAAGAATTCCATTAACTACAGATTGAGCACTAGAATGAGCCTTGCGAATAGCTCCCCTTTCAAGGTTTCTAACATTGATCTCTAAAAAATATTGTTGATGTGCGAGTCTTCTTCGCGCTCTATCTCGAGAATTAGCAAGAGAAAGTTCAAGCTTCGCATGAGATACTTCCAGGTTCAAACGCTCTTTGCGAACTTTGGATAAATCAGATCTCAATTGAGCAATAGTAGATTGATGTGACTTTTCAGAATCTGCGAAGAATAATAAATTATCAAAATTGGAAATAAAGATCGCGCTAATGAAATTTAGAAAAATAATTAAACAGTAACAAGGCAGTCAACTCTAGATGACTACCTTCGCAAAACTTAGAAAGGAGAAGGGTGTTATTCTTCATACTTTCCATAGATTTATCAAAATCATCACCAACTGAACCATTAGTACGGGAGCGAATCTTATTTTCATTAGCAGAGAGAGACTTATTCTTTTTCTTAAGAACATCATGAAATTGCTTTAATTGATTATATTGTTCTTGAAGATGATTCTTCTTCACAGTCAAATTTATTTTACTTTGAATGATTTTTTCGTTCTGGGTCTTTAATTCCTTAAGGGATGTCTCATGTTGTACTTCAAGTGAACGAAGAGATCGCGCTTGATCTTCGTTTATTTTCTGAAGAATTGAATATTGATGCGAAAACATTGCTTCTTTGCTTAAGAAAAAATGCTTCTCCTTAGAAAGGGTATGATTTTCTTCTGACAATGTTTCATACATTAGATCGGCATTACGTGACAATTTAGAAAAATGGGATATTTGACTATTTAATACTTTAATTTCTTGAATGAGATGGTTATTTTCATGGTTTAGATTATTAATCTGATCAAGTGAATATGAATGTTGATTATTTAGCTGGTTTAATTGAGTCTGCAACTTCTCGTTATTCGCTTGAGTATCCTCAGCAAGATATTGAAAAGTATATCTCTCCAAAACTCGCCTCTGGTTTAAATCTTAATAAATGCATGAAGAAATTTAAGGAATGTTGGTAAGCGAATAAATATATCATAGGGTACGGTAAGCAAAGGAGAAAAAGTCACCTCTTAGTTCTTGGTTTCGGTTGCGAAGGTTTTCAGCCTCAAGATTTGCAACTTGAAGTTTTCCCCTCAATTTCTGGACCTCTTGAAGTTCCATTTTCAACCTATTGACTTCATTCTCCAAGGAAGCATTTTGTTGCGAAAGTTCCAATTGATAGAAGCTAGATTTAAAACGTCCTTCGGCAAGAATCATTCGTCGATGAGAATCCTAAAGAAGAAAGAAGACAAGGATAAGGGGTGAAGATATTAAAGTTAAGTGAAAACATGAAAAAAGGCACTTACCAAGACATCTAGAGCAGTATGGAAGCTTGGATCAATGTGAGAATGGATCTCATCTCTTGTAGTGATATCAGAGGGAAATTCGCGCAAAAGTTTACTTAAAGCAGAACAAATGCAAAGTTTGCAAGGGTCATTAGTAGAGGATTGAGCTGAGTTTATGATGTCGGATAGAGTTTGGGAAGAAAAATTCACGTTATTCAAAGTAGAGCTGGCAAACGGGCGGGCCGGGGCTGTCTTGTTACCAACCCGCGGGTTACGGGTTAATACGGTCCAAAGCTTGCGGGTTGAAATTCTTCACAGGTGGTCATTTCTCCAACCCGCGCCCGTCCCGGGTAAAGCTTGCGGGTTCACGGGTTATCCCGGCTTGTTTAATTAAAAATAAAATTATAATTTAATTAAGTTAAGTTAATTTTTGACGAATTACAAGGATTAAACACAATTATTACAAGGATCAAACACAAATCCTTTCAAATCCTTCCATGTAACACCTAATTACTCCATTTTCAGCTCAACCCATCATTACTTCAACCGCAGTAAGAACTTAATTAAGTTAATTTTTGAAGAATTACAAGGATCAAACACAATTATTACAAGGATCAAACACAAATCCTTTCGAATCCTTCCCTGTAACACCTAACACACGTTTATTTACTTCATTTTCAGCTAACCCATCATTACTTCAACCGCAACAAGAACTCTTTACACAGTTGTGTTCTCTGCTCAAACTCAGACTCATGCAGATCAGCCAATGACAATCTCCAACACTTCAATTCCATAACCTGCAACACCTTCAATTCCATAACCCGTGACACCAAGAACACTGCATCACCAACACCCAATAATCCCAACAGTAAATTAATCAAGTAATGATAGTAGATATGATTTAGAAAAATGAAAAAATAACTTTATGTTTCCTGAAACAAAATTCCTTAGTCTTATCTTCAATACTCATTCTAAATTAACCAAAAACAAAATTCAATAAATCAGTTAACCGAATATTTGAATCAAACCGAATCCAGTACTCGCATCATAGAAAACCCTTAATCAAACCAAAAAAAAATAAAAAAAATCATTTTTCTTTAAGTATGTGAATTGCAACCAGAATCAACGAATAATAGTTTCCGAGGATAATCAAACCTCACTAGAGTCACAATAAACTATCAAAATCATATACTAGAGATACTGTAACCCTAAAAAATTGTTCTTCTCTCAGATCTATTATAATATATTCTTCTTCTTACATACAAGAGGAGATAAAGAGATGAGAAAGAAAAAAAAAAACAAAACAGAAGAAAGATGCAGGTGGTGACTGGTGAGGAGGTGCAACACAGTAGGGAAGAGAAGACATTTGAGGAGAAGAAATAAAAGAAAGAGGAAGAAGAAATGACCCGTCTGCTAGGTTTTTTTTATCATTTTATATCTTAAACGTATGAATATGATTAATCGTAGATGATCTGACGGTGGAAATTAAATAATACTTATTATTTATGGGTTTTTGACGGGTTAACGGGTTAAACCCGCGGGTTTGCAGGCCAGTCCGGGCTTACCCGTTTTCCTACAAGCCGGCATTTCTCTAACCCTAACCCGGATTTTTTAGACACCAGACGAGCCGGGTGCGGGTTTTTGACGGGACGGGCCGGGTAAATCCGCGGGTTTTCGCTTGTTTGCCAGCTCTAATCCGAAGCTTTTTTGCTAAGATAAAGGGAATTTAATAACAAAGAAGAAGACGAAGAAGAAGGGATGGATATAGGAGGAGAAGGAATAGTAAAATCTGGAGGGGAGGATACATTAACAGAATTTGGTTGAGTCTTAGTATGGATGAATGAAGAAGAAATATGATTCGCATCCGATAAATTCACAGAGGCAGTAATAAGAGTATCTTTTGTCCCTTGATCAGCATCAGTTTCTTTTTCACCAGGAAAAATTTCTTCAAAGGTGACAGACATATTTGCATCAGAAGTTTGAATTGGGGTGATAGAGGCATTAGTATCAGAAGTTTGAATTGTTGCTAAAGGGGTGACGTCTGCAACATCAAAGTCAAGAATAGAAAGATTTGACTTCATTATTGTGGGCTTGTGAGCTTTCTTAACCTTTAGTTTTTTGATCCCACCTATCTCACAATCAGAAACCTCCGAAAACAAAGTAGATAAGAAATAGAGGCAACAATATTGTTTAGTTAAAATTAGATATTTCTTACTTCTTCGTTGTGCGAAGTTTTTCTCTTATAGATTCTTTATTTGTATCATCTGAGGAAGAATTAAGATTTGGAACAGTTATCCTTAGGGCGCTTAAAGAAGAATTTTTCCTGGAATATTATGGGAATTGGGTTAATTAAAAAGATAACAGTTACAATCAAGAATCATGATTATCAGAAGAATAAAAGGATAAATCTTGAAAGAGGAAAACAAACTTTGCATTTTTATCCATGGCAACAGTAGCAGAAGAACAACAACGGTAGAAGCAGAAGAACAGTAACAGCAGGTTTGAAGCAAACAACGGAAGAAAGAGAAATTTTAGTGAAGAAGAAAAGAAAATTCTATTCTTCTTAAAAATAAGTCAATAAATAGGTAGAAGAGACGATCGGTTATAAACGGTTTGATCCGGTAAAAAGGAGAAGAATCGACGCGTTGAATAAATGAACTGGAATTCCAGAGGAATGTCGGCAAGGTAGAATACGAAAAGATATACACATGCGATATTATAGGATGAAAATTTCTTATATCGCTCACTCCATAATGTAAGCGAAATGAGAAGAGGAAAAATGTAGGAGTGGAGTATCGCACATATCAATAAGTATGCGAAGTAAGTATCATCTGATGTAAGCAAGGACTATCGTGCATGGAAAAGTTGAAGTGACGTATTGGATGATGTCGGCAAAACCACGAGTAAAGTGTGATGTTATATGCGAGATATAGTCTGTGCGAGAATGAGTGATTGTAAATGAGCGAATGTATCGCACAATGATTCCGAAAAATAGTGGATCTCTTAGATGTCATCCACTAGGAGGAATCACTATATAAAGGAAGGAAGTCATCACGAAAGAGAGACATCTTTTAGTGAGTGTTAGACAAGAAACTAGGAGAGAGAAAGTTTATTTGGAGAGCAAGTAAAGTCATTGTAAGGTCAATATATCCAATTATAATCTTTGAAAGTTGATAAAGAATTCATTATGATTACTTGATTGATAGTCTAGATACATTGGGGTGTGGTTGTAGGTTTTCCTACAACTACAAAAATAAAACAGAAGAGAAGAAGAAAACGAAAGAACAAAAGAGAAGAACGAACTTTTCCTATAACCAAATGACTTCTTACCAAGGCACCCAAGATATTGGATATGGGAAGCCTCTAGGTGATCATAGAAGATATCTTGGGTGTGTTGGTATCGTTTGTATGTGAAATGACCATTTTACCCTTCATCCATCTCAGATGATTTCTCCTCCGTCGGGTATTCGAAAGACACGTTGAAGTAGTCCATTTCGCATAGTTTTTCAAGATCTATCTAATGGTACTAGTTTCATAACCAAATTATTGTCGAATAAATTTCTAATAATTAAAATTCATAATAATTAAGCAAGTCATTAGCGACTAAACTGTCTCTTGACTGGTCTAATAGCGTTGACGAGCTTACGATTCATTAAATCATGGATATGCGGTTTCTGCTACCCATAGGTTAGGAGTCCAACCCCTGGCCAACTTGGCTAATGCCAGTTGGTTATATATCGATAATCTTGATTGTAACCAGATGGTGGGTATGAATCTGGGGAAGATTGTTTGTATTTGCAGCCATTAAAGGACGGGTTTTGCGTGGTTTTGGGGTCTAATGCTGATACCAACTTAGGAATTAGGTTTGGTAAATATCATCCACAGTTGTCGGGAGATGATCATTCTATTTATATGCAGAGATACAACACGTTGTTACAGATGTTGTTACATGTTCAAAAACTGATTCAAGTTCACATATTACGTCGGAGTAATTTGCTGATGACATGAATAAGTTTCTTGGCTACTTGACTGAATTTGTTTAGAGTCTTCCGGGTTGATGTTGACGCTATCCTTGACAAAGGCAGAGTACACTATCCAATCAAAATGTGTATGGCGTCTGCATCTTGTTGTGCGTAACTTTTGTTATCCGTAAGAAAAAATAGTGGGCCTAACCTGTTTCCGGCCCAACTGTCTTACCTGGAACGTCCGTGAACTCACTGAGTCAGTGACTGAGTTGCCACTGTACCCAACTTAGTAATTCTGGACCGATTTACCCCTTCATTGTCTGCAAGTTTTCTTGATTTACAGAGGGAAATTTGGTTGCATCACAATTTACCAAAATGAAAATATATCTCCTAAAAGTACCAAAATATACTCTCTTACTAGTTTGATTAATATCATTTCTATAACCTCACACATCCATAATACCCGCTGTTCAAAGGCTAATAATGGAAGAAGGAAAAAGCTAGCTCTCCCTTTGGCTCCAAAGGAGAAGCCTTTGAGAAAGTATTGTAAATTTATACTGGAAAAGAAAGAAAGAAAAGGATGTATAAGGTGCCTTTAATATTCAACCACTCCCTCAAGAATCTTATACTTTAACCAGTTCCAGGCATCCAGCTGCTAATGGTAATATATATTTTTCCATGAGTTTACACGTTAGAATTTTCAACGTAGTAAACTATTAAAGCCACCAATATATACCCAATCCAATCCCCATAATACAAAAAAGATGTCCCAAAGGAAAGGGACATGAAATACTAGTAAATGGTAAAGAAAACGAGTTTTAGAATTGGTCCCAAGCTTAAAATTTTATGATGGCCGTGAAAAAAGTAATAATAATACAATCAAGATAACAATAATAAATAATGCATTATTACAAGCCAAAAAAAGAAAAAAGATAGAAGCTTCATGTATACAATATTTTAAACACCGACAAAGAAGAATTGTTCCTGAATTTACTTTGATAGAAAAATTGCTCTTGAATCATACGTACACCAAGAAAGTAAAAACCAGATAAAATGGTCAATGTTGCATTTCTAAGTACTGAAGATTTCGTGTATTATCAGATGATACCATCTAATGAAAAGGTGAGAAATGTGCATTGGTGCATTTTGATTTTAAAGGGTAAACAAAGTTGCATTCGTAAATTTAATATAACATTCATGATCATGAAATTAACAGAATGCTAACATTATTAAATGTGAATACGAGCCAAACGTACTGAAAAGTTGTTCTCCGGCCTAAATTTTGACGGTGGATTAGAAAAATAAAGGGTTACATATAGAACAAGATTGATAAATATTTACATGGTAGAAACTTCCATCGAATAATTTGAACAGTTCAAAGCTTAAATTAATTCCAGCTATTAGATTCTCAGAAAGAGAGACCAGTCAAGTGCACTGTTTTCCATTAAAAGCCGCCATGTCCCATATGCAGGAAATGTCTTACAAAGTTAGTGGAAAACACAGAGTTAAAGAATATGACATTCTTGACAAAACACCAAGATTTTTCAGTACCTAACCAGCAATTTCCAATTGAAATTCGAAAAACACACCAAATAATCAATGCAGACCTTCACATCAAAATTGATTGTACAGACAAGATTGGTTCAATAATTTCTTCTCTTTTTCATATTTCCACAGCGAGTAGGAGATATTACATTCTGAGAATGTGATCCCTTAACATGCCTATATAAAGGGATGAGAAGTGTGTACATTAAGATCACAACACAAAACAACCCTAGGAAGAAAAGAAAATGGCAAGAAGAGCAGGAGCCTCAATGGCTTCTTTCACCACATTTTTGGTGGTACTCATATCTTTCAGTCTTCCGTTCCAAACCATAGCAGATGTTTACTATTACAGCTCACCACCACCCCCAACTCCTGTGTACAAGTATGCGTCACCGCCACCGCCTACTCCCGTATACAAGTACAAGTCACCACCACCACCAACTCCTGTATACAAATACAAATCGCCTCCTCCACCTACTCCCATATACAAGTACAAGTCACCACCACCACCAACCCATGTATACAAATACAAATCACCTCCTCCTCCTCCCGTATACAAGTACAAGTCACCACCACCACCAACCCATGTATACAAATACAAATCACCTCCACCCCCTACTCCCGTATACAAGTACAAATCTCCACCACCACCTACCCCCGTGTACAAGTATAAGTCACCACCACCACCAACACCTGTCTACAAATACAAATCACCACCACCACCTACTCCAGTGTACAAATACAAGTCACCACCACCACCGACTCCCGTATACAAATACAAATCTCCACCACCACCTACTCCGGTGTATAAATACAAGTCACCACCACCACCGACCCCGGTATACAAATACAAATCCCACCACCTACCCCTGTGTACAAATACAAGTCACCACCACCACCGACCCCCGCAAATACAAATCTCCCACCACCTATTCCGGTGTACAAATACAAGCACCACCACCGACTCCTTCTACAAATACAAACTCCCACCACCCCCGTGTACATACTCCTCTCCACCCACCCACGTGTACAAGTATAAGTCACACACCACCACCCACTCCTGTCTACAAATACAAGTCACACCACCACACCTACCCCAGTGTATAAGTAAAATCCCACCACCCCCGACTCCAGGTACAGATACAAGTCACCACCACCACCGACCCCGTAACAAATACAAATCTCCACCACCACCTACCCCCGGGTACAAATACATACCCACCTCCTATCCACACCACCCCTTGTATAAAGATAAAGTCACCACCACACACTCATGTACAAATACAAATCACCACCACCACCTACACCCGTCTACAAGTACAAGTCACCACCACCACCCACCCCAGTGTACAAATACAAATCCCCACCACCACCTACCCCAGTGTACAAATATAAATCTCCACCACCTCCTACTCCAGTCTACAAATATAAATCTCCACCACCACCTACTCATGTTTACAAGTATAAGTCACCACCACCTCCTACACCGGTCTACAAATATAAATCACCGCCACCACCCACTCCGGTTTACAAATATAAGTCACCACCACCACCTACTCCCGTCTACAAGTACAAGTCTCCACCACCTCCTACTCCAGTTTACAAGTACAAATCCCCTCCACCACCTACCCCAGTTTACAAGTACAAGTCACCACCACCACCTACCCCAGTATATAAGTACAAGTCACCACCACCTCCTACTCCGATATACAAGCCTGCTCCCCATCCAGTCTACAAATACAAATCGCCACCACCACCTACTCCAGTGTACAAATACAAATCACCACCACCACCTACCCCGGTTTACAAATACAAATCCCCTCCACCACCTACCCCATTTTACAAGTATAAATCACCACCACCTCCTACTCCAGTACATAAGCCCGCTCCTCATCCTGTGTACAAGTACAAACCACCACCTACTCCTGTCCACAAGCCCGCCCCAGTTTACCTGTATGCATCACCTCCTCCTCCCCACTATTGATGAATTACCTAAATCTCCGCTAGGTTTCATCCCTGTATTTCCTATATGTACTTCAATAAGAGAGTAAAGCATCTCCATACCGATTTAGTGTACAAGAAGGAAAGAACCACAGATGGTGGACTTCATTATTCTTCTGTTTTCTATCTTTTATTAGTAATCTTTGTACCAGTATGTAAACTTCAAATGCATTCCCACGTAAGAGCACCAATGTATTCTCATAATTATATACTTCCCAATAATTTGTTTTCTCCCAACTTTTGTTTCAAGCTTTTATAGCGTTTGCACAATTCAAAAGGAAACTCCATTAAGAAATTTCGTTTAAAGCAGCTCCATTTAACATCATAATCTAATCAAACATATTAATTACACTATAAGCGGGCACTGCGCACCTACAACACTAAAGATATATGAAAGCTTCCATTGTCGAGTTCTGTTGTATGGCCTGTTTCCATTGTTAAGATGAATACATGCACACGCACACGTATTAATTAGCCTATTTCCATTGTCATGATACATACATGCACACGTACATGTATGAATTAGCCTATTTCGTGAACAGTTAGTATGGACTATTCATTTGTTTGCAAGCCATTTGTACCTCTTTTTTCATTAAAAGTAAAAAAAAAAAAAAAAAGAGCCATTTTGTTTATCTTTAGACTGAGTAAAATGAGTGTGTTTACATGACTTCTCTCCCTCAATGATTCATAGGAAAGCCGCCGCAAGTTTTTCCATGATACAAAGAAAAGTTGAAAGTAAAAAATAGAAGAAGATATCATCATTCAGAGGAAGAAAGGAGTGACAAGATTTTCTAACCTTAAACTAAAAAAGGTAAATTTATACCATGTAGTAAAAGTAGTCCTTGCAATGATTTGTGCTTTACTTGAAGAGAAGTAGTGATAAAATAATTTTTCACCATCAGGAAGGACAATAATGCATCAAAAGATCAGGAAAAGAAGGATCCAAAGGACTAATCTATTTGTCAGTGTATAACAGCCATAAAAACCAAGTCAACGAATCAGTGCAATGCCAAACTAAAGTTTCACATCTCTCAAATAAATCAAATGGCACAGACAAAGATTAGGCTCAATAATTCGATGCTTTTTTCTTTCATCTTGTTTTTTTCTTTTTCAATTTTCCACAACTTGTAGATTTTATAATTTTTATGAATGTGACACTTCATATAAAGTGCGTAGCCCCAAACACACTATTCAACTGTAATTCTTGCATGTAATGTAAACTTGCTGGTGTGACCGTTTGACTTGTGTGTGACTGAATTTTCTATGTTTTGATTCCAAAATTTTCCCTTCTTTTTCTGGCCATGTCGACACTACTGGTTCCTTTCCCTGATCATCTTTAACAAAAAGTACTTTGGATTTGGATCCTAATTTCAGATTATTATGTTTTTTATTTATTTATTGAAAAAGAGTTGAATGCAGATGAATTTTGAACTCAAAATCATTGGGATATCACTAATTCTTCTTATAACTCTTTGGAATATAGTTTTAACCAGCTTGCATTTCTGCCGGCATGTTAGAACATTATTCATTGATCTATGATGTGATTTTGTTTCAAAAGCATACTATATGTTGCCAGATGCACCATGATTTCTTTTTAACCCATTCTTTAAAAACACCAAAGCCACAAGTAACCAAGAAAGCAACACTACCGACTAAACAGTACACGGCAGAGACCTGTATGCTCCAAGTTACACGCCTGCAATTAAACTCTAGACATTGACCGTTATTGCCACCTTACACGACACGAATGACTAGCGTTATCACAAATGTATATCCTTTGTCTCAAAAAATCAACAAAATATGACCACAAAAACAGTAAAAGATCAGATGCAAAACCTTGTAAGTCAAGAGTGTTTGGCCATGTGTTTGCATCACTTCACAGTTCACACCACATAGTAATAGGAAAGCAGCCGTGTCCCCATAGCACAGAAAGAGGGTTGAAAGTAGATGAAAATTCCAGTAAAAGCAATCAGAATATGCCAAGATTATTCATTTTTTAAATAGGATCGGAAAATGACTCGTTGAAAATTTTGTGTTTACCATTTACTTACCAAGACAAAAGTTGATGAATAATTGTTCAGAACGAAGACAAATATTGCATGAAAAAACAAATAGAACAGATCATATCTTCAGGTATAATAAACTATAAACTATTATTACTCTAGTCACCGACAGTAAAGACTAGCTTCCTGGTCACCGCAACACAACTTGCTGGTAGCAATCAAATTGGGTAATGAAGTTGACCGCCGTATGTGACTGTTTCTTGCGTCCCTGTTTCAAGCAACAAAATAAGTATTTGTATAGTATACGTGCACTAATTATTGGAACAAAGACTTTTTAGCGCTAATGAATTAAAATGCATGGAAAATAAAGCAAGACGAAAATTCGTTTGGTAAAGGTGACGGAATGTGCTAGTTATGTATCAGTAGGGATCCAATTATAGGTAGAATGAATCTACCGATGTATATGTCGAAAGTGCAAAGCATACGACCTTTACACACTGAAAATAACCTGCATTATTAAACTTTCCAACTCCAATCACTGATTGCAAGATTTCTAAAAAGAACCTACATTATTAGTAAACACGGTGAAAATAAAAAATACATATATGCTTATTGTATCAGGACAACTTTTAAACAATTTCGTACTTGGCTCCATTCCAGCTATGAGATACACAGGGTGCCAGAGTCAACTGTTTCGTTGTGTGTTTACACCATAAGCAGCCATGAAGCATATACCGAAAATGTCTTGCAAATAAAAAAGGACAAACCATGTGACAGCTTAACTAAATACCAAGATTTTATATACCTAACCACTAATATCAAAATTAAACAAAACCCCAGTCAAATAACCAGTGCAAAACTTCACATCAAAGTTGATTAGAGACAAGATGGTTTCAATAATGGATGGTAGAGACAAAGATTAGTTCCATAATTGATATTTTCTTTTTCATTTTTCCACAACTAGGGGATTTTCTATTTAAGAATGATGCAACTTTATAAGTAATGTACATTAAGATCATAACAACAACACCATTAGTAATAAGAAAGGAAAATGGCAAGATCAGCAGGAGCCTCCTCAATGGCTTCTTTCACAACATTTTTGGTGGTTCTCATATCTCTCAGCCTTCCTTTCCAAACCGTAGCAAATGTTTACTATTACAGCTCACCACCACCCCCAACTCCAGTGTACCACTATGCATCCCCACCTCCACCTACTCCAGTCTACAAACCTACTCCAACTCCAGTTTATCATTACAAGTCACCCCCACCTCCTACTCCGGTTTACAAGCCCCCCACTCCTACCCCGGTCTACAAGTACAAATCACCACCACCACCAACTCCAATCTATAAGCCTACTCCCACTCCGGTATACAAGTACAAGTCACCACCACCACCAACTCCAGTTTACAAGCCAACTCCTCATCCAGTTTACAAATACAAATCACCACCCCCACCTACTCCGGTTTATAAGTACAAGTCGCCACCACCTCCTACTCCAGTCTACAAGCCCGCTCCTCATCCAGTTTATAAGTACAAGTCACCACCACCTCCAACTCCCGTTTACAAGCCAACTCCAATTTACAGACCCCCCACTCCAGTTCACAAGCCCGCTCCTCATCCCGTTTATAAGTACAAGTCACCACCACCCCCAACTCCCATTTACAAGCCAACTCCAATTTACAAACCCCCCACTCCAGTTTACAAGCCAACTCCAATTTACAAACCCCCCACTCCAGTTTACAAGCCCCATCCTCATCCCGTTTATACGTACAAGTCACCACCGCCCCCAACTCCCATTTACAAGCCAACTCCAATTTACAAACCCCCCACTCCAGTTTACAAGCCAACTCCAATTTACAAACCCCCCACTCCAGTTTACAAGCCCCATCCTCATCCCGTTTATACGTACAAGTCACCACCACCCCCAACTCCCGTTTACAAGCCAACTCCAATTTACAAACCCCCACTCCAGTTTACAAGCCCGCTCCTCATCCCGTTTATAAGTACAAGTCACCACCACCTCCAACTCCCGTTTACAAGCCAACTCCAATTTACAAACCCCCTACTCCAGTTTACAAGCCCACTCCTCATCCCGTTTATACGTACAAGTCACCACCACCCCCAACTCCCGTTTACAAGCCAACTCCAGTGTACAAACCCCCAACCCCAGTCTACAAACCCACTCCTACACCAGTGTACAAGCCCCATCCACCAACTCCAGTGTACAAACCTACCCCAATCCACAAACCCACCCCAATTTACCTATACACATCTCCTCCTCCTCCTTACCACTATTGATGAAGTATCTAAAGCCCTCTCGGTTTTCTTCTTGTTTGCTCAAAAAATGTACTTTAATGAGCAATTAAGAATCTTCATCAAGCACTAGGAGAAATCAAGAATAACAAATGTCTGGATTGTTTCTTTTCTTTCTTTCATGTCTGTTCCTTTAGTTTTTCTTTTTCTTTCTTTATTTGGTTTGGTAGTAAATCTTGCATGTATGTAAACTTAAGAAGCATTTCCACGTAAGTGCACCATTGAATAAAATTACTTTTCTTTAATCTTTTGTTTGCTTCAATTTTCTAGTCAGTAGTAAAGCCATTGGCCAGGAAAAGATAAAATTATTGTACAATATGTAAGTCTAAAATTATCCAAAATCCTAAATGAAAAGTTGGTGTAATGTCATTTGCATCACAAGCAAAAGAAAGAGATCAAATCTTCACGTATAAAAATATTAACGCGACAAACAGAAAAATATTTTCAAATCACCGCTGTGCCGCGGTTTCAAGGCAGTGGTTGAGAGAATATTACTATTGCATGCGTCTCTCTGTTTTAAGCCACATGCAAAGGACGTATGCGTATAAGTATACTCATTAGTCTAAACATCACAACTTTAAAAAGACTTTGAAGAATAAATGGCATCTCGCCTGTCGATATACGTTTGAGTTCTGTTTTAAAACTCGTTGGTTCACCAGCAAGAGAAAACAGTAGGATACCTATTAGATAAGGTCACAGTAAATTGAAAACGACTGTTGTGTATGGTAAGGACGTACATACGTACATGATACTTCAAAATCATTATTATACCGATGTATGTTGTAGGAGTGGAATATCCCACAAATAATAAGTATACAAAGTAAGGATTATCTGATGTAAGCGAGGACTATCGCACATGGCAAAGTTGAAGTGACGTATTGGATGATGTCAGCAAAGTCACGAGTAAAGTGTGATGTTCTATGCGAAGTATAAGTTGTGCGAGAATGAGTGAGTGTAAATGAGCGAATGTATCGCACAATGATTCCAAAAAATAGTGGATCTCTTAGCTGTCATCCACTATGAGGAATCACTATATAAAGGAAAGAGGTCATCACGTAGGAGAGAGATATTTTAGTGTGTGTTAGACAAGAAACTAGGAGAGAAAGTTTATTTGGAGAGCAAGTAAAGTCATTGTAAAGTCATTGTTGTCCATTGTATCCAATTATAATCCTTGAAAATTAATAAAGAATTCATTATGATTACTTGAGTGATTGTTTTAGATACATTGGGATTTGGTTGTAGGTTTTTCTGCAACTACATTTTTGGCGCTAGAAACATGGATGGGTGATAAATCCTGGTAGTGAATTCATAGAATCTTGGAAAAAGTATGATCTGGAAATTGAAGATGGCGAGACTTGGATCTACTATTGAACAGGGAACAACATCCATAAGGAGCAATATAATTGCTGAAAGAAGAAGAATTACAAATCTTGATCAACAAGAAGAAAGAGTAAGAGAAAATCAAGGAAACGAAAATCCAATTTGACCTCAGCGTGAACAAGAGCGGAATAATGATATTGATTATGATAGAGTGAGCGTTCATACTTCGCAAACAAGTTCAACTGAAGAGGAAACATAAAGAACTGGGGATACAGGAAGAATTGAGGGGAATGATGAGAATATGACAATTGCATAGCTTATTCAAATATTGATTGCAGAACGACAAAGAGAAGGTGAAGAGCGTGCGAATTTGATACGTCAGAATGATGAATTAAGAGAAGAGAATCTTAGATTGCAAGAACAGAGATCGAGAAGTGCTACACGATCCAGGTCGAGATCAAGCAGGAGTTCATCAAAGCAAAGTCGATCTAATCAAGAAGATATTAGGCGAAGACAACGCATGGAAGCTATTGAAGAAAACATGCAAGTAGATGATAATCCACATGACCAACAAAGGAGAAGGGATGTAGCTCAAGATTTGGGAACTAATCGATATGAGCATCCGCGTGAACTTCTACATCGCAAACATAACAATTTTGTAAGAGAAGAAGAGGATCTGAGGCAAGGACAAATGATATTGCATGGAAGAGAAATGTTAAGAGCAGAGAACGAGCGTGAAAGGGAAGTTATTAGTGTGAGGAATGAAAGAGACAGACAAAGAAGAAGGGAAGAAATTGAAGAGAGATAATTGCAAGAAGCATTACGTCAAAATAATCATGATAATCGAGTAAGGCGGCGCGAACGTCATCGCATGGATGATATAGAGAAAGGATGGGTTGCACCACTAGAAAGAGAAATGTCAAGACATCGACATGATCGCACAGGTGAAGAAGAACGACATGATAGAGCACAGATCGAAACGAACATTGACAGGCGTAGGAGAAGAAGAGAAGAAGCTGAAGAATATGAGATACAAGAGGCAGTACGTCGGAATAATCATGAGAATAGACTGAGGCAAGCAAGATTAAAAAAAAATTATGCGCGAAGATATAGATCAAAGCTTCAGTGAAGAAATTCTTAAAGAAATGGCGGAATTAAGAGAAATGATGACTGCGAATAGAAATGGTGGAAGGAGACAACTAGAGGAAGCAGTGGAGGAAGCTGGGAAAACTCCCTTTACAAAGCAGATTCAAAGGGCAGTGATACCGTCTAAGTGCAGTTTATCAGCATTCACTAGCATATTTGATGGAAGCGCCTGTGCAATACAACATGTGAAAGCTTACACACGATCTCTGTTGCAGTGGGAAAACAATGACGCAGTAATGTGTAAATATTTCGTTGCGAGCCTGGCAGGGGAAGCTCTGAAATGGTTTGAAGGACTACCAATAGAATCCATTGGATCATTCCACCATTTACAGAACGTCTTTTCAAAGGATATAGTTAGGGGATGTGGCATGGTTGAAGAGAATCCATTGACCGACATCATTCCACCGTTTAAGGTTTGGCATTAGTTTTGGGCGCGACCAAAATTAGGGCTTGGAGTTGGGCCAAAGGTTACCACGCGTTGGCTGGCGACCTTGGACGGCTGAGATCTGCATCTCAGATGGAAGGGTGGCCGTTAATCGTTGCAACCCTTAGTTTTGGCAGCCAGCGACATGTAGTAGGGTCGGCATGGCATGGAGACGTGGCCAAGCTAGGATTTTGGCATGCGCGGCCAAAAACTAGGGTTTGGCATTAGTTTTGGGCGCGGCGAAAATTAGGGATTGGCGTTGGGCCAAAGGTTACCACGCGTTGGCTGCCAAAACGAAGGGTTGCAACAATCGACGACCACCCTTCCATCTAAGATGCAGATCTTAGCCGTCCAACGGTACCTTTTATATATATATATATATATATATATACATGTGTCATGTTCCATGGCATAACCCTTAGAATTGAACGACATCATTTATGCCAAACCCTAATTCTCATGCTACTATGCGAAAGGCAAACCATGTCCGGGGTTCAGGGTTCGGGGTTCAGGGTTCGGGGTTCAGGGTTTAGGGTTCGGGGTTCCGGGTTCGGCTAATTGTTGCACTTCTGTGCATTTATTTGCAAAATCCTTCTACAAAAAACCATTTTAGATTATTATAAGACGTTTTGTACCATTTCCATTGGTCATGGTGGTCCGTACTGGCATTTCGATTTTTGCACACGTATGGGATAAATGTAAGAAAATTAGTTTCGGGTCGGACTAATTGTTGCACTTCTGTGCATTCATTTGCAAAATCCTTCTACAGACAATCATTTTAGGTTATTATAAGACATTTAGAAACCAATTACATTGGCCATGTTGTTCCGTATTGGTATTTATATTTTTCCACACGTTTGGGATAGATGTTAGAAAAGGAGTTTCGGGGCGGGCTAATTGTTGCACTTCTGTGTATTCTTTTGCAAAATCCTTCTACAGCCAATCATTTTAGGTTATTATAAGACGTTTTGTACCATTTCCATTGGTCATGGTGGTCCATACTGATATTTCGATTTTTGCACACGTATGGGATAAATGTAAGAAAATTAGTTTCGGGTCGGACTAATTGTTGCACTTCTGTGCATTCATTTGCAAAATCCTTCTACAGACAATCATTTTAGGTTATTATAAGACATTTAGAAACCATTTCCATTAGTCATGGTGGTTCGTATTGGTATTTCGATTTTTGCACACGTTTGGGATAAATGTAAGAAAGCGAGTTTCGGGACAGGGTAATTGTTACACTTTTGTGCATTTATTTGCAAAATCATTCTACAAACAATCATTTTAGGTTATTATAGGACATTTTGAACCATTTTTATTGGTCATGGTGGTCCGTATTGGTATTTCGATTTTTGCGGACGTATGGGATAAATGTAACAAAATGAGTTTCGGGTCGGACTAATTGTTGCACTTCTGTGCATTCATTTGCAAAATCCTTCTACAGATAATCATTTTAGGTTATTATAAGACATTTAGAAATCCTTTCCAATGGTCATGTTGGTTCGTATTGGTATTTTGATTTTTGCACACGTATGGGATAAATGTAAGAAAGGGAGTTTCGGGGCAGGGTGATTGTTACATGTCTTTGCATTTATTTGCAAAATTATTCTGCATACAATCATTTTAGGTTATTATAAGACATTATGAATCATTTCCATTGGTCATGGTGGTCCGTATCGGTATTTCGACTTTTGCACACTATGGGATAAATGTAAGAAAGGGAGTTTCGGGGCAGGGTGATTGTTATACTTCTGTGCATTTATTTGCAAAATTCTTCTGCATACAATCATTTTAGGTTATTATAAGACGTTTTGTGCCATTTCCATTGGTCATGGTGGTCCGTACTGGTATTTCGATTTTTGCACAGGTATGGGATAAAAGTAAGAAAATTAGTTTCGGGTCGGACTAATTGTTGCACTTCTGTGCATTCATTTGCAGAATCCTTCTACAGACAATCATTTTAGGTTATTATAAGACATTTAGAAATCCTTTCCACTGGTCATGTTGGTTCGTATTGGTATTTCGATTTTTGCACACGTATGGGATAAATGTAAGAAAGGGAGTTTCGGGGCAGGGTGATTGTTACACTTCTGTGCATTTATTTGCAAAATTATTCTGCATACAATCATTTTAGGTTATTATAAGACATTATGAATCATTTCCATTGGTCATGGTGGTCCGTATTGGTATTTCGACTTTTGCACACGTAAGGGATAAATGTAAGAAAGGGAGTTTCGGGGCAGGGTGATTGTTACACTTCTGTGCATTTATTTGCAAAATTATTCTGCATACAATAATTTTAGGTTATTATATGAAATTTTGAACCATTTCCATTGGTCATGGTGGTCTGTATTGATATTTTTATTTTTTCACACGTATAGGATAAATGTAAGAAAAAGAGCTTCGGGGCAGGCCCTTTGTTGCACTTTTATGCATTTATTTGCAAAATCCTTCTACAAACAATCATTTTAGATTATTATAAGACATTTTGAACCATTTCCATTGCTCATGGTATTCCATATTGGTATTTCGATTTTTGCACACGTTTGGGATAAATGTTAGAAAAGGAGTTTCGGGGCAGGCCAATTGTTGCACTTCTGTGTATTCTTTTGCAAAATCCTTGTAAAAATAATCATTATAGGTTATTATAAGACATTTGAACCATTTTCATTGGACATGGTGGTCCGTATTGGTATTTCGATTTTTGCGGACGTATGGGATAAATGTAAGAAAATGAGTTTCGGGTCGGACTAATTGTTACACTTCTGTGCATTCATTTGCAAAATACTTCTACAGACAATCATTTTAGGTTATTATAAGACATTTAGAAATTCTTTCCACTGGTCATGGTGGTTCGTATTGGTATTTCGATTTTTGCACAAGTATGGGATAAATGTAAGAAAGGGAGTTTTGGGGCAGGGTGATTGTTACACTTCTGTGCATTTATTTGCAAAATCATTCTACAGACAATCATTTTAGGTTATTATAAGACATTATGAACCATTTCCATTGGTCATGGTGGTCAGTATTGGTATTTCGATTTTTGCACATGTATTGGAGAAATGTAAGAAATGGAGTTTCGGGGAAGGCTAATTGTTGCACTTCTGTGTATTCTTTTTCCAAATTCTTCTACAGACAATCTTTTTAGATTATTATAAGACATTTGGAACCATTTCCATTGGTCATGGTGGTCCGTATTGGTATTTCGATTTTTGCACACGTTTTGGATAGATGTTAGAAAGGGAGTTTCGGGGAAGGCTAATTGTTGGACTTCTGTGTATTCTTTTTCCAAATCCTTCTACAGACAATCATTTTAGATTATTATAAGACATTTTGAGCCATTTTCATTGGTCATGGTTGTCCGCATTGGTATTTCGATTTTTGCACACGTTTTGGATAAATGTTAGAAAGGGAATTTCGGGGCAGGCTAATTGTTGCACTTCTGTGTATTCTTTTGCAAAATCCTTCTACAAACAATCATTGTAGGTTATTATAAGACATTTTGAACCATTTCCATTGGTGATGGTGGTCCGTATTGGTATTTCGATTTTTGCACACATATGGGATAAACGTAAGAAAAAGATTTTCGGGACAGGCTAATTGTTGAACTTCTGTGCATTTATTTGCAAAATCCTTCTACAGAAAATCATATTAGATTATTATAAGATATTTTGAACCATTTCAATTGGTTATGGTGGTCAGTATTGGTATTTCGATTTTTGCACACGTATGGGATAAATGTAAGAAAGGTAGTTTCGAGGAAGGCTAATTGGTTCACATCTGTGTATTCTTTTGCCAAATCCTTCTACAGACAATCATTTTAGATTATTATAAGACATTTGGAACCATTCCCATTGGTCATGGTGGTACGTATTGGTATTTATATTTTTCCACACGTTTGGGATAGATGTTAGAAATGGAGTTTCGGGGCAGGCTAATTGTTGCACTTCTGTGTATTATTTTGCAAAATCCTTCTACAGACAATCATTTTAGGTTATTATAAGACATTTTAAACCATTTTTATTGGTCATGGTGGTCCGTATTGGTATTTCGATTTTTGCACACGTATGGGATAAATGTAAGAAAATTAGTTTCGTGTCGGACTAATTGTTGCACTTATGTGCATTCATTTGTAAAATCCTTCTACAGGCAATCATTTTAGGTTATTATAATACATTTAGAAACCATTTCCATTGGTCATGGTGGTTCGTATTGGTATTTCGATTTTTGCACGCGTATGGGATAAATGTAAGAAAGGGAGTTTCGGGGCAGGCTAATTGTTGCACTTCTGTGTATTATTTTGCAAAATCCTTCTACAGACAATCATTTTAGGTTATTATAAGACATTTTCAACCATTTTTATTGGTCATGGTGGTCCGTATTGGTATTTCGATTTTTGCACACGTATGGGATAAATGTAAGAAAATGAGTTTCGTGTCGGACAAATTGTTGCACTTATGTGCATTCATTTGCAAAATCCTTCTACAGGCAATCATTTTAGGTTATTATAATACATTTAGAAACCATTTCCATTGGCCATGGTGGTTCGTATTGGTATTTCGATTTTTGCACGCGTATGGGATAAATGTAAGAAAGGGAGTTTCGGGGCAGGCTAATTGTTGCACTTCTATGTATTCCTTTGCAAATTCCTTCTACAAAAAATCATTTTAGGTTATAATAAGACATTTTGAATCATTTCCATTGGTGATGGTGGTCCGTATTCGTATTTCGATTTTTGCACACATATGGGATAAACGTAAGAAAGGGAGTTTCGGGGCAGGCTAATTGTTGCACTTCTGTGCATTTATTTGCAAAATCCATCTACAGAAAATCATTTTATATTATTATAATACATTTTGAACCATTTCCACTGGTCATGGTGGTCCGTATTGGTATTTCAATTTTTGCACACGTATGGATAAATGTAAGATAGAGAGTTTCGGGGAAGGCTAATTGTTGCACTTCTGTGTATTCTTTTTCCAAATTCTTCTACAGACAATCTTTTTAGGTTATTATAAGACATTTGGAACCATTTCCATTGGTCATGGTGGTCCGTATTGGTATTTCGATTTTTGCACACGTTTTGGATAGATGTTAGAAAGGGAGTTTCGGGGAAGGCTAATTGTTGCATTTCTGTGTATTCTTTTTACAAATCCTTCTACAGACAATCATTTTAGATTATTATAAGACATTTTGAACCATTTTCATTGGTCATGGTTGTCCGTATTGGTATTTTGATTTTTGCACACGTTTGGGATAAATGTTAGAAAGGGAGTTTCGGGGCAGGCTAATTGCTGCACTTCTGTGTATTCTTTTGAAAAATACTTCTACAAACAATCATTGTAGGTTATTATAAGACATTTTAAACCATTTCCATTGGTGATGGTGGTCCGTATTGGTATTTCGATTTTTGCACACATATGGGATAAGCGTAAGAAAGAGAGTTTCGGGGCAAGCTAATTGTTGAACTTTTGTGCATTTATTTGCAAAATCCTTCTACATAAAATCATTTTAGATTATTATAAGATATTTTGAACCATTTGCATTGGTCATGGTGGTCAATATTGGTATTACGATTTTTGCACACGTATGGGATAAATGTAAGAAAGGTAGTTTCGAGGGAGGCTAATTGTTGCACATCTGTGTATTCTTTTGGAAAATCCTTCTACAGACAATAATTTTAGATTATTATAAGTCATTTGTAACCATTCCCATTGGTCATGGTGGTACGTATTATTATTTATATATTTCCACACGTTTAGGATAGATGTTAGAAAGGGAGTTTCGGGGCAGGCTAATTGTTGCACTTATGTGTATTCTTTTTCCAAATCCTTCTACAAACAATCATTTTAGGTTATTATAAGAAATTTGGAACCATTTCCATTGGTCATGGTGGTCCGTATTGGTATTTCGATTTTTGCACACGTTTTGGGTAGATGTTAGAAAGGGAGTTTCGGGGAAGGCTAATTGTTGCACTTCTGTGTATTCTTTTCCAAATCCTTCTACAGACAATCATTTTAGATCATTATAAGACATTTTGAACCATTTTCATTGGTCATGGTTGTCCGTATTGGCATTTCGATTTTTGCACACGTTTGGGATAAATGTTAGAAAGGGAGTTTCGGGGCAGGCTAATTGTTGCACTTCTGTGTATTATTTTGCAAAATACTTCTAAGACAATCATTTTAGGTTATTATAAGATATTTTGAACCATTTTTATTGGTCATGGTGGTCCGTATTGGTATTTCGATTTTTGCACATGTATGGGATAAATGTAAGAAAATGAGTTTCGTGTCGGACAAATTGTTGCACTTATGTGCATTCATTTGCAAAATCCTTCTACAGGCAATCATTTTAGGTTATTATAATACATTTAGAAACCATTTCCATTGGTCATGGTGGTTCGTATTTGTATTTCGATTTTTGCACGGGTATGGGATAAATGTACGAAAGGGAATTTCGGGGCAGGCTAATTGTTGCACTTCTGTGTATTCCTTTGCAAATTCCTTCTACAAACAATCATTTTAGGTTATAATAAGACATTTTGAATCATTTTCATTGGTGATGGTGGTCCGTATTCGTATTTCGATTTTTGCACATATATGGGATAAACGTAAGAAAGGGAGTTTCGGGGCAGGCTAATTGTTGCACTTCTGTGCATTTATTTGCAAAAACCTTCCACAGACAATCATTTTAAATTACTATAAGACATTTTGAACCATTTCCACTGGTCATGGGGGTCCGTATTGGTATTTCAATTTTTGCACACGTTTGGGATAGATGTTAGAAAGGGAGTTTCGGGGCAGGCTAATTGTTGCACTTCTGTGTATTCTTTTTCAAAATGCTTCTACTAACAATCATTTTAGGTTATTATAAGACATTTTGTACCATTTCCATTGGTCATGGTTGTCCGTATTGGTATTTCGATTTTTGCACACGTGTGGGATAAATGTAAGAAAATTAGTTTCGGGTCGGCAGTAGCCACAGACACACACACTAAGTCTTGAAAATGAGAAAATCTGAAAAAAGAACAACTAGATGTGCATCTAGTGCTGCAGTAGTCTTGAATCTTGATATTTTAATCCATGTCAACATCACTTGTGGTGTCATCAGTGTTGATAGGACCAAGTAACGCTGCAAAAAAAAAAATAGCAGTTAGTAACTATTAGACTATATCTATTACTGCCAAACACAAGTAATAATGTAAGATGCAAGTGTTTTCAATGTCATGTGCCAATGTACCAACTCTGTTCAATGAGATCTTTAAGCTCTTCTAGTGCCAAGCCCCTAATGGACTCTTACTGTCTGTATTGTAATGTGAGTTCTACCTAATTAGATTTTACACTCATGAAGAAAACAGTGGTAAGAGAGGCAATATCCAAGCGCATTACAAATGTGTGTTTTAACTTCTACAATTAATCGCATGCTTCATCTCAAGGTTAACAACCTTAACTTATACAAGTGTCATATGGTTAAGAGAACAGAACAACTATACACAAGATACCCACATCGGGTTCACAGCTAGGGTGAATGCGAAGATTCGTTTTCTTAAAAGACAATTGCAGTAGCAGTATAAAAAGATTGTTGAAACGTAAACTCATCAAAAAAAAAAAAGTGTATACCAATGAGAAGTGAACCCCGTCGCTGGAGGTATGTAGTTATTGATTTTCTTTACGCACTTGTTCATGTTGAGGTTGAATCTAATACAAAGTCAAAAATGTTCTACTGTTATGAAATTGTAAAGTTCAGGATTTTCTTCTACCTTGTGCAATTGATGCAGTCCTGCGGCTCTTGCCTTTGATAGTGTACCTTGATTTTATTTGTCAGGTAATTGCTATCTCTTTAGTCTCAATATTTGGCCTGTAGAGTGGGGTAATGTAGCTTATGATCAGCAAAATCTGGAAAGTGCAATAAAAATGAAATTTAGAGCCGTGAGTTTTTATCAAAACATAATCCACTATAGTTGTAAATCAAGTGATTTTCCCATTCTATGCACAAACACTATCATTATCAGCAAATCAAAACCACTTGAGCTTTTTAGCAAATGGATTAATTACTTTTGGTGCAAACGAAGCCGTAAGAGCAGTTGAGTTAATCATATTATGAAGAAGGATGATTCCGAGATTGTCATGCCTATCTAGTGACTTAGGTATAATAAAAACAAAAGAAACAAAAGAAACAGTAGAAATACTTACTCCCCCATTAGCAAGAGCAATAGGGATTAACAGATTCCATAAACCCCGACAGTGGATTACATAGAAAAACCAACAATAATTGATAGAAGTTTAGGAAAAGAGGCAAGTGGCCCTGCAGAACCATAACATGCGACATCCCATCCGGAAATACTAAGCAATAAACAAAGAAGAACACATACTCCTCAAGACCTCAACTGGATCAGTTCTTCTTCTTCAGGCTTCTCCTCTGAAACTCGTCTACACCCAGTATTCTGGAAAAAAAAATTTTAAAAATTTTAAAAACAAAAATCCGTCAATCTCAATCACAGATTCACAAGCATACACAAATTAAAAATTAAAAATTACTTACCCCGTGATTAAAAATCTAAAATTGTTCATCTAATTTTCTTCACACCGGAATTAGAAAATAGGCAAAAACGAAGAGACCCAGTTAACAGACGGAGTAATACAGTTTGAATCGTTTGATGTGAAGGTTAAGTGGTTAACAGAGAAGAAGTGAAGAAGTTCTTCTCCTTCTCGGAGAGAGGAGACGAGAAAAAACAGAAGAAAGGGAACTGAAACCTAACGCCTAACCTATTATGTTAGCTTATATACCCCCTTTAATCTAACGACTGATACGGATCCCTTATCCCATAAATCTAACGGTTATGATTATTCGGAACTTCAGTCCGGTACGGGACGATTCTTATATTGGACCGCATACCTATACCCACAGACCTCGGTTCCTATTTTTTGAATCGGACCCGTATCTTGTACCTCGATTCGGTCCAAAATCAAATGCGATTCCATCAGTTCCGGTTCGGTCCGGCGGTCCGGCTCAGTTCCTGTTCACCCTTACTTTTTTCTAATTCTCTCTTAATCCTCTTTTTGCTGCGACTTAATTCTCGCCGAATCTCTCCAGTTTTCTTCGATAAACATTCATTGAGAATTCAAGTGACAATCTCGAGTTTTCGTCGAAATCGTTAATCTCATTTTGATTCAGGTAGGATTCAACTGGTTTCCTCTCTAGTATCTTCGTCGAAATCACAATTTCAGTATATCTTCTTCCTTCACGCCACATAAAAGAATACGAACCCTAAATTTCTTTCGTAGTCAGAAGCAGAAGTAGTTTCAAAAGAGGATTACCATTCCGATGAGAACAAGGTTGCAGTAGTTAAGGTAACATTGAATCTACTCTTTCTATTATTACATCTATAAATAAATTCTATTGATTTTTGTCTAGGGTTTTGATTTTGTCTTATAAATAGATCATGAAATTGAGCATCTATGTATTGAAAGAACTGCACAGAGATTGAATTAATCGAATTGAATTACCTTTCGTGCATTGAGATTTTTGTTTAGAGGAATTTGGGTTTTGTTTTTTTGTTTTTAAGGTAATGTAATCAAACTGAATTGATCATGTCGGGGTAGTGGTTAACTTATTCGTCTCTAATTTACGTTGATTACTGAATGACCCTGGTTGTGTATGGGTTTTCGGTGATTGCTATCATTCTTATTTGACTGCAACTCCTATCCTTAAATTGGTTTACTGAATGACCCTGAAATTCTAAGTTGCGTTTTATAGACCTTCCAAGGTAGGTGTCTCAATTGTGTAGAATTTGATTTTCCTCAATTGTGTGGTGTTTTTATATGCAGAGGCGCTGACCACATTGAATATGACACTAGATCCTGTATTTGGATATGTTTTTATACCTGAAATTTTCATGAATCTGCTTATGTAGTAAGAAGACTGGTATCCAATTTACTTCTCTTAAAATCTTGTTTAATAACATCATGTACTGATGGACTGGTTACTGTCTGAGACACACCTTGAGTAAGTTGTAATTACTGGGGCAGTAGGTTACACCCTATGGAGTTGTTGAGGGATTAGGTACTTAGGAATGATAATCTCTTACAAGCGTATAAGAATTCGTTGGAGAAATGGGAGAGTTCTAGAGTCAACTTGTCACCAATTAGAGAGTCAAAAACTGATTCATAGTAGAGCTCACATGCAAGAAAGATTTGATAGATTGCTAACAACTTCTGAATGTGAATGAGAAGAATGGAAGATCCTTCATTGTTCGCCAGAGGTAGATTATCAACTGCTGGTCAATTAACTAACTGTGATAGTTGAAGTAAACAAACTAGCATTCTAAGTTTAGTTTTTCCCACTACTTAAGTTTGATTGTTTCATAAATGGAGCCACTATTCGTACACTTAAGAAAAACATGTAATTAAGCAGTGCCATAAGATAAGAACAATAGGGCTTTGAGAAGGAGTGCGACTCCTTCCGGTAGTTGGGCTCGAAGGAAACTGCCATTCTTTTTTATTCGAAGGAAACTCCCCGAGTCTATTATACTCTCATCGGCCATATATCTCATGCTTTTATGGCGGCACAAAATCATTAATCCTGAAACATAAGATTGACATGGAAGCATAAAGAACCAACCTTCATGATACGACAGTACACAAAACGCACACGAGATGCGGTATATCATAAGCAAAAATTGCATACAAATAACATAAAACATAAAAGGCCATTCATCTTACTAGTGTCAAAATCTCCCGACGTACCGCCTGGGGCACGGTCATCATGATTGCTCACTCTTTACTGTCTTGTTGGTCCAATAGTCGAGGGTGCATAATTGTTTCATTTCATTATCGAATTCATAATCACTGGTCAATATAGATTCATATCTCGTACGCAGCTAGACTTTGCATTTTCTTAGTTTTTTTCCATGAGTTTTTCCTTACTACTACATGATATAGTAAGGAGCTAAATGCCGATAGATACTTATAGCAAGACTCATCTTTAGGAAACAGATAATGCTATCCTCTGGTTGACCTTCCTTTTGGGGCTAGTCGAGTGGAAGTCAATCCATCACCAATATAAGCCCAGGACTTATAAATAAACGAAGAGTTCACTAGCACCAGGCTAGAGAATATAATATGAATTACTGTGGCTACTTTGCTACTTTGTCTTGGGGAATTCTAGTTGCAAATTCTAATCTAGTTTCAATGCATTTTTCATGAATTCGAATTAAAGTTACGTTCTTAAGTTCAAGTTTTTATGTGATTATTTAAGAATGATTTCCTTTTCACTTAATGCTTTTGTATATATCTTATTTCTGGTTTCAGTAGGCTCTTTGCATTAGTGACAAGATGTCTACCAGGAAACGTCGTGTGGCTGATGCTCCTGCAGCTGAAAAGGAGGATGAAGGAAATATGTCTGATACTCCTTACGAGGTTAGCTAGGTTTTCCCTCAGATATGTTGTTTTATATCACGGCATTCTTGAATTTTAAGGATACAGGGTTTTTCATAAGTTGAAAGTAATTGGGGTGCGAATATGGAGCTATGCTTTTCTGTTTTCGAGATCTTTTGTTGAGTTTCATTAGTTTTTGTTTCCTCTCCTTCTCTTTCGAGTAGCATTTTATACTATCAATTTTCTGTTTTAGCTAACTTGTATTTTTGTGTTTTGCAGTTACTTGGAGCAACATCTGCAATGATTGATCCACCTCCTAAAAGACCTAGAGGTCGCCCACCTAAGCCCAAATCTACTTCAGTCAGTTCATTAAAGAAGAAAACCGAAGAGCCAAAACCAGTAGGTCGACCTAAGAAGGCTCCTAAAAGACCAGGTAGACCGCCGAAGCCAGCAAAGCCTGTCAATGTTGAAGAAGGTGGCTCTGATGCTGCTGCTGATATAAACAACGAGTTGCATGCTCAGATTTATGCCCTAAATTCCAAGCTTCAGGTAAATTTTCTGTAGCACCATCTAGCTCTACCCTAGAATGCGTTACACGGATACTTCAAATGTAAGCCCGTGTCCCATGTCCATACGTATGGACACGGATACTGACACTGACACTTGTTGGTCACAGCTCCAATTCTAAGTGATTAAAAAATTATTACTTTACTCACATAAAATACTTCTGTGGTAGTAAATAGAAGGCTCAAGTTAGAAAAACCCAATGAGCTTGCCACATATGTGATTCTAATTAGAGCACACGTTAGCAAGCCTACTAGCCATCACAAAAGATGTTGTACCGTCTTTGGATGAGCCTGGTTTAGATCCTTCCTCTTTTGATGAAGAGAATGCAACTGTTGAGGTCTAAGACCATTTGCAATCCCGTCACTTGTATTCATATTGAAGTAAGACCTTAGTACTGGTTTATTATGACCAACTTTCTAAAGCAATATAATCAAAAATCTAAGGATGTAATATAGTATTGTCTGCAAAGCTACACTTTTGTTCGCGAGAGTTCTCACTTATGAACGGACAATTAACATTAGAATTGTGTCATCATTTATATTTCTGTATATCTTTTATTAGTAATATTTTCATTATATGTACTACTGCCTGTCCTCGTATCATGAATTTCTAGAATTGCCGTGGCGGTTTCCATGTAACGCAGACCCTAGGTATTTCTCGACATTGCTGCAAACTTGGTAATCAAAGTCTGTTTTGTTTTGTAGGTTGCTGATTCGAAGGTTGCAGAGTTACTGATGCAGTCAGAAACACGGGAAGAAGTGATTCGCAACTTAGAAGAAGAGCTTAGCGAGACAGAGAAAATACGTAAAAAGCTTCATAATGAAATAATGGTAACGTTTGTTCTTTTTTTTCTTCAGTCGAATTACAAGTTTAAAATTTCCTTTTACTAACTATACGTCTAAATTGGATTCAGTTGCTTAAAGGCAAAGTACGTGTTTATTGTCGAGTACGACCTTTTATACCTGATAACCGTCTAGATAACAGAATGAGTACGATAACATACCCTAAATCAATGGAGTTTAAAGGCTGCAGCCTCGAGTTAATGCATAAGGATCAGAAGTGTAGGTTTAAGTTTGATAAGGTATTTAGCGAGGAGGCATCCCAAGAAGATGTATTCGTAGAGGTTTCGCCATTGATACAGAGTGCACTTGATGGCGATAAGGTGAGTCTTAATGTGTTTTGCTGGTCAGGTATGAATACATTGCCTGCTCATTCATTTAGGAATTCTTTATTATTACGATCATGGATTGCATTCTTAATAACAGGTGCACTCTTTTTAGAAGGAAATCCTCCCAGACTTAAATGAACTTTTGTCCTCGGAGTTTTGTCAAGCTTCTTTTGAAAAATGTCGTTGTCTTACTCGTTGTGACTGCTTCTGCGTAGTTTTGTGATCCTTGCATTTTTTGTAATGATTTACTAATGTGCTTCCCTTGTAAGATTTCGGGTTTATGGTCTAAAATAAAGTCGAACAACTTCGTGTTTGTAGATTTGTGTTTTTGCCTATGGTCAGACTGCGTCTGGCAAGACTTACACAATGATGGGTAGGGCAGAACCTGGAAAAGACAGAGGATTGATACCTCGTTCATTGGAGCAGATATTTAAATGTAGCCACGAACTTGAATCCAAGGGATGGGTCTATACAATAAAGGTTTAAAAGTCATTCATCTGTCCATTTTTTTACATTAATTTTTTTAGTTTCTTTGAATTGTTCTATGAATATTTCGTTTTTGTATGTCTCTATTTGAATTCGGAATTGCTGGTGTATATGATTATTTTGTTCTGTTTTGAAGCTGTCCATTCTAGAACTACATTTGAAGACAATAAGAGATTTGCTAGTACCACTGCCTGCTAGAGCAAGGCGGAAGAGCCGCTCCGATGCAGATAAATGCTGCACAATACATGAAGACAGAGATGGGAATTATCATGTTTCCAACCTGACTGTTGTCGAAATTTCTGGTCTTGAAGATGGTCTTGAAGATGTTCTGGATTCCCATCTCTGTCTTCATGTATTGTGCAGCATTTATCTGCATCGGAGCGGCTCTTCCGCCTTGCTCTAGCAGGCAGTGGTACTAGCAAATCTCTTATTGTCTTCAAATGTAGTTCTAGAATGGACAGCTTCAAAACAGAACAAAATAACATCATATACACCAGCAATTCCGAATTCAAATAAGACATACAAAAACGAAATATTCATAGAACAATTCAAAGAAACTAAAAAAATTAATGTAAAAAAAATGGACAGATGAATGACTTTTAAACCTTTATTGTATAGACCCATCCCTTGGATTCAAGTTCGTGGCTACATTTAAATATCTGCTCCAATGAACGAGGTATCAATCCTCTGTCTTTTCCAGGTTCTGCCCTACCCATCATTGTGTAAGTCTTGCCAGACGCAGTCTGACCATAGGCAAAAACACAAATCTACAAACACGAAGTTGTTCGACTTTATTTTAGACCATAAACCCGAAATCTTAAAGGGAAGCACATTAGTAAATCATTACAAAAAATGCAAGGATCACAAAACTACGCAGAAGCAGTCACAACGAGTAAGACAACGACATTTTTCAAAAGAAGCTTGACAAAACTCCGAGGACAAAAGTTCATTTAAGTCTGGGAGGATTTCTTCTAAAAAGAGTGCACCTGTTATTAAGAATGCAATCCATGATCGTAATAATAAAGAATTCCTAAATGAATGAGCAGGCAATGTATTCATACCTGACCAGCAAACACATTAAGACTCACCTTATCGCCATCAAGTGCACTCTGTATCAATGGCGAAACCTCTACGAATACATCTTCTTGGGATGCCTCCTCGCTAAATACCTTATCAAACTTAAACCTACACTTCTGATCCTTATGCATTAACTCGAGGCTGCAGCCTTTAAACTCCATTGATTTAGGGTATGTTATCGTACTCATTCTGTTATCTAGACGGTTATCAGGTATAAAAGGTCGTACTCGACAATAAACACGTACTTTGCCTTTAAGCAACTGAATCCAATTTAGACGTATAGTTAGTAAAAGGAAATTTTAAACTTGTAATTCGACTGAAGAAAAAAAAGAACAAACGTTACCATTATTTCATTATGAAGCTTTTTACGTATTTTCTCTGTCTCGCTAAGCTCTTCTTCTAAGTTGCGAATCACTTCTTCCCGTGTTTCTGACTGCATCAGTAACTCTGCAACCTTCGAATCAGCAACCTACAAAACAAAACAGACTTTGATTACCAAGTTTGCAGCAATGTCGAGAAATACCTAGGGTCTGCGTTACATGGAAACCGCCACGGCAATTCTAGAAATTCATGATACGAGGACAGGCAGTAGTACATATAAATGAAAATATTACTAATAAAAGATATACAGAAATATAAATGATGACACAATTCTAATGTTAATTGTCCGTTCATAAGTGAGAACTCTCGCGAACAAAAGTGTAGCTTTGCAGACAATACTATATTACATCCTTAGATTTTTGATTATATTGCTTTAGAAAGTTGGTCATAATAAACCAGTACTAAGGTCTTACTTCAATATGAATACAAGTGACGGGATTGCAAATGGTCCTAGACCTCAACAGTTGCATTCTCTTCATCAAAAGAGGAAGGATCTAAACCAGGCTCATCCAAAGACGGTACAACATCTTTTGTGATGGCTAGTAGGCTTGCTAACGTGTGCTCTAATTAGAATCACATATGTGGCAAGCTCATTGGGTTTTTCTAACTTGAGCCTTCTATTTACTACCACAGAAGTATTTTATGTGAGTAAAGTAATAATTTTTTAATCACTTAGAATTGGAGCTGTGACCAACAAGTGTCAGTGTCAGTATCCGTGTCCATACGTATGGACATGGGACACGGGCTTACATTTGAAGTATCCGTGTAACGCATTCTAGGGTAGAGCTAGATGGTGCTACAGAAAATTTACCTGAAGCTTGGAATTTAGGGCATAAATCTGAGCATGCAACTCGTTGTTTATATCAGCAGCAGCATCAGAGCCACCTTCTTCAACATTGACAGGCTTTGCTGGCTTCGGCGGTCTACCTGGTCTTTTAGGAGCCTTCTTAGGTCGACCTACTGGTTTTGGCTCTTCGGTTTTCTTCTTTAATGAACTGACTGAAGTAGATTTGGGCTTAGGTGGGCGACCTCTAGGTCTTTTAGGAGGTGGATCAATCATTGCAGATGTTGCTCCAAGTAACTGCAAAACACAAAAATACAAGTTAGCTAAAACAGAAAATTGATAGTATAAAATGCTACTCGAAAGAGAAGGAGAGGAAAACAAAAACTAATGAAACTCAACAAAAGATCTCGAAAACAGAAAAGCATAGCTCCATATTCGCACCCCAATTACTTTCAACTTATGAAAAACCCTGTATCCTTAAAATTCAAGAATGCCGTGATATAAAACAACATATCTGAGGGAAAACCTAGCTAACCTCGTAAGGAGTATCAGACATATTTCCTTCATCCTCCTTTTCAGCTGCAGGAGCATCAGCCACACGACGTTTCCTGGTAGACATCTTGTCACTAATGCAAAGAGCCTACTGAAACCAGAAATAAGATATATACAAAAGCATTAAGTGAAAAGGAAATCATTCTTAAATAATCACATAAAAACTTGAACTTAAGAACGTAACTTTAATTCGAATTCATGAAAAATGCATTGAAACTAGATTAGAATTTGCAACTAGAATTCCCCAAGACAAAGTAGCAAAGTAGCCACAGTAATTCATATTATATTCTCTAGCCTGGTGCTAGTGAACTCTTCGTTTATTTATAAGTCCTGGGCTTATATTGGTGATGGATTGACTTCCACTCGACTAGCCCCAAAAGGAAGGTCAACCAGAGGATAGCATTATCTGTTTCCTAAAGATGAGTCTTGCTATAAGTATCTATCGGCATTTAGCTCCTTACTATATCATGTAGTAGTAAGGAAAAACTCATGGAAAAAAACTAAGAAAATGCAAAGTCTAGCTGCGTACGAGATATGAATCTATATTGACCAGTGATTATGAATTCGATAATGAAATGAAACAATTATGCACCCTCGACTATTGGACCAACAAGACAGTAAAGACTCTTTACTGTCTTGTTGGTCCAATAGTCGAGGGTGCATAATTGTTTCATTTCATTATCGAATTCATAATCACTGGTCAATATAGATTCATATCTCGTACGCAGCTAGACTTTGCATTTTCTTAGTTTTTTTCCATGAGTTTTTCCTTACTACTACATGATATAGTAAGGAGCTAAATGCCGATAGATACTTATAGCAAGACTCATCTTTAGGAAACAGATAATGCTATCCTCTGGTTGACCTTCCTTTTGGGGCTAGTCGAGTGGAAGTCAATCCATCACCAATATAAGCCCAGGACTTATAAATAAACGAAGAGTTCACTAGCACCAGGCTAGAGAATATAATATGAATTACTGTGGCTACTTTGCTACTTTGTCTTGGGGAATTCTAGTTGCAAATTCTAATCTAGTTTCAATGCATTTTTCATGAATTCGAATTAAAGTTACGTTCTTAAGTTCAAGTTTTTATGTGATTATTTAAGAATGATTTCCTTTTCACTTAATGCTTTTGTATATATCTTATTTCTGGTTTCAGTAGGCTCTTTGCATTAGTGACAAGATGTCTACCAGGAAACGTCGTGTGGCTGATGCTCCTGCAGCTGAAAAGGAGGATGAAGGAAATATGTCTGATACTCCTTACGAGGTTAGCTAGGTTTTCCCTCAGATATGTTGTTTTATATCACGGCATTCTTGAATTTTAAGGATACAGGGTTTTTCATAAGTTGAAAGTAATTGGGGTGCGAATATGGAGCTATGCTTTTCTGTTTTCGAGATCTTTTGTTGAGTTTCATTAGTTTTTGTTTTCCTCTCCTTCTCTTTCGAGTAGCATTTTATACTATCAATTTTCTGTTTTAGCTAACTTGTATTTTTGTGTTTTGCAGTTACTTGGAGCAACATCTGCAATGATTGATCCACCTCCTAAAAGACCTAGAGGTCGCCCACCTAAGCCCAAATCTACTTCAGTCAGTTCATTAAAGAAGAAAACCGAAGAGCCAAAACCAGTAGGTCGACCTAAGAAGGCTCCTAAAAGACCAGGTAGACCGCCGAAGCCAGCAAAGCCTGTCAATGTTGAAGAAGGTGGCTCTGATGCTGCTGCTGATATAAACAACGAGTTGCATGCTCAGATTTATGCCCTAAATTCCAAGCTTCAGGTAAATTTTCTGTAGCACCATCTAGCTCTACCCTAGAATGCGTTACACGGATACTTCAAATGTAAGCCCGTGTCCCATGTCCATACGTATGGACACGGATACTGACACTGACACTTGTTGGTCACAGCTCCAATTCTAAGTGATTAAAAAATTATTACTTTACTCACATAAAATACTTCTGTGGTAGTAAATAGAAGGCTCAAGTTAGAAAAACCCAATGAGCTTGCCACATATGTGATTCTAATTAGAGCACACGTTAGCAAGCCTACTAGCCATCACAAAAGATGTTGTACCGTCTTTGGATGAGCCTGGTTTAGATCCTTCCTCTTTTGATGAAGAGAATGCAACTGTTGAGGTCTAAGACCATTTGCAATCCCGTCACTTGTATTCATATTGAAGTAAGACCTTAGTACTGGTTTATTATGACCAACTTTCTAAAGCAATATAATCAAAAATCTAAGGATGTAATATAGTATTGTCTGCAAAGCTACACTTTTGTTCGCGAGAGTTCTCACTTATGAACGGACAATTAACATTAGAATTGTGTCATCATTTATATTTCTGTATATCTTTTATTAGTAATATTTTCATTTATATGTACTACTGCCTGTCCTCGTATCATGAATTTCTAGAATTGCCGTGGCGGTTTCCATGTAACGCAGACCCTAGGTATTTCTCGACATTGCTGCAAACTTGGTAATCAAAGTCTGTTTTGTTTTGTAGGTTGCTGATTCGAAGGTTGCAGAGTTACTGATGCAGTCAGAAACACGGGAAGAAGTGATTCGCAACTTAGAAGAAGAGCTTAGCGAGACAGAGAAAATACGTAAAAAGCTTCATAATGAAATAATGGTAACGTTTGTTCTTTTTTTTCTTCAGTCGAATTACAAGTTTAAAATTTCCTTTTACTAACTATACGTCTAAATTGGATTCAGTTGCTTAAAGGCAAAGTACGTGTTTATTGTCGAGTACGACCTTTTATACCTGATAACCGTCTAGATAACAGAATGAGTACGATAACATACCCTAAATCAATGGAGTTTAAAGGCTGCAGCCTCGAGTTAATGCATAAGGATCAGAAGTGTAGGTTTAAGTTTGATAAGGTATTTAGCGAGGAGGCATCCCAAGAAGATGTATTCGTAGAGGTTTCGCCATTGATACAGAGTGCACTTGATGGCGATAAGGTGAGTCTTAATGTGTTTTGCTGGTCAGGTATGAATACATTGCCTGCTCATTCATTTAGGAATTCTTTATTATTACGATCATGGATTGCATTCTTAATAACAGGTGCACTCTTTTTAGAAGGAAATCCTCCCAGACTTAAATGAACTTTTGTCCTCGGAGTTTTGTCAAGCTTCTTTTGAAAAATGTCGTTGTCTTACTCGTTGTGACTGCTTCTGCGTAGTTTTGTGATCCTTGCATTTTTTGTAATGATTTACTAATGTGCTTCCCTTGTAAGATTTCGGGTTTATGGTCTAAAATAAAGTCGAACAACTTCGTGTTTGTAGATTTGTGTTTTTGCCTATGGTCAGACTGCGTCTGGCAAGACTTACACAATGATGGGTAGGGCAGAACCTGGAAAAGACAGAGGATTGATACCTCGTTCATTGGAGCAGATATTTAAATGTAGCCACGAACTTGAATCCAAGGGATGGGTCTATACAATAAAGGTTTAAAAGTCATTCATCTGTCCATTTTTTTTACATTAATTTTTTTAGTTTCTTTGAATTGTTCTATGAATATTTCGTTTTTGTATGTCTCTATTTGAATTCGGAATTGCTGGTGTATATGATGTTATTTTGTTCTGTTTTGAAGCTGTCCATTCTAGAACTACATTTGAAGACAATAAGAGATTTGCTAGTACCACTGCCTGCTAGAGCAAGGCGGAAGAGCCGCTCCGATGCAGATAAATGCTGCACAATACATGAAGACAGAGATGGGAATTATCATGTTTCCAACCTGACTGTTGTCGAAATTTCTGGTCTTGAAGATGGTCTTGAAGATGTTCTGGATTCCCATCTCTGTCTTCATGTATTGTGCAGCATTTATCTGCATCGGAGCGGCTCTTCCGCCTTGCTCTAGCAGGCAGTGGTACTAGCAAATCTCTTATTGTCTTCAAATGTAGTTCTAGAATGGACAGCTTCAAAACAGAACAAAATAACATCATATACACCAGCAATTCCGAATTCAAATAAAGACATACAAAAACGAAATATTCATAGAACAATTCAAAGAAACTAAAAAAATTAATGTAAAAAAAATGGACAGATGAATGACTTTTAAACCTTTATTGTATAGACCCATCCCTTGGATTCAAGTTCGTGGCTACATTTAAATATCTGCTCCAATGAACGAGGTATCAATCCTCTGTCTTTTCCAGGTTCTGCCCTACCCATCATTGTGTAAGTCTTGCCAGACGCAGTCTGACCATAGGCAAAAACACAAATCTACAAACACGAAGTTGTTCGACTTTATTTTAGACCATAAACCCGAAATCTTAAAAGGGAAGCACATTAGTAAATCATTACAAAAAATGCAAGGATCACAAAACTACGCAGAAGCAGTCACAACGAGTAAGACAACGACATTTTTCAAAAGAAGCTTGACAAAACTCCGAGGACAAAAGTTCATTTAAGTCTGGGAGGATTTCTTTCTAAAAAGAGTGCACCTGTTATTAAGAATGCAATCCATGATCGTAATAATAAAGAATTCCTAAATGAATGAGCAGGCAATGTATTCATACCTGACCAGCAAAACACATTAAGACTCACCTTATCGCCATCAAGTGCACTCTGTATCAATGGCGAAACCTCTACGAATACATCTTCTTGGGATGCCTCCTCGCTAAATACCTTATCAAACTTAAACCTACACTTCTGATCCTTATGCATTAACTCGAGGCTGCAGCCTTTAAACTCCATTGATTTAGGGTATGTTATCGTACTCATTCTGTTATCTAGACGGTTATCAGGTATAAAAGGTCGTACTCGACAATAAACACGTACTTTGCCTTTAAGCAACTGAATCCAATTTAGACGTATAGTTAGTAAAAGGAAATTTTAAACTTGTAATTCGACTGAAGAAAAAAAAGAACAAACGTTACCATTATTTCATTATGAAGCTTTTTACGTATTTTCTCTGTCTCGCTAAGCTCTTCTTCTAAGTTGCGAATCACTTCTTCCCGTGTTTCTGACTGCATCAGTAACTCTGCAACCTTCGAATCAGCAACCTACAAAACAAAACAGACTTTGATTACCAAGTTTGCAGCAATGTCGAGAAATACCTAGGGTCTGCGTTACATGGAAACCGCCACGGCAATTCTAGAAATTCATGATACGAGGACAGGCAGTAGTACATATAAATGAAAATATTACTAATAAAAGATATACAGAAATATAAATGATGACACAATTCTAATGTTAATTGTCCGTTCATAAGTGAGAACTCTCGCGAACAAAAGTGTAGCTTTGCAGACAATACTATATTACATCCTTAGATTTTTGATTATATTGCTTTAGAAAGTTGGTCATAATAAACCAGTACTAAGGTCTTACTTCAATATGAATACAAGTGACGGGATTGCAAATGGTCCTAGACCTCAACAGTTGCATTCTCTTCATCAAAAGAGGAAGGATCTAAACCAGGCTCATCCAAAGACGGTACAACATCTTTTGTGATGGCTAGTAGGCTTGCTAACGTGTGCTCTAATTAGAATCACATATGTGGCAAGCTCATTGGGTTTTTCTAACTTGAGCCTTCTATTTACTACCACAGAAGTATTTTATGTGAGTAAAGTAATAATTTTTTAATCACTTAGAATTGGAGCTGTGACCAACAAGTGTCAGTGTCAGTATCCGTGTCCATACGTATGGACATGGGACACGGGCTTACATTTGAAGTATCCGTGTAACGCATTCTAGGGTAGAGCTAGATGGTGCTACAGAAAATTTACCTGAAGCTTGGAATTTAGGGCATAAATCTGAGCATGCAACTCGTTGTTTATATCAGCAGCAGCATCAGAGCCACCTTCTTCAACATTGACAGGCTTTGCTGGCTTCGGCGGTCTACCTGGTCTTTTAGGAGCCTTCTTAGGTCGACCTACTGGTTTTGGCTCTTCGGTTTTCTTCTTTAATGAACTGACTGAAGTAGATTTGGGCTTAGGTGGGCGACCTCTAGGTCTTTTAGGAGGTGGATCAATCATTGCAGATGTTGCTCCAAGTAACTGCAAAACACAAAAATACAAGTTAGCTAAAACAGAAAATTGATAGTATAAAATGCTACTCGAAAGAGAAGGAGAGGAAAACAAAAACTAATGAAACTCAACAAAAGATCTCGAAAACAGAAAAGCATAGCTCCATATTCGCACCCCAATTACTTTCAACTTATGAAAAACCCTGTATCCTTAAAATTCAAGAATGCCGTGATATAAAACAACATATCTGAGGGAAAACCTAGCTAACCTCGTAAGGAGTATCAGACATATTTCCTTCATCCTCCTTTTCAGCTGCAGGAGCATCAGCCACACGACGTTTCCTGGTAGACATCTTGTCACTAATGCAAAGAGCCTACTGAAACCAGAAATAAGATATATACAAAAGCATTAAGTGAAAAGGAAATCATTCTTAAATAATCACATAAAAACTTGAACTTAAGAACGTAACTTTAATTCGAATTCATGAAAAATGCATTGAAACTAGATTAGAATTTGCAACTAGAATTCCCCAAGACAAAGTAGCAAAGTAGCCACAGTAATTCATATTATATTCTCTAGCCTGGTGCTAGTGAACTCTTCGTTTATTTATAAGTCCTGGGCTTATATTGGTGATGGATTGACTTCCACTCGACTAGCCCCAAAAGGAAGGTCAACCAGAGGATAGCATTATCTGTTTCCTAAAGATGAGTCTTGCTATAAGTATCTATCGGCATTTAGCTCCTTACTATATCATGTAGTAGTAAGGAAAAACTCATGGAAAAAAACTAAGAAAATGCAAAGTCTAGCTGCGTACGAGATATGAATCTATATTGACCAGTGATTATGAATTCGATAATGAAATGAAACAATTATGCACCCTCGACTATTGGACCAACAAGACAGTAAAGAGTGAGCAATCATGATGACCGTGCCCCAGGCGGTACGTCGGGAGATTTTGACACTAGTAAGATGAATGGCCTTTTATGTTTTATGTTATTTGTATGCAATTTTTGCTTATGATATACCGCATCTCGTGTGCGTTTTGTGTACTGTCGTATCATGAAGGTTGGTTCTTTATGCTTCCATGTCAATCTTATGTTTCAGGATTAATGATTTTGTGCCGCCATAAAAGCATGAGATATATGGCCGATGAGAGTATAATAGACTCGGGGAGTTTCCTTCGAATAAAAAAGAATGGCAGTTTCCTTCGAGCCCAACTACCGGAAGGAGTCGCACTCCTTCTCAAAGCCCTATTGTTCTTATCTTATGGCACTGCTTAATTACATGTTTTTCTTAAGTGTACGAATAGTGGCTCCATTTATGAAACAATCAAACTTAAGTAGTGGGAAAAACTAAACTTAGAATGCTAGTTTGTTTACTTCAACTATCACAGTTAGTTAATTGACCAGCAGTTGATAATCTACCTCTGGCGAACAATGAAGGATCTTCCATTCTTCTCATTCACATTCAGAAGTTGTTAGCAATCTATCAAATCTTTCTTGCATGTGAGCTCTACTATGAATCAGTTTTTGACTCTCTAATTGGTGACAAGTTGACTCTAGAACTCTCCCCATTTCTCCAACGAATTCTTATACGCTTGTAAGAGATTATCATTCCTAAGTACCTAATCCCTCAACAACTCCATAGGGTGTAACCTACTGCCCCAGTAATTACAACTTACTCAAGGTGTGTCTCAGACAGTAACCAGTCCATCAGTACATGATGTTATTAAACAAGATTTTAAGAGAAGTAAATTGGATACCAGTCTTCTTACTACATAAGCAGATTCATGAAAATTTCAGGTATAAAAACATATCCAAATACAGGATCTAGTGTCATATTCAATGTGGTCAGCGCCTCTGCATATAAAAACACCACACAATTGAGGAAAATCAAATTCTACACAATTGAGACACCTACCTTGGAAGGTCTATAAAACGCAACTTAGAATTTCAGGGTCATTCAGTAAACCAATTTAAGGATAGGAGTTGCAGTCAAATAAGAATGATAGCAATCACCGAAAACCCATACACAACCAGGGTCATTCAGTAATCAACGTAAATTAGAGACGAATAAGTTAACCACTACCCCGACATGATCAATTCAGTTTGATTACATTACCTTAAAAACAAAAAAACAAAACCCAAATTCCTCTAAACAAAAATCTCAATGCACGAAAGGTAATTCAATTCGATTAATTCAATCTCTGTGCAGTTCTTTCAATACATAGATGCTCAATTTCATGATCTATTTATAAGACAAAATCAAAACCCTAGACAAAAATCAATAGAATTTATTTATAGATGTAATAATAGAAAGAGTAGATTCAATGTTACCTTAACTACTGCAACCTTGTTCTCATCGGAATGGTAATCCTCTTTTGAAACTACTTCTGCTTCTGACTACGAAAGAAATTTAGGGTTCGTATTCTTTTTATGTGGCGTGAAGGAAGAAGATATACTGAAATTGTGATTTCGACGAAGATACTAGAGAGGAAACCAGTTGAATCCTACCTGAATCAAAATGAGATTAACGATTTCGACGAAAACTCGAGATTGTCACTTGAATTCTCAATGAATGATGTTTATCGAAGAAAACTGGAGAGATTCGGCGAGAATTAAGTCGCAGCAAAAAGAGGATTAAGAGAGAATTAGAAAAAAGTAAGGGTGAACAGGAACTGAGCCGGACCGCCGGACCGAACCGGAACTGATGGAATCGCATTTGATTTTGGACCGAATCGAGGTACAAGATACGGGTCCGATTCAAAAAATAGGAACCGAGGTCTGTGGGTATAGGTATGCGGTCCAATATAAGAATCGTCCCGTACCGGACTGAAGTTCCGAATAATCATAACCGTTAGATTTATGGGATAAGGGATCCGTATCAGTCGTTAGATTAAAGGGGGTATATAAGCTAACATAATAGGTTAGGCGTTAGGTTTCAGTTCCCTTTCTTCTGTTTTTTCTCGTCTCCTCTCTCCGAGAAGGAGAAGAACTTCTTCACTTCTTCTCTGTTAACCACTTAACCTTCACATCAAACGATTCAAACTGTATTACTCCGTCTGTTAACTGGGTCTCTTCGTTTTTGCCTATTTTCTAATTCCGGTGTGAAGAAAATTAGATGAACAATTTTAGATTTTTAATCACGGGGTAAGTAATTTTTAATTTTTAATTTGTGTATGCTTGTGAATCTGTGATTGAGATTGACGGATTTTTGTTTTTAAAATTTTTAAAATTTTTTTTTCCAGAATACTGGGTGTAGACGAGTTTCAGAGGAGAAGCCTGAAGAAGAAGAACTGATCCAGTTGAGGTCTTGAGGAGTATGTGTTCTTCTTTGTTTATTGCTTAGTATTTCCGGATGGGATGTCGCATGTTATGGTTCTGCAGGGCCACTTGCCTCTTTTCCTAAACTTCTATCAATTATTGTTGGTTTTTCTATGTAATCCACTGTCGGGGTTTATGGAATCTGTTAATCCCTATTGCTCTTGCTAATGGGGGAGTAAGTATTTCTACTGTTTCTTTTGTTTCTTTTGTTTTTATTATACCTAAGTCACTAGATAGGCATGACAATCTCGGAATCATCCTTCTTCATAATATGATTAACTCAACTGCTCTTACGGCTTCGTTTGCACCAAAAGTAATTAATCCATTTGCTAAAAAGCTCAAGTGGTTTTGATTTGCTGATAATGATAGTGTTTGTGCATAGAATGGGAAAATCACTTGATTTACAACTATAGTGGATTATGTTTTGATAAAAACTCACGGCTCTAAATTTCATTTTTATTGCACTTTCCAGATTTTGCTGATCATAAGCTACATTACCCCACTCTACAGGCCAAATATTGAGACTAAAGAGATAGCAATTACCTGACAAATAAAATCAAGGTACACTATCAAAGGCAAGAGCCGCAGGACTGCATCAATTGCACAAGGTAGAAGAAAATCCTGAACTTTACAATTTCATAACAGTAGAACATTTTTGACTTTGTATTAGATTCAACCTCAACATGAACAAGTGCGTAAAGAAAATCAATAACTACATACCTCCAGCGACGGGGTTCACTTCTCATTGGTATACACTTTTTTTTTTTTGATGAGTTTACGTTTCAACAATCTTTTTATACTGCTACTGCAATTGTCTTTTAAGAAAACGAATCTTCGCATTCACCCTAGCTGTGAACCCGATGTGGGTATCTTGTGTATAGTTGTTCTGTTCTCTTAACCATATGACACTTGTATAAGTTAAGGTTGTTAACCTTGAGATGAAGCATGCGATTAATTGTAGAAGTTAAAACACACATTTGTAATGCGCTTGGATATTGCCTCTCTTACCACTGTTTTCTTCATGAGTGTAAAATCTAATTAGGTAGAACTCACATTACAATACAGACAGTAAGAGTCCATTAGGGGCTTGGCACTAGAAGAGCTTAAAGATCTCATTGAACAGAGTTGGTACATTGGCACATGACATTGAAAACACTTGCATATTACATTATTACTTGTGTTTGGCAGTAATAGATATAGTCTAATAGTTACTAACTGCTATTTTTTTTTTGCAGCGTTACTTGGTCCTATTAACACTGATGACACCACAAGTGATGTTGACATGGATTAAAATATCAAGATTCAAGACTACTGCAACACTAGATGCACAGCTAGTTGTTCTTTTTTCAGATTTTCTCATTTTCAAGACTTAGTGTGTGTGTCTGTGGCTACTGCCTACTGCTACTTCTTTTTTAAGATTTTCAAGACGTTGTTTGTTTGATTTGCTAGTAATATTGCTACTTATTAGTTGTTGCTTTGAATGAGTATTTGAGATATTGAAAAACAGGTAAAAAACAGGTGCTTAGATTTCTTTATGGAATGGAAAATATTTGTCTGAAATGGAACCGGAAACCGGTACCGAAATACTCGGTACCGGGACCGGTCCAAAATTTTGGAACCGTTAGGTGGAAGGTACAGGTACTCGGCCTCGACAAGAACCGAGACGAACCGTACCGTGTGCACCCTTAGAAAAAAGACTACAGGAGGGGAAAGAGAAGAGTCGACGGGAGGAGAAAGAGATTAACAGGGTTTTTAATCTCTGTTGGTTTTTATGAATGATTGGTAGTCGTACACGTGACAAACAGAAGTTATATGGTTTGGTTGGTAAATAAATCAAAGTCTAATATTTATTTGGTCATTTCAGTACTTAACTAATTTCCTTAATTGTCAACGCAGTCAACCGTGGTCTCGTGACCCAAACTCTAATAAAAAATTTGGGGTGACCCAAGCGCAATTCTGGTCACTTTTATGTGACCCAAGGTCAAAATATCCTTTTTTTTTCCCGAAGCCTCGATGTGTTTATATATTCAACTTGTCACGGAGAAATGCCCTTCCATTACCAACTTAATTACCAAAATGACATACTCTTCTTCGCCGAGTTTAATGCTTTTTTTCACCATTAGTTTACCATTTATTTTTGGCATCACCTATTTGCCACCACACTTTTCCTACTTGCCACTCTTCTCACAATGTATTAAATTTTATTTTTCCTATTTACCACTTATAAAAATCAATTAAATTTGTCTCCAATTATTATCAATTTGTCGTCGTCTTCTTTTCTTCACTTGTCTTCCTTTGAGTTAAAATCCATAACTAAAAAATTTTAGATCATTCTTTTTAATTCTAGACACCAAAAAACTAACTATTTTTAATCTTTTATCATTTAATTTTTCAAGAAATAAAAGAATCAATCATCAATAAAACCACTACCATCATTTTAATTTAATTCATCTTAAAATATTTTGGTATAAGTTTAGATTTTTCAATATTCATTTTAATTTAAATTTATCAGAACTATTGAAAGTATTCAGATTTTTTCATTTAATTTTCTAATGAATATTACTAAGTGTGTCAATGAATCTTGGAGGTGCTCAATCAATTGATAAAGTGAATATTAGGCTGCACGATCAAAACTCTAAAATGCAAGAACAGATGTAGTCGTCCAGAATAGGAGAACAAGAAATTCTTAAGTTAGGGTTTTTTGGGTTTACTTATTAGGGTTTTATACGCCAATTTGATTACTCTCAAAAAAAAATATCCTAATTTGATTGGGAGCCAGAACTTCTAACTGGGGGCATTGAAATTTTATTTGCTCCCCAAAATTTTCAGGGGCGTATTAATCCGATCGTGAATATATTGTTTTATCCTTGACTAATATTTTTTTTCAACTGACGACCCTAATTAACGACACTTCATAGCAGTCTAGAGTCGTCTCATATTAAATCAAAACAATAATGACTATTTTAAAGGGTCGTCGTGGAACTGATTAAGCATATGACGACTCTGAACTGTCGTACATTTTCGCCATTAACGGCGAAGATAACGACTCTTTTTACAGACTAACGACTCACTATAACGACACTTCTAAAACATTAACGATTTCTTAGACTCGTCGTATACGTAATTAAAACAATAACGACTCTTCCATAGGGTCATCATGGAATTGATTATATTTCTGGCGACTCACAACTGTCGTACATTTCCGCCATTAATGAATCTTCGACAGTTTAGAGTCGTCAACTGAAACAGTCGAAAATTAACGATTGTCTAGGGTTGTCACTGAAAATTTTCAATACCATGAGGACTTTTCATACAGATCTGGGCAAAAAAAAGTTATTGTACGAGAATTTTGATAAAACACAAAAAAAAATGGTTAAACTCTAATTAAGTAAGATTAACACTAATTAAATATTTGGGGTATATTAGTCATAACAAATTAGATAAGGGGTATATTAGTCATAACAAAAATATTTGGGTAAGGGGTGAGCCAAATTAGGATTGGGTGACCTTTTTTGTCCTCTAGTGCAAGACCCCCAATTAAAATGTTTGGCCCCCAATTAAACCAGGTTTTATATTTGGGTATGAATAAAAAGTCAAAGAGGTGGTATTTAGGATGTATGAAAATGATATGAGTGGTAAATAGGATAAATAAAGGTGGCAATTTGTGTGGGTGTAAAATAGGAAAAGCGTAGGTGGAAAATAGGGGACACATTTTTTTTAAGGAAAATTTAATAGAATTTCCACCTATTCCGTCCCGATTTTTCGGAAAAATCGTTAACAACCGTTAAAAGACAGGTGACTTCAAATCAGTCATGTTAGAAGACATTACAGCCCCTGAATCGTTTGAGTCGGGGAAAGGTTGGAACAATGAGTCGGCCGGGTTGGAACTGTACCTTATCTTCTACATACTCCATGTTTGAGAAATCAGAGTTGTTGATTTTCATCACGAGGTTTTAGGTTCCACTCAACACCATCGACATCTTCTTTCATTGCTAATCTCAAATCATACTCTGAACTACTGTTATTTTCTCATATGACTACATAAAATTAAATCCAAAGTATAAGCATAGCTCCCTTCATTGTTTACCCGTAAATCATCCAAAATCTACTCTCATGTAAACCCCAATAATCATTTCCTTAAACCTTCAAATTAACCATGTTTGTAATGCAAAAAATGAATCCATGTAAATGACTCTATTTATTTTTCAAATTAATCATTACTGTATTAAATAAATTTGTTTTCATTTTCTGTAAATCCATAGTTATCATGGCAATCAGATTATGTCAGCCTTATTTCTCTGGAACGCTCGTAACGTGCTTGAAGAACGCTCTAGAGAGATTCCCCTATTGTGGTCCATGTTAGTGAATTAGTTAAATTAAATAATTGTTAATTAAAATAAAATCTAAATTGTGAACGATCAACCAGTCATCCGTTAGTTTCAGAAGATGTTTATGCTTAGTTTCAGCTACACCATTTTGCTCAGTTGTGTGTGGATAAGTGAATTCATGAAAAATAACTTTTGTAGATAAAAAGGATTCAAAAAGAGAGTATAGAAATTCACCTCCACCATCTGTTCTAAGAACTTTAATCTTACAAGAAAGTAGATTTTCTATTTGAGTAGAAAAGGTAATGAACAAGTTGTTAAAATCAGATTTATTAGACATAGTGAAAATCCAATAATATTTTGAGTAGTCATAAATTACATTGGCATAGTAATACAAACCACTAACTGAAACAGTATGGTAAGGACCCCAAAGATCAATGTGCAGTAACTCTAGTGGTCTACTAGCACTGTTACAAGACATTTGGAAAGGTAGCTTCTGAATTTTACCTAGCTTACAATCATTGAAAAACAGAGATTGTTTGGCAATGTTATTGATATTGGATGACTTGCAAACATGTTGAAGAGTCTGAAATGAGGGATGACCTAGGCGTTTGTGGAGAAGATCACTTGTAGAAAGTGTGCTGGATAATGTTGTAGGTGATGAAGCTTTAGAGGTGTGGTTGTTCATGTGATTGCTGAAGTGAATAGGATACATGCCATTTTTATGAGGCCCTTGGAAAAGAATCCTCCCTGAAGTCAGATCATTCACATAAAAACCATGAGAATCAAAGGTTAATGCACAATGATTGTCAGAGGTGAATTTATGCACAGACAGTAGATTGTGAGATGAGTTGGGGACTACAAGAATGTTATCTAGATGGAATGTATGATCACCAGTAGTTTTAACAGAATTACCAGAAGGTGTAATGGTCATACCTTGTCCACGTGCAGTTGCAATAACTTCAGAGCCATCATAAGGTGAAGAATGAGTGAGTGAAGCACCCTCATAAGTAATGTGATTTTTAGCTCCAGAATCAGCATACCAGTAAGATTAATCATCATGAATTGAATCTGCAGCAAGCATAGCATGAATGTTCTTTGATGGAGCACGACCGTGATAAGTGAAATTCATTCGATGAGTGCACTCAAGAGCTTTGTGACCAGGTTGAATGAAAATCTGACAAAGTCCATCATCAGAGACATTTGAAGTAGCAGCAGGAGAAGAATAATGGTTGTTTCTGGGAAAGAAATTTAAGAAACCTCTTCCTCCTCGGCCTCCTCAATGATTATGACCTCTACCACCACAATAATAACCAGATGAAGAAGATCTCATGGCAGCAAAAGCTTTGGCTTCATTCTCAATTCTATCATATGCAATGCGCTGATTGATTAACAATTCTTCACTGATAAGTAGATTATGTAACTCAGTGCTACTGACTGGCGGATTTCGAATGTAAATCAAGGTTGCAAATGAGGCATAATCATTGGATAAAGCAGATAAAATAACAAAAACGATTTCTGTATCGGAGATTGGAGATCCGGCAGCAGCTAACTCATCCTCAATCTTCTTGAGATCATCAAGTAAAGTGGAGACTGAGTTTGTACCTTGTTTAATTGTTTGAAGACGAGTGCGAAGTTGAATCACATGAGTGGTTGAGACTTTGGAGAATCGACGTTTAATGTTGGTCCATAGCTCATGGGATGTGGTAGCTCCAGCAACATATCCAATAACAGAGTCTAAAATAGTGGATTGTATCCATAGAAGAATTGTTGAATCATCTTGTTCCCATTCAGTGTATTGAGGATTCACGATATTGTAATTTTCATTAACTCTGGATATGAATTTACAGGACAAGGAAAAAAGCCATCAAGATACTTCTGAACTTGAAATTTTCTAAACAAAGGTGTGATCAAAGCTTTCCAGACAAGATAATTATAATCGTTGAGTTTGAGTGGAATGATATTAGAGATAGTATTTAAAGGTAAAGATGAAATTCTCGACGATTCCATGAAAGCAAAATTGAAAGTAGATCGAGAAAAACTGAAGAATGATTGATTAAGAGAAAACGAAATAGAGATCGAAATTGAAGTAAAAATAAGATCAACAAACTAAAGAACCTCTGAGATTGAAGTAGAGATGTGAGTGAACGAATCTGTAAAAACTAAAAATCAACTTGTTGGATCAAAACACAGTGATAAGAGGCAGCAGGAAGCAGGATCGAAAGATACTAAGAGAAGATCTCTTCACCCGAATGATACCATAGTGATTTTTTAATACATCTCTTCATAAACACATCAAATATAGGGTTCTTACATTCTCTGATTTTGCAGAGAAGAGAGAGAAATTAAAAACAAAGTAATGGCGGAATTCAAATAAAAGTGAAACCATGTTTGGTTTACAAAGACAGACAGCTATTTAAAGAATGTCACACAAGCGTTTCACACACAGACATTATGAAGCACCCTGAGTGAGTTACTCGGTACCACCACCATTTGAATCTTCAGTCTTTGCACACTCTTGTAAATCTGTAATATTAGATATGCCATTATTTTTTTACCACAATCACTTTTCAGAAAATTTTATAATAAAACTGAGTTTATCTAGTTTATAGTTTGGTTTCAAAAAAAAATGATTTCGACTTCTAACAAAGTTACTAGACTTCCTTGAGTCAATGCAATTTGTGCCGGAAATATTTTTTCTAAACATTTCACATTAAAGGGGAGTCTTTCTGGTTCATAATTTGGTCTTGATCATAGAGTTCCGACATCTAAATGAATCCTACGGACTTCCTTGAGTCATTTGTGTTTATGATATTTTATTCAAAATTTGCAGTGATTATCTAGCTTAAATAAGATCCTAGAATCGTTGAGAAGTTATTCACTGTTACAAACCGTATATCCTTCTTTCCATGTTTTATTATAGGTAATCTATGACCTTTTTAAGAGATTAGAAGTTCATCATTAGAAGGTATATTTTGAGTTTGGTGCCTATAAATGGTACACTTTTGCGTTTGGTGCCTAACTTTGTCCAAATCTGAGTTTGGTACCAAGTCAACGAATTGGCGTTCATTGTCCGCGTTTACCATCCAATTTAAAGTAACAATTGTGAAATGACTAATAAAATTCTAAACTTCGTTTTATTCATTAACTGCACCTTATCTTCTACACACTCCATGTTTGAGAAATGAGAGTTGTTGATTTTCACTCACGGGGTATTAGGTTCCACTCTTAATACCATCACCATCTTCTTTCATTGCTAATATCAAATCATACTCTGAACTACTGTTATTTTCTCATACGATCACCAGTTTACACAAATTAAATCCAAAGTATAAGCATAGCTCCCTTCATTGTTTACCTGTAAATCATCCAAAATCTATCTCTCGTGTAAACGCCGATAATCATTTCCTTAAACCTTCAAATTAACCATTATTTTATTAAACAAATGAATCCATGTAAATGACTCTATTCATTTTTCAAATTAATTATTATTGTATCAATTAAATTTTGGTTTCCATTTTCTGCAAATCCATATTTATCATGGCAATCATATTATGTCAGCCTTATTTATCTGGAACGCTCGTAACGTGTTTGAAAAATGCTCTAGAGAGATTCCCTTATGTGGTCCGTGTTAGTGAATTAGTTAAATTAAATAATTAGTAATTAAAATAAAATCTAAATTGTGAACGGTCAACCAGTCATCCGTTAAGTCAACTGCTTGACTGGGCTCCACAACAAACTCAAATTCTGACAAAGTTAGGTACCAAACGCAAAGGTGTGCTATTTTATAGGAACCAAACTCAAAATATCCGTTATTATAAATATTGTCTACTGGTATAACTGTCTTTTTCCCCCAAGGTTCTGTGTAATCTCTTTTTCGACTATTTTGCTCAGAACTTCTTCATACGAAGTGGGAATAATCTCATTCTTTTTATGTTACCTTTTTCTTTCAGTTCCCCACAGTATACAAGAAAAAAGTTAGGATTTGGACGATTAGGAATTGGTGTTTCATCCTTATTTTCAATGTAAAGGATAACTTCCCTGTTTATTTTTGAATCAACATACGTAGAAATGCAATTTGCATAACATGTAGAGCCTTTAAATGTATTATTTTTTTACCGCAATCATTTTTTATAAAATTTTATAATAAAAAGAGTTTATCTAGTTTATAGTTTGGTTTGAAAAAAAGGATTTCGACTTCTAACGAAGTCACTAGACTTCCTTGAGTCAGTGCATCCAAAATGCAAGTTTTTTCGACTCTCAAGGCTCTAGACATGTAATTTGTGTCGGAAATATTTTTTATAAACATTTTACATTAAAGGGGAGTCTTTCTGGTTCATAATTTGGTCTTGATCATAGAGTTATGACATCTAACGAAGCCCGCGGACTTCCTTGAGTCATTTGTGTTTATGATATTTTATTCAAAATTTGCAGTGATTATCTAGCTTAAATAAGATCCTAGAATCGTTGAGAAGTTATTCACAGTTGCAAACCGTATCTCCTTATTTCCATGTTTTATTATAGGTAATCTATGACCTTTTTAAGAGATTAGAAGTTCATTATTAGAAGGGATATTTTGATTTGGTGCCTATAAAATGGTACACTTTTGCGTTTGGTGCCTAAATTTGTCCAAATCTGAGTTTGGTGCCCAGTCAACGAATTGGCGTTCATTGACCGTGTTGACCATCCAATTTAGAGTTTAAATTGTGAAATGACTAATCAAATTCTAAACTTCGTTTTATTCACTAACTGCACCTTATCTTCTACATACTCCATGTTTGAGAAATGAGAGTTGTTTCTCAAACATTATTTTATTGAACAAATGAATCCATGTAAATGACTCTTATCAAACATGGAGTATGTAGAAGATAAGGTGCAGTTAGTGAATAAAACGAAGTTTAGAATTTTATTAGTCATTTCACAATTGTAACTCTAAATTGGATGGTCAACACGGTCAATCAACGCCAATTCGTTGACTGGGCAACAAACTCAGATTTGGACAAAGTTAGGCACCAAACGCAAAAGTTTACCATTTTATAGGCACCAAACTCAAAATATCCCTTCTAATAATGAACTTCTAATCTGTTAAAAAGGTCATAGATTACCTATAATAAAACATGGAAAGAAGGAGATAAGGTCTGCAAATGTGAATAACTTCTCAACGATTCTAGGATCTTATTTAAGCTAGATAATCATTGCAAATTTTGAATAAAATATCATAAACACAAATGACTCAAGGAAGTCCGTAGGCTACGTTAGATGTCGGAACTCTCTCAAGATCAAATTATGAACCAGAAAGACTCCCCTTTAATTTAAAATGTTTAGAAAAAATATTTCCGGCACAAATTACATGTCTCAAAAAAAACTTGCATTTTGGATGCATTGACTCAAGGAAGTCTAGTGACTTCGTTAGAAGTCGAAATCCTTTTTTTTAAACCAAACTACAAACTAGATAAACTCAGTTTTATTATAAAATTTTCTAAAAAATGATTGCGGTAAAAAAAAATAATGTCATATCTAATATTACAGCTTTACAAGAGTGTGCAAAGACTGAAGATTCAAATGGTGGTGGTACCGAGTAACTCACTCAGGGTGCTTCATAATTTCTGTGTGGTAAACGCTTGTGTGACATTCTTTAAATAGCTATCTGTCTTTATAAACCAAACACGGTTTCACTTTTATTTGAATTCAGCCATTACTTTGTTTTCAATTTCGCTCTCTTCTCTGCAAAATGAAAGAATGTGAGAACCCTATATTTTTTTTGTTTATGAAGAGATGTATTACAAAATCACTAAGGTATTATTCAGGTGAAGAGATCTTCTCTTAGTATCTTTCGATCCTACTTCTTGCTACCTCTTATCACTCTGTTTTGATCCAACTAGTTGATTTTTAGTTTTTACAGATTCGCTCACTCACATCTCTACTTCAATCTCAGAGGTTCTTTAGTTTGTTGATATTATTTTTACTTCAATTTCGATCTGTATTTCATTTTCTCTTAATCAATCATTCTTTCAATTTTTCTAGATCCACTTTCAATTTTGCTTTCATAGAATCGTCGAGAATTTCGTCTTTACCTTTAAATACTATCTCTAATATCATTCATCTCAAACTCAAGGATGATAATTATCTTGTCTGGAAAGCTTTGATCACACCTTTGTTTAGAAAATTTCAAGTTCAGAAGTATCTTGATGGCTCTTTTCCTTGTCTTGTAAATTCATATCCAGAGTTAATGAAAATCGCAATATAGTGAATCCTCAATACACTGAATGGGAACAAGATGATTCAACAATTCTTCTATGGATACAATCCACTATTTTAGACTCTGTTATTGGATATGTTGCTGGAGCTACCACATCCCATGAGCTATGGACCAACATTGAACGTCGATTCTCCAAAGTCTCAACCACTCATACGATTCAACTTCACAATCGTCTTCAGACAATTAAACAAGGTACAAACTCAATCTCCACTTTACGTGCTGATCTCAAGAAGATTGAGGATGAGTTAGCTGCTGCCGTATCTCCAATCTCCGATACAGAAATGGTTATTGTTATTCTATCTGCTTTATCCAATGATTATCAATCCGATACAGAAATGGTTGGTAATTAATCAGCGCATTGCGTACTATTTGTGAATTATTCAATCCCGCACTAGAACGCGTCCGTATGACGCATTATTGAAACACCGTATACATTATGCGTGTTATATGAGATTCCCGCATTATTCGCGGATTATACGTGTGCGCGAATCATACGCTGCTATGGAACGGACACGTGGAAGGAGTTTTTGAAGGATTTTAAAAATTTTAAGCGTGGTGAGAATTGAACCCTCCACCTTATGTTAGTAGAACAACACTACCACCACTGGGCTATTCCCTAATTGCTGATAATATTTCATATATTACACATATATTCCAATTTTTTCGTATATTTTATATGTAACCATATTTAAAACCTATTTTATCTAATTTAACATAGCCGAATTTCGAATGCCGCATCAATATCCCAAAAATGAATTATACACGTACATATGTTGTTCCGAATTACTCCCGAACCACGAACCGTTGATCGGATTTCTGACCGAATTTGATATTTACGAATCCGTATAATACTCGTACGTATGTCGTTCCATACGTATGCCGAATCACGAATTGTTAACTAGGACTTCATGTCAACCTTTGACGACCTTTATAAGAGTTGTCGTAGAGGTATAAGCACTTCTGCTAAATTTTTCTCACTTATGCTAAATTTTATTCACTTGTGCAAAAAAAATTCTCATTTCTGTTAAATTTTTCTCCCTTTTGCTAAAAGAATATTTTGGTCTCCGGTTCTGCTAATATTTTCTCACTTCTGCTAAAAATTATTTTCTCTAACACCCCCCACTAAATTCTAGAAATTTAGGCGTTTCGAGATTGGGTAGAAATATCAAAAAGAGGGTTTTTTAAGGTTTTAGAGAATATTCTGATGAAATCTTACCTTTAAATGGATGGATTTATCGTTCTTACTTTTTTGACTTATAATAGTCCATTCCCGGCCAGGATTCGATCTCATAGCCAGGTTATGCATACAATATGCCAAAATAGGATTTTTTTAAAGTTTATGGGCATATTTCGGGGGCATCTTACCTGTAAATGGATGGATTCATCGTTTTTACCAAGTTTTCAGCTTATAGCGTGGTATATTCACGACCAGGTTTCGACTTCGGAGCCAGGGTATGCATACCATATGCCGGAATAGGGCTTGTTTAAGGTTTCAGGGAATATTTCGAAGGAATATTATCTGTACATGGATGGATTCATCGTTGTTACCAAGTTTTCGGCTTATGGTGGTCTACTCATGGCCATGTTTCAACCTTGGAGCCAGGGTATGCATACAATATGCCAGAATAGGGCTTGTTTAAGGTTTCGGGGAATATTTAGAAGGAATCTTACCTGTAAATGGGTGGATTCATCGTTCTTACCAGGTTTTCGGCTTATAATGGTCCACTCACGACCAGGTTTCGACCTCGGAGTCAGGGTAACATGGCTTGTTTAAGGTTTCGGGTAATATTTCGAAGGAATCTTACCTGTACATGGATGGATTCATCGTTGTTACCAAGTTTTCAGCTTATAGTGGTCTACTCACGGCCAGGTTTCGACCTTGGAGCCAGGGTATGCATACAATATGCCAGAATAGGGCTTGTTTAAGGTTCCGGGAATATTTTGAAGGAATCTTACCTGTAAATGGGTGGATTCATCGTTCTTACCAGGTTTCCGGCTTATAATGGTCCACTCAGGGCCATGTTTCAATCTCAAAGTCGGGTTATGCATACAGTATGCCAAAATATGGTTTGTTTAAAGTTTCGGGGAATATTCCAAAGGAATCTTACATTTAAATGGATGGATTCATCGTTCTTACCAATTTTTCGGCTTATAGTGGTCCACTCACGGCCAGGTTTTGACCTCGGATCTAGGGTATGCACACAATGTGCCAGAACAAGGTTTTTTTAAATTTATGGGGAATATTCCGAAAGAATCTTACCTGTAAATGGATGGATTAATCGTTCTTATCAATTTTTCGGCTTATAGTAGTCCACTTCCAGCCAGCATTCGATCTCAGAGCCAGGTTATGCATAGAATAATGCCAAAAGAGGGTTTGTTTAAAGTTTCAGGGAATTTTCAAGAGGAATCTTACCTGTAAATGGATGGAGTCATTCTTTCCAAGTTTTCGGCTTATAGTGGTCCACTTACGGCCAGTTTTCGACCTCGAAGCCAGGGTATGCATACAATATCCGAGATTGTTTGTCGTTATACTGGATTTAAAGTTTAAATTGAGACTTAGCTTCATATTTATCGAGTTCGATGATGTATCATGCCAAGATCTAATTTAGAACCCTCCGGAAGCTTCATGATTCATAGTTTGATTGTTGTTATACCGAATTTGAAGTTCGAATCCACACTGAGCTTCATAGTTATCGATTTCGATGATGTATCATGCCAAGATTTAATTCAGAACCCTCCCGAATCTTCATGATTCATAGTTTGATTGTCGTTATACCGAATTTGAAGTTCGAATTGACACTGACATTCATAGTTATCGATTTCGATGATGTATCATGCCAAGATTTTTCATTTTCCCGATTCATTCTTATACATTTTTTGGATTTTTTTTGTATCAGAATGTCGATAACAATGTCCTAAATTTATTAATATTTTTTTTGTATTTTTTTCATGTCAAAGATTGATAATAAACCGAATACATGAGTTCGTATTAGCACACGGAGAAACACAAATACTTCTCGATCTGTATGAGCATCAAAAATACAATATCAACCGTCGGATTGTTTTTCTCAATCCGTGAGAGTGGATTCAACGAAATCTATCCGTTCATTCTGGATTGTATCACCAAACCCACCTCAACCACTCAAACTCTATCTGTTTTGCTCTATCTTCATCTTCTCTGCTCTTTGTCTCCTCCACAGTGACCGACGTCATTACTTGAGAAAATCTAATTCACTCAACCCATCTTTTACTCGTCATCGCCGTCGCCTCTCCCCCTCTTCACATGCTTCTTTGAAACTCATTTTCTTTTCTTATTCTATCTTCTTCTTTCTTCTTTTTCGTTCTTCTTTTCTGCTCTTCTTCAGTTTAAAATCGAGAGGTCAAATTGAGGTATGGCTTGAAGAAATTTATATCGTGAGGATGTATAAAAGAAGCAGGAGTTGGTGTTTCTGCTAATTATGAAGAATACGATCGAGTCCTGTTATGAATCGAGAACTAGGGTTTTCTCAGTGAATCGGTAATTGAGTTAGAAATTGAGAAATTAAAGTGGGTTTGGTGAACACAGTATGATGAGGAAGAATTAGTGATTGATGTATGAGTTTTTAATGAAGATGAGAGAAGCTAGGGTTTCTGTTCTTTCCCAATATATATATATATATTAGGGTTCTTGGATGTAACTGAATCAAGTGACTGAAACTGAAATTGAGGTTTTAGGGGAAAGATTAGAGATGGGAATGTTTGATTTGAAAATTTTGAGGCCGTGGTGGTGGAAGAGGCAGAGGAGGCAGCAAAGAAGGAGGTCGTGGTGGTGGTGGAATGAAAGGTGGTAGTAAAGTGATTGAGTACAGAGTCTGGAATCCTTTTAGATCAAAGCTTGTTGCTGCTGTACTTGGTGGTGTTGACAATTTTTGGTTGTAAGTATTATTTGTGTATAATGTTTGGGATTTCACTTTGTATTTTTACTTTTTTTTTCTTTGTCATTGTTTCAACATAATGGTGTTTGATTTGCAATTTCAGGTATCGCCTGAGTTAGACCTAGAGGTGGTGGTAGTGGAGGAGGAGGAGGTAGATGGGGTGCTGGTGGTGGTATTAGTGGTGGTGGTGGTGGGAGAAGGAATTATGAGCCAAACCCATTTGATGTTGCTGATAAATTTGCTGAATTAGGTGTTACTGAAATTGGAGGAGAGGAGGGTAACTCAGAGAGTTGTCTTGCCAGGTGAAAATTGCTAAGTTCTTTGTTTGATTTTCTGTTTAATAATTGTTATTAGTGATGTAGATACACTTTTCTAAAGGTACCATTTTATTTTGTGATTGAAGTAACTCCCTTCAAAAAGGTGTATATGATCAAGTAATTATGCATCAGTTTTCCCTTAGCCGCATTACATTTATGGATCATGATTTTTCTGTTTGTGACCATGAATTCTTAACTCGATGTTCTTTTTCTTATTTGCAGTGAATCTACCACTGCCAGTACTCTCTTGGCTTAGTTTTGGTTTCCATTAGTCAAAGCTAAATCTGCCGTTACCAAATCTAGGGGTGTAGAGAAGGTTTCTGCACCTAAGAGGTTGCTGCTTCTTTGAAGAAGAAATCTGCTGCAGGAACTGAATGGTGGTGCACTTGAGACGAAATTGAGAAGGAAGTGATGCAGGTTTGCCGTGGGTTGAGTATGCTAACAGGGGATGATGCTGAGTCTGTATGGATGTTTGGTTGTAAACAAGATGTTTGGACGGACGACGAGAAAATGCTTGAGAATGCAGAGGTGCAACAAGAGGGAGAACACTGGCATTGGTTATGTGGAGGAGAAGTACAAAAATATAAGGATCACAATCAATGAAAAATGGACGGGGTTGCTGAACATCAAAGACGTGGGTCAGTTTATAGATCGAAGATGAAACAAATGTTCAATGACATACTATAAAGCTTACCCAACTGCAGAGCCTGACACCAATAGAGAAACCAATTCAGTCTGGCTCCAATAACGAATTATGGAGCTTAGATTTGGAAATTTTCATGAGATACAACACAGTTGGTCAATCTGTAAGTGCCCCCACTAATGTTATCTTATGCCCACGTCTTAAACACGTACCTAGCAATTAATAATTCTTGACACTTGCTTGAGTGAAAAGTGTAACCAGCAGGAGATAATCTAGTTCCTTATATTTGGGATTTGAGTCTTGAAATTCCACTCATGTCTCTCTACATGAGAAAAATTGCTTGTTATTCTTAGAATTTGTTTAGGGCTTCTGTTATTCCATACATTTAAAGATTAACCTTGTTTCATCTTCTCCATGGATATGTATAACCTTGTTTCATCTTTATTTGCAGTTTTGTGCCTATTTATACTGGTGCAAAGAAGGACCGCCGATTTGTATATTGTGCTGGTAAGGAATTTACTTAAGTTACTATGACTATCAATCACGCGAGTGTGTGATATTTTTGTGTTTTATTTTTATATAGACTGGAATCCTTGATATGTTTGATCTTTTTGTCTTCTATTTTTATATTAACTGGAATTGATATGTTTCAGCTGCCATATCTTCTTTGTTGAATGATTGGAGTGGGATGGATATGGAAAAAGCCAAGAAATAAATAGTGAACTATCAGGTGCGTATATGACGATTTTCTTTTTAAATGTGGATTCTGGATGTGCTACTGATAACAAATTTCTACTGAAGTGCATATTACTTACTACAGTCTTTTATGTGCAGCCGCATGATGGGGGATTTCTACTGCCTTGCAGACATGGAAAGGTATGTCAACATGATCTAACAGTCAACTTCCTTTCTTTATTTTTTTTCAGGCTGTAGCTCAGTGATTAAGCGTATCCATTTTTTGATAAATTTTCCTTTGCATGAACAGCATATGACGGGCTGTGTTATTGGCTGTTTGAGGAAATGCAGAACTGGTGTTTGCCTGCTATACTTGAAGAGTACCAGCGATTTGCAGGTGCTAAAGCTATGCCAACTGATATGAAGTTCATTGAGAACTATGACTCCTCACGTTTAATCCAGTGCCTCTACCGTATCATTTACCGTTATGTTGCTCATAATCGTTGTTTGGTTTACCAAGAAGAAATTGTGCAGCAAAGGGGGATCGCTTCCATTTAGCAACGTGTATGCTACTGCCACATTTTAAGGGGAGGCTAATATCTGTTTTACGATTTATATATGATATTTTAAGTCTTGTTCAAAGAATCTATCATTTATTTATTTATTTTTTGTTGCGCAACACTTTTCTACAAGGTGATTTGAAGATAGCTAGGTAATGCAATTGGAGTGGCAGGTTAACTTGAATGGATGAGAATATGTTACAGTAGTATGTTAATGTGAATGTGAATTATTTTCTGCAATTCGATTTGGGCCCTAATTGTTTTTCAAAATTGTTTTACGCACACAACTCCAAACAAAAGTTGTAGTTACATATTCATCCACTGGAAACATAAGTTGTTCTTTTTTTAAATATACAACTTTTAAGGATGTTGTGTTAGATTATGACTACATAAGAAGAAGGTTGTGAAAAAAAGTATAACAATATAAATAAGTGTTGTGCAAGATTTTTCAACCATTCTAATAAGTGTAATAGTGTTATTTACATCCACTAGAGAAGTTGTGTTATAGAATTTTGCTACACTGATTAAATGTTGTGAAATCAAGTCTTCCAACATAAATAAGAGTTGTGTAGGCTTCCAAAATAAAATCGAAAGAGAATCACAACTGAACCCCAAGGTAGTCCAAACTTGAACCACAACTACGCTTACAACTCTTAGCTCGAAGTTGCAGTAAATCGGGGACCTTCTGCAACCCGCCCGCAACCCATCGAAAAGTGTCGTCGTAGATTTACTACGACACTTGTGGGGGGTTGTCGAAGTATGTTTTTCCCGTAGTGTTATCTCCCCTTCCAAATCACTCAGTTACCCATGATCAGCACCAAGGTAAACACATTACCTTTGCAGCTGAAATTTAGAAGAAAGCTAAACTGACAGAAACAAACAAACAAAAAAAAGAATAGTTCTATCAAAGTTAAATAAAAATCTTAGGATAAACCCGGGATAGAATGGAGATCAAAAGCAAACCCTGTCTATCACTTTTGTATTGAGATTAACCCTCACCTGCGAAATTGAAAAAAAATACATAATTGAAAATCAAGTTGAACAGAGACAACGAACAAACAATCAACTTGGTTAGGTTGTAACTGAAAACCCAAAAACTAAAAAACCCAAATCAAATCAAACAGAAAAAACTTTGTGTGTCTTGTACATGATCAGGGTGTGGTTTACCTGATAACAAAAAATGTTTAGGTTGTCGTTAGACAAAAATGCGCATTCATCAAACAATAAGAAGAAAAGAAAAAAAAGAAACAGAATCAAGAGAAAACCCTAAACAACTAAATGGTAAGGTAATCGATATGATCACCACCGCGGAAGAAGAAGGTGTTTTATCGGTAGGGTTTCATGAGAAGGAAGAGGGAGAATTTTGTGAAAGCCGCAAATACACTTTAGGTTTAGGTTTGTTATCCCTATATCGTTTTTTTTAGGTTTGTTATTGCTTTTGATTGAGAGTCAAGTCTTTTTAACAACTATTGTAAATATTTCGGAGTCCTACCGTATGAAAATTTGGTGGTGCGAAAAAACATGATGATTCTATTGGTTGAAATATATTCCGGTGGGGCCAGAAGCTCTCAGATTTCAAAATTGTTGGGTTGCTGAATAGACAATTTCAGGATTCATGATGGAAAAGACGTTAAGTAACACTGATACCCAACTCAATATACTAAGAAAACATTCACTCACATATGGCATGTAACCTAGGCTTAACCCCACACTCCTTTCCCCCATCCAATATAAGCAGCGTCCAGCTTTTTCCATTCTCGTCTTTCTTACTTCTCAAAGTTCTGCTAACATGAACTCTAGCTTTTGATGGCAGTGGCGCTGAGGGAGAAGACTATAAATGAAAACAAACCTTTTTTAAGCGGTCGATATTCAGAGAAACCATATTCAGGATTTTGAACCTTCTTTCGATGCAAGTGCATCATAGCTAGACAATAACGACCTAGGAAAAAACAACAACACCATCTCCAGCCTATAGTATAAAATATAATCATGCAAGTGTGCCTCACTTGGAATTGAGTTGATTTACCTTCATGTATATATACTACCTCCATCCCTAATAAGATGACCTACACCATAAATAAATGGAGTAATAGATTAGTATTATTATAAGAAATATGTAAAATTTGATAGCCATATTTATATTTATTAGATATGTGTTTTAAAATGTTTTCCAACGATACAAAGTTTACGAAAATCCGTTGTACAGTTTGAGAGACAAATCATTTTTAAATTTACTATAAAATTTTAACTAGGTCATCTTATTAGGAACGGGGGAGTATATCTTTGTGAAAAAAAAAGCAAGCCAACTAGTTGTATCTTAACATTTAAAGGCTCTACATGTTATGCAAATTGCATTTCTACGTATGTTGATTCCAAAAATAAAGAGGGAAGTCATCCTTTACATTGAAAATAAGGATGAAACACCAATTTTAATCCCAAATCCTAAATTTTCTTGTATACTGTGGGGAACTGAAAGACAGAGGTAACAGAAAATGAATGAGGTCATTCCCACTTCGTATGAAGAAGTTATGAGAAAAATAGTCGTAAAAGAGATTACACAAAACCTTGGGGGACAAAGACATTGATATAAGTAGACAATATTTATAATAAGGGATATTTTGAGTTTGGTGCCTATAAAATGGCACATCTTTGCCTCTGTTACCTAACTTTGTCAGAATTTGAGTTTGGTGAGGATCCCAATCAAGCAGTTGACTTGTCGGATGACTGGTTGACCGTTCACAAGCTTTGTTGGAGCACAACTTGTTGCTCGGCCCCCTTCCAACTTTGTAAATAAATACGTGTATTTTTCAATAATTGTTTAAACAATAAATATTTAATTTAACTAATTCACTAACACGGACCACATTAGGGAAATTTCTCTAGAGCATTTTTCAAACACGTTACGAGCGTTCCAGAGAAATACGGCTGACATACTCTGATTGCCATGGTAACTATGGGTTTACAGAAAATAGAAACAAATTTAAAGAATACAATAATGATTAATTTGTAAAATGAATGGAGTCATTTACATGGATTCATTTGTTCAATACAATAATGGTTAGTTTGAAGGTTTAAGGAAACGATTATTGGGGTTTACATTAGAGATAGGGTTTGGATGATTTACGGGTAAACAATGAAGGGAGCTATACTTATACTTTGGATTTAATTTTGTGTAAACTGGTGGTCATATGAGAAAATAACAGTAGCTCAGTGCATGATTTGAGATTAGCAATGGAAGAAGATGGCGATGGTATGAAGAGTGGAACCTAAACCTCGTGAATGAAAATCAACAACTCTCATTTCTCAAACATGGAGTATGTAGAAAATAAGGTGCAGTTAGTGAATAAAACGAAGTTTAAAATTTTATTAGTCATTTCACAATTAACTCTAAATAGGATGGTCATCACGGTCAATCAACGTCAATTCGTTGACTTGGCACCAAACTCAGATTTTGACAAAGTTAGGCACCAAACGCAAAAGTCTACCATTTTATAGGCACCAAACTCAAAATATTCCTTCAAATAATGAACTCCTAATCTCTTAAAAAGGTCACAGATTACCTATAATGAAACATGGAAAGAAGGAGATAAGGTTTTCAACCGTTAATAACTTCTCAACGATTCTAGGATCTTCTTTAAGCTAGATAATCATTGCAAAATTTGAATAAAATATCATAAACACAAATGACTCAAGGAAGTCCACATGCTTCGTTAGATGTCGGAACTCTATGATTAAGACCAAATCATGAAACAGAAAGACTCCCCTTTAATTGAAAATGTTCAGAAAAAATATTTCCGTCACATATTACATGTTTAGAGGCTTGAGAGTCGAAAAAATCTTGCATTTTGGATGCATTGACTCAAGGAAGTCTAATGACTTCGTTTGAAGTCGAAATCCATTTTTTAAAACAAAACTATAAACTAGATGAACTCAGTTTTATTATAAAATTTTCTAAAAAATGATTGCGGTAAAAAATAATACATTTAAAGGCTCTACATGTTATGCAAATTTCATTTCTACGTATGTTGATTCCAAAAATAAAGAGGGAAGTCATCCTTTACGTTTAAAATAAGTATGAAACACCAATTTTTAATCGCCCAAATCCTAAGATTTTTCTTTTATACTGTGGGGAACTGAAAGACAGAGGTAATAGAAAAAGAATGAGGCCATTCCCACTTCGTATGAAGAAGTTATGAGCAACATAGTCGAAAAAGAGATTACACAAAACCTTGGGGACAAAGGGAGTTATATAAGTAGACTATATTTATAATAAGGTATATTTTGAGTTTGGTGCTTATAAAATGGCACACCTTTTCCTTTGGTACCTAACTTGGTCAGAATTTGAGTTTGGTGAGGATCCCAATCAAGCAGTTGACTTATCGGATGACTGGTTGACCGTTCACAAGCGGTGTTGGAGCACAACTTATTGCTCGCCACCCTGCATACTTTTGTAAATAAATACGTGTATTTGTCAATAATTTTTTAATTTAACTAATTCACTAACACGGACCACGGTAGGGAAATCTCTCTAGAGCATTTTTCAAACACGTTACGAGCGTTCAAGAGAAATAAGGCTGACATAATCTGATTTCCATGGTAACTATGGGTTTACAGAATATGGAAACAAATTTAAGGAATACAATAATGATTAATTTGAAAAATGAATAGAGTCATTTACATGGATTCATTTGTTCAATACAATAATGGTTAGTTTGAAGGTTTAAGGAAACGATTATTGGGGTTTACATTAGAGATAGGTTTTGGATGATTTACGGGTAAACATTGAAGGGAGCTATGCTTATAATTTGGATTTAATTTTTTGTAAACTGGTGGTCATATGACAAAATAACAGTAGCTCAGTGTATGGTTTGAGATTAGCAATGAAAGAAGATGGCGATGGTATTAATAGTGGAACCTAAACCTCGTGAATGAAAATCAACAACTCTCATTTCTCAAACATGAAGAGTGTAGAAGATAAGGTACAGTTAGTGAATAAAACGAAGTTTAGAATTTATTAGTCATTTTACAATATTAACTCTAAATAGGATGGTCAACACGGTCAATAAACATCAATTCGTTGACTGTCACCAAACTCAAATTTTGATAAAGTTAGGCACCAAATGCAAAAGTCTACCATTTTATAGGCACCAAACTCAAAATATTCCTTCAAATAATGAACTTCTAATCTCTTAAAAAGGTCACAGATTACCTATAGTGAAACATGGAAAGAAGGAGATAAGGTTTGCAACCGTTAATAACTTCTCAACGATTCTAGGATCTTCTGTAAGCTAAATAATCATTGCAAAATTTGAATAAAATATCATAAACACAAATGACTCAAGGAAGTATACAGACTTCGTTAGATGTGGGAACTCTATGATCAAGACCAAATCATGAAACACAAAGACTACCCTTTAATAGAAAATGTTCAGAAAAAATATTTTCGTCACAAATTACATGTCTAGAGGCTTGAGAGTCGAAAAAAGCTTGCATTTTGGATGCATTGACTCAAGGAAGTCTAGTGACTTCGTTAGAAGTCAAAATCCTTTTTTTAAAACCAAACTATAAACTAGATGAACTCAGTTTTATTATAATAGTTTCTAAAAAATGATTGCGGTAAAAAAATAATACATTTAAAGGCTCTACATGTTATGCAAATTTCATTTCTACGTATGTTGATTCCAAAAATAAAGAGGGAAGTCATCCTTTACATTGAAAATAAGGATGAAACACCAATTGTTAATCGCCCAAATTCTAAAATTATTCTTGTATACTATGGGGAACTGAAAGACAGAGGTAACAGAAAAAGAATGAGGCCATTACCACTTCGTATGAAGAATTTATGAGCAAAAAAGTCGAAAAAGAGATTACACAAAACCTTGGGGGACAAAGAGAGTTATATAAGTAACAACTCTTAGCTCGAAGTTGCAGTAAATCGGGGACCTTCTGCAACCCGCCCGCAACCCATCGAAAAGTGTCGTCGTAGATTTACTACGACACTTGTGGGGGGTTGTCGAAGTATGTTTTTCCCGTAGTGTTATCTCCCCTTCCAAATCACTCAGTTACCCATGATCAGCACCAAGGTAAACACATTACCTTTGCAGCTGAAATTTAGAAGAAAGCTAAACTGACAGAAACAAACAAACAAAAAAAAGAATAGTTCTATCAAAGTTAAATAAAAATCTTAGGATAAACCCGGGATAGAATGGAGATCAAAAGCAAACCCTGTCTATCACTTTTGTATTGAGATTAACCCTCACCTGCGAAATTGAAACAAAAATATACATAATTGAAAATCAAGTTGAACAGAGACAACGAACAAACAATCAACTTGGTTAGGTTGTAACTGAAAACCCAAAAACTAAAAAACCCAAATCAAATCAAACAGAAAAAACTTTGTGTGTCTTGTACATGATCAGGGTGTGGTTTACCTGATAACAAAAAATGTTTAGGTTGTCGTTAGACAAAAATGCGCATTCATCAAACAATAAGAAGAAAAGAAAAAAAAGAAACAGAATCAAGAGAAAACCCTAAACAAACTAAATGGTAAGGTAATCGATATGATCACCACCGCGGAAGAAGAAGGTGTTTTATCGGTAGGGTTTCATGAGAAGGAAGAGGGAGAAGTTTTGTGAAAGCCGCAAATACACTTTAGGTTTAGGTTTGTTATCCCTATATCGTTTTTTTTAGGTTTGTTATTGCTTTTGATTGAGAGTCAAGTCTTTTTAACAACTATTGTAAATATTTCGGAGTCCTACCGTATGAAAATTTGGTGGTGCGAAAAAACATGATGATTCTATTGGTTGAAATATATTCCGGTGGGGCCAGAAGCTCTCAGATTTCAAAATTGTTGGGTTGCTGAATAGACAATTTCAGGATTCATGATGGAAAAGACGTTAAGTAACACTGATACCCAACTCAATATACTAAGAAAACATTCACTCACATATGGCATGTAACCTAGGCTTAACCCCACACTCCTTTCCCCCATCCAATATAAGCAGCGTCCAGCTTTTTCCATTCTCGTCTTTCTTACTTCTCAAAGTTCTGCTAACATGAACTCTAGCTTTTGATGGCAGTGGCGCTGAGGGAGAAGACTATAAATGAAAACAAACCTTTTTTAAGCGGTCGATATTCAGAGAAACCATATTCAGGATTTTGAACCTTCTTTCGATGCAAGTGCATCATAGCTAGACAATAACGACCTAGGAAAAAAACAACAACACCATCTCCAGCCTATAGTATAAAATATAATCATGCAAGTGTGCCTCACTTGGAATTGAGTTGATTTACCTTCATGTATATATACTACCTCCATCCCTAATAAGATGACCTACACCATAAATAAATGGAGTAATAGATTAGTATTATTATAAGAAATATGTAAAATTTGATAGCCATATTTATATTTATTAGATATGTGTTTTAAAATGTTTTCCAACGATACAAAGTTTACGAAAATCCGTTGTACAGTTTGAGAGACAAATCATTTTTAAATTTACTATAAAATTTTAACTAGGTCATCTTATTAGGAACGGGGGAGTATATCTTTGTGAAAAAATAAAAGCAAGCCAACTAGTTGTATCTTAACATTTAAAGGCTCTACATGTTATGCAAATTGCATTTCTACGGATGTTGATTCCAAAAATAAAGAGGGAAGTCATCATTTACATTGAAAATAAGGATGAAACACCAATTTTTAATCTCCCAAATCCTAAATTTTTTCTTGTATACTGTGAGGAACTGAAAGACAGAGATAACAGTAAAAGAATGAGGTCATTCCCACTTCGTATGAAGAAGTTATGAGCAAAATAGTCGAAAAAGACATTACACAAAACCTTGGGGGACAAAGAGAGTTATATAAGTAGGCAATATTTATAATAAGGGATATTTTGAGTTTGGTGCCTATAAACTGGCACACCTTTGCCTTTGGTACCTAACTTTGTCAGAATTTGAGTTTGGTGAGGATGCCAATCAAGCAGTTGACTTATCAGATTACTGGTTGACCGTTCACAAGCTGTGTTGGAGCAAAACTTGTTGCTCGACCCCTACCAATTTTTTTAAATAAATGCGTGTATTTATCAATAATTTTTTAAACAATAATTATTTAATTTAACTAATTCACTAACACGGATCACATTAGGGAAATCTCTCTAGAGCATTTTTCAAACACGTTACGAGCGTTCCAGAGAAATAAGGCTGACATAATCTGATTGCCATGGTAACTATGGATTCACTGAAAATGGAAACAAATTTAAAGAATACAATAATGATTAATTTGAAAAATGAATAGAGTCATTTACATGGATTCATTTGTTCAATAAAATAATGGTTAGTTTGAAGGTTTAAGGAAACGATTATTGGGGTTTACATTAGAGATAGGTTTTGGATTATATACGGGTAAACAATGAAGGGAGCTATACTTATACTTTGGATTGGATTTTGTGTAAACTGGTGGTCATTTGAGAAAATAACAGTAGCTCAGTGTATGATTTGAGATTAGCAATAGAAGAAGATGGTGACGGTATTAAGAGTGGAATCTAAAACCTCGTGAATGAAAATAAACAACTCTCATTTCATAAACATGGAGTGTGTAGAAGATAAGGTGCAGTTAGTGAATAAAATGAAATTTAGAATTTTATTAGTCATTTCACAATTTTAACTCTAAATAGGATGATCAACACGGTCAATCAACGTCAATTCGTTAGGCACCAAACTCAGATTTTGACAAAGTTAGGCACCAAACGCAAAGGTCTACTATTTTATAGGAACCAAACTCAAAATGTCCCTTCAAATAATGAACTTCCAATCTCTTAAAAAGGTCATAGATTACCTATAATGAAACATGGAAAAAAGGAGATAAAGTTTGCAACCGTTAATAACTTCTCAACGATTCTAGGATCTTCTTTAAGCTAGATAATCATTGCAAAATTTGAATAAAATATCGTAAACACAAATGACTCAAGGAAGTCCCCAGGTTTCGTTAGATTTCGGAACTCTATGATCAAGATCAAATCATGAAACAGAAAGACTCCCATTTTATAGAAAATTTTCAGAAAAAATAATTTCGTCACAAATTACATGTCTAGAAGCTTGAGAGTCGAAAAAAGCTTGCATTTTGGATGATTTGACTCAAGAAAGTCTAGTGACTTCGCTAGAAGTCGAAATCCTTTTTTTAAAAACCAAACTATAAAAAAGATGAACTTAGTTTTATTATAAAATTTTCTAAAGAATGACTGCGGTAAAAAATAATACATTTAAAGGCTATACATGTTATGCAAATTTCATTTCTACGTATGTTGATTCCAAAAATAAAAAGGGAAGTCATCCTTTACATTGAAAATCAGGATGAAACACCAATTTTTAATCGCCCAAATCCTCAAATTTTTCTTGTATACTGTGGGGAACTGAATGACAGAGGTAAAATAAAAAAAAATGAGGTATTCCCACTTCGTATGAAGAAGTTATGTGCAAAATAGTCGAAGAAGAGATTACACAATACCTTGGGGGACAAAGAGAGTTATATAAGTTGACAAAATTTATAATAAGGTATATTTTGATTTTGGTGCCTATAAAATGGACACCTTTGCCTTTGGTACCTAACTTTTTCAGAATTTGAGTTTGGTGAGGATCCCAATCAAGCAGTTGACTTATCGGTTGACTGGTTGACCGTTCACAAGCTGTGTTGGAGCACAACTTGTTGCTCGGCCCCCTGCCAACTTTTGTAAATAAATACGTGTATTTGTCAATAATTGTTTAAACAATAATTATTTAGTTTAACAAATTCACTAACACGGACCACGGTAGGGAAAATCTCTCTAGAGCAATTTTCAAACACGTTACGAGCGTTCCAGAGAAATAAAGCTGACATAATATGATTGCCATAGTAACTATGGTGTTACAGAAAATGGAAACAAATTTAAAGAATACAATAGTGATTAGTTTGAAAAATGAATAGGGTCATTTACATGGATTCATTTGTTCAATAAAATAATGGTTAGTTTGAAGGTTTAAAGAAACGATTATTGGGGTTTAAATTAGAGATAGGTTTTGGATGATTTATGGTAAACAATGAAGGGAGCTATGCTTATACTATGGATTTAATTTTGTGTAAACTGGTGGTCATTTGAGAAAATAACAGTAGCTCACTGTATGATTTGAGATTAGCAATGGAAGAAGATGGCGATGGTATTAAGAGTGGAACCTAAAACCTCGTGAATGAAAATCGACAACTCTGATTTCTCAAACATGGAGTGTGTAGAAGATAAGGTGCAGTTAGTGAATAAAACGATGTTTAGAATTTTATTAGTCATCTCAGAATTTTAACTCTAAATAGGATGGTCAACAGGGTCAATCAACGTCAATTCGTTGACTGGGCACCAAACTCAGTTTTTGACAAAGTTAGGCACCAAACGCAAAGGTTTACTATTTTATAGGCACCAAACTCAAAATATCCCTTCAAATAATGAACTTCCAATCTCTTAAAAAGGTCATAGATTACCTATAATGAAACATGGAAAGAAGCAGATAAGGTTTGCAACCGTTAATAACTTCTCAACGATTCTAGGATCTTCTTTAAGCTAGATAATCATTGCAAAATTTGAATAAAATATCGTAAACACAAATGACTCAAGGAAGTCCCCAGGTTTCGTTAGATTTCGGAACTCTATGATCAAGACCAAATCATGAAACAGAAAGACTCCCCTTTAATAGAAAATGTTCAGAAAAAATATTTCCGTCACAAATTACATGTCTAGGGGCTTGAGAGTCGAAAAAAGCTTGCATTTTGGATGCATTGACTCAAGGAAGTCTAGTGACTTCGCTAGAAGTCGAAATCCTTTTTTTAAAACCAAACTATAAACAAGATGAACTTAGTTTTATTATAAAATTTTCTAAAAAATGATTGCGGTAAAAAATAATACATTTAAAGGCTCTAAATGTTATGCAAATGGCATTTCTACGTATGTTGATTCCAAAAATAAAAAGGGAAGTCATCGTTTACATTGAAAATAAGGATGAAACACCAATTGTTAACCGCCAAAATCCTAAAATTTTTCTTGTGTACTGTGGGTAACTGAAAGACAGAGGTAACAGAAAAATAATGAGGTCATTCCCACTTCGTATGAAGAAGATATGAGCAGAATAGTCGAAAAAGAGATTACACAAAACCTTGGGGGACAAAGAGAGTTATAAAAGTAGTAATATTTATAATAAGGGATATTTTGATTTTGGTGCCTATAAAATGGACACCTTTGCCTTTGGAACCTAACTTTGTCAAAATTTGAGTTTGGTGAGGATCCCAATCAAGAAGTTGACTTATCGGATGACTGGTTGACCGTTCACAAGCTGTGTTGGAGCACAACTTGTTGCTCACCACCCTGCATACTTTTGTAAATAAATACGTGTATTTGTCAATAATTGTTTAAACAATAATTATTTAATTTAACTAATTCACTAACACGGAACACGGTCGGGAAATCTGTCTAGAGCATTTTTCAAACACGTTACGAGCGTTTCAGAGAATTAAGGCTGACATAATCTGATTGCCATGCTAACTATGGATTTACAGAATATGGAAACAAATTTAAAGAATGCAATAATGATTAATTAGAAAAATGAATAGAGTCATTTACATGGATTCATTTGTTCAATATAATAATGGTTAGTTTGAAGGTTTAAGGAAACGATTATTGGGGTTTATATTAGAGATAGATTTTGGATGATTTACCGGTAAACAATGAAGGGAGATATGCTTATACTTTGGATTTAATTTTGTGTAAAATGGTGGTCAAATGAGAAAATAACAGTAGCTCAGTGTATGATTTGAGATTAGCAATGGAAGAAGATGGCGATGGTATTAAGAGTGGAACGTAACCCTCGTGAATGAAAATCAACAACTCTCATTTTTCAAACATGGAGTATGTAGAAGATAAGGTGCAGTTAGTGAATAAAACGAAGTTTTGACTTTTATTAGTCATTTCACAATTTTAACTCTAAATAGGATGGTCAACAGGGTCAATCAACGTCAATTCGTTGACTGGCCACCAAACTCAGATTTTGACAAAGTTAGGCACCAAACACAAAAGTATACCATATTATAGGCACCAAACTCAAAATATCCTTTCAAATAATGAACTTCTAATCTCTTAAAAAGGTCACAAATTACCTATAATCAAACATGGAAAGAATGAGATAAGGTGCAGAAAATAACAGTAGCTCAGTGCATGATTTGAGATTAGCAATGAAAGAAGATGGCGATGGTATTACGAGTGGAACCTAAAACCTCGTGAATGAAAATCAACAACTCTCATTTCTCAAACATGGAGTATGTTGAAGATAAGGTGCAGTTAGTGAATAAAACGAAGTTTAGAATTTCATTAGTCATTTCATAATTTTAACTCTAAATAGGATGGTCAACAGGGTCAATCAACGTCAATTCGTTGACTGGGCACCAAACTAAGTTTTTGACAAAGTTAGGCACCAAACGCAAAAGTGTACCATTTTATAGGCACCAAACTCAAAATATCCCTTCAAATAATGAACTTCCAATCTCTTAAAAAGGTCATAGATTACCTATAATGAAACATGGAAAGAAGCAGTTAAGGTTTACAACCGTTAATAACTTCTCAACGATTCTAGGATTTTCTTTAAGCTAGATAATCATTGCAAAATTTGAATAAAATATCGTAAACACAAATGACTCAAGAAAGTCCCCAGGCTTCGTTAGATGTCGGAACTCTATGATCAAGACCAAATCATGAAACAGAAAGACTCCCCTTTAATAGAAAATGTTCAGAAAAAATATTTCCGTCACAAATTACATGTCTAGAGGCTTGAGAGTCGAAAAAAGCTTGCATTTTGGAAGCATTGACTCAAGGAAGTCTAGTGACTTCGCTAGAAGTCGAAATCCTTTTTTTAAAACCAAACTATAAACAAGATGAACTTAGTTTTATTATAAAATTTTCTAAAAAACGATTGCGGTAAAAAATAATACATTTAAAGGCTCTACATGTTATGCAAATGGCATTTCTACGTATGTTGATTCCAAAAATAAAAAGGGAAGTCATCGTTTACATTGAAAATAAGGATGAAACACCAATTTTTAACCGCCAAAATCCTAAATTTTTTCTTGTGTACTGTGGGTAACTGAAATACAGAGGTAACAGAAAATGAATGAGGTCATTCCCACTACGTATGAAGAAGTTATGAGCAAAATAGTCGAAAAAGAGATTACAAAAAACCTTGGGGGACAAAGACATTTATATAAGTAGACAATATTTATAATAAGGTATATTTTGAGTTTGGTGCGTATAAAATGGCACACCTTTGCCTTTGGTACCTAACTTTGTCAAAATTTGAGTTTGGTGAGGATCCCAATCAAGAAGTTGACTTATCGGATGACTGGTTGACCGTTCACAAGCTGTGTTGGAGCACAACTTGTTGCTCACCACCCTGCATACTTTTGTAAATAAATAAGTGTATTTGTCAATAATTGTTTAAACAATAATTATTTATTTTAACTAATTCACTAACACGGAACACGGTCGGGAAATCTGTCTAGAGCATTTTTCAAACACGTTATGAGCGTTCCAGAGAATTAAGGTTGACATAATCTGATTGCTATGCTAACTATGGATTTACAGAATATGGAAACAAATTTAAAGAATGCAATAATGATTAATTAGAAAAATGAATAGAGTCATTTACATGGATTCATTTGTTCAATATAATAATGGTTAGTTTGAAGGTTTAAGGAAACGATTATTGGGGTTTACATTAGAGATAGATTTTGGATGATTTACCGGTAAACAATGAAGGGAGCTATGCTTATACTTTGGATTTAATTTTGTGTAAAATGGTGGTCAAATGAGGAAATAACAGTAGCTCAGTGTAGGATTTGAGATTAGCAATGGAAGAAGATGGCGATGGTATTAAGAGTGGAACCTAACCCTCGTGAATGAAAATCAACAACTCTCATTTTTCAAACATGGAGTATGTAGAAGATAAGGTGCAGTTAGTGAATAAAACGAAGTTTTGACTTTTATTAGTCATTTCACAACTTTAACTCTAAATAGGATGGTCAACAGGGTCAATCAACATCAATTCGTTGACTGGCCACCAAACTCAGATTTTGACAAAGTTAGGCACCAAACGCAAAAGTATACCATATTATAGGCACTAAACTCAAAATATCCCTTCAAATAATGAACTTCTAATCTCTTAAAAAGGTCACGAATTACCTATAATCAAACATGGAAAGAAGGAGATAAGGTGCAGAAAATAACAGTAGCTCAGTGCATGATTTGAGATTAGCAATGAAAGAAGATGGCGATGGTATTACGAGTGGAACCTAAAACCTCGTGAATGAAAATCAACAACTCTCATTTCTCAAACATGGAGTATGTTGAAGATAAGGTGCAGTTAGTGAATATAACGAAGTTTAGAATTTCATTAGTCATTTCGTAATTTTAACTCTAAATAGGATGGTCAACACGGTCAATCAACGTCAATTCGTTGGCTGGGCACCAAACTCAGATTTTGACAAAGTTAGGCACCAAACGCAAAAGTGTACCATTTTATAGGCACCAAACTTAAAATATCCCTTCAAATAATGAACTTCCAATCTCTTAGAAAGGTCATAGAATACCTACAATGAAACATGGAAAGAAATAGATTAGGTTTGCAACCGTTAATAACTTCTCAATGATTCTAGGATCTTCTTTAAGCTATATGATCATTGTAAAATTTGAATAAAATATCATAAACACAAATGACTCAAGGAAGTCCACAGGCTTCGTTAGATGTCGGAACTCTATGATCAAGACCAAATCATGAAACAAAAAGACTCCCCTTTAATAGAAAATGTTTAAAAAAAATATTTCCGTCACAAATTACATGTCTAGAGGCTTGAGAGTCGAAAAAAGCTTGAATTTTGGATGCATTGACTCAAGGAAGTCTAGTGACTTCGTTAGAAGTCGAAATCCTTTTTTTAAAACCAAACTATAAACTAGATGAACTCATTTTTATTATAAAACTTTCTAATAAATGATTTCGGTAAAAATAATACATTTAAAGGCTCTACGTGTTATGCAAATTGCATTTCTACGTATGTTGATTCAAAAAATAAAGAGGGAAGTCATCCTTTACATTGAAAATAAGGATGAAACACCAATTGTTAATCGCCCAAATCCTAAATTTTTTCTTGTATATTGTGGGGAACTGAAATACAGAGGTAACAGAAAATGAATGAGGTCATTCCCACTACGTATGAAGAAGTTATGAGCAAAATAGTCGAAAAAGAGATTACAAAAAACCTTGGGGGACAAAGACATTTATATAAGTAGACAATATTTATAATAAGGGATATTTTGAGTTTGGTGCCTATAAAATGGCACATATTTGCCTTTGTTACCTAACTTTTTCAGAATTTGAGTTTGGTGAGGATCCCAATCAAGCAGTTGACTTGTCGGATGACTGGTTGACCGTTCACAAGCTGTGTTGGAGCATAACTTGTTGCTCGGCCCCCTGCCAACTTTTGTAAATAAATACGTGTATTTGTCAATAATTGTTTATACAATAAATATTTAATTTAACTAATTCACTAACACGGACCACATTAGGGAAATCTCACTAGAGCATTTTTGAAACACGTTACGAACGTTCCAGAGAAATAAGGCTGACATACTCTGATTGCCATGGTAACTATGGGTTTACGGAAAATGGAAACATATTTAAAGAATACAATAATGATTAATTTGGAAAATGAATAGAGTCATTTACATGGATTCATTTGTTCAATACAATAATGGTTAGTTTGAAGGTTTAAGGAAACGATTATTGGTTACATTAGAGATAGGTTTTGGATGATTTACGGGTAAACAATGAAGGGATCTATGCTTATACTTTGGATTTAATTTTGTGTAAACTGGTGGTCATATGAGAAAATAAAAGTAGCTCAGTGCATGATTTGAGATTAGCAATGAAAGAAGATAGCGATGGTATTACGAGTGGAACCTAAAACCTCGTGAATGAAAATCAACAACTCTCATTTCTCAAACATGGAGTATGTACAAGATAAGGTGCAGTTAGTGAATAAAACGAAGTTTAGAATTTCATTAGTCATTTCGCAATTTTAACTTTAAATAGGATGGTCAACACGGTCAATCAACGTCAATTCGTTGACTGGGCACCAAACTCAGATTTTGACAAAGTTAGGCACCAAACGCAAAAGTCTACCATTTTATAGGCACCAAACTCAAAATATTCCTTCAAATAATGAACTTCTAATCTCTTAAAAAGGTCATAGATTAGCCATAATGAAACATGGAAAGAAGGAGACAAGGTTTGCAACCGTTAGAAACTTCTTAACGATTCTAGGATCTTCTTTACGCTAGATAATCATTGCAAAATTTTAATAAAATATCATAAACACAAATGACTCAAGGAAGTCCACAGACTTCGTTAGATGTCGGAAATCTATGATGAAGACCAAATCATGAAAGAGAAAAACTCCCCTTTAATAGAAAATGTTCAGAAAAAATATTTCCTTCACAAATTACATGTCTAGAGGCTTGAGAGTCGAAAAAAGCTTGCATTTTGGATGCATTGACTCAAGGAAGTCTAGTGACTTCGTTAGAAGTCGAAATCCTTTTTTTAAAACCAAACTATAAACTAGATGAACTCAGTTTTATTATAAATTTTTCTAAAAATTAATGTTTTAAAAAATAATACATTTAAAGGCTCGACATGTTATGCAAATTGCATTTCGACGAATGTTGATTCCAAATATAAAGAGGGAAGTCATCCTTTACATTGAAAATAAAGATCAAACTATAATTTTTAATCGCCCAAATCCTCAATTTTTCTTGTATACTGTGGGGAACTGAAAGACAGAGGTAACAGAAAAAATGAGGTCATTCCCACTTCGTATGAAGAAGTTATGAAAAATAGTCGAAAAAGAGATTACACAAAACCTTGGGGGACAAAGAGAGTTATATAAGTAGACAATATTTATAATAAGGGTATTTTGAGTTTGGTGCCTATAAAATGGCACACCTTTGCCTTTGGTACCTAACTTTGTCGGAATTTGAGTTTGGTGGGTCCCAATCAAGCAGTTGACTTACGGATGACTGGTGGACCGTTCACAAGCTGTGTTGGAGCACAACTTGTTGCTCCCCCTGCCAACTTTTGTAAATAAATACGTGTTTTGTCAATAATTGTTTAAACAATAATTATTTAATTTAACTATTCACTAACACGGACCAGGTAGGGAAATCTCTCTAGATCATTTTCCAAACACGTTACGAGCGTTCCAGAGAAATAAGGCTGACATATCTGATTGCCATGTAACTATGGATTTACAAAAATGGAAACAAATTTAAGAATACAATAATGATTAATTTGAAAAATGAATAGTCATTTACATGGATTCATTTGTTCAATACAATAATGGTTAGTTTGAAGGTTTAAGGAAACGATTATTGGGGTTTACATTAGAGATAGTTTTGGATGATTTACGGGTAAACAATGAAGGGAGCTATGCTTATACTTTGGATTTAATTTTGTGTAAAAGGTGGTCATATGAGAAAATAACAGTAGCTCAGTGATGATTTGAGATTAGCAATGAAAGAAGATGGCGATGGTATTAAGAGTGGAACCTAAAACCTCGTGAATGAAAATCAACAACTCTCATTTCTCAAACATGGAGTATGTAGAAGATAAGGTGCAGTTAGTGAATAAAACGAAGTTTAGAATTTTATTAGTCATTTCACATTTTTAACTCTAAATGGATGGTCAACACGGTCAATCAACGTCAATTCGTTGACTGGGCACCAAACTCAGATTTTGACAAAGTTAGGCACCAAACGCAAAGTGTACCATTTTATAGGCACCAAACTCAAAATATCCCTTCTAATAATGAACTTCAATATCTTAAAAAGGTCAGATTACCTATAAAACATGGAAAGAAGGAGATAAGGTTTGCAACCGTTAATAACTTCTCAACGATTTAGGATCTTCTTTAAGCTAGATAATCATTGCAAAATTTGAATAAAATATCATAAACACAAATGACTCAAGGAAGTCCACGGCTTCGTTAGATGTCGGAACTCTATGATCAAGACCAAATCATGAAACAGAAAGACTCCCCTTTAATAGAAAATTTCAGAAAAAATATTTCCTCACAAATTACATGTCTAGAGGCTTGAGAGTCGAAAAAAGCTTGCATTTTGGATGCATTGACTCAAGGAAGTCAGTGACTTCGTTAGAAGTCGAAATCCTTTTTTTAAAACCAAACTATAAACTAGAAACTCTTTTATTATAAAATTTTCTAAAAAATGATTGCGGTAAAAAATAATACATTTAAAGGCTCTACATGTTATCCAAATTGCATTTCTACGTATGTTGATTCCAAAAATAAAGAGGGAAGTCATCCTTTACATTGAAAATAAGGATGAAACACCAATTTTAATCCCAAATCCTAAAATTTTCTGTATACTGTGGGGAACTGAAAGACAGAGGTAACAGAAAAAGAATGAGGTCATTCCCACTTCGTATGAAGAAGTTATGAAAAATAGTCGAAAAAGAGATTACACAAAACCTTGGGGGACAAAGAGAGTTATATAAGTAGACAATATTTATAATAAGGGTATTTTGAGTTTGGTGCCTATAAAATGGCACACCTTTGCCTTTGGTACCTAACTTTGTCGGAATTTGAGTTTGGTGGGTCCCAATCAAGCAGTTGACTTATCGGATGACTGGTGACCGTTCACAAGCTGTGTTGGAGCACAACTTGTTGCTCGCCCCCGCCAACTTTTGTAAATAAATACGTGTCTTTGTCAATAATTGTTTAAACAATCATTATTTAATTTAACTATTCACTAACACGGACCACGGTAGGGAAATCTCTCTAGCATTTTCCAAACACGTTACGAGCGTTCCAGAGAAATAAGGCTGACTTATCTGACTGCCATGAAACTATGGATTTACAAAAATGGAAACAAATTTAAAATACAATAATGATTAATTTGAAAAATGAATAGGTCATTTACATGGATTCATTTGTTCAATACAATAATGGTTAGTTTGAAGGTTTAAGGAAACGATTATTGGGGTTTACATAGAGATAGTTTTGGATGATTTACGGTAAACAATGAAGGGAGCTATGCTTTATTTGGATTTAATTTTGTGTAAACAGGTGGTCATATGAGAAAATAACAGTAGCTCAGTGTATGATTTGAGATTAGCAATGAAGAAGATGGCAATGGTATTAAGAGTGGAACCTAAAACCTCGTGAATGAAAATCAACAACTCTCATTTCTCAAACATGGAGTATGTAGAAGATAAGGGCGCAGTTAGTGAATAAAAAGTTTAGAATTTTATTAGTCATTTCAATTTTAACTCTAAATGGATGGTCAACACGGTCAATCAACGCCAATTCGTTGACTGGGCACCAAACTCAGATTTGACAAAGTTAGGCACCAAACGAAAGTGTACCATTTTATAGGCACCAAACTCAAAATATCCCTTCAATAATGAACTTCTAATCTTAAAAAGGTCATAGATTACCTATAATAAAACATGGAAAGAAGGAGATAAGGTTTGCAACCGTTAATAACTTCTCAACGATTAGGATCTTCTTTAAGCTAGATAATCATTGCAAAATTTGAATAAAATACCATAAACACAAATGACTCAAGGAAGTCCACAGGCTTCGTTAGATGTCGGAACTCTATGATCAAGACCAAATCATGAAACAGAAAGACTCCCCTTTAATAGAAAATTTCAAAAAATATTTCCTCACAAATTACATGTCTAGAGGCTTGAGAGTCGAAAAAAGCTTGCATTTTGGATGCATTGACTCAAGGAAGTCAGTGACTTCGTTAGAAGTCGAAATCCTTTTTTTAAAACCAAACTATAAACTAGATAAACTCAGTTTTATTATAAATTTTCTAAAAAAATGTTGGTAAAAAATAATACATTTAAAGGCTCTACATGTTATCCAAATTGCATTTCTACGTATGTTGATTCCAAAATAAAGAGGGAAGTCATCCTTTACATTGAAAATAAGGATGAAACACCAATTTAAGCGTCCAAATCCTAAAATTTTCTGTATACTTGGGGAACTGAAAGACAGAGGTAACAGAAAAAGAATGAGGTCATTCCCACTTCGTATGAAGAAGTTATGAAAAATAGTCGAAAAAGAGATTACACAAAACCTTGGGGGACAAAGAGAGTTATATAAGTAGACAATATTTATAATAAGGGTATTTTGAGTTTGGTGCCTATAAAATGGCACACCTTTGCCTTTGGTACCTAACTTTGTCGGAATTTGAGTTTGTGGGTCCCAATCAAGCAGTTGACTTAACGGATGACTGGTGGACCGTTCACAAGCTGTGTTGGAGCACAACTTGTTGCTCGCCCCCGCCAACTTTTGTAAATAAATACGTGTCTTTGTGAATAATTTTAAACAATAATATTTAATTTAACTATTCACTAACACGGACCACGGTAGGGAAATCTCTCTAGACATTTTCCAAACACGTTACGAGCGTTCCAGAGAAATAAGGCTGACTTATCTGACTGCCATGATAACTATGGATTTACATAAAATGGAAACAAATTTAATTAATACAATAATGATTAATTTGAAAAATGAATAGGGTCATTTACATGGATTCATTTGTTCAATACAATAATGGTTAGTTTGAAGGTTTAAGGAAACGATTATTGGGGTTTACATAGAGATAGATTTTGGATGATTTACGGGTAAACAATGAAGGGAGCTATGCTTATACTTTGGATTTAATTTTGTGTAAAGGTGGTCATATGAGAAAATAAGTAGCTCAGTGTATGATTTGAGATTAGCAATGAAAGAAGATGGCAATGGTATTAAGAGTGGAACCTAAAACCTCGTGAATGAAAATCAACAACTCTCATTTCTCAAACATGGAGTATGTAGAAGATAAGGTGCAGTTAGTGAATAAAACGAAGTTTAGAATTTTATTAGACATTTCACATTTTTAACTCTAAATGGATGGTCAACACGGTCAATCAACGCCAATTCGTTGACTGGGCACCAAACTCAGATTTGACAAAGTTAGGCACCAAACGCGAAAGTGTACCATTTTATAGGCACCAAACTCAAAATATCCCTTCAATAATGAACTTCTAATTTAAAAAGGTCAGATTACCTATAATAAACATGGAAAGAAGGAGATAAGGTTTGCAACCGTTAATAACTTCTCAACGATTATGGGATCTTCTTTAAGCTAGATAATCATTGCAAAATTTGAATAAAATACCATAACACAAATGACTCAAGGAAGTCCGCAGGCTTCGTTAGATGTCGGAACTCTATGATCAAGACCAAATCATGAAACAGAAAGACTCCCCTTTAAAGAAAATTTCAGAAAAAATATTTCCTCACAAATTACATGTCTAGAGGCTTGAGAGTCGAAAAAAGCTTGCATTTTGGATGCATTGACTCAAGGAAGTCAGTGACTTCGTTAGAAGTCGAAATCCTTTTTTTAAAACCAAACTATAAACTAGATAAACTCTTTTTATAAAATTTTCTAAAAAATGATTGCGGTAAAAAATAATACATTTAAAGGCTCTACATGTTATGCAAATTGCATTTCTACGTATGTTGATTCCAAAAATAAAGAGGGAAGTCATCCTTTACATTGAAAATAAGGATGAAACACCAATTTAACCCAAATCCTAAAAATTTTCTGTATATGGGGGAACTGAAAGACAGAGGTAACAGAAAAAGAATGAGGTCATTCCCACTTCGTATGAAGAAGTTATGAGCAAAATAGTCGAAAAAGAGATTACACAAAACCTTGGGGGACAAAGAGAGTTATATAAGTAGACAATATTTATAATAAGGGATATTTTGAGTTTGGTGCCTATAAAATGGCACACCTTTCCTTTGGTACCTAACTTTGTCGGAATTTGAGTTTGGTGAGGTCCCAATCAAGCAGTTGACTTAACGGATGACTGGTGGACCGTTCACAAGCTGTGTTGGAGCACAACTTGTTGCTCGGCCCCCGCCAACTTTTGTAAATAAATACGTGTCTTTGTAATAATTGTTTAAACAATCATTATTTAATTTAACTATTCACTAACACGGACCACGGTAGGGAAATCTCTTAGCATTTTCAAACACGTTACGAGCGTTCCAGAGAAATAAGGCTGACTTATCTGATTGCCATGTAACTATGGATTTACAAAAATGGAAACAAATTTAATTAATACAATAATGATTAATTTGAAAAATGAATAGGTCATTTACATGGATTCATTTGTTCAATACAATAATGGTTAGTTTGAAGGTTTAAGGAAACGATTATTGGGGTTTACATAGAGATAGTTTTGGATGATTTACGGTAAACAATGAAGGGAGCTATGCTTATACTTTGGATTTAATTTTGTGTAAACAGGTGGTCATATGAGAAAATAACAGTAGCTCAGTGTATGATTTGAGATTAGCAATGAAAGAAGATGGCATGGTATTAAGAGTGGAACCTAAAACCTCGTGAATGAAAAATCAACAACTCTCATTTCTCAAACATGGAGTATGTAGAAGATAAGGTGCAGTTAGTGAATAAAAAAGTTTAGAATTTTATTAGTCATTTCACATTTTAACTCTAAATGGATGGTCAACACGGTCAATCAACGTCAATTCGTTGACTGGGCACCAAACTCAGATTTGACAAAGTTAGGCACCAAACGCAAAAGTGTACCATTTTATAGGCACCAAACTCAAAATATCCCTTCAAATAATGAACTTCTAATCTTAAAAAGGTCATAGATTACCTATAATAAAACATGGAAAGAAGGAGATAAGGTTTGCAACCGTTAATAACTTCTCAACGATTTAGGATCTTCTTTAAGCTAGATAATCATTGCAAAATTTGAATAAAATACCATAAACACAAATGACTCAAGGAAGTCCCCAGGCTTCGTTAGATGTCGGAACTCTATGATCAAGACCAAATCATGAAACAGAAAGACTCCCCTTTAATAGAAAATTCAAAAAAATATTTGCACAAATTACATGTCTAGAGGCTTGAGAGTCGAAAAAAGCTTGCATTTTGGATGCATTGACTCAAGGAAGTCAGTGACTTCGTTAGAAGTCGAAATCCTTTTTTAAAACCAAACTATAAACTAGATAAACTCATTTTTATTATAAAATTTTCTAAAAAATGATTGGTAAAAAATAATACATTTAAAGGCTCTACATGTTATCCAAATTGCATTTCTACGTATGTTGATTCCAAAAATAAAGAGGGAAGTCATCCTTTACATTGAAAATAAGGATGAAACACCAATTGTAAGCGTCCAAATCCTAAAATTTTTCGTATACTGTGGGGAACTGAAAGACAGAGGTAACAGAAAAAGAATGAGGTCATTCCCACTTCGTATGAAGAAGTTATGAGCAAAATAGTCGAAAAAGAGATTACAAAAACCTTGGGGGACAAAGAGAGTTATATAAGTAGACAATATTTATAATAAGGGTATATTTGAGTTTGGTGCCTATAAAATGGCACACCTTTGCCTTTGGTACCTAACTTTGTCGGAATTTGAGTTTGTGGGTCCCAATCAAGCAGTTGACTTACGGATGACTGGTGACCGTTCACAAGCTGTGTTGGAGCACAAATTGTTGCTCGCCCCCTGCCCACTTTTGTATATAAATACGTGTATTTGTCAATAATTGTTTAAACAATAATTATTTAATTTAACTAATTCACTAACACGGACCACTTTAGGGAAATCTCTCAAGAGCATTTTTCAAACACGTTACGAGCGTTCCAGAGAAATAAGGCTGACATACTCTGATTGCCATCGTAACTATGGGTTTACGGAAAATGGAAACATATTTAAAGAATACAATAATGATTAATTTGGAAAATGAATAGAGTCATTTACATGGATTCATTTGTTCAATAAAATAATGGTTAGTTTGAAGGTTTAAAGAAACGATTATTGGGGTTTAAATTAGAGATAGGTTTTGGATGATTTAGGGTAAACAATGAAGGGAGCTATGCTTATACTATGGATTTAATTTTGTGTAAACTGGTGGTCATTTGAGAAAATAACAGTAGCTCAGTGTATGATGTGAGATTATCAACGGAAGAAGATGCCGATGGTATTAAGAATGGAACCTAAAACCTCGTGAATGAAAATCAACAACTCTCATTTCTCAAACATGGAGTGTGTAGAAGATAAGGTGCAGTTAGTGAATTAAACGAAGTTTAGAATTTTATTAGTCATTTCGTAATTTTAACTCTAAATAGGATGGTTAACACGGTCAATTAACGTCAATTCGTTGACTGGGCACCAAACTCAGATTTTGACAAAGATAGGCACCAAACGCAAAAGTGTACCATTTTATAGGCACCAAACTTAAAATATCCCTTCAAATAATGAACTTCCAATCTCTTAAAGAAGGTCATAGAATACCTATAATGAAACATGGAAAGAAATATATGAGGTTTGCAACCGTTAATAATTTCTCAACGATTCTAGGATCTTCTTTAAGCTATATGATCATTGCAAAATTTGAATAAAATATCATAAACACAAATGACTCAAGGAAGTCCACATGCTTCGTTAGATTTCGGAACTCTATGATCAAGACCAAATCATGAAACAGAAAGACTTCCCTATAAAGAGGTAACAGAAAAAGAATGAGGTCATTCCCACTTCGTATGAAGAAGTTATGGGTAAAATCGTCGAAAAAGAGATTACACAAAACCTTGGGGGACAAAGAGAGTTATATAAGTAGACAATATTTATAATAAAGGATATTTTGAGTTTGGTTCTTATAAAATGGCACACCTTTGCCTTTGTTACCTAACTTTGTCAGAATTTGAATTTGGTGAGGATCCCAATCAAGCAGTTGACTTATCGGATGACTGGTTGACCGTTCACAAGCTGTGTTGGAGCCCAATTTGTTGCTCGGCCCCCTGCCAACTTTTGTAAATAAATACTGTATTTTTCAATAATTGTGTAAACAATAATATTTAATTTAACTAATTCACTAACAAGGACCACATTAGGGAAATCTCCCTAGAGAATTTTTCAAACACGTTACGAGCGTTCCAGAGAAATAAGGCTGACATACTCTGATTGCCATGGTAACTATGGATTTACAGAAAATGGAAACAAATTCAAAGAATACAATAATTATTAATTTCGAAAATGAATAGAGTCATTTACATGGATTCATTTGTTCAATACAATAATGGTTATTTTGAAGGTTTAAGGAAACGAATATTGGGGTTTACATTAGAGATAGGTTTTGGATGATTTACGGGTAAACAATGAAGGGATCTATGCTTATACTTTGGATTTAATTTTGTTTAAACTGGTGGTCATATGAGAAAATAACAGTAGCTAAGTGCATGATTTGAGATTAGCAATGAAAGAAGATGGCGATGGTATTACGAGTGGAACCTAAAACCTCGTGGATGAAAATCAACAACTCTCATTTCTCAAACATGGAGTATGTAGAAGATAAGCTGCAGTTAGTGAATAGAACGAAGTTTAGAATTTTATTAGTCATTTCACAATTTTAACTCTAAATAGGATGGTCAACACGGCCAATCAACGTCAATTCGTTGACTGGTCACCAAACTCAGATTTTGACAAAGTTAGGCACCAAACGCAAAAGTGTACCATTTTATAGGAACCAAACTCAAAATATCCCTTCAAATAATGAACTTCTAATCTCTTAAAAAGGTCATAGATTACCTATAATGAAACATGGAAATAAGGAGATAAGGTTTGCAACCGTTAATAACTTCTCAACGATTCTAGGATGCTCTTTGGACCTTCAATTTCATTTAAAACTAGACAAATTATGGCTCATTAGAAATCTCACATATCATAGAAAAATATCAAGTGTAAAATGGAACAAAATATTTCATGTCATTTTTATGAAAGCAAAGCGTGTACAGCGGCCTATGCTTTTCGTTAAAAATTCTGTTTTGCTCTTTCGACTTTCAGTTCCAGTCAGAACTAGACAAATGAAGGTTCATTAGAAAGATTACATATCATAGAACAATATAAAGTGTAAAAAGGAATAAAATATTTCAGGTTATTTTTACGAAAGCAGAGCGTGTACAACTGCATATGCTTTTCTTTAAAAATTCGGTTTTGCTCTTTGAACCTTCAATTTCATCCAGAACTAGACAAATAATGGCTCATTAGAAAGATTACATATCATAGAAAAATATCAAGTATAAAAAGGAATAAAATATTTAAGGGCATTTTTACGAAAGCAGAGCATGTACAACGGCCTATGCTTTTCGTTAAAAATTCGATTTTACTCTTTGGACCTTCAATTTCAGTCAGAAATAGACAAATAATGGCTCATTAGAAAGCTTACATATCATAGAAAAATATCAAGTGTAAAATGGAACAAAATATTTCAGTTCATTTTTACGAAAGCAAAGCGTGTACAGCTGCCTATGCTTTTCGTTAAAAATTATGTTTTGCTCTTTGGACCTTCAATCCCAGTCAGAACTAAACATATAATGGATCGTAAGAAATCTTGCATATTATAGAAAAATATCAAGTTTAAAAAGGAACAAATTTTTCAGGTCATTTTTACGAAAGCAAAGTGTGTACAGCTTCCTATGCTTTTCGTTAAAAATTCGGTTTTGCTCTTTGGACCTTCAATTCCAGTCAGAACTAGACAACTGGTGGCTAATTAGAAAGATTAAATATCATAGAAAAATATCATTTTTAAAAAGGAAAAAAATATTTCAGGTCATTTTTACGAAAGCAAAGCGTGTACAGCTGCCTATGCTTTTCGTTAAAAATTCGGTTTTGCTCTTTGGACCTTAAATTTCAGTCAGAAATAGACAAATAATGGATCATTAGAAAGCTTGCATATCACAGAACAATATCAAGTGTAAAAAGAAGCAAAATATGTCAGTCCATTTTTAGGTAAGCAAAGCGTGTACAGTTGCCTATGCTTTTCGTTAAAAATTCGGTTTTTGCTCTTTGGACCAAATGGTGGCTAATAATGAAGATTATATATCATAGAAAAATATCAAGTGTAAAATGGAACAAAATATTTATGGTCATTTTTACGAAAGCAAAGCCTGTACATCTGCCTATACTTTTCGTTAAAAATTCTGTTTTGTTCTTTGGGTCTTCAATTTCAGTCAGAAATAGACAAATAATGGCTCATTAGAAATATTACATATCATAGGACAATATTAAGTTTAAAAAGGAATAAAATATTTCAGTTTATTTTTACGAAAGCAGAGCGTGTACAGCTGCCTATGCTTTTCGTTAAAAATTCGGTTTTGCTCTTTGGACTTTCAATTCCAGTCGAAACTAGACAAATGATGGCTTATTAGAAATCTTACATATCATAGAAAAATATCAAGTGTAAAATGCAAAAAAATATTTCAGGTCATTTTAACGAAAGCAGAGCGTGTACAACGGCCTATGCTTTTCGTTAAAAATTATGTTTTGCTCTTTCGACTTTCAGTTCCAGTCAGAACTAGCAAAATGATGGCTCATTAGAAAGCTTAGATGTCATAGAAAAATATCAAGTGTAAAATGGAACAAAATATTTCAGGTCATTTTTACGAAAGGAAAGCGTGTACAGCTGCCTATGCTTTTCGTTAAAAATTCGGTTATGCTCTTTGACCTTCAATTTCAGTCAGAAATAGAAAAATAATGTGTCTTACATATCATGGAACAATATCACTAAAAAGGAACAAAATATTTCAGTTCATTTTTAGGTAAGCAAAGCGTGTACAACGACCTATGCTTTTCGTTAAAAATTCTGTTTTGCTCTTTGGACCTTCAATTTCATTAAGAACTACACAAATAATGGCTCATTAGAAAGCTTACATAAAATATCAAGTTTAAAAAGGAAAAAATATTTCAGGTCATTTTACGAAGTGAAAGCGTGTACAGCTGCCTATGCTTTTCGTTAATAATTCGGTTTTGCTCTTTGGACCTTCAATTCCAGTCTGAACTAGACGAAAGATGGATCATTAGAAATCTTACATATAATAGAATAATATCAAGTTTAAAAAGGAACAAAATATTTCAGTTCATTTTTATGTAAGGAAAGCATGTACAGCTGCCTATGATTTTCGTTAAAAATTCTGTTTTGCTCTTTCGACCTTCAATTTCAGCCAGATGTAGACAAGTAATGGCTCATTAGAAAGTTACATATCATAGAAAAATATCAATTTTAAAATGGAACAAAATATTTCAGGTCATTTTTACGAAAGCTAAGCGTGTACAGCTGCCTATGCTTTTCGTTAAAAATTCGGTTTTGCTCTTTGGACCTTAAATTTCAGTCAGAAATATACAAATAATAGATTCTTTGAAAGCTTACATATTATAGAACAATATCAAGTGTAAAATGGAACAAAATACTTCAGTTCATTTTTAGGTAAGCAAAGCATGTACAGTTGCCTATGCTTTTCGTTAAAAATTCGGTTTTTGCTCTTTGGACCTTCAATTCCAGTCAGAACTAGACAAATGGTGTCTAATTAGGAAGATTACATATCATATAAAAATATCAAGTGTAAAATGGAACAAAATATTTCTGTTCATTTTTACGAAAGCAAAGCGTGTACAACGGCCTATGCTTTTCGTTAAAAATTTTGTTTTGCTCTTTCGACTTTTAATTCCAGTCAGAACTAGACAAATGAAGGCTAATTAGAAATCTTACATATCATAGAACAATATCAAGTGTAAAAAGGAACAAAATATTTAGGTCATTTTTACGAAAGCAAAGGGTGTACATCTGCCTATGCTTTTCGTTAAAAATTCTGTTTTTGCTCTTTGGACATTAAATCCCAGTCAGAACTAGACAAATAATAGTTTCTTAGAAAGCTTACATATCATAGAACAATATCAAGTGTAAAAAGGAACAAAATATTTCAGTTCATTTTTAGGTAAGCAAAGCGTGTACAGCGGCCTATGCTTTTCGTTAAAAATTCGGTTTTGCTCTTTGGACCTTCAATTCCAGTCAGAACTAGACAACTGGTGGCTAATTAGAAAAATTAAATATCATAGAAAAATATCAATTTTAAAAAGGAACAAAATATTTCAGGTCATTTTTACGAAAGCAAAGCGTGTACAGCTGCCTATGCTTTTCGTTAAAAATTCGGTTTTGCTGTTTGGACCATAAATTTTAGTCAGAAATAGACAAATAATGGATCATTAGAAATCTTACATATCATAGAACAATATCAAGTTTAAAAAGGAATAAAATATTTCAGTGCATGTTTATGTAAGCAAAGCATGTACAGCTGCCAATGATTTTAGTTAAAAATTCTGTTTTGCTCTTTGGACCTTCAATTTCAGCCAGAACTAGACAAATAATGGCTCATTAGAAAGCTTACATATCATAGAAAAATATCAAGTTTAAAAAGGAACAAAATATTTCAGGTCATTTTTACGAAAGCAAAGCGTGTACAGCTCCTTATGCTTTTCGTTAAAAATTCGGTTTTGCTCTTTGGACCTTCAATTCCAGTCAGAACTAGACAACTGGTGGCTAATTAGAAAGATTAAATATCATAGAAAAATATCATTTTTAAAAAGGAACAAAATATTTCAGGTCATTTTTACGAAAGCAAAGCTGCCTATGCTTTTCGTTAAAAATTCGGTTTTGCTCTTTGGACCTTAAATTTCAGTCAGAAATAGTAATATAATGGATCATTAGAAAGCTTACATATCACAGAACAATATCAAGTGTAAAAAGAAATAAAATATGTCAGTTCATTTTTAGTTAAGCAAAGCGTGTACAGTTGCCTATGCTTTTCGTTAAAAATTCGGTTTTTGCTCTTTGGACATTCAATTCCAATCAAAACTAGACAAATGGTGGATAATTAGGAAGATTACATATCATAGAAAAATATCAAGTGTAAAATGGAACAAAATATTTCTGGTCATTTTTACGAAAGCAAAGCGTGTACAGCTCTGCCTATACTTTTCGTTAAAAATTCGGTTTTGCTCTTTGGGCCTTCAATTTCAGTCAGAAATAGACAAATAATGGCTCATTTGAAATATTACATATCATAGGACAATATCAAGTTTAAAAAGGAATAAAATATTTTAGGTTATTTTTACGAAAGCAGAGCGTGTACAGCTGCCTATGCTTTTCATTAAAAATTCGGTTTTGCTCTTTGGACTTTCAATTCCAGTCAGAACTAGACAAATGATGGCTTATTAGAGAGCTTACATATCATAGAAAAATATCAAGTGTAAAATGGAAAAAATATTTCAGGTCATTTTAACGAAAGCAGAGCGTGTACAACGGCCTATGCTTTTCGTTAAAAATTCTGTTTTGCACTTTCGACTATCAGTTCCAGTCAGAACTATACAAATGATGGCTCATTAGAAAGCTTAGATGTCATAGAAAAATATCAAGTGTAAAATGGAACAAAATATTTCAGGTCATTTTTACGAAAGTAAAGCGTGTACAGCTGCTTATGCTTTTCGTTAAAAATTCGGTTATGCTCTTTGACCTTAAATTTCAGTCAGAAATAGAAAAATAATGTCTCTTATATATCATAGAACAATATCACTAAAAAGGAACAAAATATTTCAGTTCATTTTTAGGTAAGCAAAGCGTGTACAGCGACCTATGCTTTTCGTTAAAAATTCTGTTTTGCTCTTTGGACCTTCAATTTCATTCAGAACTACACAAATAATGGCTCATTAGAAACCTTACATATCATAGAAAAATATCAAGTTTAAAAAGGAAAAAATATTTCAGGTCATTTTACGAAGTGAAAGCGTGTACAGATGCCTATGCTTTTCGTTAATAATTCGGTTTTGCTCTTTGGACCTTCAATTCCAGTCTGAACTAGACAACAGATGGCTCATTAGAAATCTTACATATCATAGAATAATATCAAGTTTAAAAAGGAACAAAATATTTCAGTTCATTTTTATGTAAGCAAAGCATGTATAGCTGCCTATGATTTTCGTTAAAAATTCTGTTTTGCTCTTTCGACTTTAAATTCCAGTCAGAACTAGACAAATGAAGGCTAATTAGAAATCTTACATATCATAGAACAATATCAAATGTAAAAAGGAACAAAATATTTCAGTTCATTTTTAGGTAAGGAAAGCGTGTACAGTTGCCTATGCTTTTCGTTAAAAATTCGGTTTTTGCTCTTTGGACCTTCAATTCCAGTCAGAACTAGACAAATGGTGGCTAATTAGGAAGATTACATATCATAGAAAAATATCAAGTGTAAAATGGAACAAAAATTTTCTGGTCATTTTTACGAAAGCAAAGAGTGTACAGCTGCTTATGCTTTTCGTTAAAAATTATGTTTTTGCTCTTTGGACCTTCAATTCCAGTCAGAACTATAAAAATGATGGATCCTTAGAACGATTAAATATCATAGAACGATATCAAGTGTAAAAAGGAACAAAATATTTCACTTCATTTTTAGGTAAGCAAAGCGTGTACATTGGCCTATGCTTTTCGTTAAAAATTCTGTTTTGCTCTTTGGACCGTCAATTTCATTCAGAACTAGACAAAAAATGGATCATTAGAAAGATTACATATCATTGAAAAATATCTAATTTAAAAAGGAACAAAATATTTCAGGTCATTTATACGAAAGCAAAGCGTGTACAAATGCCTATGCTTTTAGTTAAAAATCCGGTTTTGCTCTTTGGACCTTCAATTCCAGTCAGAACTAGACAAAATATAGCTAATTAGAAAGCTTACATATCATATAAAAATATGAAGTTTAAAAAGGAACAAAATATTTCAGGTCATTTTTAGGAATGCAAAGCGTATACAGCTGCCTATGCTTTTCGTTAAAAATTTTGTTTTGCTCTTTGGACCTTCAATTTTAGTCAGAACTAGAAAAATAATGTCTCACTAGAAAGATTACATATCATATAAGAATATCAAGTTTAAAAAGGAAAAAAATATTTCAGGTCATTTTAACGAAAACAGAGCGTGTACAGCTGCCTATGCTTTTCGTTAAAAATTCGGTTTTGCTCTTTGGACTTTCAATTCCAGTCAGAACTAGACAAATGATGGCTCATTAGAAATATTACATATCATCGAAAAATATCAAGTGTAAAATGGAACAAAATATTTCAGGTCATTTTGACGAAAGCAGAGTGTGTACAACGGCCTATGCTTTTCGTTAAAAATTCGGTTTTGCTCTTTGGACTTTAAATTCCAGTCAGAACTAGACAAATGATGTCTTATTGGAAAGCTTACATATCATAGAAAAATATCAAGTGTAAAATGGAAAAAAATATTTCAGGTCATTTTAACGAAAGCAGAGCGTGTACAACGGCCTATGCTTTTCGTTAAAAATTCTGTTTTGCTCTTTCGACTTTCATTTCCAGTCAGAACTAGACAAATGATGGCTCATTAGAAAGCTTACATATCTTAGAACAATATCAAGTGTAAAAAGGAACAAAATATTTCAGGTCATTTTTACGAAAGCAAAGCGTGTACATCTGCCGATACTTTTCGTTAAAAATCCGGTTTTACTCTTTGGGCCTTCAATTTCAGTATGAAATAGACAAATAATGGATCATTAGAAAGCTTACATATTATAGAAATATATCAAGTGTAAAATGGAACAAAATATTTCTGGTCATTTTTACGAAAGCAGAGCGTGTACAACGGCCTATGCTTTTCGTTAAAAATTATGTTTTGTTCTTTCGACTTTCAATTTCAGCCAGAACTAGACAAAAAATGTCTCATTAGAAATCTTACATATCATAGAAAAATATCAAGTGTAAAAAGGAACAAAATATTTCAGGTCATTTTTACGAAAGCAAAGCGTGTACAACGGCCTATGCTTTTCGTTAAAAATTCTGTTTTGATGTTTCGACTTTTAAGTCCAGTCGGAAGTAGACAAATGATGGCTCATTAGAAAGCTTACATATTATAGAAATATATCAAGTGTAAAATGGAACAAAATATTTATGGTCATTTATACGAAAGCAAAGCGTGTACATCCGCCTATACTTTTCGTTCTGTTTTTGCTCTTTGGACCTTCAATCCCAGTCAGAATTAGACAAATGATGGATCATTAGAAATCTTACACATTATAGAAAAATATGAGGTTTAAAAAGGAACAAAATATTTCAGGTCATTTTTACGAAAGCAAAGCGTGTACAGCTGCTTATGCTTTTCGTTAAAAATTATGTTTTTGCTCTTTGGACCTTCAATTCCAGTCAGAACTATAAAAATGATGGCTCATTAGAAAAGATTAAATATCATAGAACAATATCAAGTGTAAAAAGGAACAAAATATTTCTGTTCATTTTTATGTAAGCAAAGCGTGTACATCGGCTTATACTTATATTAAAAATTATGTTTTGCTCTTTGGAACTTCAATTTCATTCAGAACTAGACAAATAATGACTCATTATAAAGCTTACATATTATAGAACAATATCAAGTTTAAAAAGGAACAAAATATTTCAGTTCATTTTTATGTAAGCAAAGCATGTACAACGGCCTATGCTTTTCGTTAAAAATTATGTTTTTGCTCTTTTGACCTTCAATTCCAGTCAGAACTATAAAAATGATGGCTCCTTAGAAAGATTAAATATCATAGAACGATATCAAGTGTAAGAAGGAACAAAATATTTCACTTCATTTTTAGGTAAGCAAAGCGTGTACATTGGCCAATGCTTTTCGTTAAAAATTCTGTTTTGCTCTTTGGACCGTCAATTTCATTCAGAACTAGACAAAAAATGGCTCATTATAAAGCTTACATAAAATATCAAGTTTAAAAAGGAAAAAATATTTCAGGTCATTTTACGAAGTGAAAGCGTGTACAGCTGCCTATGCTTTTCGTTAAAAATTCGGTTTTGCTCTTTGGACTTTCAATTTCAGTCAGAAATAGACAAATAATAGATTCTTAGGAAGCTTACATATCATAGAACAATATCAAGTGTAAAATGGAACAAAATATTTCACTTCATTTTTAGGTAAGCAAAGTGTGTACATTGGCCTATGCTTTTCGTTAAAAATTCTGTTTTGCTCTTTGGACCGTCAATTTCATTCAGAACTAGACAAAAAATGGCTCATTAGAAAGATTACATATCATTGAAAAATATCAAGTTTAAAAAGGAAAAAATATTTCAGGTCATTTTACGAAGTGAAAGCGTGTACTGCTGCCTATGCTTTTCGTTAAAAATTCGGTTTTGCTCTTTGGACTTTCAATTTCAGTCAGAAATAGACAAATAATAGATTCTTAGAAAGCTTACATATCATAGAACAATATCAAGTGTAAAATGGAACAAAATATTTCAGTTCATTTTTAGGTAAGCAAAGGGTGTACAAGGGCCTATGCTTTTCGTTAAAAATTCGGTTTTGCTCTTTGGACCTTCAATTCCAGTCAGAACTTGACAACTGGTGGCTAATTAGAAAGATTAAATATCATAGAAAAATATCATTTTTAAAAAGGAACAAAATATTTCAGGTCATTTTTACGAAAGCAAAGCGGCCTATGCTTTTCGTCAAAAATTCGGTTTTGCTCTTAGGACCTTAAATTTCAGTCAGAAATAGACAAATAATGGATCATTAAAAAGCTTACATATCATAGAACAATATCAAATGTAAAAAGGAACAAAATATTTCAGTTCATTTTTAGGTAAGGAAAGCGTGTACAGTTGCCTATGCTTTTCGTTAAAAATTCGGTTTTTGCTCTTTGGACCTTCAATTCCAGTCAGAACTAGACAAATGGTGGCTAATTAGGAAGATTACATATCATAGAAAAATATCAAGTGTAAAATGGAACAAAAATTTTCTGGTCATTTTTACGAAAGCAAAGAGTGTACAGCTGCTTATGCTTTTCGTTAAAAATTATGTTTTTGCTCTTTGGACCTTCAATTCCAGTCAGAACTATAAAAATGATGGATCCTTAGAACGATTAAATATCATAGAACGATATCAAGTGTAAAAAGGAACAAAATATTTCACTTCATTTTTAGGTAAGCAAAGCGTGTACATTGGCCTATGCTTTTCGTTAAAAATTCTGTTTTGCTCTTTGGACCGTCAATTTCATTCAGAACTAGACAAAAAATGGATCATTAGAAAGATTACATATCATTGAAAAATATCTAATTTAAAAAGGAACAAAATATTTCAGGTCATTTATACGAAAGCAAAGCGTGTACAAATGCCTATGCTTTTAGTTAAAAATCCGGTTTTGCTCTTTGGACCTTCAATTCCAGTCAGAACTAGACAAAATATAGCTAATTAGAAAGCTTACATATCATATAAAAATATGAAGTTTAAAAAGGAACAAAATATTTCAGGTCATTTTTAGGAATGCAAAGCGTATACAGCTGCCTATGCTTTTCGTTAAAAATTTTGTTTTGCTCTTTGGACCTTCAATTTTAGTCAGAACTAGAAAAATAATGTCTCACTAGAAAGATTACATATCATATAAGAATATCAAGTTTAAAAAGGAAAAAAATATTTCAGGTCATTTTAACGAAAACAGAGCGTGTACAGCTGCCTATGCTTTTCGTTAAAAATTCGGTTTTGCTCTTTGGACTTTCAATTCCAGTCAGAACTAGACAAATGATGGCTCATTAGAAATATTACATATCATCGAAAAATATCAAGTGTAAAATGGAACAAAATATTTCAGGTCATTTTGACGAAAGCAGAGTGTGTACAACGGCCTATGCTTTTCGTTAAAAATTCGGTTTTGCTCTTTGGACTTTCAATTCCAGTCAGAACTAGACAAATGATGTCTTATTGGAAAGCTTACATATCATAGAAAAATATCAAGTGTAAAATGGAAAAAAATATTTCAGGTCATTTTAACGAAAGCAGAGCGTGTACAACGGCCTATGCTTTTCGTTAAAAATTCTGTTTTGCTCTTTCGACTTTCATTCCAGTCAGAACTAGACAAATGATGGCTCATTAGAAAGCTTACATATCTTAGAACAATATCAAGTGTAAAAAGGAACAAAATATTTCAGGTCATTTTTACGAAAGCAAAGCGTGTACATCTGCCGATACTTTTCGTTAAAAATCCGGTTTTACTCTTTGGGCCTTCAATTTCAGTATGAAATAGACAAATAATGGATCATTAGAAAGCTTACATATTATAGAAATATATCAAGTGTAAAATGGAACAAAATATTTCTGGTCATTTTTACGAAAGCAGAGCGTGTACAACGGCCTATGCTTTTCGTTAAAAATTATGTTTTGTTCTTTCGACTTTCAATTTCAGCCAGAACTAGACAAAAAATGTCTCATTAGAAATCTTACATATCATAGAAAAATATCAAGTGTAAAAAGGAACAAAATATTTCAGGTCATTTTTACGAAAGCAAAGCGTGTACAACGGCCTATGCTTTTCGTTAAAAATTCTGTTTTGATGTTTCGACTTTTAAGTCCAGTCGGAAGTAGACAAATGATGGCTCATTAGAAAGCTTACATATTATAGAAATATATCAAGTGTAAAATGGAACAAAATATTTATGGTCATTTATACGAAAGCAAAGCGTGTACATCCGCCTATACTTTTCGTTCTGTTTTTGCTCTTTGGACCTTCAATCCCAGTCAGAATTAGACAAATGATGGATCATTAGAAATCTTACACATTATAGAAAAATATGAGGTTTAAAAAGGAACAAAATATTTCAGGTCATTTTTACGAAAGCAAAGCGTGTACAGCTGCTTATGCTTTTCGTTAAAAATTATGTTTTTGCTCTTTGGACCTTCAATTCCAGTCAGAACTATAAAAATGATGGCTCATTAGAAAAGATTAAATATCATAGAACAATATCAAGTGTAAAAAGGAACAAAATATTTCTGTTCATTTTTATGTAAGCAAAGCGTGTACATCGGCTTATACTTATATTAAAAATTATGTTTTGCTCTTTGGAACTTCAATTTCATTCAGAACTAGACAAATAATGACTCATTATAAAGCTTACATATTATAGAACAATATCAAGTTTAAAAAGGAACAAAATATTTCAGTTCATTTTTATGTAAGCAAAGCATGTACAGCGGCCTATGCTTTTCGTTAAAAATTATGTTTTTGCTCTTTTGACCTTCAATTCCAGTCAGAACTATAAAAATGATGGCTCCTTAGAAAGATTAAATATCATAGAACGATATCAAGTGTAAGAAGGAACAAAATATTTCACTTCATTTTTAGGTAAGCAAAGCGTGTACATTGGCCAATGCTTTTGGTTAAAAATTCTGTTTTGCTCTTTGGACCGTCAATTTCATTCAGAACTAGACAAAAAATGGCTCATTATAAAGCTTACATAAAATATCAAGTTTAAAAAGGAAAAAATATTTCAGGTCATTTTACGAAGTGAAAGCGTGTACAGCTGCCTATGCTTTTCGTTAAAAATTCGGTTTTGCTCTTTGGACTTTCAATTTCAGTCAGAAATAGACAAATAATAGATTCTTAGGAAGCTTACATATCATAGAACAATATCAAGTGTAAAATGGAACAAAATATTTCACTTCATTTTTAGGTAAGCAAAGTGTGTACATTGGCCTATGCTTTTCGTTAAAAATTCTGTTTTGCTCTTTGGACCGTCAATTTCTTTCAGAACTAGACAAAAAATGGCTCATTAGAAAGATTACATATCATTGAAAAATATCAAGTTTAAAAAGGAAAAAATATTTCAGGTCATTTTACGAAGTGAAAGCGTGTACTGCTGCCTATGCTTTTCGTTAAAAATTCGGTTTTGCTCTTTGGACTTTCAATTTCAGTCAGAAATAGACAAATAATAGATTCTTAGAAAGCTTACATATCATAGAACAATATCAAGTGTAAAATGGAACAAAATATTTCAGTTCATTTTTAGGTAAGCAAAGGGTGTACAAGGGCCTATGCTTTTCGTTAAAAATTCGGTTTTGCTCTTTGGACCTTCAATTCCAGTCAGAACTTGACAACTGGTGGCTAATTAGAAAGATTAAATATCATAGAAAAATATCATTTTTAAAAAGGAACAAAATATTTCAGGTCATTTTTACGAAAGCAAAGCGGCCTATGCTTTTCGTCAAAAATTCGGTTTTGCTCTTAGGACCTTAAATTTCAGTCAGAAATAGACAAATAATGGATCATTAAAAAGCTTACATATCATAGAACAATATCAAATGTAAAAAGGAACAAAATATTTCAGTTCATTTTTAGGTAAGGAAAGCGTGTACAGTTGCCTATGCTTTTCGTTAAAAATTCGGTTTTTGCTCTTTGGACCTTCAATTCCAGTCAGAACTAGACAAATGGTGGCTAATTAGGAAGATTACATATCATAGAAAAATATCAAGTGTAAAATGGAACAAAATTTTTCTGGTCATTTTTACGAAAGCAAAGCGTGTACATCTGCCTATACTTTTCGTTAAAAATTCTGTTTTTGCTTTTTGGACCTTCAATCCCAGTCAGAACTAGACAAATGATGGATCATTATAAATCATACGTATCATAGAAAAATATGAAGTTTAAAAAGGAACAAAATATTTCAGGTCATTTTTACGAAAGCAAAGCGTGTACAGCTGCTTATGCTTTTCGTTAAAAATTATGTTTTTGCTCTTTGGACCTTCAATTCCAGTCAGAACTATAAAAATGATGGCTCCTTAGAAAGATTAAATATCATAGAACGATATCAAGTGTAAAATGGAACAAAATATTTCAGGTCATTTTGACAAAAGCAGAGTGTGTATAACGGCCTATGCTTTTCGTTAAAAATTCGGTTTTGCTCTTTGGACTTTCAATTCCAGTCAGAACTAGACAAATGATGGCTCATTAGAAAGATTACATATCATTGAAAAATATCAAATTTAAAAAGGAACAAAATATTTCAGGTCATTTTAACGAAAGCAGAGCGTGTACAAATACCTATGCTTTTAGTTAAAAATTCGGTTTTGCTCTTTGGACCATCAATTCCAGTCAGAACTAGACAAAATATAGCTAATTAGAAAGCTTACATATCATAGAACAATATCAAGTGTAAAAAGGAACAAAATATTTCAGGTCATTTTTACGAAAGCAAAGCGTGTACATCTGCCGATACTTTTCGTTAAAAATTCGGTTTTGCTCTTTGGGCCTTCAATTTCAGTCAGAAATAGACAAATAATGGATCATTAGAAAGCTTACATATTATAGAAATATATCAAGTGTAAAATGGAACAAAATATTTCTGGTCATTTTTACGAAAGCAGAGCGTGTACAGCGGCCTATGCTTTTCGTTAAAAATTCTGTTTTGATCTTTCGACTTTCAAGTCCAGTCGGAAGTAGACAAATGATGGCTCACTATAAAGCTTACATATTATAGAAATATATCAAGTGTAAAATGGAACAAAATATTTATGGTCATTTATACGAAAGCAAAGCATGTACATCCGCCTATACTTTTTGTTAAAAATTCTGTTTTTGCTCTTTGGACCTTCAACCCCAGTCAGAATTAGACAAATTATGGATCATTAGAAATCTTACATATCATAGAAAAATATGAGGTTTAAAAAGGAACAAAATATTTCAGGTTATTTTCACGAAAGCAAAGCGTGTACAGCTGCCTATGCTTTTCGTTAAAAATTCTGTTTTTGCTTTTTGGACCTTCAATCCCAGTCAGAACTTGAAAAATGATGGATCATTAGAAATCATACGTATCATAGAAGTTTAAAAAGGAACAAAATATTTCAGGTCATTTTTACGAAAGCAAAGCGTGTACAGCTGCTTATGCTTTTCGTTAAAAATTATGTTTTGCTCTTTGGACCTTCAACTCCAGTCAGAACTATAAAAATGATAACTCATTAGAAAATATTAAATATCATAGAACAATATCAAGTGTAAAAAGGAACAAAATATTTCAGTTCATTTTTATGTAAGCAAAGCGTGTACATCGGCTTATACTTTTCGTTAAAAATTATGTTTTGCTCTTTGGAACTTCAATTTCATTCAGAACTAGACAAATAATGACTCATTATAAAGCTTACATATTATAGAACAATATCAACTGTAAAAAGGAACAAAATATTTCAGGTCATTTTTACGAAAGCAAAGCGTGTACAAGTGCCTATGCTTTTCGTTAATTTTTTTTTTCTCTTTGGATCTTCAATTCCAGTCATAACTAGACACATGATGGATCATTATAAAGCTTACATATCATAAAACAATATCAAGTTTAAAAAGGAACAAAATATTTCAGTTCATTTTTATGTAAGTAAAGCATGTACAGCGGCCTATGCTTTTCGTTAAAAATTATGTTTTGCTCTTTTGACCTTCAATTTCAGCCAGAACTAGAAAAAAATGGCTCATTTTAAAGCTTACATATCATAGAAAAATATCAAGTTTAAAAAGGAACAAAATATTTTAGGTCATTTTTACGAAAGCAAAGCGTGTACAACGGCCTATGCTTTTCGTTAAAATTCGGTTTTGCTCTTTGGACCTTGAATTCAAGTTAAAACTAGACAAATGATGGCTCATTATATGGATTACATATCATAGAACAATATCAAGTGTAAAAAGGAATAAAATATTTCAGGTCATTTATACGAAAGCAAAGTGTGTACAACTGCCTATGCTTTTCTTTAAAAATTCGGTTTTGCTCTTTTGACCTTCAATTTCATCAAGAACTAGAAAAATAATGGCTCATTAGAAAGCTTACATATCATAGAAAAATATAAGGTTTAAAAAGGAACAAAATATTTCAGGTTATTTTTACGAAAGCAAAGCGTGTACAACGGCCTATGCTTTTCACAGTCAGAACTATAAAAATGATGGCTCCTTAGAAAGATTAAATATCATAGAACGATATCAAGTGTAAAAAGGAACAAAATATTTCACTTCATTTTTATGTAAGCAAAGCATGTACATTGGCCTATGCTTTTCGTTAAAAATTATGTTTTGCTCTTTGGACCGTCAATTTCATTCAGAACTAGACAAAAAATGGCTCATTAGAAAGATTACATATCATTGAAAAATATCAAATTTAAAAAGTAACAAAATATTTCAGGTCATTTATACGAAAGCAAAGCGTGTACAAATGCCTATGCTTTTAGTTAAAAATTCGGTTTTGCTCTTTGGACCTTCAATTCCAGTCAGAACTAGACAAAATATATCTAATTAGAAATCTTACATATCATATAAAAATATGAAGTTTAAAAAGTAACAAAATATTTCAGGTCATTTTTAGGAATGCAAAGCGTATACAGCTGCCTATGCTTTTCGTTAAAAATTTTGTTTTTCTCTTTGGACATTCAATTTTAGTCAGAACTAGAAAAATAATGTCTCATTAGAAAGATTACATATCATATAAGAATATCAAGTTTAAAAAGGAATAAAATATTTCAGGTCATTTTAACGAAAGCAGAGCGTATACAGCTGCCTATGCTTTTCGTTAAAAATTCGGTTTTGCTCTTTGGACTTTCAATTCCAGTCAGAACTAGACAAATGATGGCTCATTAGAAATATTACATATCATCGAAAAATATCAAGTGTAAAATGGAACAAAATATTTCAGGTCATTTTGACGAAAGCAGAGTGTGTACAACGGCCTATGCTTTTCGTTAAAAATTCGGTTTTGCTCTTTGGACTTTCAATTCCAGTCAGAACTAGACAAATGATGTCTTATTGGAAAGCTTACATATCATAGAAAAATATCAAGTGTAAAATGGAAAAAAATATTTCAGGTCATTTTAACGAAAGCAGAGCGTGTACAACGGCCTATGCTTTTCGTTAAAAATTCTGTTTTGCTCTTTCGACTTTCATTCCAGTCAGAACTAGACAAATGATGGCTCATTAGAAAGCTTACATATCTTAGAACAATATCAAGTGTAAAAAGGAACAAAATATTTCAGGTCATTTTTACGAAAGCAAAGCGTGTACATCTGCCGATACTTTTCGTTAAAAATCCGGTTTTACTCTTTGGGCCTTCAATTTCAGTATGAAATAGACAAATAATGGATCATTAGAAAGCTTACATATTATAGAAATATATCAAGTGTAAAATGGAACAAAATATTTCTGGTCATTTTTACGAAAGCAGAGCGTGTACAACGGCCTATGCTTTTCGTTAAAAATTCTGTTTTGTTCTTTCGACTTTCAATTTCAGCCAGAACTAGACAAATAATATCTCATTAGAAAGCTTACATATCATAGAAAAATATCAAGTGTAAAAAGGAATAAAATATTTCAGGTCATTTTTACGAAAGCAAAGCGTGTACAACGACCTATGCTTTTCGTTAAAAATTCTGTTTTGATCTTTCGACTTTTAAGTCCAGTCGGAAGTAGACAAATGATGGCTCATTAGAAAGCTTACATATTATAGAAATATATCAAGTGTAAAATGGAACAAAATATTTATGGTCATTTATACGAAAGCAAAGCGTGTACATCCGCCTATACTTTTCGTTATGTTTTTGCTCTTTGGACCTTCAATCCCAGTCAGAATTAGACAAGTGATGGATCATTAGAAATCTTACATATTATAGAAAAATATGAGGTTTAAAAAGGAACAAAATATTTCAGGTCATTTTTACGAAAGCAAAGCGTGTACAGCTGCTTATGCTTTTCGTTAAAAATTATGTTTTTGCTCTTTGGACCTTCAATTCCAGTCAGAACTATAAAAATGATGGCTCATTAGAAAAGATTAAATATCATAGAACAATATCAAGTGTAAAAAGGAACAAAATATTTCAGTTAATTTTTATGTAAGCAAAACGTGTACATCGGCTTATACTTTTCGTTAAAAATTATGTTTTGCTCTTTGGAACTTCAATTTCATTCAGAACTAGACAAATAATGACTCATTAGAAAGCTTACATATTATAGAACAATATCAAGTGTAAAAAGGAACAAAATATTTCAGGTCATTTTTACGAAAGCAAAGCGTGTACAAGTGCCTATGCTTTTCGTTAATTTTTTTTTCCTATTTGGACCTTCAATTCCAGTCAGAACTAGACAAATGATGGCTCATTATAAAGCTTACATATCATAGAACAATATCAAGTTTAAAAAGGAACAAAATATTTCAGTTCATTTTTATGTAAGCAAAGCATGTACATCGGCCTATGCTTTTCGTTAAAAATTATGTTTTTCTCTTTTGACCATCAATTTCAGCCAGAACTAGAAAAATAATGGCTCATTAGAAAGCTTACATATCATAGAAAAATATCAAGTTTAAAAAGGAACAAAATATTTCAGGTCATTTTTACGAAAGCAAAGCGTGTACAACGGCCTATGCTTTTCGTTAAAATTCGGTTTTGCTCTTTGGACCTTGAATTCCAGTTAAAACTAGACAAATGATGGCTTATTATATGGATTACATATCATAGAACAATATCAAGTGTAAAAAGGAACAAAATATTTCAGGTCATTTTTACGAAAGCAAAGCGTGTACAGCTGCCTATGCTTTTCGTTAAAAATTCGGTTTTGCTCTTTGGACTTTCAATTTCAGTCAGAAATAGACAAATAATAGATTCTTAGAAAGCTTACATATCATAGAACAATATCAAGTGTAAAATGGAACAAAATATTTCAGTTCATTTTTAGGTAAGCAAAGGGTGTACAAGGGCCTATGCTTTTCATTAAAAATTCGGTTTTGCTCTTTGGACCTTCAATTCCAGTCAGAACTTGACAACTGGTGACTAATTAGAAAGATTAAATATCATAGAAAAATATCATTTTTTAAAAAGGAACAAAATATTTCAGGTCATTTTTACGAAAGCAAAGCGGCCTATGCTTTTCGTCAAAAATTCGGTTTTTCTCTTAGGACCTTAAATTTCAGTGAGAAATTGACAAATAATGGATCATTAAAAAGCTTACATATCATAGAAAAATATCAAATGTAAAAAGGAACAAAATATTTCAGTTCATTTTTAGGTAAGGAAAGCGTGTACAGTTGCCTATGCTTTTCGTTAAAAATTCGGTTTTTGCTCTTTGGACCTTCAATTCCAGTCAGAACTAGACAAATGGTCGCTTATTAGGAAGATTACATATCATAGAAAAATATCAAGTGTAAAATGGAACAAAAATTTTCTGGTCATTTTTACGAAAGCAAAGCGTGTACAGCAGCGTATGCTTTTCGTTAAAAAATCTGTTTTGCTCTTTCGACTTTAAGTTTCAGTCAGAACTAGACAAATGATGGCTCATTAGAAAGCTTACATATCATAGAAAAATATCAAGTTTAAAAAGGAACAAAATATTTCAGGTCATTTTACGAAAGCAAAGCGTGTACGGCCGCCTATGCTTTTCGTTAAAAATTCGGTTTTGTTCTTTGGACCTTCAATTCCAGTCAGAACTAGACAAAAGATGGATCATAAGAAAGCTTACATATCATAGAACAATATCAAGTTTAAAAAGGAACAAACTATTTCAGTTCATTTTTATGTAAACAAAGCGTGTACAGCTACCAATGATTTTCGTTAAAAATTTTGTTTTGCTCTTTGGACCTTCAATTTCATTCAGAACTAGAAAAATAATGGCTCATTAGAAAGCTTACATATCATAGAAAAATATCAAGTGTAAAAAGGAACAAAATATTTCAGTTCATTTTCAGGTAAGTAAAGCGTGAACAGCGGCCTATGCTTTTCGTTAAAAATTCTGTTTTGCTCTTTGGACCTTCAATTTCAGTCAGAAATAGACAAATAATGGATCATTAGAAAGATTACATATCATATAACAATATCAAGTGTAAAAAGGAAAAAAAATATTTAAGTTCATTTTTAGGTAAGCAAAGCGTGAACAGTGGCCTATGCTTTTCGTTAAAAATTCTGTTTTGCTCTTTGGACCTTCAATTTCATTCAGAACTAGAAAAATAATGTCTCATTAGAAAGCGTACATATTATAGAAAAATAACAATTTTAAAAAGAAACAAAATATTTCAGTTCATTTATACGAAAAAAAAAGCGTGTACAATGCCTATGCCTTTTGTTAAAAATTCGGTTTTGCTCTTTGGACCTTAAATTCCAGTCAGAACTAGACTAATGATGGCTAAATATAAAGCTTACATATCATAAAAAAAAATATCAAGTGTAAAATGGAACAAAATATTTCAGGTCATTTTTACGAAAGCAAAGCGTGTACAGCAGCGTATGCTTTTCGTTAAAAAATCTGTTTTGCTCTTTGGACCTTCTATTTCATTCAGAACTAGACAAATGATGGCTCATTAGAAAGATTACATATCATAGAAAAAAATGAAGTTTACAAAGGAACAAAATATTTCAGGTCATTTTTACGAAAGCAAAGCGTGTACAGCTGCCTATGCTTTTCGATAAAAATTCGGTTTTGCTTTTTTGGACCTTCCATTCTAGTCAGAACAAGACAAAAGATGGCTAATTATAAAGCTCACATATCATATAACAATATCAAGTGTAAAAAGGAAAGATATATTTCAGTTCATTTTTAGGTAAGCAAAGCGTGTACAGCTGCCTATACTTTTCGTTAAAAATTATATTTTTGCTGTTTGGACCTTTAATTCTAGTCAGAAATAGACATATGATGGATCATTATAAATCTTACATATCATAGAAAAATATCAAGTTTAAAAAGGAACAAAAAATTTCAGGTTATTTTTACTAAAGCAAAGCGTGTACAGCTGCCTATGCTTTTCGCTAAAAATTCGGTTTTGCTCATTGGACCTTCAATTACAGTCATAACTAGACAAATGATGGATCATTAGATAGCTTACATCTCATAGAAAAATATCAAGTTTAAAAAGGAACAAAAAAATTCAGGTCATTTTTACGAAATCAAAGCGTGTAC